>NC_090933.1:511957413-513207413 GCF_040938575.1 Ambystoma mexicanum
CGCCTTTGTTTGCCCTCCCAATTGAACATTAGGCCAAAAGGATACACCCATCGATAGGGGATTTGTTTTCCCTGTAAGGTTTTTGTCACCGGGCGCATGAGTCGGCGCTTGTGTAGTGTAGAAAGGGCAAGATCCTGGAACAGTTTAATCTCATGGCCATTAACTGTCAGGCCAGTGCTGGACCTGGCAGCCTTCAGGATGCATTCTTTCGTTGTGAATGATGTGAGAGCCACCAGCACATCCCGTGGGCGGGCACCAGGGTCACTCCTTCTGGGTCCAACCCGGTGTATTCTATCGAATCCAATGGATTCTGGTGCTGGATCTCGTAATATGTTACTGAAGGCCAGTTGGAGTGTCTCGCGGAGTTCGCTATCGGGGATCGTTTTGGGTAGCCCTTTAACCCGTATGTTGGAGCGTCTGGACCTATTTTCAAGGTCTTCCACCTGTAGTTCCAGGTTGTTCGTAGCAGTGGCTATTTGGTCCAGCAGCAGGCTGGACTGTTTGGACTCTTCAGATAAGGCGGAGAGGCCGTTTTCAACTGTGTCATCTCGGTCACCAAGTTTGTTTACCTCTTTCCGGATTTCCTGCAGAGAGGTTTTTATGTCTTCCCTCAGTTGACCTATTTGAGCCTGAAATGCTGTGGTCATCCTGGCCTCCATACCTTTCAGACAAGTCAACAGTTCTTCCTTATCTGCATCCATGGTTCTATGAGGCGTTTCTGGGGGTAGCTCAGATAGTTCTGGTTGTGCTTGCTGGGGAGTCTGGTCTTGCTGCTTCGTCTGTCCCCAGTATTTGGATAGTTGGTGATCTTGTCTCCTTGGTGAACCTTTCGTTCTGGGCGGGGCGCTTTTGGTTCCGGTGCCCGGCATCTGAGTTGGGGACCTGTCTTGGCTGAGCAACTTATATCTTCGGGGTGTACCCTAATGGGGGGGAACCTGCAGATTTATACTTTTGAGGTGCCCGGCCAGGGGAAGTCAGGGTCGATGTGTTCCCAGCTCTGTGTTCATGTGCTCATGTTGGAATCCTAGTCCGATTGGGGGGGGGGAGCACTGGGGGCAGACTCAAAGCATCTGTTTTGTTCAGCACTTGGCTCAAGTAGACTTTGTTTGGGCGCATAGATTGGGACCAGCTGTTCTTAGTCCGGGATGGCCAGTGCAGGTTTTGCCTTGCTTGCTATGCCCGTTGATCTGCCTATTCCTTTTGAGCCCCCCAACGCGAAGAAGGATTCAGAAGTGAGTGGGGCTGGTAAGTGCCCCAGCCAAGCAAAGCGCAACGCTCGCCGGGCTGGTTCAACTCTTTTTCCCCCCCAACCCCCCGCTCTATTGTGTTAAATGTGTTAAATGTCCGAGACTTCTCTTCATGAGGGAAGCATGCGCAAGCAGGTTACTCTTGGTGTGCAGCCTGGCCAGTGGAGGCCCCTGTGATGTGGGCGAGGAGGGGGCAGGGGAAACGCCTCTCACCTTGTCAGTCGTGTTGAATTCAATTTACAGGCCTCCGGTGACTGTGAGCCTCGACTTCTGTGCTTGCGTGTTATGTGGCAGTCCGTTTCAAAGCTACGCTGCACTTTTAAATGTGCTCCGGGATCCAGCTGAGCCTTCGCCGCCGATCGCGGCTCCAGGGGAGACCAGCCGCGGGTGGAATGCGACCCGTACCCCAGTGTCGCGGGATCCGGATTTATCAGGCTGCCAGAGGGGGGGCATGAGGGGGCGACAGCGTATTGGCTCTGTCCCGGTACCGCTGCTGATGTGGCTCGGAAGGCTCGGTCCCGGCCGGGGTCGCTATATTTGTTGGCAGCTGCTGTTTAAGCTGCGCGGCACCACAGGTCTCACCAGCGCCGCGCCTCACGTGGGATGCACTTTTCCAGCTTGCAGTGAGCTTGAATGGGCCCGCAATCCAGCACCTTGGTCTCCACTGCGGGGGGTGGGAGGGTCCGTGTGACAGCGCGGCAGCAGTCGGGGCCCGCCAGAGATCCGCCGGGAGGGGGGGGAGGGGTGGCCGCTCTCCCCAATTATAGGCAATCCGGCTTCGTTGCGGGTCGCACTGTATTTTCGGATTGTACCCGTTTCCCCACGCGTTCACGGACGCCGTTTCTTGTGGCTGCTGCGGTGTGGCTCGGAAGGCTCGGACTCGGCCGGGGTCGCTATGTTTGTTGCCAGCTGCTGTTTAAGCTGCGCGGCACCACAGGTCCCAAGGTCCCACCAGCGTTGCGCCTTGCATGGGACGTGACTTTCCAGCTTCCAGCGAGCTTGGATGGGCCTGCAATCCAGCACCTTGGTCTCCGCTGTCGATATTTCTGCATTTTAAAGCTAAGACAAAAACGTCTGAAAAAATTGGTCTTTTGTTGTGTTCGGGATTTAAAATGCAGAATTATCACATAGAACTGGATCGTTTCCTATTGCCCAAAGATGGTAGGAATCTCAAATGAAAAGCAGAAGGAGAGATGGAAACAGACAAAAGAAATGCAAAAACACAGAAATATGATCTTATTTGGACTTTAGGTTCACATGGATCGCAGTTGCTGGACAAGTTAAGCTGCAGTGTGTGGTTTGTGGCGCTACATTAGCAAGTCTGAAGCCAAGACAATTAAGGTGGCATTTGGAAACAAAACATGCCGATTTAGCAAAAAAGACCAGAAATTTGTTTGTACTGCATCTGCAACAGAAATTTGTTTGTACTGCATCTGCAAGGCATACAAAAGCAAAAAGACACTGTTAGAAATGTGGCCTCAGTACCAGCAAATGCTTTGGAAGCTTCTTAACACATTATCTAGGCAAAAACAAAAAGCACTTTACAGATGCTGAGAAAGTAATTCTGCCAACAATTCTCGCTGTCAACCGACTAATGCTTAGTGACGGCGCAGAAGAGAAATGCAAAAGTATCCCTATCTCTGACACACAATTTTTCGCTCCATCACTGACCTGTCCTCTGATATCAGTACAGAATTTATATCATGCTTGAAACAGTCAGTTTGCCCTACAGTTGGATGATGCCACCGACATTTCAAAAGAAGCACATTTGATTGCTTTTGTGAGGTACTGCTGTGGAAAAGAAATATTGGAGAAATATTTTGTAAACCAATTCAGTGCAGAGCAACTGCATCTGTAGTCTTTGACATTGTTAACTACTTCCTAAGTTTCCATTGCCTAACGTGGGAGGTGTGTGTTGGTATTTGCATGGATGGTGCTCCTTCAATGTGTGGTGCTAGAGCTGGGTTAAAAACAAAAGTGTTGGCAGTAGCTCCACATATATTGTGGACACACTGAGTGATCCCCCGGGAAGCTTTGCCTGTGCGCAATATGGGGAATGGACTCTCTGAGGTGCCAAGCTCTGTTGTAAAGATTGTACATTTTATTAAGATGCACCGCACAAGAGCCCCTCTGTTTGCCACATTTTGTGCAGAAATGGGAGCTCAACATGATGCTTTGTTGTTTCACTTGGAAGTCAGGTGGCTTTCCAGGGGGAAAGGTTTTAAATTGCGTTTAGGAACTCTGGAACAAAGTGAGACACTTTCTCCTGGGTTTAGCCCAGACGAAAGAAGAGCCAGTTGTGATTCACACTGGTTTGTACTGTTAGCTTACTATGGCAACCTCTTTGGAAAGCTACAATTTCTAAACCTCTCCCTGCAAGGCACAGAAAAGAAACCACATCATTCGCTATGAATGCAAAAATATCAGCATTCAAGAAGAAGCTAGTGCTTTGGAGGAGGAGGGGTGATGTCTGTATTCCGATGAGTTTCTATTATTAGCAGATGCTCTTGAGGAGACAATGATCTTTCATGTGTTGCTGAACTAATAGGAAGCCATCTCAGAACCAGTCTCAAAGTATTTTCCAAAGGACAATTGTAGCATCAATGACTTGAGTGCTGCAGCCTTTCCTAGCTGACGTAGTGGCCCACCTCCTAATGCACCTCCAGGTATATGGAGCTATAAAGTGACCGCCTACTGGAGACCCAATTCAAAAAATTGTTTTTGGATGGATTTTGCCAAAATGCAGAGTTTCCAAATGTACTGTTACCTTTCAGCACCTCGTACCTTTGCGAGATTGTATTCTCAGCACTTGCAGTCCTAAAAGCTAATTATCGGTCAAAGCTGGAACAAAACCTGTGGTTGGCTATTGCAAATATTGAACCCAATAGTGGCAGTGTCACAACCTGAGGGGGATGTTCGAATACTACACCCCTAGGAGACAAGTCACTCAGAGGAAGTCCGAAAACCAGAAAAGAACCAATGACAAAAAGACTTTCCCCCCAAAGCCTGCAGGATTTGCAATGCACCTGACAGGCAAGGGGCTTGAGTGAAAAGGCAAAGCAGCAACAGAGCTAGAGAAAAGAAAACAATACAAACAGGTTCAATGAGTATCCACAAAACGTGGCTGTGAGGTGTGGAAAGGTGGAAAACCTACTTGGTTCCGTGAAGAGGTTACCGCAGTGAATGGTGATTTTCCAAGTCCCAGTTCCCAAAATGAGTATTTGTTCACAAGTAGCCTAACCCGAACAGCACGACGGCGCAAGCTAGTAAAGTCCACAGCAAATCCTGAGGCAAACAGCAGAGCGTCCCAGAAGACGAAGAATCCAAGAAAACAATCCCTTGTGTGAGCACATTGAAAAACAGCAAAGCGTCCAGAAGGTCACAAGAAGAGTGATGCAAAGCAGAAAGGTGTAAATACAGCAGCAGAGCGTCCTTGCAATAAAACGATGATGTGAAGAGAAGGTGGTAAAAATGAGTAATGACCTGCACAGAGTTAGCGTGTCCCTCAGCAGGTGTTCAGCACAGAACACAGCGCTGGCACCTGAACAGGATGAGTACCAAGGCGAATCAAATAATATCAGGCAAGGCAGGAGAATCATCGCTGGTCAAAGCCAAGGGTCTGGTAACCTGGGGGAATCAAACAAAGGGAGCTGAGCGTCAGAAAGCAGAAGGGAAATCCGGAAAACGAGGTCCATAGGGAAATGTAAGACGTCTGGTAAGCGGAAATGACAGCAGACAAAAAGAGAGCAGCTTTACTGGAGTTAGGTAACACTACGGTTAAGGAGCATCCGACTTGCGGATGCGGGTCATTCAAATAGTTTGACTGTGGGGAAGCTGCGGAGAAAATGTTGCGTGCATGTCACTTGATCGGAGTAACCTTAGGACTACTGGGATCCCTGGGTAATGTAGTCCGGCGACGTCCGTGATACAGATAGCACGGGGAAAGGTGCCAGGGCAGCCTCCAGGTCTTTCTAGGAGTGCCCTGAAGTCGAGACAAATGGGGTTGAGGTATGACAGACAGGCTGGCTGCTGAAAGTCAGGCCCACCCTTCAGTATTCCACTGTCCAACTTGCAAGTGACTGCATTGATAGTAATCAAGTTGTTGTACTTAAGAAACAAATTGTTACATGTCAAACGTTACTGTAGGAAAAATTCAGAATGCTGTGTTTACAAATATTTGCCCTCTTATCTAATTTGAGTTATTGCAAACAATGAATTTGAAAGAATTTGGTGTTTGGCACCCACACCTCCATTTTGGGACACCATTCTACACCAGCTGGCGATTACAGTTCATAACCGATAAACATTTTGGAACCCATGTGTATAGGGGGGTCCAAGCCAGGTACCTTTTTTCTTCAGGCAGCTCGTGGTCACAAAAGTTTGAAGACCACTGCTGTAGAGTCAATATCTTGTTATCACAAAAATGTTAGGTTTTTAAAGGCAAAAAACCTATTTGCTATCCTGCTGCCACTGCTATATGTTAACATATATTTTGATTGATAGTTTGGATGAGCACTTAGACCCTCCCCGGTCCCTAGGGGACAGTGCACATGTGGGGTTGAATGGCGGAAGCTTAATGTACTAAATAAACCTTTGCAAGATCCCTGGATGCTTTTTAAAGTGGTCCATTATCCACGTGCTTGCTGTGCCCTTGTGTGCGACGTTGCTATGTGTATGGTACGGTGCATATACAACTCGTACACATGATCGTACCTTCAGTGGGTACGTGCAAAATCATTCCAGTGCTTTACTGTGAAGGAAAGAGTTGCACGGGCCCAGCGATACTCCAGATTTGACTCGGTCGTCTGCTTAAGAACATTGCAGTGTTGGATAGCCCCTGTGAGAATGTGTCTATTGCATATAAAGGGCACAGTGCTTGTAGTTTTCAATAAGTTGCCCAGACAGCTGCATGCCGGTGCACAGATGCCCGCAGGCATAGATTTCCCTTGTGTGGGTATTGTTGATATGTGGCTCATGGGAAGCGTGTGTGACTTGCGCAGCATCTTCAATATTGCTTAATTCTGAAGCAGGATGCCAAGTGACAAAGTTTTGTTTGACTGGCATTAAGGCTGGCTAGGTTTTGAAGTGTGTGGCAGACTGTTTGAGCTACTGTGTGGTACGGGGTGTGCTGCACACACCATTATGTTAATATAGAGAAAGGTAGGAGGACGGTTTAGGTCAACAGTTACTCCATTTTAGAAGAAACCTACATACATAATAAACAAAATATATATTTATTTTAAGTTTCAGCATAAAATGTCTCGTAAAATAGAGAAAGTACATATTCATTACAACACTCTAAGAATATAATTAATTCTAATAAAGACAAAACACATATATATATAATATTTCTTAAAAGTAGGAAAGCAGCAGATGTATATCTCTCATTAATAAGTGAATCAGCCTATAGCGGAAAAATCCTATTAGGACTTGATTTAGATCATTTACGATCTCTAGGTACTTATTTATAGTCTAGTATTTGTTCTGGACTATGAACTCGACATGATTCAGTCCTCTTGATGGTGGTGGGACTTTCTTCAGGAGTGATCATTGGTAATTTTTAGAGTAAGTGCATTGCTGTTGTAAAAATCTTTTTTTTTTATTGAAGCTTCATTCACTATAGGGAGAGTAACTGAATTCCCAAGTGTAGTAGAGCCCTCAAAGGAAGCAGAAATGGCCACAGTAGTTGGACAGGATTCTGGTGAGAAAATGTCTTCTACACGTTCCTCTGTATAGTGAGGCAGGATAGTCTAGGTCTCTTTTGTTCGGTTAGAGCAGGTATTTGTGCCTGTAGTTACGGGTGTTGCTGGTATTGATCTGAATCGAGACGCGGTCCCCTTTTGTGCACGTGGCAATGTGATTTCGCTAGGTTGATCTTCCTTTCTACCTCTGTCAGTAAGGCTGTTCTTGTGTGGCTAATTCCGCCAGGTGTAGTCTCCGCTGGGGATAGTTGAAATGCCCCGATGAATGCGTCCTTTGATTCCTGCTTCTCCATTAATTGTCCAGCAACTGAATTTACATTAAAGGAGAGCCTTGACCCCCTCGTCCACCCCTCAGATCCACCTCATTCAAGCTGGGGAAGATTGTTTACAGTATGTGCATTAGTTTGAGATTTGTGTAATGTGAAAAGTGTACAGGACAGGTACTCTTGTTAAGTTCAAGGTCAAAGCACCCCTAAAGAGGTTAAGTAAACCTGCCCCCCATAAAAAGCAAACTGTCTGGCATTCAAAGACTGTCATTTTGTATTGTAATGCTTTTGAATATTATTTTTTCACTGCTGGAAGTTAACCGATGCTATACCCGTGAGGCAGAGCTTTTTACGCCATTTATTTTAAAGAACACATAGAGGGCTTGTTTACCCCCGTTTTCCATTGCCTTTTCGGTTCACAGTAGGGCTAGTTGTGCCAGCCTTTATGCGCGGGGGACAGTATTCTAATTTCCTCCATGACTCGTGCTCTACTCCATCTACGTTTAGCTTGTTCAACACTTTGGGGAAATCACTACATGATTTAATATATACAAATATAAGTTTCAGGGACTCGGGATTACTGCATGTTCTAGTTATACTATGTCACATTCCCTATATAAGTTAATGAGGTTCCCGGAGGGAATTTATTGCCCCTTCATTGCAGTTTGTTTTTTCCAACCACTTGACCTTAGCAGTTAATTGAAGACAGTTTGCCTGTAAACTTTATTGAATGCTTGCTAGGGCTAGTGATCCCTGTTAGGGCTAGTGATCCCTGTCATTAATTTTCAAAATATATTTTTTGATCATTGTTTATGATGATCTGGGGTGAATGCTTTTTATGGTGATGGTGGTTTTTTGTTAAAAAAAATGTTGTCTCTAATGATGGGACCAGTTCATCTTGTTAGATGTTGTGGAGCTTGGAACTATTTTCTTGCTTTTCCAGATGTTTCATCAGCCTTGTGTATCAGAGGACTGGCGCGGTAGCAGGCGTATTCTGACCTGGGCTTGAAAGGGGTGCTGTTAATTGCTTTGCTATTTGAAAGTGAGAGGTCATTTTATTCCCTTAAAGCAGTGGTCTTCAAGCCTTTTTATGCTGAGCCCCCCTTGAGTAAAATACAGTTTCTGAACCCCGCCACAAATGCTTATAATTTCTATTAAAAACATTCACTATATTCCTTCAAGCCCCCCCACCGCCGGGCATCCTTCGGGCCCCCCAGTTTGAAGACCACTGCCTTAAGGCACTGTTATGCTTGATTTATGCTTGGTTAAAAATGGCGCGGGCGCACAATGCATTCTGGGAGCGCTCGAAGCCATGTTGGATATTTACTTCACACCGCAGTGAAAGGCTGCACACGTTTTGCTGAAGTGTTACATTCACAGTGCTGAGGCAAACATGATTTTCCAAACCTGGTATGCAGTCAAGGCCATTTCTGCTGGGAAAGCTAACGTTGTTATGGCTTGCTACTGTTCTCCGTGGAGCGTGTTTTTAGAGCAGGGAGGCCCTGCGTTCCTTGAGGGGAGCTCTCGATTGACCCAGCTGGCAACCGACGGCTGTTCCTCAACTGCGCAAGTGCAATTTCCAGAATGTTCGGGAATCAACTCCCCTTTGTGGAGTGTGTATATATGTGGAGGCAAGGAGGGGGTCAGGTGAGACTTCAGCCAGAGAAGGACACTTACGTCTGGCCTTCCTGTGAGCTGTGGAACTCTCGGCCTGGCTGTCCCCGGGGTCTTCCAGCCGCTTCTGGACAAGATGAGGACTTCTATTACGCTCACAGTGATGTATTTCCTTTTGACTTCTTTACTTCTTTTGTGATGTATGATCCTACTATTTTTATGAGTTATTTCTATGTATTTGAAAGCTTTGAACAAACAGCCGTAAAGATCTGATTTATCTTCTAAGAGTGCGTGGTTGTGAGTTATTGTGCCTGTCTGTTTTTTGTGGTTCAACGTACTTGCTCCATAATTGCATTGATGATTTATGGTTGTCTCATGCACTTTTCGGGGGAGAGCAGTACATTTTTGGCGTCACGAACAGGATGTACGTGATGAGTTGTTCCGTGCATCCAAGAGTCTGTTGAAACATAGATAGGATTTGGTTGTCGTGTAAGTGAAGTTTTTCTTGAAAAGTGAAGTTTTTTGTCTCTTTGTTATCTGTTTGAGTGCCTGTGGGAGTGATTGCAATGTGGAGAAGAAAATATATAGGTTTAACGAGGTTTTGCTTTGCTTGTGATAATGAGTAGTTTGTTCAAGAAGAAGAACGTTATCGCTGGCGGTGACTGTTCTGATGTTGTTATTCCAGGTTTGACGAAGTGTCCGTACGATAACTTGGCTGAAGCGTGGGCATGTGGTGTCGGTTTAAGTGAAACTTGGGATCAAGGATTGGGAGATGCCGATCCGACTGATGTAATTGCATGCTTGCAACAAGTTCCAGTAGAACGTGGTAAAGAATGTGCGCCATTAGGTAGGCGAGGTTTGGTTCTTTTGCATGCTTATAGGAAAATACATCAGATGAAAACAGACATAAAAAATTAGGTGTTGCGATTAGAGAGAGAGTTAGCTGCAGAACGGCAAACTGCGTTAATGCAGCAGATTCAAATGAAAATGTTTAAAGATAAGGCCGACACATATCAGGCGGTGGCTGAGAGGGCAGCAGTCAGAGTAGCGCAATATAAGTATAGGAAAAGACGGGGAGGGGTTAATAAAAGAAAGGTGGCAACTGTAATCGCTACCGCTGGTGTAGACTGGGATCTGGACAAATGGGATGGTGATAAGATTCGACCAGTCTAGAAAGTAGTTCCGCAGAAGAGTCTGACTCCAAACCAGAGGTGAAACAGAAAACAGTGGCGGCGAAGCCTGTTAGAAGGCGGCGAGCCGGACCACACCCGCAGAATCCTGGTGGTGGTATGGTGGATTTAAGTACTTTTGAAGATTACACACAACAGGAGGTTGGGGAAATTATTACCCGTTTGAGGCAAAAATCAGGGGAAGCCTTATTGACATGGATGGTGAGATTACTAGACGGAGGTGCTGCAGGATTGTTGGTAGATTCCACTGATTCACAGCGTTTTTTACCCCTGTCAATTGACACCAATGTACAGGAGGTCTTAAGAGCAGGACCGCCCCCTGATGCTAATGGTCAAGATACGCAGGTGTCTTTGTTGCACCTGATAGCCCAAGCATGTAACCATACATACCCTATTACCACAGATTGGCCCTGTGAAGAAACGAAGTGGTATACGTTAAGAGAAGCAATTCAAAAAGTCAGAGAGCATGCAATGAAAGAGGCGATTCACATAGATGGTCCTGATCACATGGGAGCCGTACCGCTCTCAGTTTCAACTCGAAACATGGTGATTAGAAATGCGCCACCCGCATACAAAAGTGTCATTATGACTTTGCTCGTAGGCATGACGGGCAAGGCTACTGATGAGGTAGCAGATGCCATTCGGCAACTTGCAGATTCGGGAGAGTGGGATAAGAGCGATAACAAGCCACGAGAGAGAGAGGGGCGTAGTGAGAGAAGAACCGAAGGCAGGCGGCAAGATAGTAGAGACTCCCGAGTGTCCTGAAAAGACATGTTTTTGGCTTTGTTAAAAGACGTGTGCCACACGAAGAAATTGATGGCATTGAAACCAGAGTAATGTATGAATTATACAAAAAAACGAGGACTTGCAGCCAATGAGCGCTATAAACAGGTTAAGAAACAAGTAGTCACCACGCCACAGGGGCAAGCCTCACCTTTTGTTCCCCTTGCGGAAGAACAAGATGAAGGGTCTATGGGGACACCTTCCCAGTACCAGCCGACATACGCTGATTTGAGAAAGGTGGTGAGTGCGATGCTAGAGGCGGGGACGAGTCACACTCATTCGAAGTTTGACCAGGGCTTCGGCCAAGCTCCGGCAGCGTCTTCCCGCATAAAAGTGGATGGGCGGCCTGTGATAGTCTGGATGAAAACTCTAACATGGAGTTACGGATTCCTGTATCTATACCAGAGAGGGAACCCGACCCATGGGAGAAACCTGTCACGAATGTCCAAACTAGAGAAGAGCCCGTGGGAGCTTGGTGGGGTCGTGACATGGTCCCGAGAGTTACAGGGTCGAGTACAGCCCAGCTGAGAGAGCCGTGCTCACAGGAGACGGCCGCTGTATGGCAGGAGTCTAGAGCTCCAGCCGCGGCAGCCCAGCTGGGAGAGCCGCGCTCACAGGAGGCAGCCGCCACATGGCAGAAGACTCGAGCTCCAGCCGCGGCAGCCCAGCTGGGAGAGCCGCGCTCACAGGAGACGGCCGGCGTATGGCAAAAGCCTCGAGCTCCAGCCGCGACAGTCCAGCTGGGAGAGCCGTGCTCACAGGAGGCGGCCGCATGGCAGGGGTATCAGGCATCAGCTGCGGTAGACCAGCTGAAGGAGCCGCGCTCGCGGGAAGCGGCCGCCGCCAAAGAGATTGGAACGCAGTGTTTGTCGCCAATCACACCGAACGTTCCAAGTACACAAAACATGCCTAATCAGTCCATAAAACAGACAAACATTCAAGGAGAGAAACCCGCACACAATTCCTCTTACCTGGAACACTTGTCTGGACACGGCATAACCGTAGACTCCAACACAGCGACACAGGAGGAAGGGGGCGGGGCTTGGAGGGGTATTTATCACGTTGGCAGTAAAAACACTCCTGATTGGCTGATACACACGGGGGTATATAAACCAGCGTCAAAAGATAAAAGGTGTGCTCATTCCTTGTTTCATTGCAGAACCAAGCAGAGATGGAGAGCGGAGCTGCAGGAAACTTATGGGCATATGAGGACTAAGAGGAGAAGAATAACCCGGAGTCCATACTTCATTCCCTGCGGATGTCCTGGAAATAGAAACCCCAGAAAAGAGAAGAATTAAGAGCGAAGCCTCAAGATTATTTCTTTTTATTTCAACATTATTTTCTCTTGGTTGATGTAAGCCAAATAAATACTATTTTTATTTTACTACACCGTCTGTCTGCCTTCTTGTCACACGGCCTCATGTTGATGTTAAGATTTTTTGGGTGCCAGGAAATACACAAGGGGTGCAAGCATTGATAGACACAGGGGCGGAGGCCTCTTTGATTCATGGTAATCCAAAACGATTTAAAGGCAAACAGTTTACGATTACAGGTTTAGGGGAAAGGAAACTCCCGCAGTGCAAACGCGAGTGGAAAATGAAAATAGGCAATTTAAAGAGGCAGAAATACCAAGTGTTGATTGTCCCCATACCTGAATGTATAATTGGCTTTGACATTTTGGAAGGGCTAACCTTGGGACTTGGCGGTAAAACGTACCAGTTTGGGGTGAGTGCATTGATTTGTACACCCATTACTGTAGGCAAATTGAAGATGCCCCCAGTGCAAGTGCCAGTGGCGACCAAGCGGGTAGCCATGAAACAATACTGCATTCCTGGGGGGCACAAGGACATTTCCGACACCATCAAAGAGTACGTGGAGGCGGGTGTATTGAGCCCTATTACCACATCATGGAACAATCCGCTCTGGGCCATTAAAAAGGGGGATGGTTCGTGGAGGATGACGGTGGATTACAGGGAGTTGAATAAACACACTCCTCCCTTAGTGCCTGCAGTCCCAGATGCTATTACTTTGATTGAAAATGTTCAAAAGTTTGAGGGGACTTGGTGTGCAGTGATCGATTTAGCTAATGCATTTTTCTCTGTGCCAATTGCTGACGAGTGTCAAGAACAATTTGCATTTTCGTAGGGTGGACGTGAGTACACTTTCACAAGACTACCCATGGGGTACATGAACAGTACGACTATTTGTCACCGGCTGGTGGCAGAGCACTTAGACAAGATACCGTGTAAACCTGACATACAAATCTCTCATTACATTGATCATCTTTTGATACAGGGCAAGGATGAGCTCAGTGTGCAAAGTCAGCTAGATGTCATTATAGAAGGATTGAAAAAGGAAGGGTGGGAGATTAATCTGAGTAAAATTCAAGGTCCAGCTGAAACAGTGATATTCTTAGGGATTCAGTGGCATCATGGGCATCGAGAAATGGTGGCAAAAGCACGACAGAAAATACTTGAATTCATGTTCTGACTTGAGTGTCGTGTAGAGCGTTGAAACCTCCGTCCCCAAGTGACGCACAGGGGAACCAAAAGAACCCCGCTGTGCGACCTTTGGAGCCACAGGTGGGAGATGTTACTTCCCGGATCCACGGAACCTCTGGAACACCGATGCTGCTGCAAAAGGAACGAGGTTAAGTACCAGGCAAGTACAATATAACACGAAAATCAGATAATCTGAATAATCTTACCTATCCAGTGATTGGAAAACCCAGGAAACCTAGTGAAGGAGGTTCGAGACTCAGATGACAGGTGGTCCCCAGACCAACAGGGAACAGAGTCAAGCGTGGACACAGGATAGCCCACCTGTAGAGCTGAAGACGTAGCTAGAGTTCCCAAAGGGCAATGGCGTAGAAGTCCAACAAAGTACCAAGGGATGATCCAAAGACAGGTGAAGGACGAGTCGAGGTTCAGCAATAGGTAAACAGTTCCAAGCAACCGTACAAAAGGGTAATCCGAAGGAGTCCAGAAGAAAGGTCCGAGATCAAGGTAAACCAACAGAGAGTATCAAACGAAGCGCCAAACGGAGTCGAAGGACAGCTGAGAAGCGATGAGCGCTCCGTGCATCAGGCTTTATATACTGTGTGCTTCTGGGTCATGTGACGTCCACCAAGGTCACGTGGGAAACGCCATTCTGGATCACGTGAGCAAATGAATGATCAATGCAGAGGTGGTCCGCCGCCCCTTCTGCTGTATGTTCTCCATGGCAATTGCCAATGCAGGAAGGGCTGCAACCGGGCATGTAAATTGTACCTGGTACGGAACTTTTGATCCTTTGGGGTAACCAAATCACGTGAGTCTCAAACCCTGGAGGGAGTCGTGTGGGAACCCGGGGAAGGTGTTGTGGAGGTGTTAGCAGTGTTCTGGTGTGCAGAGGATCGTCGTCTAACAATTCACCACTCCAACGAGCAAAAAGCAAGCTCAGCAGTTGATAGAACTGTTTGGGTGCTGGAGACCGCACATTCCGCATTTAGGGCAGATCTTGGCCCCTCTCTACAAAGTGACACAAAAGAAATATGAGTTTCAGTAGGGGGAAGAGCAGCAGAAAGCTTTTGAGATGGCAAAAGACACAGTGCAGCAGGTGCTTGATTTATGGCCCTTGAAGGAAGGCGAAGTGGAATTAAATGTGTCTGTGCAAGACAATTATGCTAACTGGAGTGTGTGGCAGAAACAAGACAGAAAACGTGTGCGATTAGGGTTTTGGAGTCGTAAGTTGCCTGATGCTGGTAACTCATATACTCCGTTTGAGAAGCAATTGCTGGCATGTTATTGGGCTCTTGTTGATACCGAGCAAATGACGTTGGGTCATGATTTATTCATGAGACCTGAAATACCAATCATGCAGTGGGTATTGAGCTCTCCTAAAACGCATCGTATAGGACATGCTCAAGAAGCCAGCATAATTAAGTGGAAATGGTATATTCAAGACAGAGCCAAATCAGGAAAGGGTGGAGTGGCAAAATTACATGAGCAAGTAGCCAACATACCGCCCTCAGATTACATACCACCGGAGTGTCAATCTGGAAAAATGAATACCCTTCATTTGGATGATAGACGTATCTTGATGGCCGAAGGCCAACCGTCTTATGCACAGAATTCTAGAAATACAGACTGCTATGCTTGACCAACAAGCGGCCATTTTAAAAGTAGCAAGAATCGCCATTTTCCTTGTTAACCATTGCTCATTGCTTTCTGTCTAAACTGCTTTGCAGCTTGCAATTCTTGCGAATTCTGCTTACTCTGCTCAACTGTTAACATTGTTGTCTGAATATGAAAGGGCAAGGCCGGGGGACTGAGGAGTTCGTTGAAAATCCTCATGAGCCGCCCAGAAAGGAATGCCCACACTCCCTCTCTGTAGCCTTGAGGGAGAGTTGCAGGGCATTTAATCATTTCACAGCTGCCAGCCAGTCTCGTACTGTGATGGAATATGTTAGAATAAAGCAGCTAAAGGCTTGAATTATGCTCTTCTTACGGCTGCCCTTCACAAAACTCTTTAGAGCGTGTCGGCTCCCAGGACACGAATAGCACCTCATAGATAGCAAAACTTGGAATGTGACTCTTCCCCCGTGTGCAGCTTGCTTCCAAGAACAGAAGCACTGTGTTCTGTTCAACAACTATTGATGCCTCCGCACTTTCTAAATTGCACATTGTTACTAGAATAGACAACGAAAGTGTCATAATTGTCATACTCGTCGGAAATGTCCATCATCATCCCGAGTTCAAAGAAACTCAATAAAAGGGGGTTGTTAAACATGACATAGCAGATTGTATGATCTGCATTTTGTATATATGTAACTGATGTACGTAATTCGCTCTCTTGCGTCCCTCGAAGTCTAGAGAATACACGTCGCGCGGCGTGAGACCACAGTTGGCCAATTGGGACTATTTTGCTTGCAATAAACCCTAGCATTGGGAATTTGAACCTGGTGTCTGGCGCATCCTTTCGTGTATGGTTATTGCCTTGTTTCCATATCGCGAGGGACCCCCTAAGGGCCCCTTTCAAGATGGCGCCCAAATAGGGACCCTCCCCCACTTGCCCCATTGTATACGTTGTAACGGATTAAAGGCGGAGAACGGCGAGGACGGGACGATCGAGCCGGGATCAAGAGGTGTACGGGGCGCCCTGTAGAAGTGAGGAGAGATTCCTTCCGCAGATCTGCACACATCTGATCCCTGATCAACGTACCGGGCCAGAGGGCAAAGGAGGCGAGGGTCCCGAAACGAGGCAGGAGCCAGAGAAGCGCAGACACGATGTTGGGAGAGGTTGCGTCAGGAAACAGGCGACTTGTTTTATCAGGTGAGTCATTCCCCGATTCAAACGAAACCCTGATTATTGGTAGAGGGTTGATTTTGCAACTTCAAACATCCAGAGTAAGGTTGATTAACCAAGGGGAAGGTTAAAAACATGCCTGGAGTACTGTCCACTTTAGCGGGGCTTTTCCGCTGCGGTAGACAGTCCTTGGAAAATGGCCAAATTGCACCGCCTGGGGGGAACGCCGGCTTATGACATGTATGCAAAATATGGTGTGGGTGCGATAATGTTTTGTGAAATTTGGCATAGGCAAACTAGAAAGCAACAGGACCATCAGTGGCCGATTAATGGTAGCTTTGAGATTGCGAGGGTAGATAACCTAGAAATGGTGTTGATAAGGGAAAAAGCGCGACCCGCAGCTTTTGAGACTATCAAAGATTGGAGGAGGGAAGCAATGCTCCGACTTAGGAGTAGAGAGAAGCATGCGCGTAGGCACACATCGAAGCTTGAGGTAGCAGAAGAAAAGGAAGAGGAGGAGTGGACGGCAAGTCTAAGACGGGAAGGGAGACATGAGCAAATGAACATAGAAGGAATATACCCGCAGCGGGAACTACACATAGCAGACGAATTAATGGAACATTTGTTAACCCATACGGGTCAAGGCCCAAAACCAGGATCGAAACCAAACACGCAAGTAGTGACTGCGCAGGCCCAACCAGTAGCTCTCATACCCCCTCCCGCAGCCCAAGCACTTCCCCTCACCAAGCATTAACCCACGCCCTACCCACAGCTCGAGCCATCCCACAAGCGCAGACTGCAGACGCGCAATTTCCCAGCACCCAGGAAGGCCCTACCACCTGTGTCACTTGTCCCATCCGCACCTCCTGCTCTAGAGACAGATTCAGCACCATCCGCCCCTCCCGAAGTCGAAATTGAGACCGGGGAGGCGAGAGGCGGGGCTGAAGGAACAGGATTTGGACAGGTAACTCGCAGCGCGATCAGCAAAGAAAGAAAGATTGAATTACAGCAAGAGGCAGAAATGTACATAGAAGGAAATGATGGGACGGCAGCATTGGCCTCATTATATGGGTACCGAAGAAGCAACGAGAGACAGGTAGTGTAGGAATACATGGGGAAATTTTTGGTGGGAGAATGGAAAAAGTTACTTGAGAAATTACTGCCACAACGATTGTTAGATTTGAACCAATTAGCATGTTGTAGAATAAAAGATGAAGAAGTAAAGGAACATGTGAATGGACTTTTTGATCTTAAAAATGAGTTGGATAATGAGTATGCTGAAATTTTTGCTGCACCTGGATACAGGGGTTGGGATATTAGAAGAGATGGGAGAGGGACGGTAGAACCACAGCAGAGACATTCAATATCATCTGTATAGAGGGGCGACAAGCTGAAAGTATGTATACGGGAAGCGATAAAGTGGATGTCGAATCCTAGTATCCCAACAATGGTCATACATGACATATTTGACGAATATTCCATGCCAATGAAAAGAAAGGCACTGCAATCGATGGCTGAACATTTAATAGACAAGGATATAAAAAACAATAAGGCTAGCCCACCTGAGATACTAGCGGTATACAAGAGAGCATTCGAGCGAAGTACAGGAGAAACGGGCCTATTACTGGATTTAGGAATACTATTGAACCTAAGAGAAGGGGGAGGGATCGTGAGTGGGGCATTTCCAATGAGAGAGGTTCTGCCCATGTTTGTACCAAAAGAAGAGGTCCCTGCGACGGGAACAGTAGGAGCGCAGGTAACACCAGCCCATTTCACCGCCCAGTATGTGCATGTCCCCTTTTCCAGGCAAGAGGTGACTACTATAAAACAGACGATTCCCGATATATAAAAGAATCCAGCAGGTTTCTACAAGGAAGTAGTCAACCCTGAGATCAGCAGTGCTTACTATGAGCGATATAGATTTGATTTTCCCAGTCATTTTGCCAGCAGATATATGGAAACGGATAAGGACGGTAGATGACGTGGGGGCTTTTGGCGCCACATGGGCGGAGTTACTATTGGAGGGCAAAAATAAAAAAGTAGGGGAAAATCCGGGAACCCGCATGGCAGATCTACCAAAACGGACAATGCGGAGATTGAGGGAAATAATTCCAGAAAAAAGGATTCAGTGGGACAAATTAACTGCATGTGTACAGGGCAAGGATGAGCCAGTAATGGATTATTTCAATAGATTTGAAGGAGTATTCACAGACTTCAGTGAGCAGGATGTGAGCACAGAGTCGGGGAAAAGGCTATTTGTTGATAAATATGTGAGGGGACTAATATTACCAATTCAAGATATGTTAATGGCGTCGGAAAGTGCCTGGGCAGCAAAACCGGTGAGTGAGATATTACACATAGCCCAATATTACGAGAACAGGGTAAATGTGGCGAAAGAAAGAGAGATGAAGGATAGAGTAAATTTAAAAACGAGGGTGTTACTGCAGCAGGTAATTGGATACAATAGAGGTAGAGGAAATGCACAAGGCAGGGGAAATTTGAATAATATGCACGGGGTGTCATTGGGATTAAATCAATGTGCGTACTGTAAAGAGGAAGGACACTGGCGAGCGCAATGCTCGCACCTACAGAATAGAGGTGGGTTTGGCCAGAGAAGGCCTCACAGAGGACATCAGGGGTCAAATGGCCCAAGTAGAAATAGCATGCAGCAGCAGCAGGGATATACCAATGGAGGTAATCAAAACCAATCCTATGGTCAAAACCAAGCTCAACAGAACCAGGCATTGAACCAAAGTGTTCCGAACCAAAATCAGGGCGGGCAGGGCCAACAGAGAAATGATCAGAGTGGAGGACCGAGGGGGAAATGGGAATATTTTTGATACACAGCCAAACACGTATTATAGTAGCAGCGGTGACTACACATCGAACGATGTGTTATTTTCGCAATAGGACAGCCCACGGCAGGGGTCGGAACCAGTGTCTATTCCCGTGAATCCGAGAGGACCCTACGTAGAAATGAGAGTCGGGAATAAGGAGCACCGTTTCCTTGTAGATACAGGGGCACAGAAGTGTTCGATAGACCAACACTTGGTTCCGGAGATCCCACTGTCGGGGCAAAAGAATGTTTCTGTAGGGTTCTCGGGTACACCAGTAATTAACCCCCTCTCCGAAGCTGTCCCAATTACAATAGGACCATTTACGGAACAGTGTCCATTTCTTCTGACAGAAAATTGTGGGGAGAACTTGCTAGGATTAAACTTGTTGAGAAAATTGGGGGCAGTTATATATTGTATGGCAGATGTGGTGTTCCTCACGATTTGGCCTCACGATGCACCGGTGACGTAATTTATGTCAAAAGCGTTACCAGAAGAGCTAAGTAGAGTACCAACCTGTCTATGGGCAATGCAGGATGCTTGAAAATAGAGCCAGCGAAAATAACTTTGAAAGAAGGTGTTACATTACCACGAATTCCCCAGTATAAAATTTCTGTTGAAGGTGAGAAGGGATTAAAGAGTATTGTTACTGATCTGGTGAGATTGGGGGTGGTTGAAGAAATTGCAGGTAGCACGTGCAACAGCCCGATTCTTCCAGTTTACAAGAAAGGAGGCAATGAAGTACCATATCGTTTCATAATTGATCTGTGCGCATTGAACAAAGTGGTAGACACACAATTCCCTTTGGTCCCAGATGTCACAACAATACTGACAATGATACCGGCCACTGCAGAATACTTTAGTGTAGTTGATTTGAAGAACACGTTCTTTAGCATTCCAGTGGATAAAAGCAGTAGATAATCTGTTCCCGTTCACTCTAGGAGGTCGATCATTCACATTCACACGCATTCCACAAGGATACACAGAAAGCCCGAGCATTTACAGCAGGGCACTAAAGGAACAGCTAGATCTGCTAGAACTATCAACAGGTTGTGCACTCTTGCAGTACATAGATGACTTGTTACTAGCTGCTGACACAAAAGAGATCTGCAAAGAAAGTACTATATTACTATTGACACACCTAGCGACCCATGGTCACAAGGCAAGTTTGAAGAAATTCCAGTATAATCAAAAGGAGGTGTCTTATTTGGGTTACCTACTTTCGAAAGAAGGGAGAAGATTAACACCACAACGCATAGAAAGTATTTCTAGTATGCCTATTCCAAAAACTCAAAAGGGAGTGAGAGCTGTAATAGGCGTGGCCTCTTATTGTCTGCAGTGGATCAGTAATTTTGCGTTGATTGTGAAGCCGATGATAAAATTAACTAAAAAGGATGCAGTGATGCCTTTACAGTTGGATGAGGAATGTCAGAAAGCGTTTGAGCAGTTGAAAGCTGCATTGTGTGCTGCGCCAGTTTGAGGCACTCTTAACTATAAAAAGATCTTTAGACTATTTGTGAGCGCGAGTGAAGGTTGTGCATTTGTCGGTTTTGACACAGGAAAAAGGTGGAAGAAATAGGCTGTGCGGCTATTATTCTTCCACGCTGGACCCTGTAGCGCGCGCACTACCACGATGTTTGCGATCTGTTGCAGCGGCTGCTGCGTCAGTGAAACAAACTGAAGGAATGGTATTGGGGCATACTTCAATTCTGATGGTGCCACATGCCATAGACGTTCTATTAAACAGAACACAGACACAACACCTCACCTCTGCTAGACTAACAAGATATGAGCTCATCTTGTTTGCACCCCACATCCAAATTATGAGGTGTAGCGCATTGAATCCTGCAGAATTAATGCCACTGCCCATAGCAGAAATTGGTGACAACGAATCACCACCCCATGATTGTTTAATGGTCACTGAAGAAGAAACAAAGGGAAGAGTTGACTTGAGCGACATCTCACAGAAAGAGCCAGATGGGGAGTTGTTTTGTGACGGCTCTTGTTTTAAATTACCTGATGGCACATCAATGGCCGCATATGCAATTACTACCCTAGAGAGTGTTGTAGAAAGCAGAAGAATCCCCTACAATTCGGCACAAGCCGCAGAAATAATAGCACTGACCCAAGCATGTGAACTCTCTGAGAATTTAAACGTGAATATTTATACTGACAGCCAGTACGCCTTTGGCGTGGTTCATAACTTTGGCCGACTCTGGGCTGAGAGGGGCTTCTTGACATCACATGGGGCCAGGATTCAGCATGGCCCTTTGATTGTACGATTGTTGACTGCACTCACGCTTCCAAAGCGCTTAGCTATAGTAAAATGCGAGGCACATAAAAAAGTAACATGCAAAGTGGGAGAGGGAAACGCATTTGCAGACAGGATTGCGAAACAAACAGCCACTGATTTCAGTACTAGAATGATGACGGTACAAACAGAGGAAGTACCTTGTATGATTGAGAATGGAGTTGCCACAGTCAAAGAAATGCAGGCTGAGGCCACGACCGAAGAGATTTAGAGGTGGGCTGAGGGCTCTGCTGAGTTAGATTTGGAAGGATGTTGGGTGGACAAAGAGACCAAGAACTGGATGTTGCCAAATTGTTAAGTAACCGCAATGGTCACAATAGCGCATAGCCCTACCCACATTTGCACGAAGAAAATGGTACAGCATTTGTCCACAGTATGGAAAAATGAGCACATAATAAAGAATGCAGAAAGGCTAGTACAGAATTGTATTACATGCCTGCAACACAATGTAGGGAAGGGAATCGTGACTCCAGTATGTAGTTTTGGCCCACCCTCTATGCCATTCGAGGTGATCCATTTTGATTTCATAGAAATGGAAAGGTGCCAGAACTACAAATATGTGTTAGTGGTGATTTGTGCATTTAGCAAGTGGGTGGAGGCATATCCTTTAAAAGACTGTACTGCCATGTCAACAGCAAAAGTAATGTTGAAGGAGTATTTCTCCCGGTTCGGGCTCCCCCAGTGTCCTGTGGTCAGATAACGGCCCACATTTTGTGGGCACAGTAGTACTACAGATCAGTGCAGGTCTACAGATAGAGAAACGATTCCACAGTTCCAGGCATCCGAGTTCTGCCGGACTTGTTGAGAGACATAACGGTATCTTAAAGTCAAAGATAGCTAAAATCTGTGCTGGGAGCAAGTTGAGTTGGGTGGATGCATTACCCCTAGCGCTATTGTGCATGCGCACGTCTGTGCAGGCTAAAACTGGGCTCTCCCCCTATGAAATTATAATGGGGAGACCAGCAAATGTATGGTGCGCACCGCAGCCCAAAAGATTATGTGAGGTCGAGCATCTTGTGTTAAGCACGTACTGTGGCCTTTTAATGCAGAAGTTGCGTTTGATTCATCAGCAGGTGCAGGAGGCGTTACCAGTGCGATACACCGGACCGGGGCACACGCTGGAAGCTGGGTCCTGATTAAGAACTGCAGAAGACAGCATTAGCACCCAGGTGGCGCGGCCCCTATCAAGTGTTGCTGGCGACGCAGACTGCCATACGGGTGGCCGGCCGCAAGGCATGGATCCATGCGACACATGCCAAAAGATTCCCAGGACTGCTGACAACGTCCGACGACCAGAGAAAGGAAACGGTCTCGGAAACGAAAGAAACTGTTGCCAGTCTACTGCCACAGCATCAGCCTGAGCGAGAAGTGAAAGTTGAAACAAAGCCTAAGCGAGAAGTGAAACTCGAAACAGAGCCTGAGGAGGCTGCCAGGAAGGGGAAAGGGCGAAAAGTGCCCCAACGTTGCTCAGCAGAAACAACATCACTGCCGAACGACACAAACTCTGCATTGCAAACACGAGCAGAAACAACGCGTGTACCCCTTTGGCGCCCACCAGCTTCTGCAAACGCACCAAAGCCAGAGAAAGAAACTACATCATTGCCACGGCGCTCATCGCTACCCATCATTGTGCCGCAGGCTGACACTGAGCCTGATACTGGAAGTGCAATGGCACTATTCACGGATCATACAATACCAGGAGTGAAACGGTATAATTTGCGGCCTCGACAGGCAAAGTGATCCATAGATCTTTGGTGCTTTTCTTTTGCCTTTGATTCCACTCACGGACGGATTAGGAACCAGGGGCGTAGAGGAGAGAAGTGTGAGAGTTGTGCAAGTCGGACAATTCAAGACTCACGGCTCCTCTGTGCGCTTATAATAAAGTGCATGTGTCAGGAGCCAGAGCAGGACAAGCTGGATGCACATAAGTACTAAGGCTGATAGAGTACATGTGTCCTAAGCCAGAGCGGGACAAGCTGGATGCACATAGTACTCTGTCAATAAAGAACTGTTCAGAAATCGTCTGAGCAGTGGGAGAAAGAACAATTAATCTTGCTCGGAGCGGATAAGTGATCTAGGCTGTGAAAGGGTTGGCAGAAGTGAACTGTGACATTTTCATTGAACTTTTTGCATCAAGAATGAGAGACATTTGCGACAAACTTTGCCAGCAAGAAGGACGATGAAGAACAAATCAAGACCTGTTTCAGCCTCCTCCTGCACCCCTGCTGAAAAGATGATAGTTTTAAAGACTGTAAATTTAGGGGAAAAGCATGGTAAAAGGAATAAGGTACTGATTTGGACATTGGTCCTGTGTTCTCTAAGTATGGTAGTACCAACAATAATGGCTATTACACTATGGTTCCTGGAGTCTGCGCACCCATTAGAAACACTTTTGCTAAAAGCAGCTACTGAGAGCCCGGTTCATGTAATCACTGGTACTTTGTCCCCAATGGAAGAAAGACATAGAGAAGGATATGACAACAATACATTGTTGCTTATCATGAACATGACCCATATGGTTTTAAAGAAAAGAAATTGCTGGGTTTGTGCCCTTTTACCACAGCACGGTGGGAAAGGGATAGGCTGGTATGTACAACCGTTATCATTGGTTTATTCATGTGAAGTATCGTTGAGTGCACTGTTCTTTAGGAAATGGAACAAGAGTAATACGGGTCAGCTAGACGAGACCAATATGAATGAATTTGAGGAAGTGATCATGAGACCTGTGGGTTGTTCCATATTCCACAAAGCTTGCGTGTTACCACCAGATCCCATGAGGAAAAATACACGAAAGACAACAAGATTAGATAGATTACATAGGCAGAATAGACCGACCCCGGCCAGCAGACGAAACATCAGTAATGACATTTCGAATAAGGGATGAATGGAGTAAAGATGCTGTGCCCCCTGCCTATACAGTGTATTATAGCCCCAAAACTGCTCCCCTATGTTTAAAGAAAAAAGGTTCCTATAAAGTAGTAACGTTTAGCAGCTGCCTGAACACAGTGGTTTTAAAGCACGAAATAGAACCCGTGGACGTAGGGGACCCTGTTTACTTTATATGTGGGGAAAAAGCATATCCATGGTTACCTAGGAACTGGGGAGGTACGTGTTACTTGGGTCTACTATTCCCAGGAGTGTTCCTCTTAGAAACTGCAGAAGTAGTGAGGCGATTAAAAGGTAGAACCCGAAGGAGTAGTGAAGCTGGAATGATAGCAATGGATGTAGCCAAATCGTTTATACCATTCTTGGCCCAAATAGAAAATTCCGATAACATAAGGAAACTGTCCAGAATACTAAAAAATACAATAGATACAACAACGGATATCTTATACAACATGACGTTGGAAGAAAAAGGAATTAGGCTAATGGCACTACAAAACAGAATGGCTCTTGATATAATATTAGTTGATCGTGGGGGAGTTTGCAAACTCATAAAAACTGCATGCTGTGTGTTTATAGATGATTACTCCCCTACAATATTTAAAGCAATCCGGAAATTACATGTCCTAAGTTCCACACTCTCTACTGAGGAAGGGGGTTGGGGGATAGGATCCTGGTTTTGGGGCTATTGCGGTCCTGGGGATGGAAGTTAATTTCGATACTAGTGGTGGTACTTGGTATATTCATAACATGTTGCTGTTGCATACAATGCCTACCAATAGTTTGCACTGAGATAACTGAGGGATGTACTAAGGGATGCATGCACATGGTGTCGAGAGGAAAACAAACGCATGGCCGAAATAACAGAGACACTGATGAAACAAAAACAATAAAACAATTCATGGCTATAGACATTAATGATGAAGATGATGCTTGTGATAGCATAAAAGGTTCAGACATAGATACCCCAGACTTATCCTCATCAGAGGAGGATACAATTAACGAATAAGACGTTTGGCATACGGCCAAAAGGAGGGTTTGTCAATCTGGAAAAATGAATACCTTTCATTTGGATGATAGACGTATCTTGATGGCCGAAGGCCAACCGTCTTATGCACAGAATTATAGAAATACAGACTGCTATGCTTGACCAACAAGCGGCCATTTTAAACGTAGCAAGAATCACCATTTTGCTTGTTAACCATTGCTCATTGCTTTCTGTCTAAACTGCTTTGCAGCTTGCAATTCTTGCAAATTCTGCTTACTCTGCTCAACTGTTAACATTGTTGTCTGAATATGAAAGAGCAAGGCCGGGGGACTGAGAAGTTCGTTGAAACTCCTCATGAGCCGCCCAGAAAGGAATGCCCACGCTCCCTCTCTGTAGCCTTGAGGGAGAGTTGCAGGGCATTTAATCATTTCACAGCTGCCAGCCAGTCTCGTACTGTGATGGAATATGTTAGAATAAAGCAGCTAAAGGCTTGAATTATGTTCTTCTTACGGCCCCCCTTCACAAAACCCTTTAGAGCGTGTCGGCTCCCAGGACACGAATAGCACCTCATAGATAGCAAAACTTGGAATGTGACTCTTCCCCCGTGTGCAGCTTGCTTCCAAGAACAGAAGCACCGTGTTCTGTTCAACAACTATTGATGCCTCTGCACTTTCTAAATTGCACATTGTTACTAGAATAGACAACGAAAGTGTCATAATTGTCATACTCGTCGGAAATGTCCATCATCCCGAGTTCAAAGAAACTCAATAAAAGGGGGGTGTTAAACATGACATAGCTGATTATATGATATGCATTTTGTATATATGTAACTGATGTACGTAATTCGCGCCCTTGCGTCCCTCGAGGTCTAGAGAATACACGTCGCGGGGCGTGAGACCATAGTTGGCCAATTGGGACTATTTTGCTTGCAATAAACCCTAGCATTGGGAATTTGAACCTCGTGTCTGGCGCATCCTTTTGTGTATGGTTATTGCATTGTTTCCATATCGCGAGGGACCCCAAAGGGCCCCTTTTCTAGCAGTCTGTATTTCTATAATTCTGTGCATAAGACGGTTGGCCTTTGGCCATTTAGATACGTCTATCATCCAAATGAAGGGTATTCATTTTTCCAGATTGACAGCAGGTGCCTGAAAAACGTGAGTCTCCCGTGAAATGGGGAGTACCTTACAGCGATTTGACCGTGGAGCAAACGGAGCATGCTTGGTTCACGGATGGTTCAGCTCGATATGTGGGAACTGAGTGGTACTGGAAAGCAGTGTCATACAATCCCAAAACAAAAAAGATGTTGACAACGACAGGGAAGGGAAAGAGCAGTCAGTTCGCAGAACTTTACGCAGTTTACCAAGCATTGAAACAAGAGACCCCTGGTCAATGTCATGTGTACACAGATTCATGGTCAGTGGCGAATGGATTGGCAGTGTGGTTGCCGACTTGGCAAAAGAATGGATGGAAGATTCATTCAAAAGAGTTGTGGGGAAAGGAACTGTGGCAAGATATTGCAGAAATGTTGTTAAAAAGTGAAGTCACTGTATATCATGTGGACGCGCATTGTGCCACAGATTCATTAGAACGTTGGTTTAATTCTGTTGCAGACGAACACACCAAGATTGCGACAATGGATGCAGAGGCTCGGGAAGACGATATGGTGGGTTTGCCCAAATGGGCCCATCCGAAAAGTGGTCACCATGGAGAAAAGGCTACTATCAGGTGGGCACAAGCTCGAAGCATCAGTCTTCCGTTAGAAATAGTGATGATAATTATTTTGCAGTGTCCCGTGTGCCAACACCAATTGCATAGACCCATACCTCAGATTGTTAGAGGCACATTGAGAAGAGGAAAATTACCAGGTCAAATTTGGCAGATCGGTTATATAGGTCCTATGCCAAACAGCAGAGGTTGTCAGTATGCATGCACTATTGTAGATACGTACTCGGGATATTTGATGGTTTTGCCGTGCAAACGTGCAACCCAATTGAACACCATCAGGTTGTTAGATCAGATCATAGTACATTATGCAGTGCCTTTGCAGAGTCAAAGTGACAATGGGTCACATTTCAAAGGCAAACTGATCCAAGAATTGTGTCAGGAAAAGAGCATTGAGTGGATTTACCACATCCCCTAACATTCAGCTGCGCAGGGCTAATTGAACGAATGAATGGGTTATTGAAAGAACAGTTGCGCAAATCTGGAGACGGCAGTTTGGCAGGCTGGCGTGATCATGTGTTTGATGCGGTGCAAGTGTTAAACAATAGGCCTGTGTATGAACATGAAACTCCGTTGATGCGATTAATGACTCCTAATTTACAGGTTCAACCCAATTCAGTTAGAGAAACATTGTTAAACTGGAAATTACGGCAGGTTCTTTAGCTCCCTATCGAGCAACTCCAGAGTCAGCAGGAGTAGACTTGCATTCTAATGAAGCAATCAGATTAGATCCAAGATGAATAGTTGTCATTGAAACAGGGATTGGAGTACAGATTCCCCCAGAGCATATGGGATGGATTGCCCCTAGATCTAGCCTAGCATTGAAGGGAGTTCAAGTGTTGGGAGGGGTAATTGATGCTGATTACCAAGGTGAGGTCAAAGTCATCCCTTATGAATAGTGGGGATCAATTGTTATCAATCCACAAGGGTGATTGAGTGGCCCAATTGATAGTCATTCCCATTAAATTGTCCATGATTAAGAAAGGGGAGCCTCCTACAGTGTTAACTACCCGTGGGGATCGCTGTTTTGGCTCTTCAGACAGTATGGTACTGGGTGCAAAGGTGTGGGTGGAAAAGCCAAGTGGCCCACCACTGCCCGTAGATGTCATTGCATGAGGCAAAGATCAAGTGGTTTTAGTGGAGCCTGGTAGAAAGAAATGGCAATACGTACCCGCAGACAAATGTTACCTAAGAGAGTGATGTGCAACACTGATATCTCTTTTCTGGGTTTGCTTTGTAGATCCTGGGTCTTGTTGGTGTAACTGTGGCACTAAATGGACTCCATTTGGGGGAATTAGACGATCTTCTGTTACCAGTGACAAATGTTACATCTGTGCCAGTGATCAAGGGGATACTGATAGTGATTTTGTCCCCAAGCAGCCCTATGCCAGTGCCGAAAAGCCCGCCAGACCGAAGACATGGATCAGTGAAATGCGACAAACACATCAGGAGCAAGTGAAAACAACCTTGATGCCAACTGTGCAGGAGCCCTTTGTAGGAAGGAGAAAACGGTCTCCTATGATCACACAAGAAGAGAATATGTGGATATATCTGGCACAGCAAGTACTGAATATATCACACTTTTGACTACTGATGTGCCCAATGCTGAAGCTTTATTGACTACATGTTTAGTAGCGGTGCCGACGCCTGTTCCGGTTTTAAAGCATATCTTCGGCGTCACACATAATGATTCTTTAGTTCAAGACTCAGACATTAGACAATCTTTTTCAGTTCATGAATATTGCAGGTTCTGCCAAGAAACCAACAAGAAATGGAGAAATTTGACACGTGTGATTACTTAAAACATAACTCAAGGAGATGTGTGTTATATTATGACGTGCAAGGCACAAGAAATTGGTAAATGCAGACAAATAGAGTTGACCAATCAGTACAATCATACTACATTCGAGAAGCGACTGTTTTCGCGAATGTCACGCAAATGCACCAGTGTAAATAACACTGTCTTGCAATCATACAGTGATGACTGCTAGTCATTTGAATCATGTGAAATTTCCAACAGGATGGCTCTTTTCATCTGGTAACATTACATATACTTATATTCCAGCTAACATTTCTGGAGGTCCATGTGCTTTGACTCGATTGGGACTAATGATGTTTCCTTTACGCTCAGCAATAACTCGAGGTAAAAGGTCAACTTTTGAATCTGTAGGGCTATCTCCTGACTGTGATTCACATGTACATTTGCTATCCGAAGCTGAGGTTCTAGCATGAACCCTTTCATTAGTAGGTGTTTGGGGTTTAGCTGCTGGAGGTTACAAATCGTTGATGAAATTAGCGTGTTTAGTAGTTAAAAGTCTTAATCGTACTTCGCAGGCTTTAGAAGAATTACTCCTTGATAGTCAAGTTATTAGAAAAGCAACTTTACAGAACAGAGCTGCTGTTGATTACTTATTGCTGAAACATAATTTAGGGTGTAATGCCTTTTGAAGGTATGTCTTGTTTCAATTCAAGTGACCACTCACGATCCATTGAAAGTCATATTCAAGGTTTGCGGGATCTCATTTCTCAAGTGTCTCAAGATCGTAACAAAAACTGGTGGGATTGGTTATTTTCATGGATACCTGATATTGGGGGTACACTACATTCTATTTTTGCTTGCATTTTTATTATACTGTTTATTATAATTGCTTGTTGTTGTTGCCTTCAATGTGTTCCCAATTTAGTTTTAATCTTTCGAAGGTTTCAGAGACCACTTCTAGTGCCACCTGGCTACGGAAGATAAATATCCAAAGGGTGGAATTGTTATGCTTGATTTATACTTGGTTCAAAATGGCGCGGGCACGCAATGCATTCTGGGAGCGCTCGCAGCCATGTTGGATATTTACTTCACACCGCAGTGAAAGGCTGCACACATTTTGCTGAAGTGTTAGATTCACAGTGCTGAGACAAACATGCTTTTCCAAACCTGTTATGCAGTTAAGGCCATTTCTGCTGGGAAAGCTAATGCTACTGTTCTCTGTGGAGCATGTTTTTAGAGCAGGGAGGCCCTGCGTTCCTTGAGGGGACCTCTCGATTGATCCAGCTGGCAACCGACGGCTGTTCCTGAACTGCGCAAGTGCAATTTCCAGAATGTTTGGGAATTAACTCCCCTTTGTGGAGTGTATATATGTGGAGGCACGGAGGTGGGTCAGGTGAGACTTCAGCCAGAAAAGGACGCTTCAGTCTGGCCTTCCTGTGAGCTGTGGAACTCTCGGCCTGGCTGTCCCCGGGGTCTTCAAGCCGCTTCTGGACGAGATGAGGACTTCTATTACGCTCACGGTGATGTATTTCCTTTTGACTTCTTTACTTCTTCTGTGATGTATGACCCTACTATTTTTATGAGTTATTTCTATGTATTTGTAAGCTTTGAATAAATAGCCGTAAAGAGCTGATTTATCTTCTAAGAGTGTGTGGTTGTGAGTTATTGTGTGTGTCTGTTTTTTGTGGTTCAAAGTACTTGCTCCATAATTGCATTGATGATTTATGGTTGTCTCGTTCACTTTTCGGGGGAGAGCAGTACAGGCACCCTAGCTGTTTAGCATACAGAGGCCCCCTTTTCGTGGGTGGAGCGACTCCTTGCCAGTTCATACAATGACTGTTCTACTGATCAGGCTGATTGCTTTCAAACCGTCGCCAAGTAGGGGGATACATGCTCCTACTGGCTGCCCCACTCTGGATTTAACGCTGTTGTTGCTCCAATGACCCACAATGTTCCACACTAATAGGTCCATGCCTTCCTCAGATAGATGCACCTTGCCCTCTAAGTAATAGTTTATCTACATGTATCAGGCAGTGGCGGATGTGTGAGAAACCATGCCTCTGCAAAATTTACCCATGGCTTGGTTTTTTTTTAGCAGGATTTTTCCACTGCTATGAGCGCTGCACCAGTTCAGCTGTAGTGCATAATTTATGGCACAGTAGCGATGCTTATGGGGGCGTGGGGAGACTTCTGACGCTTCTGGAGGATACTGCCTGGCTCATATTAGCAAAGGCCTTCCTGCTAAGGTATAATATTTACTTTTTGTCCCCCCACTCCCCCTGTAAAGATCACTTTGGTCATGGGTCTGTCCCTGCATACCCTCCTATTTCTGGTCCCTATCATTTCCTGTACATGTTGCTGTCTGCAAGCTAGGACTGTATGGTTGATAGTTACATTTTAAGAAACTGAAACAGGTTCTTGTCTTTTAAAGGATGCACACAAAAGGACTGCAGCATTTTAGGTGCAAGTCCTCTGCTGTTAAGAACGTATTGCCTCTCCAGAACACCCACCTCTAATTTTATTAACGAGCAGATGCAACTAGTAAAAACCACAATGAGTGAAAGTCTTGGAGGAAGTTACCAAGCACCAAGAGATGCTTCACTCACAAATCAGGACACATCAGGCAGGAACATCCATAGCAAGCCCACTATAAATGAATGGTTTTGGGTACAGACCTGGTTCACAAATACTTGAAGCGTACTAAATTTCCTTTTTTTACATTTTTTATTTATTTTTTATTTCGTCTTTTAGGCAATAACTCAAATCGTGGCACTCTTTAATCTGCTTTTCTTTGATTCCGACAATTCTCTGTGTATTTTAAAGGATGGGGAATTTGACCCTTTGGCAATTCCTGGTGAAGTTAATTGTAAATGGCTGATAGAGGGTCTTGATGAAAGTAGAAGGGAAATAAGTGAAGAAAAGGATTTCAAGGCAGTTGTTCTTTTCTAGTCGGGTAAGCAATGTATTTTATTTTGTTCATCTATTTGATGTTTGGGGCAGGAGGGTACATCTGACATCTCTACGCGGAGGCATTCCCTTGTTTCACACATTCTTTTCACACATACAGATGAATGCTGCACAATGCCCACCACTCTTTTACAGCATCTCTTTACTCTAGAGTTACTCCGTAAAGTATAGATGACCTACTGATTTATCTTATGTTATTGGCAAAGCGCTATGGGTTGAACGTCCTCGGGGACCGTAGTCCAGGTCAGAGTATGTGTGCAGCTAGACTGAATTGTGGGTAGCTGCATGGGAAGGGAGGGAAAGCGCCAAGGAGAGCAAGAATAAGCAAACACCCAAGGGGACGAATGGGGACGGATAAGATCACACTTAAAGGGATTCACTTACTCCAGTGTACAGCTCAACCAAAATGGTTGTTGTATTGGTAGCCACATTATAAAGTTTCAACTTGACTTTTTCATACCCGCAGCCAAGACACAGTATTAAGACACAGAAAACATTTGACGAAAATAAAGAAAAGCTATTGTGATGCAGAGGGAGTGAGGCTTTAAAAAAGAAAGGTAGAGGAGAAAAAGCAGCTACTGGTGCAATCTGGAGTGAAGTACAAGAAGATGCAGTGAATAAAACAAGAGAGTTATATTGTAAAAGGTGATGGGTGGAAACAGACTATTCCAAAACCTATTAATGGCTGTTCACAAAAGCTGGAAAACCTAAGTCTTTTGGCAGGGATGGCTAGTGTTGTTCATTCCTCCCGCGTTCCTTCCTCGGAACCTGCCTCTTACTTCACCTGGACAATTGAAAGACAAAGCATTAAATCGGCAGATGTCTCCATGTAATGTTGCAGTTCCCAAAGATGTAGCTGTGCAACAACTACAAAATAATGGACTATAAAGTAACTAGTCAGTTGTCTGCTACACATTTTTTGTTGGACAGATCTAATTTGACAAGCTCAACTCTATCACCATGTCTTCTCAACAGTGTGTCCTTGTTACAGTATGACGGTCATGCCTGTTTGGACAGTGAAGTGACACCTACACGTTCCCACACATCTGCACAATCATTCAGATTACGGTTTTAAAAAACTATGGAATTGGAACACCCCCACAAGTGAGTTTGGTTGCTACGTCAGCCCCTGCTACTAATCGACAACATAATTGTAGCTCACACGCTGCTCTGTGAAACTGTAGGTGCAAGTGCTCTTGTGTGCAGAACTATATAGTTCATCTGGTGAATTTGTAGGTTGGTGCCAACTTGTAAATGGTACATGTTTTTGTGCTATTGATTTCTGTTGGGGGTCAGCAAGTGTTTTCTTGGGTGTGGTGAATGGTCGAACTAATTGCTAGCTGCTCATAGTGATATTGGTTGAAGTGATCGGCAGTCTGTCATCCAGGTAGATCTTTGACATATTCTGTGTAGGTCACTGAAAGTGCAATGATTTGTAATTGTGGGAGTTTATTGGGTGTGATGCCATGTTAGCTAGAGGTAAGAACACAAATGAGGGAGTTTACAGGTTGGGTCGTGCCATTGTGGGCTGGATTTGTAGTTTTGTATACTAAATCAGCGAACCTTATAGTAATACCACCTGTCACAAGGAATCAAAACCCTTTTCCTAAATCGTTTGGAAGCAACATGAAATGACTCCTCCAGAAGTTGTCTGCAATAATCGTTAACAATTTCAAACCCATCCTAAAGTTGTAACAGGGTCATCCTGGAGTAATCCCCCACCCATCCTGAAAATGTCATGGGGTTCATCCTGGAGTAATCCCCCCACCCATCCTGAAGTTGTCATTGGGTCATCCTGGAGTAATACAAGATCACTGGAAGTAATCAGAACTCATCCTGGAGTAGTTTCTGTGATCATTCTAGAGTCATCTCATTTAAATATTTTGGCCTATACACATACTTCAGGATGGTTTTGGATGATCTCCCTGAACTAGCCATGGATGACCTAGGAAGGAGTCACCGGATGACTCCAGAATGATTCTAGGAAGATCTTCCTCAGTCTGGGCATGTTTATTTACTCTTGCATGGCATTTCTGACTTGGCATTAAGGATGAAGGCAGCATGAGTGTTTTATGCGTGGTACTACTGGCCCACATTGGTGAGCTTAGTCTACACGTTTCTTTAATATGGTATGGCAGGCATTTTTTACTGGAAAAGCCAGTAGGAGTAGGTTTGTGTATGGTAATACTGGCATGTACCCCACTCATGGCATCCACATGGCGACAAGTTAACTTTGTCAAAAAGGAACACTTAGCAGTAACTGCGAAAACTCTGAATGATAAAATATTTGCTTTAAAACAAAAGGGCAGTTAGGGAATTATTTCATGGCGTTTGATATTATATGTGTACATTCAAACCACTGCTACATATAAATTGAAAACGGGTGACATGGAAAAGTGTTTCGATAACAGGACCCACTACTGTTTTAAAAAATATATACATTTTATTGGTTTTACAACAAAAGAGAGAAAGGAAAACATCACACAACATCAAATATGCAGATCATGAAACACATTATTAGCAAACCGTAACCTTTACTCTTACATTCCCGATTCCCACCCTCCAATCCTGCCTGTTTCTCCATTTTGTTTTATGCACACTACAATTCGGTTGCTTGGGGCCACTTCCCATCCTCATTACGGTCCAATCGATTCTTTCCCTTCCTCAGCAGCAATGGCGAACAAGGTTTGTAATAGTATTTCCCATTCCAGAATTCCACCAGAGCCGGTCCCATCCCACCGCCCCTTTCCATGCCACTGTTTCTGGCCCCCCATCTGTACAGATCTCTCCAACATCCCTCTACTTGCAGGCCTTTTGGCAATTTCCATGCCATAGCTATTCTGCGTTTGGCCAGAATACATGCAAAGTCCTTCATCTTCGTTACATGCTTCCGGCCTTTGGGGCGTGAGAAACGGCTCAGTAGGCACGCACCTTGGGGAAGCACATCCAATTCCACCCCTCCTTTATGTAGTCTATACATCACCTACCTCTAGTATATCCCCACCACTGGGCATGCCCAGCACGTGTGTAGCATCCCTGTGTCTATCGCTTTACACCTAGAACATCCCTGTACCTCTGCGCCAGGAAACCGCGAGATCCGCCTTGGTCTCATATATGCTCTGTGAGTCATTAGCAGCTGTATAAGCTGCAGTCGTGCAGTTTGACACCTTCCTATGGTATCCTAGTACCCCCTCCCATTTATCTTCAGTAAAGGCTGCCCCTATATCTTCTTCACACTTCACTTGCCATCAAGGGGATGGGGGGCGACAGGCCCCTTCGACAACAGAAGGTCATATGTTCTCGATATGGTGTGCCCCCTCTGCTACATTGAATAAGACGTCCACTACCCAGTGTCTCTCCATTAACTCACTAAATCAGGCCACCTGCGCGTGACCTCTCTTGATAGTGCTATGTAGCAAATATTGGCCTATGAGGATGCCTGTCTGCGTTATCAACTCCAAGAAGCGTATGTAAGCAGTGTCTTGCAACAGATCCCCTATGGTGGCCACCCAGCAGGCTTCCCAGTCCGTGCGTGTACCCATCCTCGATTGAGCCGAGGATGGAAGTATTGAAACCAGAGGAATCTGCCTCCAAAATAGGGTCTGACGACCCTATCGCAGTCGTGGCCCTATCCCACACCCTCACTCCCAGGGACACCAGGTGCGACCATTGGCCACCCTGAGGCTTTTTGAACCACAATAGGTCCTTCAGATAATAGCACTGCCCCGTGGATTGCAGCATCAGCATGTCTGGAGTAGGGTCATCTGCACGCCAATCTACTACAAATTGCAGGTACCCTGCTATGTAATAAAATTCAAAATGCAGAACCTGGAAGCCCCCCTCTGTGTATGGTCTATATAAAGTTGATAACGCTGTTCGATTCCGCCCATTCTGCCACAGAAAGCCTCTAAAAATACTCTCCATGGTCCTAAAGAAGGACCTAGCTATATAAAACGTGACTTTCACAAAAAAGTGTAATAGCCTGGGCAATACCACCATCTTCAGCAAAGCCGCTCGTCCCATCATCGAAAGAGGAAGTTTGGTCCAGAACTTCATAGAGCCCTTAATGCCCTCCAGTGCTTGCAGTGTATTATGTATGTGTTCCTCTGCCGGGTCATGGTGCACATTAATCCCCAAATATCTGAACGTGCGTACATCCCACTGCAGAGTAAGCGCAGGCAACGCATCAACTTCTATTCCACGCAGACCCGCTATTGGAAACAATGCCGACTTGTCCATGCTGAGTGCAATCCCTGAGAGTTTCGCAAAAAGCGCCATATCTTCCAGCAACAGCTCTAAATTGACCTCATGGTTCTGGACATATAAGAGTGTGTCATCCGCATATAGGGATATTGTACACCTGCCTCTATATATAATGTTCTAAGATACTCTGCGATTGGTTCCATGGCAAGGACGTTAGAGTATTGGTGACAACGGGCATCCTTGTCTGGTTCCTTTACCCAATTCCCACGCCTCAGAAATACTCCTACCCGTCTTCACCCTAGCCATCGGTCTAGTTTATATTTACTGGACAACCTTCATATATGTCTGTCCAAAGCCAAATCTACGCAGTGTTGCATAGAGCCAGTCCCACCTTACTGCATCAAACGCCTTTGCAGCGTCCAGTTTAGCTATAATCTCTGCAAGTTCCAGGCCATGCTCCAACCCGGAACATAGCCCATCTGATCCGACTGCACTATCCTAGGTATCACTCCTTTCATTCTAGCTGCCAAAATAGTCGTTAATATCTTACTATCTTGATTGAGCATCGAGAGTGGCCTGTAAGAACTACAATCTTCAGATTTTTGTGGGGTTTAAGAAGAGGTATGATTACAGATTCTCTCAGGCTAAGTGGGAGGAGCCCTGTGTCATACGCACCATTAAATGTGTTAAGCAAGTGGCGGGCTAAGGCTTGTTCGTATAAAACTCGCTATGCAGCCCGTCTGAGCCTGGTGTTTTTTCTGTCAGCAACCCCGCAATCGTGCTTTGTATCTCTTCCAGAGTGATGGGTGCTTCAAACCATCCCATTCCTCCTGCTTCAGCTCCAGGAGCTCAATATCCTTTAACACCTCATCCTCCAAGTGTGTGCTAGATATCGGGGGTTCCTCCCTATATAATTGTTGGTAAAATTCGCAAAAAAAGCCTCATTGACCCCTTTCTGGGTGTGGCATACTTCCTCTTGTCCTGTATTTATTGAGTGTATGGGGTTACGTCTCGCCTTGTTCTTGTATAACCATACTAGCATCCGTCCTGGCTTTTCACCTTCCTTATGCTGTTTCTCAGTGTATTTAGCAAAACTATGTTTGCCCATTGCTTCCCAGCAGTCTATGCACTTCTTTTTTAATTCTCTCTCCTTCGCTTCCCTGTCTGGATGCTGTTCTCGTGATTGCTATAACCTCCTCAGTTGTTCCCCGGCAGTGCTCAGTTCTTTGTTTATATTTGCCTGGACACTACTGGTCCCTTCTATGGCGACCCCTCTCACTACCATTTTCATCGCCTCCCAGAAAGTGTCTGCACTAGGCACGCTGCCCAGATTATGCAACACATATTCAGTAACGGTGCTTTTAATGCAATCGCGTAATGGGGGGGTCTCTCAGCGATTTGGTCTTGAGCCTCCACGTAGGTATCAAAGCCCTAGGTGGCACGTATTGCCATTGTATGCTAAGTGGGGCGTGATCCGATAAAACTCTACTCTTATACTGGCCGTGCGTAATCTGGTGTGTCAACTCAATCCCTGTGAAAAAAAGAATCTATTCTTGTGTTCACTGCATGCAGTGCCGAAAAGTAGTTTTATGTCTGGATGAAGAACTCTACAGGCATTCACTAAAGCAAAAGAATCTAGGAGAGTGTGGAGTGTCTTCGGGTGGTGCTGGCTTAGTATATTTACATCAGATGTGTCCTGGGCCGGATTTAATGTACAATTAAATTGTACAGCGTTGACCCACACTAAGTCCAGCCATATATAAAACAATCTGCAAGCTTCCAGAAACTGTGACTCGGAGGGGTCAATCCACTCGTGAAGGCTCTCGCAGTCCCAGACTATTTACTTAAATGCAGATTCCTCGGTGTGCCCCGCAACATGGTGCTTTGTGGTCAAAGTACATTAATCCTTCCTGGCCTCTGGACGGGTAGAACTTCCCTCACGTGTCCTCTGGTTGTCCTCTTCACCTTTTCTCCAGGGTCTTATCTTTCCCTGTCCATCCAAGCCTGCGCCTCTTCAGGGAGGTCGAAGGACCTGGTCTTGTTATCCACAAGGCTTTCTAGTACCTCAATACCTTCAACTCTCTTCCTAAATATCTTCCTTCTCGAGTTCTTCGCTCATCCGCCTCAAACACCCTTAGGGTCAGTCGCTTCTCCAAGCAACGAGTTGGTGGTAGCTCTTTCTTCAGCTGGGGCCTCCCTCTGGAACAGCCTCCCTGAAACTTGCGGAGAACCATCTCCGGTTCCGGAAGCACCTCATACCTTCCTCTTTGCTTCTGCTTTCTCTCCTCCTCTCCCCTGCTGAACTCCTGGCTGAAACTGAAACTGCACTGGTCACCTGGCCACCCTCTGATCTTGGGTCCAGGTCCCCTCCCCCGCCAGTTGTCACCCCTGCACTGCCTCCCTGGCAACCCCAGCACTTTGGGACTGTATTCTGTATCCCTACAGTCCCCTACCAGCACTTGCCACCTGATATCTGCACTTGCCACCATCTGGCTGCAATTTTTACTTATTGCTTTTATTCTATTTAATTTTTTAATGTCGATCCCATGTACTGCACTTCCCTCTCCCCCTTCCCCTGCACTTGCGCAATCTCAATGTCTCCTGGCCTAATAAGATTGTTGTCTCTGTCGTCCCTCTGTTCCCGCCCCCTTGCCTCGTCGCGCCTTGAAACACTTGTGTATAGGCGTGTTATAAATGCCATATCATATATAGGATTGTAAGCCGTGCTGGGTAGATCAGCATGTATCTCAATCGTGCTGTACGGAGCCTGAACCTAGCCACTGAAAATTGTGCCCTGCTCTTCTGTACTTGGAACGTGTAATCAGGGTAGACCCCAGGTCTGCCGAGGCTCCCTTCGGTTCTCCGCCTTGCCGGGAATAGGCCATTATCTTCTCCCTGTCCTTATAGTTCAGGACTTTAGCATTGATCGGCCTCGGAGGTGCTCCAGGCGGGGGTGCCTGACCAGCGCTCTCTGCGTCCTGTCAGTTGTGAAGCCCTGTGTGAGGTTCCCGGGCCTTTTTCCTGGAGCAGCATGTTTTCTAAATACATTGTCGGGTCCGAGCCTTCTTCTCCCTCAGGCAGGCAAACTAAATGAATGTTGTTCCTCCGAGCCCGTCCCTCTGCCTTCTCGACTCTATTTTCCAAGAGGCTGACCTTCTGCTGCAGAACGTGTACATCCGCCGCTGTGTTCCAGAGCGAACCTGAATTCTCTTTCACTTGTGTTTCCAGCATAGTGGTGTGCTCCGCCAAGCCTCTCACATCCTGGCGCAGCAACCCCATATCCAGCTATACCGCTTCTATCTGCACCCCCAGTGATGAGGTCTGCTATCGCCTGCATGACTTGGTAATGCAACTCCATGGTGCATCCATCTTTCCCAGGCGCCGATTTCATGCCCCCTTCGGTTGCCTGCTGTTTAGTTTTCGCAAAACCGTCCAATCCAATGTTGGTTGGTTTGCTTTGGATTTGGTAGCCTTGGCAGGCATTCAAACAGACTGCTTCCAATCCAGTTAGCCCCGGATATTGCTTGGGAGGATAACTATTCCGTATACGTCCCACAGAGCTATACACACTGCTCCAAGTCCAGTGTGTTCGTGACTGGGTTAAGTGTGTTATTGTGCACTTTTCTTCCGCTGCAAACAGCCCAACGCGACTCTGTGGCTACCTATTAAAACAAAGGCCACTTTTAACTGTCCACCTATGGGCCCGGGTGCCTCCTTTCTCCCCTTGTGTAGTTGACAGTGAGCTTGGGGCCACTTTCCCTTGCTGCGTCTGGGTCATTATTGCAGTGCCCTTTTAATCAGTTCCGCCTCATGGCCCGGGTACTTGTGTCCACCCCCCTGCAGTTACTGATCCTCTGGCCACATCCTTTCACTCTATCTGGGCTGCAGGCTTGCTTTGCCAGGAGTCCGCCTTTAGGTTCACCTCACAGCCCAACACCTTGTCGCTATCCCAGTGCCACAGCTGACAACGGGGAGCTCTCTATCTTGTTGTCTGGCTGTCCCTTTCTCTTTGCAATAAGTCGCGTCTGCAATACCACTGTGCAGCCTGGCTTCCACAGCCCTTCACACCAGGTTGCTCCTCACTTCTCACCTCACTTCTGGACCGTGTCCAGTGCATCACTATGGCAAGACAGTACACATCAAGGCCCACCAGGCTGTCCCTATTGCATTCAAATATCAAAGCTACAGCAAAAATGCATCTCGAAGAATCACCACAAGCCCAAGTTAATCTGCTCCTCATGCCTGGCAGCTCCCTCTTACTCCTTTGCACGGTGTACACAGCGGTACAACAGCAGAATAACTCCGAGCCCTCACAGCTCCGCCGCTTGTCTCCCACTGTATGTTTACAGAAGGAGCATGTCCCTCAAAATCACTGCGCAGCCTTGGTCCCTCTGCTCTCTTCACCGGGCTGCTCCTCCCATCTTCGTTGGCTGGTGCCCTCAGCAGGCCAAAACAGTTCACTGCTGAGCCCCCCGGTGTTGCTAATGCGTCCGAAAACTTTGAAGTGGGGGCCGGCGCTCCCCGTGCCCAGTGGGTGAGCTGCTTTGCGTCCTTTCCTCCCACACGTTTCCGAGAAGGGGATCAGTCTTTTCAGAAGAGGGGGGAGACCCGCAGCACTTGCCTGACTCAGCCGCAGTATTAATGTCCACTTTCCTCCGATGGGCTGCAGCTGTCCCTCACCGCGCACTGTCTCTTCCCGCAGTAAGGCTGGATCATCGCTGGTCTCCCTCTCTAGCATGCGGTCTCCGTTGTCGCCTCTGCTGCTCCCTCTGTGGTCGGCACACTGCCTCTCCCGTCGAGCTCCTCGGCTTCCTCGGTCTCCGGCCACCTCTCTTGGGTCTGTTGCAGTCTTTGTTAGGCAGGCACCATTTTGGATTACCGTCTTCATCAGTGGTCATCTAGTTTCGCGCTCAGTATCTCTGCCGCGACTAAACCTCAGCTTTGCACTTTTCAGCAGCTCACTCTTGAGAGGTTCCCACACGCCTCAGTCCGTTCACTAGTTGTATTCTGAAGTTCAGAACTTGTATTTACTTCAGATCTTTCAAGATCCTGCGGGAGTGGTAACGATGGCTGACCTACTCCATCAGCTGCTTAGCCACGCCCGGGACCCACTACTGTAGTCTATATGAAACAATTTGAAGATATTGGCTAAAAAGTCTGAATCCTTGTTACTGTGCCCTGGAGCTGGCAGACATTGCATTAACCCCTTAAGTGCCAAGACATTACGTTTGCAGTGGCAAGGATGAGATACCTTGTCCTTTTTGGCCCTGCACTTTGTGTGATCCCTGCAAAGCAGAGGTCATACAAAAGTAAAATCCAATCCCCGGGCTCTGTGAAGACGAGGTTCCTCCTAATGGCCGGGGGTTTGGATTTCCTTCAGTTTCACGTCAGCGTGCGTAATGCACGCCGATGTGAAACAAAGTGAATTTCACTGCTGCTGCCATTTTCGGTTTGACCATCCCCAAGCCCAGCAGCGGTTCTATGGAGCCCGGCAGGTTCCCTGACCTTTCCCAGAGGGAGAAGCTGTATTGCTTGTGGTATTGCATTATCAGAAATGCATGGGGTTCGCTGTTTTCTTTGGTGGCTGCGACACCCTAGGCCCAAATCTAGGTTATCTACAAGATCAAAATCCTGCGAAATCTGCTCTGCCGAAAGACTTGGGGTTACCAGTGGTTTAGCCTTTTCCCTTTGCACCCAGGTAGGTGCACCCAAACATGTGAGGTAACGTTTTGTCGGGACACCTGTGGGAACGCGGGAAGTTATGACATTTGTTGTGTTCGGTTGGTTTTCATAACGTTTTCATACATTTGCTGATGCACTTTGTCACACAACCCTTCATTTCCCAAATGTGACCTACATTTAGTCGCTGCTTTAGGCACTATACGCTTTTGTAACCTGCACAAGTCACCTACCCTTCAAAAGGTCTGCCTGTGCTCTTTCTAAAAATGTATGCTTGCCATTCCTTACCACATTTGTTTTCCTTATTTACACATGCTAAGTATGTCTGTTTAGGCCGTAAGCATAAAATCCTGTATACCATGGCTCAGATTTTGACTTGTGGTATTGCTTGTTTTGTGAAACAATATGAACAATGTGTCATTTCCTAACTGGAAGAGTCAGGGGAATGTAGCGGGGCATTGGTTTTCTCAAAATTCACCGAAGCCATTGCCTTGCAGGGCCAACCATGTCCGCTACATACCTTTTTATCTGTAATTTTTCCCCAAACTATGTGAATTTTCCCTACATAGTTGTTGCCTACCTGCGCAAATCACCCCTTCCTAGGCTTGGAATTTTGCCTACTTTTCAGAAATGTATGCCTTTCTGTCTTCCCATTCAGCTTTCCTACCCTCCTCTTCCGTTCTGTCCACGCATGTCCGATTGGAAAAAAAGGGCAAAAATGGATAATGTTATTTTGGTTTCCACTCAACCTGTTCCTGAAAGCCTGGAAAATGGTGAATCCAGCACAGCAAACCATTTGTTCCTAGCTCTTACAGGGGAAAAAACACAGGCTTCTTTATAAATCATTGTATTGCCATTTTCTCAAAAAACACAAAATGTGCTCCCTTTTTGTTTATTTTCTCTAACCCCCATACAACAAACTAGGAGGTTCAGAAGAGCCAAGTTCCCAAGTGTTGGGTAGTTCACTACGTATCTGCTGCTGCGCCAGACTTCCCCAGTGTTGCCGCAAATTTACTTTCCTGTGATACATTCAGGGCGGGCAGTGCCCTCCGGCAAATCTTTCTGCAGATGAAGGCAGGACTGGTTGTCGCTGCTTAGTCTCTGTGTCGATTGTGCTCACAGCCGCTTGATGGTGTGTGATTCGATGTCCGTGCGAGGGGGCCATTCGAGCTCCCCAGCAGGTGATTGTGTAGCTGGGGTATTTCACACACACTGCCCTCCCAACCCCCGCCCACGGATGTGCACCAAGGGGTCTGGGCCCATGTGATTTCTTGCCTCGTGACGTGTGTTGAGCACCTTATTCGTATGTCCGAGGATTAGAGGGCCGGGGTCAGAGCAGCTTATGATGGGTTGTTGCGGCTGCCATATATTCCCAGCTGTGTTGTGCAGTTCCTCAGTGGCCTGGTCTAATGTTTCTACCGCTGCCCCAATTGCAAGGAGCCCGGGCTCTTCCTGCGGCTTGCAGAGTGGGACGTATGCCTATCAAGGGCTAGCAGATAGGACTGTGCGGGCTGCTGAGGTGTGGGGTCGGCTTGGCGCAGGGGAGGGGGCAGCCCCTCCGCTGGTGAGCGCTGGGCAGGGTGTAGAGGCTCTGTAGTCGGTGCCTGGAGTCTTCTCCGGCTGATCTCTGCTCCAGCTGGCCCTGTGGGACCAATGACCCCCGGCCCAGATCAACTCCGGTGAAGAGAGGAAGCAGGAGTCTTCCAGACGATTGTGTCAGTGTCTGTTTCCCCAGGCACAGACGGAACGGGGGCTGCTCTGGGGTCCTCCCCCCCCCCCTCAGTTCCCCACAACACAGATGTGCTGCCACAGGGGTTCAATTCAGTGCAGCCGGCCTCCGGTGCGGAGTCGGGGGGAGGGGCGCTTTGCCCGATCAGCACTTCGGGGTTGTCTCCATGTGTGCAGGGGAGGGCAGATCTGCTGCCGCCGGCTGGTTGTGACAGAGGAGGTCAGTCACTGTGGAAACTAGCTAGGGGGCTGGGGTGCGCCACCACTCGCCACTGGCCCTGCTGGCGGCATGGGACTGCGTATTTCACCCCGATCGGAAGTGCCTCAGACAGGGAGCTGGGTAGGCGCTGCAGCTTCCAGAGGGGCCAGCTACCTCTTACAGGGGATCGAGAAGGGACAGTTCGGCGGGCAGTGCAGCAGGGGTCCTCCCCTCACTCACCCCGTCTGCATTCTCCCATCACTTCAGCCTCGAGCGGGCGCTGATGTAGCTCGCTGCCGTCAGGCTTAGTCCGCCAACTGTGGTGGCGTGGGCGCCCCTCCCCCACTTCGCCTCCAGCAAGGCTGGTGAGGCCGCAGCCGTCAGCACCCGCACCGCTCCTCTGTGTGCCTATTCCGCCGAGTTTGGGCTCAAAGGAGGCCCACATTGTTCATGTGTGCAGGTGTGAGCTCCGGAGGTCAATCTGGGTCCCAGAATGGAGGATATTAAGCAGGATGGGGAGGCCGTAGCCTCTCAGGTAGCAGCCATTTTCAAAGCCGAGCAACAGCTCCCACCCCTTCCTATTTTTGAAAAAGTCACAAAATCGTCAATCTACCAGTCACCTATGCTGATAGGACAAGGACAAGGCCGGACCCTGCCCTGTGTAGGGCAAATGGGTGGGGTTGGTCAGATTTCAGTATCACCAGTACACCCCAGACTGGTATGTCGACCTCGATATATATATATATATATATATATATATATGTGTCAAGGTCGACCAGCAGTGACAGAACTTCCATCCGCTTGCTCTTCCTCTGAAGTGGACACTACAGAAAGTGAAAGTGAACAACATACACGTAAACTGAATTTTTTAGAAGAAATGCAGTTGCTGGGGATGGACGTGCGAAACAGCAACAAAAAACCAAGAGGCAGAGGCTGTGGAAAATCAACGGGACGAAGACGAGGAAGAAAACAAGGAAGGGCAACAGGCTCAGACTCCAGGGACAAGGACCAGATAGCACGGAAGACCCGCTCTGGAACCAAGAACTTGTAGCAACCAATATGGAAGAACAAGATATGTCCATTATTGACCTCTCCTCGTATCCTCTTTCTAACGACTATCAAAGTATAAAAATTTGGCCCCAATTTCTGCCCTACCAGCTATTACAACTATGCGGAAACGCGCATAGACTTTGATAAATATATGCGAAAGGTCAGGCTAAAAAAGTTTTTTGCAATGAATCCGTCCAAGCAACCTGTTCAAGATACATCAGAAGGGTATCCACCAGTTACCTTTGAGGACATGGCAACATTTGGTAATCTCATAAGCCTGGGATCAGACTGTGAAGCATCTGATGATCACAGTGATTTTGACTGGAATTTCCATGAATATACATACAGATTGGCCGAGGACCAGTCAACTCAGGTGCAAATCTAGATTCAATCCCATGTTTAATCCGGGAGGACACATTGAAGAATTCCAGGATTTAGTGATTAACGACCTGAGAAAAATCAGAAAGACCAAATGGAGCCATAAAGGTAACCTTACCCATCATGAACAAAGTGTTTTGAAAGATCTCAGTACATTACCTGACTGTATCATTAAACCTTCAGACAAGGGTACAAATATCGTTGTGTTGAACCACATGGATTACATCAAGGAGGCGGCAAGACAACTCAATGATCATTCCTGCTATGCTAAATTGGAAGATCATCCTACTGCAGGTATGAATATGAAACTCTTTGGCTTGCTCAATACATATAAAGACAAGGGGCTACTAGAGGATGACCTGTGCAGGTATCTACACCCGAAATTCCCTGTTCTGCCCACCATCTACTTTTTGCCTAAAGTGCACAAGAGCATGAGGAAACCCCCCAGGACGTCCTATAGTGATACTTTGTGGGGCACTGTATGAGAACACCTCCAAATTTGTAGATGAGACTTTGGTGTCCTTTGTGACTACACTTCCATCATATTCGAGAGACACCAAAGACTTTTTGAATAAAATTGATGGCATTACTTGGGAATCTACATACCTGCTCACTACCCTAGATGTGGTATCCCTGTATACCTCCATACGGCACAATGATGGCCTGCGGGCATGTGAATATTTTCTGCACACAAGGCCTATGAACTTTTTATCACAGTCGAATGATATTCGATATGATTCATCTCTGTCTGAAAAACTATTGCTTTTTATTCAACAGAAAATCTTATGTGCAGCTTCAGGGCACAGCCATGGGGACCACATTTGCTCCTTCTTACGCCAATGTGTTCATGGGTTGGTGGGAAAAGTTTGTATGGGGCACAGAGAACAACTGCTTTACAGCCAAAATTATACTTTGGTTGTGGTATATAGATGATGTATTCATTATCTGGGACGGCACAAGCTCAGAGTGGTTAGAGTTTGTCAAGAAATTGAATACCAATGATTTAAATCTCCATTTTACAGAGAGCCACAACAAGACTGCTATCGTGTATCTGGATATTCTTGTTAAGGTGGCTCAGCAAGAACTTGTCACAGAACTTTATAGGAAACCGACAAGTTCGAATATACCACTACACGCTAAAAGCAATCATCTCGCCTCCCTGAAATGGTCTATACCATATGGCGATTTTATTAGTATTAGAACTGTTCTAAGTTGGAGACATTTGACGCAGAATGTGTACGTATTGCCCAGAAATTCAAACAGCGTGGATATCCAAAAAGAATACTTGAACGAGCCTACCATAAAGCTAGGGACCAGGATCGCTCCTCACTTTTAATAACTAAAGTGTTGCCACCATCAGATGTGTGCAAGAGTGAGACCAGACTCATTCTTACTTATGGCACAAATTCCCAGCATGTACGACAGATCATGCAAAAACATTGGCATGTCCTACAGCTGGATGAACACTTGGGGGCGATATTGGGAGACAGGATGAACATTACATTCCGACGCTCTGTCTCCCTTAAGGATAATCTTGTCTCCAGCTTTGAGTTCATCCACTCTATCCACTGGCTCCACAAACCTATCACAGGCTTCCACAAGTGCAGGAAATGCAAGGCCTGTCAGTATGTCAAAGCTGTCTCCAACTATGAACATCCCATTTTGGCAAAGAGCATTTCCATCGCATCACAAATCACTTGTGACACTGAGTGCATGGTTTACGTGCTCGCGTCTCCCTGTGATAAGTGGTACGTTGGCAGTACTATTGGTAAACTTAAGCTGCGTATGCTTCAGCAAATTCGGGCCATTAAAAATGTGGATGCAACATACCCTATGGCTGTGCATTTTAAAGAAGTACACAATGGAAAGATGGATGGCTTTATATATTTTGGCATTCATACCATAGCCAAACATCCAAGGGGTGGGAACAGAGAATTGGCACTGAGACAATTGGAAACCAATTGCATCCTGGATTTAGAAACGAAGAAACCAAGAGGTCACAATTTAGATGAAGAACTCTATACATTTTTAGGGACTTAATTATGATGAACTTTTTTAGTAATAAGATCATTTTTAGTAATATAGAGGTTCTTCCTTCTTAGAGATGCAAATTTGTCTAAGCGCTTTCTCTTGTTTGTTTTTCTCCTCCCCTCCTCTTCATTTTTTCCAAGTGTTTTCCAGCCTTCTTGGTTTAGTGTATATTTTAAATGTTTTGCTGCACATACTAACTCTGGTTGAAGCGTATGTTTAGAGGTTTTGTTGCAATACAGTCAGGTTACGTTTTTACATTTTCTCACTTTCATTTTCTTTACTTTCTTTTCTCTCTTTTTTCCATATTTTTTCTCCTTTTATAGCTGTGTCTCTAAATGTCCTGGGTCACATAGGTTTCTTTTTGCCCTGCGGGTCTGCTTGAGTTCGCACTGTTTATGAATAGGGGTAACCTTTATGTCTTACATTTTAGGTTGGTTTAAAGGGATCACTTTTTATTGACATTATTGTTATACCCCCATCATATCGGAGGATATTATTACGTTTAGCTCTTAGAATTGTGACACATTGTTTTTTGTTTGATTTGATTTTCTAATTTTGTTCCTTTGAAAGTGCATAAAGGCCATAAACATACAGGTATATTATCAGTCACTTCCCCCCCTTTTCCCCTTGCCCTAATAGTTACTCTTAAGATTCCATATCAATGATTGTTTTCCTTGTACCCATTAGTGATTAACGTTGTGGAATTATGCTGCTCTTTTTAATGTGCTGCTCTTATGTTAATATTTTTTAAGGACTGGATTTTAGGTGTAATATGGAGACGGGCATCATTGTTTTGCTATTTTGCACAAGTCTGATGTTTACAACAAAATGTTTACATGCACCAAGCACTTTACAGTTTATATGCACTAAGCACTTTATAGACTACAAAATATTCAACTCGGAGTAACATATCCGGGTAGATGCTGCTTTGCATATTTGCACAAGGTAGTTTGTTTACAGTGCAGTTCTGCATTACATTATGCACTTTACTCATTGATGCCAGCAATAGTCCTTGTTCACTTTATTATATGAAGGGCCAGCAACATTGCTACTAATATAAATACGACGACTACCAGCGGATACCATTCGTTTATTGCAACAGTAATTATGGGCAGCTCTACGCAACGTTCCCTTCTGCCTAGAGGGCATTTTCTACTTTTATTTTTATCAGTAGTAACTACGGACAACACAATATGGTGTACTATTGCCTATACATTATTGGGTAATTGGGTAACAATCGGAGACCTGTTATCATGTTGACATCTATGGCATGCATTGAAAGTCTAAATATGCAAAACGCATAGTTGTTATTCATTGAGGGAAATGTTTTGCACTAAGCGTTAACTTTTTTGGCAAAGCAATCGGTTACACAGGCTTTTTATTTTAGCTTGTGTAATTGTCAACTGTTATAATGTTAAGCAGCGTGATTATAATAAAGATTCATATTTTTGCATTGGCCTTCATCAACTATGCAGCTTTCTGCAAGTGTAAAGATGTCTGCCATTGTGGAATTGCTAAAGCATTGAGCTTTTAACGGAGACGCTCTATCCGGAGTGAAGGGGATAGAGACTGAGTAGCCTTTTAACAGTTACCTTGTTTATGTTTGCACTTTCAACGTGACCAAGCGGTCTGTGTATCGCGAAACGCGTCGTTTTCTGTTCTTTTTCCTTGCCATGCTGACTTAAGAAATAAAGGATTGTCAGTCTGGACAAACTTTGGAGTTTCTGTCTTTTTGTAGGGAGTCACTCAGGCTTCCTCTACTGTTCTTGGGAGTGCATCCTGTCAACTTTCTCCCTGTTCCATCTCGGATCTGCGAATAGGCTTTTTCTGAATAATATATTATGCTTCTAAAGCAGTTATATGCTTGGTGTCTGGGCCGAGAGGTCCCCGAATATCGCCACTGTGGAATCCTCGTATTCGATAGTTTCATCCACCTTGCCTTCTGCAGGATGTTTGCCTTATCCCGATAATAATGCAGCCTCGCTAACACCGAGCAGAGACCTCTATTTCCACCCCCACATGGTGAAGCCGATCCAAGGCTACTCGTTTCCTTCCTCTGCTCCAAAGACCATCCTTATGATTTCTTGAATCTTCCTCACGCTCAACCATCGACTCCCCCTCCTTTTCCTTTAGACCGAAAAAGCACAGGTTTTTACGCCTCTCTCTATTTTCTATGTTGTCCACCTTAAGTCCCATCTCTGCTTCCTTTGTTTCAATGTCCCGGAGACGGGTCTCCATCTGTGATTCAAGCACCCCTGCAGAGGTTTGGTTTGGCTCCTCCCCATCCATCCTTTCTTCCCGTGTCGGGATTCCCAAACAAGCCGCGAATGGGAGGCTTAATAGTGGGATCGCTGTACGGCATGTCTAGGCATCTGCTTGCAGTCAGGAGAGGGACAAGGTAAATGTACGGCCACGTCCTTACCGTCATGCCTGTTCGGAATCCGCAATCCTCCAACAGCGCTTTCATGGCATGAACGATCCCCAACCCTTCCCAGCATCAGAGGGTGGCTCGGCAACGAAACGGCTGCCATGGCAGGGGTCGGGGCATCCACTTTGGGATTGGGTCAGAATGTTCCTAACAAGGCCCTCTCGGATTGGTGGAGTCCCAGGGGAGTCCTTTAAAAGCAAGTGGAGACTCGCAAGGAAGTTATTGTTCTTGTTACATTCTAGGAGGGAAGCCAGGGAGCTGAAGCTAGAGGACCGGTGGGCCTATGCAGTGTAACCAGAGAGGCAGACGTATGTCCCAGCAACCCCATAGGAACAGAAGGTCTGCTGACAACTCGAAAGGGTGAAGGAATCTGATTGGGGAATATCATTTCTGTAGTTCCTCCCCCATTAAAGAATATTACAAACATCTACCTGACTCCGATCCGTTTGTAACCTCACAGGTGGGTAGGTGTGCTTGTTTGTTTATTTATCGTGTGCTCCAAACCCAAGGGTATCTGGGCGCATTTGCAAGGATATGCATATTCTTAGTTACACACAAGGTAATATACAGTAAGGCAATACAAGATTATGCGCATTTCTTACATGGAACCATAAAAATAGAGTTTGTTATTTACATATTTTGGCAATGTACATTTACATACTTGGCAATAATACATGTGAGCATGCAAAGCAGGAAAGTACAGTTGCTTATTAAAGACAGTCTATATAACACAGATTTAGTGAACATAGTTCAAATTCTGGAAGGATATACGGGTCTAGTGTGGTTCATCTTTAGAAATGAGCCAAGTATTTGTGCCTTTCCTGAATTTGTAGAAGGACTGGTCGGATCTTAAAGTGGTGGGAAGGGAGTTCCTGGGTAGGGCTGCCAAAAATGGGAAGCTGCTGCTGTACCTTGGAACTTTTAGGCGTCCAGAGTTGGCTGTCCTAGTAGGTCGAGTGGGGTTATTTTTGATGAATTGTTGAGGTATTGGGGAGCAGAGTTGTTGAGACATTTGTAGGTTAGGGACGCTGTTTTAAGATGTGTTCTCTCCTTGATGGTGAGCCAGTTGATGTCACGTCTAGTTGCAGAAATATGTTGTCTTCTAGGTATGCCCAGGGCAGTTCTGTGTGCATTATTTTGCAATATCTGGAGTTTGTTGGTAATGAGTTTACTGGCGCCTAAATACAAAGCATTGCAATAGTCGATTTTTGACAATACTAGGGCTCTAGCCAGGGTGGTACAACTTTTGTGGAAAGGAAGGGTTTGCAAGCGTGGATGAGCTTTCAGGTGTAGGCTGTTGCCGAGGCTGTAGCACTGACCTGTTTGCACAGATTCAAGGAGGAGTCTAGGTAAAAACACAATCTCTTTACCTCTTTGTCCACCTTGATATCATTTCCATCAATGTTAAAGGTAAGGTATTGGTTACTCAGTTTTTTTATATTGCTGGGTGTGGCTAAGAGTAGTAGCTCAGTGTTCTCATCATTCAGGCACAGGCCATGAGTGACAATCCAGGCCTGAATGATGAGGTAGATTATGTTTATAAGAGCAAGATCTTTGTTGTAATCGCCTGTCAGGGGTATAAGGATCTGGGGTGTTGTCTGCATAATTCGTGTAGGTGACACCCAGAAGGTCCAGATGATCAAACAATGATTTGGTGAACACATTATAAATGGTTGGCGATACGCAATATCCTTGTGGGACTCCACAGGATATGGGGATAGGATCGGCTGCTGCTGACGCTCAAAAGACTCTCATGGATCTATTGTTTAAGAAGGATTGGATCTATGCCGTTGCTTCTGTTGAGAAATGGGCCACTGTAGATGGGTGTTTACATAAAACTTATGGTCCACCAGATCAAAAGCGGCTGTCCAGTCCAACAGAAGCAAGAGTGCTGATTTCCCTTTATCTTTCAGATCGTCAATCTGGATCTTCAGGTCGATCAGGGCTGTTTCTGTGCCGTGTGTAGGCCTGAAGCCAGATTGACAGAGCCCAAGTAGCCTGTTGGTCTCCAGTTATGATTGTATCTGATTATATGCTGCTTTGTCGATGATCTTTAGTAAAAAGGGGACTGTCGTAATGGGTCTAAAGTTTGTGGGATGCTCAGGTCCGATAATGTTTTTTTTAGGAGTGGGAGCACCCATGAGTTCTTCAGGTTAGTGGGAACAGTACATGTACGGAAGGAGGCGTTAATTAATGAGGAAAAGGAGAAAGTACACTAGCAGCTTCCTTTATGACGGTGGCTGGGTATGTATTGCCTTGACAGTTGGAGGGTTTGAGGGAGGCTATGATGTTTTGTACTTCTTGGGAGGACACTGGTGTGAATTTGAAACGCTGAAGTGGTTGAGGGAGGGTGGGGCTCTGTTTCTGGGAATTGGCCTGAGGAAGCAGGTTACGTTTTTGATAGCTATTTTTTACTTGGAGTATGGTAATTTTGTTAGCTAGGGCATCTTGAATTGTGGTGCCCCAATTTTTGTCCTTTATGCAGTTGTCTACTGGGGGGGAGGGAGTTCTCGTAAGATGGTAAAGAGGTCTCTGGTGTTAGAGCTAGGTTTATCAATCCTCGTTGTATGTCTTCTTTATAGTTAGCGGAGACTTTTAGAAGGATATCTTTGTTGGCTGTGGAGGGGTTCTTTTTCCAGGTGGCTTCACAGGTGGCTTCACATTTCCTTTTTTCATTTCTTAGGTCTTTGAGTTTGGGAGTGAACCAGGTATTCAGGTGTGCTATGGGTTTTACTTTTGAGCATTTTTAGAGTTGCAATAGTGTAAATGGCTGTGGTAATAGTTTGGTTATAGACATCCACTAATTCAGCCGGATCCGAGGAAGCTGGTAGAGGTTTAAGTAGAGGTTGGAGAAAAGGCCTAAGTTTGTCCACTGTAATGTTTTTCTTATTCCTAGTTGGAATGGGTGGAGCAGTAAGGGTCTCTCTAAAGGGAAGTATGTAATCTTTCAGATTAAATGTCAATAGGAAGTGGTCAGTCCAGGATTGTGGTTCGATAGAGGTTATGTTAGTTACACAGTTGAGGTCAGCTACCCGATCTAAGATTCTTCCTTTTTCATTTGTAGGAGTGAGGCCGGGTTCAGCCAGGGAGTTAGCCAGAGTCAATGCGGGTTGGTCTGTAGGGTCATTGAAACCTAGGTTGAAGTTGCCTAATATGAGGATTTGCGAGGAGGGCTTCATATGAATGGAGAGCAGGGTGCTAATTTCTTCTTCAAAGGAGCCTATGGGTCCGAGGGGTCTATAGATAAGATGCATTCTTATAGTGCACAAGTTGGTGAGGAGCAGTTTCACCGTCATTAGTTCACATGATGTCATGATTCCTGCCCCTCATGTCCCCAGCCCTCCAAGATGTCAGGCTGGAGCCAGGCCACGATCACCTACATGGCCCTCAAGGGCCTCTCCATCCCTCCAAAGACCCACTTGGTGTCAGACTTGGCGTTTGTGGCACCAGACTCACTCACTCCCATAGGATAACATTGGGGATTGGACTTGTAGTGCATTGATGGGGACAAGATGGATGCCCCCACATATTTCGGTTCCGAGAACTCCATGTGCGGTCTAGTCTTTTGGGTGTGGTTGAGCCCAGAGACACCTGGGATACCCAGAGACTATTTAAGCCACACCCAGGCTGAGAAACATGCTTTGCGTTTTCTGCACCTGCAGCGTGACACTCGCTCTGTTCAGACCGGTCTCCAGTAGGCCTGCATCTTTCTTCTGCGCTCAGCTCCTGCAAGAACAAGAACACCGTTAGGAACAGCCTTACCTTGCAGCGCTTCGTCTGCCCATCATTCATAGCTCCTTCTGTTCTGCGGGCATCTTCGGCGGTGTGTCATTCCCATCCCGGCACGCCGCTTCCTAAGGAAAAGGGGAAAAGAACAGAAAAAAGGCATTAGTAAGCATTCTGCAAATCTTTGCTTATTTTTAAATACTGTACGAGCTTCAAACGCTTACCTGAATCCCAGCCGCTCTGGGGGAACTCTGTCTCTGGAACTTCTCATCCATCTGCAAGAGGGAAAAGACACTCCAGGTTAGCATGGAAACATCTAGAGGCGCCGCATACCGCGCTTACCCACCGCATTTGTTCTTCATAACCGGCATCGCCGCTGAAAACATTGCGGCACCTAAAAGACACAGAAAAAGAACTCCGTTCAATGCAAATACGAAAGGGGTGCATCGCGCATCGCGCTCTCACTCACCTTCAGCGCTACTCATCTCAGCAGCACGCCGCCATCCCCGGACACCAGCCATCATCTAAGGAAGGAAAGGAATGAAGTTGGAGAACTGTTCAAAGGACTCATTATACTTACCTGTCGGACTCTTGCCAGTGAAGTAACTAGGCAGCAACAAGCCCGCATCAATCAACGCGCCCCTGCGCTGAAAGGAGGACGGAGAGCACACTATCCAAGAAAACAAGGTGAGCTGTGGATCCAAGGGAAGGGTTGGACCCCGGGGAAGAAGGGGTTCAAGCACACAGAGACAATAGGGAGTCTACCAATCCTGTGTTTCAGGCCCAGTCTCAAGTCGAATAGCCTCCAGGGAAGGGTTCGAGGTCGTAAGAGGTCAGAACAGGCTGAGTGACGTCCCCGTGGATACCAGGTGAGCGTTACACATGATTTGGTAGGGGCGTGTGGGACAGTTCTAAGTCTCAATGTGGCTTTAGCGATAAAGGCAATACCACCCCCTCTAGAAGATTCTCTATCACACCCCCTCTAGAAGATTCTCTATCAGATCTAAGAACTGTGTAGTTGTCTGGGATCGCAATGAGGAGGGAAGGGCCTCCTGCTGCATGTACCTCGCCCCTTTGTTTTTTGTTTCCACTGGTCCACCAGTGTGGCACAATAGTGGTTAGCACCTGTATAAAGAATCCATAGATGTAAAACGTAATTTTCTTGCATCAATGAGATTACTGATAAACACGCAACTACACTTGCGTTTGATGCGGAAGAAGCCAAACGCATTCTAGCACTCATTAAGGATACAGACAAATCTTTACAAAGTAAAGTCAGCCCGGACAAATTAATTTTTGAATTGGAGAAATTGATTAGACGTGAGCTATCACAAAAATTACATGCTAGCACTCTGGTTGAGTACTATAAAGCGCAGAGAAAACCCAGAGCTACGGGTCTACTTAAGACTAACCGTGTGTAGTGAAAGCAAGACATTCATAGCGAAGTGGGACCAGATCCTCAACAAGTGCTCATTGGACCTCATTTTACTGACTATCGAAGAACTCTCTAAATCTTTGACAATTCACACGGAAATTACAGCACAACTGTCGGAATTCAAGTCGCCTGAGGATGTAACGCAAGTATTGGAAGACATCAACGCCAAATTGAGTAACTACAAAGCAGATATAGAACAGAGAAAACTCTGCAAATTCAAACGGGATACATTTGACTATTTAAACAATGTCGTGTATACCTGCCAGGAGTTTTACCCCCATCGGAACCTAAATAGGAATAGAACTAACAACCCTAATTTATATAACTCGGGTAGTGACAGTAGTAACAGTAGTATAGGTGAACCAATAGTGAGAAACCAAGCGCAAGACCAAACTACAAATCAAGGAGAGACATCAGACTCCTCGACCACTCACCCGACAGCATCACAAACAGGAACAACTCCAAGCACATCAGGCGTTTTTTAGGCCTGAGGGACAGACAGAAAGAAAGAGAAAAACACGACGAGGCAAGAAAACCACAAATGGGAAGAAACAAATAAGCGAAAACTTGGTATCAAGCAAGAATCTTACAAGCGGCCAACTTGAAATCTTGAACCGAGGTCTCTCTTTTGTGTCTACCTGTAACACCTCACTTTTTGAGGAAAATATCTGCCTCCATAGACTGCTGAGGAAACTCAGATTAAAGATGTTCTTTGAAACTGAAGAATCCTCAATGCCCGTTGGTGAAAATTTTGAACTACGCCCTAAAAGCACTTTTGATCCACAGACCCAAAATTCCATTCTGGATCTCTTTGAGAAAAGTGTAATTAATGACCTGAAGAAAATCTGCACCCGTGAATATTAAGAACAGTCAACTTGAACATGTGGCGATGCTGGCAAAAGACGAAGAACTTACTATTAAACCAGCCGACAAGGGCGGTGCTATCGTAATCATGGATACATCATATCACACAGAAAAATGTCTTGAACTACTCAATGATTCTGTCACTTGTACCAAATTAGACAGTGATCCAATACACAGAATTAAAGTCCTCATTGAAAAAGATATTGACAACACATTTGAAAATGATTGGATCAGTAAAAAAACAAGTCAATTTCTAATAAACAAACACCCAATCACACCTGTATTTTATGGCCTACCAAAGGTCCACAAAGACAACAGAAATCCTCCCTTAAGACCTATAGTATCAGGAACAGACAGTGTATTTGACCTGCTGGCTATTTATGTGGATCGACTATTACAACCTTTAATCCAGAATATTCCTACCTATTTAAAGGACATGACTGATTTTCTAAACTGCTTACAGGAGATCACAGCTCTAGACTCGAGCTGCATCCTCTTTAGTATGGGTGTATGTAGCTTATACACCTCGATCCCACATGCTGAAGGGATAAGTGCTGTACTTTCACTTTTGCTGAGTAACTCGGATTTAGGAGGGAACAAGGAATTTGTCGTGGAACTACTGGAAATAATGCTACACAACAGCTACTTCCGCTTCCAGGGCAAATATTATGTACAATCCTCTGGTACATCTATGGGGTCGGCCATGGCACCTGTGTATGCCAACACCTGTATGTATAAATTTGGAAAGGAACACGTACTGGATCATCCATTTTGGTCACTGAAGATTCTACTATGAAAAAGATTCATAGATGACATTTTCGGGATCTGGTGTTGAACGAGAGATGAACTGGATCTTTTTCTTGAATATTTGAACACAGTACACAATACAATCAAATTTACAGTGGAAATAGGGGAACCATCATTACATTTCCTAGATGTGAGTCTAGTGATAAAGGAGGGTAACATCGACACGACGGTCTACCACAAACCAACTGATGTCAACAATCTCCTACACTTCACCAGTTTTCATCCGAAGTCCATGCTAAAAAGTCTCCAGTACAGCCAAATGCTAAGACTGAAGAGAATTATCTCAGACCCAGCTGGTCTGGACTCAGAATGCTCACTACTCATTGAACGGTTTGAATCTGGGGGATATCCAGAGATGGTCACAGGTGAAGCTCTTACAAGATCAGCTACACTCACGAAAGAACAACTTCGTACCCCGAAATTTAAAGAAAAGGGAACACCACTACTATATATTTCTAAGTACTCACGCCAGAGTTTCCAAATCAGTAAAATGCTTAGAAAACATTGGACCATACTACATAATGATCCGGACCTTTTGAAATTATTCCCCAAAGCGCCCATGATGGCCTTTAAACGAGGGCGTAATTTAAAGGACAAACTTGTGAGAGCAGAAAGACCAGCAAAGGAAAAACAACTTTTGTTAAGTACTAGGAAAAAGGGGACTTTCCCTTGCTTGAACTGCACTAATTGTAATAACGTAATCAAGGGTGATATATCCCACCCACAAACAGGAAAGAAATTCAAAATCAAGGATTTCGCTACCTGCATCTCGACAGGAGTGATCTACCTGTTAAAATGCCCCTGTGGTAAATTGTACATGGGTCAAACAACGAGACCGGTGAAAGAAAGATGGTCGTAACATAAATCTACCATCCGGTGCAAGAACGTTAGATCCCCTGTGGCCAGACACTTTATCGTGCATCTACACACCATAGCTCAAATTAAATTTTAAGTGGTAGAAATTGTCAAACGACCACAAAGGGGTGGCAATTACCAAGCCCTTTTATCACAGCGAGAGAAATATTGGATACATACGCATGATATCCTGCACTCCAGGGGTCTAAGTGAGGAATTCTCTCCGAGTTGCTTTTAATAGAATGGATATATGCCTGATGAAGTGTTATACTTACTTGTTGTTGATCCAGGGATCCCATTTCCACCTACAACTATAGGACTTTGCATTGATCGATTTGTACATGATTTGCAGTTCTAAGATCCTACTCTCTAAGATCATTATGTTAGTCAACAGTTATCGTGTATGATTAATATGGCTTGTTTAATTGTTTGAACTATCAAGATCATGAAGGTCTGTTGACACTGTTAACGACATCGCAAATGTGGAAGCAAGACAAATTATGCAACGTGCACTGTGAGATGTGTAATTGTTTGAATTATCAAGGTCATGAAGGTCTGGTAACATCGTCACCAACATCACAAATTTATGAGCAAGACAAATTATTCCTGTGATATGCATTACTCCCCAGAGGTGACATCTGACTTGAATTATGTTTATACATATTTAATCAACATTTTTGTGATTCTGTCTACATGATAACAATACATTTGAGTAACTGTAAATGTACTGTACCATGCAATAGTCAGACACTAGCCATAGAGCCCCCCCCTATGAGTCTGTTCATATGGACATTTTCTGCTCAGCAACATTTCCCCTGATACTACTAATATCGTGCTTCCTACTCGGCTTTATTGACATTTCTGCATCCTTTAGAGCATTCTTCTTAGGACCTTGTATCAACATTTCAAAAATGTTTCCGTTTTGTCACTAAACCCTTTATAACAAATAAAAGGTTTTTCCTTTTGCGTTACCTTTTATCTTCATTTGACTAGCATTTATTAAACAAGAGTTTGAATCTCTCCAAGATGGAGGTCCATGTTCCACAGGAGGCCCAGTGCCCTCCTTTATTTCCACCGATGGGCAGTCATAATTTCGAAAAAAAAATATCGACAGACAAAAATGTTGACAAAAAAATGTCGGAAAAAAAAAATGTCGACTTTCGTTTTTTTAAATTATATATTTATTTTAGGGGTTTGGGAGTTTAAAAAAAGAGAAAAATTAAAAAAAAGAGGGGTTTGGGGGGGAGAACCCCCCCATTTAAAAAAAAAATGCATTGAAAAAAGTCGACATTTTTTTTTCGAAATTTTGACTTTCGACATTTTTGTTGTCGAAATTATCACTATAAACCATTTCCACCATACACTACCAACACTTTACAAATATGGCGGACAGCATTCTCAGCTTTGACCGTTTCCTAAGCGACGATCGTGCTGAGACTTTGGACGCCTTGCTTGAACGGCAAGCAGCCCGTATCATTTCGAGTCGGATTAGTAAGGTATGTGATAAACTGGGTTCTCGCCCCTCGTAGAACAAGCAGTTATATACCTACACATTACAATGATGTTAATACAAACCCCTTTTTTTTTTTTACACAGTTCACTCTCTGAACTAGATTGCGGTGAACACTCGGCACCCGCGTTGAATGCACATTCACGTTTCCAAGGCAACGCTTACAGGGACATGAGGTACTTTCTTCTTTCTCCTGAATCGTAACTTACATCTATATCTGCTCACAATTGTCTAGTTTTGACGCGCTGAGTACATCTCTTTTGGTATCATAATTAATATGCACATTAATCTGCTTCCCTTGACCATATTTTTACCTATTCTTCGGGTACGTGAACCCTGTTAACATGCGGCATAGATATATTGCCACAGGATATAAGGACAGCACTACCACTTCTTGTCAGAAGCCCCATGGCGAGGTAATTAGCACTTCGTATGCCCATTTCTGTCAATATGTATAATTGCTAATTAGTTTAGTACATGTCATTATGATGTATTTTCACTATGGGTATTTAGTTCATACTTTTTGAAATGGGGCCCTGATTCTGGATTAATATAAACCATATCTGGGATACAAGAAGTGTACCTACTCCCTTCCCCTTGATACAGATCTTAATAGGTCTACAGGGGTACTTGTCACAACCTGTATGACAATATTGGTTGAGCCTCCGCGCCAAGACTCTTGTAACACAAGATTTTTCACCCCTTAGGACTCATTTCCCCCTAACAGCATCTGACTTTGAAGCTTAACCTTCACGATTCAACGCCTTCATGTGTTAAGTAGAGGAAGACTTCACCATTTAGCGGTGAGTCATATACCTTTATCACAGCATCTTTGAGTGTACCACCCCCAAGAGCCCAATTGACTGTCACATGTTGCCCTTTAGAGGCTAATAATCACCAGATATTTACAGTATTTCTAACCTTGAAGCAATTTATCGGTCTCTGACTTGTTGCCTTTTATTCTCCATACTTGAGCACTTGCAGTTTTCTATCATTCTCCAATCTTTCTAGTTTTGTATCTTTTTCTAAAGTTTACAGAAAAAAAAACTTTTTGTTGATATGGTCCCTCTACTGTGTCCCTGACTATGTTCGGAACCTTCAAAATTGGTCTACAATACTGTCTAACAATCCTCCCCAATTTCAGCTCTATTGCTATGTATCTGACTATTGTATCTATAACTATGTTTATATCAGTCCTTTATAAACATCAGTTTACTTTACCTTTTTTTCTGTTTCCTTTAATTTCAATGACCAGTCCAATTAGGCCCATTTGAAGAAGAGGGAATCCTCGAAATGCGTCGGCCAAAAAAATGTATTGGATAACACCATTTGTATTGTGTTTTTCTTCGCATCTAACTATACTGTACATAATAAATCACTGTTTTTAAGTGAAATTGCCTTTTTGTAAAATTCACTCTATCTATCAAATTGTTATCTAAATCATATATGATTCTTGAATACCTAAATATTTGAACGTCCATAGGATGTATGTAGCAAGTGTGCAGGGTACGGGAGGATCCCAAACTCGGGTCCTCTTACTTTCTTCTTCATTGAACAAGGCTTTGTGCCAAGGCCTTTCTCCTCCCCCGCACCTAAAAATTCCTTGAACCAGCATGTGCTGGATTGATTAAAACTTAGATAAGTCTTCTGTTCAAAGTCATTAGGTGTGCACCACTTACCTCGCCCCTCTGCTGCTGCATGTAGCCAGGTCTCTGTAATTGCTAGGAAGTCCAAATTCTTTTCTAAGATCAGGTCAGCAATGTCAGCTGCTTGGGCTACAAGGGATCTGGCATTGATCAGAGCCCCATAGATAGCAATAGGGCTTTTACTATGGGCAGGTGGGTCATGTGTGGTCAGTGCCAGGGTTCTCTTAGAAACATTGTGGGTTTTTAATGGGACTTTTTTAGGGGTTGTGGGGGTCTGTGTATAGGTGGAATAGCAGGAGGAATTTTGTATGTTTTACCTAGTCTGGCACCAACTCTGGAGTTTCTTGCTGTTGTTGGGCAAGGGCGATTCAAGGTAGGTGAAGTGGGGAAGGGTTCTAGGTTAGTGCCCGGTTTGCTGGACATAGTATCTTGTACGATCCCTAATGGCCTGTTATTCATGGTATTCAATTCTCGGGGGTGTGGTGTAGGTGCTAGCTTCAGTGGTCGTAGGAATGGCGTGGGCTTGATCCTACCAGTGAGAGTCAGGAGTGGGAGAAAGTAAGTAGGCTTGATGAAGGCATCAGCATAGTAGTGCTTGGACATGGTGCAGGGACTTCTGGGAATGGGGGTATGCGTGGTGGCGCTTGCAAAAGGGGTTTAGGCAAGATGGTGATCGCACTTATGATGGAGATAAGACTATGAAGGCTAATCAGAGGTAGGGCAGTATAATATTAATATCTGGTAGAGGCAAACATAGTTGTGATGTCTACAAATGCAGATTATAGACATTTGTTGCTCTGGACTGGCCTGAACTTGTACGGCAATTTGCGGGTACTAATAGTCACTATAAGGCACTCATATATTAGCTGCAGGTGGTAGTAGGGCGAGACAGCTTAGAGTTATGTGTTCCTAATGAAAGGTAACCTGGGCAGGTTTAGGCAATGTGAGCGTCCTGTGGGGCGCACATTTAGGGTGGCAAGCAGCCGTAGATATCAGTGAAATAGTTACAGAACGGCACACAAGGAATGCATCTAGCAACAGATCGAGCTAAAATAGAATTGGAAATGTGCATTACTAATGACCAGTGCATAGAAGCATTTCAGGCAATGTGCACCATTTACACGCTAAGCCCGAGCGCGCAAAGGGCATCGTCTGGCTGTTGTGCTGTTTGGCTGCTTGCTGTGGCTGAGATCCTACTCTGCGGCCGGTGGTCACGCGTGCTCATTCAGACAAACATATAGTTTTCAGCGGTGCGGCGGAGAGGAGCACCCGACCAGGAGATTGAGTTTCCCTCTCCCCTGGTGTAAACAGAGAGGAGCTGCACGACGATGGGACGCCTGAAAAGTGACATCTCAGATCCATGGGCGGAAGAAAGGGTGAAAACCCGACAGCAGGTAAGGCAGCGGGTTGCTTCCTATCCGGTTCCTGCAGGGGGCCATTCACCAACTACGGGAGGCCTCCATAAAGGTGTGTTGCCTTGGAGACAAAGCCGCCTGGCTTTCCCGAAAAAAAAAATAGTCCCGGAGCAGGACCAGCCCCTGGTGGCAGAAATGGCCAGGGAAGATCCTGCCCCTATGGTCGTAGCACCTGAAGACGGAGAACTAGACCAAATAACTAGCGGGTTCAGAGCCGCCCAAGATCAGACCCCTCCTAAAGTGGAAAAGGGCCAGGCAGTGGCAAATCAGCTAACTCTGCCAAACGAACAGGGGGATAAGAAAAACCTCCAGAGGCCCCAGGAGACTGAGGTGGCCCCAATTGAGCCCATCCACTCGAAGACGCTCAGTGGGGAAGAACTTGTTGTAGAGATGCCCGACATTATCGAGTAGAACCTGACTATTGAACAATCAGAGCGGGAGGCTCCACTAGAGAAGGCGCTGGGAGTGGGGGTTAAAGGGGTCGAAACATCTGATCCAATTACAGCAGAGGAGGGGGTTGACCAAAAAGACGCATCAGGGGCGGGAGTTGCCTGTCCCAAAGCAGGGGAAGCGGAAATCCCTCCGGGATAAAACACCAACTCAGAAGGGGGCGATCACAGTACCCTCTATTACTGAGAAAGAGATGCCCCAGATAAAAGCGGCCACCCAGAGTATACTACCCAGCTGGGGGGAATCCCCACGTCCAAATGAGGAGCAGAGAATGTTCGACGCAAATACTTTTAATGACTCAGACCTAAGTCTCGGAGATTGTAGCGAGCAGAGGTCTGGTCACTTGCCGGCCATCCTCCCCCAAAGTGGCTGTAACGGCACGACCCACATAACGCTTAGTAACTCAAACCTCGCTTTGAAATTAATTCTGGACATTTCAAACCTTACTGGTAAAATAGTAAGAGAGAAAAGGAGAAGTCTATCATTCATTAAGGATAAACTGGCAGCGCTTGATGATGATGTGGACCTAACAGACAATTGGATTCTAATACCTCACAAAGAGGGGGAAATTCACAGCAAAATCCAGGTCCCAGACAAACCGATTACAGAAGCAAAGCTCCGCAGGGGCCATTGAAAATGACAGTCTGAGTATTGATGACATCTCCATGGAAAAAATAAGTGATCTATACTGCAAGGGAAAAAGGGACGACATGGCTCATATTCAGAATGTGATGATGGCATCTTTAAACATCACACTTGCCCCCTTTCTGAAACTTTGAGCCATGAACGAAAACTTGCAGCTACTACATACCTTAGCATTAAAAACTGAGGAAGGAATGGGCGAAATAGTAAGCTTCACGAAGCAACTTGACATGAGATTGCAAATAGAGTCTGATTTGTCACACCAGTGGCAAAATCGCCTGTGCGACTTGGCACGCCAGGAATCCAACGATAGGCAACTCTTGATGGAAGCCATACTTGAGGATCATAATTGGATAAGGAAGCAAAACCAGCAGTCCTCCTTGAAAACAGATCCCAAACGAAAATCTGAAAGGGACCAGGACTCGGAAGCGTCGAGGAGGAAAAATCCTGAAGTGATCAATGTAAAGAAAAAAACAGGCAGCCCCCTAGTACTAGGGAAGGGCTTAAAGGCAGCTAACCCAATAATTCAGACTGCCTGTTAATAATAGATGACGAGGAAAAGAAATCAACGTATGCGATTTTCAAAGAATTTATGCATCAAACAGAAAAAAGGAGCGTTTGCCCAGAAGATCCTTTCCAAGACAAGAAAGGAATAAGTCAAAAGAAAGCAAAAAATCAAGCTCAAAAGCGTAAAGCAAATGGATCCAGAGCATTCTTAAGGACCATCAAACTGCCTATTGAGGATATGGATGAACCCCTACCTAAGAAGCAGAGGAGAGAAATAAGCCTGTCAGGACCATCAAAGGGGAAAACCGCTATTAAACAGAATGAAAAAGATTTTGACACAAGTGTCTGCTTGAGTGACCTCATAGAAACGGCTGAAGAACTCAAAGAGGATGAGCTGTGGGATAACATCAGCTTATCTGAATGGCAAGCAATAGACAACCAATTAGACTCTGCCCCGATGGAAAAAAAATCGAAAAGGCACGAAGATCAAATGAAAAAGAAACCTAATGAAAAAATAACAAACAATGAAGTGGACAACCAAAGATCTGAAGGTACCAACCGTCTGAAAGAGGAGCATCGAAATGACAAAAGAAGCCCACAGGACAGGTATCAAGAAAACAGATCCCACAGGAGGTGTGACTCTCGAGAAAGTCTCCAAAAAAATGACGAAGGAAGCGTCAAAAGGAAGACAAAGGACAGGTACCAAGGAAATAGATCCAATGGGAGAGGGAAATCTCCCCACAAATTTTGTGACGAAAGATCTAATGATCGTAAAGAAAAGAAGAGAGACACCGTAGCCAAAGATCCTCGATTAACTATAACGGACAGGAAAAGGAGCCCTAACAACGCAACAAAAAACCTGGAGTTATTAAAACAGCTGGAAGTCAGGCGAAATGAAAGACTCCAAACAAGTCCAGTCAATCGGCAGTATTCGAAAGAGAAAAACTCTGAGATATAGGAATCGAGAAAAGCAAACAAAAAAAAGCCAGCAAGGAGATGAACGGGAGACTGTGGGTAAATATGGTCAATTTCATACATTGAGATTGGAACGGATGTGGAGTGACAGAAAACGGATCGTGTTGAACAGGGCTAGGGTGATGGCATTACTTAGAGGCCTACCATCAACCTTGAGAATCCATATTGATGACGTGGCAATAGTCGAGTTCATTGGTGAAGAAAAGCCGGATGTGGTCCTACTACACCTGAGGACAAGTAAATTGAAAGAAAGTCTGTGGGGGGTAAGGTATAACCTTGAGTCCTGGGGATATAGACTCGATGACCCAGGGAAAAAAAGTGATCAGCGAGAGGTAAAGACCGTCAGACCTCCTACAGTGAGAGTGGAAAAAATAATGAAAACCTCTGAAAGGAAAGCCGCAAACACAAGGCAGGAAGGAGGGTCAATACAAAAGTCAAGTGCCAGACAACATCAGGAGGATACAAGGGATTGTTGCTCAGATCCAACGAGCAAAATAAATAACTACCGAAAGGCCACACAGAATCAATTAACAAAACTGAGATTCACGATTGATAATTCAAATCAGAGGGAAAAAGGGACAGGAATCGGCACTCAGACACTGAAAGAAGTGGAAACAAGAAGTAACCCCACCATCATACCAGAAAAAAAGAGACAATAGATTTATTGCAGTGGAAAAGGAACTAAACCTCTATTGGCATCATGGAACACACGGGGATTCAGACATCTCTACTCGGGAGAGAGTAATTTCCTAGTGAAATATGAATTAATTTGTATACAAGAGAGCTGGATCAGAAGAACTCCGGTGTGTGAAGGCTACCAAGTCTACATAAATCCGGCACAGAAAGGACCCTTAGGAAGACCTCGGGCAGGGCTGGTAACCCTAGTGAAGGAGGATTGTCAATTGCAAGTACTAGAACATCAAACTCTGAATCCGTTTCTACAGACACTCAAACTGGTGAAAAACAGAGGTAGAAATTAAAGGAGACTCCTTCTAATAAACACATATTGGAACCCCTCAGAAATAGCCACAAGTAAATATCTAGCGGAGATAATGATGGCTATTGATGCAGCAATGTTAGAGGATGAGGGCCAACTGATCATCTTATGCGGGGACCTAAACATTAAATTGCTGGATAAAAAGGGCCTGCTGAAAAGAAGACAGACTCTGCCGCCTAATGAAAAACTCTGGCTCGCAGAAATGGACACCAGGGAGATGTCTATGTTGAACGGTCAAACAGTAGGGGACCTTCCAGGATCAAACACCTGGACAGCGAACTCAAGGGCTGCTTGCCTGGACTACTGTTTCGTTGCCAGAAACACCTTACCCTGGATAAACTCCTTCAAAGTAGTCCAACAGATGGTTAGCGATCACGCTCTGCTTGAAATTGAACTTCTCTGGAAGACGGAAGAGCCGCAGTACCGAAACTTTCCCAAATTGGTATTATCGGGCGGATGCACAAGGCTAAAAATCAAAGCGAGCTCTATCCCCCTACTAGTAGAGCGATTGAAACATAAGGTTGAAGAAAACCAAGACACAGTGGAATATGGTTGTCTTTTGAAGGAGTTTGAGATCAAGACTGGTCCTAATAAAAAACAAGAGGTAATAAGGAAACATGCATACAACAAAATCTTGGTGGTGAAACGAAGGGAACATCGTACAGAACTGAGACGCCTGTGGAAAACCTCCCACACTAATAAAGAGGAACTTATAAGACTTTGCAAACAGGCTTATAAAAACTGGCTAAAATCCACCAGGATGTGGAGAGCACAATTTGATGCTGAAAAAAGTGAAAAAATGATGGCAGCAATAACCACGTCTAACTCAAGGTCCTTATGGGAGATAATCAATTAAGGGGGAGAACTCCAGACTGCACTGACATCTAGTAATGTGTCAAAGGAGGATTGGGTGAAGTTTTATACAGATCTTTCAGGAGAAAGACCCTATCAAGACCGAGCAAAGATCAGGAAATGAATGGTTAATTGACATTGACAGAGAAGATATCCTAATAAGGATACAAAAGTTGAGTTCATCTCGAGCGGCTGGCCCGGACGGCATCTCTAACTGTATGCTCAAGGAAAACAAGGAAGAGTGGGCAGATTTCATTTTAATATTATTCCAGCAGATCTTAACAACAAGATCAATACCCCAATTCTGGAAGGAGGCCCAAATAGTACCTATATATATAAGAAAGGAGATCGCAACAACCCGAGGAACTATAGGCCTATCGCCCTACTCGACTGCATAGGAAAACTGTTCTGTTCCATCTTGCTGAGAGATTTAAAAAACTGGGCAATAAGGACAGGGATCCTTGATAAGAGACAAACAGCATTCATGGGCGGCGTGGGAACATCATTGAATCTATTCATCCTGAATAAACTCAATCTACGAGCATTAAAACGAAAGAGGAACATATACCTGGGTTTCGTCGACCTCGAACAGGCCTTCGATGGGATCTGCAGAGAACTCCTATGGGCCAAACTAAGGAAGTGGAACTGTCCGCAGGATCTGCTTGAGGCAATTCAGGAACTATATACCAACACTTCAGTTCAGATAGTTGTCTCAAAACAAGGAGACCTGACAGAGAAAATCCCGACATCTAAGGACATAAAGCAAGGGTGTGCACTGGCACCTTTCCTGTTCGTTCTGTACCTAGCAGATATGAGAGAATCCCAGGACCAAATCTGTGCATTTCCTCCAGTATTTCAGGACAAAGCCCTCTCATGGATGGCGTACGCAGACGACATTGTATTTGTGGCTCAAACCCCCATAGGTCTGCAAAGACGAATTGTGGAATTTAAGTCCTACTTAAATCAAAATCACCTGAAGGTCAACGTAAAAAAATCCATGATCTTAATAAGGCAGTCGGCGTGTGGATCCAGAGCCAGAAAACAGAAAAAGGGATTCACCTGGTCATTGGACAACCAACCACTGGAAATAGTGGACTCAACAGTCTACCTGGGGGTACAAATCAATAAGAACATCAATGAGCAAGGGCAATTAGATTCCATCAAAGCAAAGCTGATAAAACTAACTAACCAAGCTCGAGCTCTCCACCAACGTTACGGATCCTTCTCAATGCTGCCAGTAATCACATTTTACAAACAAAAGGTAGTGGCAAGTTTAACATATGGAGCAGAATCCCTGCTAAACCTCCATTGGAAAACATGGGATGTGCTAGAGGCATTTTTCTGGAGAAGGGTACTCAGGCTCCCAAATTGCCTCCCTGTCTCGACAATAAGACACAAACTAAGACTGCAATCGATGGAGTCAACAGTCCTGTGGAAGACCCTTTCGTTATATCTGAAGTGTATCCTAGATAAGCCGTCCATCCCATTTAAATTGCTAGCTAAAAAAGAGGTAAGAAACAAAGACTCCCATTTTGAGGCTTGGAAACAAACTGTCTCAAAATATTGGAATATCATCACATCAAAACTGAAAAGAAAACCCTGAGAAAGCGAAGAAAAACATTGCGGGAAATGCACTGGATCTCCACGGATAATCGGAAAATGCAGAACACAAATTGCCATAACCTTATGTGGGAACGAAGAGCATTGAATGAACCTCCTCCTTACCTGCGACGATTTCCTTCTTCAAAATATAGGGATCTATTGATGAGATGCAGATTAAACATCCTGCCAACAAGAGAGGTCCAGTGGATAAGGAAACAAATTCCATTGGAAGACGCAAGATGTTGTTTCTGTAATGACCTGGAGATGTTGGAAACAGTGGAACATTGGCTGTTTTTTTGTCCAGAATTAAGCACCCAAAGGAGCCTATATCTGATATGATATGATATGGCATTTGTAAGCGCCTATACACAAGTGTTTCAAGGTGCGACGAGGCAGGGAGGGGGGAACAAGGGGAAGACAGACAACGATACTACTAGGCCAGGTGACATTCAGACCGTGCAAGTGCAGGGGTAGGGGAAGGGAAAAATGCAAGGGGAGGGGGAGGGGGGGAAGTGCAGTACAAAGTAAGTAGAAAAAAAAATAATAAATAAATGGGGCCAGCTGGTGGCAAGTGCAAGGTAAGTGCAGACAAGTGCTGGGAAGGGGGGGCTGTGGGGATACAGAGACAATCACGCAGTGCAGGGGTTGCTAGGGAGGCAGTGCAAGTGGAGAGTGGCTGGGCCCCGGACCGAGGTCGGTGAGAGTGGCCCAGTTGCAGATTCAGTGCAGTTTCAATTAAGAATTTAGCAGGGGAGAGGGAGAGAGAAAGCAGAAGCAAAGAGGAAGGTTTTGAGGTGCTTCCGGAACCGGAGATGGTTCTCCTCAAGTTTCAGAGAGGCAGGAAGGCTGTTCCAGAGGGAGGCCCCTGCCGCGGAGAGAGATCTACCCCCAGCTCGTTGCTTCGAGAAGCGACTGACCCTGAATGGGTGGCTAACATAAATGAAATAACGGCTGAGGAATACTGGGAACGAATCATGACGGTGCAAAAAATCGGCCCCACCCTAGAAGCCCTAAGATTCATAGAATCGATCCTAAAGGGACTAAAGGACGGAAACGTGGAATCTTGAGCGGATGGACAAACATTAAGCATAACGATGGGGGGGCTTGGGAAAAGGACTTGGATCTTTTTTCTTTTGTTAAAGGTTGAAAAGAAATTTGATTTAACCAATAAAACAAAAAAAAAACAAAAAATGTGAATGGGAGCAGTTCAGGCACTTTGCACAGTTTGCATACTAATAAGATGTGAATGGTAACAGTTCAGGCAATTTGCGAGTCATGCGGGGTACCTGTATGAACTAGAGAGGCAACTAACTACCGAATCGTGATAACATGTTAAACCCACAGTGAGTGGAATGCAATTAGCAGCAAATCAAGACGATTTGGAGGCCATGGGGCACGTAGCTAATGTAAAGAAAGTGGATACATATTCGTGCAATATATGAGATATAGGACTATGAAACAACCTAAAACACAATTAGACTGGCTAGGTTAAATCGGTATGTTCAAGTCGGTACATTCCAATTAAATGCAGACATGAGCGATCAAAGCAGAGGTGCTAGGTAGGCGTCAGGCAAGTTTAGACAAGATGACCCTCTGCACGTGGCTAATGGGTGTGTATAGCGGACAGCGCAGTATACTTGAAGGCAGACTCGTGGTGGGGACTTCTAGGACAGAGTGATAATGGCAATGTCTACAATTATAATAGGGGCGGTGAAATGTTATTTACTCTTACCTGTGACAGAGTGAGTAGCGGCATGCACGGGTCAGGTGTATCTGTGGATGCAGCGTTCCGCGGCCTCGGGTCGGCCCGGACAGGCACAGACAGGAAAATTCCTTTAAATGGTACCTTCGAAGGGAGGGCCTGCTGGCGCCGGTCTCCTAAAATGTGTAGTAAGCGCCAATGAGGAGCAAGTAGGTTAGGTTGTTAGGCAACCTATAAACAATATCTTGAGGCGGCCATTTTGGGGATGGTCTGTATGGATCTCCGCGTGGGTTATGGCGAACAAAGTGGATTTTAGGCAACCAGATGCAGTAAAAGGCAATCGATGCTTGATGAGTAACGAAGTGGCCATGGAGGGTCTTCCCTGCTCATTGGAGCAAAGTGGAGCCGCGTAGCACAATGTGTGCTCGCTCAGGCCTTCTTACCCGGATCACTGCAATCAATTTGTCATGTGCAGCAGCTGTTGGAGTCAGTGATGGGCTCCTGCCCATCCGGCAAACGAGGTAAGGGTGCTATTTCTTGGTGCTGGTTGGTTTCCAGATGTGGTTGTCATGATGCCTACCTCCAAGGAGCCAGGTCCGACCCAGCAACCCCAGAGGCAGGCATCATTCCCCCCAGGGAAGTGCCAGCGGGCCCAAGCTGGGGCCCTTTGGACACAGTCCTGGCGCCTTAGGCGCCAGGCTCATGTTGGACCCCTGTCCTGGCGCCTTAGGCGCCAGGCTCATAAAGCTAGACATGTGTTCAAGTGTTTTAATGTGCACTTACCTGATGCAGACCATGCTGCTACATCCAGGCCCTCTTGAGGCCTGAATGGAACTACTTTATCTGTGGGACTACTTTCCACCTGGGTGTGGTCGGGGAAGGATACATACCTGATCGGTGGAAGGATACATACCTGGAACTTCTTCCAAAGCTATTTAAACCACGCCCGATCAGCAACTCACGCTTCGCGTTGTTCTGCTCCTCGCAGCTGGACGCTCACCGTGTCAGCTCCTGCATCTGGACTTCAGCCACGCCTGTCAGCATCCTGGGTCACCTGCTAAGAGAGAATTGGAGAGAAAGAAGACCTTACCTGCTAAAGCTGCATCACGGAGACTTCACACCGACGATCCTGAAAGGGAAGACATTTTTAAAAGCATTTCGCTTCGATCGCTGCAGCGCTGCATTTCACTCAACTTTCCTGGGCACCTCCATCTTCAGCAGCGATCATCCGGATCCGCAGCCACTTCCCAGAGCCTAGAGAGAAAAAGACAAGAACACAAGGTGAGAGAAGGAAGGGAATAGGAAAAGCTCAGTTTCCTTCTAAGACTTACCTGTTGGGTCATTCCTATTTCATTTCGGGTCCTGCCGCTTCCTGGCATTCCGGACCCCGGCCCCTATGGGGAAAAAAGACAAAGACATTGAATGAGCGAATGCAAAGACATTACCCGAACGCTCATCCAGAACTTACCTGTCATTTACTGGAACTGCACGTTTCACTTCGGGTCGGCGCCATATCTCCGGCATTCCGAACCCCGGCCCCTAAGGGGAAAAAGGCATAAGCGTTAGCGCTTGCTGCAATAAGACAATGAACATTATTATTAAGCTTGAACTTTTGAACTTGCTACAGAACTCTTACAGCGCCTTACCTGAATAGTCAAGCTTATTTGAACTCCCATCAAACCTCAATCCAGTGAAGTAACTGGGTTTCAACGCGCCCCTGCATCAGAAGCAGGATGGAGAACTCATCCTTCCAGACCCTAAGGTGAGACTTCACGGGGAATCGTTGAAGGGCATCGTGGAGGGTTGGAAGGGAGTGGGAGGCTTGAGCATTATTCCGTCAGTAGGTAATACTCCCTTTTCACGCACAGGGGAATATTCCTGCGAGCCAGAGAAGCCAGAGTAGAGGGGCCTTACCTGTCCATCCTCAGAGTCCTGCGCTTCACCATTGAAGAAGCATCAGCACTCGAAGCCAGACCTGCGCCTCCGTGGGAATCAGGTGAGCGTGACAGTGGTGTTTTGAGAGGGTTGGCCTTGTTCCATTTGGTTTGTTTTGTTTTGATTGTTTCTTGTGCGTCCGTCTTTCCTATTACAATGCATTTTGCAGTGTGTGCGCTTGGGGGTTGGGTTTCTAGTTTGTTTGTTATTTCCAGATCTGGTTGGTTATTTGGGTTGTTGCCTGGTGAATTGTCTGTCTTTCCTCAGTTTTTCTCTTCGGGCTGTTTGTGCTGTTCCAGCATGGAGTGGGGGTGTCGAAGTGTAGTTTTTAGGATGATATAGGGCAAATGGCTTAATGTAGCTTTAGCATCCAGTTGGTTTGGGCTCACTTTGTTGGGGCCTTTTAGTGGTGGTATTGGGTTCACAGTGGCAAAAGCCACTCTGTGGTGTTTGTATCTCAGTCTCAAAATATGAACGTTGGACAGACGAAAGTAGGAATCTAAACTGGCAAACCTGGTCAGGCAAAATGCCAGTGTGGTAAAATACCAACAGTGTCAAGTTTGTAAAGTATCAGTCTAGATTAGGAGTCCTAGTCAGGCCAAATGCAAGCATGACGGAGCACAATCAGCGAGGATCTTCACAGCAGTAATCTAAATTGTGAGACTTAGTCTGGCAAAAAGGCAAATGTGGCGAAATATAAACTATGGCGAGATTCAAAGCAGCAATCTAAACTGGGAAACTTGGTCTGGCAAAGAGAAAGGTGGCGAAATGCAAGCAGGCGAGATCCAAAGCAGCAGTGTAAACTGGGTAATCTAGTCGGGCAGTGCAGGTGTGGCAAAGTACAAAAAATGATGAGATTCAAAGCAGCAGTCTAAATTAGGAGCCCTAGACGGGCAAAAGTTAATGTGGCAAAATAAAAACCGTGGCGGGATTTAAATATGCAATCTAACTGGGAAACTTAGTAAGGCAGTTTAAGTGTGGCAAAGTTCAAACATTGGGAGATTCAAAGTAGCAGTCTAAATTAGGAGCCTTAGGCAAAAGCGAATGTGGCAAAATGCAAACTGTGGCATACTTTTAAGCAGCAGTCTAATCTGGAGCTCTTGTTAGGCAGAAGTGAATGTGGCAGAATACAAACAGTAGCGAGCCTCAAAGTAGCAGTTTAGGAGTCCTAATCGGGCCAATTGCAAGCGTATCAGAACACAATCAGTGACAATTGTGATAAATCAGAGGATGTCATCACTTCTTTCCCGGGGTGGCCTCTTCCTATGTGGCCAGGAGACAACAGTTGCTACCTGTCCCTGAGGGTTGGCTATATAAGGCTGGACTTCATGTGGGGGGGGCAACCCTCAGAGAGATGAGACATCATTAGAGGAAGACGCACATCTCCCTTTTCCTTTCAGGGATACTCCTTCTCTTCCCCGTGCCTTTATGGCATATTGTAACCATCTCCCTCAAACCCCTGTTATGTCTGCTTCATAATGCCCAATATCCAACAGGGAGTGATGTGTTGATAACTGAGACGAGGAAGAGGCAGGGACCAGTACTGATTTCTCCCAGTGAGATTCATTGTCCACTTCCTCAATATCAGAAAGTAACTACCACTGAGATGAGAAAGAGGAACAGAGCCATTAAGATTAGAGCCGACAAGCGAACTGAGCGGTCTGCTCTTTGGAAGCTGTTTCGAGCTGCCGGGATGTTTAAATTCTCGACCGCTGACAGACGGCGTGAGGGGGACCCACGGAAGCTGGATGAAGCTGTAAGCTGCGAGGAGACCGGACAGCAAGCTACATCAGAGTCTGCCAGTGAAAGCAAAACCGTAGTGTGACTGGAAGTCGAGTGGCAGAGCACCCGCTGCCTGTGTTGGAGAGGCACTGGGAGCCACGCAGAGGGTAACCAAACGCAGCAAAGCTACAGAGGCTAACAGGACGCATGCTGAGTCAGCAAGCAGCCAGGAGAAACACAATGGCGTGAGAGACGTTCAAAGTGACCGATAAGCCCAGGGAAGAGAAACAGGTTACCAGGGTGCCTGAGAACACGTGGCACTCCTTGAAGTAACAGAAATAACGCTGAATGAAACATGTGAAGGGTTTAAAGGGATTTTCAACCATACCACGAACATGCCACTGGACCCATACTGGAAAGGAGAAAATATAACAAATAGTAGTACGAATTGTGGAAACAAACTGTGTGAAATTGGCAGTAAGAAACCAACACTGGACACATTTCTTTTTGGGTATGGGTATAAGAGAAGAAAACGACATGCAAGTCCTGGCAGAAGAGTATACCAGGCAAAGTAAAGCAAGTGAAAGAGACTGTACATCAAGTGATTGAAGGGCTTTATCCAAGACCTGGCAGAGTACACCAGGCAAAGTGAAAAGGTGTGTGATGACCAACAGTGAAATCGCAAGGAGGACCCATGCCCCTGAAATTGTGAGTTGTTTCTTAAAGTGAAGGAAACGCCTGGCAGGGGAGTGCACCAGGTGACCTGTGAGTCTGGGACCTTCACCCAGACATCAAGTAGTAGAAAAGAAACCCAAGAAAGAGCCTTTGGGATTGTGAATTGTTTTGCATAGAAGGAGGAATCTGGGGAAGGGAGTTGTTCCCTAGAACTGTGAATTTTCCAGGAGGAAGAAGTTACCCTCTTGGGCTGCAAGTATTATGGCCATTCTTTGTTGGAACTTTCTTGTTTTATTTCATTGAAGAGAAGATAAACCTGGGAAGAAGAGTTATTCCCTGGAACTGTGAAGATTGTTCATGAAGACCCTTTTGTTAGATTGATATCCTTTTGTTGGAGCTGAACATTTGTGCACTTTCAGAATCAGAGACAATATCATTAGCACTTGTACATTTGTTTTTAGTGTGAGGGCTAGGTTAGGATTTTGGACGCAGGACATACCTTTTGATTTGGACATCTTGACAGCGAACATACCCTAAGTTTTGGTTGAGGTAGGGAAAATACCTCTTACCTCTCCCCCTCCCTTCCTTATCTATGTCTTCTGAAATGTCGTTCGGCCAAGTACGATAGTTCATTTCACATCCTTACTGTTCATGGCCTTTAAAAGTGTCAGTGTATTTTTCTTTATACCCTCCCTTGCCTTGAAGCGCTTTGAAACACATTTTGTATAGGTGCTATATAAATAAATTATCATACCATATCATATCGTTGGGATAGTGAGGCATTTTCCAACCCCTTTTTCATTTACTAAAAGTCTATATCCAAAACCACGATTCTTCTGTGTCTGCGTCTCATTCCTCGCTCCTCACATATTGTGTTAGTCGTGGGATTCTGACTCAGTTGATAGAAACTGGGGAACCCATCAGAATTGCACATACATTTCTCAAGTGATTCCTTACATGATTTTGATAATGCAAAGTTTACAAGGAGAGGAGTTCATAGTCGATGTAGCGGCTGACAAGACAATTTTTAACATCAAACAGTTGATATTGAATACGTTTCATCTCCCTATCGACTGTCAGCAGCTTCTCTATCAAGGACGCCATCTGTCAAGGTTATCAGACTACGCAATTAAACCCAACAGTAAAATAAATCTTTTTGTTAAAAGCAGTCAGGACCTCCCGCTGATAGGTTCCTTGGGAATTGCACCTAGTCTCAAGAAACCGGTGAAAATCCCTATAGATGAGGAATACCTTCAAGAGTTTTGAAAAAGTGTTCCGATCTGTATGTACATCAGGAACCCATGACGTTCCAAGAATGCAAAGATAAATTTGGGCTCTGAGAATTGGAACGTTTCAGGTATATACAGCTTTGGCAATGGTTGTCTAATAAGGATACCCGTCGAGCTGCTCTAAGAACTCCGATTGGCATAAAGCTTTGAATCCTGGAAGGTCAACAATACCACACATTAGCCACATGTTATAGACTCTTAGAGAATGCACCCTTGGAAGAAAAACTCCCGTATATGTTAGCCTGGAAGAGGGAATTGGGCTTAGAAATTTTGGAAGAGTCTTGGCAGCGGATCTGGCATAGGGCCCAAATGAGTTCACGATGCACTATAGTGAAGGAGAATGCTGTTAAGGTGTGCTGTAGGTGGTACCTGCCTCCAGTCAGGTTTCACTCAATGAACCCGGAACACCCTGATACTTGTTAGCATGGTTGCGGAGAAAAGGGAGATTTGGCCCATATGTGGTGGCACTGCTCGGTTATTCAAACATTTTGGTTGGAGGTACGGTCTAAAATCAAGGAAATTAGGGGATCCCTATTCCCCATGGACCCACGGGTGTTAATACTAGGAGATGCACCAGAGGATGGGTCCTTCCCAATGTCAGGATATAGCAAAGCTCTGGTTTCTCAGTTACTCATAGCCGCCCGAATTACAAGGGCTCAATTCTGGAAGTCGGTGGAAGGTCCACACATAGCCTACTGGTGGGTGAAGGTGTGGGAGCTGCTAGGCCTTGAGAAATTGACAGCTATGCTTGAAGGGAAACTCTTGAAGTTCATGAAGACCTGGAGCCCATTTTTGGACTATGTTTCAGACAGAGAGCACCTGTTTTTTCAACCGCAACTTATGAAGCACTTTATGAACTCATGATATTACCTTGATGAATTTATGGGCCACCGACTATAACCCCCCACCCCCCTCTTTTTTCCTTTTATTTTTTTTTTTATTTGCTGTTGTTTCTCCTCTCTTTCGGTTTCTTTATCCTACTCCGATGACTTTGCCAATCAATTAAATTCCTCACCTATTGTCTATTGTTGAATAATGAACTTTGAGAAATATCTGTGTTGTTTATGGGAATTGGAAATGTATTGTGCAATGAAGGGGAAATTAATTGTGAAGGAGTGTGGATTGTTATATGGTTATAAATGTTATGCTTTGTGAATATAAATGTTGAAAACTAATAAAAATTATATTTAAAAGAAAAAGAGTGTTCCACTTGAACAGGCAACCGAAGCAGTAATAGAAACCCCGCAGGAACCAGAGTAAAAGTTTTCTTTTCATTAAAACGGGCCGAAGATCCAATTGAGAAAGTTGATCTTCAGGCCTTTCAGAGGGAAATTGACTTCTCTGACGTGCAGTTTGCTAAAGAACCAACTATAGCTGAAGGTTATTTGACCAGCCCTCCCCCAAGCGACATTATGGCCACTCTAGAAAATCTGTTGGCCCAAATGACGGCTCACCAAATCCAAGCGGAAACAAAAATTCAAGGTGGATTGGATCAAATTGTTGCTGCCCAACAAAGACCCATTCTACCCCACGGAGAGTTGCAACAAAATGGAGATGGGGATGACTTGGGACAACTTTTTCTCAATTTTGAAAGGTTAGCACAACAATTTAATTGGGTCTTGAGTGCAAAATACCATCTCTTTATGGCTCTGGAAGAAAACCCTACCAGAAGTCATAAAAATCCTTCCATTAGAACAATTTGTTTACTCCCTCCCCCTTTAGCTGCAAAAGGCTGTCTTGCAGTTGAATAAACCCGCCTGGCAGTGGCCCTCTAAACAGCTCAGAATCATGCTGAAGCTAATAGGTGACTAAGAACAATCCATAGGGGTGAAGAAATGAAAAGATATCCACAAGGATTCTCTTGTACTCTGTATCCCACTGGAGAGAGACAGACCCCAAGAGATAGGAGTGAGGACCGCTTCCTCAAACCCTAAAAGACTAAAAGATCCTGGGATGGGGGAAGAGAGGTGAGCCTTTAAACCAACCCTAATTGTGTGCTTCCCCTGAGGACAGTTCGGGCACTTGGCTAGATACTGCCAGTTAAACAAGAAATAAGAGCCCATGGAAATTGGCTATATGGCTGGGAGAGGGCGTGAAGAGGTACATTTCCCTGACGAGGAACTCCTAGAGACCAGGAATAACTATTACTGTGGAGTCACCCCTTTCTAAAGACCATGAATCTGCAATCGTAAATGGGATACCGGTTACAGCTTTAATTGACTCTGATAGTAAACAAACAGCAGTAAGAGCTGACTTGATTCTTACTGGAGGGTTGTGAAGAGAAAACAAAGACCCATTCTGCCCGACAGAGTGTGGCAACCAAATAGAGATGAGGAGGACTTGGGACATCTTTTACTCAATTTCAAAAGGTTAGCACAACAATTTAATTGGGGGGATGAATTGAAGACCTGTTATTTAGGCCCCCCCTATTGAAAGGACAACTGCTTAATTCATACCAACTTTTAAATCCCCTGGAAACAGCAACCTTTAATGAAATCAAACAAGGGCTGTTACAGGGGGTAGGCCAAACGGAAAACGTTTGCAAACAGAAGTTAAGGGAAATTAAATTGAACCACAGGGAAACACCAGTAGAGTTGGGTGCCTGAGTACAAAAGACCATCTCTTTCTGGCTCGGGAAGAATACCCTACCAGAATTCATAAAAATCCTTACATTAGAACAATGTGTTTACTGCCTCCACCTTTACCTCAAAAAGCTGCCTTGCAGTTGAATAAACTCTGTCTGGCAATGGCTGTCTAAACAGCTCAGCATCATGCTGAAGCCAATGGGCAACTAAGAACAATCCACAGGGGTGAATAAATAAAAGAATATTCAAAAGCATTCTCTTGTCTTCTGTAACCCACTGGATATAGAAAAGCCCCAAGGGATAGGAGTCAGGACAGCTTCCTGAAACCCTAAAACGCTAAAAGATCCCAGGATGGGGGAAGAGGGGCCAGCCTTTGAACCAACCCTAATCGTGTGCTTCTCCTGAGGACAGTCCGGGCACTTGGCTAGACTCTGCCGGTTAAACAAGAAAGAAGAACCGTTAGAAATTGGCTATATGAGTGGGAAGAGGGACATTCCCCTGAGAAGGAACTCCTAGAGACCAGGAGTAACTATCACTGTGGAGCCACGCCTTTTTAAAGGCCACGGCCCTCATTCTGACTCGGGCGTTAAGGGGTTAACGGCGCCGCCCCTTAACGCCTGATTACAAGGTTCCCTTTGCGGGATGGCTTTTAACTGCTATTTTTTTGCAGCCGTTAAAATCCATGCCGCAAAGGGACCTTGGCGATAATTACGGCACCGTAATTTACGGTGCCGTAATTATCGCCTTTCCCCATTCCCATTATGCCCTATGGGGCGAAAATGGGGAAGGGTAAAATGGGAAATGGGGATTTACCGCCCCACTCACCTTGAAATGGGGCGGTAAATCCGCCAACCACCATGGCGTAAACGTAGTTTACCCCATGGTGGTAAGGGTACGACCCAGGCGGTAACTTACCGCCTGGGTCGTAATGAGGGCCCATGAATCTGCAATCGGAAATGGGATACCAGTTACAGCTTTAATTGACTATGGTAGAAGGCAAACAGCAGTAAGAGCTGACTTGATTCTGACTAGAGGGTTGGGAAGAGAAAACCCTGTAAAATACCTTGTGTTCATGGTGATGATGAGATATATCAGACGACCCCGGCAACCAATCTAATTCAAGGTGTTACATCTCAGGTCAACTCGGCTGTTATCGCAGGGCTACCAGAAGAGACTATAATTGGTACTGATTTTCCAAAGTTTTAAACCCTTTTGAGGAAAATTGGTAACCCTTCCATTGCCTATTCCCCTTTTGACTCCTGGGATGAAAAGGGGTGTGTACCAGAAAGTCCTGTTTGGGAATGGAAAACCAATCTAGAGGGAGAAACTACTTTCTCGGAGGAGACCCCGAGTCATCATCTAAAAAGGAACCCTTTGGCGGGAAGCCGAAACATTAGGGGAAGTGTATGTGATGAATCGGAGGATGTCAGCAGTTCTTTCCCGGGGTGGCCTCTTCCCACGTGGCCAGGGTACGGCAGCTGCTACCTGATCCTGACCCTGGGCGTAGCTATATGAGGGAAGACCACAAGACCATCGGGTACATAATCCATTTATGATCTGCTGCTGGTGAACACTTCATTTTACATGGCTTTGGGGTTCACCTCTTTTAGTGGCGGCACCCACCCTAACTGAGGGTCTGGGGTGGGCAGGGAAGGGGCGGCTGGAAGTACAAAGGGTTGAGGCAGGACAAACCTTGGTGGCTTAACTTTTTATTTATTTTTATTTATTCAGCGTGACATAGTTAATACAAACTTTACACACATCATGATCAGTATAAAATACAACAGATCAAAAAAGTTAAACAAATCCACTTATTCCTTATGGTTATTAAAAATGAGTAATGTTACTGCAATTTAATTTACAGTACACTATCATAATTCATAGCGTTGCGTTGTCTTCAGTCTCATTCCATAATTTGATAATTGCCACGAATAATGCCTCATTTTTTCCTTTTAAATAAGGCAACCCTATTGAATCAATGTTATAAACAAATGTAGTGAGGTACTAAAAATAGAACTCCACAAGCTTGTCACATGACGTCAAAAGATGCCTAATTGTTTCTAATGTATTTGTCAATAGACCTGTGCGACAGAAGTGTTTTTCCTTGGGTATACCACAAAGTGGGCATAAAACTGACAAGGTAATACATTTAAATCGGAGTAGCATGGTGGCTTAACAGCTTTGAGGAGGAGGGTGGGATCTATTATGCTATGGGCAGGTCCTGGGCAGATACTTCTGGAAAGTTGAGGTGTAATGGGGAGGGTCACGCAAGGGGGCTATAAATGCTGGCCATAAAACCAGGGCATCTGGCTTCCTGTTTCACTTGTGTTTACGGTTCCCGCCCACTCACCCCTCGTTCAATTGTTTTGCTGATTTTGTTTTGTTCTAACCTATACTGATGTTTTGTATGTTCCAATTCTAGATTGTCGCAGCAGAGTAACATGGTGCATCCAGCAAGAAAGTACTGTCAGAAACCACAAGGGTGCTGGACAGCCACCAGCTTAATCACGGTAGAAATACAAGAGAACTGGGGGGCCATGGCAAGTTGAGGGGGGGGGGGGGTAGCAGGTGGCTGGCACCCCTTCCAGCCCCTGATTTTAGTTTAGTTTATTTATACCGCGCGCCGAACCCTGAGGTAACTGGGCGCCGGAGACTTAAAGCATGTTACAGCAAGAATATGCTCATACAGGTAAAACAGAAAGAGCTTAAGACCGGGTTACACCAAGAGAAGTAAAAACATTGGTTAGTGAGTCAAACAGAAGGGGCACTCTTGTTGGCAAGCCAGGACTTCATTTTTGCTGTGAATGTCCAGAAGGATGGTTCAGCTCTAAGGTTCAAGGGTAAGGCGTTCCACAGTTTGGCAGCAAGGACTGGGAAAGTGGAACCACCAGATTTTTTTAGGGAGAATGTAGGGATGGTTATGCAATGAGAGTATGGCGTTCTGGTAGGTCTGGCTGATGTGCGTTTGTTGAACTTGACTGCCAGTTACTTGGGGGCATCAGTGGAAAGGCATTTGTGGACTATCACATGAGATCTTAAGGTGATTCGGTCTCTAATCGGGAGCCAATGGGCATCTTTCCTGTGGCTGGATATGTGAGAGTGCTGCGGGATACTCAAGGCCGCTCTCAAGGCTTTGTTCTTAAGCACTTGTAATTTATTAAGGTTACGCTCTGAGGTACCAAGGAAGAGAGTATTACAGTAGTCAATTTTTGAGAGCACGAGCGCTCTGGCTAGAGTGATACAGCTGGCTGGTGAGAGGAAAGCTTTGCATGCATTAATGAGCTTGTTGGTGTAGGCCATGGAGGAGGCTGTCGCGTTTTGAGGGAGAGAGTGGAGTCCAAGTAAACCCCTAGAGTTTTGATTTCTGTGGCCACTGAGATTAGATTGCCATCTATGTTGAAGGAGGTGTAACGGGGGTCCAGTTTGTTTAGCTGGGGTTGGGAACCAACGAGAAGGAGCTCAGTTTTCTCATCGCTAAGTCATAGGCCATGTTCTGCCATCCAAGCTTGGATTTCCAAATAGAGGTTGTTAATCCGTGCGGAATCCTCTACATAGCATATGTTACGCTCACCTGATTCCCACAGGGGCGTCGATCGGACCCGGACAGCTGCGGTCTCCACCAACGTGATGCGTAGTGAAGAGATGATAGTCTGGACTGGCCCGCCTAATCTTGTCTGCTGGACTCGTAGAAGTATTCTCCTGCAAACGGAGAAAGGGATTTAGCCACCCGTGGACTTTAGTGATGGCCGGCCAACAGTTCTCGTTCTCCCCACTAATCACCTCCGATATCCCCTTTTGGTAATCTCACCCTATGTTTTTAAATGATGAGCTCTCCATCCTGCATGGCATGCAGGGGCGCGTAGATTCCAGTTACTTCACTGGGTTGAAGGTACTGGAGGAGTTCTGGAGGAATATTAACTCCAGTGTCTATAAAGTTCAAAGAGTTCAATATGTCCAATGTTCACTCTTGTTCCATTCCCTCGTTAGGTTGCAGCTGGTTCCAAAAGAATATTGCCTGGAGGCAGCTGATGGCGTTCAGGTAAGAGTCTGTATTACCAAACACTGTCCGGTAAAAGTTGCATGAGTTTAACTTACTGTTTTCTCTCCCTTTTTAGGTGCGGCATAGGAAGATGCAACGAATTAAAGAATAATATCTCTGGTGGTAAAGCAGGTAAGCCTATGGTGGCAAAGAGATTGTCTTTGTCGGTTTTCTCGGCTCACCTTGTTATTCCTTTTGTTTTCCCCCCAGGTGCTGGATTTCGACGAAGAAAATGAGGCAGCGCCGAGTCGAAAGATGCGGTGGACTGGTGAGTATAACGCGGCGCTGCTGCTGGCGAAGCGACGCGTGCTGAAATAATGTCCTTTTCAGGCTCGGAGATGTGCTGGGTCCGGAATCAGGTAAGGAATCAAATAATGTCCGTGATCTAACCCCTTCTCCTTTCTTTTCCTTTTGTCTAAGAGCTCCGGATTCGAGGCGGGCGTGGCAGAAGACTGGATGCTGACTTGCAGACACGGTGAGTGTCACGCTGCTGGATGCAGAATAACGGGAAGCATGGGCTGCTGTTCGGGTGTGGCTTAAATAGACTGCAAAGCAGTCCCACGTAAGAAGTTCCCCAGAACCGCACCCAAGTGAAAAATAGTCCCTGTAATAAAATAGTCCCATCCAGGCCTCACGTTGGCTTGGACTCATTTGCAGCATGGTCTACATAAGGTAAGTAAAGTTTATGAGCCTGGCGCCTATGGCGCCAGGACTGTTTTCTATGATGAGCCTGGCGCCTAAGGCGCCAGGACTGAATCCAAACAGCCCCCAGCCGGGGCTGTTGGGGTTTTAATGAGTATCTGGATGCCTGCTCCTGGGGCTGATGGACACGATCCGGATGCCCGGGTGTAGGCATCATGACAGCATCCTGATAGGGGGATGAGAACCCGGGTGTCGTCAGCATAATTAGTATATGTGACACCCAGGTTGTCCAGGCGGTCGAACAATAGCTTTGTGAAGATATTGTATAAGGTCGGCGAGATGCACAAGCCTTGTGGGACACCGCAGAGGTTGGGGATGGGGAGGGCTGAGGCCCCAGGCGAGAAGACCTGTGTGGTTCGGCCCGCTAGGAACGATTGGACCCATGCGTTCGCCTGACTGGAAAAAGCAGCTGAGGCCGCCAGATGTTCCGTGAGGATCTGATGGTCTAGGAGATCGAAGGCTGCCGAGAGGTCGAGCAGAAGGAGAATGGCTAGATTTCCCTTGTCCTTTGCCTCGTCCATCTGGATTTTTAGATCCAGAAGCACTGTCTCTGTTCCATGCCTTGGCCTAAAACCAGATTGTCTCAGGCCAAGGAGGTTGTTTTCTTCTAAGTGTTTCTGGATTTGCAGATAAGCCACCCTGTCTAGGATCTTCAGGATATAAGGTACTGTGGTGATGGGCCTGAAATTAGTGGGGATGTTAGGATCTAGAGTCGTTTTTTTTAGGAGAGGCATGACCCACGCCTCCTTGAGGCTATTGGGGACTGAGCTAGATTTGAAGGAGGCGTTGATTAGGGTTGTAATGAACGGGACCAAATAGTTGGCGCCTTCCTGAATGGTGGTAGCTAGGCATGAGTCCCCTTGGCATCTGGACGGTTTGAGGCCTTTTATGATGCTTTCCACTTCTTTTGTTGAGACAGGGGTGAAGGAGAAGGGGGAGGCCAAGTGGGAGTTTTACTATACAGTGGTAGATGGTTTGCTCTTATGCCTAGAGTGAATTTTTTCAGTTTGATTTTAGATTGTAGGATGATGATTTTGTCTGCCAAAGCTTTTTGGATTTTCTCACACCAGTCTTCATCTTTCATGCAGGTTTCTGAAGGTGGTGAGGGGGACTCTAGTTCCCTTAGGATGGTGAAGAGCTCCTTTGTTCTTGATTTGGCATTGTCAATTCTAGTGTCGTATGTCTATTTTTTAGCTCTGAGGATAGCGGTTTTATAGGTAGAAGATGCTACCGTAAAACAAGTTCTGTTGGCTGGGTTGGGAGTTTTTCTCCAGGTAGTTTCCGCCATACGTTTTGGCGTTTCGACGTATTTTGAGCTCAGGGGTGAACCATTTATTCAGGTGGGCTGCAGGTTTAGCTTTAGTGCGTTTGATTGGTGCGGTTATGTCTATGGCTGATTCAAGACTTTTGTTGCAGAGGTCAGCAAGGTTGTCCACTTCTAAATTGGTATAATTTGCAGGGGTCAGGATGTTGTGGATTAGTGGGCGGAGATTTTGCAAAGTGATGTTACGGTTATTCCTAGATAGGGTTTGCGGGATGATGGCCGGTGGTTTAATAGGCATTGTTTCCCCTTGGATGGAGAAGGAGATGACGTGGTGGTCTGACCAGGCGATAGGTTCAGTTTTGAAGATGGTAGTTGAACAGTTGTGATCAGCTAGCCAGTCCAGCGTTCTGCCTTTGTTGTGAGTTGGATCTGAAACCCTGTGCTTGAACCCAAATTGGGAGATAGTGTTTTCCAAGGAGAGTGCATTGGCATTGTTGGGGCCGCCAAGGCCTAGATTTAGATCCCCCAGTAGGATAATTTGAGAACCTGGTTTAGTATTTGTAGTCAGGAGGTTGGATATCTCTTCCTCGAAGGATGAGATGTGTCCAGGAGGTCTGTAGATAAGATGCATAAGGATGGTTTGAGCTGCGGACAGTTGGAACTTAACTGATAGGAGTTCAGTGGAACACAGACTAGGTGAAGGGGTGGCTCAGAGGCCAAGGGATGTTTTGGCGTTAAAGGCCACTCCTCCTCCTTGACCATGTGCTCTATCATTCCTTAGTATTGAGTAACCCTCAGGGATGGCGAGGGACAGTGCTGGGCCTGCTGCCTGATGCAGCCAGGTTTCGGTGACTGCAAGGAAGTGGAGATCGTTAGCGGAAATAAAGTCGGCAATATCAAGTGCATGAGCGACCAGTGATCGGGCATTGATGAGAGCACCTTTGATCGTAGGGGGTTCAGTAGTGCTGACGGTAGTTTTTGGAATGTTGTCCAAGATGATCATGGGGCTAGCTAGTGGCAATTTAGGTTGGGAATAGAGAGTGGGGAGTTTTTTTATTGGTGGACCTAGTTGGAGGGAATCGGGAGCCAAGTCTGTAATTTCTGATCTTCACTGGGCATGGGTGCCAAGGTGAAGGTGGTGCAGCAAAGCGGCGGATCCATTCTATGGGGCTGTGCGCATGGTTTGCCTTGGGTGCCACAATGTGACTTTCGCAGGCCGCGATCATGGTGAAGGTAAGGTGAGGGAGAGCAAGGGCGGAGTAAGATGGAGAGATGAAGTTGACTACGTGGAGTATTAAGGCAGTGGTAAGAGCGTATCTGAGAGGGGCAGCCATGTACGCTTTAGATTTCAGGGGTACGGTCTGGCTGTACCCTATGGACAAATGTAGTTGGACAGTGGCGAGGCACAGGAGAATGCAGTACATATTCATGTACATAGGGCTAGGCTAGTTCAAATGGTAGTAGTACACAGGTAAATAGTGGTAGTAGTACACAGGTAAATGCAGTGGCTAGGCAAGTGGTAACAGTACACAGGTAAAAGCAATGGTTGGGCAAGTGGTAGTAGTACACAAGTAAATGCAGTGGCTAGGCGCGTGGTACATAGGTAAATGAGACTGAGGTATGGAACAATGCAGAAGACCATGGGGGTCAGAGGTCACTAAGCTAAAATGGGCAAAGTACATGACTGTTGTTGGAGAGGGGCGGAAAGAAGTATGCACGTAAAAGGGTGTTGGTGTTGAAGTGAAAGCAGAGGCATTGGTGACATGAGCACGTTCAGTATACTGTGGGCAATGGTAATTGACTAATTATGACAGTCATAATGGCATTTGACAGGGCAACAGCGTGTGTATGAGCATTGTGGGTTCTCTACTCACAGTGGGTTTGAGTCCAATAGACGAAAGGACCTCCTCTAGAGGCTTCTGCCTACCGGTGGTCCTCTGTGGTGGAAGCAAATGTGTTGCTAGGCATTGTGGGTGTTCAGGCCGGCATTACAGATGCCAACGGCCATATAGCAGTCATCCGTCTTTCTGCCTGATAATCCACGGTCTGTGTAGGCGCGGCTCTTGCTGCGGAAGGGACGATGTTCCAATGGATGTAGTTAGCGAACGAGGGTGAAGGCGGTGGGCGTAAAGTTGGGCAGCGTATCCTGGCCAGATCTCCAGGCGGTTCCCACTCAGAAAAATGAAGATGAGGGACAAGACTAAGTCGGACGCTCCATGGGGGTATTGCAGAAATGTTCCCGGTATCCTGAAGAAAATGTCCACCCCAACCGCTGCAAGCCAAAGGCACGCAGAGTCCAGTTGCACTTGCACGGGCGGCCAAGCCTTCCCGGGATTCCTGCTGCTCTTGCAGCCTGGCAGCTAGAGCCAAAGGCATGCAGAGTCCACTTGCACCTCCAGCCAGAGCCTTCCCGCTTCCTGAATCCTGTTCACTAAAATTACTCCAGAAATAAGGTTGGGGGGGGGGGGGTTACTGAGCCTGTTATATCTAGTTTATGATCCAGTATGTATGACCTGCGAAATGGTTAAACAAACCAAGGGCGATGTCAAAGATATTTCTACCAGACCACCAGGGGGTGTGTACATGGCGGTCGCCTGAGTGAAGAGCTCTGTCTCCAAAGGCTCGTGAACGGCGTGAGCCCGCTGTTTCGGACCCCACGTGCAGGTCAGACTGAGACTATCAGAATTAACCGTTAGAGCACTTGCAAGAATATGGGATTTTAGCATTGGTGCGTCATATTAAAGTTGCTTATATATTCGGCAAATTTAATATTTCACTGTAAACCTATGGGGATAACCCACTGTGCATGGCACATTGAGATGAATAAGGAAAGGTTCTAAACCCATGATGGGGTGTTGCAGTAATACCATTTCCGCTATCGGCTGAAATTTGCATCTCATAATAATGCATAGTGCAGATACACAGCTTTGCTTACCATAACAATGAATAGTGCAGATGGGCAGCTTTTCTTACCAATACTGTAATGGTAATATGGGACTTACACATGGTGTATGGTGACTGAGGCCCAAATAATGGGAAACGTGTGGTAAGAGCATGCTGACAGTATACCTATTTTTCAAAATATTGAACATTGGGCACTATGGATATGCAGATATATGTATTTTACATTGATGTGCACGTTTTTCTTGTGGTTTACTACAATATGTTGACGCATAATCAATATTATTTCTTCTGTTCCTATTGATATGCTCGCTATCCTTCTACAAATATAATAATGCAATTATGGTATGTCATTTTTATTATTACTGTGGTGTATGTAACAGATGCAATTTGTGCCATTCGTGAGCATTGACAATGACCAGTGGTCGAAACACGTGCTGGCTGTGGCTAGGTACTGGAATGAAAAATATTTTGGAATACTGAAATGTGTGTACTAACTGACTGTGGCTATGAATTGGCAGTGGAGGATAAGCGCAATCAACACGGTACTGACTCTTTAAGTTGCTATAGTTTGATCATGTGGAGACTTATAGCTCTCCGGGGCTGCAGTGGTGTTGTGACAGGGGGTTTGTGGGGGGGGGACTCTTCAGAGTTTGAGTGTACTTGATATGACCCGATGGAACAGGCTTTTCCTGGTGGTTTGGTCCTAAGCCAGTGATGGTAACTTAGCGGGATTGGACGCCTGGGTGGAGGAAGTGGGGTGTTCTAGGTTGCGGGGTGTTGTTGGTGGGGTGTTCACAGTTTGCTATTGGTTTGGGATAGGGGAGCTTGCAGAGCTTGAGGATTTGGTCTTGTGGAAAGTTTGCTTTTTTGGTAAAATGTCAGATGTCCAGGTGTGGCTATCTGTCAGGAATGGCACTCTGTCAAGAGTGGCACAGGGCACCCCGGTAGGGTTTAGGTGGCTGTGCTGAAGTAAGGTAGCAGATAAGCACACACAGCAGGAAGTTCAACAAGAAAGAAGAGTAGGAAACTGTAGCTGGGAGCCAAAAGGTACAAACAAACTGGATTCCCTCTTGGGGTGTATGCTGAAATGGGAAAGAGTGTTCCACGAACCTTAGGAAACTCCAGCCTTCTGCACAGATTGCTATAACAGAGGCCCGCGCTGTATGCTCATGGCTGGGAACAACAGCAGTGGCTGTCTGTAACACTGAAAACGCGACAAGGGAAGGGGCAGAGGTTGCCTGCCGGAAGCCAACGGGCAAGCTATGTACAAAGGGATTACATAAGACACATGAGAAAACAAGAACAGAAATATCCAGCGAAAAGGAAGTCAATGAGCAATCTAGCAGAAGGAAATGAAGGAAAGACAGTTAGACAGAAGTAGATAACCTAAGGTGGAGTACAGAGGACTCAAGGAAGAGAACAAGGGAGCAGCAGTCAGGAAAACAGAAGGGCTGCAAAGTAGGAAGCAGGTCTGCAGTCAAGAGTGGCACTAGGTGCAGGCAAACTGTAGTGGTCTGCGGAGGACTGTAGTAGGCTGCAAGGCAGGGAGTCCAGAAGAACAGGACAGAGAGAGATTAGTAGTAGGCGACAGACAGAGAGCCCAAAAGAATAGGGCCGCGAGGTAGGGAGCCCAGAGGAGCAGGGCTGTAGGCAGCTAAGTGTAAAACAGGCTGTAAGGCAGAGGAGTGTAGCAAGCCTCAAAGCAAGGAGCCCAGAGGACAAGGGCTGTAGGCAGCGGAGGGAGCAGGCTGCAAGGAAGGAGCCCAGAGAACAAGGGCTGTAGGCAGCGAAGAGGTGCAGGCTGCAGGGCAGGGAGCCCAGAGGACAAGGACTCTAGGCAGCCGGAGTGAGGCAGGCTGCAAGGCAAGGAGCCCAGAAGAGCAGGGCAGCAGGGAGTGAGCCCAGAGGAGCAGGGCCGCTGACTGTAGAGGGCTGCAGAGGACGGTAGTAGGCTGCAAGGCAGGAAGCCCAGAGGACAAGGGCTGTAGGTAGAAGGCAGCAGGGCGTGATCGGCTGCAAGGCAGGGAGCCCAGAAGAGCAGGGCAGCAAGGAGTGAGCCCAGAGGAGCAGGGCCTCTGACTGTAGAGGGCTGCAGAGGACGGTAGCAGGCTGCAAGGCAGGAAGCCCAGAGGACAAGGGCTGTAGGTAGAAGGCAGCTGAGCGTGATCTGCTGCAAGGCAGGGAGCCCAGAAGAGCAGGGCAGCAGGGAGTGAGCCCAGGGGAGCAGGGCCACTGACTGTAGAGGGCTGCAGAGGACTGTAGTAGGCTGCAAGGCAGGAAGCCCAGAGGACAAGGGCTGTAGATAGAAGGCAGCAGAGCATGATCGGCTGCAAGGCAGGGAGCCCAGAAGAGCAGGCCAGCAGGGAGTGAGCCCAGAGGAGCAGGGCCACTGACTGTAGAGGGCTGCAGAGGACTGTAGTAGGCTGCAAGGCAGGAAGCCCAGAGGACAAGGGCTGTAGGTAGAAGGCAGCGGAGCGTGATCGGCTGCAAGGCAGGGAGCCCGGAAAGGGCACTGGATCAAAACAGGATAAACAGGAACAGCAAACAAAGTAGAGGGTCAAGGCAAACAGGAGCGGGGAGATCTCAAGATGCAAGACCCTGTGCTCCTGCAGGCAGCTGCTTATATACAGCCCTGCCCTGTTCTGAGGCAGGCTAATTGACAGCACCTGGGGCAGCACACCTGAAGACAATCTGCCTCCTCCCTCTCTGGTCCTGAGCAGGTGGAAGCAGCACTGGCTGCTAGGGCTTCTGGGGATTGTGGTCCCAATAACGATGAATAAGAATAGCCAGGAATTGAGGACTGTAGCCAGGTGCATTATGGTAAATGTAGTTAATTGAATAAAATAAGAAAGAACCAAAGTTGAGCAAATGGAAATAAAAGACCACGGCGTGAAAAGGAGTTGTTCAAGGAGTATTAGGAGGATAAATGAGTACCAAGTAGTCCATGATGGTTGCCAATGCGTGTGCCAGCGGCGCGGGTATGACACTATCATGGGGAATGTAATTCTGTATACTGGCTGATGTAAATGTTGATTTGGTGGTGGGGTCTCTTAACGTCCGGGGTTTAAATTCCCCCACAAAGCTGTCTCTCGTACCCCGTGAATTCAAGAGAGCCAAACTAGATCTGCTTGGGTTAGGAGGGGCTTGCCAGGCCTGAAGTCCAGAGGTATCGGGGAGGTGTTCAAGGTCTCGACCACAACTAAGAAAAGAGGTGTGGCCATTGTTGTAGCAGCCACGCTTGCACTTACAGTTCGTGATGTGCTGCATGACCCGGAGGGGAGCTACATCACAGTCAAGGGGTTGCTGAGGGGTAGCCCACTTACTTTGGTGTCGGTCTACGGACCGGACCCAATGAGGGGCAGATTGTGTTCTGGACCACCCTCAAGGAAGAACTGTTGAGGGGCAGCTGATAATTGGAGGCGACTTTAATATGATTCTAGACCCACAGAGGGATATGAAATGCCCAAAGGGGAGAGTGTATCGCATGCTGAGCGGTCCTTGGAACACAATCAGTTCTTATTCAACCAACAATACTATGTGCAGACGAAGGGAGTGGCCATGGGAGCAAAGTATGCTCCATCTCTGGCCAACCTCTTCATGGGTTTCTTTGAGCATAACTATATCTTTGGTTCGCATGAATTCACCTCTGACATTGTTGTTTGGAAGAGGTATATCGATGATATTTTCTTAATTTGGAACAGCACGGTTTAACGCTTTGCAGCTTTCTCAGATTATTTGAACCAGAACACGTTTGGCATAGAATTCTCTGGGCATGCGAACCCTAACATGTTGGAGTTCCTAGACTTGAAGATTGATATTATTAATGGGGCTGTACTCACACAAACCTTTAGAAAAACAACCGCTGTGAACGCCATTTTACATGCCTCCAGCTGCCATAGACGTTCTGTTATTAATAAAATTCCCTTTGGAAAATTTCATCCTGCTCGTCGAAATTGTACCTCCCAGACTGCATATGAACAGGAGTGTTCTCTGATCAGGCAGAGGTTCTCAGAACGAGGCTATTCAACTCAACGTATCAATAAAGGCTTAAAATTTGACTTCGAGAGATTGGATTCTTACTCATCTTAAACCCAAGGACACTACAACTCTTTCTGAGGTGCAGGTTATTACCAAATATGCACAGGATAGTGGCGACATGTTTCAACTGCTTAACAGACAATGGCATCTACTGCATCTTGATCCAGACCTACACTCTTACATTTCTAAACGACCGAAATTGATCTTTACTAGGAATAAATCATCTCTGCCCCTCGTTCCTCAAACCAAAGCCTGCTCAGCATCATAATATCACATGGATTGAGCGCCAACCGACTGGTTTTTTCAAATGTGGAATATGCAATTTTTGCCAATTTACACTGTGCATGAATGTGTTTACATGTCATCACAGTCTTAAAATGCAGATTTGCGACTTTATTAACTGCAAATCAAAGTATGTAGTGTATGCTATTTTATGCGTATGTCAGAAGGTATATGTATGTTCTACAATCAGAGAATTACGGGTTCGCATCCGTGAACATTTCGCTCATCTCAAAAGTCAAGACCCTAAATTGCCTCTCGCGATCCACTGGCAAACAGGTCACCAATTGGACTCTGTTAACGATCTATGTTTCATTGGATTGCTTCTAGCACATGCCCACCCAAGAGGGGGTGACCGGCAACTATTACTCCGACAACTTGAGGCACGGACCATTGCTAAACTCGGATGTATCAAACTGGGATTGAACAAGGATGCAGAAGGGAATGTCTTTCTCTATTAACAATGACTACATTGATTTATGTTGGTACAGTCCCCTTGCTGGCATCCATTACCCCTTCTCCCTTTTTTTGCACAGGATTGTTGCAATCTCGTGACAGTAGATCACACAATCTAAATTAGTCCAGGGTGTCCGCTCTCTTGCTGCCCAAAATCCTTATACTTTCTCCACTATCATCTATTTTAATTTTGTGATTACAGTTCAATTGTCTATCACAGTGAAATGTACTAGCAACCTCTTATCTCTGATTTAGACGCAAATGCATTGCATCCACTCTTGCCCCCCATCTATGCCGATTTTCACTGCCTTTACATATTTATTACATACTTACTTTCACTATATTATACTGAGCATTTTGCTAATTCGTGTATTAGGTAAGATAATGACACCATCGTCTCAGGAAATCATGTTGCATCCCCATTTTTTTCTTGCTACTTTCTTAATACTAACCGTCATTTCCCTAACGTGTCCTCCGCAATTGTATTTCCCTCTTTACAATTTGAACATATCCGTTTTTTAATTCCAACATACCAATTCCACATAGTGCAATTTCTGCAGTAATGAACGTTATAGGCTTGTTTTAATAAATAAATATTTTCTAGCATGCATCATATCATATTATGCACCCAACATAATCATGGTAAATAGATTGGTTTCTCCTTGCGGATCATAATGTTTACATATGGCGCTGCTCTTTCTTGTGGGTTTCTTCGTATTCCCATTCACCGGATCACGTGATGTGGACGGCTCACGTGATCGTATTTGACAAGCAATACCAGGAAGTATTCCTTTCTTCCTGACAAGCTTCAATCGGCTCCTGCGATTAGCGCGCATACATACTGCAGTCCTAGTCAACCATGGGGCTCTAACTCTGAGATACAGGTACATTATGAAATTCTAGTGTGCGTAGGAACCAAGAGTCGAACATTCTCATGTGCGACATACCGCATCTATGCTGTATACTTTTCTTTATAGCTCTGCCTTACATGCATGCATTTTTGCCGGTTATTTTCTCAGGCTCTAAAATGAGGGCATGATTTGGATGCATGTATTTCAATTGTCCAGCAAGAAATGTTCAGCTCTATAGTAACAATTGCATTTTGTCACCAGACAGCCTTTCAGGTAATTCTGACAAAGAGCTCAAAGATTATATATAGATGGACCTTACCACTTTGATCCCTGTGCTTTGCACACTATCCCTGTTCATGTTTTCAGGAATTACCACGCACTAGCGAATACAGACAATTACCTTAATTTGACCATCTGAAGGTCTTGTGTATTCATCAGCTCTACTTTATTTACTGTAACTCATACTAGGGTCTTTGCTATCATTCTATTTCGCATGTCGCTTACTGGCCACAACAGTTTGCTTACCTTATGGTTTATCCTCACTTTCTTTTGGATTATCCATGACTACCACTTGCTTCTTCACTATTTCTTCATGCTACACTTCCTTCTGTTTTTTGGACATGAAGTAGTAGATGGACACCTCGCCTACCTTTTAGCATCAGTGCACGTACCCATTTGAGTTTGGCTGGCTATCAAATATCGGCATGTTTTGAACTATAGCTCACTGGGTGTGACAATGATCGTGGAAATTAAAAGGGTATCCCCTCACCGTTCTTGGTGGTTATTAATTAAAGTACAATATTTCACGATACCAATTCGGTCACTGTCATACTAGTGTCCCAGGATTTTTGATTTGGGGTTTTGTCTACCACATGTTTTAGATTGCTAATCGGGAACCCTTTCCTTTTTTGGGTCGCTTGGTTCCTCAACAACTTGTTCCGGACGCGACGATACTTATCATCCACATTGTTAATGAATTGTACATTTGTATCATATTACATATTCTGTTCTCTTGTGTTTATCTCTTTTTTTGCCTGGCCCTTTACCCCTTTCTCTCCATTTCTGATTGTTGTTTTACTAACTGTTTCGTCTCCTATTTTTTGTCAAACTGTACCTGTACTTAATCCAACCAATTGGGTATATATATGTTTTGGTTTTTCTTGTTTCTTTGACATGTCATGTTATATGATTTTGATCATCTAATATACAGTGTTGCCTTGAGAAGGACCCAGTGTGGGTCGAAACACATGTCAGCAGATCTGTTGCAACTCATTATATAAATATTTTCCTTGCTCTTTACATTTTGCCTGAATACTATTTATTGCAAATTTGATCCAAGATTTATACATGTCTTCAACATTGATCCCAACTCAAATCTCGATAACAGCAGCGCATCCCTTATGAGGAGTTTTCTTTCATGCAATATGGTAGTAGGGTCGAGGTACCTACTAGTCCCGTAAGGGTGCAGCAGCTAGTACACCCACCCCAACCTTGTTTTTACAGTTACCCGGTACACCTCAATTCAGCCTTGTGTTTCACTATTAGGGGAGTGTTGCTAGATTTAGGAATGCAAAAGATGCAAGAGAGACCGAGGGAATAAGTAGATCGGAGGTCAAAGATTGAGACTCTTAGCCTGTGGGGTACTTGTCATGATCCCAGTCAGTGAGCATAATCCTCATTCAGGGAAGGCAGGGAACATTATATCAGTCAACCGGTCAAAGGTGGGTGTTAGCCTGGCACATATGGCACTTACACCATTCACAGCATATGCTTCCATAGGCTCTTGCAATGTTTAACAGTAATCCCATACACTAAACATGGCCGCCGCAAGATCCATTTACAAATTGCAGCACGTTCTATTCATATTGCAGAGGGAGCTACTTCGCGTCTGCTCCGGCTGACAGCGGGGAACACTACCAGCGTTTCTCCTCACAGAACCTCTAAAAGGAGAAAATAGACACATTAGCTTTACAGAAAACTTTAGAATACAATAGTTATAGAAAAGACTTACCTGATCAAAGTTATCTCCAAGCGGTCATCTTCCGTCACAAGTTTCACTCGCAGTCGCAGCATCTTCCGTCAGCAGTTTTCGCTCGTAGTCGCAGCATCTTCAGTCAGCAGTTTTCGCTCGTAGTCGCAGCATCTTCAGTCAGATGTTTCTTCAGCAGCCACTGCATCTTCCGAAGGTACTTTTCCTCAGTTTTCCGAAAACCTGCAGACCATACAAAAGGTTATTTAATTAACAAACTAACATAATAGTTTACAAAAGAAGACGTTTAATAAGCATTTACTTACCTGAAGGTTCTTCAAGTTTTCACCTCACAGTTGTTTCTGCGCTCTTCCTTGAAGGCTGCAGTTACTCCGTATTGGCGAACTTACATGTTAAAAACGTTTTCTCATCCTGAGTAACTCTGCAGCCCTCCGCAGCCATAATTCTTTTGCCAAATTCCGAGAACCTGCAAAAAAGAGAAAAAAAGAGCAAATAATTAGAAAGAGAGATCTCTCCAACGTAGGAATCATTCAAGCCCTTTAAGATCACAGCATTTTACCAGCTTACTTACCCAAAGACTCATTGTTAAAAGAATAGACATTTCAAGGCAAGATACGATGGAGTACTTAAGCTACCAAAGTTACCATTGTTTCTTCATCTCAACGCACCCCTGTAGAAAAGCAGGATGGAGAGCGCCACGTTAAATAAACACGTGAGAAGGGAGGGATCACAGGAATATTTATATCAGGTAGTATTATTCATTTAATAGATGTTATAGCATTTCTATTGTTGTCATTTGTTGAAACAGAAAGAGAATCCTAAAAGTGCCAAGGTACAAGCTCCAAAAGCGAAGAAGGCATTACGCTCACGAGGAGTCCAGGTAAGCATTACAGTACTAGAGCCGGAGATCAGAACCCGCAAGGGGCAGCGCAGCTGCATTTATATAAAACACAGCTAAAGAACCGGCTGATCCAAGATACAGAAAAGAAGTAACCTCTTTGAAGCAGAAGTATCATGAAAAAGCCGACAGGGCAGATAGAACTTTGGAATGGCACTTACGGGAGGCCCAGAAATCCAAGCTGGTATAACAAGTATGACACTGACACAAGAGGTACAGTTTGTAAAACTTTTAATCAATTTTCGGGGTTTGGAAAAACTCCTGCTTTGCCCTATAACTTTGATGGGAGTAGTCTCTACCATCAATTAATAAAACCGTCCGCGTTGAGTCTGTCAAATCAAAATGGCCTGTACTTAGAAAAAGAATGCCTGTCCTATCTCTTATACAAAAAGTGTGTAAAGAGGAATATGTATGCAAAGGAAAATCAGTGTTCGAATATAAAGAATCAGTATGGCTGAGTCAGCTCTCCTGCCCACGTTAGACAGCACAGAGTAAGGCGGTCCCCGTAGACGGGATGACGCACTCTGGCTGAGCTTATCAAAACAAAGGCAGTTCAAGACGTTGATCGAGGCCTGCCTGCCTTCCACGTTAAAGTCTCTCGTTCCAGATTTCAAAACACAGTTCAACAAAAAGTTCACGCAGGTCTCCCTTGGCCGGGCTTGGACCTCACAATCACAGCACTTGCAAGGGTTCCCGTCCCCAAGCTTAATTCACTTGCTTTAGTAGTTCCCTTCCCTACTTCACCACAGTTCCGGTCTCCTTCAGTCGGGCTCAGACCTTTTTCTGATGTCAAAGACTTTCGAATGTGCAATGCCTTTACTATAGACCTCCACAGGACCATTTTGACTTTTCCCTTAAGCTCATACGCTTGTGTTATTTGCCCCAGTGTCTCTTGGTCTGGGTAGTTAAGTATCATAAGCACCAAAAGTTCAACATTCACCTTTTTACTTCCCCCCTCCCCTGGGTTAATTTTCATCATTACGCTTTTTAGAGTTGATTCACTTTATCGCTTCATAACAAAAACATTTCACCTTTCACTGAAACTTTCGAGTGGGCTACTTCCTCTCGCTGGGCCACTCCGCTACTCTGTATCGCTGGTTTTACAGTTATCAGTAATTTAAAGTTCAACATGGGTCTGGCTGCCTTTGCGTCTCATCCACACGTGTGCAGCCTTTAATTGTGCGATATGCTGTAGCAACTTCAATCTTTCTTTAACACACAACGGTCTTTTATGTTGCTCGTCACCTCACCGGCATTCCTTTCTTGTCTTTGCTATATTAATTCACAAGTCAAGGTTAATACCACAGGCTTGGCCTCGCCTCCCCAACTCTGTCATTCACCCGGGAGGGTTGCTGGCGTCCTTGAAACACAATGCAGTCTTCTTGTCTGGGATTTTGCCTTCTCCACGTGTCTTTCACATCTCTTCAGAAGCAATGACCTCCTGCAGGGATCTCCTGGGTTTCTCTTTTGTCCCTCTATCAGTTGCTCTGCTCCAGTAGGTTTGCCTTTGCCCCGGAAGTTCTGCTCTTTCTCTTGTTCCACCTTGCTCAGAGTGTGTCTCTATGTTCCGCCTTTTATACATGTGGGGAGACCTAATTGGTATCAGATGTATGTAATTAAAGTCAAGTGTCTGACTTTGCCTGACCTGATTAGCGGGACATCTCCAATGAGATATGTAAAGGTTAGCCTCTTTACTCTGTCGCCCTCTTCCTCGGCCCAGTGTTTGTGTAGAAAAGGGTGGGGGGGGGAGTATCAGGATTCCGTTAAAGAATGCACCCCGTCCATGACATGGTCGCACTGGCAAGGTGATTATGTTACCTTTAGATCCATCTCCCCAAGGTCTGGATCTCCGTCGGACCCAGATTCACCAAAAGCCTCGGGTCACATGCTCTCGTATTCGGAAGCGTAAGAGAATTGGACACATCCTGTTCCAGGAACGTTGGAGGTTACCATGGAAATTTTGGCAGCCTCTACGTACGAAAAGGTATGCTCTACGCCCGAGGAATGGCAGACTCCACAGTCTAGTTACTAAACACACTTAAGCTCTGCCCGATTGCTCTAAGGGTGCTTCTGATTTTGTATCAATCGCTCTGTTCCTTGGCTCTATTGATTATGTGATTCTTGTTACTGACCTTGCACCCGTTTACTGACCTTGCTTTGCCTCATCCTCGGATTTGTTTCTGGATACAACGGTAACGACCCTGCTGACTCCACCCAGAATTCTTGTCTCATGTTTTGTCTCTCGCTGACCTCTCAACGCAGACTTGGACCACCTCACGGATTGTTACAGTTTCCTACCTCCCAGGATTTTCTTATCCTGCCTACTATTGAAGCTCCTTTCCGTGTGTACAATAACTGTGTACCTTTGTCTCGCCTCTGTGATAGTGCGTGGACTAGAGACTGCCTGTACCACACCTTTTGGAGCAATTGGGTGTCCTCGTGCCATCGGGTTAGGAGAACCCTTTCGGACTAGAGACTGCCTCAACATCTATAATTAGGCGTCCTCGTGCCGGCAGGACAGTCTTATTCTTGGATTGCTTACTGGATTTGTCATCTTCGTGCTTCCAGGACGTCACGCACGAACACCGCTACCCGTGGACATTCATCTTTTGTGCTGCCCAGGATTTCACACACAGTAAACTACGCTCACGTCTTCCACATCCAATTTCTTCCGTCCTCATAATCCTTGCTTATATTCTTCTGTTATCTTGTTCCGTTACCTTACCTGCAGATTACCGCCATCAGTATGTACTGAACCTAGGTCAACCTGTTCTCAAACCCTATGGTGTTATACGCGCAGGTTAGCATTGCCCATTGTCTTGTTAATTATCTTGTTCCTATGGTGTTGGTGTCTTGACAATATTCTTTCTCTTGCAGCCAAAGGTGTATTGCGTTGTGTCCACTCTTCCAATTAAGACTCCTCTGTACGTTAGTACCTACATTCAGAGGGGTACATTGGTAGGAAGAACTCGTCTTCTACACTACGAGTTCAACTGCCTGATAGTGACCTTGCAACCCATTATACCAGGGAAGGCAAGTTCTGACATAATTAGAAGCCTTTAATATGGACACAAACGAGACCTTGGCTACCATTGTTCAGCTGGTTGCTGATTTACATGCTGACATGGCAGCTGCACATGATTCTACTCAGTGCCAAATTGATGAATTACAGGCTGGCATAAGGCCTCCGGGGGTAAAAGCACCTCCACATGCAGTTGCCTCTGGTTCTCGCTCTGCTCTACCACGGCAGGAGGTCGGTCTTGTATATATGACCGCATAGTTTCCTTAGGCTCCCCCAGAGAGATTCAATGGAGATCCTAAGTCATTCCGGACCTTCTTGAATCAATGCAGGTTACATTTTCTGTGTCGTCCGAATTCATTGCCGGACTCCACGACAAAGGCAGCTTTTTTATTGTCTTATCTAGGGGGGACCGCTGCTGCTAGGGCCAACCCACTCTTGGAGGAAGGCAGTCCTATGCTCCATGACTGTGATGCCCTGATTAACGCCATGAGTCGTGTCTTTGATACACACTATAAGACACAGGCTACCGGCTTGGAGCTCTTACGACTACAGAAGGGGGAGTCCACCCTCTTAGCGTATTTGCCCAAGTTCAACCAGTTGGTGGCAGAAACGCGTTGGCCGGATGACAAGAAGGCATCGTTATTCTATAAGGGACTGTCGGAATCCTTGAAGGATACGTTGGCCACAGTCCATGTGGTTCCTACGGCCTTTCCAGAACTATTGGATCTTGTTTTACAAATAGATGCCAGAAAAGCCTAGAGGAAAGGGGAAAAGAGGTCTCTTCCTCCAGTCCCCCAGTCCCCCTGCCTCCGCTGACCCCTGCCTCCGGGTCCAGCAAGCCTATGCAAATAGGGGCGGTGCGGGGTCCGTTGTCCTCCGATGAGCGGGAACACCAGAGAAAAAACAACTTGTTTCTATTGTGGCTCCTCAGAACACTTGTTAAGGTCTTGTCCCAAGACGCCTGCTAAAAGGCAGGGAAACGCCAAAGCTTGGCAATAGAGGGAGTCCAGTTGCTGAGCCGTTCCTCTCCAGACTCCGTTGTTTCGGTCCTTTTCACTATTTCTGCTGTCTTCACTACTACCTCTGGAACACCCTGGACGGCAGCGGCTATTCTTGATTCCGGAGCCACGGACAACTATGTCGACAATGTTAAGGATTCCAATCGGGGGTCACACAGCAGACCAGGACTCTTGATACTGGCCTAGGCTGCAGCGCACAATTAAAACACTTTACTTTATTTACTAAGAATTCTGATTGAGAAGGTACCCAATCCGTCTCACACCCACCTTTACAAACACCCTGGGTCACAATGGACCATGAACCAGGCTGGTGGATAGTAATACAATATTTATTTATTTAAAAATTGAAAGAATGACACACATTTAATATAGGGCAGCAATCATAAGTGTGGTGATCATTTACACTGTAAAATGATAGAATACACTCAGTTTGACCTTCTAATATGACATACACGAAGCACAAATGAATGAGAGCAATATTACTTTTTGGATAGATAGCACCTCAGTTAAGATTTCCCCCTGCAATACTCCCTCGAACCCCTGTTAACCGCATTTTGTGTGGCTAGCAAGGAGTCAGGTATACTAGGCAACAAACAGAATTAAAATCTGACCTAAAATTGGATTTAGAAACCTTTGCAATTTCGCAAAATAGCACTTGGAATTAATAAATATTTAGTTGGCATGTGCGGTGGAATGAATGAGGTAAATTGATTTATAGCAGTATCGGGGATATAAGAACACTAGTAAACTACAATCAATGGGCCTCGCCATGGCTGCCGCCGGTACCTTGCCGGGTCCGCCTTGGTGGATGGCGGAATTAGCGCCATATTCCAAGGTGTGTGTGGGCGCTAATTCTGCCATCCACCATTGTCCCTTCACCATTGCCAGTCAGCCCCATAGGGCTCCATGTTAATGGTGAAGGTGCTAATTACGGTACCGCAAATTGCGGTACCGTAATTAGCACCAAGGTCCCTTTGCGGGTCCCGTACTTAACGCCTGTAAAAACCAGGCGTTAAGGGAGGACCCGCAAGGGGACCTCGTAGTAAGGCGGTAAGGGTTTACCGGTACCGGTAAACCCTTACCACCTAACGTGTAATGAGGCCCAATGTCCTAACAACCGCCATACATTTCAGAGAATCGACTTGGGAAGTAGAACACAGTTCAGCCAAATCACATGTGGAAAAGTTGCATCGTCTTACTTTCACAGGTTTAAATGTCAAAACGGATTGAAAAACAGGTGGAATAGACAAAATCGGAATGCAGTTTTTACGCTCAGGGACAGATGCACATCATAGGGATGATAAGAAAGTGAAAGGGTAACTCTAGATTAATGACAGGATGAGATTCTCATTGGGAAAGGGAATTCGGTTTTAAAAATAAAAGCAGTTGACACAGAAAATCGGTTTGGAAAGGAAAGGACAAGTTTCACTTAAACTAGATTTTAGTGGCTAGAAAAGAGGAAAACCACCCGTGAATAAGAAGGTTAAGCTGCAGTTGTAACCGCTTCACGCAGTGTGCCTTTTTTAAGGAGAATTAATTTATTTAATCAAAATAGTACTAAGTACTAAATAGTACTGTTTGTAATTTGCTTCTGTTATTACAGTTTTTGTTATGTTAAATGTACCCTGTTGTAACTGTACAGCGCTTTGGTATAAAGCGCTATATAAGATAAATAAATACAAATACTAAGGACTTACACAAGGACAGAAATGAGTGGAAGAATGGCGTTAACACTTAGAGATCAAGGACCGGATGCACAGAGGATTCTGACAGTTTTAAGGATTTCTGGTAAGGCCTGTATGGGATTTCTATGGGATGGGACCTAATACAAGGTAACAGAGCAAGGGATGCAGTTTGTGGTTGTTAGGGAAGGGAAATACTCATAACAAGCACTTGAATGGAGTATTTTGGATAGCGGACCGGGTTTCTGGACACCAAGCCAATATCTGGTCACAGTGGCGGGCTCTCCTAGAAGAAAACAGCTTGGCAAAGGTCTGGTCACTGCTCAGCGGCACCTCAGCTGGATAGAGCAGTTAGCAGGGCAAGCAGGTAGCACTGGATAATCCCAATGAGGACTCAGCCACCTTTCCCCTTTCTCCCTGAGTTATTGGTATTTTTGTGGGGTTTTTCTGGATCAATGGTCCTGCCTGGATAGGGTCAGCTATGCTCTGGGCTGGCGGTGGAGTCTGGAATCTTGCAGAGTGAATATGGGGATATCGGGATGCGCAGGACTGGAAGAGAGTGTCCTCTGTCTCTGTGAGCCTCCACCTTTTATAAGGATTTACTATAGGGGCAGACCTTTGACTTGACGTGCCTCTAACAACTGGATTGGTTAGGGTTGACTGTTACCGCCTTCCTGTCAGCCGGTTGGACTTCAGGGACCTGACATCAGTTTTTATGGTGTGTGCTTGCAATGCCCATGGCCCTCCGACAGTTCTTTTAGCCAAAATTAGTTATGACATAAATTGCACATTTTTACAGTTGTGGCACTTTTGAAAGTCACATAGGCAGATTCCAGATTTTACACTGAACCTGTCATTCCAATTCCCAAATTTATACGATATTGTTTAGTTGTGCTAATAATCTTTCGCCATTTCTAATGGGGACCGCTTCACCTAAAATTGTACAATTTTAGATCTGTGTACCTATCATCATAAAGCATGTTTGCATTAAATTTCAAAGTTGCACCAAGTATATTTTTCCCATGATTTACATGTTTCTGCCGTTTGGGTCTCCCACATGCTAGGGAAATCACAATGGCCCTCATTACGACCCTGGCGGAAATCGCGGTGCAATATGCACCATGGAGCACGGCGGAAAGCTGCCGATAGCGCCATGGGGGTTGGCGGATTTTCCGCCCCATTCCGACCTTGGCGGGGCGGTAAATCCCCATTCCCCATTTTACCCTTCCCCATTCCCATTTTTGCCCCATAGGGTATAATGGGAGTGGGGAAGGCGTTAATTACGCCACCGTAAAATACGGTGGCGTAATTAACAACAAGGTCCCGTAGCGCCATGGATTTCTCCGCCCGGAAAAACCAGGCGGAAAACGCTCCATGGCGCTACGGGAACTCGTAGTAGGGCGGACGGGTCCGCCGCGAATACCGCTGGCGTAAACCCACTCCGCCAGGGTCGTAATGAGGCCCAATGACTTGTTTTGGGGCGTGGCCAGCAGCAGAGCAATGAGGACGTGAGTCCCTGAAGCTCCTGCAGCTGCTGCACGCATCCTGAAAAATAGCCTGCTATGAGTGGCGATCCTGAACAAGAAGCATATCTCCGGGAAGACAAACCTATGGAGCACAAGCAGGTGTAATATTAGACAAAAACGCAACCTCCTGAGCGAGTTCGGAGCCACGGAGTGAAAATTTGCACGAGCGCAACGAAGTATGGATAAAATGGCCGCAACCAGCATGGCGGAGCCGAGCACAGCATAGTCGCACTGGAAAGAAGCGCAAGCCACAGCACTGTTCTGCGAGCGGACGAACTGCATGCTAAATAGTGTCGGGAGCCAGCAAGGTGGCGACGCCCGTACGGGCTGGGTGGGACTCCCACCCAGCGGTGAGAAGTACGAGGGAGGCTGCCCTGCACCGCAGAGTATAAAAACAACCTGCCTCGATTGGAGGAGCCAAAGCACCTGCCGGCCCTCCGTAGTGCCAGAGAGGAGAGGGACCGCTCTTCGGTCACCCGCAATCGAGCCCTCCGACTGCCAGCTGGGGTGGACTGGACCCAGCGAGAGCTGAACACGCTCCGAACCTCCTGCAGTGAAACAAGCCAAGGAGCCTAGCGAGACCCTGACCCAAGAACCATGGCGGGCAGGGGGAAGACCGCGTCAGGGAGAGCCCTGGAGACAGGCCTTCTGCCGGCGGCTTGTGTAATTGGAGAGAGGAGTGCAGGGCCACGACGGCACCCCAGGGAGTCTCCCCCGCACTGCGAAACGACCCAGCGCGCTTCTCGGACCTAGCATGGGAGCTCAGATCAGCAGATATGTGCGCTGCCCCCCAGAAGAATAGAGGCAATGGCGAACACGAACTTGAAGCCGTGCCCTGGGTCTCCCTGCTCCCCGCGCACCCAGAGGGCCCACGTGAGGTGGACCTCCAGCGAGGCAAAGGAGCACCAACACAGCCGGAGCAACACGGGGAGGAGAGGATCCGGTAGGTGTTCGTGTTGGGTCCGCGAAGTCCCCACTATATAGGGGCTACGGCCTGCGTGGGCACGAAGCTGGGATCTCTCCCCTTCCCTGCTCCCCTACACGGCCTTGGAGGACTGGTGGTGCGAGTACCCCAGGGCGAATAAGAACTATCACCGCATGGTGGATTTGAGGGGGTCGTGTGCCCACTCTAGTTTTCTGGGATGATCCAGAACAGTTGCAGATGCTGTGTAGCTGGCGGGATGCCTAGTGAAACTGGCAGAGCGGACCTGCCTATCCGCCGTATAATGTTGAACACAGCCGAGTGATCGGAGCACCGAGGAGGGTGTGAAAGAAACCCCTGAAAAGACATAAACACACTAATAGTTGCGGGACCACAGGGAGCTCGTAAAGGCCATGAACAGTATCAAGACAGCAGCATCTCTATAAACTAGAAGCTGAGAAAGGCTGTTAAGAACCGAAGATTGTTCCAGGCATCGGGGGGGGGAAGAAACCCTCTCCCCCTCTTCCCACTACTGTTAACTTATATCCACACTGGGCGGGAAATGGACTAACACGATACAGCAAACCGGAATCCTGATGCTTCGGCTGAGAGGGGCGGGGAGAGGACCACAATACCGAACTAAAGACACAGGAGCACCGGCATTTGGCCCTGCCGTTACCCCTGCAAACCAGAGATCTAGACCAACCCTACTACATCTGGACACAGAAAGGAAAGAAAATGGCTGGATGGAACTGACCCCCTGGGCGGATCCCGCGTCAGTTGAACAGAACAGACGGATACGAAAACAGCCCACTACCTGCACCACTCTGGGCACGTGGATACCACTGGACCGAAAGAGGGCATCACAAAGGCCGACCACAACACTGAATTGACTCACTAATCCAGGAAACGATACCTCGGATCACCGCACGGAGTGGAACCCCGTACAACAGCCCAAAAACACATGTGCCCAACATGGGCATGGATACATCTAAAAAGCTGACCACCGAGAGCAAAATCGATCAATTCACTACACCTAGAACAAGTAGTCAGCCTGAACAGGACCAGCCAGACATCATGGCAGAAGCGGAGAGCACAATATTCTTAAGAGACGTTATGACTGCAATTGCGGACTCACGCTCCTCCATGGAGCAAAAAATGGACGGCATCAGTATGGACGTCTCCCTCCTCCGACACGATCTCCAGAAGCTAACATCCCGCACTGGAGAGGCAGAACGCATATCTGATGCGGAAGACTGGCTATGAAACATAGAACAACAACTAGCCAGAGTCTCAACACGCCTAAAAGCCATGGAAGAGAGTAAAGGAAGATCCAGAAGCAATAATGTTAGGATCCTGGGCCTACCGGAAAAATCAGAGGGGCCGAACATGGAACTATTCCTGGAGCAATGGCTCACAGACATGTTTGAAGCAAAAACATTTTCTACGTTCTTTTCGATAGACCGAGACCACCGCTTGCCGACTGGTCAACCAGTGCCAGGTGCCCCACCAAGCACAGTGATAGATAAACTAATGATTTATAGGGACCGTGATGCACTGCTCCAGATGGCACGCGCGAAAGGCACTCTCACTTGCAACGGATCAAAGATTGCATTCGTCCCAGACTACACCAGTGCAGAAAGCCAGACAGTTGTTCGACCAACTTTAAAAAACAGCTGCAACCCCTAAATGTGAAATATGGCCTAATGTTCCCAGCCCAACTTAAAATGTACTATAAAGGCACAACGGTCCATTTCACTGATCCCAAGGATGCGTGGAAGTGGGCAGAACAACACATTGAGCGAGATTGGACAATGGTACGAGGCAACAGAAAAAAACCCTGAGCCTGGCCGGGTCGTGAGCTGCCACCCCAACAACCGCCAGCGCTGGAAAATGAGTCACAGCTGCAGGAGAGAGAGGACTGACGCCTAGAGCACGAACGAAAGGAATAACTCGATACCTCTTCGATCAAAGGGAAAGAAAAGGCATGTTGACACGACCCAAAACATGCGTTCACATTAGTCACAGAGAGACACATCGTCAAGCAGCCAGCCCAGATGGAAGCCCCCCTTCCCCTGCAATGTCACCCCTGTGTTATTGTACCGGGAGTGGGCCAGGGATTTGAACACGCTAAATTCAATCTAGTTTATCTGTTTAGTGGTTGATTCACTTCAGCTACTGTTTGTTGGTGTTTGTTGTTGACCGTTCGGGCGACAGATGCTTCAAGTTAGGCCTAGTATAGGGTGGGGATGGGAAGTTTGATTGTTTTTTTATTTTTGTCAAGAAATGGTTCCAGAAGTCAACTCATACATGCTCCGCAAGAGTACCACCTGCCGTAACGCAACCAGTGTGGCACCCACATGCACCGCGCACCACACTTCTGTCTGCTCCAGATCTCTTACTGAATGGCCTCCACTAACGCAGATGTCAGAACCCTGCAGCTCCTGACCTGGAATGTCAACGGGATGAGTGGAGTGGTCAAAAGACGGCTCATCACACCATTTTCGAACAGACACACACTGGATGTGGCTTTCTTAACTGAGACACACTTGGCGGGCACCACATGCAACCTGTTTAAACGCACCAATTACAGACTAGCAATACATACTGGTTTCACCATGGGTTCCCGAGGGGTACTCATACTAATACACAAAAAGCTGCCCCTAACCCTTGTAAGTGTGATAAAGGACACTGGTGGCAGATTTGCATACATTACAGGGACACTCTGGAACCAGAAAATTGCAGTGCTGGTGGTTTATTCGCCCCCAACGCTGATAACGGCACTAATACATGATATCACGCCCATAATCTCCGGGGACAATTCAGACCTGATGATAATTGGTGGCGACTTCAATGAAGTTATGGAAGTGGGGAGGGACCGCTCACATTTACGAGGGAGAAACCCTTCCGCCCGTACTAAACTTGCTGTATTTGCTGCTGCACTGGGCTTGCGGGATGTATTGCGTGACTTGCATCCCGACACGAGAGAATACTCTTATCATTCTGGGGTGCACACCTAATTATTACGATTAGATTACTTTTTCCTCCCAGCATTAGATATCCATAGGGCTTCCACAGCAACCCGGTGTACTGCCCCGTGGTACATCGGATCATTCCCCCCTGTTGATAGAGCTAAATACGACCAGACCACGATCCCCTCCTACGTGGCAACTAAACTACTACCTAGGCTTCCCAGAACTCTTGGAGCAGATAGAACTAGCGACAAAAACATATTTTGAGTTAAACCTGGGATTGATAGATGACCCAGGAGTGCTGTGGGAGGTATACAAACCAGTACTATGTGGTGAGATTATATCATGGTTCGCTGCACACAGGAAAACCACCAGCAAGAATTAGTTGAGGCCGAGCGACAGGTCACCCAAGCCGAAACAAACCACCTAACCCTAGACCAGCCTGAAACACATTGCTCGCTGATGCTAGCTCAAAAACGTCTACACATAGAACAATACAATGAGAGCCAGAGTATATGAGACTGGCGATAAAGCGGGTAAAATTTTGGCCTGGTTAGAAAAACGAGATATGGGAAGTAGCCAAGTCAGAGCAGTAAGATCGGAGGGTACAGACCGGCTACTGACCGATCAGGACATAGTTGAAGGCTTTGCATCCTACTACGCAGGACTATACAAACCACCAGCGATACCCATTGACATGACCATACTAAATGAGATTGCTCTCCCCGTCCTCAGTAGAGACTAGCAGGCCTTGCTGGAGAGAGATCTCCCTGAAGAGGAACTAATAACGTCCATGTCTGAACTCCAGACAGGGAAGACACCAGGGCCAAACGGCTTCCTGATTGAGTTGTGGTGTAAACTAGAAATGAACGAGATTGCCCCTCACCTGCTGCAAATGTTCTGACAGTCTAAGAAGCAGGGCTGGCTACCTGCACATCTGCAGAAAGCCACGATAATAGTGATTTCCAAAGCGGACAAGCCCCCAGATCGCTGCAACTCCTATAGACCGAACTCTCTTATCAATAGCGAGACCAAAATACTGGCAAAGGTGCTCGCCAACAGATTACAACAGGTTATCACAACACTAATCCACCCTGACCAGTGCAGATTCATGCCGAAGCCATCCACCCGCATGAACATACACAGACTGCGCTCAGTGATAGAAAAAGCATCAAACATACAAGGTCCTTCGGCCGCACTAGCAATTGACTTTGACCAAAGCCTTTGATTTGGTGTATTGGGAAGCAACTGGGAAATAATGCACCGTATGGGGTTTGATCCCCAATACATGGGTTAGGTGCAACTCCTGTATGAATCCCCCGAGGCACAAACAAGGGTGAATGGGTGGCCCTCAAAACCCTTCAAATTGGGGAAAGGAACCAGACAGGGATGCCCCCTGTCTGCCATATTTGCACTAGCTATGGAACCACTGGCCGTATTGTTAAGAACGTCACCAGCATGGAGTGGCTTCCATTGGGCAGACGGATAGGAGGATAGTCTTCTTGTATGCGGATGACCTGCTACTTTATCTAAAAGATCTGCATACCTCCTGCTCCACGGTCAGAAGCCTGTTAGACATCTACGGAGCCTTTAGCGGACTACGAGTAAACTGGTCCAAATCAATGCTATTTCCAGTAGGCAACACAACATTTACGGTACCGGATAACTGCCCCTTTCGAATAGTAACAGATCAATTCAGATACCTTGGCATACAAATCACTAATGACCTAAATGATTACGTGGTTAACAATCTCCACCCGATAACAGCTAGGTTTACGGAGGATGTCTGGCACTGGGTCTCTCTCCCATTGACCTTGCTAGATAGAGCAGCGTTATTCAAGATGATGGCTCTTCCACGCTTCCTATACATATTACAAAACGCCCCATTACACGTCCCATTGAACGAATTTAAAAAGATTGACAGCGCACTTAGAAAGCTCCTGTGATGTAATGGACGCTCACCCATTGCGCCGATGACCCACCAACGCTTCATATGGGAAGGGGGAATTGGGCTTCCACGCCTACAGTCCTATTACTGGGCTAGCCAAATGGTTGTGGTTAATGACATACTACACGGGGATAGTACACTGCCACACATTAGATCAGGAAACATCGGGGGGCACGATAGGCCTCAGATCGAACTCCTTTATAAAACAGCACGCAACTCAACCTCCCCAGACCATGCTATCACACATCTCCCTAATCTGGCAAGAAACACACAAATTCATAGGGTGGGATAAAAGAATTATCCCATTACAACCATTATGGGACAACGGGAACCTGCCTGAAGTGAATAAACTCCTGAGATGGCGCAGCTGGCTACAGCATGAGATAAAGACAATGGGTGATATCGTTGTGGAAGGCAAACTAGCGCCCTTTGAATCCTTAGAGTCCTGCTTTCACCTCTCAATCACCAAACGCTACCACTATACACAGATGCAACATGCATTACAAGCTCACCTCCCCGAACTGGAGAGTATGGCTGAGAGTACCCCTCTTGAAAGGAACCTAGTCCATGCAAAAATGTATACTAAAATCACATCTACTATGTATAACGTAATAACCTCCTTTGCTACTACCGAACTAACCAGTTTGAAGTCCAAATGGGAGAGGGATGTCAGGGTTGTACAACCGGAGGACTGGATAACGGTCCTCATGTACCCGCGTGAGGTAGCCATCTCAGCCAGACTGACTTATACAGCTCAAAATATTGCATACGATATACTATCCAAGAGTGGCGCTTTACCGTTGGGGGAAGACCACTGACCCATACTGTCTACTTTGTAAAAGGGAGGAGGGAACCTTCTTTAATCTACTGTGGGATTGTGGTTGTATTCAGCAATATTGGCAGAAGTGTTGTGACGAACTATCACGAGTACTGGGGAGGGTGATACACGGGGAACCAAAGCTGATGCTACTCGGGGTGGAGGAGGAGGGAGAACTGTCCAGATACGAGAAACTGTTCTTGACGACAACTTCAGCATTAATTAAAAGGAACATTGCTAAACTGTGGGGTTCTGAAACAACTCAACAATATGAACAATGGGTTACGGACATGAACATCTGTATTGCGATGGAACGAAGAGTGTACAGGGCTAGAGGATGCCCGAAAAAAGCTGATAAGATCTTGAATAGATGGGAAGAAGCGCAGTAACTACTTTAATTTATACAAAAAGGAGAAAATGTGTGGTGTGCAGATGAGAACTTGATAAACCTATTGCGGGAGAAACAATGGACAACTTAAGTCCCTGACTTGAATGATGTATGGTTTTGCATTAAAATGATAAAATAATAAAATATGATATAAAAAAAACAGTCCTGTTTTAATGCCACAAAAATTACAATTCAACTGTTAAACTGTTGAATTCCTGCGTTTTCCGGTTGCAGAAATAAAGGTCTTAAAGTTTATTAATTCAGTACAGTCTTTTGCCACAGATGGGCTAGCTTCTGTCTTCCAAAAAAGAGCATACTTTCCAACCCTGAGCAAATGTCAGGCTTTAGCCAACCTGAATCCAATGTGGCTCTGGAGTTGCCTTTGAGTTTGAGTGGAGGGGAGGTGCTGCTAAAAAGTCACACCTATGTGTCCCAGAACTCCATTGTACCCGGCTGGAGCACTGCCACAGTGTCTGACGAGGGTGTGAGATCCACCACCCTTTCCTATTCAGATGCCCTAGGGGCTGTCCACTTGAAGGGAGGCAAATTCTGTTCCCAGGAAGCAAAGATCTTTGAAGCCAGGCCAGGCCAGGAAAAAAACCCTTTATGTGGCTTCAGTAATTTTTTTTCCTGAACCAGAAAGCAAAACTGTTGTAATTAAATATCCTACATATGTTTTAATACAACCCCTCCCCCCGGCCCCCTCACATTTCTATGCAAGGGCAGGGCCTTAATTCAATAATTTACTTTTAAACTGACCTTTTCTTGATTGTAAAAAGCACTATTTTACACATGGTTAATTTTCCTTGGTTGTCACTTCACAATGTGGTTTTCTTACATCTAGATTCTAAATTCTAAATATTATTTGTAGCCCTCGTCAATTTCTCCTACACAGAAATGTGTTCAAGGCAAGGGTCCACTGAAACTGACATAAGCACAGAGATGGGGCTTATTTTGAAGAGTTTAGTTGTGATATTTTGCTGCAAAAATCAAGCGTTTTTCCATACGCTTGGAGTGAAGTTCTTTGTTATTTCATAGATCTTGCCTGACACAGCCTGTCATACAGTGAGAAATGCCCCCTTTTGCCGGAGCACAACCATTTGGATGGACATAGCTGGGTCTCACTGAAACAAAACTGTGTACTGTTGAAATGGTAGAAAAGAGCACCAGAGCGCAGTCATTGTAAATGCAAAATATTTCCTTTCTTCAATGGGACATTTTTAAGCTGCCAGCATAGCAGCGCTCCTTTTCAATTCTTTTTTTGGTGCACATAAGGAAAACGCTGGCAGCCATTCTTGGTGTATTCCATGTTCCATCTCCCCCCATATGTGCTTGGCAAAGACAGTGCAGCCATTATTTCGGTGACTGAAAAATGCAGTTTTGGTACAATGCAATGGTGCCACACAGAGCCAGCACAGCCATTCTGCTGGTACTGCTGAAAATGCAGTTTGTTGATGTAGGGGAGTTCTGCTGGGTGGATAAATGTACCCCACAGATCCCCCCCCTGGTTCCCCGAAACTTCTTGTTGAGGGAAAGTAGGGCAAGGTGGAGTTCATCGGGCAGAGTTCTTCCATCAGGGAGCGGTACGCCACAATCCTCCCTTTGTCTTTCGTTGGAGTGTGGAGCGACACCCCCTTTCCTTCCTTACCGGGTTCCCGGGAAGGTCCTCATCGGTAATGAAGGAACCGAATCGGTACTAACCAGTGAATAAATAAAGACCGGTTACAACATGTTCCCACTGTCTTCCGGAAGGTTGACATCAGTGAGACACACATACATTACATTTATTACTGTACTTGAACCATTTCAGCAAATAATTCCACAACAATGCAAAGATAGTGATTTTTACACCATGGTTGTGTACTACACTTTTGCAATGATAATGGATAAACATACTCCCTGTTAGATAGATATACCTATGGACCTACCTGTTCCCTTCTGGTTCTTCTTTTTCTCTTTCTCATTCTCCATATGTCTCCTCTATTTGACTTTCCCTTACTCTTTAGCTGATTAAAGTAGACACATTTCTCTTCTGACAGCTCTCCTTTGGGGATGCGGTAGGCGACAGGTGAAATGTTATCTACAATTTCAAAAGGACTGTGCCAGGAGGTGAGAAATGTTCTCTCCTTAGTCTGGTTCCTTTGAAAATTGTTCAAGTAGACCCTGTCTCCTACTTGCTATTCCTGTTTGGTTGTTTTTAAGTCTTATTGAGTCTTCATCCCCTCTGCTGATTTTTCCAGATTCCGCTGAGCGTACGCAAAAGCATGCTGAACGTGTTTTCTTAGATTCTCGACATATTTATGAGTTGTGGAGGCATTTATCAGTGTCTGCTCTTGTGTTCCATAGAGCAGATGCTGAGGTAGCAGCATCATTCGTCCAGTCATTAGTTCAAATGGAGAAATTTTGGTTGCAGAAGATGGTGTAGCTGATGGCCATCAGGATAAGCGGTAATCGGATGTCTCAACCTGGCCTAGAATCTGCCACACACTTTTTTAGAATGCTCACAATTGTTTTATGTACCTCTCATCTCCCCCACTGAAGGACGGCGGGATGCAATATGAAGCTTCCTTTTTACCCCAAGTATCTCCCACATCTTTGTCATCACTTCGCTGGTGAAGTGACTTCTCGGTCTTACTCAATTATTTGGGGTAGGCCAAAACGCTATAAGATGTGGTTGATCATCAGGGCAGCGGCTGTTTCTGCCTTGCAATTTGGGGCCGAGAGACATTCCACCCATTTGGTAAACAAGCATGTTACTGTTAACATGTATTCCCCCTGGATGAGCGAATCACAGGCCCGATAAAATCTACTTGTAAATCTGACCAAGGCAGTGTCATCCTCCTCTTCTGGAGGGGAGCTTGGTGTGTGAGTGAACTTGGCTGAAATTGTGCACACACAAGACACCCCTTCAAATATTGGTCAAGGTCCTGCCCAATGTGTGGCCAGTATGCAACCTCCCGCAAGATTTCTAGAGTAGTATGAAACCCCTGATGACCGGCGGTAGCTGCGTCATGGGCGTCACTTTGCATCAGGCTTTGGAATGAGGTAGGTACCACCCACCGGTCACATCCATAGATGGATCTCCTTACCAACAAACCGACTTGGATTCAGAACATTTTGGGACACTTCATCATCACCCTGAGGTCCTCTTTCCCAATGTAATCAGTATCTGTCAGAGGAAAGTTCTCATGGTCCTCAATGTGTTCATATAATTTCCCAATAATTGGATTCCCTTTTTGTGCCCTGATTAAATCAGCATCTGGGGTCTCCTTACTCCACTTGGCAGTTTAGAGTTCATTGTGAGCATTTGTCTGGGACCTAGTGACAGCAGTGACCTGGATTTCCCCCAACAGGGACTATATCTCAAGGACATCCCCTTGGATGGCTCTGGTTTTGGTCAGCTGATCAGCCAGGTCGTTTCCAGTTTTGTCTGGCTCCTCTATCCCGGAATGACCCTTAATCTTTTTCCAATAGATGGTCCTCCCATTAGAGGTGACCAGATCATCAATATTTTGTATTACCTTGCCATGTTTAAGTGGTTTGTTATTAGCACACAGCATGCCTCTGGTTTTCCAATTTACCAGGTGCTCCACGAACCCCTTCCGGACATAATCCGAATCAGTGATTATGGCCAGTTCATGGAGTTAGTGTTGGACGGCAGTGAGGATGGCCTGATGAAGTGCCATCAACTCTGCCACCTGACTACTACGGGGACCCTTTTTGTAACCAGCGGAGGGCTCAGCGGCATCATTCACCTAGCCATTCCCAACGCTGGCCATCAGTTCCTTTTTCCCCGTTGTTATCAACATGGTAGGTGCACTCGTCCACATAAACTGTGGGCCTCCCCTGGCACTTGTCTTCTTCATAGACTTTGTGCGGGGAATTCAGGTATACCTCCATGTTGTCCTGGGTTTTGAGACTTTTGTCCTCGAGACAGTTTTCTCTGGCACAATCATGCAAGTCAGCCAGACTTTGGCGCTAGTGGACTCTTCTTGTTTTGGCCATATCTGACCTGACTTCCACAGGAAAGCCTTGCATTGATAGAATCCAGGATGTAATTCTGGAATTACTCACATTTCCTGCTCGGATTCTGTCGCTTTGGAGGTATTGCAAAGGCTGGTGTGGAGTCTCCACCATGATGTGTTCCCCCGGATGACTGGGCATAATTTTTCAATGCCCCCACCGTTGCCAGGAGTGCCTTCTCACAATCGTCTTACTTGCATAGGAGATTACTGTATTGACCTTGTCATGCTTTTGATATAATACTGCTGTCAAGCATGTATTCGAGAACCCTGTCTCCAAGAAGAACTCCTTGTTTTTGACAGGGTAAGCTAGACAATGCGCTTGTGAGAGACTTCTTTTGAGTTGTTTTACTGCCTCGGCTTGTTCTGGACCCCATTCCCACTTGACCCCCCTCCCCCTTCAACAGATGGATCAGCGGTCTTGTGACTTCTATGTAATCCTCAATGAACTTCCTACTGTAATCAGTCAGTCCAAGGAGGCTTCTTATCTAGCGCAGAGTTGTGGGGTCTTAGTTTTAATAGTGCTTCCACTTTCTTCTCCTGGGGACAGAGACCCTCAGGAGTTATTTCACGACCCAAGAAGTTGACATGGGTCCTGCATCACTGTGCCTTTTGGAAGGACAGTTTTGCTCCGGCAAACTTCAACTGGGTCAGAACATAACGGATTTACACTGTGTTCCTCCACAGTTGAGCTTTTAATCAAGACATCATCCACATAGGCCAGGATACCCCTTTCACCCAAGTCGGGCATGGCCTTATGTAAGAAGATGTTGAATTTGGTGGCAGAGTTTATATAACCAAAGGGAGTCTGGGTCCACGTGTACTGCTGCCCCCCGAAGGTAAAGACCAGCTTGTATTGGTCGTCTCTACTGACGAGCATGGTCCAGTATCCATTTGTCAGGTCAAAAGCAGTGTATACATTGGACCCCTGGATCTGGGGCAGCCCTTGGTCAGTGTAGGGGAGAGGCCATCGGGACTTGTGGAACCGTTTATTTAGCTCCCTAAGGTCTGCGCAAAGTCTCCATTGGCCATTTGGTTTTGAAATCTCCAGCACTGTGTTATTAAAGGTGCTGTGGACTGGACAAATTATCCCACGGGACTCAAGGTTTTTGATAATTTCTGTCATGGACTCCATAGATGCGAGAGGCAAGCGATATTGCTTCACAAATACTGGAGTCATTCCAGGGTCCGTGGGAATTGTGGTAGTATGTATCTCGGTGCGACCGCAGTCGTACGATTCCACAGCAAAGATATCTTGGAAATCTAAGAAAACTTGTTTCAACTTTTGCTTTTGCTCCTCATTCTCACAGGCATCAGCGAGGTTGACCCACTCTTATTTGCCTGAAGCCTGGAAAGACTTCAAGTTTCGCTATCTCAGCGGCCTCCTCCAGCTGTTTGGAGAGGTCTCTGGTTAGAGTATTGACAGAGGGTTTCAGGTAGTAGAGGCAGTCATTGTGGACCTGGAATATCACCTCATCCTGCCTGATGTCACAGATCACCTCTTCCTCCCAGTAAGGGCAGGAAGAGTACACCAGGAAATTCCCCCCCTTGCCGGGTGAAGATCCTTTCTGGGGGTATATCATTATCATAGCAGTCCTGTGAAATTGGTCCTATCAGTTTGTTTCCTAGATCCATGGGAAAATATCAGTCATCCACCGCAATTCCAATAATATTGGCTGCACCCAGAGTGATACTTTCAGGGTTGCTGTTATCCATCAATATTGGAATGGTGTTGTGTTCTACACTGACTAATGGTGTTGGGTTTAATCCCAACCCCTGCTGTTGGAGATGGGCATTGAGATGTACATAGGCTTCAGAAATTTGCAGTTTCTGGCCTCTTTTAATTTTTAATTCAAGTGGGAATTTTTCAGTCCGTCATGGGATGGTGACCTCCTCTCCAATTTGAACTTCAACCGCATACGGCAGCAATTGGGCTGACCGAAATACTTTTTGAGAATCATCAAAGCCCATGGGATTGCCCCCTAGTCGGGACCAAGCCTGGTAATTTAAAAGGTCTAAATTAATTGCAAACCGATTGAGAATGTCACTGCCTAAATAGAATGCAGCAGGGAAATCTCGCACGAGCCAACAATTATGCTCTTTGCTTTTATCACCTATAGAAACCTTGAGCATACATCTGCTAGGCAGGAGATGTTTGGAATTGGGAGTTTCCAGGCCTATTTCCCACTTATCAATCACTTTAAATGAGAGAATGGCTGGATCTTTTGGGAGTTTTCAGAACATGGCTTCGCTGATGAAACTGTTTCCGTTGTTCAAGCACACTCGGGCGAGCAGATTCCTTCCCCTCTTTTAACTGAATAGGGAGGAACAGCTGTTCTCTAATCTTCTGAATGTCCGCTAAACTTGGAGCTGGTTTTTCATCACTTTTGACTATAGAATTGGGATTTTCAGATTGTGAATTGGTATAACATTTCAATGTATTTCCTTCCAGTGTAGCATGCCACTTGAAACTGGAAGTCAGGTTGATTTTCAGGAATGGAGAGGAGTTCCCATCACCAGTTTGTTGTACAACAGCAATTACTGTAACGTCAGGTATTTGATTATTTTGGAAATGAAACTCGATACGATCAGCTTTTTGTCCAACCATGTGGCATGTGCCATTTAAAGTAACATGGTTGACACTCTGTTTTAATTTTATTGGCCGGTTAGTCTGAGTCCAGAGGACCTTGTTCAAACAGTCTACTAGGGGACACAACCTGCGAAGGATGTAATTCCCTAATAGACAGGGGGTTCCCTCTGGCGTCACGACTATGACCGGGTGTTTCACCTTTTGTCGCCCAATTCTAATTTCTAGATCTGCATTCCCCTAGACACGAATTTCATTCCCATCAAAGTTCTGGAGTTGTCCAGGAAGAGGGGTGAGAGGGATCTGGTGTCTCTTCCCCCCTTCCTGAATTTAGCTGCTCAAAGGCCCTTTTTGACAGAAGAGTGGCTTGGGATCCAGTGTCCACCAGTGCTGAAAATGCACATTGCCCTTGCACTTGAATGGGGGCATAGAATCTCCCCTCCTTCTCCTCAAGCGGGCAAAGGTAATGGGCATTTTGGGCAAGCTGTGTGGTCAATTTCTTTATTTTGGACTCTGACACAGTGGAGTTTTGGACAATTTTCTGTCTGGGAATCTGTAATAAACATTTTGCATCCTGAAATAGATGGGATTTCGGAATCCCCTTTTTCCCTTAGCTCTGTGCTGCCCCCTCTTACCTGGTGGCAGTTACTAGAACCAGTTTGTTGGGAGGATCCCTCCATTAATATTTTTTTCTCAGGATGGCAATTCTGGGGTTCAGGGATGGGTGACTCTGAATCAGTCCCCACACCCACTCAGTCTTGATTCAGATCTCTTGGGACCCATTTTTCTTTGGGGGAAATTCCCCTGTCCCTGAAGGAGAAGATTCTCTTCCCAGAATCCTCTAAGGATTCTTCCCCTTCAAACTGGAGGACACTAACTTCCTCCCCAAAATGGGCCTTTTTAATTTCTTTATTTCTCCTACCCACCCTCTGTTCCCTGGGTTGCAGATTTCTGGGGGCAGGAGACTTTAGATCAAGTTCTGGGGTGTTCAGGGGCTTTTCACGGATGAGGAAGGAAGCTTCCTCTAGGGCCTTACACCCCCCCTTCCTCCCCTGCCTCCTCCTCTGGAACCAGTGAGTTGTCGGGGTCGTCTCCCTGTCATTGTACTGTGGTGCCAGACCCTTGGTTTGCGGGGTTCTGAGTCGCCATGTTCATCTGAGGGTTCTGCTGAGCCCTCAATGCGCGACTCAGATCCTGAGTTAGGTTCTGGACCTGGCGCTCCAGTTGCGACACCTGTTCCGGCTTGTATGGGGGTCTTTGTTCAAACCTAGGTGGTTCACGGGAAGGGTAAGTATTTTCTTCTCCCGGCGTACCCTTGGTATTGGTGATTCCCTGGGTAACCCTCTGTCATGATCTCTGCTTCCAAAAGATCAGGACTTGCCCGACTCCCTTGGAAGCAGACCCATAACCCCGGTTCCGAGTGCCAGCCAGTCCCAATTGGGACCTTTTGGACCCTGTCCTGGCGCCAGTGGCACCAGGCTCATAAAGATGCCCAGTCCCAGTGCTGGAAGCGCCGGGCTCATAATGCTTGGGTGGACTTACCTGCAGCAGACCATGCTGCTTACTTACCTGCCAGTTGAGCCCCTGATCCTCTTCTGTTTGGGACTACTTTTCCTGTTGGGTGGGGCAGGAGCCACTCCCTAGGTTCAGAACACTGGAACTCTTCTGGAAAGCAGGAACTCTTTTCTTACCTAGGCGAGGCTGTGGAAGGAGACACCTAAGCACTACAGGAGGCTATTTAAACCACACCCGATGGATGAATCTTGCTTTGCGTTATTCTGCATTCTCTGCAGCAGAACGCTCATCGCGTCTTCTGCTTCTGATCCTGGGCCTAAGGGAACAAAGGCTTACCATCCTGGAATCCAGTCTTCAGCAGCACCTGTAAAGACAAAGAAAGAACAGGTTAGCACTACGGTCTTCAGTGGCAGCGCATCTCTTACCTGGTCCATCGGCTGTTACCAACGCCTCGCGCTGCATTCCGGCATCTGAAAGACAAAGGCTTACCTACTCTTCGCATGCTCCGGAGGTCTTCGCACTGCATTCCGGCATCTGAAAGACAAAAGCTTACCAGCTCTTCACACGCTCCGGAGGCCTTCGGCGCTGCATCCCGCATCTGAAAGACAAAAGAAGGTGCGTTTAAAGACATTGGGCAACTTATTTACTCACGTGCCATTACTCCTTCCCACGCCGAATCCAGTGGGTATTCCAGCACCCTTCAGCTTCTCTAAAGCTCCGAACTTGTACCTGCAAGATAAAAGGGACAGTTAGTGCGCATCGTGAAGCAGGCTACAAGCGCTTACTTACGTGCTTCCAGGCGCTTCTATTCCTCACGCGGGTTCGATCCTCAACTCTCATCAGCCCGCCATCCGCCATCGCCGGAACCCTGCAAAACAAGAGATATCATTACAAAAGACTTTTAAGACATTTGAAGTGCCCAGAACTTACCGTTCGTGCAGTTAACGACGGACAGCAGTCCTCTGAGGTCAAGAGGCCTGCACCCTTATCCAGTGAAGAAACTAGTTACGGCACCCTGCCCCGAGGCAGATGGAGAGCTCGGCGTTCACTTACCTAAGGTGAGGGCGTTAACCTTTGGGGTTCTACAGGAGAAGAGAAAGGGAAGAGGAGAGAGGCACCCAATAACCCCAGTTCATTAATCCCATATTTTCTATCTGCAGACATCTTACTCTTCGAGTCAGACATACAGTGCACAGAGGTCCAGCCCAAGGAGCCAACCGTGTGTTACACATCACCTTTGAAGATACGGCAGTCACCCAGTCAAGACCGGCGCCTCTGCGGGAATCAGGTGAGCGTTACACCCTCCCCCTTGGGCTCCCCTCTCCTGAATTGGGTGGTCTGGACTCCTGAAAGCGGGGAAAGAAAGGAAGGTTGTCCTGCAGATTGGGGTTTGGTAGATACCGGGGAAAGAAACTTCACCCTGGATTTGGGGGATTACTGCCTTTTTGAGGGAAATTAGGAGGGAAGTTTCCTGGGGTAGTATTCACCTGGTTGGATATTTCCCTTGGTCTGGGGGAGTCCATACAGACCCCAGGATAGGTTGGTTACCCTTATGGCTGCGACTGATGTAATCAGGAGCGTTAGGGGTCCCATTGGTGGGGTTACCACTTTGACTGCCACCTGTTGCTGATTGTCCAGGTGGCCTTCTTTGCTTCTGATTTTGCTGGTTTTGGAAAGGTATTTTTAGGCCCGCCCATTTCTAGGTCTAAAATGGGGGCAACCTTCACCTATCCTAGATATAGTTCCAGATGCTCCCAGATAGAATATTTTACATTTTTGTGGTACAGTGTTATGAAATTCCTAAACGCCTTAATCTGTCTAATGGGGTCTTTCACCATAGCTCTCATTTCTTTATTTGCTTTCCTTTGCCACCTCACCTTTGTCCACTCGCCCTGAGACTAGAGCCGCTACTATTTGAGGTCCCCTCATGATCTTCTAGGCACTCCCCGATTCCGTGAGCTTGTGACGGGCTCGCAGAACGGTGGGGCCTAGTTTCTTCTCACCTGTGGCACACAGGAGAGTAGTCTTCTGACTCCTTCCAGGGTTGCCGAAGGATCCACCCCACTGGCCTGATTGGGTGGAGGTCTTCAGAATGCTCTTCTGGGGCCTTATTTCATACTGTTTTTCTACCAAGCGAATCAAATGGTTCCTTTGTAAATGGTGCTTCTGTAGGTCTAGCTCCCTGATTTTCTTCTCGTAGGAGTCTTCCTGATCAGATATTTCAGCCCAAGTATTTTGCTATCTCTGCATGGACACCCGTCCATCAATCTCTGATGGGTGATCGCCTACCTGTTCAAACATGCTAGGCCTATTTAAGTCTGGCTGGCCCATGACACCCAGTTCTTGTGAACCGGCGAACATGAAGTCAGCAGTTCCTTGTGCATACACATGGGTAAGTGGGTTTGAGGCCCTTAGTACGGAGGGCATCACAATGTGATTAGGGGTTGTCCTGTCTCTCTCTATACTTGTTCAGGGTCCCTCAAGTTTGAATTCCACCTAGAATACTCTTTCTCTAACAGCTCCAGTTCCTCCCTCTCATCCCCTATTTCCTGATGGTAGGCAAAGGCCTGAGCCTTTTGTTCCTCTATCAGGGATTGACTTGCTTCTATGACTTTTTCTTGAGCTGCTACCTGACTCTGGAGTCCACTGTTCATATCACAGAGGGCCTCATTGTCTTTTTGTGCTGCCTGTATGGTTTGGGAATTTGTTGTAGGAGATTTATCTCTTGATTTTGCACATTTTTAGTTTGGGTGTTCTCTTCTAGAGCATCTTCCACTCGTCTGGTGTGCCCCAATAACTTTTCATATTCTCCTGTTAGTTCATTTAGTTTCTGGAGGCCTCTCTTTCCTGTAGATCTGCTTTTAGGTTGCTCACTTCCTGACATAGGGCATCTTTTTCCTGATGCAGGGCGCCCCTTAGTTCGGCTAGGTCATCCCGCTGTTGTTTGATTGTACTTAATGTCTGGCTTTCTTGTTTAAATTCTGTCTGGAGGGGGAGTTCTGTACTGATTAATTTGTTATTCTCCTCTCCCAAATCTTTGATCTGATTTTGTAAAGTAATTATCTGCCCTGAGCAGGCGCTATTTGAGTTGACTCTTTTTCAGGGAATCAACCTTTTCCTGACACTCCTGTGTTAATGCATTTAATTGGGCCTCTTGGTCTGAATTAGTTTGTTGTTGCAGAGCCAAGTCCTCTTTTAGCTGTCTGATGTAGTTCTCCACTTTGACCTCAGAATCTTGTCTCTTTTGCAATTTCCTTTCCACTAGTTTTAGCTCACTCTGGATTTGAGTTAAGAGTTCAGATTGGTTGTGTGCAAGAGTTCTATTTTCTTCTAATTTTTCAGCATACTCCCCATGTGGAGATATATGTAGGCTATGATTCGGACTATTTTAATCTGCTCTTCTTTAAGATTTGGAGCCATGTAGAACTCGCTCAAGGCTTGATGTAAAAGGCTACCTACCATCTTGCTACACATCCATGTCCATGGCGGTGACCTGTTGCATCATTTCTCCTAGCCAGACCTCCTCATCTGCTGTGCCCATTCTCCTCTAATAAATAGTTAATGCAGAAGGTACTGCCTGCCCATGTTTATCTCTACTGTGGTCATTGTGGAGAGTGTTGTTTCTTTATTCATTTATTTATATAATGGTAACCTGTATTTTGTTTCTTTTTGTCTAGTTCGGGCTTGATTTTAATGTATCTTTACACACAGGCCTGATACTTACGGTTTGTGTTTTGGGAAGGCGCTTCTACAGTGTAACACAGTGTTCTAATCCCTCAAAGTATCACTACCTTGAAGGCTAGCCTGCTGTGTTAGACTGTCACGGGTAGAAACAATTCCTCAATCCCCGGCACAAGCCCCTAATCTGTTAAGGATTCCAATCGGGTGTCGCACACCAGACCAGGACTCTTGATACTGGCCAACTTATTTCTATTGTGGATCCTCAGAACATTTGTTAAGGTCTTGTCCCAAGACGCCTGCTAAAAGGCAGGGAAACGCCAAAGCTTGGCAATCGAGGGAGTCCAGTTGCGAGCCGTTCCTCTCCAGACTCCATTGTTTTGGTCCTTTTCACTATTTCCGCTGTCTTCACCACTACCTCTGGAACACCCTGGACGGTAGCGGCTGTTCTTGATTCCGGAGCCACGGGCAACTATGTCGACAATGTTAAGGATTCCAATCGGGGGTCACACACACCACACCAGGACTCTTGATACTGGTCTAGGCTGCAGCACACAATTAAAACACTTTACTTTATTTACTAAGAATTCAGATTGAGAAGGTACCCAACCCGTCTCACACCCACCTTTACAAACACCCCGAGTGACAATGGTCCATGAACCAGGCCGGTGGATAGTAATATAATATTTATTTATTTTAAAATTCAAAGAAAATCACACAGTTAATATAGGCTAGCAATCACAAGTGTGGTGATAATTTACAATGTAAAATGATAGAATACACTTAGTTTGACCTTCTAATATAACATACACGAAGTACAAATGAACGAGAGCAATATTACTTTTCAGATAGATAGCACCCCAGTTAAGATTTCCCCCAGCAAAACTCCCTCAAACCCCTGTTAACTGAATTTTGTGTAGGTAGCAAGGAGTCAGGTATACTAGGCAATAAACAGAATTCAAATCTGACCTTCCCCCATGAAATAGGAGGCAAAATTGGATTTCGAATTAATAAATATTTGGCATGTGCGGTGGAATGAATGAGGTAAATATGATGTATAGCAGTATCAAGAATGTAAGAACACTAGTAAACTACAATCAATGTCCTAACAACCGGCATACATTCCAGAGAATCGTCTTGGGAAGTAGAACACAGTGCAGCCAAATTACATGTGGTAAAGTTGCATTTTCTTACTTTCACAGGTTTAAATGTCAAAACATTTTGAAAGACGGGTGGAATAGACAAAATCTGAATGCAGTTCTTATGCTAAGGGACAGATACACATCATAGGGATAATAAGAAAGTGAAAGGGTAACTCTAGATTATTGACAGGATGACATTCTCAATGGGAAAGGGAGTTCAGTTTTAAAAATAAAAGCAGTTGACACTGAAAATCGGTTTGGAAAGGAAAGGACAGTTTCACTTAAACTAGATTTTAGTGGCTAGAAAAGAGAAACACCACCCGTGAATAATAAGGTTAAGCTGTAGTTGTAACCCCATCACACAGTGTGCCTCTTTTAAGGAGAATTCATTTTTTTAATCAAAATAGTACTAAGGACTTACACAAGGACAAATGAGTGGAAGAATGGTGCTAACACTTGGAGATAAAGGACAGGATGCACAGAGGATTCTGACAGTTCTAAGGATTTCTGGTAATGCAGTTATGGGATTTCTATGGGATGGGACCTAGTACAAGGTAACGGAGCAAGGGATGCATTTTGTGGTTGTTGGGGAAGGGAAATACTCACAACAAGCACTTGAATGGGGTATTTTGGATAGCAGACCGAGAAATGCCCCCTTTTGCTGGAGCACAACCATATGGATGGACATAGCTGGGTCTCACTGAAACAAAACTGTACTGTTGGAACGGTAGAAAAGAGAATCAGGGTGCAGCCATTTTAAATGAAAAATATTTCCTTTTTTCAATGGGAAATCTTTATGCTGCCAGCATAGCAGTGCTGCATTTCAATTAAATTCTTTGATGCACATAAGGAAAACGCTGGCATCCAGTCTCAGGGTGTTCCATGTTCCATCTCGCCCCATATGTGCTTGGCAAAGACAACACAGCCATTATTTCGGTGACTGCAAAATGCAGTTTTGGTACCATGCAATGGTGCTCAACAGAGCCAGCGCAGCCATTCTGCTGATACTGCTGAAAATGCAGTTTGGTGATGTAGGGGAGTTCTGCTGGGTGGATAAATGTACCCCCACAACAATCAATATGCCTGTGAAATGAAGATAGCAATAATCCCAAAATCCTGCCCGAACTTGTCAATGCTGTCGATGGGACCACCCTGCTTTCTGGACGAGTGACCGAACGCACGGTGGATTTGTGGATGACCCCTGATTGTGGTCATACGGAGACTATTTCCTTTGATTTGATCACAGCACCTCAGTTTAAGCTCATACTAGGATTACCTTGGCTCAAACTACATAACCCAGTTATCGACCGGCAGTCCGGTGAAATCAGTTTCTGTTCTGCTTTTTGTGAGGCAAAGTGTCTAGGTATAGACACAACTCAGAGGAACCCTTGTCATCCACTTTTATGGAAACCGCCTCTACCATAGGAGCAGTCATGACAATGTCATTACCCAAGGAATACAAGAGCTTCAAGGATGTTTTTGACAGTAGGGGTGTGGATGTTCTACCCCCTCACAGGCCATACGACTGCCCTATTGATCTGGTGCCGGGGCAAAGATACCTTCGGGATGCGTCTATTCCCTGACCCAGAAGGAGGACGTCCTTCTTACGGAATACCTAGATAAGGCTTTGAGAACTGGTTTTATTTGCCCTTCTCGTTCCCCAGTGGCCTCTCCCTTGTTCTTTGTGCCCAAGAAAGAGGGGGTCCTCCTGGCCTGTATTGATTACTGTGCTCTTAACTCGATCTCCATACGAGATCAGCTGGGTTCATCTGTGTTTGCCAAGTTAGATCTGCAAGGGGCCTACAATCTTGTTAGGATCCGCAGGGGGGAGGAGTGGAAGACGGCCTTTAAGACCAGGAACGGTCTGTGTCATGCCTTTCGGACTAGGCAATGCCCCGGCAACATTCCAATACTTCATAAATTGTGTTTTGAGATCTGCTGGATCAATTTCTCATTGTGTACCTGGACGATATATTGATCTACTCTCCTACTTTTGAAGATCATGTGTAACAGTCTCGTTGGTTTTACAGCGACTACGTGAAAACCATTTATTTGCCAAGATTGAAAAATGTACATTCCATGCTACCGAGGTAGAATTCCTGGGTTACAATATTACTGACAAAGGAGTTCAGATGAGCCAGTCAAAAGTGAACGCAGTGTTAGAATGGCCTGTTCCTGTTAATCTTAAGGCACTCCAATCGTTTCTTGGCTTTGCCAATTTTTACAGGCGCTTCATTCAGGACTTTCCAGCTATAGTAACTCCCCCAACTACCCTGACCAGTAGTAAGAAAGAATTCACATGGAACTTGGCTGCTCAGAGGGCGTTCGAGACTCAAGGCTGCTTTCACGACAGCTCTGGTTTTACAACACTGTATCCTCCATTGCCCTACATAGTAGAAGCAGATGCCTCTGACGTAGCCATAGGTGCGAATGCCTCGATGCTAACAGTCAACACCCAATTCCTTATCACTCCAGAAAACTAACGCAGTGTGAGTGAAATTACACAATAACCGAACGTGAACTGCTAGCAGTCCGGGACGCCTTTATGGTTTGGAGGCATCATTTGCTGGCTATGGCTCTCCCTGTTCAGGTGTACACTGATCATCGCAATCTGCTAGCCCTTCAGTCAGTCAAGTTTACCATGGCCCGTCATGCCCATTGGCATGCGTACTTCTCAATGTTTAACTGTCATCACATATCGCCCTGGTACCCTGCATTCCAAGGCAGATGCTCTCTCACGTATCCATGGTGCCCGCTCACAGCGTGTATCGGATGGTTCTCTTCTTCTCCCTCACAGGTTGTTAGTGAGAATTCTCTGTTTAGGCTGAATTTCCTAACCTAGTGAGTCCCCCAGCAGCTTTGCTGGATTTTTGGGGTTTATTTTTTTCTCCTGCCAAGAGTGAGACTCTTTTACCCTCACTCTTGGGCATGATTTGAGTGTGTTTCTTTGAATCTAGATGTGTTTAATGGGCTATAGGGTCTTTTACTCCATAGGGCTTCATGTGTTTTTGTGATGTGTGTTACACAGCAACCTCAGTGCAGTGACACAGGGGTGTCATAGTGACCCCCCAGTATAGACTCCATACCCTGGGACTGACTGCTGTCTCCCAGGGCATGTAATGTCACCATTGACTTTACCAGTCTTAAATTCTGAACCAAACCATTACAAACCATCATATTGTGGATGTACTGGCTGGGGCAATTCGATTGCCCCAGGGTCTGTTAGTCGAGGGGGCACGTCTCCGTCCCCCCTGATCGAGTTTTGGCTGGTGGCAGTGGATACTACTTTTTATATTCAACCGCAAATATATTCCTATGGGATTTCCCATTGTTTTAGGCTACTATCTTTATTTAATTATTTACGGTAGCCTCGAAAATACCGCCGGTTTATTTAATTAATATTAATTTTTCCGGTTGGTATTTTTTGCCAAAACTTGATTCTAAAATGGCGTTTGTGTTCTCTTCTGTGACTCCAACCCAAGTCAAGCCCTTTGTTCCACTTTTTGGCGGGCTTCTCCACAGAAGCCCTCCAAAGTGGTGCCACTCTGCCTGGGGTACTTAGGAGGGGTGGAGGGAAATTTAGGCGCCCTGGACTGAGTTGCCTAGGCAACTCAAGTTGCACTCCATCCTGATTGGCCCAAGTGGTGAGCCGGCCGGCTCACCACTTAGCATGTTTGAGTGACAGCTAGGCTGAGTGAATGGGGGTTTGCTGCATAAAAGCAGGGCTTTGGGGACTGGAACTTCAGAAGTCGCCACAGGACCTAAGAATCCGACGAGGGAGAAGCTGAGCCGACCTGCCACGACACCACCACCGGTGGAGCCCTGCTGGACTGCCTCACCACTTTTCCCAACGACAGAGGAGATCTCCCGCCGGAGAGTCTTCTTCCTTTGACTGGTGGGGATAACCAGTTTCACCGTCTTTTCGCTTTCCCCACGTACCTCGTGGCCGCCTTGCCCGTGCCAAGCACCCCGGCAACCGGGGTACCACGTTTTACCACGACCGCGAAAAAAAGGTACCACCTTTAACTGGAAAACTCTGCGACTGGTTTCTTCCCTGGTAGTGCAACGACCTTCATCTTTCCTCCAAGTCGAGATCTTCTCTTCCCCTGGACAACGACGCAACTTGCACCCACTACCAGGAACAACTGCCGCCGCTGGAGGATCCTTCCCACTTAAGGTACTGTGTCCCGCCTGGCTTCCCTTGCTACCAACTGTACGGGGTAGATTTAGTCCCCGGCTTTCGAACCTGGGTTAGTCTGGGACACCCTGGCTAAACTTTCTTAAAGCCTCTCTAAACTCTTTTTGAACCCTCTGCAAGACTTTCTAAGCCTAGTGTAACTGTGTGATCTTGGGCGCATTTGTGCTCCGCTCTCTCTAAGAGTGGGCCCAGCCTTTGGACTTTGGCTCACCAGTGACTTTTTGCTCTCTGCCTTGCTAACAGTGTTCCTGAATCTTAGAGTGGTGTACCTTTCCATATTCTGTCTTTTTCCCTCCCTTTCTCACAAACTTATTAGAGTGCAATCTAGTTAAGCGCTCACCTCTGTATGAAAATAAGTGGTGTTTTACTGTGATTTATCTAATAGGGAAAGGGGTGTATATATCATAATAGTAACTGTGTTTAGGATAAGTTTACAATAAGAGTGCTGGAGTGTTTCAACTGTGTGTTTTTAAATAAATAATTATATACTTTAATACCAAAGCTCTGGTCAGTGTTTGCTTGTATTATTGTCTCTGAGTGCCTATTGTGTATACTTTGCATACTGCCTAACTCTTCTTGAGGGAAGTCTGACTGCTCAGCCACAGCTACCAGGTAAGTCTGGGTGGTACAGACTGCTACCAAGTGGGTTTACTGCCAACACCTGTAGTCTTAAATCTTTTGCAGTGGTCCCTAAGGGAACTGCACAGGTTTCTGCCTAACACAGGTGGTGTGTGGTTGTACTGTACAACTGTCCCTAAAGGCCTCTATCCAGGAATGGGTGTGGAAGAAACCACCAGAAATAGCAGACCTTAATTTGGACATTGTTCAGTACTTGCCATACGTTCAAGGTAAGGTGTGTGTATATACCAGACACCGTCACACGCCTTACTGCGATGCAGTTGTGCCACAATTCCCTAATAGCAGTCCACCCGAGTAAAAGGAAGACCCTTGACCTTTTACGACAATGGTTTTGGTGGCCCTCGAATAAGGATGTTGCTGAGTACATAGTTTCCTGTGCTATTTGCACCCAAAGCAAGAGTGCCACTACTAGGCCTGTAGGTCTGTTACAGCCCCTTCCAGTTCCTGACCACTATTGGTCCATGCTTTCTATGGATTTTGTTGTGGAGTTTCCATCTGTCTTGGGGTACGACACTATATGTGTCATTAGTGACTACTTCACGAAAATGGCCATGTGTATTCCCTGCCAGGGTCTTCCAACCACACCTGTTCTAGCAGATCTGTTCCTAATGAACGTATTCATGTATTTTGGACTACCTGACATAGTGATTTCAGATAGGGGGGGTCACAATTCACTTTGCATTTCTGGAGGGCTCTCACCTCCTCCTTTGGTATTGATGAAAGCGATTCTAGCGCTTATCCACAGACAGATGGCTAAACGGAGCGGTTAAATGCTACTCTCAAACAATATCTACGCTGTCTCACATTGCAACATCAAGACTCCTGGCTTTCTGTTTTGGTCATTGCAGAGTTTGCGTACAACAACTCCTTGCATACCTCCACTTGTTCTTTGCCGTTTTTTGCTCTTTATGGCCAACACCCACGTTCTCTTCCCTTGCTTCCTGCAGTTTCCTCAAACAATCCCACGGCTCTTGCATGCATTTGCAACCTGTCTGAACTGCACAAAGATGTCATGCGGCACCTGTTGGCGGCTCAGGAATGTGCCAAGGTTTTTGCAGATGTGCATAGAGCCCCTGCCCGGGCCTATCAGGCGGGGATGCGGGTGTGGTTATCTACAAGAAATCGCTGCATTCCTGGTTGCAAATCCTTGCTCCCTCGTTTTGTTGGTCCTTACCCGATTAAGGAAGTGATGAACCCTGCTACCTTAAGGCTTGCCCTTCCAGACTCCTGGAGGATACACACAGTGTTTCATGTATCTTTGGTAAAGCCCTTCCACTCGGATCCCGTCTGGTCCTCTTCCTGTTACGGTACAGGGGTCGAAAGAGTATGAAGTTAATGACATCCTTGATACTAAGGTCCGTAGGGGTGTACGCAGTTACCTCAACGTTTAGAAGGGTTACGGACCAGAAGATCAGACATGGGAACCTGCGGTTAACATCCATGCTACTGTATTGTTGTCCTGTTTTTGGTCTCGCTGACCTCTCAACGCTGTGACGGACCGCCTCACGGGTTGTTACAGTTTCCTACCTACCTCCGAGGATTTTCTTATCCTGTCTACTATTGAAGCTCCTTTCCGTGTGTACAATAACTGTGTTCCTTCGTCTCACCTCTGTGATAGTGCGTGGACTAGAGAATGCCTGTAACGCACTTTTCGGAGAAATTCGGCATCGTCGTGCTGTCAGGTTAGAGACTGCCTCAACATCTATAAGGCATCCGTGTTCTGGCGTGCAGTCTTATTCTTGAATTGTGTTCTAATTAGGTGCTGGGTGTATGTTGCAGGCACATGTGCTGAGCTATGATGATGTGCCATGAGTGTGGTTGCTGCGTGTGATGTCACTGTTGGAGGAATGTTGGAATGGGGAGGTTCAGAAGACGACAGTTGGAGATTGCTGGCTGGTGGGGTGTCAGGTATCTGTTGATCATGGTCCATCTTAAATGTAACGAATAAACCTTGAAGTATAGTAATGAGCGTGGTGTGTTTTACTTACCCCGCAACTTCCTTGGTGACGAGGATGGTCTGCCGTGGAGGGGGCAGCAGAGCTGATCAACATACCGCCCTCCGTCATTCCATCCCACTGTGCGGTGCCAGCCTACCTGTATCTTGGACTACGATTCAGATGGTAGACGGGATGTCAGTCGGCCGGGCGGCGCTGACAAAGGTTGTTGTCCCATCAAGGAGACAACAGGAACCGGCTGGGGGACAGTTGAATTTGGCGTGATGATCGATGTACGCCCCTGTGAGGACTCCGGGATGTGAGGATTGCTGCAGTTTTGGTGGTGCTGTGTGCGGGAGCACAGGGCAGTCGGACAAAATGGACGAGAGACAAGGTGTTGAAGCTACATCATCATCAGGCGTATGCCAGGAGCGGTTGGCCATGGGTGTTCGGAGTGGTGGCACGGTGTGGTCAGGCCTTTCGAAGATGGGCTGAGGTGCTACTGCACACAAAGGTGCTGTGGCGGTTGGCGCGTGTCCGGCATGGCACGAGTGTGCCGAGAGTGCTGCAGGTGGCGGTACAGAGTGGATAGTTGGTGTGGAAACCAGCCGGGGTGCTGTGGAGGCAGGAGGTACCTCGGCACTGGCTGTTTCTTTGGAGTCTCGAAGGTTGTTGAGACTGAACGGGTGTTCCGATATGGCCGCCGCTGGCGAGGTGATCACTGAGAAGGCGGTGAGGAGGAAGGCCGGGAAGCTGTGGAGACTTTGTGTACGTTTCCCGGGTGCATGGTTTCACGTGACATGTTGGGAGGTGCCAGCAAGAGCGCCAGTGCTCTGAAGGACGAGGGGGCCTCTGATCATCGGAGCGTTTCAGCTGGTTACTTGGAGAACTTGGGTGAAGCTGGAGGGCCTGTGGTGGACGTGGGGAGACACAAAGCGGCGAAGAGGAGTCTGCCTGATCTTCGGGAGGGTATGGAGCCGGCTGTTCGGAGCAAGTGGGCCTGTTTGTCCGTTTGTTCTTTATGCAATGTGGAGAACGGTGGTCCTAGGAACTGCTGTGACGGGTGCTGGAGTATCCTTCGGCGGTTGCAGGAGTTCGACCCGGGCCTAGTAGACTTTGTGCTGGGCATGGAGGAGCTCACTTTGACGGAACTTTAAGTTTTCTTTTGTTTGTTAGAGGCCGGTTTGCGTGTTGATGTGGATAGGTGTGTATGGCCTTGGTCGTGTTGTTGGGCCTCAACGGTGCATCTGTTTGGTTTGAGTGGAGTTTATGGCGTGGCCCAGTGTGGTATGTTGGCGTATTGGGGTATTCAGCAGTGTGTTGTATCCTTGTTGTTAATCTTTTTTCTTTTCTCACAGGTGACGGTGGACTTGTGGGTGAGGGAGGGGTTATTACGTGTGTCCTATCCTCTTAGGATTGACTTTGGGCACTGTTATTGTATCATTGTTGTTAATCAGTTTTCCTTCTCTACAGCTGACGGTGGACTGGTGGGTGGGGAAGGGTACCTTCATGTGTGTTTTCCAGTATCACATAGTGCTTGGGCGTATTTCTCTTCTTTTTCATGGCTGTGTTGCGTGGTTGTGGGAGTGTTTCCCTGTGATTTCTAGTTGTGGTTGTTTTGCATGTGAAGACTCTAAGGGTGGCTGGGCGGGCTCTCGGCTCTGTGTGGGGGTAGGTCTTCTATCTGGGGGTAGTCAAGGGCTGCTGCACGTTGTGCAGTTATCCTTCCGGGTGGCAGTGATGTGCTGTTGCTTGTGGTTGCTGTGGCTCCAGGGTTGCCGGGTGGGCCCTGGGGTGATGTTGGTGGCAGTGAGGTGCTGTTGCTGTGGCTCCAGGGTTGCCGGGTGGGCCCTGGGGTGATTTTGGGGCTTAATGGAGTGCAGTTGGAGGCTGCTTTTGGGTTTTGGTGCGGTCAGAGGCTGGAGTTCTGGTAGCCAGTTTTCTGTTCTAGGGTGGCCGGGTGGGCCCTGGAGTGATGTTGGGGTTATTGTAGTGCATTTGGAGGTCAGTTGTTGTTTCTGGAGGTGTTTTGAGGTTAGGCTTGCTTAAGGTTAGATTTTCTGAAGTACTTTGTGTACTGTCCAGGGCGGGCTCTGGGGTCAGGTGTTGGCTTTTTTCAGGTGTTCGTATTTTGGTGTGCAGTCAGGTTTTACTGCTGGGTTGTGGAGGTTGCAGGTTTCTGTTCAGTAGGGGGATAGCCGTTGTTGTGCAGGCTGCAGGTTGCTGTTCAGTAAGTGGGGTAGCCGTTGGGTTTTGGTGCCCCTAGGAGATTTTGTTTTGGCTGAATTTGATGAAGATTTTCTCTTTGGGTCCATTTTCAGTGCACCAGTTCCTGCTCTCCTTTTCTTTGGTCCTGGTGTGCTGTGGCTCGCTTTGTGTAAGTGCTGGGGTTGTCTGGCCCCTGTTCGAATGAGTGTGGGTGTGCAGTGTTAACCTTTTGGTTAATTCCGTGTTGTGGGTGCTTATACGTGCTGGCCACATGTGTTTGCAGTTTGGGTTGCATTTCTTTAAAGAGAGTACGGATGGAGGAGTGTTGTAATTAGGTGCTGGGTGTATGTTGCAGGTATAGGTGTTGGGTGTATTTTGCAGCTACATATGCTGAGCTATGATGCTGTGCCATGAGTGAGGTTGCTGTGTGTGATGTCACTGTTGGGGGAATGTTGGAACGTGATGTCACTGTTTGTGAATGTTGGAATGGGGAGGTTCGGAAGACGGCAGTTGGAGATTGCTGGCTGGTGGGGTGAACGGTATCTGTTGATCACGGTCCATCTTACAATGAACGAATAAACCCTGAAGTATAGTATTTGAGCGTGGTGCCTTTTACTTTCCCCGCTACTTCAAATTGCTTACTGGATTTGTCATCTTTGTGCTTCCAGGACATCACGCATGAGCACTGCTACTCGTAGACATTCATCTTTTGTGCTGCCCAGGACTTCACACACGGTAAGCCACGTTCACATCTTCCACATCCAATTCCTCTCGTCCACATAATTCCTGCTTATATTCTTCTGTTATCTTGTTCTGTTTCCTTACCTGCAGATTACCGCCATCAGTGGATACCGCACCTAGGTAAACCTGTTCTCAAACCCTATAGTGTTATACTCACGGGTTAGCATTGCCCATTGTCTCGTTAATGGTCTTGTTCATATGGTGTTCTGCTGGTTACTTGACAATATTCTTTCTCTTGCATCCAAAGGTGCATTGTGCTGTGTCCACTCTTCCAATTAATGGACTCCATTGTATGTTATTGCCTACATTCAGAGGGGTACATTGGTAGGAAGAAATAGTCTTCTAAACTATGAGTTGAACTGCCTGATAGTGACCTTGCAACCCCATTATACCAGGTAAGGCGAGTTCTGACAGGGAGATGGGACGTTGGAGGATCCTTTGAAATAGGATGGGTCATGGGTACGGGAAAGGGGGAATACCGTGTCTCACCATTGGTTGCCTCACCCCCACCACTCCCCGAAGAACCCTCACCCAGGTGATCCTCCGGCACTGGTCTGCCCCGAGGAACTGGATCCAAAAGCGATGGCCGTGTCCTGGCCACCTGGATGACAAGTCCCCATTAGGTTTCTCACATTACCATGACCGTCGCATCTATTTTAAGGTGGCTCAGTTGAGGGTGATGGTAGAGCATTTGAGGGATGACCTGGGCAACTACTGGCCCTTCCTCAAAGATGTCACGACGCACGCAAATAAAGTTAAGAGATTACTTTAGGGCTCTGCGCTGGACGCTTCTCTTACTAATACAATCTAACACAAGCCTAGGGCACCTGTGGGCAGTATGGAAGGAGGTCCAAACTTAATTGCCGTTGGCCGTTCTTGCTTTCCTCGGTGTGGGGGCCCCCAATAGACCTAGCGAAACAGGGTTTTCAACACTCTGAGATCGGGTTGGAAAGGGGGCGTGGAGCGGGGTGGGGGTCCAGTTGTTTTCAGATGGTACCTTCATAGGCTATGAAGCTTTGTCCGATGTTGTAGGGAGGGGCTCAGTGTCCATTTTTGAATACCTGAGGTTCATAGGGTTGCTCACTGACGGGAAGTGGGAAGGTAACTTGTCTAAGAACTTGACACAATTCGAGTTGCTTCTGGCTTCAGCAGAGGGTTGGAAGAGTATCCTTTCACGAATATACAGGGGTATGATCACGGCCGAGATGGGGAACAGACAAGACTTCAAGCAACAGTGCGAGAACTGGCTGTGGAAGGACATTCCTGAGCATACGTGGTCTAAGATTTTTAAAATTGCCTTCCATGGAACCTATTTACGTCCACAATAGAGCACAATGTTAAAGTTCTCTATGGATGGGATAGAGACCCAGGTAAGCTCTCCAGGATGTTTTGGGGCTCCTCCCCGCTCTGCCCCCGGGCTTGTGGACAGCAGGCCATGTGGTTTCATATGTGGTCGGACTGCCCAGTGATTCAGATTTTTTTGGTCGAAGGTCCTAAATTTGATGAAGGATGTGACGGGGGTCCCTCTAGCTCTAGACCCTCTTCAGAACCTATTGCTAGTCCCCCCCCCCCCGGTGGAGGGTGGCGAAACAAGGTTTCCTAGACTATGGGGATCAATGCTACGAGCGGTTAGGATTGCGCTTGCACAAAAATGTAAGTCTTCAGGAGCCCCCGACAGGGCGGTCTGGGAACAGAAACTTAGGGATCTACATGATGGCAAAGCCAACAGCCATTGTGAATGACCAAATGGGAGTGTTTCATGAGGAGTGGGGCCCACTGAGTGGTAAATGGGGAGTGTGTTAAAAGACGGGGACAGGGGACCTGGTGAAGGGGTTCAAGAAGGCAGTATGGGAATTGTGCTCCGGTGCCCAGAGGGATGGCTGGGTTTCACTGCCTGAATCACAGAGCTACTTAAATGTATGAGTCACTGGTCTTAAGTTGTAGAGCTGGTTCGCACCTGGTCACCACGATATAGACATATGTTCTTTGTTAGTCACATGTATAGTATTTTAGGTTGATTATGGAAGCACGCATCCCTGGAGTTTTGAGGGAGTGGGGGTGGGAGGAAGAGACTTTCAGCTATTTTTGTGGTGGTTTTGTAAGCAGTCATAGATGCTGTAACTGAAAACTGTGATAAAATATAAGTTTATACAAAAAAAGATGTTGTTTCTACAAAAGTATTTCAATGGCATAGAGAGGGACGGTTTGGGTGTATTAGAAGGCAAGAACCAGGAAGTAATAGTGATCTGTTCTTCTCTCCGGGGGAGGGGTGGGGGGGGCAGGATGGCAGCTCAGCATATAAAAACTGAAACTGTATCGCCTGTAACGGATCACCTCTAAGTTAACTTCTACCTAATAAAGCAGCTGCAGCCCACGTTTACCCACTGGAATCTGTGTCCTGTGAATTATTTCCTTGGGCCTCATTACAACTCAGGCGTTAAGGGTTAACGCCGTCGTTAACCCTTAACGCCTGATTCCGATTTTAACGGCTGCATTTAGCAGCCGTTAAAATCCATGGCGCTAAACCGCCTTGGTGCTAATTACGCCACCGTAATTTACGGTGGCGTAATTAGCGCCTTCCCCACTCCCATTATGCCCTATGGGGCAAAAATGGGAATGGGGAAGGGTAAAATGGGAAATGGGGATTTACCGCCCCACTCACCTTGGAATGGGGCGGTAAATCGGCCATCCACCATGGTGTAAACATAGTTTACACCATGGTGGTAAAGTTGGCGTACTTACTGCCTGGGTCGTAATGTGTCTCTAAAGAGGGCTTTGTGACGGGTGGGTTTGGGGGGCGGGGTGTTGCCAGAAATGCACGTCCAGTATTTTGTTTGAAACCAGCGGGTGAGGTGCAGGTTATCACTGCAATGGAAACAATGCATTTACGTGAATAATTTGCGGTGCGAAAAGTAGCAAATTATTTTACGCTCTTTTAAATTAAAATAGACTTGCGAAAGAACCTTCACCGACACCTTCATCGAACTGCACCCTTCACATAAATAAGCAGTGGATGGATTTTGCAGCATGGCAAGGGGGCATCGAACTATGTATGTGGTCAAGGAAGGTAGCAAGCTCAACTAGCCATCTTCATGGGCATCCATGCCCACCAACAGCTCCACTGTAGTCTAGAGTAGCTGCAGCTGATGAAATTGTTAAGTGGAGTCGTATAAATGTTTTCCCCCAAATTGAACCGAGCAAGCACACCTGAACTAATTCAGTAAAGGCTTGGCTGGTACTTTCCCTTAAAAATTCAGAGAAATTGGGTAAGAATGTAGAATTTTAAACTCCATTCTGTAGGGCAGCTGATGAAATGCTTCAATAGATGACAGGTCAGTCACCATCAGCACACAGTAGCCTTTTGTAACGGGTATTTATGCTGGCTGTACCGAAAGAAAAACCAGGAGTTCCCGCTAAATAATATATTCCAGAAAAATTCCACTTCCAAGCAGGTTCTGCTCAAACGAGAGCGTGAAGGTTCTGCCCAAACAAGAGCGTGAAGTCTGTCCCCCTGTCTTTCTTTTTTGTGTCTTTCAAATATTAATGCTCTATCATGTATAATAATGTTCACTGTGCCTAATTCCCTAAATCACCACATTCCTTACTTATTGAAGGCCCTGCCCCTGGTCAGCCTTTCCCTTAGCTTCTCCATTTTGTATTTGTAATACCCCAATATTAGCCCCTCCCTCCCTACACCCAGTCTGACTCCTGCAGGTGAACGCTGGTGATTTCGAGGCATTAAGAGTAATGTACATTAGCATAAGTAATAGACATTACTTCCCATCCCCCTCTCACCACAGTCCTTAATTATTGAAGGTGTATGCAGTAGTATCTAGGAATATAGAACGAATGCCTAGCAAGGCAGCACAACTGCAGACACATTTTAATCAAAGCCAGTGAACACAATCGTGGCCTTGGTGACGCGAGGCCATGACCGCGGTCCCATAGGTCATGGAAGAAGCACCCCCATTCTGAATTCTGTAATGAGCCACAAAGGTGGATGGGGTTGACTATGTGTCTGCATTACACATTTTTTCCATGGGTACTCCTTTGGCACCCAGGATGTCGTGACACTGCTTGTGTACCTGCCCTGTACCGCCTGGACAGCGAGGTTCTAGCTTGGGTTTAGGCCTCCATGATGGTTGCCTTAATTCAGTGACTGATGGTAATAGTTGATGGCTTTTTTTCCATTTGTGGCTCCCCTGAAGGCCAATAATAAACTGGCATATTCCCGAAATGGTAAAGTCCACTAGATGGAAAGGGCCGTCTGACATCCAAAGCGTGTAGCGATTCTTCTTCTGGAGAGGATGGGTAGCTGTAAAACACAGGTAAAACGACTTCTTGATTCATGGAAAATGATGAAGGAATCTTTGTAAGGAAGTGGGGGTCGAAGGTGCAACACAACTCTATCTGGAAAGAACTTTAAATGCGGATCTGTAACCAGCAGTGCACCCAGCTCGCACACCCAGCAGCCAATCAAAACACCATGTTCCATATGTCCTGTAAAGGCTTGAATGGCCTCACCCCCTTGTCCCCCCCCCCACAGCTGTTAAAATAATAGAGGTAAATACCATTGAGGTATCGTTGGCCGCTTCTGTGACTTTTTCAAGCAGAAACTCTTGAGCATCCTGCTTACATATTTTTGTACTGATCCCAGGTCTGTTGATGGTCCACGAAAAGACCCGAATTGCCACCCATTGTGAATTTAATGTCACTAGTGCCAATACCAAGTCGAAACCCGCTTTTAGTAAATCCAGTACTATGTTCAATTTTTGAGTCATTTTTGGGATTTTTAGACGTTTTTCTTTTGGGGGGTTCCCAAATCCTCCCCCCTCATCTGTTAATTGAACTATATTCCCGACCCCGCCACCCTTTTATATTCCCTTTCCCACACCCGCCCATGTTTTTTTCAATGTTTTTTTTTTGAGGAAATAATTTTGGCAAGCAAAACAAAACATCGAAAAAATGACTGTCGGAAAAATGTACGTTCTACCAGGAAATCCTGTATGATCCACACGTCTGTCACGATCATATTCAAATCTAGACAAGCACCATGCCATAAAGGAAGCCCAATGATTACTGTAGGTTGCTAGTGTCACTCTCTGACATGACTCTTGCACTGTAGTTGCTGCTGCTTGCGACATCCGTAAGTGCAGGAGCCCCTGCTGCTCAATCTAAATGCTACTAGATGCAGCCATTTCATTGTATTTCCAGATAGATGTGGTTGAGAATCTGGGATCAATCCAACGTAAATATCAGCAGGGCCTCTACTACTAAGAGATGAGGCAGGGTAAACCATGGCATTCATGTCCAAAACGAGGCCACCAGCAGTACTTCTTTGTTCCTCTAAATCTTCCTGTGGACTTTCGCTAGTAAGTGAAATTGTGGGGCTGCATATAGAAGTCCCACTGGCCATCGCTCTGACAGTGCATCCTGGATCCAAACATCTTGGCCCACTGAGAGCGCTTCGTACCAACACATTTGCCTGTTACCTTTCGATGCAAACAGGTGTTCCCCATTTCTGATTCACCAACCGAAACACCTGTGGGTCTAGGTGATATTCCACAGAGGATAGAACTGTGTGGATCAAGGTGTCAGCCGTGGAATTGTTCTTGCCAGGCAGATACACTGCACTCACAGAACACAGATGCTTCCACAACCAGATGCCCATTTCTATTGTCTGTCCAAAAGTTGAGAGTTCATAACCGGATTGACTGCAGTGCTAGTTGAACTGCTCGCAACTGTGATGAATCTGATGATGTCACCACTACTTTCCCAGAGGTAGCCTCTCTGCATGTGGCCAGGGGATGGCAGCCGCTAGCTGATGCTGACCCTGCGGGCAGCTATATGAAGGAGAACCACATTGGGGAAGGTGACCCTCAAAGGGATAACATGACATCATCAGGTGAAGACACTGTTGGGACTGTTTTTCTAAAGTCCAACTAAGGGCTTCATAAAACCATACCTCTGAGGAAGTACATAAGCTCCACTCTTAGTAGAAGGCTGTACCACCTGAGAATGTGGTAGCATTTACAGAGCATATGTATTCAAATAGGTACAAAAATTCTTATTTACACATACCACATCTTACTCCACTAATAGGAATATTGATATATATCATAAAAGAAGGATAAGATGGTAAACTTTTTCTACTTGAAACCCTCTTTCTCCCCCATCAATTAGAAACCTCTGAAAGATTTTCCAGGCACTGCAAGTCTGGACAACAGACTGCGTGCAACATTCCGAATTTCAAAAAACATTCTTGTTTTATTCAAAATATAAAACATAAAAACTACCCTCACGTAACACAGTGTAAATACTACCACTAAAACCTACAAAATCTAAAAAGCTAGGCTTCAAATTAAACACGTACCCAAGACACAAACAAAATCAGATTTCACAATACATAGAAAAAACCTAAATGTGTCAAGAAAACAACATATAATCCCAACATGTTTCTGTTCTTCAAAGCCCCTTTCGAGCGAACATTCTTCAGGGGAAACTTTAAAACATCCACAATTCTTCTCAACACCGTGTTGAATGGGTCGTTTCAGGCAAATAGCCTGCAAGGAAAAGAAAAGAGGAAACTAATCAGACCCACAGGGGAGGGGGTATTACCAAATGTAAAAGTGGAAACGGCTCAAAAAAGGGGAGCAGCTCCACAGAAAGGTCTAAAAATCAATCGGACCACTTAGATTTACCTTAATATGGTGAACCTTCAATGCACGTCCGTAAATGACTGATAAGCTAATTTGTCTTCATTGAAAAACCAAAACTCTTCGAAAGGCGTCCCAATCCGCCGAGATATCGTCGCACCTAAGGTAGACACATCAAACTGCCAATGAGCCATCCATACTGTCACAGCCACAGGTCATTACAGATTAACAGTCGAGAATGTTAAAAATATGACGGAAATTAACTTCTAGCACCAGGTTTTTGTGTTACATCGGTGCAGTTTGCTGGTTTTGAATGTTTTTTGAAATTCGGAATGTTGCACGCAGTCTATGTTGTCAAGACTTGTAGTGCCTGGAAAATCTTTCAGAGGTTTGTAATTGATGGGGGAGAAAGAGGGTTTCGAGTAGAGAAAGTTCACCATTTTATAGCATTTACAGAGCAGCCAGGCTGATTTCAGGAGGGAGAGAGGGCTGTAGCGTGGTACAAAGAAATTGTAGCATACACCACAATGTCATTTGGGGTCACCAGGGGTCTCCCTTGCTACCCCTAAAAAAAGAAAAACATATTTATTTATTTAAATGTAAGCTCCTGGGCTGTGGCCATTGCCATGTGGATCTTGTTTCTGGAGTGGCTGGCTTTCTTGTACAGGCCTCTTTAAAAAAACAGGTGTTTCCACAAGTGTAACACTTTGAGCAGTGACCCTTAATAAGAATGAATAGGAATAACACATAACTTGTCTTTCTGGAATTCATTAAAGGTTTATTTCAGGCATATTGCAGGGGGTGAGTCACTGATCTTGTCTGTTCTTAAACACCTCAACTGAGCCTTTCATCCTTCTGAGGTCAATAAATGAGTACCAACACACGTTGAGTGATATTGTATGTATATTTGTTCTATATAAAGCGCTTAAGCATAAGTGCTATATAATAACACATCATTATCATTTGGCCTTGGATGTCTGCTTGCATTCACAGTAATTTGGTAATTTGGGCCCATACACACTGATATTAACTATACATATGGTGACCCATTCTTGTATGAAATGTATATCACATTATAGTGATATAGTAACCATATTTTTCGTAGTGTACTTAGGAACAATGCTATGTAATGCCACTTCCTGTTTTGTCAAGGGGTGAAAGGTCATGTTCCATCGCTTCCGTGATGTCACTTCGGAGTGGGGTCAGAGGACATCATTGAAGGTGAAGGGTCATGTGATGTCACTTCCGCTACCCGTGGGATTTTGGTCAAATGATGTACCTGAGCATACATGGTCCAAAGAAACACTGAAACACTATGGGCCTCATTACGGGCCCGGCAATAACTCTGCTGGTGCTACCGACGGGTTGCCGTTGAACCTGTAAAAATGTACCGGCGCCTGACTTCCCAGTGCCACCGGCTCAATACGAGTCTGGCATCCGGGAAGTCAGGCGCCTCTAAATTTGTAAATCCCCATTCCCAAAGCGTCCGAGGGAGCGGGTGCCGCTCTGCACGCCTGGTTTGACCAGGCGTGCAAAGCGGCACCTGCGAGCAGAACTCGTAATGTGGCGGCATGGTAACAACGGCGCCAGTAGCACTACCAGCGCCGTTGTTGCCTTACCACCACAATTGTAATGAGGTCCAATGTATTTCAAGGTAAGTAATTGACTCTATGACTATTTTGGAAATGCTCTAAGCAGTTTCAGAGGAGGCACAACCGAGTGTTACAAGTTTAGAAGAGGAGCTATTCAAGGTGAGTAAGGCCTATATACTTTCAGGAAGGGCTACAAGCAACCCAAAGACACATATTAACTTGAAGACTGTTTTAGATTTGTATAAAGCAGCCTAGGGAAAGCAACATCCAATGATACACTTTAAGAATGACACAAGGTTATTCAAAGCAGGTAAACCCTATTGGTAAGCTTTTACACTCATTTAGTTCAGAGATGATGAAACAGTACCAACTCTTATTACTTTTTAGAAGGGGGAAACACCATTAAAAGTTAGCAAAGCAATTTATACACTTTTTAGAGTGGCAGAATGCAGCTCCAGGGTAAGCATAAACGTAATGACAATTTGTAACTTCTTCTTTCACAGAGATACAGTTACCACGCTAACTTCTTTAGAAAGTAAGTATGTTTACAATTGCTATACCTTCAAGGCAGAATCCTTTTCTTATCCAGTCCTTCCTTAGTCTATTGCATGAGTTCTCTCAGAGGAAGTAGAGGGATCCAAGTGGTCTAGGTGCCAGCTGTAGGCAGGTTGAGATAGGGTACCGTTCCAGTAAAGTCCGAGTTCCATAGGAGATCTTCTTTGACTAACCGTGAAAGTGAATACTTACTTGTTTAAGTGTCCATGGACTTCGCAGAAGGCTCCCTATATGCGTTCTAGCATTAGGCCTGGGCAAGTGGTATGGGTAAACTCCCCACCACACAAATCACCCACCAGTTTCACAGGATGCACACCAGCCCCAAAGTAAGTATTACCCAAGCACACACAGTACCTTAGGGGAAAAGGGCTTCTGGGTGGATGCCTTCAGGATGCTGCAGCATAGGGCCCGATCCCTAGATTCTTGGTCTGGAGACAAAAGAACTGGACACTGGATGGGAACTTGCAGCAGCAGTTGTCATAGGAGGCTTCCAGCAAAGGTGGCTTCATGGATTCTCGCGGCTCTGTGGATTTGGTGCCTTTTTACAGCAGCCAGACGAAGAACGAATATCGCTGGTCGGATTCTGTGCACTCTTGCAGTCCTGCACTCTAGTGAGGGGACTTAAGAGAGTCGAATCGTGTCTCTGGAGATCCAGCAGGAGTCAACCAAAATTTTGGACGGATTTGGACTTCGCAAGACGATGCACCGCACTCAGGCTCGAGGTTCCAGGGTATTGGCGGTTTGCAGCCCAGCAAGGTTGCAGCACGTTGTAGGATGGTTCAAAATGCCAGTCTTCTTGAGACTAGTGGATCTGACCAACCTCTGGGTAGGAGTCGTCACAACTCCAGGTCGATCGGAAGGAAGGGTTGCATCCAGTTACACAGCAAGCTCTCCGGTCCCACAAAATCACTACAGACATATTTTCTTCATCTTCTTCTTCGGATTCAGCTCCAGTAGTCGACTTGTCAGCAGCTTCCAGTTTTCAGGGTATTTATCAGGAACTACAGCACGACCTCTGCAATCTCTCACATCAGTTTACAGAAAGGGTCAGTCTGGCTATCCAATGAGGACAATCATCCACCCACTGGTAGTTGGTTCCTTTCAGGCAAGGTGAAAGACAAAGGGCTGCTAAGTTTTGGGCTCCTCCCACGCTTCCTACCTTCTCAGACACTCTGGAGCCTAGGTGGGGAATACAAAGGATTCTCGCCAAAGACAACATTTGCACTGAGGGCATTGCCACCTAGAATGGCAGGGGGAAGACCTCAGAAACAACAAGGAAACTTGGAAATGGCGAAAAAGAAGGAACCCATAATTCAAGCAGAATTGTTGTCCTTCTGTGCATTACCAAGGATGATTTAACAGCCTGCGAGTAATAACACTAAAAAGTCACTAAAGTAAAATCACTGCCAACAGCTGTTCAAGTAAACTTGCAATTGTAACAAAAATGCTAGTGGTAAGTAAGCAAGGCGATACATTGTATCCCCCCAGCACTCCACATAAGGTGGAGTGTGCTGGCTCACTATATGAAATGTAAAAGGGGATACACATCCCTCTTTACCCCTTTGGAACAGTAGTTTACTCAAGTACATTAAAGAGAGATTAACAGGGAAGCCTAAAGGGGGAACCCAGCCTAAACTCAAAGGTTATTGGAAACTAACTCTAACCATACACTATGGAGAGACATAGAAAGGTCACACATAAAACTGGTAAACAACTAAGTGAGAGGGTAAAATATTTTTTTGAAATGTTTTATATTTTAAGATATCTCACCAGTTAAAACATACATTGTTATACATTTGAGTCATGCCTGCTTATCACATGTAGTGTCCCCACTTCGAACATGCCCAACTCCCTCTCGCCTCCCTCTCCCAACTAGCCTTCGTTGAGTATCCATGTCTACTGTATGCTCCTGTCCTGCGCCACTCTTTATAAACTCCCTTCGCATTGTGCCTTTAGTTATCCATCCGGGACAAGGTAAAATAATTACCAAGTCCAAGTAAAAAGTTCTGGGGTTGACACAGGTCAGGTAGATTTATCACAAATATGAAAATCTTGCGTAACATACACATGCCCCCCCCTTTCCCTAACAGGGATGTTTCCCCCATATCTGAAGCTTTTGTGGCTTATTGTAAGAGTTCCGTCCCACTACCCACAAAACCTAGTGATAACCTCTTCCAGTATCCTGTGAGAAGAAAACCAAGAACTGCTCAACATTTTGTGCATACGAGAACACTGAGACGAGGCTGAAGGGAGCAATGAGGATCCATGAGGCTGAGAAGTTCAGAACCCGCTATAGTGGTTACAAGTATATGATAGGTCCCGTGACATTTTAAAAGGCAAAACCTGAATGGAGGAAGGGTGAGCTACCTGGTGAAGCCATGTCCCTGCGACATCGACCAAAGGACTACAGAATACTGAAAAGACACTGAAGAGAAATCTGTGGAGCCGGCCAGCTCCAGGGGAAGGCAGAAGGAGGAAGGCTGCAGGAGACTGTTGGCTGTGCTGAGACCACACCAGAAGAATAAGGCAAGTCTGGTTGGCGGGCATAGCAACCGAAGAGCAGCACCTACACCACCCGTATGCAGCGAAGAGTTCAGCAACCAGGCGGGAGCCACGAAGGACGTGGAAGCAAGTGGGTGAAGCCGTAGAACCAGCAGGGTGGAGGTTTGACACTGAACCGCCGCTTCCCGTTAACCGCGAGGAAACGAAAGAACACCACCAAAAGCCAGTGAGCCCGAAGGAGGGCGATTGGGACACCAGGGCGCTTCAGCAGCGCTACCAAAGAACGTTAAAGGACAGTAAAGTATAGCCTCCTCGTGCTGGTTTCCTTCTGCTCCTTGGGGGTGCTCCGCCACCCGGCCCCATCTTGGTGGCTGTGCCCCTGTTGCCGCTTTTTCCGAATCAACTCTGCGGGTTCAGGGAGTTCCATGGAGGCAACCATAATTTCTGGACTGCACATGCGCGGAGGACTGTGTCCTGCTCTATGCGCATGCGTAGGTAAATCAGTTACTACAGCAACCGAGGCTTGCTGTCCAGGCCTCATTCCTGTATTTGCTTCCCTCTCTAACTTCTGGGAACCGGCAGTTCCCTGCGTCTTAACATAGTTTATTCGGAACCGTGCCTTGCTACAGCAGCCTTGAGTTGCAGCTCCTTGTCTTGCCAATCTTTTGTCTTGGCATTCTGTTCCACGCCTTTTGCCCTTCACTCTAGTCTTCCTTGGCGCCTTCTTTCTTGTCCTCCTCTCTGCCTGGGCCTGCTACCATCTGCCTTGTTTCTCTGGTCTGTTTCTGGCGTCCCCCGTCAGAATCTCCTGTTCTCTAGACCCCATTTTTTCCCGCCACTCCCATGGTCTGTCCCAGCCTGACTTCTTGCCTACTGTCTGTGCCTTGACCCTGTGCCTGGATTCTTGTTCGAAACTTCAGACCAATTGTCGTCAAAGCAGTCTTCAGAGAACTACTTCAGCTGTTGATCAGAACTCGCCATCTCGGACAGAGACCTCTGTTAGCCTTCCCAATCAGTGCTTGCACTGTCCCTGCATCACAAAAATCTGGTATGAGCCATTTCGTCTCATGGGGAGCTGGTTCAGGAGCCCCTAATTACATCCTAGGGTATTTTGTACTGGTTCTTCGCATCACACTTACAGCTCAATCGTCATCACTGTCAGTCTGGCTACCTCATCTCTGCTAACAAAACAAACAGGTACGTAGTGCTCGCGTGATACCTTGCTTAACACCAACGACGTAACGTAAATCACATTAAACGCCCTGGCAACAGGGTATTTCAGGCAAAGCCAAGTTTTCAAGCGTGTAAAGTGAATAGCATTAAAAGCCCTGGCAGGAGAGTATACCGGGCAAAACCAAGTTTGCAAGTCTATAGAGTAAATCACTTTTAAAGACCTGGCAGGAGAACATACTAGGCTATAGTCAAGTTTGCAAGTGTTTAAAACACATCACGTAAAGAAGTCCTGGCAAACGAATACACCAGGAAAAATTCAAGACTGAGCAAAGTTCAACTGAAGTAGAGAAGAACCTGGCAGGGGAGTGTACACCAGGTGTCCTATGAAGCTGGGATTCGTATCTTAGTTGTGTTGAATACAAGGCGTTTTATTTTGTGTGTTGACTAAAAAACTCCAAGGAGGATTTGTGCCATTAGGAGTCTTTAGGTCTCTTGAAGAGAAACCTGGGGAAGGGTGCCATCCCCCTGCGGCTGTGTGCCTTATCCATTTGGAACTTTTGTTTTGGAGTATATATATATATATATATATATATATATATATATATTGGAATCTGCCTAGATCACATGCTGCGCATAGGCCGACATCTAGTGGAAGCTGCAGAGTATTGCAGTTGCTGTTTTCGAAATTCGGAAAGGGATGTCAACAGGGCGTGGGAATAATAATATCCCTAATGTGAAGTCCACTGTACCCATGGTCCTTCATGCATCGAGGTCCCTCAGATTGTTTTTTTCCGCCGTCGTAGATGGACGCACAATAGCGGAGTTCCTCTTTCGGCATATAGCCATTGATTATAATAAGTAGAGCTAGATCCCTCTTCCTATCCTTTATTCACCGACTATTGAGATCAACTTCGACTACGGTGAAGGAAGACGATCGTCAAAGAAGATTCTTTTGACAAATCCGTTTGGCCCGGGAGAGCCGCACCAGGCTTCGGCCCACGCAGTAGGGAGGTCATTGAAAATGTATTTTCCCCTTTTCCTACATTAAATTTGCCTAGCTACCATTACATGTTATCATGGATAAGACCCCTTTTAAGTTCTGCCCAAGTTGCAGGAAAAAATTCCCATGGGTCGACAAGCACCTGGTGTGCAATCTCTGCCTCCCACGAGATCACGTCGAGGAGAAGTGTCGAGCCTGTAGGCTCTTCAAAGCAAAGACATTGAAGGACCGTAAGACATAACGCTGGGCCCACCACGCTATTCAAGCTGAAGCCACCATAGACGTGGAAGAGACCTTCAGCGATGGTAGCAACGCCGCCATTTCGGACAGCGAAGTGGAGATGCTAGTTTCCCAAGCGCTAGCCCCCCGACTCCAACAGACAGGCCGGTGGTCCTGTTATGGGAACGACCCCACAACCCCTACCCGCCACTAAACACACAACCCAGGGCCGAGACTCGACGCAGTTGTCGACTAAGGGCCCACGCACGATGTCTAGGGAGGGGTCCACAAGTTCATTGTCCTTTGGGCATTCGCGATCCCGATGGCCACATGACAGGCCCCGACTGTCGAAAGACAGCACAGACGTTGTGCATAAATCCGTACCTGAACATCGCACGTCGGCTGACGAGGCGTCGGGCCACTCCACGCCCGAGGTTCAATGTTGTTTGTTGAAATCGGGTAAAGCCTCAGTGCAGGCTGGACTAGCCCACTTAGTGGAAAAACACATCCCGAAAGAGCTTAGAAAGGAGAAAGAGTCTAAGAAGCGCTTCCAAGACTCTTCATAAGGATAAGTCACTCTCCCCACCCAAAGCCCAGCCTCACAAGGTTTGCCAGCCTCACAAGGCTTCCCAGACTCACAAGGGTTCTCAACCTCATGGTAAAGAGTCCTTACCACAAGGTACTCCTCCTGAAAAGGACTCCTCAGTAGGCACTCTAACCCCTCAGGCTTCCACACTAGGCCCTATGTCCATTCAAATTCAACCCAATGGACATGTGAAGACATAGATGGGGTCATGAGGAGGATGACCTTTATTGGCAATTTGTTTGAGAAAAACCCAGAAGCTTTCCAAAGCATGCAAAACACTCCTCCTACTACAACTGCCTCTGGTTCCCAAGCCTTTACAAATGTCCCTACTAGTCAACCCCCATCTAAGAAGTCTCGTCCGGACACCCTGGATATTTCACCACAGGCTGATCCTCCTTACATTGATCTTTATGACACAGACTATTATTATGATGATGATGCTGATGCTGTAGATATTTATACAGCACATATATAGAAAAGAAATGGGCTAACCCTCCCTTTCACACTTTGAGGTAAGTGTAATGCACCACAATGTGACAGCCTACAAAATTGGTCTGTCTTTTAGTAGCAGATCATTGACTCATATCAGTACAAAATATAACCATGTATTTATCATCAGAATACAAAGTTTAAAAATACCTTTAAAACAGGCCAAATTCACAAACAATTACAAAAGGTTGGAGAGGGCACAGAAGAAGGCTATGGCGACGAGGAAGAGACAGATATGTACACTCTAGCCTTTCCCGTCAACCAAAATCCCCAAGTGGCTGATTCGCCTATTGACAACCAGCCCCTTCTGAATGACATGCTCGTTAAGGCACCTGAACACTTTCAGATCAGAACACAGGAGACTCAACAGGACAAGGATTTTGTTGAGGATATCCTGGAAGATAAAAAATTCAGTGACAGTTTATTCCAATCCTACAACCTGTCCAGAGAAGAATCCAACCTTCACTGGAAACACCAAATCAGACACGTGCGGTTAACCCACACATAGAGAAGCTCTTCTGCCCAGCACCCGCAGACCCTCTATATCGGGGGACAGCTTAAACCTGACTCACTCGTGGTCACAACCACAAGAAAGAGAGCGGGTACTCCACCAGCTTCCTCTGATGTGCGCCTGACAAAGAAAGTCAGCTCCTACACACCATGGGCAGGAAAGGTAGCCTCTTCTGTGACTTTTCAAGCTAGAATAGCTAATAATACAACTCTCTTAGCTAGCTATAATTGTCATAAATGGGCCGAGGTGTCCGCACTACTATCGTCAGCCCCTGAACCCTTAAAGACTCAATTGGCCCAGGTAGCAGCAGAGGGCAGAGCTGTCTCGAGCTGCATCCTCAAAAACAATTTAGACGCGTCTGACAATGCGGGAAGAATAATTGCGGAAGGCACTATTATAAAGCACCATGCTTGGCTTCACCAATCTGGCTTTAAGAAGGAGAAGCAAGCAACTCTGCTAAATACGCCTATTGAGCCCAACGTCCTCTTTGGAAAGACAGTCGGGGACTCTCTAAAGTCTGCAAAAGACAAATTCGATACTCTGAAGTCCTTGGGACAGCTTACAGAGAAACCCTCAGGCCAAAGAGGGAATAGTAATTTTCGTTGCTTCAGAGGACGAAATTCCCAAATGTATGATCAAAACCAAGGGTCATCCTGGGGTAACAATCGGGGGCCAATCCTCACAGGGTTACCAAAGAGGACAGCGTCATTCTCGTGGGCTGGGGAGGGCCTCCACCGCTAGAGGTGGAGCAACACCTCCAAAACAGTGACATTCTGCTTCAGGTGCAACAACTCCAAAACAGTGACATTCTGCTTCAGGTGCCCTCCCATGCCTCTCCGGTAGGAGGGCGCATTTCAGACTTAACCCAAGCATGGGAGAGGGATCACCTCAGACAAATGGGTGATATCCATTGTGGTGGGCGGGTACTGTGTGGAACTAATACAGCGACCCCGGAACCATCCCCCGCACCAGAAGAAAAACTCTGAGGAACTACAACGCATCCTTCTCGAGGAAATCGCAACTCTGCTCCAAAAGGATGCCATAGATGTCGTCCCGGCGAACCAGGTAAACAAGGGTATTTATTCAACCTACTTCCTTGTGCCAAAGAAAGATCTAACAATGAGCCCAGTATTAGACCTATGCCCTGCAAACAAATATGTCAAGCCACAAAAATTCTACATGACTGCGCTACAAAAAGTAATCCCTCTGCTAAAGCGGGGGGGGACTACATGGCAACTCTGGATATGAAAGATGCTTATTTTCATATTTCAATATTCCCAGCGCACAGAAAATTCTTGCGATTCAAGATGGCAAACCAGCATTACCAATTCAAGGTGCTTCCCTTTGGCATAGCAAAAAACTGGTGTGTGAGAAAAAGCCCTATGTTGGGTGTGCGCAAACCTCTCTTTGATAGATATGCTAAGCCTGTATGGTACAGTGTGCTGCAGTAGTGAGGAAACGTAGGTGGCTCCTCACTGTCATCTATATCAAAATTAAGCAGAGAAAAGATATCCTCACAAACCGCGCTCACTTCCAGAGATAATGAACCAATTATATTATAGGTGCACATGAAGTGCTCAGTTTATTCAACAATTCAAAGCATCTGCATGGATTCGGTGATGTTTCTGATGCTTGTTAATCTGCTTAGAATCACATGCTGTGGATATAGTCTGACATCCAGTGGTAACCACGGGGTATTGCATCTTGTCTTTCGGGGACCGAAAGGGGACGTCGGCATAGGCGTCTCTGTAACACTATCCCTATCGTGACGTATAGTGTACCCAAAATCCCTCGCGCGCCGAGGTCCCTCAGATTGTTTTTTTCCACCCAGATAACTGATCCCCCTATAGCGGAGCTCTTACAGAAGAGACATTGTTTATCTTATACCGACTTGTCAGTTATTCCCCGTTAAGTCACTTCGGTCACAAGAACATCTTCGACGAAGACTGCGGGGGATTGGTCTACGGCAGTGGATTTTGGCGCCTAAGATCCAGTTGCCAGATTTTCCACGTGGTCGGACCCTCTGGCCAACCTTTACAGTTGGGAGAGAGGGGTCGGGGTGGCCATATTTTCAGTATGTCTTTCCTCCCTTCCCCTCTTTACCCTTTTGGTCTGGTTACCTTCCCTTTTGGCTATGGAAAGGACTCCTTTTAGATTCTGCCCTAAGTGTAGGGTCAGATATCCTTGGAAGGACGAACACAGGACGTGCAACGCCTGTCTCCCCCTAGAGCATGACGAAAAGCGGTGTGCGGCCTGCAAAATCCTTTGGCCTAAGACCCTTAAGAAGCACCGTGTAAAGCGCTGTATGTCACGGGTGGATCCCCCACCGCCACACCCGCTGAGAGTGACGGGGGCACCTCGGATGACCAAACATTGTTTGCGGATGTTATAGACCTCGAGGCGGACACTTCTACGTCCGCCATGCTCGTCCCCGACCCTTTAAGGCCTGACTCTGGTCTCGCTTCAGGGACAACACCCGGTGACAGGGGTGTACAAACGCATCACACTAAGAAGACAAACCCTACACCGTTTTCAACGTCTTTGTCAAAAAAGGTGAAAGCGCCAACAGGGCTGGCGAAAATTTCAACGGTTTCCTCGGATCGCTCAGATCCAAAGCCTTCCCTGCATCTGCAGCAGCGTCTTGCGACTGGGCAATAAAAATCAAGTAAGGGCTCTACTCCAAAAACTTCACACGTCAAAGTGCGGAAATCTGACGCTGCGATGATCCCGAAGGCCACGGTAGGCCCAAAAACTACTACTAGGCCTCTAGTCGAAAAACCGACCGCTAGGCCCTCCAGCGCCGCGGAAGGTAATACACCTACCGATAGACCATCAGAGCAACTATCTCATGCCGATTCGGTGACTATCGAAGACAGCATGGAGAGAATTACGGCGGCGGTGGGTCTTACCCCGGTTCTGCCTAAAATCATGGGACAAGCCGCGGAAAAATCTTTGGATGCGGTTTGGTACCCCGATTCTCACGATACATATGAAGATAGCCAAGAGCCTCTATCCGACACCCTAAGAGACTATTTTCGGCGCCGTAGGGCAGAAGATGACGTTTTTCCACCCGTAGGTCCGCCTGGGTCCTCCAAATGGACTAGGTAGAAATTCGAAGGGTGTATGATTTGGCTGGAGAAGATTATCAGTTTTTCTGATCGATCATCCCCGAAAAGGTCTCGCGTAGAGCCTAACCTCCATTTTTCTTCTCATTTTCTGTCCCAGTCCAGCAGGAAGACATTGTCCACATGGACACATATATAGGGACATTTACAATGAAGAGGAAGAAGCTTCATTTCTGAAGGATTATGAGGAGGAACAGCAGGGTACCACAGACAACTGGGAAGAAACCCAGCAGGAAGGAACAGACTCATGGACACATCAAGATCAGGACACTGATGTTTTGTGCTTAGATTCCCCTCCGTCCGCCCCGGCTCGCCAGGCCTCACCTGTAGATGACCAAATGGTCTTCAACTCTATGTTGAAAAAAGCAGCTGAACACTTTCAAATTTCCACTCAAGAGGCTGTGCCTGAGCAAGATTTTGTAGAGGATATCCTTAAGGAGAAGCCTCCATCTAGCCAAGCCATCCCCCCTCCTTAATTCCATCAAGAGAACGTTGTCCCCCTCCTTGGTATCACCAGCTCAAACTCGGGCAGTGAACCCAAGAGTGGAAAAATTGTTTCTCCCTTCTCCTTCCGACCCTCTATATTAGAGGGCACGCCATCCCAGACTCGTTGGTAGTGGCTACCACCCGGAAAAGAGCAGGGGTACTCCTTGCTTCTGGGGAAGCACCTCCGGACAAGGAATCCAAAAGACTATGCTCTAGGCAAACGAGTCACATCGGCTGCCGCATACACTACACGGATTGCTAATAATACTACACTATTGGGAAGCTAGGCTGACGCCAAGTGGAACCTGCTCCTGGAAGGCCTCCAGGAGGTTCCTGAACCCATTAAATCCAAGCTTCTCTCTATTGTAATCTAGGGAAGACAAGTTAACCAGAATGTGTTTAAACCCCCTCTTGGCTGCATACGTCAGGGTTTAAACCAGAGACACCAGCCTCTCATCAATAAGCCTATTGAGGAAACTAACCTCTTCGGGAAAGCGGTTGATGAGGCCTTGGAAACAGCTAAAAAAGAGCATGAGACTCTTAAGTCTCTGCAACAGATCACACAAAAACCTTCCCCCCAGAGAGGTAATAACTCTCGGCGGTCCTTTCGAAGGCAAGCCCGTGCTGGTCAAAACAACTATGGCACAGGGAATTTCAACACAGGACAAACTTCAGGAAGCCCCGCATACTACCTTTCAAGGGGTCAGCGACGCGGCAGAGGTAGAGGCCCCAATCCCAGAGGAGCCGCAGCCTCTGGTCAGAAATGACCACCAGATCCAGGTCCGCTCCCATGTCACTCCGGTCGGGGGGCGATTAACATCTTTCCTCACGACATGGGAGGGGATAACTTCAGACCAGTGGGTCATAAAGACGGTCGCCCATGGGTACTGCATGGAATTCGCCCGACCTCCACAATTCAGACCGCCGCGCTCACAGCGCCTTTCACCGGACCATCTGGAGATCCTGAATAAAGAGGTGGAAGCGCTGCTGGGAAAGAACGCCATAGAAGCCGTCCCTATTCTTCAGGTAAAAAAGGGTATTTATTCAGTGTACTTACTTGTACCCAAAAAGGACCACACCATGCGCCCTGTTCTAGACCTGCGCCCAGCAAACAAGTTCATAAAAGCCCAGAAGTTTTGCATGCTAACACTACAGGAGGTGATCGCACTGCTGAAACAAGGGGACTACAAGGCAACATTGGACATGAAAGATGCATACTTTCATATTTCAATGTTGCCAGTGCACAGGAAATAGCTAAGGTTCATGATAGAGGACAGGCATTACCAATTCAAGGTACTCCCCTTCGGCATCGCCTCAGCGCCAAGGGTGTTTACCAAGGATCTGGCAGTGGCTGCAGCACACCTGCGCAGACTATCCATCCCAGTTTACCCTTACCTTGATGACTGGCTCACAGGGGACTCATTCAACACATGTTTTTCGAACACCCAAAAAACAATAGATCAAACAAAACAATTTCTGGGAGCTCTAATTCGGACGGAAGACAGTCTTCCAACAAGAGGGTTCAGAACATGCTTTTTCAGATTCCTCAATATGTGGCCAGTCGGGAGGTGACGGTGCACAAAGCCATGCGCTTGCTAGGAATGATGGAGTCGTGCATATACTTGGTTCCCCACGCGCGGCTGCGCATGCGTCCCACACAAGAGTGACTCAACAGCCAGTGGTGTTGGGCCAGTGGACAATGGGAAGATCTGGTAGTTGTCTTGCCAGCCCTCGTTCTCTCTCTGCAGTGGTGGTCAAGAGAAAACCTCTTGAAGGGGAAGACCTTCACCACCCCTGCAGTGGAAGCCACTCTCACGACAGACGCATCTCTCACTAGGTGGGGGGGCCTCACCTGCTTCAGCAGACAGCGCACGGAGTGTGGTCCCCTCAAGTAGCGTCCAACCATATAAACTTACTGGAGCTATTAGCAGTGTTCAAGGCATTGAAGGCCTTTCAGGTGCAACTACAAGGGAAGACAGTGCTGATTCTAACAGACAGCACTTCAGCCATGTATTACCTGAACAAACAGGGGGGCACTCACTATCCAGGGCTATCCAAGCTGTCCCAAAAATGTGGGTATGGGCTCTGAAACACAAGATGTTTCTGTTTTCCCAACATGTTCGAGGGGAACTCAATCTTCTGGCAGACGTGCTCAGCAGAGATTTTCCTCTGCCCGAAGAATACGAATGGCGTCTGCACGAAGACATTGTGTCCAACGTCTTCGCAGAATGGGCCTTCCCAGAGATCGAAAAATACAGAAACAAGGCAACTCTGCCTTATTATAACTGGCGCATCTCAGTTGGCCCCTCTGTAGGGCTGCAAATTTTCCAAGAAGTTCAATTTCTTCTTCAATATGTTATTCAAATTAAATACAAAAAAAGTCAAATGTATCTATGTGCTTTTAGCCAGGAATGTGTATTCACATTCCCGTTTTTGTATAATTATTGATTCACATTATACTGTGTTGGGCGATCATATTTTGCCATCAATATACATTCTGCCAATGCATTTCGGTTAGAGCCTTCATCAGGGCTGTATATAGGCACTTGATTACATCATCAAGCTAATCATAATTATATATTCATCAGTTTAAATGCATTACATGGTTTGAATACAATATATTAACGAATGCACACATACCATTTGGTTTGTCCCACGTATATTCAATAGTTCCGCCAGATGAAAAATAAACAACCAGAAATAGCCATTTAGTTTCAGCATTATGAGCTCTATATGCATTGATTTTTAGGACAGAAACGAGTCCTACCTGATCGCTTTTAATGCGTTTTTCTCTAAAGTGTTTACAAGCCCCAAGGGCTTCTGTTCCTCTATTTCGTATTGTAACCCCCGCGGCCTCACAGCTGCATGTGTTTAGATGCGTAACGAAGCGCATATGTCCATCGTGCTTCTGTTGAAGAGATAGGCAATTAAAAAGCCATTCTCATATTGTTGTATCTATTGTAAAGAGCGGCGAGTGTTCGCCAATGCTTACCTAGAGTTCCAGCGTTGTCCTGCCGTCTGAAGAGAGAGGTGCGCGCGCATGCCTATGTGTTTGATTTAAACGTTGTCATGGAGACGGTGGCGAGGCGCCGTGGTCCAACTGGAATGCTGGAGCACGTACGCCTCGCAGAGGCGAACAAGAAGGGGGAAGAGAAAGACAAAGAGGGAAACCGAATACAAGGTTACAACAAAAGAAAACATCGTGATAAACCTATCAACAAGGATATTGACGACTCAAGAACTACAGACATTACAAAAAGGCCTAAGCTTTGTGCCAACATATGATAGCACTTTATTTGAATCCAAAATTGAACTATACAAACTAATTAGGAAAATGAAGTTAAAAGTGTTTTTTCAGGAACTAGAAACTGTAGACAAAAGGGAAAGAGAAGATCTAAAAGAGTTCAGAAGTAAAAGCACTTTTATCCCTCCAATTAGTGTTCCATCAATAGATATTTTTCAAAAACAAGTAACGAGAGATTTTGAAAAAATACATTTCAAGTCTAAAACTGGACGCAATATGAAACCACATGAATTAAAACTAATAAAAGATCTATATGGTGACTCAAACATTACAATAAGAGCTGCAGACAAAGGTGGTGGTCTAGTACTGTTGAATACGACGGATTACAACGAAGAATGCGAAAGGCAACTCAGAGACAGCAATACCTATGCACAACTAGTAAATGACCCAACAGTAGAAATTAAACAGAATTTGGGAATTCTTTTGGATAAAGCAGAGGAACTGGAATGGGTAAACCATCACACAAAGAAATTCTTGACAAACTTATATCCACGGATACCACATTTCTACACTCTCCCAAAGGTGCACAAGGATTTAGTAAAACCACCAGGAAGACCAATCGTTGCAGGGATAAACAGTATCCTAGAACCCCTTGGTAAATATGTGGATTACTTCCTACAACCTCTTATTCAAAAAACAAGTACATATATCAGAGACTCCACCCATTTTTTGCAACATCTTAATTCAACACCATTTGACTCCGGAAACATTTGCTTTACAATCGATGTCAAGAGCTTATACACGTCAATCCCACACGATCTAGGAAATGAAGCAGTTGAGTGGATACTTCTTAGAGCAGATGAAATAGGGGCACAAAAAGAATTTATAATGGCACTCCTAGAGTTCATTAGCAACAACTCGTACTTCAGATACAAAGATAATTACTACCTACAGGTAGCTGGCACAGCGATGGGGGCTACCATGGCCCCTTCTTACGCTAACTCATTCATGCACAAATTCGAAACTGAAAATGTTCTACTTAACCAACGGTGGCAGCAACAGCTAGGGATCTGGATAAGATATATTGATGACATATTCGGAATATGGAAAGGCAGCGAATTGGAACTACTTGAATTCTTTGATTACCTAAACAGCATAGACACAAGAATACAGTTCACACATGAATACTCTCGAGAAAGTATACATTTCTTGGATGTACAAATTAGAATAACAAACACAGGATATCAGACCACTATTTTTCGTAAATCCACAGACCGGAATAATTTACTTCAACGGCTAAGCTTTCACCAACCAAGCCTCATCAAAAACTTACCATACAGTCAGATGCTTCGTGTGAAAAGATTGGTGAGTGATCCAATAGAGTATGAAAAGGAGGTCAAAGAAATGGGAAAGAAATTCCTTGACCGTGGTTACATGCAAGAAGAAGTGTCGGCAGCGGAAACACGCATAGCAACACAGACAAGGGAAGACCTATTGAAAACAAAAATCAAAAAGGATGAAGAATCTCCCCTAGTATTTGTATCAAAATACTTAAGACAGAGTAACCGCATTAAGACAATCATTAAAAAACAGTGGAACACAATGACCTGTGACCACCGAGTAGAACACCTATTCAAAGAGGCCCCCTCATTCGCATATCAACGAAGCCACAATCTGAAGGATAAACTTGTAAAAACCAAACCAGCACAGAAAAAGAAAACTACGAAAAGATGTGGTACTTTTCCCTGCCTGAATTGTAGCAACTGTGGCTACATAATGAAAGGTGATACCTTGAGACATCCGTACACAGGAGAAACTATAAAATTAAAAAGCTTCGGGACATGTGACTCTCAAAACTTGATATACACTATAAAATGTCCCTGTGGTTTACATTACGTTGGTCAAACTGTGAGAACAGTCAAAACAAGATGGAATGAACACAGATCCTGTATACGCAATAACAACAAAACCTCGGCTGTGGCCAGACACTGGCAAGACAAGAAACATAACTTGGCACAAATACGCTTTGCTATCCTAGAGATAGTGGAAAAGAGATATCCACATGAAAACTTCCAAAAAACAATGGATCAACGAGAAACTTTTTGGATTGACCGTTTGAGTTCTCTGATGCCTAAAGGAATGAATGAGGAGATCAACTTTATGTGTTTTTTGTAATCTAGAATTTCTGACTTTGCATAAATACCCACAGATGTTGGATAACCTTGGATGGATTCCAGACATTGGTGCATAAGACTGATAGATTTAGACCCTTGGATTAACATTCATGCTTACCTGAATAATCATTGCGTGTTTTAATTGTTTAAGAATTATTTTGGGTGAATGTCTGCTGCTTGCACCTGTAGATGAAGTACTTTTAACACTATACACTATTTAAATCATCATTTAGGTTAACTGTCTTGGGTTGCACTTATGACACACTATTGACGCTCTTTATATTCATATTGAGACCCACTGCTCTCAGCTAACTACATTAGTACTTAACATTGGTCGAAATTTAGATAATGAGCTCTAGGCTGTGTACTTGGTGCACACTTAGTTAATTTTTGCTAATAGTTGCCAATGAGGCAGACATACCTCTTATAATAGCCAAGAGAAATAGTAGGAATAGCGTAGTTTATACATCATGAAACACATGGCGGACATACCATTTAAAAGAGTAAAGAGAAATAGTAGGAACAGCAGAGTTCATGTATCATGTGAAATACGTAATACACCAGAGATACTCATGTGTAATGACACATAATGTATTTAACAGAGAGTATGTTCATATGAAAGGGTTTAAGACACGGCAGACACACCTTTCAAAAGAGCTTAGAGAAATAGTAGTAATAGCATAGTTCTTACATCATGTAATACATGTAACGCACCGTAGAAACCCATGAAAATTCACAGATAGTGTATCTAACAAATAGTATGTTTAGCTATCCGAATAAAGAGTTAAACACATGAGTAAGGCACTGACAGCTCGACTTATCGCACATAGTGGAACAGAGGTTGCCATGGAGACATCCCCGCCCCAGGGTTAACACCCGGGGGTGGGGCGCGAGGCATACGTGCTCCAGCATTCCAGTTGGACCACGGCGCCTCGCCACCGTCTCCATGACAACGTTTAAATCAAACACATAGGCATGCGCGCGCACGTCTCTCTTCAGACGGCAGGACAAAGCTGGAACTCTAGGTAAGCATCGGCGAACACTCGCCGCTCTTTACAATAGATACAACAATATGAGAATGGCTTTTTAATTGCCTATCCCTTCAACAGAAGCACGATGGACATATGCGCTTCGTTACGCATCTAAACACACGCAGCTGTGAGGCCGCGGGGGTTACAATACGAAATAGAGGAACAGAAGCCCTTGGCGCTTGTAAACACTATAGAGAAAAACGCATTAAAAGCGATCAGGTAGGACTCATTTCTGTCCTAAAAATCAATGCATATAGAGCTCATAATGCTGAAACTAAATGGCTATTTCTGGTTGTTTATTTTTCATCTGGCGGAACTATTGAATATACGTGGGACAAACCAAATGGTATGTGTGAATTCGTTAATATATTGTATTCAAACCATGTAATGCATTTAAACTGATGAATATATAATTATGATTAGCTTGATGATGTAATCAAGTGCCTATATATAGCCCTGATGAAGGCTCTAACCGAAATGCATTGGCAGAATGTATATTGATGGCAAAATATGATCGCCCAACACAGTATAATGTGAATCAATAATTATACAAAAACGGGAATGTGAATAAACATTCCTGGCTAAAAGCACATAGATACATTTGACTTTTTTTGTATTTAATTTGAATAACATATTGAAGAAGAAATTGAACTTCTTGGAAAATGTGCAGCCCTACAGAGGGGCCAACTGAGATGCGCCAGTTATAATAAGGCAGAGTTGCCTTGTTTCTGTATTTTTAGTTTATTAAGGTCCTTGTGCTATAGGACTAGGTTTGAACTGGTAGCTCCAGGTTAAAAACAATTTAATCTGACACTGAAGGTGAAATTCATATATTCAATTGAAGCAAAGAAAAAACTTGTGGTGCCCACCTCTCCGATACTTCTGTACCTTCCCAGAGATCGACCTGTTCGCAACTCAGGAGAACGCCCAATGCCAAGACTATGCCTCCAGGTACCACCAGAACCGCTCCAAGGGGAACGGTCTCTGGATAACATGGTCAGGTAAATTTGTCTACGCCCCCCCTCCGACTCACCTTCTCAACATGAAAATGCACAACATGCACCAGGAACCAGTTACCATGATACTGGTGGCCCCCATGTGGGCCCGCCAACCCTGGTTCGCTCACCTCATGGAAATGTCCCTCTCCCACCAGTGAAACTACCCTTCCTGTACAACATGTTGTCTCAGGACAGGGGGGAGACCCTACAACCATGCCCACAAACTCTGGATTTAGCAGCTTGGCTCCTGAGGTCATAGAGTTTGTTCACCTACAGCTCCCTCAGAGGTGCATGGACATACTCAGGGAAGCTAGGAAACCGAAAACACGTTATTGCTATGCCAGCAAATGGAAAAGTTTTGTCATCTGGTGTAATTCCAAGGGCGTCAATACCATCAATTGCTCACCCACACACATTGTGCTGTACCTAACCCATCAGTTGGACACTGGGTTAGTCTTCAATTCCCTAAAGGTTCATCTGGCTGCACTGTCGGCCTACACCACATCACAACAAAAAGTGCTCACAGCGCAACAAAATCGGAAAATTCCTCTATTTTACGATTTTGTTGCGCGGTGAGCACTGATTTTGCTACGTGTTTTAAGCACATTTTTGTATTATACATTTTATAGGACTGATTCTTCTGCCTATTCCAACTTTACCATAGAAGTTGAGAGCCCTCACTAGCACCATATAAGGTAATTTGTTTCCTTTTTGGTACTCAAGTTCATCTATTGAGAACTTTTCAAAGTAATTTAGCTATTCACCAGCTGATCCTTTGTTTTATATGTTTTATCCTACAGGTGCTATGAGACTGACTTAGATCAAGTCTGTGACGCTATAGGAACTAGGTTTTTCGTGTTAATTAGTGGTTTCTCCTGATGAATGTTCGTTAATGATGTTTGTGAACAGAAACGTGTTGAGACAATTCTCTGGATTGACAACAGAGAAGTAAGAATATGATACAATAATTCAAATGGAATCTGGTGCACAACAGGTTGTCTTAGATGTACCTTGCTATTTCCTGACTATGTGTTAATCAGCATTTATTGCCTATTACGTTTTCCTATGTTTTCTGTATAATTGTGGACCATTGAATTTAATTATGTATTTTAACCATTTGATTTATTATTAAAACTGATGTTATTTTTTAGATGTGTTTGGTCCCCTTCGTTTATATGTTTTGAGATTAGCACCTGAATTGTTCGCTCTGTCTTCTATTGAGATTTGTTATTGACCCGCCCGGATACAGACAGAGTAGACACTGCCAATGGTTTTGTACAGCGGTCTACTGGGTTTCCTTTCTTGATATTATAGGCAGTAAAATGACTCCAACCACTCCCCCCCATTTCTAACCAACCGCCAGGATGGGGTCTCAATGTAGTACTTGCTAAGCTCATGGGGGAACCATTCGAGCCGATGCATACGTCAAGCCTTAAGCACCTGTTGTACCAGACTGCCTTCTTAGTGGCTATTACTTCCATAAGAAGAGTTAATGAATTACAAGCATTGTCAGTGCAGGATAGTTTCTTTACCATGCACAAGGACAAACTGGTTTTATGCACTCATCCTAGGTTTTCCCCGAAGTTCATCTCTAAATTTCACGTAAACCAGTCCATTGAGCTACTGGCCTTCTTCCAGAACCCCACCAGCTCAGCTGAGGTTAAACTCCGCAAACTAGATGTAAGGAGGGCGGTCCTTTAGTATGTAAACAAAACACGACCACTGAGGAAAACAGATCAACTGTTTGTCTCCGTAGCACCAGGCAGAGAAGGAGACCGCATTTCTAAAAATGCCATCTCCAGATGGATAGTCCGATGTATACAACAGTGCTATTCTTTATCAAACAAGACACTGTCTTTCACGCCAAGAGCTCACTCCACAAGGAGCACAGTAGCCACTCTGGCTTTCATTGCAAATGTCCCCCTAGACCGCATTTGCAAACCAGCTACATGGAGCTCAGTACATACCTTCACTCGGCACTACTGCATTGACGCACATTCCATACAGATACAAAGGTGGGACAAGCGGTTCTAAAACATTGGTTTGCTAATTAACCTTCACAACCCACCACCTTCTCCTAACACTGCTCGCTAATCTAAGCACAGCATGTGATCTAAGGAGATTCCACAAGCCTCAGAAGGGATACATTACTCACCGTAATTGTATTTCTGATGCTTGTATCTGCTTAGATTCACATGCAGCCCACCCTTCATCCCCTTGGAGAGAACGTGCATGGCTGCTTTATGAGCTTGTCTGATACATATCTGCTTGGATACACCTGTACTCACGCACACTTCATGCTACCTCATGTCAGAAACAAAACAATCTGAGGGATCATGGGTACAGTGTATATCACACTAGGGAGAGGATTACTGGCACGCCCTGTTGACGTCCCTGTTAGGCAGAAACCTGTGCAGTTCCCTTAGGGACCACTGCAAAAGATTTAAGACTACAGGTGTTTGGCAGTAAACCCACTTGGTAGCAGTCTGTACCACACAGATTCACTTGGTAGCTGTGGCTGAGCAGTCAGACTTCCCTCAAGAAGAGTTAGGCAGTATATAGAGTATACACAATAGGTACAGAGATACAGTAGCACAAGCAAACACTGACCAGAGCTTTGGTGTAAAAGTATATAATTATTTATTTAAAGACACACTTGTAACTTACACTAGCACAAAGAGGTAAGTAACTTCAACACACAGTCACTATTCTATATATACAACCCTAATTACTTATTAGACAAGTCTTAATGAGAAACACCACTTATTTTCAGACAGAGGTGAGCGCTTAACATAAGATGGCACTCTAATAAGTTATTAAAAAGGGAGGGAAAAGGCAGAGTTATGGAAGCACACAAATTTCAATACTTTTCAAAGAACCACAGTAAGGCAGGATAGGCAGAGTTCTACTGGAGAGCAAGGAAGTCAATTGCAAGGCCCACTCTTGGAGAGAACAAGCAGAAGGGGTCCAGGTTCACACAGTGGGGGTATGCCCAAAGAGTCTTGTAGATAGTTTGCACACAAAGAATGAAATTAAAGTCAGGAAAAGTTAGCTAGGTTGTCCCAGGCCAGCCCAGGTTAGAAAGTCAAGGCTTTACTGTCACCCCGAACGATCTGTCGCAAGGGAAGCCAGGCGGGACACAGTACCTTAAGTGGGAAGGACGCTCCGGCGGGGGCAGTTGTTCCTGGCAGCGGGTGCAAGTCGGTATTTCGTCCAGAGGAAGAGGAGGTCTCGACGTGGAGGAAAGATGAAGGTCATTGCACTGCCAGGGAAGAAACCAGCCGCGGAGTTCTTTGGTTAAAAGGTACTACCCTTCTATTCGCTGTAGTGGTAAACCGTGGTATTCCGGTTGCCGGGGTGCTTGGCACGGGCAAGGCGGCCACAAGATGTTCCAGGAAGGCGAAAAGAAGGCAAAACTGGTTATCCCCACCAGTCAAAGGAAGAAGACTCTCCGGACTGGAGATCTCCTCTGTCGTCGGGAAAAGTGGTGAGACGGTTCATCAGGGCTCCACCGGTGGTGTCGTCGTTGCAGGTCGGCTCAGCTTCTCCCTCCTCGGATTCTTAGGTCCTGTGGCGACTTCTGAAGTTCCAGTCCCCAAAGCCCTGCTTTTATGCAGAAAACCCCCATTCATTCAGCCAGCTGTCAATCAAACATGCTAAGTGGTGAGCCGACCGGCTCACCACTGGGCCAATCACACAAGAGTGCGACTTGAGTTGCCAAGGCAACTCAGTCCAGGGTGCCTAAACCCCCTCCCACACCTCCTGTGGTACCCAGACAGAGTGGCACCACGTTTGGAGGCTTCTGTGGAGAAGCCCGCCAAAAAGTGGAACAAAGGGCTCGACTTGGGTTGGAGTCACAGAAGAGAACACAAACGCCATTTTAGAATCGAGTTCTGGCAAAAAATACCAACCGGTGAATTAATATTAAATAAATAAACCGGCGGGATGTTCGAGGCTATAGGAATTAAATAATTAAAGTTGGTAGCCTCGAACAATGGGAAAATCCCATAGAGATATATTTGCGGTCGAATATAAAAAGTAGTATCCACTGCCACCAGCCAAAACTCGGTCGGGGGGGACTGGACAGTGCCCCCTCGACCAACAGACCCCAGGGCAATCGAATTGCCCCGACCAGTACGTCCACAATATGATGGTTTGTACTGGTTTCTGTTCATAATTTGGGACTAGTAAAGCCAATGGTGACTTTACATGCCCCGGGAGACAGTAGTCAGTCCCAGGGTATGGAGTCTATGGTGGGGTGTCACTATGACACCACTGTGTTACTGCACGGAGGGTGCTGTATAACACAGAGTAAAAACACATGAGACCCTATGGAATAAAGGACCCCATAGCCCATATAACACATGGAAAGACAAAGGAACACCTCAAATCATGTCTAAGAGTGGGAGTTAAAAGAGTCTCACTCTTAGCAGGAGAAAGAAATAAACCCCAAAATCCAGCAAAGCTGCTGGGGGACTCACTAGGGAAATTAGCCTTTAGAGAGAATTCTCCCTAACAGTCCCTTTCCGAGTTTCGAAAACAACTGTAATACTCTGCAGCTTACACTAGATGTCGGGCTATGCACAGTATGTGATCTAAGCAGATACAAGCATCAGAAATAGGATTACAGTGAGTAATGTTAACCAAATATATATATATATATATATATTTATATATTTGAACTTGAACATGTGTGCACCTTTCAAGACCAGAGACAATTACCCTTAGCACATTAGAGTTACTTTTAGAATGTGAGGGCGAGGATAGGATTACACACATAGGACAGTTTGCTTTGGACATCTTGACATTGGACAGACCTTTTTATTTGATTAAAAGTTTATGGCAACTTTGTCCGTGTCTCATTCCTGGCATTGACATGTGGTGTCAGGGGTGGGATTCTGACTCTGCTGTCACAAACTGAGGAAACCATTAGAACCACATGTTCATTTTCCCTACTATCTTCTATGATAGTAATTATCAAACGGCTACAGGGAGAGGAATTTATAATTTAAGTAACCGCAGATTAAACAATCCTTAACATTAAGCAAGCAATAGTAAGTTCCCTTTCCCCAAGGGGCGCTGTTGAGCGGTAGGTGGATGAGGACATGGGCCTCTGTAGCCCTGCTGCGACCGCTGATATCCTGCAGCATATATCCTGCTTTTCAACAAAATCCTGGTGTGAGCTGAGCAACATTTTGCTGCAGAATATTTCTGCTTTATTTTGCTATGCTTTAGAACAACATTGGTGCCAGAGAAGCCCTGAATCGAACGCTTGTCGGTGCGAGGCCGGGTGACATGTAGCATTGGTGGCCGGTAAGGAGCGCTGGCTGCCTGCCGCAAAGTGACAGATGCGGCACTGATGAATGGTTCACGGAGAGTGCCTGTCAGTGTGGCAGAAGGAGGCTGCTGCTGGCAAGTAGTGGGCGAGTGCCGAGGGGCAGCATGGGGCACACTGACAGTGGTGCTGGGGCTCCGGTAATATATCGTGGAGAGCGAGCATTGGGCCCACGATGTTGGTTGCTCTGCCGGCGGGGAGCGGGAGAAGCAGGGAGGAGCGCAGAGTTGGTGCACAGCAAAGGGACACCGCCAGATCCACGGAGGCCTCATCGGACCTCACACACCTGCAGACAATGACTGGATTACTGACAGCAGCCTGGGGCGAATTGCTTTAATAGGTTTCAAGTCGGGACAGCAATTCTCAACAAGGTGGGACTGACCTTGGAGGTGGATGTCAAGGCACTACATTTCACTAGCGGACGGGAAATGAGGATTCCGTGCTACTAGTGGAATACATACAAGTGGTAATTACAGGTTCGCACATTACCACTCTCAATTAGTCAAAGGCGGCATTTCTTCTGTGTGAGACTGCATCTCTGCCTGCCTTCTATGAAGACCTACTTCTAATAAACAGTTGCGTGGTGTATCCCAGGGGGCAAATAACCTTGAGATCTGGGGACAGTGCGCCCAACTCTGGCACAGTCCCGCCAGAACTCTGACATCTAGTCACCCTAATACAGCTCGACGTGACCAGACAATGGCGACCAGGCCCGCTCCTGGGGCTGGCCACGTGCTGCGCCATGGTTAAGGACAAAGCGAGGAGAGCAGAACAACGCATCTTGGATTCTGACGAGCTGCTTAAGCGCTGTAAGGTTTTTTACAAACTGGCCGCGTTGGGGTGGGGGGATGGGGGCGGGGTTATTTCACCAACTCTATTTTTCTTTCCAAATGACAAGCTAGACCCAAATAAGGCCCAAGCCGGTGTCACCACTGGTTTGCCATAGGGTTGATCTTGGTCCTTATTATCTAGTCTTGCTTATACAGCCTAGGTCTGTGTAGGTGACTTTTGACTCGTGTTTACTCGTGATTTATCTTTCTTCGACTACTTAGCCAACAGAGGAATAGTCTCCTCTGGCCTTTTTCCTTTCTTCATGCCAGAGGGGCCAATCCCCGCCCCCATGTCTTTTCCCTCTTGCCAGGGGGGACAGTCCCCGCCCCCTGGTCTTTCCGGTTGCCTTAGGGGACAATCCTGTACCCTGGTCTTATCCACTGGTCGTTGTGGGACTTCCCACAGTATATGTCTTGGTGGCCTGGGAGTGGTCTCCTCCCTTGTTAATGCTCTCTGTTTTCCTTGTTGTATCTCGGGTATAGAAAGGTTTTGGTTCCTGTTCCCCTTTGTTTTACCTAATTATGTGCCCCTTGTATTAGACTGTTAGGAATTGGGGGGTGCAGGGCGGGAAGAATTCCGACAGTCCTTATAGTAACTTTCCTGAGGGTGGTTATCCCATCTGTGTTTTATGAACACGTGACTTTGTCTCCCTCATTTCAGTCCTCGAAGATCTGTGCTGGCCCACCTCCACCCCAAGTTTATCTCGTACCTGTCAAGGCGTGCCCCACTTCTACGGCTCCTCCTCGGTTGGGGATATCACAGAGGCCAGGGGTGTTTGGATCAGCCATTCCGCTCGACTTTGTTCGTCTCTCGCGGTCTCTGCTACAACTGCTACATTAATTACTACTTCTCTCCTGTGCTCCAATTTTTATTCTTTTGACTCCTGGTGGCTCCTTTGCGCTGCAATACTAGTGTGGTTGCTCTGTTTCCTGTGGCCTGTTTCTGCCTCCATATTGGATTCCCTTGTTCCGCTATCTCCTTGCATAAGGTAACATTTGGCAGTACAGACATACATTGGGAAGGAAGGAGAAGAAGAGGCAATTGGTAACCGGGTATTATTTCCGGATTCTGCGGGTATCACGGTTTGGTTTTCACATACTTTGTGGGTTTGATTTCTTTCAGAGGTTATTTCTGTTTCCTTGGAGTTCTGTGCGCATGGAGAAGCAGCTTGCAGCAGTCTCCCAGAAACTCACTCACCTGGAAACTAGCGCATAGGACAACGAGGGGAGATCATGGTGCAATAATCTTTGCATCTTGGGGGTGCTAGGAAAGGAGTAAAGGCCATGTACGCAACAGTGGTTGGTGGACCTGTTAGCCGCAAAGAAACTTTAAAAAAAACTTTATTTATAGAGTGATTGACATTACAACAGGAGAAAAAGACAGAAGCATTGACAGGAGAAGGTACATTACATTTTGGTTGTTAATGTTAACTCTACAGTGATTGAAACATAGTTTGTTATGAGCAGTGACTTAGGCACAAGTGGGCCAATATAAAGGGTATAGGGAGAGGGGCAATCGCTAATTGGTTAGCAAGCTATTGATATCATGTGTATACGTTTGAGTTGATAAGTAATTGTGGGAGGGGGGGCCATATGTCTATAAGTTTGAAGTCCACAGGTTGTAGTGAGGACCAACGCTCCTCCATGTCCGATGCCCACTGTGTCATAGATGAGCAGGAGGGGCGTAGCCGCAACATCAGCAAACTTCAGGTTGCTAACAGCATACAAAGGCTCGCCAGTCTGTGAAAGCTACGTTGTAATCGTTCAAATTGATGGAACAAACAGTTGGACAGGGTAGGTTCTATAGTCCAATTGAATATCTCTGACATGACATCACAAATCCCGTTGCAGTATTCTCCCAGTCTTGGGGAGCTCCAAAGCATGTGGGAATATCCTGCCCCATCTGTATGGCATCTGGGGCACAGGCCAGAGTGGGTGCGCAAAAAGAAATGTAGCCTGGCTGGGGTGTAGTGGGATATATGTAGTACTTTAACTGTTTTAGCCAAAATATGGAGTTGAGGGATACAGCACAGGTCTGTAGGCACGTGGATTCCCAAATGTCGTCAGTAATGTTTATGTCTAGATCCCCAGCCCAGGCCTCCTGGAGTCTCACCAGGAGTTTGCAGCCACGGCCTTGCAGCGAGTCAAATAATCTTGCCACCCCACCCTGTACAGAGGTTCCTCTTATGATAGTATCTAACAGTGGCTTATCGGGTGGTTGCGCTGGAAACTCAGGCCAAGTTTTTTTAGCTGCTCAGCGAAGTTCAGTGTGTTGTAGCCACAACAAGGAGTGTCTGCATAGGGGTCCTGGTAGGTCTTGAAATGTGATAAAGGATTCCATGTTGTATATATCACCCACATCCATGTATCCATCTGCCTCCCATTGTCGTGCAGCTATTTTGCTTATTCTAGGGAGCATAGGACAGCGAGGGGAGATCATGGTGCAATTCGCATCTTGGGGGTGCTGGAAAAGGAGTAAAAGCCATGTATGGAACAGTGTCTGGTGGACCTGTTCACCAGAAAGAAACTCCCCAAATTATTTATTTTTTTAAACTTTATTTATAGAGTGCTTGATGGATCCATCACTATGGCGAATAGAGAATTAGTTTATTTGTTCGGTTTTATTTGACCGAATCTTGCATTTGGCCAGTAACATTCGATCAAATAAAACCGATCAAATAGGCCAATACGTGCCGAACATGGGGTTGCGGGGGTGTCCCCCGGTCCATATGTTTGGCACAAATTAGTCTTTGGTTGTTGTAGGAGTGTCCCCTGCTTCCTCAATATTGGAAGCGGGAGGCCGGAAAGAAAAAGAAAAGATCAAACCTGCGTTGAAGAGACAGATCTGCCGCCGCAGGGGTGAAGTGGACCAGGCGGCGAGATAACGGGTAAGTGGGGTTGGGGGGGTGAAACCTTTTTTCCCCCAAAACCTGCAAAGCTGACCGCATGCAACATCATACGACATGATGTTGCATACGGTCAGTTTTTTTTCAAAGAGTTTTTTTCGATTGATTTTCTTTTTTTTCTCGGTCAATTATACCCAAACCGCGAATAGTAGGGGTGACAGCGAGCAGCCCTGTCGGGCCCCACTGTGTATGCCAATAGAGGCCGAAAGGACGATATGAACCCAGTCCCAAAGTCACATTCTTCTAGTACTGCCCACATAAATTGCCAGGATACTGAGGCAAAGGCTTTTTGTACATCCAGGGCTGCGGCAACCGCCTGCGCATCATGATCGATCTGTGCCAAGATATTAAAACAGTGTCTCAGGTTAAGTACTGTTGATCGACCGAGGACAAAGCCGGATTGGTCTGGGTGAATAATATATCCCATGTATGGGGCTAATCGCAACGCTAATACCTTTGCAAATATTTTAATGTCAGAGTTCATGAGGGAAAGGGGATGGTAGGAGCCACATTGTTCAGGAGGTTTGTCCGTTTTTTTTTCTTTTAAAACATCTTTTTTATTGAGCTTAACAGAACAATAAACAAATCAGTAGTAATCCCAAAAATAGAGAAGGATCAGGTACAACAAATAAAACAAGTACACGAACCCCCCGTCCCCACCCACTTCATCAGCTGCCCCATCCCCCGGACCAGATACCCTGACTCCCTGAAACATTCCCCCCATCCCACAAACATTGACGATTGGGATCTTCTTCGCAGTGTTAGTGTCCATAAAGAGCACATATATACCCGTATACCCGGAGCCCTTAATTGATATATGTATTGGCCAGCTCTCCAATAAAGTCAGCTTGAGTCAGCTTGAGTAGGTATACCACGCCTCCTCATCACTGCACATTTTAATTTGCAGATTTTACAGGTCAGACCGAGGTAGGCCTGAGTAGGCGCAAGAGCTGTCTTCCAGTTCATGATTAGGAATTTACGAACAGAAAATGGGAGATTGTGTACCAATTGTCGTACGTTGGGGTCTGTATGCAATTCATCTTGGTTCATACCAAATAACAATGGACCCGGGCAAAGGTAATGGAGGTGGTGGGAATATGAGACACCAATTTGTGAATTCTCCGCCAATAAATTATAATAGCCGGACCCAACCACAAAATATGACCCAAAGTACCCAGCCCCCACACTGGTGCCAGCACGCCGCAGAGTGTACCAGGTCCATGCAACACAGTTTGTAGGGGGTGTAATATAGTCGCTGAATTTGTTTGTATTGAATTTCCCTATTGTGAATAATGTAGGTCATGGCGGGGATACTCTCGAAGTAGTAAAAAATGAACACCCCCGTTGATGTGGGCAACAAGTCGGTGGACCATTGTGCTGCAAGGGTTACATTCCATTGGGTGTTATTTGGGATGCAGGTGGCATAGAATGAGCGCAACTTGGGGAAATCAGTGGAGTTTCACCCCAGCTCCTGTTCACCTGCAGTGGGGGTTTCTAGTAGAGTCTGCGTGGTGGTGTTCACCTTAATCACTGGAAGAGAAGAAAGGACCCAGGCTATTTAGCCATTGGTGTGGGCCGCACACCTGTGTTACCCACTCGGGGTTACATTTCTTGACTGCTCATCGAAAATAATTTAAACAAAATGTAGGATATTGTCAAAGCGTTCATTTAATCAGAAGAAACTTTGGTTAATTTTTCAAATGGTAATTGGTTACACATCACCAATTAGATTGACGCTGAATAATAGGCAAAAAAAACTTTGGCTAATGCATTTCGGACATTTTTCCTTCGTCAGAGCCGGGTTTGTATTCAATAAGATTACTGCTAGAGTGTGCGTTTAACATAAATTCAATATCATTGTTCATTGCATGTACACAATACAGGGTACACACAATACAAAAATACAACACAAAACATATAAGAGAGAGAATTTTCACGAACAATTAGTATCAGTGGCAACAGGAACTCTTTGTTACTTTCCTTCTGTTTGTGCCTTAGCAATAATTAAATTAATAATTAAATACGTTGCCACGGTAACGCTTTGCTTTGTAGACGCTGACGGCGTTCGCAGTGTCCAGCTCGCAGAGGGAGATTTAACAGCGCCGCGAGCGCAGAAGGTGAGCTCACAGAATATATACACTGCTTCATCCAGCAGTAATCTCTAATCTAAGTGATAACCGTACGTGAAATTTTATATTGTAGTTTTATATTGTAGCAAAAGCGGATTCAAATCGCTGACATAAGCAGATCGAGAGCAGGGTGGAAGCCTGCATATAGGTAAGTGCCTCACAGTAAGGTGAAAGGTGGTGGATAACCAGGCACGAGAGAGGTTTATGGCGTAAGGGAAAACTTCAAAAAGCAAGAGCAAAGGTCACATGGGTGAGCACAAAAACTATTCAAGTACTAGTTGATTCAAATAAATGTGGAGAGGGAAGAGGCTCAGTCAGATAACCATTTTAACTTCATATCTTAATATTAATCAAACACATCATTATAGCATAACAATCTATAATACATTCACACAATAACATCCTTATAATTCATTCAATTTTATAACAATGCAATATTTTTTTCAAAATGATCAAAAAAAGAAGAGAAATTTAATCTAAAAGCGACCTATCCATTGCTACTTAATTTGATGCCTAACCATATAAATTGTAGACAGTATCAGTAAATCTTGGTAGGAATGCTGTCACAAAAAGTGCTAAGTGCCGAAAGTGCTATGTGTCTACTGTAGATACAGAATAGTATAGTATCTTCAAAAATACAGTTTCGGCGACAAAGTATTGTCTAGTTCAATCATTAGAACTTATGGTCGCCTTCGTCAGGGTGCACTATTGAGTAAACAAATAACATTGGAGAAACACTGACATTGGAATTTGTATACAGTTTGTAATTAGCCCAGTGGTTCCCATTGTTGTATCACTGTGATATTCCAAACTTGATTGCAGATCCCAATTCTAATAAGAGCATCAACCCAGATAAAAACATTAAAAACACACCAAAAGTGATTATATGGGAAAAAACATAGAAAAAACATTGGAATAAAAACTGACTGAACCTCAACAAACCCCACACTTAATTATAATTCAAATTGGAGGACTACCAATACTAAACATAAGATGTTCACCTTGATTAATCCATAAGAGGCGCAGAGAACCAATGCTTTATTCACGCAGCCCAGTGAGTAAACAGAAGATAGCCATATTACATCTGCAGAGACAAAAGGTGGTATTGGAGATATAACTGAATTATCCCAACTTCTAACCATTTTTCACAAAGAAGACTAATCCACAACGTGCACAAAGCTACAAATCCATAAAAATACTAACCTCTGATTTGTGCTGTTGCCAAACATATGCACAACTAAATCACTGAAGTATATACACCTCTAGTGTTGCAGAATAAGGTGTCCAAAATTACATCTCAATATGGTAGTGGTAAACTTCAATGGAGTGAAGTAAAAAATGCAGCCACTTGATAAGGCCTAGGAGAAAAGAGACACAATAATAGAAAATATGTATAAATAAAAATAAAGAAACACAAATTTCGAGGGGATTGGGTCCTCCGACGTATTCCATATCTATGACAGGTAATGTCCACAGCTGTGCTGCTTCGGAAAATCTTTGGCGTCTGTGTCCTGCGTCGATGACGTCGATGCACCGTCCCCGAGGACCACCTCCGACGGCCGACGTCACCCGATGTGATAAGTAGGACGCACGACGCCCATAGCCTCAGTTCTGTTTTTTCCGCGAACGTGTTCGCTTTGTGAATCTCGGTACGCCTCGACTCGTTGGAGTTACTGTTTTCTTTCTCGGTTCGTTGAACCTGTTCGGTTTGTTTGTGGCGATGTCTTTCTCAACTTCGACCCCGCGTCCGGGCTTCAAGAACTGCGGGGACTGTGGGTCCAAGATGTCGGTCACGGACTCGCACAACGCCTGCCTCTGGTGCCTCGGGGAGGCCCACGATACGGACGACTGTGTCGACTGCCAGTCGCTCACTGCGAAGGCTTTGCGTGAACGCAAGAAGAAACTGTCGGTAGGTCGGGTGTCTAAGCCCCGGAAGTCAAAGTCTGCGGGGCTTTCGACCGATGACTTGAGGGGTGACTCTCCGTATCGTCGTCGGAAGTCCGGTGGGTCTCCTTCCAGGAGTCGGTCTCGCCACTCCTCTGCCTCTTCTAGGCATTCCAGGAAGCGCCGGCATAGGTCGCCTTCCCCGTCCTCTTCCGAGGACTCGGCCCGTCGGCGGGTCGCTTATCCCTCCATGGAAGCGACACCGGAGGAATGGGCTTCCTTCGGGAAGCAGATGCTAGCGATTCTGGAATCGCAGGGCACCGGTCCGTCTGCGCCTCCGAGTGGGGTCGGTCGGCACCGGTCGAGAGACACCGCCCGTACGCCTTTGGGCTCGGGTGGTCGGCACGGCTCGTGGGAGAGGTCCCGCTCGGACAAGGGTAGCCGCTCTCGCCATGCCCGTTCCAGGTCCCGGTCCTCGACGCGCTCGAGACCGCGTGATCCTGTGCCATCTTCGAAGATGTCGACGCCGGTGGTGCCGAGGTCGTCGACGATTACTCTCGAGGTTCCGTCTTTGAGGGGGTCGTCGACGCCATTGGCGCCCAGGCTGTCGAGAGACACGCTCAGAGCTCTGGCTTCGAGGACTGTGTCGACGCCGCCAATGCTGGAAGCGTTGCAGCTGACGCGGATTCGCCCTCAACGCCTTTTCTGTTGACGCCGGCGCCGACTCGCTGGGCGCCCTCGACGCCTTTCGAGGCGGTGGTGTCGGTGGGGCCCCGTGGCACGGGGTTTGCCCCTAAAAAGGCTATGGCTAAGGTCAGGCACTGCTTTGGTCCGCAGAGGTCTTCCTCTCCCCGCCTGGAGTACATTTCAGAGGGTGATGAAGGCTCTGATGGCGGTCTGGTTCCGGTTACGGTTCCGGATGAACTTATCTCGGGCCATAGTCAGTTTGATGACCTGAGGCAGTCACTGCATGATGACAGTGGATTGGACACCTCTCCGGAGGTGGAGTTTTGTCGGCCGGAGCCTGGCACTCATGCCGATTCGTCATATCGGCGCCTTATGTCTCGGGTTACCGAGTACTTGGGTTGGTCGGCTCCCCCAGGGGAGTTCGTTCAGGATGATCTCACGGACATCCTTGATCTCAGTCCACCCACTGACCCGGTTTTGCCTTTTCATATGGATTTGCAGAGAAGGGTGGCGGCAGCTTGGACTGCTCTGGAGAGTCTCCCGGCAGTGGGCAAGTCTTTGTCGCGAAAATACCGTCCAGCCAGTAGCGACCCCTGCTACTTGTCTAGGCACCCCACCCCGGAGAGTTTGGTGGGTCAGGCGGCTACGGCCCCGGCAAAGCAGGCGTCGTATCCTACCATCCCTCCGGATAGGGACGACAAACGTTTTGATGGCTGGGCGAAGAAAGTGTTTTCTTCTGGGGGTATGGCGCTTCAGGCGGCCAACTCCATATGTGCCTTGTCTCGTTTCACACACACTCTGTGGAACTGTGTTGCATTAGCGGCTGATCATATTCCCGAAGGGGACGAACGGGATGGTTTCCTTGCTATGGTTCAGGATGGCAAGGATGCCATGTGTGAGGCCGTTCAGTCGGGTTTGGACTTGGCGGATTGTGTCAGCCGGTCCATGGCGGCGAGCACCGTAATGCGCAGGTTTGCGTGGTTGAGGAAGTCTGGGTTCGCTCCTGATGTGCAGTCCCGGCTCCTCAACATGCCCTTTGATGGTGAACACCTTTTTGGCAGCAAGGCTGACGAGAGCTTTGAGAGGTTGCAGACCTCCAAAGCTGCAGCGAAGTCATTGGGCGCTGCAGTTCGCCAACCTCCGCCTTTTCGTCCTTGGGGACAGCAATGGAGGGGAGGTTCCGTTCGCTATTACTCGTCCTTCAGTAAAGCGAGAGGAGCTTGCAGTCAAAGAGGCCATCGTAAGAGTGCCAGAGGTGGAAACAAAGGTACTCGAGGTGCCAAGGCCGCTCGGGCAGTTGCCTCTTTGCCCTCAGGCAACGCCGCAGCCGCTACCAATCAGTCATGAGGCCAGGTCCCATGGTTCGCCGGTTGGGGGAAGGCTGGCGCAGCATCTTGTAGAGTGGCAAGCTATTACTTCGGATGTGTGGGTTCTGGAGATCATAACCCACGGCTACTGTCTTCCTTTTCGGCAGAGGCCTCATGACAATCCTCCAGGGAACCTCTCTTTGAAGAGTCTGGATCCGCTCCTTGCACAGGAAATTCAAGCCCTGCTGGAGGAAGGTGCCATAGAACTAGTGCCTGTAGCGGAGAGGAACAAGGGATGGTATTCCCCTTATTTTTTGATTTCAAAGAAAGACGGGAGATTGAGACCCATCATGGACTTGCGCGGTTTGAACAAGCTCCTCAGGAAGGACAAGTTCAAGACTCTTTCTCAAGTCCTCCAGGCCCTTCAACTTCAGGACTGGTTGGTGTCCCTCGACCTCAAGGATGCTTACTTCCATGTGCCGATCCATCCCAAGCACAAGAAGTACCTGAGGTTCGCGGTTGGTGCCTCGCACTTTCAGTTTCGGGTCCTGCCGTTCGGATTGGCCTCCGCCCCGAGGGTTTCACCAAGCTCATGGTGGTGGTGGCAGCGCATCTCAGGAAAGGGGGGATTCACGTCTACCCTTACCTGGATGATTGGTTGATCGGGGGAGCTCTCCCGAGCAAGTCCTGGATCATTTGTCCGTCACCTGCCACTCCCTTCACAGGCTGGGCTTCTCCCTCAATTTAAAGAAGTCCCATTTGACACCAACGCAGCGGCTCCAGTACATCGGAGCAGTGCTCGACACGTCCCTGGGGCAGTGTTTTCCTCCTCAGGTGAGGGCTCACCACATTCAGCAGATGGTGCACAAGTTTCAGTTTGCCCAGACTCTCCCAGCGTCCGAGTTCTTGAGACTGCTCGGCCTCATGGCATCCTGCATTCTTCTGGTGCCAGAGGCTCGTCTGCGGATGAGATCTTTGCAGTGGGCACTCAAGCTCCAGTGGTCTCAGTCCTCCGGCAGGCTGTCGGACCCTGTTCAGGTGCTGCCCTCGGTAGCCCGGGACCTTCTGTGGTGGGCCGTCGAGGGCAACCTGATGAAGGGTGCCCCATTTTGGCTGCCCTGGCCGGAGGTGACGATCGTGACGGACGCATCCCTCACGGGATGGGGAGCTCATGCCAACGAGCTGACAGTCAGCGGTCGTTGGTCTCCGTCGGAGTCCAGACTCCATATCAATCTGTTGGAGCTCAGGGTCGTCAGGCTAGCCCTGAAGGCTTTTCTGCCGACTGTGCACGGGAAGAGTGTCCTGATTCTGACGGACAACACGGTGGCCATGCACTACCTCAACAAAAGGGGGGGGCAGGGTCACTTCCGCTGTGCAGGGAGGCGATGCAGCTCGAGGTCTGGGCCATCCAGCAGGAAGTTTTGATCTCGGCAGTTCATCTGGCCGGAGACGACAACGAGAAGGCAGAGCACGATCTCTCACGAGTGGGAGCTGGCTCAGGAGATTCTCCTGGAGATCTTTGCCCTTTGGGGGACCCCTCAAGTGGATCTCTTCGCCTCCAGTGTCAACCGGAAGTGCGAAAGGTTTTGCTCGCAGGAATTTCCTCCAAAAGGAGCCTTAGGAGACGCGTTCGTGGTGGAGTGGTCATTCCCACTGCTGTACGCATTTCCTCCAGTCCCCGTCATCCCGCAAGTGTGCAGAGGTTACGGAGGTTCGGCTCCCGGATGATCCTCATTGCTCTGGCGTGGGCCCGGAGGACGTGGTACCCGGACCTTCTAGACTTGTCCATCTACCCTCCACGTCGTCTTCCCTACCGAGACGATCTGCTCTCACGGCAGGGGGGTCAGGTTCTCCATCCAGAGGTCAGATCCCTCAATCTTCACGCTTGGCTTCTGAAAGGTTGAGGTATAAGGATTGGGACCTCCCTGAAGACGTGATGGAGGTGTTGCTCTCGGCCAGGCGGCCGGCAACTAAGTCTCTGTACCGTTGCCGTTGGAGAAATTTCTGCGACTGGTGCAGAGTTAAGAATATGGATCCTTTTGAATGTGACATTCCCATGGTTCTGTCTTTTTTGCTTTCTTTGGCCCACAGGGGCTTGCAAGTGGGGACCATTAAAGGTTACCTGGCGGCGCTGTCCATATTTAAGCGCTCGTCTGAAGAGTGTTCATATTTTAAGATTCCTTTAATTTCGCAGTTTTTGAAAGGGCTCACTAATGTGTTCCCTCCGTCACCTTTTTTGGTGCCAGGTTGGGATTTGAACCTTGTTCTTAAGTTCCTTATGGGTGCTCCGTTTGAGCCTTTACATTCTTGCCCTTTGAGGCTGTTAACTCTGAAAACTGTGTTTTTAGTTGTGGTTACTTCCGCTCGCAGAGTGAGTGAGTTACAGGCACTTTCAGTTAAGCCACCCTTCACTGTATTTCACAAGGGCAGGGTTGTCCTTAGAGTTCGTCCTTCTTTTCTTCCGAAGGTGGTTTCGGAATTTCATTTGAGCCAGAAGGTTGCTCTTCCGGCGTTCTATCCTCCTCCACATCCTGGTAAGGAAGAGGAGAGGCTCCCTAGGCTTGAACCTAGGAGAGCGTTAAGCTTTTATATCTCGCACATGTTCCGGGTCAGAGTGGACGATCAACTTTTCATTGGTTACGCTGGAAAGCGTTTGGGACAAGCTGTGACGAAACAGACTTTGTCTCGTGGGATTATTTTAGCTATCTCCGAGTGTTACCGCTTGGCGGATAAGGACCCTCCGGCTGGCTTGCGGGCCCATTCTACAAGAGGAGTGGCTGCGTCTACTGCCCTGCAGAGGGGAGTTCCTATTCGTCACATCTGTGATGCAGCCACCTGGGCTTCAGTACAAACTTTTGTACGTCACTATTCCCTCGATTCCTTCAGGGGGCAAGATCTGGCCTTTGGCAAGGCAGTTCTCTATTCCGCTATTTCATTGGGCATGCTAAATTTGTATTCTAAATTCTTTCCCACCTCCTTGCTTGGTACTGCTTTGGGAGTCTGTCATAGATATGGAATACGTCGGAGGACCCAATCCCCTCGAAGAACAAGTTACTTTCTTACCTGGTAACGTTCTTTCGATGGAATGGTCCTACAACGTATTCCATATCGCTCCCTCCCTGCCTTCCCCGCTGCAGAATTTATTTTGCGATTGCAGCTTGCGTTCCGCAAGGCCTTGTGTGTCTGACTGGAGGAAAACTGGTGGCACACATTCTGGGAAAAAACTATAACTGAGGCTATGGGCGTCGTGCGTCCTACTTATCACATAGGGTGAAGTCGGCCGTCGAAGGAGGTCCTCGGGGACGGCGCATCGACGTCATCGACGCAGGACGCAGACGCCAAAGATTTTCCGAAGCAGCACAGCTGTGGACATTACCTGTCACAGATATGGAATACGTCGTCGGACCATCCCATCGAAAGTACGTTACCAGGTAAGAAAGTAACTTGTTCTACTAAATGTTGAAAGGCCCCATAAATATGTAAAGGCACTATAATAAAAAGTTCAAAGCTAAATCACTGTCAATTCTCTGTAATGTCATATGGACAAACCTGAAAGTGATTACTGGCACCTATCCATGACATGCATTGATGGATTCAGTGGCTAAACCGTTCCACAATTGTACCGACATAGTGTAATCAGCAATGCTTCTGCAGTTGAAAGATGCATTAAAGCAAAATTGTTGCTATTGTATAATCAAGGAATGAGCCAAATGTAAGGCTCAATTGATTTCACTAGACAATAACCTAACAGACTAGGACATTGCAGCGTCTGTGTACCGTATTTATAAATATATTGCCACGTTTTCAAAAGTTCTTCTCGAATACCGCGGACGTCAATGTAGGTTCATAATAACGTTATAAAGAGAAGGAAGTGCAGCATAACGCTATGAAAAGAAGGAAGTGCAGCGTAAGCTTACCCCTTTGTTAGAGCATTATCGTAATAGTAAAGCTCCCACGTTGAGGCGCCGACCGCAAGCATCCACATGTCGGAACCGTTTGCTCACGTTCTCATTGAAACTGACGCCGTAATGGCAAAGCACTCTTGTAAACACGAGAACGTAGAAAAAGAAATGGTACTGGTCACCTAATCAAAAAGTTTCAAAAAACTAAAGAGGGACTATTCAATATTATTACAATGCCGGTCTTTCAGGAAGTGGGTTGAATGCCCCGTAGAAAAACACAGAAAATTAAATCAATCAATGCGTGGGGGGAAAATATAAATAAAGATGAAACCAACAAAGAAGCGTGGCATGAAAGTAATGCCTAACAAAAAACCTAAATTGTTAAATTGAAAGGAAAAATAATGAAGTAAAACCGCAGAAACAACTATTAAAACATTTTTTTTAGATGAAATAAATTAATAAATAAATCATGAAAAATACGAGGCAAGATAACAAGTACACCAATCCATAAGGGAAACAGAAAAGGGCTCATGGAACGCAATGGAGCCATTCTTCTTGACGATTGAGCCCTAGGTCATAACTATTTGTGTTATACATCCACCATTATTCCCTCTGAGCCAGTCTAGATGATATATTGTTGGAGTCAACTCCTGAGACTTTCTCGAGGACAAACCAGGAGGCATTGCGTCCCCAGGTGTGGAGAGGGCAGGAGCCCCCACATCCATCAAGGACGAGGCCCCTGCATTGACAAGCTGCGAGCCACGACCTACGCGCTGCATCCGAGCGGCTGCCTGCACCCCTGCGCTGGGCTACACCAGCTGGGCTGATTCCTGCCCTGCCTGGGCACCACACTGCTGCCCCAGACCCCAACGGGCCCTGCAATCGCTCCCAAACCGCACGCGCCGACATTGTGCAAATCCAAAATGTAGGGCGGGATGATAACGAGGCTGAGGCCCCGCTGCGTTGCTAAGCAACACATGTTTGGCGCCCTTTTTAAGCACAAATATCCGCCGGCAGGCGGAAGAGCCGGCAGCCATCCGAAGGCCTCTTAAGGCCAATTGTCCCTATTTGCCCCTGCATTGCGTCCCCAGGTGTGGAGAGGGCAGGAGCCCCCACATCCATCAAAGATGAGGCCCCTGCATTGACAAGCTGCGAGCCACAACCTAGGCGCTGCATCCGAGCGGCTGCCTGCACCCCTGCGCTGGGCTACACCAGCTGGGCTGATTCCTGCCCTGCCTGGGCACCACACTGCTGCCCCAGGCCCCAACGGGCCCTGCAATCGCTCCCAAACCGCACGCGCCGACATTGTGCAAATCCAAAATGTCGGGCTTGATGCGGGATGATAACGAGGCTGAGACGCCTCTGCGTTGCTAAGCAACGCGTGTTTGTGCGCCCTTTTTAAGCACAAACATCCCCCGGTAGGCGAAAGAGCCGGCTGCCATCCGAAGGCCTCTTAAGGCCAATTGTCCCTGTTTGCCCCTGTTCGCCGATGACCGACGCGAAGGGCGAGCACCACGAGTGGACATCTGTCCACTATTGTCTTTATTACGAACGCCGGTTCGCACACTAAAGCTGCCCTGTCCTAAGCCTACTGCCAAGTACTACCATGGACCCAATGATGCCCGCCTACCCAAAACCTCTGTTAAGCCATCACTCCGCTAACCTCTCTAATGACTTCCATCTATTGCCTTATGGTCGCTAAAGACCACTCCTGCCATTATTGATTGCGCCCTGGTCGCTCCTAGACCACATTGTAATTGCATTTTGCCTTATGGTCGCTAAAGACCACTCCTGCCATTATTGATTGCGCCCTGGTCGCGGATAGACCACATTGTAAAATACATGGCATCTATCTCTGCCCACTCAGCCCCCACCAATATAATGCTGGCTCTCCTTACCATTATCATGTTCCCTTTTTGTATAGTCCCTAATGCTACACCATGCACAAGAGGACATTTCCTCAAGGTTGGCGAAGGACTAGCCAGACTAGGTTGTCAACGCCACTTCCCTATCCCCTGCCCCACCCCCTTCCTCCCCACACACCCCCCTTTCCCCATACCATCTGCTCAATCCCACATTACACCTACCACCATCAAGAATGCAGGAACCTCAGACTTCCCGCGCCTCAGTGCCAACCCGTCCACATACATACACACCAAACCTATTAGCATTAATGATAGGACCACACCCATTCTGGGTACTGAAAGACTCAATAGACTCATGTCTAGAACTAAAATGTCTCTACTAACTACCTCACTCACCACCACACCAAATACACCGACCAAACTAAAGGCGCCCATCAATTTCCAACACAAAAGCCTCCACAACGCACCACTCAAACCCCAAACCAAGAACAAAACCACTGATTTTTCCCCCATTTTAGGTAAAACAGCCCCCCTGCCCCCACCTCCACCCTCAAAAGTGCACTCATCAATGCCCGTTCACTAGGTGCCTATGCAATAGATATTCACGACCTCATTGAGGACCAACATCTTGATATGCTGGTGGTCACTGAAACCTGGATTCACCCAGCGGCAGGACCACTTCTAGCCCTTGCCATTCCCCCGGGATTCAGCATCCTTAGAACATACAGGACAAACACCCAAGGAGGTAGAGTTGCCATAATAGCCAAAACCACTCTGGAAATCAGAGTTTGCCCAATAGAACAGATACAAGGTTATGAACTCCTACTAGTGAAGTACACTTCCAACCCTAAGACCACTACCAACTTTCTAGTGGTGTACAGAGCACCCAACAAAAAGACACACCCCGACTTGGACATCCCGCTACTCCTAACTCCCCTCATCAAGCCTAAAACTAAATGCATAGTCCTCGGTGACTTTAACCTAAGATACAATGACCCTCTGGACTCCGATGCATCTACATTCTATACAGCCATGTCAGAAATGAATTTCGTACAGCTGATAGATAAACCCACCCACTCAAAAGGAAGAACCTTGGACTGGCTTCTCACTCTTAACTCTCTAGTCACCATTGACTCCATCCTCCCAGTCAATTGGTCAGATCACTATGTAATTAACTTCACTATAGACAACGCTAGTACAGATCACATCACCCCCAAAAAACCAGAAACTTTCGAAACTAGAAATATCAAAAAGCTCTCTTCCGACAAACTTACTCCAGCCCTGAGTGCTGCCCTTGCCCATACGGTTCTAGGCACTAACAACCCTTCCTATATAGCAGAACAATACCAAAAATGCCTTACCCAAACTATTGACCTACTTGCGCCCATTACCACTAAAACCCGCAGACCTGACAAACGTTCCTGTTTTTGGTTTAATGAGGAACTTGTAGCCTTAAGACGTACAAAAAGATCACTTGAACACCTCCATAAGAAAAACAATACCCCAGAATTGGCATTAGCCTTCGCTGACGCCAACAAAACATATAAATCAGCAATTATCACCCAAAAAGCCAATGCCTTTAAGCTTCGCATTACTAATGCTTCCTCAGACAGCAAAGAATTGTTTACCATCCTTAGAGAGCTTGAAAACCCTTGTCAAACCTCAGCACCTTCCAACGCTAGTAAAGACTGGTGCACCACTATACAAAACGCCCTCTCATCTAAAATCCTCCTACTGCAAAATAAAATCGATAGTAAAAAAAAACGATCCTAGCTGACAAAACTCCACCCACCATATCAATGACCACATCAAATGCCACTACTGGCCCCCCATTTCAATTCACACCAGTGTCTAACAAAAAAGTATTTGACACCATAATGAAACTCAAAGCCTCCAACTGTAAAGAAGATCAATTCCCCTCCCACCTAGTGAAACTCTGTGCCCCCACCCTTACACCCATCATCACCAAATTCATCAATGCCTCTTTCCTCACAAACACAGTCCCCACTAGTATCAAAAAAGCTTGGGTGACACCACTTCTAAAAAAAACATCTCTGGACCCGTCAATACCCATCAACTACCGACCTATTACATCGGTCCCATTCCTCCTAAAAATAATTGATAAAATAGCCTACTGCCAAATTCAGAACCATTTGGAACACCATCAACTACTAGGAGACTGTCCGTCAGGATTCCGGCCCAACCATAGCACAGAGACAGCCCTCCTTGATCTGAAGATCCAAATGGATGCCACTAGAGAAGCCGGTAAACTCTGTCTACTGATGCTCCTGGACCTCTCAGCGGCCTTTGATCTGGTTGACCACGATAAACTCTGTCACACTCTAGCAAACAATTTCAACCTAGCTCAGAACGCCACCAGCTGGATCAAATCATTCTTGGCTGATAGGACTTCCAGAGTATCCATCGGCAAAGAATCAGCAGACCCAGTGCCTGTCCCGGCAGGTGTGCCGCAAGGCTCCGGCCTACCCCCCACTCTGTATAATGCCTATACCAAGCTATTATTCGCAGCGTTGGATGCCATGGGTGTCATCTATACTAACTTCGCCGATGACACCCAAATCCTCATTCCTCTCTCAGGCAATCACGAACAAGACTCCCTCCTGGTTACCCAAATCTACTCACTCATTCAAAACTGGATGGCTAACAATAGCCTTTGTCTCAACGATGACAAAACCGAGCTCCTCATATTAGGCTCCTCCAGCAAAATCAATACCCTTGAGCCCGCTTTCAAATCATTCACCATCGATGGAACCATAATCCCTGTTCTCCAGCATGGGGTCTGGCATGGATTCGCATGCTCATGAATATTCCCCGTCGTCAGGCCGGGAATCCTCGGTATAGAAAAAAATCAGTATCAGTTTCGTTTCTGATCTGTCTTTCTTAGTAGTAACCAATCACTGGTCTCTGGGTCTTACTGCCCCCAGCCAATGACTGCCCTCTCCCTAAGCCCCGCCTCCGGCAGTCATCCTCAGATTTTTACCGCACGTTCAAGTGCTGGGAGTCCTCGTGCTGTAGCTCTCGAGCTTTTGCTGCGTTTTGGCGCTTTTTCAGGAGATTTTTCTAATTTTTCGGTTAAATAGAGCCTCAGGCTCCACCGTTTCTACATCCGATCAACAGGGATCCGTTTCAGAGTTTTCTACGCCCCTCAAGGGTGAAGATTTCATCGAGTTACGGTTTTGGAGGATTCCAGAAGTTCCGTGGCCTACCCCGGACATGGCCCAGGAGAAAGGAAGCTTGACGCCCGGGAAGCTGTTCAGGACCTGCCCTGGATGCCAGCTTCAGAATGTTTTCAAGGAGGACGAGCATTTGTTATGCCTCTACTGTCTCCATGAGGACAAGACGCACAAGGAGAAGGACTGTGCGTTTTGTGGGAACATGTCGGAGCGGACCATGAAGGATCGCCACCTCTGTCTCGCCAACTGGCTGGAAGGGAAGAGCCCGTCGGGCGAGAAGAAGAAAAAGAAGTCCGAGCAGTCTTCTAAGTCCTGTGAGGGTGCCCCGGCGATGGGGGCCCAACAAAAGGCTAAGCACCGCGAGTCCGCGGGCACCGAGAGCGCAGAACGGTCGGGCTCCTTGGTTGCCAGGCAAGGCGCATCCCCCCCGGCGCCATCAACCACGAGCCAACGCTCTGGCTCGGGTAAGAGGAAGTCTGAGAACCCGGCGAAGATTCTGGAGAGGCCCCGGTCGATCTCGAAGATTCCGGCAGAGGGGGAGCGAGGCGCGGACCCTCCCCCCAAGGTGAAGGCCCCAGGCGTCCAGAAGGTGACGATGGCCTTAATTCACCCTGCTAAAACCTCGATTGAGGATGTCGCCGCGGCCCTGGCTCAGCCTGTGGAGGCTACACCAGTGGAGGCGCCCTCAGGACCCAGAGTCTCCCTGCCACCGCAGAGGGAGTCGTCTTTCAGGCCCATTGAGAAGACCCCCACGAAGTCCGTGTTGGAAAAGGTGGGGGAGGGGCTGGTGGCCATCGTGGATACGGACACGACCTCTGAAGAAGAGCTCATCGAAGTCGTTGAAGAGGCCCAGCCCATCGGGAGGGATGCCGACGAGGGCGACGACGAGAGCGACAGTGTCGCCGACAAGGCTCCTCAAGAGCCCTCGCGCCCGTCGTTTCCGGCGCTGCAGGACACCTCGGCGGCCATTTTGTCAGCGATTCAGTCCTTATGCTCGGAGATAAGGACAAGGTTGCCCCTTCCCCGGACGGAGGTACCTGAGCCAGACCCGACGGGGGAACCGGAGCCAGGACCTTCGGAGAGTCCACCGCATAAGAGGAGGAGGACGCATCCTACGCCACCTCTCCCACCTCTGCGGCCTGCTCTGCCTTCCCCCTGGTCTACTATCCACGGGGATGATACAGGCAAGGACACGGCTACGACAGGTACAGATGACGACGTAGGCGATGACGGGACGTGTCCCCCGTCGCCCCCTGCTCGGGCGTCCCCGCCCGACGAGATTGGATCCTTTCATGCCATGATTTCCAGGGCATCTGAGCTTTTTCAGCTCTGCCCAGAAGAAAAGAAGAAAGAAGGGTTCCTTTACCAATGGCGCGAGGCTAAAAGGAAGACGGTCCTCGCCGTACCGCTTCTTGATGACATCTGGGATGAGGGGCTCGCCCTCCTCAAGAACCCTGCCACGGCGCCCGCAAAGAGGGACCGGTACGAGAAGTAGTACCGGGTCCCCGACGCTGCCCCCTTGTGCCTTCGGGCACAACCTATCCCGGATTCGGTTGTCTCGGAGGCAGCAAAGAAGAAAGCTGGGGGGGCATCGGCCTCGACATCAACTTCCCCACCGGACGGCGAGGGCAGGAAGTTGGACACGATGGGACGACGGATCATCTCATCCGCAGCGACGACTATCAAGGCGGCCAACGCCCTGGCTATTGTAGACCGCTATGACAGGGAGTTGTGGTTCAAAATGACTCCTCTGTTAGACTTCCTTCCAGACGCCAAAAGGGCTGAGGCCCTTGAAATCCTACAGGAGGGGGAGATTGCTTCGGACCACGCCATCACGGTGGCAACGGACATCGCCGACACCGGTTTCCGTCAGTTGGGCAACAGCGTTTGCTTGAGACGACGAGGATGGCTCAAGGCCACGGACCTCCGCCAGGACGTACAAACCAAGGTTTTGGACATGCCCTTCGACGGGAACAACCTGTTTGGGAAGGCGGTTGATGAGTCCCTTCAGGCCATCAAGACAGACACAGAGACTGCCCGGGCGCTGGGAGTGCTTCAACAACGACGGCCGTCCTTTCGGAGCTCCGGAGGCAGACAAGGTGCCTCCAAGGGATCCGGCAGTGGCTCCTCCACTTACCGCCAAGCGGCAAGATCTTCGTTCCAGGAAGCCTACAGGGGACGCGGCAAGTCAGGTGGTGCCCGTCGTCGTCGATAAGGAGGTCAAGGAGGCAAGGCGGCCTCCAAACAAGATTGAACCGACCGTGGGGTCGGGCCCCCGCCGAAGCACCCCGGTGGAAGGCCGGCTGGCGAGGTTCGTCAGCGTGTGGGAGTCTATCTCCACCGACAGTTGGGTGCTGGACGCCCTGGCACAAGGGCATGCCCTCGAGTTTCAGAAGAAGTGCCCTCGCGTTCCACCCGTGGCCAGGAAGGAAAATCACGTCCCTCAACTACTGTTGGAAGTAAGGGCGATGCTCAAGATGGGTGCCATCGAGCTTGTCCCAAAGAGGCTTCGGGGCTCCGGAGTTTCCTCAAGGTACTTCCTCGTAAAAAAGAAGACAGGAGGATGGCGCCCCATCCTGGACCTACGACGACTGAACAAGTACATCAAGGCACAGAAGTTCCGTATGGTCACCCTCCAGCATGTGCTGGGACAGCTGAAGGAGGGCGATTTCCTGTCGTCGTTGGACTTGGAGGATGCGTACTTCCACATCCCCATTCTAAAAAGACACCGAAAGTTCCTCAGGTTCGTGGTCCAAGGGCGGCACTACCAGTTCAAGGCCCTCCCGTTCGGATTGAAGTCACACCCAGGGTGTTCACCAAGTGCCTCGCACCGGTGGTGGCGCGGCTGCGCCTACAGGGGATCCACGTCTACCCCTACCTGGACGACTGGCTCATCCGGGCAAGGACAAGGGAGCTCGCCGTGGAGCACACTGCGAAGACCGTCCAGCTGCTCACGGACCTGCGATTCTCCATAAACTTTCCAAAATCCCACATGGTTCCGTCTCAAGTCGCCCTGTTTCTGGGAGCCAAGCTCGACACAGTGGCGCGGCTGGCCTCGCCGTCGGAGGAAAGGACCAGGACCATTCTGGGCAAGGTGCAGCGTCTGCTGGCCACGGACATGGCCAGGGTAAGATCTATCAAGTCCCTCCTCGGGATGATGTCCTCCTGCATTTATCTGGTGCGCCTTTGCAGGCTTCGGATGTGACCCTTACAGGAGTTCCTCGACTCCCGCTGGATCCAGTCGACGAGCAGCTTCGAGGACAGGATCCCTCTCAATGAGACATTCCGTCAGGCGATCTGGTGGTGGGGTACCCGCTCCCATCTGTCGGCGTGCACAGACTTTCAGACCCCAGCTCACCAGGTGATGGTGACGACGGACGCCTCCCAGGAAGGTTGGGGAGCACACTTCGGAGATCTTCACGCGAGAGGCCTTTGGCTCCCGGAGGAGAAGTCTCTCCACATCAACATCTTGGAGCTCCGCGCGGTGTTCTGGGCCCTCAGGTCCTTTCTTCCGTCCCTCAAGGGCAAGGTGGTGAGGATCTTCACCGACAACACCACCATGATGTTCTACATCCGAAAGCAGGGCGGAACCAGGTCCAAGGAAGCCCAGGATCTGTGGCATTGGGCCGTCGCCCAAGGGATGTTTCTGGTGCCTCTTCATCTGGCAGGAATAAAAAACACAATCGCCGACTCACTCAGCAGGGAGCTGCGCTCGTGCCACGAGTGGGAACTACGCCAGGATCAAGTGGATCGACTCTTCCGACGATGGGACGAACCCTAAATCGATCTCTTCATGACGGCGACGAATTCCAAGTGCCTGAGGTTCGCCAGCAGGTTCCCCCAGCCGAGGAGCATGGGCGATGCTTTCTCGTTCCCCTGGGACGGCCTATTTCTTTATGCGTTCCCTCTGCTGCCGTTGCTGCCCCGGCTCATCAACCAGCTCAAGAGGTCCCGGTGCAGAATGATCCTCGTCACAACGGCGTGGCTGAGGCAGATCTGGTTCCCGGACCTTTTGGACTTGTCAACGTCCCCACCAGTCAAGCTGCCGACGGACGCAGACCTTCTCTCCAGAGAAGGAGGCGCCATTCTTCACCACGACCCGGAGTCGCTGAACTTGCAGGCCTGGCTCCTGCAGCACTAGAGTTTGGAGGGTACGACATCCCGGCCGACTGCAGAGAGATTCTTGCAAAGGCCAGGTCTTCCTCAACTCTCAAGTGCTACGGACATAAATGGAAGAGGTTCTCTGTCTGGTGCCGTGCACAGAAGATTAACCCTCTGCGGATTATGGCCCCTCAAGTACTGCCGTACCTACTGTCGCTGGCCAAAGCTGGACTGGCTCACGCCTCCATCAAAATACATCTGGCTGCAATCTCCCGATATACCAGGACGACGGGACGGGCGTCCTTGTGGTCTCATCGCCTGGTGAAGGAATTCATGAAGGGACTATTCCGATCATTCCCGCCGGTGAAGGCTCCTTCCCCGGCGTGGGAGCTTAATGTGTTGCTGACCAAGCTCATGGGGGCCCCATTCGAGCCAATGCATTCGGCGCCTTTGAAGTTCCTGTCATGGAAGACAGCTTTCCTCGTGGCCATCACCTCTGCACGACGAGTGGGAGAGATCCAGGCCCCATCTTGCAAGCCTCCATACTTGACTTTTCATGACACGAGGGTGGTGCTGAGGACACACCCATCCTTTATGCCCAAGGTGCCGTCGGACTTCCACCTCACCGAGCCCTTGGTGTTGCCAGTTTTCTTCCCGTCGCCTTCGTCGCCGGCTGAGAGGACTTTGCACTCGCTGGATGTAGCTAGAGCGCTGAAGTTCTACGTGGACCGCACAAAGAGTTTTCGGAAGACGTCACAACTGTTTGTGAACTTTGGGACTGTGAATCAAGGGAAGACTCTCTCGAAGACTTCCATTTCCAGATGGCTCTCCGGCTGCATCATGCACTGTCACCGGTTGGCAAACCGACAGCTGCCCGACCGTCCGAGAGCCCATTCGACCAGAGCGATCGCTGCTACCACGGCGTTCCTGTCTGGTGTGCCCCTGCTGGACATCTGCAGGGCTGCGACGTGGAGGTCGACGCACACCTTCACAAGATTCTACTGCGTCGATCGGGACTCCAGGGAGGAGTCCAGGGTCAGCCAAGCAGTGCTGCGCAACCTGTTCGCCTAAGGTGGGCCTGGTGAGGAGGTAAGAGTTGCTTAATGTTGAGTTGTTGTATTGCTTAATGTTGAGCCTCTTGCCACCTCCCATGGTTGTGCATGTGTGTACTGCTATGTATTCTCTTATTCATGAGCATGTGAATCCATGCGAGACCCCATGCTGGAGAAGGAACAAGTTACTTACCTGTAACTGTTGTTCTCCAGCATGGGTCTGGCATGGATTCACATGCGAACCCTCCCGCCTACCCCTCTGCGGCTCTTCACTTGGTTATTCTGCCACTTTACGTGCTACCAAATCTGAGGATGGCTGCCGGAGGCGGGGCTTAGGGAGAGGGCAGTCATTGGCTGGGGGCAGTATGACCCAGAGACCAGTGATTGGTTACTAATAAGAAAGACAGATCAGAAACAAAACTGACACTGATTTTTTCCTATACCGAGGATTCCCGGCCTGACGACGGGGAATATTCATGAGCATGTGAATGCTTGCCAGACCCATGCTGGAGAACAACAGTTAAAGGTAAGTAACTTGTTCCTTCTCAAACAAGTCAAGACCCTTGGCGTCTACTTAGATGCAACACTATCCATGTCCAAACAAGTTAAGACATTAGCCTCGTCCACTTCCTACGCCTCCAAACTCATCTCCCTCAGCCGTAAATTCCTCTCAGCCAATTACTGCGTTACTCTAGCCAGAGCACTCATACTGTCTAAGCTAGACTATTGTAATATCCTCTTCCTTGGCACCTCCAAAGCCAGCATAGCCAAACTTCAACTCATGCAGAACAAAGCCCTCAGAGCAGCCTTAGGCATCAAAAAATCTGAACATATCTCTAACACCAGAAGAGACCACCATTGGCTCCCCATCCAAGCATCACTCACAAATGCAGGGATAACAAAGCACCCAAATACCTCAACAACACAGTCATGATGAAGCCCCAGACCAGACTCCTTAGGTCCAATAAAAACGCATACCTTGAAACCCCCAGATACAAAAGAGAGAAAGCAGGGGGTAGTAGTTTCTAAACACTGGCCCCCAGACATTGGAACGCTCTACCCACCCACATCATGAACGAAACTTCCTTCCCTAAATTCAAAAGTTTCTTGAAGACTTGGCTCTTCAATAAGTACTAACTGAACCAGAGCACCAATCCGCTCCAATTAACTGTACATATCTGACTGCTTTGTATATTGTTGTATATTATTGACTGCTATTCCTGTGTACCTCTGTATTCATTCTAAGATTGCATTCTCCCATTGTCTGTAACTACGCCGTGATACCCCCCGGGTCTGGGCGTATAACAAATGTAATAAAATAAAAAAAATAAAAAATAAACCATTTTAAATCATTACAATTGTGGTTATTTTCCACAAAATGGGTTGCCAAAGGGGCTGTGATGGTTTTGGTCCGAATTTTGGATTTATGCTCGCCAATCCTCAATTTAATAGGCCTAGATGTTTTGCCAACGTATGTTTTAGCGCATGGGCAAAAGATTACATAGACAACATTTTTGGTGTTACACGTGGTATGTTGTTTGAGATGCCAGATTTTGCCATTGATTGTAACAGAGATGCAAGCGGTGCTATATGCTCATTGGTTACAAAAACCACATGGAAAATGGGCCATAATGGTTTTGGCACCCCATAAACTCGAAAGTGTATTATGTTTGGTAACGAGTGTTGCTCTGTCCGCTTTAGTACCCAATTTTTCAAGTTATTTTCCTTTCTTGAAGGCATACAGAGAGCTTGGGAGATCGGGAATATTCATTTGTAGCAAGTGCCAATGTTTTGTAATAATTTTCTTTATTTTATGATGGTGCGTATTAAATGTCATGGCACAGACTATCTGTTCTTTGGTAATTTTTTCGCGAGTGGGCTTGTCCGAAAGAATTGCGGGATTGTTTAAGCAAGTGTGTGGGATATCCTTGTTGCTGAAGTCTATCTTGAATAATGTCAGCCTTGGCCGTATAATCCGCAACTCTAGAACAATTACGCCTAGCCCTGAGAAACTGGCCGTAGGGGATGCTTTCACGCAACGATTAAGGGTGAAAACTATCAAACCTCAAAATGTTGTTAGTCAGTTTCCTTTCGGTACAGGTCCACTATGATGTGCCCGCCCCCTTCTTTAACGAGGAGGTCCAAAAATGGTAGAGACAAATTACTGGCCGAAATGATGAATTTGAGATTAAGGGAAAACTTCACCTAGCAAACTAATAAATTCCATTTACAATTGCATAGCTCTTGAGAGACAGTATAGGCTTGACAATACATGGCATGAGCACTTTTACAATGGAATTTGTTTGCAATGCATTTATTTAATTATTGCTAAGGCACGAACAGAAGCAAAGTAACAACAAAGAGTTCTTGTTGCCACTGATACTAATTGTTCGTGTAAATTCTCTCTTATATGTTTTGTGTTGTTTTGTGGGTACCCTTTATTGTGTACATGCAATGAACAATGATATTGAATTTATGTTAAACGCACACTCTAGCAGTAATGTTATTGAATACCAACCCGGTTCTGACGAAGGAAAAATGTCCGAAATGCATTAGCCAAAGTTTTTTTTTGCCTATTATTCAGCATCAATCTAATTGGTAATGTGTAACCAATTACCATTTGAAAAATTAACCAAAGTTTCTTTTGATTAAATGAATGCTTTGACAATATCCTACATTTTGTTTAAATTATTTTCGATGAGCACAGTCAAGAAATGGAGCCCCTAGTGGGGTAACACAGGTGTGCGGCCCACACCGATGGCTCAATAGCCTAGGTCCTGTCTTCTCTTCCAGTATATTTTGAGTGCCCAGCACAGTGGTACTATATGGTGGGCTGCACCCTACTACCAAGAATTAAATCAAAATCAAAACAAGGCAAAGTTATCACATGAAAGAACTCTTAACAAGCAGTGCACCCTCTCCCACTTTCTCTTGGCAGTTCCCCTTAATCACGCCACATATGATGTGGTAGAGTAACCATTCTGTTGGCTGGAGTTGGAGTATTTTGCTAGCTTCTGGGAATCCTAGTGGTTCATCTCCGTTGTAGAGATCAGCAACTTTAACCTCAGGCCGCATGGAATATTGGTGCCTTTGCAGGACATGATCGAGTCCTAGTGAGAGAATAGCTTGCACACTGATCCATGCCGCGGCTGTCTGTATATTGGCCCCCATTGATTCCCTCATTCTATGCCATTAGGTTAGCATTGGGCCCAGCACCGGGTGTGTTCTGATATTTTCGGGAAGTTTGTTCCGCGGGATGGCTAAGACTTCGACTGGCGTGTAAGGCGACATTAAGGAGAGTTCAACTTGGCGCCAACTGGATGAGTCAGTTGTGTACAGCCACCTTTTGGCCCAGCAAATTTGAGCAGCCTGGTAGTAGGTGCACCACACCAGGACCGCCAGGCCACCATGGCTTTTGGATGCCGGTAAAATCCTGAGTCGAACCCTGGCGTGTTTGCCCTGCCATAGGTTTTTGGACAGTCACATGTCCATATCTTTATACATCTTCTGCGATGGAGCGCACAGGAGCATTAGCGCGAGATAGATCAGTTTTGGGTGTGAGTTCATCTTGAAAGCGTTATACTCCTATGTCCCGTCCCCTTTCCTCCATACTAGGGGACATTCCTCCGTTCTGTGGGATGGGACCAGAGCACTTTGATGCTTTTACAAAAACTTTTGCAAACATTTTTGTCCTTCCTCTCTTTATACGTGGGGTACGGCACGTGCCCATAACCCCGCCCATCTTAGCTCTGCCCTATGCATAGCCCATCAGTCCTTTTCTCCGCTCGTTCAGGACTGGACGCACTTGCATCTGCGGAAGAATTTCTTCCTTTATTCCTCCTCTCTGGCTCTCGCTAGCGATCGCGCAGTAGTCTGTCTATGTCGTTTGAGCTAGACTTTCCAAATTGTACCTTGTGTCAGCGGCGCTTCGCGAGGGCGGACCCCATCCTCTTTGTTTACAGTGCTTGGGTCCCCATCACCGTTGGGACTCCTGTTTCTATTGTGATTCCCTTTCGGTCCGACCCTTCAACGTCGGTTAGAACGGTGGGAGGAGGTGTTTCGGTGCACTCCTCCTACGCATTTCCAATTCTTCATCGACGAAAAGAAGAAACGCCCGGTAAGTACTTTACTTTTTAGAGCACCCCGGCCGGGAGACTCCTTCCCGGGGTCCTCCCGGTCCGGGAGGAGCATGGACCGCTCTGTCACCGGGGCTTGCCCTCAGGTGCCTTCTGGGCCTAAAAAGTGTACCAGAGTTTTCTCCGAAGGTCTCCGAGAGGGGCCTGTGGACACCGGAGTACAATCCGAGGCCCCTCCTGTGGGGGCTGCGTGTAGACCTAGTTCTACTGAGTCGTGAGGTACCGGAACTCGCTCCAAGGCCTCCTTGTCGGCTTCCCTCAAAAGTACCGGGAAGCGCCTCGAGGCCTTGGCTGGGCTTGGTAAGACCGAACGTATGCTCGAGGCCCGCTGTGAAGAGGCTTCTACCGGACTCGGGTCCGAGGTCCCTCGTACAGAGGCTAAGGTAACCAACAGTTCTGAAAGGCCTGGGAAGGCCTTATCGGTGAAAGGATTTTCTCACCGTTCCCGCTCTTGTGGTGACCGCAGAACCGTTGAGTAGGCAAGGAGTGAGTTTTCGAACCGAAATTCCTCCTGTACCGGCAGTGCCAAGGTCCTTCCTGTGCAGGCTAGTTTGGCTATTGGTATGTTGCAGAAACATTCCAGGCTGCATAGTACCGGCTCGGCCGAGGTTCCTTGTGTAAAGGCTAAAATGAAGACCCCTGATCCACCAGGGGGGACCCCTGCCTCACTTCCACACGTGCCGCAGTTACCCTCAAGTGACGGCAAAATGGCGGCCGTTCCCCCCACATCGACCACAGGGGCCATTTTGGGGCGCTTCCCCTACAACTACGCCATCAGCCTCAGGTGTGGGGATTGGTTCTGTGGGTGAACATAAGGTTCCTTGTTGTTAGGGAGAATTTTCTGTTTAGGCTGAATTTCCTAACCTAGTGAGTCCCCCAGCAGCTTTGCTGGATTTTTTGGGGTTTATTTTTTTCTCCTGCCAAGAGTGAGACTCTTTTACCCTCACTCTTGAGCATGATTTGAGTGTGTTTCTTTGACTCTAGATGTGTTTAATGGGCTATGGGGTCTTTTACTCCATAGGGCTTCATGTGTTTTTGTGATGTGTGTTACACCGCACCCTCAGTGCAGTAACACAGGGGTGTCATAATGACCCCCCAGTATAGACTCCATACCCTGGGACTGACTACTGTCTCCCAGGGCATATAAAGTCACCAATGACTTTACTAGTCTTGAATTCTGAACAGAACCAGTACAAACCATCATATTGTGGACGTACTGGCTGGGGCAATTGGATTGCCCTGGGGTCTGTTAGTCGAGGGGGCACGTCTCCGTCCCCCCTGATCGAGTTTTGGCTGGTGGCAGTGGATACTACTTTTTATATTCAACCGCAAATATTTCTCTATGGGATTTTCCCATTGTTCGAGGCTACTATCTTTATTTATTTAATTACGATAGCCTCGAACATACCGCCGGTTTATTTAATTATTATTAATTCTCCGGTTGGTATTTTTTTGCCAAAACTCGGTTCTAAAATGATGTTTGTGTTCTCTTCTGTGACTCCAACCCAAGTCGAGCCCTTTGTTCCACTTTTTGGCGGCTTCTCCACAGAAGCCCTCCAAAGTGGTGCCACTCTGTCTGGGGTACTTAGGAGGGGTGGAGGGGGATTTAGGCACCCTGGACTGAGGTGCCTAGGCAACTCAAGTCGCACTCCGTCCTGATTGGCCCAAGTGGTGAGCCGGGCGGCTCACCACTTAGCATGTTTGAGTGACAACTAGGCTGAGTGAATGGGGGTTTTCTGCATAAAAGCAGGGCTTTGGGGACTGGAACTTCAGAAGTCGCCACAGGACCTAAGAATTCGAAGAGGGAGAAGCTGAGCCGACCTGCCACGACGACACCACCGGTGGAGCCCTGCTGGACCGTCTCACCACTTTTCCCAATGACAGAGGAGATCTCCCGCCGGAGAGTCTTCTTCCTTTGACTGGTGGGGATAACCAGTTTCACCGTCTTTTCGCCTTCCCAACGCATCTCGTGGCCGCCTTGCCTGTGCCAAGCACCCCGGCAACCGGAATACCACGTTTTACCACGACCGCGAAATAAAGGGTAATACCTTTAACCAGAAAACTCTGCGGCTGGTTTCTTCCCTGGCAGTGCAACAACCTTCATCTTTCCTCCAAGTCGAGACCTTCTCTTCCCCTGGACGACGACGAGACTTGCACCCGCTGCCAGGAACAACTGCCACTGCTGGAGGATCCTTCCCACTTAAGGTACCGTGTCCCGCCTGGCTTGCCTTGCCACTGACTCTACGGGGTAGATTTAGCCCCTGGCTTTCGAACCTGGGTTAGCCTGGGACACCCTGGCTAAACGTTTCTGAGCCTCTCTAAACTCTTTTCGAACTCTGCAAGACTTTCTAAGCCTAGTGTAACTGTGTGATCTTGGGCGCATTTGTGCTCTGCTCTCCAAGAGTGGGCCCAGCCTATGGACTTTGGCTCACAAGTGACTTTTGCTCTTCTGCCTTGCTAATAGTGTTCCTAAATCTTAGAGTGGTGTATCTTTCCATATTCTGTCTTTTTCCCTCCCTTCTTCATGAACTTATTGGAGTGCCATCTATAGTTAAGCGCTCACCTCTGTATGGAAATAAGTGGTGTTAACTAAGACCTATCTGATAAGGAATAAGGGTTGTATATATTATAATAGTAACTGTGTTTGGAGTGTTTTACAAAAAGAGTGCTGGAGTGTTTCAAACAGTGTGTTTTTAAATATATAATTATATACTTTGATACCAAAGCTCTGGTCAGTGTTTGCTTGCGTTATTGTATCTGAGTGCCTATTTTATACTTCGCATACTGCCTAACTCTTCTTGAGGGAAGTCTGACTGCTCAGCCACAGCTACCAGGTAAATCTGGGTGGTACAGACTGCTACCAAGTGGGTTTACTGCTAACACCTGTAGTCCTAAATCTTTTGCAGTGTTCCCAAAGGGAACTGTACAGGTGTCTGCCTAACACTTGTGCGCATCAGTTTCGTCCAGTTTATGACAGGAACGCTTGGATGCCCCTGCTGCACAACATCTCGCTGCCTGTGGGTTCTGCGCCCTTGATTTATGTGGACACATCTGGTGATGGGCCTGTTTGGCAACCCTCCCCTCTGCGTCCCTGGAATTATCCTCCTCATGAGAGGCCTCCTCCGGCAGTTCCAAAGCCTTCTCGGGAGGACGCCTTTTTTGGCAAGTTTCATGCTCATGCGTACCGACCCCATGAGGGAGTATTTCAAGGGTCTTTTTAGGGAGATATGCCTGCCTGCGCCTCCGGCTCCACCCGTGCCTCCGGTGGTTCTGACAGCGCCGCCTTTGCCTACGGTGCCTCCCCCTACCCTTCCACCCTTGCCTCCATTGTCCCCGGTGGACAAGGCGGTGCCCGATGTGGGTCAGCAGGACCCTGACCTGTCAGATGATGCGCAGGGCGATCAGGACAGCGAAGACCAGCCCCGCTCCATTCAAGCATTCCACGACCGGTGCTGGACATGATGTCTCTATTGGATGTTCCAGTGCCCAAGGCACCCGCTCCTCAGGAGGGTGTGCTTTCGGGGGTGTTCACCTCATCTCCCTCAGAGCGTACCGGCCTGTTCTTGCAGAAGGACGTTTTGGCCGAGGTCCGTAGAGTCTGGGAGAAGCCACACTCTGGACTTTTTGTCAAGAAGAAAATTGACGCGCGCTACAGGCTGCATTCTTCGAAAGAGGTAGCCTTTAGCATCTTGTCCGCCCCCTCCTCCACGGTGATGGCTGCGGCCACTTTACAGTCCAGGCCTGCAGCATCCTCTTCTACGACGGCTAGTCAGGTCCTGGGGAAAGAGGACAAGCTCCTCGAGCTCCCTTGGGAGGAAGATTTTTGCTAACTCGGCCCTGCAGCTCCGGCAGACCAATGCCGAACTGGTGTTAGCGGAAGCAAATATGAAAATGTGGAAAGGTCTATCAGAGTTCGAGGAGTTCATTTCCGGTCGAGAAGCTGGAGGACTTTAAGGCGGGGTTGTCAGATGCCAGGGTCTTGGCCCAGGATCTGCTGGAGGCCGCGGCTCATCACATTGACTCTTCGGCTCAGGGCCTTATGTTGGGAGTTGATACCTCCCGGCAGGCTTGGTTGCACGCCACCAAGTTCTCAAAGGAGGTGCAGGACAAGGTGTTGGACCTGCCGTTTGATGGTAAGGAGCTTTTTCATTCCTCAGCGGATGTGGAGCTGACCAAAAACAAAGGACAGCACCCAGACAGCCAAGTCCTTGTCCGTCCTGGTTAAAACTCCTTTTAGGACCCAGAGACCGTTTTCGCAAAGCCGGCCCTCCTCTGGTTTCAGGGGGTTTCTAGATCGGAAATCCCGCAGAATGGATACCCCTTCGGGTAATTCCCGCCGGAGGCAGCAACCGACTCGGTTTTTCTCCCGCTCCTCAGCCTCCTCCTCAGGTTGAGGTGTTAACACCACCGAAAAGCCTGCCAAATGAGGGATCGCCGCGCTCTCACGAGACCCCGGTGGGAGGACCCATTGCGCCTCATTGGGAGGCGTGGCAGACAATCACTGAGGACCAGTGGGTCTTTTCAGTTGCTTGGGCGGGCTTCCTCTTATCCCTACCCCGTACCCACTACCCCACCCTTCAACCCTCCTTTCCTGCAGTCTGGGTCGCCCTCCCTCAAAGCCGAGGTTCAAAAGTTGCTGGACCTCAGAGGAGTGGAACCCGTTCCCCTAGGGGAGTGAGGGGAGGGTTTCTACTCCCGACTGTTTACGGTGCCCAAACCCAACCAGGCTGGCCTGCGCACCATCCTAGACCTTTGCCAGTTCAATCTTTTCCTACCCCAAGAGAAATTCAAGATGATCACGCCTGGCCAGATAAGGTCCTCTTTGCAGATGTGCGATTGGCTCAGCGTGGTGGACCTACAGGTTGCGTACATGCATATACTGATCTGGAATCCACACAGGAGTTATCTCTGTTTCTCTTTGGGAGAGGAGCACTTCTATTTCCGAGTGCTTCCTTTTGGCCTCAGCTCGGCGCCGTGTGTCTTTACGAAGATGATGTCAGTGATAGCAGCCTATCTTCATCTGCAGGGTATCCATGTGTATCCGTATTTGGATGATTGGCTCTTACGCAGCCCTTCCCCGTTGATAGCCCCGTGCAATCTTCAGTCTCACCTCCAGCTCCTGTTCCATCTCGGGCTGTCAGTGAACTGGTGGAAATCTTCCATGACGGTCTCTCAGGACTTGATTTTCCTGGGTTTTCGCTGGAACACAAACGACTGCAGAGTTTACCTGACCGGGGACAGAATGGCGGATCTGTTGGGCACGTTTCAGATGTTTGCGCAGTCGGATAGCATGTCGGCCTGGTGGTTCCAGAGGCGTTGATATTGATTTTGGCTTCCATGAGGGCGGACCTGGAGTGGTAGTCTTCTCTCAGAAACCTGTCGGTGGGTGCGGGTTTTCAGGACCCAGCCCCGATGGTAACTGTCACGACGGACCCCTCCCTTCTGAGGTGGGGTATGACGTTGGATCTTCTTCAGGTCTCGGATCTTTGGTCGCCTCAAGACAAGTTCCTTCACATAAATCATCTGGAGCTTCTGGCGATTTTCCTAACACGCAAGGCGTTCCGACCAGTCATTGCCAACAAGGTGATCCGTATCCGCACGGACAACGTGGTGTCAATGTATTACATCAACAAGCAAGGGGGCACCAAGTTTCCCCCTCTTGTGGACCTGTCCATCCAGATTTGGGAGTGGGCGGTTCGGCATGGTGTCTGGCTGGTAGCAGAACACATCCCGGGCCAGCTGAACGTCACGGCAGACGCCCTCAGTCGGCGGACAATGGTCAGCTATGAGTGGCAACTGAAGGCTGAGATCCTCTCATGGATATTCCTGCGTTGGGGCACTCCAGAAGTGGAGCTCTTCGCAACGTCGACAAACAAGAAACTTCCTCTGTAAGCCTCCATAAATGGTCTGGGAGCCTCCTCTCTGGGGGATGCTCTGGGGATTCCTTGGCACAACATGAGGGTCTATGCTTTCCCGCCTCTGCCTCGGATTCATCAGAGGATTAGCAAGCTGAAGAACACGGTGAACTGTTCGCTTCTGCTCATAGCTCTGTGGTGGCCGGCCAGGTTCTGGTTCTCAGAACTTCAACACCTGTCGGTGTGTCCACCGATCAGGCTAGTGGTGAGTCCCGATCTGCTTCACCAGGGGGATCAACCGCTGTGGCACCTCTCCCCACAATCGTTCAGCTTGGCGGCATGGTGCCCGAGTTCAGGTCCTTAGAACATCTCAACCTGTCTGCTGATAACATGTGCATTATTAAGGCAGCCAGGAAACCCTCGACAAGGTCTCAGTATAGAAGCAAATGGCTTAGGTTCTGTCATTGGTGCTTAGACAATCAGCTGTGCTGTCTTTCGTATCTCATCTAGCAGAGTCGGACATTCACGTTCTGTCATGCAGAACTTATCTTTCGGCGGTATCCGCCTACCTATCCACGGACCAATGCTCTTACTCTCTGTCTAATCCAGTGATTAGGAGACATTTCGCGAGTTTGACATGCCTTTATCCCCCGGTTCGTAAACCGCACCCGGTGTGGGATCTGAATGTGGTCCTTAAGGCGTTGTGCCATAAACCTTTCGAACCAATGGCCACAGTGGACCTCAAGCACCTTTCGTGGAAGGTGCCCTTTTTGGTTGCCGTTACTTCAGCAAGGCGTGTGAGTGAACTCCAAGCTTTGTCGGTGGAGCATCCCTTCTTGGTTTTTCACAAGGATAAGGTGGTCCTACGGACAAATCCTTCTTTCCTGTCGAAGGTGGTCTCTGATTGCCATCTGAATCAGTCAATCTCCCTACCGGTCTTCTTTCCGAACCCTGCTTCAGAAGCAGAAAGGGTTCTGCATTGTTTGGATGTGAGAGGGGCTCTTAAGTTCTATCTAGACAGACATCTGAATTTAGGAGCTCTCCTCAACTGTTGGTGACCTTTGGTAATCCACAAGGTAAACAGGCCTCTAAAGCGACTATCTCCAGATGGATCACTGCCTGTATTACGGAGTCTTATACTGTCCAAGGACTGCAGCCTCCTAAAGGTATTCATGCACAACTGGTGTGGGGCAAGGCAGCTGCAGTTGCCTTTCAAAAATATGTCCCCTGGGAGACCATCGCTAAAGCAGCTACTTGGGCCTCCCCATCGGCTTTTTGTAAACATTGTCTAGACTTGAGCTCCAGATCTGATGCTCAGCTTGGCCAGGCTGTGCTGAAGAACCTTTTTCAATAGGGTTTTTTTCCATCCACCCGTAGTTCCTGTAAGGAGTGCTTGGGAATCTCCCATAAGTATGGAGGAAAGGGGACGGGATGTAGGAGTATAACCAGGTTACTCACCGTAGTGACCACCTTACTCCTAGTCCATAGTCCCCTTTCCTCCATACGCCCGCCGTCCCCTCTAATAAGGTTCCTCTGTTATTGCTGAAAGGTCTCTGACCTGGCGATAGAAAAGGACTGATGGACGATGCGTGGGGCGGAGCTAAAATGGGCGGGGTTACGGCCGCGTGCCGTACCCCACGTAGAAAGAGAGGAAGGACTAAATTTTTTGCACAATTTTTGATGCTTTTACAAAGTGCTCTGGTCCCGTCCCACAGGACGGAAGAATGTCCCATAAGTATGGAGGAAAGGGGACTATGGACTAGGAGAAGGTGGTCACTACGGTGAGTAACCTGGTTAATATGCCCTATTAATGACAGTGTCAGTGTGTTCCATTTGGTAAGATCAGCTTTGATACTTGCCAGAGTGGGTGGATAGTTAAGATTTGCGATTTCGTAGATGTCAGGGGAAATGTGGATTCCCAGGTATTTGACAGAGTGCTGCTGGAGGCGGAATGGGGCTACACCTCCTGGGTCCCATGGTATGTTGGATCTAATGGGGGAGAACTTCTGATTTTGACCAATTTACCTTATAGCCTGTCATGGGTCCAAAATCCTGAAGTAGGCTACAGAGTCGAGGAAATGAGACTGCCAGGTTCCGTACATAGATCAGTAAGTCGACCGCGTATAATTATACGCAGTGTTCTTCCGATCCCCTGACCACACAGTCCAGAAAGGATTGTTGTGAAGTTTTTCCGCAAGCAGTTCTATGGATAGTGCATGAAGGAGTGGGGTCAGGGGGGCAGCCATGTCCGGTCCCTGAGTACAGATTAAATGTGTTGGAGGCAGTCCAATTCGTGGTTACAGAGGCCTGGGGATTGGTGTATAGTAATTGTATGCGGTGCAATAGCGCCAGTGGAAACCCATGTCGTAAGTGCATTGAACATTAAGTCCCATCTTACCTATCAAATGCTTTCTCAGCATCGATTGTCAATGGAAGCTCGTCCAAGCTACCCCACCCTGCCAGTATGTGTAGAAGGAAGACGCTGAACGTCAACCGAGTGGCGACCGTTACTGAATCTGGTCTGGTCTTGGTGAATAAGTTGTGGCAGTACCCCGTCAATTCTAAGTGCTAAGCACTTGGCTAGGATTTTGGCATCACTGTTGATGAATGAAATCGGCCAATAGGATCCACAGTCTTCAGGTCACGTCCCTTCTTATGGAAGACGTTGATATTCACCATCATCGATTTCGGTAGGTGACCCTTTGACGAGGCCTCAGCGAATACGGATTCGAACAATGGGGCCATACGGTCTGCCATTATTTTGTATAAATCTATTGGGATACTGTCGGGCCAGATGCTTCCTCTCCTGATAATGAGGTTATGGCATGAGGGATTTCTTCCGCCGTCATCGGCTTCTCTAGTTCTACCATTTGCACGTTGCTGAGAGTATTTAAGTGAAGTGTATTTAGGAAAGCCTGTATGTTGTCGGGGTCTATTGGGGGCTGCTTGGCATATAACTCGCCATAGAATTCTTCAAAGCGTTTGTTAATATCTTTTTTGTCAGTTAGTGATCTACCTTCTTTGTCCCTGATGCTGAGTATTTGTTGGGAGGCCTGTCTGGTGCAGAGGGCTAGCGCCATGAGGTGAAGGTGTCTGCCGGCGTCCTGGTAATAAGTCTGGGACCAGCTTGTGAATGTTTTTGTGCTCATTCAGCTATGATCTGTTTGAGTTCTTCTCTAAGCGCGCTGAGCCGCGTGTATATGGTAGGGTCACAGGTTGGTTTGTGCTGAGCTTCTGTGCATGCAATATCATCTCCAATCTGTACCTCCTGCTCCCTCCAGCGCTTTAATTTATGGGCCCAGCGTGATATGCACTGCCCCAGTAGGAAAGCTTTAAAAGCGTCCCAGAAAGTGGTGGGGGAGTAGCCGGGCATTAGATTTGTGCGCCAGAATTGATCAACGTTATCGCTGAGTTTCGTGTTGAAGTCAGGGTATTAGCGCTTTTAAATTCAGGTGTCAGGGTGGCTTGTCTGGGGGAGTATCCGCTATCTTAATGTGGTGGAGTATGGGGCATGGTCAGACACTGTCATAGGGAGGATTCTGCATTGCTGTACATGGGAGAGACTATTTGTAGGGACCAACCAATAATAAATAATAAAATCAAGCCTGGAATATGATTTATGGCGATTCGATAAAAAAGGTAAAATCATGGTGAGCGGGCTGGAGATGTCGCCACACATCTGTGAGTTTTAGGTCCGCCATGAGCGGGAGGGTCGCCACATCTGAGTTGGCGCACAGCATGGACTAAAAGGAGTGAAACACTTGGTTCACCTGCGGTGTGGTATGGACCAACGTCCCAGATGGGTCTTGCACAAATGGGATATGGTGATTACCCCTTGCTTGTCGCACCATCCTAGCCAGTAACTTGCCTGGGCACTCGCCCTCGCCATATTTTCTCGCTAGGCCTGGGTTGTCCAGGAACTTCAATTCTCTATCTGCATGTGCTCGGAACCTGTCAAGTTCGGTTTTGATGTCTCCCAAAACTGTACTGTTGGGTTCAGATGCAAATGTCTGCTCTAGGTGCCACAGGTTGGTTTCGCTGGCATGAATACCCCTTTGTATTGCTTTGAGCAGCCCTGATTCTGTTGCTAGGGTTATGCCACGTATGTACACCTTGAAGGCTTCCCTGAGGGTTGTGCGTTCATCAACGGAGCCAGTGTTTGTTTCAAAGTATTTGTCAACCCGCCTCTCCATTTCAGCCACAAACACAGGGTCTAGTAGTGATTGCAGCTTAAATCTCCACTCCCTTCTTGTTTTCAGTGCTTCTCCTAGTGACAGTCTCAGTGTAACCGGGGAGAGGTCAGAGAATGTTCTGGGCAATATGTTGGTTTCACTAAGTTGACTCACAAGTGTCAGATATCCACCACATATCTATTCGAGAATGGGAGTTGTGCACTGTGGAGTAGTAAGAATATTGACGTGATGTTGGGTTAAGTACCCTCCAGGCGTCCACCACTCCCATTTCACACAGGCCCATCTGCAACACCTGATAAGCTTTGGTCAGCTGCCTGGTTTTGGATCCTGACCTGTCGAGGTCTAAATCCATTATAGTGTTAAAGTCTCCTCCCGCAGAACAGGCACAAAGATATATAGCGCCAGTAGTTCAAGTACTTCTGTGTAGAATTCGGGATCATCAATATTGAGCTAATACACATTTAACAAAATTATTTCCTGGCCCAATCGCACCCCAGTGGGTCTAAGTGTGCATTTATGTGGGTATAATGTATGGACTTGTGGATTAGGGTTATGACCCCTCTGCACTGAGTCGAATACGAGGTGTAGTAGTGTTGCGGGCCCCAGCTTTTAGCAAATTTCTTGCTGTCCATGGCCATTGCGTGTGTCTCCTGTAGGAACAGGATTCACACCTTATGTTGTTAAGTATACAGCTGGATTCGACGCATTTTGTATCGGATTACCCAGCCCACGCCCGTTCCAGCTCATAAAATATAGCGGCTCAGCTCCCATTGGGTCAGTTTGTGATAGTCACTGAGTTCCATTGTGGCAAATATTGAACATTTCAGTCACTGCCCAGTAACGTTGCATGCTATCAGTAGAAACACACATGTCAAGCACATTTTGCATAACTGTCCCATAACTTCCATCCCCCACCACCACCCCCACCCCCATCCCCATCCCTCTCCGAGGAATGAACTCCCCATACTGAACATCCCAACAACATTTGCAACTTTGCATGGGGGCTGTTTGCCGACTACAGCCCGGCATCAGCACAGCTTGGCATTACATCTTCTGAACAGTTTACGGTTGTATACTTTCCAGGTTTATAATAATTAAGGTGGTGGGTAGTAGCAGACTCTGCAGAAGAGGCAAAGTGCCACCACACAGGCATCCACCGCCTTCACCAGGGTCCCAATTAGGATCTGTAGAGTTTTGAGGGAGCAAAAGCATATTGGCTGGGTTCACGCAGGGAAGTGTTTGTCCATGAACATCATGGCCTCCTCGAGTATGGTGAAGAAGTACACCATGTTGCCATGTTCTATTCTGTTTGGCTGGGTAGAGCATGGCTTACTTCACGTTGAGGTCGCAGAGCCTCATCTTCGCAGCCATGAAGGATTTGTGTTCTTGTTGCACCGATATCGAAAAGTCAGGATATAGGTGGATCCTATTGGTGCCCAGCAGTAGTTCGCCCTTGGCTCTTGCGGCTCGCAGCAGCGTGTCACTATCCCAGTAGTTAAGCACACTGGCTATTATCGGGCGAGGAGGGGCTCCGGCAATTGTGTGATGAGCTCGTTCTATCACAAATTGTTGTGACAGTTTAGGGGCATCCAGCAATCACATTTGGGTATGCTCCACATACTCTTCCATTGGCCCTGCAATGTTGCCTTCCGGCACTCCTATTATTCGCAGGTTTTTGCGGCATGATCTGGATTCAAGGTCATCATTCTTTTTGCCAATGGATAATAATTGTTGTGAGAGCGAGGCGACATCTGCTCTTGGGGCTATGACCTCATCTTCTGTCGTGCCAACTCTGGTCTGCACTTCCGTGATGCGAGCATCGGATTTCTCCAGTCGGGATTTTATTGAGCCGATTGTGTCGCTCATATCATCTAGTTTGGTGTGTATAGAGGTGAACTCTCACATGTATTCCGTCATATGGTGAAGTTCACTGGGATTGTGTTGTTCAGCCACACCACTAGTCGCCTCACTGGCGATATCCATCCCCTCCACTGCTTTGGATGCAGGCTTAGCGAACATGTTCATTGAGCTCTGTTTTTTCCCAGTTCCTTTAGTCATTGTGTATTTGCTGATCTGTGGCAGAGGTACGGCGTGTTATTAGTGAAGAGAAGAGGCCTGTAATGCAACTACTGTGATATTTAGACTGGTATCATATGAGCTTTGCAGGGGTTCTGCAGCACGTAGTTGTTTTGCACCGATGTGAAGTTTGGTATTTGCTACAGAAGTCTACCAGCCAAGTTTTGTGGCGTGTGCAGAAGGGGTAGGGTGTTATTATTCACTTAAAGAGTGTCTCGTTGTTGTCCTTAAACCTGCCTTAGTGTGGATAGTTGATATGTGGAGGCAGCATAGCGCAGCCTGCACGAGAGATTAAGAGCGGCTGCGTCACTATGGGGTCCAAGAGATTCACTAGTTGGTGTGAGGCGGCGTCATGCAGGTAGCTATTGTGGCTGTGTAGCCTGAGTCGGAGCAACGGCAAGTCATCTACGCCGCGGCTCTCCAAGGTTGGACTTAAAAGGTAGCACTGTGGAGGTTCATGCTCTCGCAGCGTGTGTTGGATGGCTGTGGGGGGCCAGCCGCGGCCCACGGGCGGGGGTCCTAGGGTACGGGCAGGACCAGTCCTCCTATTTGCACGGGGTGGTGGAGTCTGAGGAACAGTGCAGAGCCAGCTGGCAATTGATGTCCACACTCAACGTCATTGCCGGTGCAGTCGGTGCCGATGATATTCCTAATGGGCTGCGGCGGTCACGCACCGTGTTGCGGGAGGTGCCTCCAGAGTCAAGAATAGCGAGGGAGCAGTTCAGAGGGGCGCCCATTTGAGGATCTCCAGGGGTTACCGCCACCAGGCCCCAGCGTCGCTCGTCGCAGTTGCTTGGAAGGTCAAGCTGCCTTCCAGCGATGTTGTGCGGCGTCTTTAAATCTGGTGGTTATATGCTGCAAAGAGGGCAGGACGTGCGGGCCAGTCACCTCGTGTCTGCAGGCCCCCAGGAGTGTCGAGGGTCACAGGAGCACCTTGTGAGGATCAGTGGGGGTCAGACTCGGCTATTTTGCTGCGCAGTTGTTCCTCGAGCTGGGGAGCTCATATTTTTTTTATAATAATAAACACTGAAGATCACCTAAAATTCAGGAAATCACTAAAAACCTGGCTCTACAACACCACAGACTAAACCTGGAAAACGAAACTGGAAAAAAGGATAACTAAACCGAAAAGACACGGACATCCCTGACCCAGGAGAGTAAAGCCCACTGCAGATGAACGGGTGACACCGGATAGACGGGAAAACAGGCGGCACGCACGGAGACTGAGTCAACTAACCCAGACAATCCCACCAACACTTCGCCCGCCCCTCAATCTAAGTACCGCCAGGTACCACATTGGTGTGGAATTATCGAGATATTGGCAATCGCCCCACTACCTGAGAGGTTGTCATTGGCAGGTGCACTGGCCACAGGAGTATGAATGGAGGTTAAGGGGAGCTATGAGAGAGCATGTTAGAGGCGGGGCTAGAGGCGTAAGGAACCTGTATGCCAGTCAGACACAGATCATGACAGAGCCGCAACAGCGGAGACTACGCAAGCCGAGCGCTTCAATTCAGGATAGAGACGCAAATTAACCAACCCTACTAACAATTTCTCTTTCTGCATACACCTCTAAAACTCCAAACCAAACACAACCAAAACCTACAGCACAACAAACCGCACAAACTTCACTACATTGCAACAACAAAACAAAAACACACATAGCCTTGCACAACATTACACGACGACTACCGGCCGCAAACACCCCAGGCCCAGCCAACGGACCCACCGGGTTGAGGCCGCGAACAGCACATCACTGCTCTCTTGCACTTTTCCTGCTTCCTCCCACTAACTCAACCTCCCCTCTTTCAGAGCCGCCAGAGCGCCAAGGGACCCCTCCGGTGGTGATAGTGTGCGGTACAAATGTCCTTTAACATTAATATAACGCACCTTGGAAAGCAGAATATTATCTGCGCTGTGCTGCCGGGCAACAGAGCTTCTCACACAGGCAGTCATCTTAGTCTAGGGCCCCCGCCTCCAAATTTTTTTCTATTGAAAGAGCCTATAGGGTCCCGACAGGCCAACGTGCTGGGAGCGCCCCCGCACAATAATTGCACGGCTCTTGAACGACCAGGATCAGGATGCTTTGCTGCAAATGGCGAGGGCTACTGGCCCTATCACATACCATGGCTACCGGATGGGGTTTTTCACAGACAACACCAAGGAAGTGCAGAAGGTACGCCAGTCCTTTGACTCAGTAACGAAAAAGTTGATATCACGGGGGGGGGGATCAAATGTGCCCTCTTCTTCCTAGCGCAGCTCAAGGTGTACCACGGGGGGAAAGTTCATCTCTTTCATAATCCGAAAGACGCATGGATTTGGCTTAAAATGCAGATCCTTTCAGCAGCAGCGCCTCGGCCACTGAGAAAGAGACAACGGCCGGAGCTGGATAAGGTGTGGTATCCAGTTCTGTTTGAGTCACAGACCACAGAACCATCCGCTGGCGCAGAGGCCGCTCCGGACATGATGGTCAATAGTTGAACTAGCCACAGAGACGGCCCCGGTTCAGAAATAGTTGTTTCACACTGAGATTACAGTCCATAGGCAGCCCGCGAGCGGGGGACAGGGGCTTGCAAACGCTGCTTCAGCTGACTTCCCTGCACATGGTTGATATGGTTTTCCTGTGTCACTTTGGCGCGGCCTTCGGGCGACGTGTGTTTCTGCTTGGGGAATAATACTGGGTGGGGGAACGAGGACGTTTTTATGCTTGTTGCAGTTTTTGTGTTGCCTGGGTCATCTATATTCGGGGGTGGGGGATACACAGACTGAGACAGACCTGTAGCAGCAGGGGGTGCATAAGGCAAAATGCAGGGTGCAAGGGGGTTGGTGAAGCTTTTCCTTTGTTTTTTGTTCACATTGCTTGACCGGGGTGGTTTGGGGCATCACCAAGGTCGATCTTGGTTTTACTCCTAGTTGATAGGAAGAGGTGGGGGTTCCCTTATCGCAGGGCCTTGAATATGGCTTTCTGGGGAGGATGGCACATGACAAGGGGGTTACACTATTAATGTGAATTGTGAACAGGCTATGCTCCAGTATTAAGCGTAGGCTGGTGTTAAAGTCTCTCAATAGATATTTGCCGGATTTTGCCCTTCTCACGGAAACTCACTTAGCTGGGTCGCACTGCAAGTTCTTCATGAGAGCCAACAATAAAACGACCTTTCATGCCGGATTTGACAAGGCAGTGCGAGGCACATTGATCCTTATACACGAAAGGGTTCCACTTTCGCTCAGTGAGGTGTGCTCGGACTTCAATGGGAGGTTTGTACGGGTGCGGGGGAATTGTGGGGAGCCATCTAGGGTATTGTGGCGGTGTATGCACCCCACCACGCAGGAATTACTTAACGACCTATAGAACCCACAGTGCAGGGACAGGCAGATGCATGGGTCTTGAGAGGGGACTTTAATGATATCATGGATGTGGGGTTGGAAAGGTCTGGTATCGGTCATGGCACGGTACAGAAGCCCCTCTTTCTGGCGAAGATGGAAGGGTATTAATTTCATCTATACAGGTCCTTCCAAGATGGCACAGCTTATTCCATGTAATAGTCTAGACGTTCCACGAAGCATGCACTGTGTCACGAGCGTCTCCTCTTGGGCATTGGTTGAAGATCAAGGAACTCTTATTTAGGAAGATGGCTTCCATAGCAATGGTGCTTTGCTACTCCTCCAGCAGAATGCTCTGCAAGTTCAAACTATCCTTATCTGTCCCTTTTTGCTCTGAATATACTTATGCTTTCTTTCCTTGGCTATCTACTACCTTCATATTAACACGCTTCTCTTCTATACCTAGAAGACTCGCACTCGCCAGTATTACCGAAAGGATGCTTTCCACAGCCCCAGATACCTCGAGCATCTGCTCCCACAGTGCAGTCACAGAAATCGACATCACAAGCTGCTGCTCCTTCGTATGTAAAGATGCCTTGTTGCCGGTTTGATAAATCAAACGGCACTCTATAGACATTCACACAAGTCTCTTTCATACCCAGAGCATGACCCCGGACGACTGATTTCCTCGTGCTCGATATCCGACTGCTCCTGAAGTCCCACTACATCGCAGTGTGGTGCACAAGGCATCCCATTCCTGAACGAAAAGAAGACTAATACTGCAACAGGCTTAATACAACACAGGGTTTTCTTCCCCAGAGGGTCTCCCTGCTATTACTATCTTTCCGGTTTTATATCCAGTTAAAGTAAATACAGGGCGATTCCTTTCTTGCAACAAACACAGATGAAGGCTACTACAGGTCAGTATTGAATGATATTCATTGTGCATTGGTGTTTGCTACAATTTATACAAAGTTCAGGACCCTGCATAGCGGAGTGTGATAACCGCATCGGTAGTAGGAATCTGGATCTGCCCACTAAAATGTGCTCCTCTTAATTTTTTGGTTAGATATCCAGAGATGATTACATGCTGGGGAAACAGGGTATTCATTCTTTTCTGGGGTTCATTTCTCCATGTCCAGGCAATTTTTTCATCCTGCAGAGTAGCAGTCATAGGCTCCTCTCTGGGACATTCTTGGCCAGGGGAATTTTAGATCACTCGCCATTACTTATTGCACTTAAGAGTGGGCGCACAAAGTACTCACCGGTGTGAAGGCTGAACTTGTATTCTCAGAGGCATTATCTCACACTACCCTGGAATACTTTTCCACAAATGAGGGGTCGGTGGACAGCACAGTCACCTTGTGGGAGGGATTAAAAGCGGTTCTCGGGGGCGAATCAATCTCACAGGTAGCTGCACGGTGGAAGCAGTATATGTTAGCGGTAAGGGAGGCAGAATCAGCTCTTGGGAATGGCAGAGGCGGATTTCATTGCATCTGGGTCTCAGGTTGCGCACATAGCTCTTTGGAAAGCCCAAGAAACACACTGCACTGTAGCACTAGACCACGCTGAACAGGTGCTCTGGGTTAAAGGATTCAGATTCACAAGGCTGGGGATAAGGCAGGTAAAATGTTAGCGTGGTTGAAAAGGAGAGATGGGGCAAAGGCTATGTGAGAGTGCTGCAGGATGATACTGGGAACGTTCTGATGGAAGATGCAGATATTGCTAATGCTTTTGCTGTGTACGATGAATCCTTCTATGGTGCTCCAAAGGGACAGCCCTGGGACGATAGGCAGAGGGTGATTGACCCAGCAGTCCTTCCACAGTTGGCAGTGCGACAGAGATCTGATCTGGAAGCCGATATCGCTGAGGAAGAAATAGTAACAGCTACCTCCCAGCTTCAGTCAGGGAAATCCCTGGGTCCAAATGGTTTCCCACTCCTTCGTATATTTTTGCAGAGTAGACAGGATGGTCTACTTCCTGAGGAAAGCACATATCGTAGTCCTTCCCAATTGCGCCTATAGGCTGATCTTGCTTATAAAGGGTGAGGCAAAAGTTCTGGTGAGGGTTCTGGTCAATTGCTTGTTAGGCTGTTTTAAGGTCTCTAATTCATCCAGATCAATGCGGGTTCATGCCTTTGTAAGGAAACCAAGGGTATACTCCCTCCTTTCCCTGGATTGGCCACTAACCAGGAAGCCAGGGAAAGGCCAAAGCTGCCGGATCCTTACTCTGGAGGTGTATCTGTGAGGGAGGACTACTTGGGGGGTGGAGGGAGTAACTTGGGAGGAGGAAATGAGGGACCCCTTTTCCCTTTCATGATGTTCCATCAATCCTCCAAAGCCTTTATGGGTTACTGTCATTCCCTTCCTGGTTCTCCCATTGCCTTTGACATATATACACACCACTTTGGTACTGGGACGAGGAAGAAGACAGTACACGCCCCTTTGGTACTGAGAGGAGGAAGAGGTGAACAAACCATACGTCAGACTCTGACTTTGCCAATGAGCGGTCTAATGTTTGGCGAACCAATCATCTTGGCAGGATGTTTAAAACCCATACAAACTGAGAAGAAGATGTCAGCTGCAAGGGAAGTTCGAATCCCATGCGAGGTGTGGCGGGCAAGTGAGATGCTGGAGGAGCCAATATGGTTGCAGAATACGTGCCGCGAGAAGCGAGGCTGGTGACGGGTGGAATCCTTTGGAGAGATGCCGTAGCAAGTCAGAGCCAGCGCAGCAGAGCCTTATTGTGAGACACAGTCCTACTAAAGCAGACCAGGCTTGACAGAGAGGTAGTGGGACAAAAACGCTGCATGTGGAAAGGACCATGGCGGTCTAGCGACTTCCTCTGATACTGTGGAGACTATCGGTCAGTCGACCCGATGGAACAGGGACCCTGAGGCGCCGCGACCGGGCATGCATGTCCAGAAAGACATTTGCTTAAGTTAGAATAATGACACCAAGTTGAATGAATGTAAGAAGTTAAAACACTTCAAGTTGATGGAAGAAATACATGCAGATTGAATTAATGTTACAACTGAATACAGTGAGATATTCCCTAAAGTGGCAGTGGGAACTTGGAAATCAGCATTGCCTAAGCTAGCAAATAGACTTTGTGAAGTCCTGAAAACATGCATTGGCAAAAGCCAGGACAGTTGGTGAATTTGATATATAAAAGTATAGAGACAGCTGGCACACAAAACCTGAGAAGGGCATTTAAGAAGTGAAGATAAGAATGCTGAATCACTGGGGCAGCTTCCTGGTGCAGGATTTCACCTGGATGGCCACTCAACCCCACTCAGCAGAAGTGGACTGTTGAACTATGAAATTCTGGTAAGAAAAATGGCTAGGTTATAATTGAAAAGGTATTACAGTGGTATGTAGTGGAAAGAAATCTGCACCTGGAGGAGGGTGGGGGGGCTGGTAGGAGAGTATACCAGGCTTTCTCCAATGCTGAAGAACTGTTTTGTTAAGCTTACGACTTGATGAACTCTTGTGAAGTTGGCCAGGGAAATATTCAAGCTTCTAGATGGATGAACTTTGCGTTGTGAGAACCTTTGAGAACTGTGCAACTCAAGAGGGGCAGGGATGCACCCCCTGCTTGTCCTTTTTAAAGTGCCTGAGAACATGGGGAAGGGAGTTCCCTCCTAGAACTATAACTTTTGCAGACATTGGAACGACTATTGAACACTTGTTATTTTTGAGACATAACCCTTACACCTTTTGGTCCAAATTAGTATGCGAGGGCAAGAATAGGTTTGGACACAGACAGAACATTGCTTTGGACTTCCTGACTTAGACTGGCATTAGTTTTAGTTGGGTAGGGAAATTCCCTCTAGAATAGGGCAAGTTATCCCTTCTCCCTACCCTTTTCATGCAGTAATAAAAGTTTATAGCCAAAACGTTATGTGTCTCCTTCATGATGCCTTCACAAATGTTTTCAAGAGTGGGTTGCGACTCAACTGAAATAAGTTGTGGAACCATACAATTTAAGAAATTGAGTCAGAGGTTGTCAAGTCCATCAGTAGTCACTAAAGGATCTATTGTATTTGATATTTGTAGTAGTAGGGATGAAACCATACCGCCAGGACAGAGAAGACTTGTACCCACTGATCTGGTCTTGATTCTATCCCTGAACACATCTATTCAATTGGCTTCTAAGTCGGCTTTGGCTTGGTGGTTTAGTATTGATGTTCTAGCAGTAGTTATAAACCCAGATTACAGGGCTGATGTGAAAGTAGTATTACAGAAAAACGGAAAAGCTCCCTTCCAAATTCATCAAGGGGATAAAATGGCACAAAGGATCCTCGAGATAGCTGTCTTTCCTAGGCTAAAGGAAGAGGCTGGGAAAGGTAACAGAGGACAAAAGGGTTTTGGGGAAGCTGATGAACCACCTGACACCCTACCTAGACCTGAGTCCAAAAAGGTTACCGAAGAGGAACCTGAAACACTTCCCGACCTAGCTATTGCCCAACGGAATGACCCACTCTTAGCCGAAGCGTTTCTTCAAACTATGACAGAGAAAGAGGGGCGGGAAAAGGGTGGATCCTTTTTTTCCTAAACCCTGGCTTACTTTATCGAGGGGACACGACACCAGAAGGTATGGTCAGAACCCAACTTGTAGTCTCAAGAAGCAACAAGCAGGTTGTGTTAGGGATTGCCCATTTACATTTGACTGGCGGGCATTTGGGGCAAGTAAAAGCTCAAGCACAGATCCTTAACAAGTTTTACTGGCCGGGAATATATGCAGACATTAAAACCTTCATACAATCATGTAGTATTTGTCAGAAAACCAGTCATCATTTTCCATCACCTGTGCCGTTACAACCTCTCCCTGTGAAGGCATCATGAAACAAGACACAGACAACAGATTCAAAGTTCAAACAAAATATGTTTATTAACTTAATGTCAAGAATGTGTAAGGCCTAACCTGCCCTATACTAAGGTGGGATTTCCCTACCTAAAGAAACTAATGATAGCCTGAGTCAGTAAGTTCAACTTAAAAGTCTGTATATAAATGACGAAGAAATAGACTACCTCCGGACACGGTGATCTGGCTAGGGGGAAGACTCTCACTCAGGGAGCTTTTCCACTGTGGCCACATGAGGACACAGGGAGGAGCGCCGATCCACTCAAATCAGGTGCCGGGGAGGGTGCCGGAACTACAAGTTGGAATCCAGAGGGGTTTTAGGACACCCCACGAGTTATCCCTGAGATCGTAGGGGGCACGGCACGTAAGGCTGTATGCCGGAGCGACCATAGGAACCAGGGCCCTCCTCAGGGCAGTTATGGGGGGAGGGGGAAAGGGAGTTACGCAAGTTGGGGGGGATATAGTTGGGGGGGGCGGCGGGAATCACCCATTCTCAGGAGGGCAACAGGAAGGTCGGTCAGGAGATGACACACCCCTGTCAGGATGGGGATAAGAATATTGACGTATAACATCTGAGGGCTCAACTCCCCGGCGAAAAGGAAAAAAGTGGAGCATTTCATAAAGCAGGGGAAATTTGACATATAATGTTCCAAGAAACCCATATTAAGGCACAGGACAAGAACAAGGTGAAACTGAAAGGCTATAACCAAATAATACAGGCAAATACACAAGAAAACAAGGCAGGGGTGTTGATAGCCTTTAAAGATACAGTAAGCACACAGATACTGTGCACAGAGGCAGACAAACTGGGAAGGTACATTTTTGTGGCTGTGAAAATAGAGGGCACCCCCCCATGACACTGGCAGCGGTATACGCCCCAAACCTGGGACAAGAGGGCTTTCTTAGGGATACGCTGGACAAACTAGAATGCTTTGCAGAGGGGAAGTAGTGGTGGGAGGAGATATCAACATCGCCAGGGATCCCAGCATAGACAGATCCGGACCCCGACAGCAGGGACAAGGAACCCCATCAAAAGTGCTGAAACGGAAAATGAATAACCTAGCGTTGAACGACGTCTGGCGACATCTTTATCCCACACAAAATGGCTTTACACACTTCTCACAGGTCCATGGAACCATGTCTAGGATAGACTATCTATGGGCCTCGATAGGACTTTTGGGGAAGATTCGACAGGCAGAGACAGGGTCCATCTCACTCCCCGACCATGCCCCTTTGTGGGCAGAGGTATAGCTGGCGATCAGTCTTACGGGGCTATGGAAGTGGAGACTCCCAGACGAAATTATACGGGACCCAGTATTGGGAAATACACTTAAGGAATGATAGAATGCCTTGCGCACAATAATCTCTCAGAGGTAAGAAAAGAGACACAGTGGGAAGCCTTCAAGGCAGTGACTAGGGGATACTGTATAGCACTCAAAACGCAGAGGGAGAGGCAATACAGATTATGGGAATCAGAGTTAGAGGCGAACATAAGTGCGATCCATAATGAAATGCTGCAAACACCAACATCCAAGCTAAAAAAAACATTGAGACACGTCCAGGGGCAGCTGGAATCCCTACGCACCAAGAGAGCGGAGAGGGATCTGCTAAAAATGAAACACTGGTATTATGTGAAGGTGAATAAAGCGGATGAACTCCTAACAAGGCAACTTAGAGGGCAACAACAAACAGTTAAGGCGCTCGTAGAGGAAGCAGGGCAAACAAAAACATCAGACATTAGGGATATATTTAAGGAATTTTTTCAGAAACTATACTCCACAGACAGCCCCGACGAAGCCCAGCAAAAAATGTATTTAGACGGGCTCTCCCTTCCGACAATTTCGGAGGAGGAAAAAAAACAATTGGATGGGGATATTAAGGTGGAAGAGGTGAACAAAGCAATAAAGGACCTCCCTAGGAATAAAGCACCAGGCATTGATGGCTTTACGGCATTATTCTATAAGGTGTACAAAGACATACCGGCCCTGGTTCTGACTGAACCAGTTAATACGTTCAAAGATAGGGGGAATGTTACACAATCCATGAACAAGGCTAAAGTAGTGGTCTTCCATAAACAGGGGAAGGACCCGCAACATCCTAGCTCGTACCGCCCAATAGCGCTAATAGATGCAAAGCTGTATACCAAAATCCTGGCAAAAAGGCTGGTGCAAATACTCCCGAAACTGATACATCAGGACCAGTCGGGATTTGTCCCGAACAGACAGACGCACAATAATATCAGGAGTGTGCTACACCTGGTGGAAAAAATAGTAATTATACAAACCCCAACTATAGTGTTGGCCCTCGACGTGGAGAAAGCTATCGACTGAGTCGAATGGACACTCCTCTTTAGTATTCTGCGGAAAATGGGGGTTGGGAAGCCATTTAGGGATATGATACAAGCAAACTACAACTCCCCAACAATACGCATTGCAGGGAACGGGGGCTTGTCCAACAAAGTACGGATCGAGAGGGGGACAAAGCAATGGTGCCCACTATCCCCCCTTTTGTATGCAATATTTTTGGAGCAGCTTCTGGCAAGGATAAGGGATAACCCAGAAATGGCAGGGTTCCATCATAAAATTGCTGCATATGCGGACGATATGCTGGCGGTCTTGGGAGTCACTCCAGCGCTTGATGCAAGAAATCAAGGCATTCGGAGCCGTCTCTGAGTTAAAAATCAATAGACAAAAATCGGAAATCTTGACATTGGGAGGGGACACAACACACATTTAATCAGTTGCAACCACTCTACAGCTAAAAGTCGCTAAAGAAGGGATCAAATACCTGGGGATCACGCTAACGGGGAAGATAGGAGACCTGTATGCAAAACACTACCCACAAATGCTAGAAAAAATTAAACGGGATATAGCAAGATGGAACCCATTATCAACTTCCTGGTGGGGTAGGATAACAGCGGTCAAGATGACAATCCTACCAAGACTTTTATACTTCTTTCAGGCCATACCAATTAGAACCCCCCCACCCTTCTTTAAATCCCTGACGAAACTGATCTCAGAATATATCTGGCAAAAAAAGGCCCCTAGAGTCTCAAGTGCGGTCTTGACTGCAGCAAGACTGGATGGGGGATGCGCCTTCCAACATTTCAAAAAGTATTACGAGGCAGCCCAACTGTGGGTATTAAACGAATGGATCCCTAATAACTCACAGAAAATATGGGCCGCCCAAGATAGGGCGGTAGCGACAACCCCCACTCGACACCTCCTTTGGCTGGGAAAAAAACACAGACATCCCAATGTTTATATCAGTGAAATCATGAGAGCAACCCTGGGCGTATGGACAAAGCAACGGAGCAGGGCACCCTAACCATAGATCCAGCACCTTTTCTACCCTTATTTAAGAACCCAGAATTCCCACCCAGAATGGAAAAAGGGGCTTTTAAAAAATGGGAGGAGGCGGGTTGTAAGATGGTGGGGGATATGCATCAGGCTCAACAAATTAAATCATATGTGGAATGTAAAGAACTGTTCAACCTGACTGCCACCGATAGATATCAATATGAACAAATAAAACATTGGCTGAACAGCCCTAGAATCAAAAGAGCAGCGACTAGGGAGCTAACTCCATTCGAATCATACCGGAGATAAAAAGTTTGTCTCAAACACCTACAAGTTCATAAATGCTCCAGAGAAAGAAGTAAAATGGCAATATATCATAAGATGGGAGAAGACATTGAGGAGACCAATCTCGAAAGAACAATGGGTTAATGTATGGGGGGCAATACATAAGCTTACGAGAGCGATACAGACTAGGGAAATGTGAATGAAAATGCTCGTTCAGTGGCATTACATGCCAGAAAGACTTAGCACGATGTACCACAACTCCTCTAATGTTTGCTGGAGAGAATGCGGAGGAAGGGGGGATTGGCGACATATATGGTGGGAGTGCCAGACCCTCCAGCACTACTGGACTGAGGTAAAAACACAAATGCAGGCAATGTTCCCAGGCATAGGGAACCGAGGGGAAGAAGTGTGGCTGTGCGGCCTATGGGACCCCAATAGACAAAATGACTCGACGACACAGAAAAGGAACTTTATGGGGCTATTAATAAGGGCATGGCTGGAAATAGCCCAAAAGTGAAAGCAAAAACACCCTCCCTTGGCAATAGACTGGATACGAAGAGTCTGGTCGCATTTAGCAATGGAGCGCAAGACGTATATGATCCAAGGGGCATTTCAGAAATTCAAAAAAGACTGGGGCGGGGTATTGGAAATCCTCCAGGGAGATTACATGGAACAATGGTGTCTGCATAAAATAAGAATTCTGGACTTGTTCAGTTAAGCAAAGATGAAAGAGAGTGAAGAGCAGTTATTATTATATGCGTTAGAGGGAGACTTTCCAGAAATGGGTGGGGGAGGGGAAAGGGAGTAAAGGGTTTGAGTTTTTTTGTTAACCTATTCATGTAAAAAAATGTATAAAAAATATGGTTAAAAAAAAGTCAGTCTAAAACCTATTCTTGCCCTCACAACTAGAACTAAACACTGTGTAGCGATGTGAACAACAAAAGAAGTAGTGTTCCAAATAAAGTTCTGAGCTTCCAGCTCTTGGCCTACTTTCCAGCCCCCTTTCCCCAAGTCCAAAACAGTTCTGCAAAGCCTCAGGTTTCCCTTCCCCAAGAAGACAACACAGTTCCAAATGGGCCTTGGAGTTCCCTTCCTCAAGGCAACAACAAAGTTCACAAGGTCTTGGGTTTCCCTTCCCCAAGACGTCAGCTGGTCCAGCTTGCCAACTCACAATCAGTCCCAGTCTGTCAGCTTACGTGGACTAACCTGTGGTATCCAGTGGGAAGTGCAGGGATCGAGGTACGCAAAGGAAATCCCGTTTACCACCCGACCCCTGAATGAAACGGGAGGTTGTTTGGCTAAAGGGAAAACCTCTGTTCAATGGATAAAAAGCCCTGGAACGCTGAGGTGAAAGTTCCGCTCTAAGACTGGCAAGTGGCAGGCGGTCCTCCAAATATGCCACAATAAGTATTCGCTGATGCTAGTCGGCAGAAGTCTGGAAGCCTCCAGCTGTGAGCAGGAATCGGAGAGAGTGGCGTGAGTATACCGACACAATGTAGACTTCAGGAGTCGCCGGGAGGCCGGGCAAGGGGTTTGTGAAATTCTGAAAGGCTGCAAGCAAGGAAGCAGAGGATTGCTTGAGAGAGGATGGAGGCTGTAGCAGAGAAACAAAATATGAGCATAGGAAAGGGGTGAGGCAACAGGTCAAAAAGAGCAAGAATTAACGTCGTACAGAGAAGTGGCAACGCACCGTCCTACCTTGACAGTGTCCTTTCCTTCTTGTTAGTATGTCCCTTGACGAGCGCTGCAGAAGCACAGCAGGCTTCAGAGGTACTGCTGTACCGTTCCACCTCAGTTGATGGCAGGGGACGATTCAGGCACCATCTTGGGGGAATCCTGTATGATAACAAAGGTCCTTCCACCTATTCCACAGGGTCCAGGAGGGACAATGGATTCTGAAAGTCTCTTAATACTAAAAACCAGTTCCAGGTCCGACTACCACCCTCCCACCTTGGCTTACAGCGAAGTGGGACTTCCAGATATAAACGGAAATCATTAGATACCTGAGGGTGGACATTATGTTGAATCGAAGCGCCCCGTTTCATGCAAATTATGTGTCCTTGTGGAACGCTGTCAAGTCTGATCAGAACAGTTGGTCCAAACTTTCACTATCCTGGGCAGCAAGATTCACATCCATAAAAATGAACATTCTCCCCAGATTCCTCTTCCAGTCTTTGCCTGTCATCGTCCCTGAAACGTTGCTAGTAGAAATCAAGCGAACACTATTGACCTTTTTATGGGCAGTCTCTAAACCCAGAATTCCATATAAAACGCTAATCCTCCCAAACGACAAGGGAGGCACTGTAAAACAGTTTTTTTTTAATATCGGTACATACTATGTGATTATTGTAATGCATTCAAAGTGTGTGCTTGGTCTTTCTCAATTTTGTTGTAAAACCAATAAAACATACTTAAAAAAGAAAAAAACTGTTCCCGGGTCAACTTTAAACTCCTTCAGACTCTTCAATAGTTTACAGAGATTATCTTCTGTATCCTCGTTCTAGGCGTAGTTGTCGGACCACACGGTCGACCCATTACAGGTCTCGCAACCGATAACCCTAGACGTTCTTTCCCACACAGGTTTCTCTGTCACTACACCGGTGCTCTGGTTCACATTCACTTTGGTTTTTCCTTGCCAGTCTCCTGGCTTTGCCACAATGTGTTTTCCTCCTGGCCAGCCTTTTGGCCTTGCCGCAGTGTGTTCTTCCTTACAATTCACTCTGTGGTGCTTACCCTTTCAACACCTTATTTTCACAATCTTTAGCAATGTTCATGACTTGCTTTTCACTTTATTTTTGAATCCCAGCCTGTGGCAACTATGGCGAGTTTCCTTTTGGTTTTTTTTACTTTTCTTTGTATGTTTGCAGCACCCAGACTCTGTATCACTGCGACTGGCCAGTGCTGAATTACTGAATTGAAATAAACCACAGAGACTTTTGGGTGCGCTCCAAAATGCTTTTTTATCTTTAGTTGTTATTGTTCAAAAATGAATTTTGTGTCATCAGTTGTTGTTATTCATTCTTCAATTGATATTTACATAACAGACTTCAATTTCCTAATACTTTGTATTATATTCATACAAGGTTTTTCCACTTTTTCTTTAACACAAAATTGTCATGGATATTTTGTTTCCTTCAGCTCTGTAATTATATTCATACAGAATATGGTTGTTTGTTTTGACTCCAAAGATAATGATTTTTAAATTGAACACCCGATTCCTTTAAGTGTAATATGTACAGAATGTACTCAATTTTCCCTCTGGTCTCCCTCGTATGCACTCAATTCTCAATTTTTTCTCTCCCTCAACACGTGTTCCTCCGTCCTCTCAGACGGTTTATCAGGAGGGTTGTGTTATGTATTATATATACATCATACCTGCAAGTAAAGGGAACAAGGTAACTTCTTTAAGTTATTGTGTTTTAGATTGCTATTGAGCACCGTATACAATTTGTCAATAATGGCATAGTATTTCTACAAATTGCATAGTTTGTACTCACTTCTTTTACATCATGCAACTCATTTCACCTTTTTCAAGGTTTCTGGTTTTAGCAAGCTATGCTTATTGTTGGATTTCCAATATGCCAGTTTGTGGTTCTCTTTACATCTCTTTTTCTATCTCTTGGCACTTGTTTTCTGGCTGATAATAAGAGAAAATTCTGCTGTTGATTAACCCTTTCTTATCTATCTATGCTTATAGACACAATATATTTTATTCCAGTGGCTTACCTTCTTAGGTGGACTGTTTTTCTATGAGGAGTGCATTCCTGAGTCCCGCGAGGTTCATCCGATCGGAGTCGCCGATACGGATGATCCAAAATGGCTGTTATTTATATACGTCATCACGCCGAGGCATGATGACGTCATTGCGTGCCGCATTTTGTAGGAGTTTTGTCATTGAGTGGAAACAGTTCCGATTTCAATGTATTAATCTTATAGCCTGAGTGTACAGTGAATTTGCTAACTTCTGAAAGTACTGGTTCTATGTTTGCATCAGGGTGTTTCAGGTATATTAAAGTATCATCCGCATATAGTGATTTTATCTGCAGGGATCCTCGTATGCGTATTCCCCTATGCCCATGGAACTCACGTATTCTACCCGCAAACGGTTCTGTTGTTAGTGCAAAGAGCAGGGGGGAGAACGGACATCCGTGACGGATCCCTCTGGCTAATTTTATCTCCTTTGAGTAGTTCCCATTAGTCTGTATCTTGGCCTTGGGGTCACTGTTGTTACGCTCACCTGGCTCCCACAGAGGCGTCGATCTGAACTGGACAGCTGCGGTCTCCACCAATGTGACGCGTAGGGCCGAGATGACGGACTGGACTGGCCCACCTAGCTTCGTTTGCTTGGCCCGTAGGAATATTCTTCTGCAAACTTAAGAAAGGGGATCAACCACCCGTGGAGTTGAGCGTAAATCCCCCCACCCCCGCTGTTCTCCCCACAGATCACCTTTGATGTCCCCTCTTATAGTTTCACCTGATGGTTTGAAAAGATGAGCTCTCCATCCTGCATTGAGCGCAGGGGCGCGTTGATAACCAGTTGCTTCACTGGCTCAAAGGAATTGGTGAGTTCCAGAACAATATTGACTCCAAAAAGTATGTAGTTCGTAAGAGTTCACATGTCTGACTTTCACTCTTGTCCGATTCCTTGCAGTTTGCAGCTTGACCCCAGCAAAGAGTTCTTCGTGGTAGCTGACGAAGTTCAGGTAAGGATTTGGCTTATCCTACACAGTTCAATAAAATAAGGCCAGAATGTAACCTGTGGCTTGCTCCCTTATTCAGGTGTGGAGAGAAAATATGAAGTTCGGGGAATAATGCCTCCGGCGGTAAAATTAGGTAAGTCTGTTGTTGTGAGAAGAGTTCCCCTTGTTTGTCCCTTTGTCTCACCTTGTTGTCCTTTTGTTCCCCTTAGGTGCCCGGGTACGGCGAGGATGCAATGGAGACTGCGCCGACCCGTGAAGAGGAATAGTACCCCCGGCGGTCATCAGGTAAGTCTATGGGGGTAGTTACTATTGCCTCTGTTTATTCCCTTGGCTCACCTTTGCTGTTCTTGTGTTCCCCTTAGGTGCCAGAGTGGGCGGGAACGTGCAGAAGGATGCGGTGGATCGTGAGGATGCTGCGAAGGCCGATAAGTTCAGCGCGGCGCTGCAGCAGGTGAGGTGGTGCACGTAAAATGCTTCTTTCTTCCAGCTCGAGGGCACGGTGGATCCGGAATTCAGGTAAGGATCGAAGGTTTTGCTCTTATTCTAACCTCGTCTCCTTCTGTTCCTCCCTTTTTCTAGGAGCTGCAGACTCGAGTCGGGCGTGGCAGAAGACTGGATGCAGGCTTGCAGACACGGTGAGCGTTACGCTGCTGGATGCAGAATAACGCGAAGCGTGTGCTGCTCTTCGGGCGTGGTTTAAATAGCCTCCAAAGTAGTCCCAGGTAAGTATTCCTCCCCAGCCCCGCCCGAGTAAAAAATAGTCCGAAGGTAAAATAGTCCCTTCCAAGCCTCATTTGGCTTGGAGCTCTGCAGCATGGTCTGTATCAGGTAAGCTTGCAGCATGGTCTGCATCAGGTAAGTTCTACTCTGAGCCTGGCGCCTATGGTGCCAGGACTGACTCTCCATATGAGCCTGGCGCCAAAGGCGCCAGGACCTCACCCAGACAGCCCCTAGCAGGGGTTTTTGGGCTTGCTCAAAATACTTGATGCCTGCTTCCGGGGTTGCTGGGCCTGGTCTGGTCCCCCGGGGGTAGGCATCATGACAACTGTATAGTAGTTTAACAAATTTGTTGAAGCCCTTCCCCCAGTCCCATGCATCTGAGGACCCTGAAAAAGAAGTTCCACGACACCGATTCGAATGCTTTTTCAGCATCCAGCACCATGGCAGCTGCCGGGACCTCTGGGTTAATCTGCGTCATTGTGCCGAACAGTCTCCTTAAATTCAGAGCCGTGGACCTTCCCGGGATGAATCCTGACTGGTCAGGGTGTACTAGAGACGTCAATTGGGGTAGCAGTCTATTGGCCAATGTTTTTGCGTCTGAGTTAATTAGTGAGAGTGGCCGGTATGAGGACATTTCATTAGGGGGCCTCCCTGGTTTTGCCAGGACTTTTATGACCGCTTCTGTGAGGGAAGGTGGCAATGAACCAGTGGTGCAGGCCTCCACCCACACCCTGAGTAGTTTGGGTGCCAGGATACCTTTATATGCTTTGTATAATTCGATGCTGATTCCATCGGGTCTGGGGCCTTACTAGATGCCAATGAGGCTATTGCTTCAGTAATTTTCTCCACTGTGATTGGGGTGCATAATTTCTCACTGGATGCATTATCTAGTGTGGGCAGATGTGTGGTTGCTAGGTATACCCTCACCTCATCTTCCGTAGCTGTGTCATTATTAGAATATAGTGTTTGGTAATATTCCCTGAACATATCATTAATTTCCTCAGGATTGACGTGGTTCAGCCATTGGGTCTAGTGATCCCGTTAATATGTTGTGTCTCGCGCTCCCCTTTGATTATGCCTGCCAGTAGTCGACCGGGTCAGTCGCCCTCCCCATGTCGTCTAGCTTGCACTCTCCTGTTCAAAACACGTCTCACATTCTGCCAGATCGCAGAATCTCTGTCTGTTCTGTTAACGAGTCCTGGTAGTACTTTGTCATGTGTTCTCACGTACTCATTTTCTAGGTCCCTGAGTGCCTTCTTTGTTTCGCCCAGTTCCCTTTTAGTGATTTTTAGGATGCCAGTTGTTAATGCAATCATCGTTCCTCTGAACCACACCTTGAATGCCTCCTATATCGTGGAGAACTTATCTACTGAACCCTCAATTTAAGCGAATAATGATTCTATATAAGATCTAACTGTCTCTACCAGGGAATCGTCCTGTAGAGCGGCTGGGCCATTCTCCACATGTGGATTGGTCTAGGTGACTGTGTATGTCTTATTTCAAGCACTACTGGAGAGTGGTCTGACCATGTGCATGGTCATATTTTGGTTTCGGTTACTTAGGCCTCAGACACGCACCACCAATCTTTTCTAGAGTGTGCGTCGTGCACTGAGCAGTAATACGTGAATTCAGTAAGTAAAGGGTGTTCTATACACCAGATGTCTACTAATTCGTATTGGGTCATGATTTGCTTAATGGCGAGGGTAGCTCTGGTCGTGTTTCTGTGTTTGATGTTTGATCTATCCATGGCCAAGTCGAGTATTGTATTAAAGTTACACCCACCATATTATTGGAGTATCTGGGTTCTGGCCTATTAAGACTGCAACCTCAATGTAAAATGTGGGTTCATCCATGTTAGGGTCATATGTGTTTACTAGGGTTAGTCGTCTGTTATTGATCGTGCCCGATACTACTACGTATCTGCCCTCTGGGTCAATGTGCACTGCCCCAGCCATAAATTCAACACTCTTGTGTATCAGTGTTATTACTCCCCTCGCCTGTGATAAGTAGTTTGTGAAGAACCTGTTTTCCCCCCATCGCTGTGCCATTTGCTTGTGTGTGGCCTCCAATGCATGGGTTTCTTGTAGCGTTACTATGTTAGGCTTGTGGTGTTCTAGATATGCCCACATCTTCCTCACTTTTATCGGGTTATTCAGGCCTCTCACATTCCACAATATCATTCTATGGTGTATCGCCATTTCGTATTTCGGTTTTGCATATTATTTTGTTATGTTACCCAGTTCCAACAACTTCAAATAGAACCAAGTTTGCATGACTCTTGCCATAGATTTTCCAACTTTTCCCCCCAGAACTGTTGGGCTATTATTGGCCCAACCTATTAGAACATTTAACAACAACGTAACCTCCCTTTTCCCTCCCTCCCCCCACCCTCACCATCAGCCCCAACTCGTTGATGTAACCTTTGTAAACTTTTGGTTAAACCCTGGGGGGTTATGTTGACAGCCTAAACCGTCCGTCTAGCTCAACATGCCCTGATCAGAAGGTACTTGTTGTAATGTGCACGCGCGCGGCATCTGTGGAATGTTGATGCATGTTCAGCTATCAACATTCCACAGTGGCGGTTGAGCTAAGGACGCTGAAGGCAGGAGCCTGCGCTTGTGGGATCCAGCAAATAAAATGCGTAATGTACTAGTTACCTGTTTCCGGTGAGATCTTGTCATTGGCGACGAGGATTTTGCTGGACCCCGGTCCCACGCGTGCGCCGGACGGTTGTTCTGGTGCCGCTGGCCTATCTCCGGCATCGCTGTTGCGGGGACGTGGATTGCTTCGGTGCCGTTGCAGTGCACCCCGCTCATTGTCGGGGGCAGCGGTGTTTGCAGGTGGGCTCTGCTTGTGGGCCCGCGGTTCTTCCAAGGTGCGCGGCTGCCCAGGAGCCCAGTCGGGGCGTTGAGGAGGGGACGACGATCCGTTGGCGGATGCTGTGGACGCGCCGGGCGTTGGAGGATTGGTATTGCGTGCTGCCTATCCTGTGACCCTGTCTTTCCCGAGGGCAGTGGTGGTAGTCGCCCAGAGCTCGGCTGTCTTGGAGCCCAGTCGGGGCATTGGAGGAGGAGCAGCCGCCACGGGACACGGAGGCGTGCATGCCTGCCGTATGTCCTTGATAGGCCACTGAGTAGCCTCACCTGCGGCAGCGTCTGCGCACTCAGCTGCTCACCGCTTGTCCTCCGAGGGAAGCAGGAGGGGCTGCGGTGGCGCTGCGGTGGCACGGATCCCTGCTGCTCGTTTATCGGGAGGAGGCAGGAGGAAACCAATTGAGGATAGCTGTTGGACGACCAGTGTCCTCAGGACAACTCTGAGGTTTGACTTGCCACTAAGTACACAACATCTCTGCTGCACCACCCGAAGGGGCCACCGTGGTAAGGTTGGGGCACACGACTGCTGCCAGGTGGGGATTGGTGCATGTTGGCTGCGCTGTGATCGTTTCAAGGCTCGCTTTTGGATTAGTTTGGATTATTTTGACTCACCCGGTGATAAATATACTGTTGTACTGCATTTAACGTGTGGGTGCACGTGATCAAGGTGACAGTGAGGGGACACCCACCCACTTCAAGTGAGCAAGGATTCGTGGGGCTCGCACAGTGGTGCACGAGTTCCTGTTGAGGGCCTAGTGAACAAGGCATCCTATCCAGCCATGTTGCATACGGCTGCCAGGCCTCCGCCTGCCTTTTTGCCAAACCCTGGGGAGCCTGTTGCTCCTTGGGAGCAGTGGGTGGATGCCTTCAAAGTGTACTTGAGGGCTGCTGGTGGGGCAAAGTTCAATGACGATGAAAAGGAGGCTGCATTACTAAATTGTATTGGTACTGAGGGGTTTAGGGTTTTTCGTCACCTGCCTGGAGAGAATGTAATGGTTCAAGGGGGAGGTGAGGGAGAAATGGTGATAAGTGCTTATGAGACTGCTTTAAGGAAATTGCAAATGCGTTTTGGTAAAAGAGTTAATGTGGTTTTAGAGCGGTATAAGTTTTTCTCTAGGGCGCAAGGTTCCACGGAGAGCATAGATACTTATGTTACGGCATTACGTGCACTCATGGCTACATGCGGATTTCCTGGCAATGCGGATGAGCACATTAGGGATCAAATTATGATGAAGACTTCCAATCAGAAAATCAGAGAAAGGTTGTGGATTGAGAGCGATCGATCACTTGATAAGGTGTTGGAGATTGCTAGAGCAATTGAAGCTTCTAGGTCGAGTGTACAAATCGTTACTGAAAGGGATATGTCTAGGGACATGGTGCATGCTGTAGTGTCAAGGAACAAGAAAGGTTTGGATAAAGCTGTGGTGCAAGGGAGTAGGGGATCTAAGAGCAAGGAGGGATGCAAAAATTGTGGTTGGTCTGGTCATACTGCTGATTCTAAGTCCTGTCCCGCTTGCAATGTGGAATGCAGAAAATGTAAGCGTTTGGGCCACTTTGCACGTATGTGTAAGGGGCAGATGGTTGCTAGTGTGGCTCCAGATGACTCCGCCATGTTGCTAGAAGGTGCATCAGGAGGCGGATCTGATCAAGGTGTCATATTGCATGTGGAGGGAGGTGGGCGGAAGGGTCCATGGGTGTCGGTATTGGTGGATCAGCACCCCATGGATATGCTTGTGGATTCGGGGTCACCTTATACATTGGTGTCTCCGGAAGTGTATCAAGAAGTTTTGGGTAAACAGCTTTCTGCTTTGCTGGCTCCGGACATCAAACCATGTGCATATGGGCAAAGTCCCATTGACCTACTGGGATACAATTGGTCAAACTTTTCTTTCAAAGGCAGGCAAACTTTGGGGAAGCTGTATGTGGCTTTAAAGGGCACGAGTGTGTTGGGTTGGGATGAGCAAGCTGCACTAAAGAAACAGATTCATCCGGGTGAGAAGGAGTCGGTTCTCAGTGTCATGGAGGGTGCGGGGCAGAATGACATCATGGTGACTCCTACAGTGCTCATGAGTGAGTTTCCGGAGGTATTTTCTGACACCCTTGGCAAGCTCAGAGGTTTTACCCATCGCATTGTCCTGAAGAAGGGTGCAGTTCCCAAAGTGCATAAAGTCAGGGGAGTGCCAGTTGCGGCAAGGGAAGCATTGAAAGCTGAATTGGCTAAGTTGCAGTCAGCGGGGATCATTGAGCCTATCGAGTCCTCGGAGTGGTTGTTTCCTGTGGTTTTAGTTAAGAAGGGTGATGGGAACATCAGAATGTGTGTAGACCTCTGAGAGCTGAATTCTAGCATATGGGTGGATCGGCATCCTTTGCTGAATATCAATGAGTTGTTGTTGACATTGGGAGATGCTAAATATTTTTCCACCTTTGATCTGTCAACGACATATCATCAGATTGACCTGCACGTGGATTCTAGACCCCTCACTTCATTTGTGACTCCGTTTGGGGCATACAGATTTTGTCGCATGCCCTTTGGCCTTGCGTCGGCTTCTGCTGTGTTCCAGCGGTTGATGCAGCAGATGTTGGGAGTCAGTTATTTTCAAGATGATATTTTGGTTTGGGGCAGTAGCAGGGAGGAACATGATGGCAGGGTTAGGAGGGTCATGCAGATTCTTAAGGAGAGAGATCTGACTGTAAAGTTAACCAAGTGTCAGGTGGGTGTGGAGGAGGTCACATACTTAGGACATACATTGAGTTCGCAAGGTGTGAGCCCCAAAGGGGAGTTGGTACAGGTGTTGAGGGACACACCGGCTCCAGTCAATAAGGATCAGTTAAGGGCTTTTCTAGGCCTTGCGGAATACTATGTTAAATTTGTGTCTAATTATGCTGAAAAAACGGTGGCCATGAGAGCCCTCATGAGGAAGTGTGTAAGGTTTGTGTGGTCTGAGCAGTGTGCGGCAGAATTTGAGTTGGTCAAGAAGGATGTGGAGAAGGCTCCTTGCCTGAAGTCATTTGACCCGAAAAACAAAACTGCTCTGACTGTGGATGCAAGTGAGGTGGGGTTGGGGGCAGTGCTGGAACAATGGATAAATGGTGAATGGATGCCAGTGGCTTTTGCCTCGAGGACATTGAGATATGTGGAAACCAGGTACTCGGTAATTGAAAGAGAAACTTTGGCTGTGTTATGGGCTTCAAAACATTTCAGGACATTTTTGTGGGGCATACCGTATATTGTCAAGACGGACCATAAACCGTTAGTGCAAGTGTTTTCTACCAAAGGCGTCATGACAGTATCCCCGAGGATTGCGAAATGGTCAGTGCAGCTACAGGATTACAATTTCTCTTTGCAATATTTTCCTGGGAAGTTTAATGTTGTGGCGGACTGCTTGTTCCGTTTGCCTGTTGTTGAGGTGGACAGTCAGGCAGGGCTGGAGAAAGAGGAGGACTTGCAGGGGTGTCAGGTTGCTTTTGTGGCTTTTGCTGTGGACAAGTCGTGGTGGGATGTGGAGTCTGATCTTGAGTTAATTTGGATTAGGGAAGGTTTAGTCAAAGGTTGGCATACTGTCAAGGATAGGCCTGAAGGGAAAGGTTACGCCCAGGTTCTGCATGAATTAGCCGAGGGTCCATGGGGTGTGTCTAGGGGAGGTAGGTTGATTCCCACTGTGAGTCTGAGAAGTAGAATGGTGGAATTGGCACATGTTGGTCATTTGGGTCGATCCTTGACCAAGAGGAGACTTAGGGAGGAATACTGGTGGCCGTCCATGGACAAGGATGTTGAACAGGTGGTGAAAGACTGTCAGGCATGTGCTGTCAGCGATAAGAGTAAGGTTCTACATCCTCAACCTGTACATCCTGTAGAGGTTCCTGAGCAAGTATGGTCAAAATTGGCTTTGGACATCATGGGTCCGTTTTATTGTTTACAGCCTGAGTCTAGATACTTGTTGGTGTTGGTGGACTATACATCCAGATGGATAGAAGTAGCAGCATGTTCCAGTGTCACTACCGATTCTGTTATTGACTTCTTGAGGAAAGTATTTGATCGTGAGGGATTGCCTGCCTGTTTAGTTACTGATAATGGTGTGCAGTTCACATCCAGAGCTATGAGAGAGTTTTTGGAACAGCATGCCATTTCTCATTATAGGACAGCTTTGTATAATCCCTCTGCAAATGGATTAGTTGAGAGTGCCAATGGTACAATTAAGTCAGCTATACAGTTGGCTTTGGCCAATGGTTTGGATTGGCAGGAAGTGGTGTCACAATATCTTGCTGCATATCGGAGAACCCCTGCCGTGGTTATGGGGAGCTCTCCATTTGAGCTCATGAGGGGCAGGAAAGCAGGTACAATGTTGAGAATCCTGGCCATGGATGGTGGCGGGCCATGTAATATGGATCTGCAGGTTATTCATCGTGGTATTCTTGCACGCCAGGAGGCCACGGTGTTTTCACAAACGTTCAGGAAGGAATTGAGTGTTAAGCCTGGGGATGATGCGTACATAAAAAATCCCAGGATGGTTCACAAAGGTTACAGCACGTTTTTGCCTTCAAGGGGAGTTGTCAAGGTTGGTAAAGGTTATGTACAATTGGAGGATGGCTCTGTCTGGAGTAAGAGACGGGTGGTGGTGGATGGCTACAAACGTGCTGATGGGTCCAATGTCGAGTATGATCCGGAGTCTCAGGAAACAGTGTTGGACTATGAGCCTGTGGGTTCACAAATGATCAGATTAGAACAGGAAGAGGTGGTTCCACTTCCAGGCCCGTCGGGCGCGAAGGTGAATGTGGAATGTCAAAATGCTTCTGATCTGCAACCTGATGTGGGACAAGAAGGGGGTCGTCTGCCCAGGAGGTGTGGTCCTCCCATAAGGTTTAGAGACTATGTTTGTTAAATATGCGATGTTACATAAACATTTTATGGTGGGTTGCTTACATGCGGGCAAGCTCGTCACATGTTTGAAATTAATTTTATATATATGATAGTTCATGTAAGCTTCTGTTTATGTTTCCATTGTTCAATTCATGTTTTCACTTAATACTGTTACAGGTGTTAACATTTTGTTATGTAAAGGAAGAGGATATGTTGTAATGTACACGCGCGCGGCATCTGTGGAATGTTGATGCATGTTCAGCTATCAACATTCCACAGTGGCGGTTGAGCTAAGGACGCTGAAGGCAGGAGCCTGCGCTTGTGGGGTCCAGCAAATAAAGTGCGTAATGTACTAGTTACCTGTGTCCGGTGAGATCTTGTCAGTACTATTTGTTGCTGTTGCTATGAAGTGTGGAGGCGAGAGGTATCGTGGGACTCCTCAAGACCTCTTTCAGTCATTGTTGTCTCTGCAGTCTCTATCATTATTTTGCAACACTTCTGGCTCCGTGCGTGGTTGTCGCGGGGGCATGGATATCGATGACTCCACATATGTCAATGCCTGTTTAGGGTTATCAAAGAAATAGGCTCTCCCACCATGTTGTATCCTCAGCCTGGCAGGCAACATCAGGGAGTATGGCATCTTCCGTGCCCGAGTAGGCATTTTACCGCGTCATAGGATCTTCTTTGCGTTTGTACACTAGCAGCGAAATCTGGATATATGTGTATAGTGCTAGATTCAAATTGTAGGGAGCCCTTTTCTCTTGCCAGCCAAAGAATTGTGTCTCTGTCTCTGTAGTTTAGTATCAAGCTATTATCATTCTTGGTGGAGCTCCTGGGTGGGGGGTGATGCAAGTGTCCAATGCGCTCTCTCGACCAGAAATTGTGAGGATAGCTTTGAGGGGCCAAACATAGCTTTAAGGAGTTTCTCTACAAACAGTTCCATGGAACCTTTACATGCTACTTCTGGAATCCCCACCACGCGGATGTTGTTACGTCTTGATCCTGATTCCAAATCCTCACATTTATTTGTCATTTTCTTTAGTTCAGTTTGGATGATATTTAGCGTTCGGTCGTGGCGCTGTATTATGTCTTTGTTCGCACTTATTTGTGTTTCAGCCTCTGTAATGCGTCCACTCTCCTTCTCTATTTTCGCTTTCAGTGACCCTATTCTGCCCACGATATCATCCAGCTTAATGTTGATGGCTAAGATGCCATTCTGCATTGTTTGTAATAACTGGTCATCTCTGGAACTGCCGTTGTTGCTTTCCATCTCTGAGGTATCTGGAGGTGGGGGACTGGCAGTCGTTAGTGTTCTTGGGCCAGTGAAAGAGTCCATTGGGCCCTTTTTTTTGTTGTCCCCTTTTGTCATTGTGTAAGGTATGCCAGGGGGTCAGATGTAGTCACGCTCCTTTGATTGCTTCTTTAGTACTGGTTGTTATCTATGCCGTAGGAGAGTCAGATGACTGTGTTCAACTTCTACTGTTTGATTGTGAGCGGTTGGGCTGTCCCTTGTCTCGCACTGATTGGGTTGGTTATGCACCGTTTGGTGGTCCGCCGGGGCTGCCCATGTTGTGGTCACAGCAAGGGTGCATTGGGCCAGTGGCTTCGCCCCTAGTCTCCCCAGGTGTCTCCTGTGGCATACTTGTTGTTGGGCGCACTTGTCACATTGGTTGCAGTTGTGTGCAGTGTGATCTAGTCCTCAGCTAATTTGTGGGTTGCCAGCCCAGTTGTTGGGTCTCTTGCCCCGCGTATTGAGGGATGCAGCCCATTACTGGGCGGATGTGCATTATCCCGGTTTCAGGCGAGGCTCACCTGTTATTAAGTGGCGGATTAATGTTGACTGTGTTTCTCTGATGTGGCCCGGTGCTGCTTACTGGCCAGTAGTGGGTTTGCATAGGTGTCCTCAGGTATCAGCAGTGGGCAAATTGCGTTGTTGCTTTCGCGGTCTCACCTGTAAGGCACTGCACTGACACACCTGTGTCTATGGTGTGTTCCTTGCACATTCTGTGCCGGATCAATCTGTTTAATCTTGTGCGTTCACCAGTGTATTGTGCCGTAGAGGCCGTTTAATTCCAGGACTTGCCCCTAGAACGGATTTTGTAGTTAGTGCAGAGACCGGGCCCGTTTTGTCTGGTTGTGTGTTCCGCTGTTCGCTGTTAAATCCTTTTGTATGCCGTATTGCGGATCGTAGGCATGGTCGTTAGCGTGGATATCACTATGCCTGGGTGTTAATTATCCAACGTGTACGCCTCTCTGCCGTGTATTATCCCACTGCTGGTGCGGCGTTGAGATCTGGTCTGTGTTGTGCTATCCCTCAGGTGTGGTCGCAGTAGATCACAACAGTTGTGATTTACTGTGCGGTTCAGAGCCATGATGCCATCACTTGCCACAGTGTCCAGTATCTAGGTTAATTTAGGGATTAGGGCTGTATTGCAGGCCACAGGTTTGTGTCACCGCCAACTAGGCCTCTACTGGTCTACAGTGCTTGTGTTCACGCTGCGAGTTGTGGTGGTACATGTTTCCTTACCGCATTGATTTTCTGGTGTTGGCGTAGTAATGTGGCGTATCTCTCCCGCTGGGACCTCAGGATCAGTCGTGGGGGCCCGATGGCCTCTGTCAGCGGTCGCCGTGATCTGATGAGGTGTGTAATGCCGTCGTCCTGGCCAGTCCTCCCGGGTCCCGTATCTATTTTCTTTCTCGATTTACCCTTCCGGGTAGAGGTCTGCTATTGGGTTCTCTGATTCAGCAGGGCCAGCTGTGTGTAGGATTCTGGCATGCAGCCAGTTGCTGGTCCGTTGGGGATGTCCCAGCCGGGGGTATCCCCGCTTCCCAATGGGCCGTTCGGTTGTATCACCAGGCCACGTTCTACGCAGGAGTTTGATCTGGCCCCTCACCAAGCTGATTTTGCTTGGTTCGGTTAATGTGTTCTCGACTGCAGGGACGTGGTTTAGTAGCTCGGAGTTGCCCTTGCACAACGTCGGCCGGAGTTTAGTGCACTGTTTATTCGTAACCGTGCTGCTGCCTGCTCTTCCGTCTGTCCTTGATGTGTTTTCGACCAGGCCGGGCTCCTCTCACACTTCTGTCCTGAGCGCTACCACGGCTTCGGCACCGGCCCTTCTTGTGGTCATCATATGCGCCGCAGGAGCTCACGGTTTCACCTCAGTCTCGAGGAGTTAGTGCACGATCGGTTCTTTTACCTCTCAGGTTCTTCAGAATTAAATATTTATGGCAGGCGATGTCAAATATCGTTAAGGATTAATAGTGGACACAGAGCTCCTCTTTTAGGCGGCCATCCCGATCAGCAGCTCAACAGCGCTCCCAAATGTAAATGTATTTTTGATATACACCTGACTGAGAGTAATTTGTAGTGTCCTTGCTGTGTGTGCTCATTTTGGGCTTTTGATCACCCTGTTATTATCAATCAATCTGAACTTGTCTTCAAAATACAACAGCCTTCGTACATATTGTAACAAAAATAACGCAGAATCTCCTACCTGGAATATGGATGGACGGTAGGATCCTAGCCGGCTTGAAGATCAAGCATGAAGTGTGCCTGCAAAGTGGTTTCCCAGCTGAATAAAGAAATTCCCCTGAAAACCCCTCCGGAGCCCAGCTCAAATGCTTGGCAGCCGGAGGGATCACAGGGAAACCCTCATGGGGGAGAAAACCCTGTGAAGTGCTGCTGGTGAGCGTTGACTCCACGAGACGGTCAGGAAGGAACTGAAGATCCGTCTCTACGCTCTGGTGTTATTTATGCTGATCCGATGCTGAATGAAATATGTATAGAGAAACACAGGGTTCAGTATAGGAATGAAGAGTGAACTAAACAAGGAACAATAATAAGAAAGGTTTTAGAATTACCACAAAACGTCTAAGTCAGAGACGACTAGTTGTTGGAAGGAAGATCAATGCATTCTCAAGACTGTTGTGAAAATACAGAAATGATAAGAATGGGAACAATATTTAAGCAAGATATGTTTTCGAAGGAACCAAGACCGGCCACTTACGTGACAGTATTCAGCTGTTTGATGTAAATAAACAGCTCGAAGGTAGGAGCTGCCTGGCCGTACGTGAGGAGCCGCACTGTAATGGTAAACACAATGCGTTCAATATATAATAATGCTGTGACCTGTAGGACTAAGATCGTAATAAACAGGTCTAGAAGGAAGACCGACCTGGATAGAAAGCACGAAACGATGCCGAGTGCAGGCACGTACAAGGGAGGCGTGGCTTGTTACTTTCGTGCTCAAGAATCTCGTTCTGTTCGAATGCCGAACTCTGTGTGCAGATGAAAAACCAAGAGTGAGAAGTAAGAAGTGGGTAAGAGGCAGCAATTGAAAATGTAGAAATAAGATAGGTAGAAGGGCAGTGATAGCTATACTCACGAAGCGTTTGTATACTCCTAAGAGAGTAGCAATGTGTCGCTCTCCAGGGATTCCCAGCTGATATACAGGAGAGGAAGTGACCTCAGCATCCTGCATTGCTCTATGGGAAGAAACAACTAGACTGTTGCTAGCGCTAAGTTCACAACCCGGCGCGGCCATGATGGAATAAGCTTAAGGTGGGTGATTCTGTAAAGACCAAACGACCTATATCATAGTATGGAAACAGTTACAAACATAACTTTCATTGCTTCTAGATCAGAAACATTAAGAAAGCTATGTACTGAGAGAGGCTTGCCTGCTCAAGGTACAAAGAGTGAAATGATCCCAAGGATCATAGATTGGCAAGAGGTTGTGGATGCTGACAAGATTGCATGGTTGCTCAGTCGACTACCCCATTCGGGCTGAAGTGTCATTATGGAAATGTCAAAGGCTGAAAGAGTAGACTTTGCAAAATTGAAGCAGACTCTCATCTTAAAGTTTGGGAAGACTCCTGCCCAATACTTGAAGAGGTTTAGCGAGTACAAAAAGAAAGAAGGTAACACTTGGGTCTCCTATGTTACTGATTCCTTAAAGAACTTGACTGAACATATTTCTGCATCTTGTTGCCCTGTGCTTAAGCAGCATTTGGCTGATTCAAAGGAGTTAGATCCTAAGAAGTTGGTCATGGCAGCAGATTTATGGGTGACACACTGTGTCCCATAAGGACAAGACTACTGGCAAGCAGGAGGAAGGAAAAAAGTCCAAAGGTAAAGAGAATGGGGGATCTGATAAAACTTCCCCCAAAAAGGATAAGTCCCAACAGAATGTACAGGGTAAGTTATCCTTCCAAGTAGAACTTTGGTTATAGTAAGCCTCCCTATGTCCCAGTGGATCTTGTGTGGCTTGTGGAGCAAATGACCATGTGACGGGGGACCCCAGATGTAAAGTCAAAACCTTGGGGGTCCACTCTGTGAGTCTGCCCTTCCCCTCCTGTGAGGAGGAAGAGACCACAGGGGCATCCTTCTCCTCAGACTCCTTCCCCAGTGAGATAGAATCTGAGGGAGTACTAGTTTCCATGGGTTCCTGGGAGCCTAAAGTTTCAGAGGCTTATGCTAGCATTCCGGATAACACCAAGCACTACTTTAAGGATACTGTGCTGATCAATGCAGTTGCTACTCCTGCCCTTGGGGCTAGTGGGGCCAGCAGAACAGTGGTGGATTCTACCTTGGTAGATCCAGAGGAACTTGCCAGTGCTCCTTTGATGCCTACCAAGTTAGCTGATGGTCCCCCTCTCACGTTCCCAGAAATGCCTGTAAATCTTACTATCAATGGCACTATGGTCAGGATTCCAGTGAGCATTCAGAGGCAGGTCCCATGAAAGGTCCTGCTGAGGAATGATCTCAGAGACTTAGATCTTGTGGGTGACACAGCAGAGATACCAGGCACAAGGTCACAAACAAGGGATGCATTGGCCAAGACCAAAGCCAAGCCGAAGCCAGTGGGGAAACCCAAGGCTAAAGGAGTAAAAAAAGACAGACATGGGAAAGAGAACATTCCCCCTAACTCACCTATACTGAGGTGGAGGTAGTTGGTCAAACACCTGAACCTGACGAGGAAGAGGGGTTGCCTGAAATTCTCAATCCACATGACCATCCTGTACTCCAGAGTTTGTTGGTGGAAGGTGGTCCTGATAGGGTTGAGTTCAGTAAGTGCCAACATGAGTGCCCATCTTTGGAAGGCCTAAGGAGATAGGCCTGCTCCCAGCTTGAGGGTGAACATCCTGGGAAGCATAGGATTTATTGAGAAGGTAGGCTCCTCTACAGTGACTCCACAGAGTCTACAGAAGGAGATCATAGGAGGTTGGTGGTTCCCCTTGCTGTAAGACCCTTCCTCTTGCAGATGGCACATGAAGTCCCCCTTGCTGGTCACCTTGGTATCAAGAGAACCAAGCAAAGGTTATCCATGCCCTTCTAATGGCCCAAGATGGGGTGCAAGTAGAAAGTCACTGCAGGAGTTGTGCCACATGCCAGTTATCTGGGAAGAGTGGCACAACAGTCCAAGCTCCTTTGGTACCACTCCCAGTTGTGTGAGTACCATTTGAGAGGGTAGGAATTGATATTGTTGGTCCCTTTAACCCGTAAACATCCCCAGGCAATAGGTTTACCCTGGTGCTGGCGACCATGTCACCAGGTATCGTGAGGCCATCCAATTGAAGACTGTGACTGCCAAGTCAGTTGTAAAAGCTTTACTTGGCATATTTACTTGGGTTGGCTTCCCTAAAGAAGTTGTGTCTGATAGGGGCAGCAACTTTGTGTCAAAGTATATGCAGGCCGTGTGGAAGCAGTGTGGGGTTACTTACAAGTTTTCCTCAGCGTATCACCTCAAAACCAATGGTCTAGTTGAGAGGTTTAATAGAACTCTCAAAAGCATGACGGGGGCTCTGGAAGGGTCCCAAAAAATACAATGGGATCTTCTTTTGCCCTGTTTGTTGTTTACCTACAGAGAGGTACCTCAGAAGGGTGTTGGCTTCAGCCCCTTCAAGCTTCTTTTTAGTCACCCTGTGAGGTGACCTTTGGCTATAGTCAAGGAGGGGTGCGAGATGCCTACTCCCCCTATCACTACCAACGTAGTAGACTATGTGCTAGGACTCCGAAAAAAATGGTACTCCTGATGGGTCAGGCCAGTGAGAAGTTGAAGGCTGTGCAAGCTCTGGTGAAACATTGGTATGACCAGAAAGCTTTGCTGATCAACTTCCCATCAGGCCAGCAAGTCCTGATCATGAATCCTATAAGGCCTAGAGCTTTGCAGGACAAATGGTCAGGCCCTTACACAGTGATGGAGTCACTGGGTGAGATTAACTATATAGTGGACCTTGGAAGGGCTAGACAGGCTCCAAAAGTGTTCCATGTAAATAGGCTGAAGGCTTTCATCCCAAGAGTTGAAATAGCTGTACTGCTGTTTGCTTCAGAAATAGAGGAGGAAGGGTCAGAACCTCTTCCTGATCTGTTCCAGGGCGGTCCTTCAGACAGCTCCATTGAGGGTGTCCAGGTGGCCCCTCAACTGACTTTTGTTCAGCAAGATGAGGTGAGGGGTTTGCTGAGACAGTTCTCCCTCTTGTTTTCACAAGCTCTTGGTTTGACACCTTGGTTAAAACATGACATTGACACAGGAGATAGTGTACCTACCAAAAGTAGGGGATACAGAATGTCAGATAAGGTGTGATCTTACATCAAGTCAGAGGTCAACAAGATGTTAGAACTTGGGGTAATTGAACCCTCCAGTAGTCCTTGGTTCAGCCCTGTGGTTTTGGTTCCAACGGCAGGTACCTCTGAGGTGAGGGTCTGTGTGGATTACAGGGCTCTGGATGCTCTCACCAAGACAGATGCACAGCCCTTGCCTAGAACTGATGAGCTGGTGGATACTCTGGGTGCCTCTAAGTACCTCAGCACATTTGACCTCAGTGCAGGGTTTTGGCAAATAGCCCTAGCAGAACATGCCAAGGAGAAGACAGCATTCTCAACTCCAGGGTGTCTTTACCAGTTTGTGGTAATGCCTTTTGGGATAAAGAATACACCTGACACTTTTCAGAGGCTTGTGAATCATGTCCTTAATGTGTTGGATGAATTCTGTCTTGCATATCTGGATGATATAGCAGTTTTCAGTGCCACCTGGGAGGCTCATGTGAAACACCTCAGAATTGTGTTGCAGGCTCTTCAGAAGGCCCACTTGACTATAAAGGCCAGTAAGTGCCAGATTGGTCAAGGTTTAGTGGTCTACCTTGGACATGAAGTAGGTGGAGGGAAAATACAGCCTCTATCCAGTAAAGTACAAGCAGTACACGACTGGCCTCCCACCACTACACAAACCCAGGTGAGAGCCTTTTTAGGACTCATAGGGTATTACAGATATTTTATGGCAGATTATGACACCATAGCTGCCCCTCTGACTGCTCTCACAACTCCAAATATACCCAAGAAGGTCTCTTTATCTGAGGATTGTGAGGAGGCATTCAAAGGCTTAAGACTCCTTGTGCCGGCCCCTGTTCTCAGGGCCCCTGATTATCAAAGACCTTTTATTGTGCAGACAGATGCCTCTGACACTGGGATAGGAGCTGTACTATCACAAGTACATGGGAAGGGTAAGGAACACCCTATTGGATTCATTAGTCGCCAGCTTAAGGACAGAGAGCTCAGATGGTCCACAGTAGAGAAAGAATGTTTCTCTGTTGTGCAAGTCCTAAGGAAGCTGAAGCCCTACCTCTATGGGACCACTTCACTGTGCAAAATGACCATAAGCCCTTAAAGTGGCTGATGAACATGAAGGGAGAGAATCCAAAGTTGCTCAGGTGGTCCATAAGCCTGCAAGGGTTTGACTTCACTATTGAGCATAGGTCAGGTGTCCAATATAGCATTGCTGATGGGTTGTCCAGAATGTTTAACTGACCTCAACATGAGACTCATCCAGGGGTGGATTAATTCCCCCTGTCCTTGGTCTGGGAGGGGCGAGTGTTAGGAAGGACTTCCATTTCTGTGTAATTTTCCCTCCAGTTGTGTACCCCCCCAACTTTTTGCTGTTGTCTGACAAGCCTAGCCTGACTTTTGCCAGTGGAGCCCAGCCTTCTGCTGCACTCCGCTGGGTTTTCGCTCACTTTGTTATGGGGAAACTGACATGTCCTTAAAGACAGTCAGTACTGGGAGACTTTGTTTCCCTTAGTCCTTTCCAATGTTGCAACTTTTCTGCAACATGTTTCCAGTGCACAAGGTACCCAGTGTGCTGGGGTCTTCCTTTCATTTCCAAAGACCGTAGACTCCCTCAAAGGATTTTTTGGTAGAAGTACAGATGTGCCTTGGACAGGGCTGGTGGTAACCTTTACTTTTTCATATTTTTAACCCTTTCTTGCCATGCAAACCGCATTTACAGCGGTTGGCGCAGGAAGGTGGCCTAGCTCCAAAATGGCCATGCAACAAGGTTCTTTGTCCTATCCTTTGGCCATCGTGTCCCTTTGCCTTCCCCAGGTCGAGCAGACCCGGGTCAGTCCCTATTAGGTCATGCATTCTCCCACGAAACGCCAAGCTTTTGCTAGCTTCTGCATGCTTTGTGTGTGTGCCTCAAGGATGTGGGCTGGACTGTCTAGTTCCAATACACATTCTGGGTACCAGAGAGTCTGGTCTGCTAGGAATGACTGGGACCACTGTGGTCCGTGATTGGTCTACATCTGGTGTGCCTGTATGTGAGCAGATCTTCCATTGGGTCTTCTTTGTTTTGGCGTGAAGGAGATTCTGTATAAGCGAAGGCTCCAAACACCCAAACCAGGTCGATCTCTTGAATTCTCACTGAACCTAGGATGGGATACAAGCATGCTGAAACTAAGAAGACAGGTTAGAAATGGGTTAACTCCTTTGCTTTTCTATTTAAGCTCTGAAAACAGTTTATGCTAGAACAAAGTTATGCTCTTGTATTTTATGAAAAAGTTTAAAGTTTTGACCACCGCCAATGCTACCTTAATTGGTCTGGCTTGTCCAGAAGATTACCCTGTTCCAAGAAACTAGGCTGACCTTCTGAACCTCTGCCCACCAGGTCAGAGTTTCAGAAATCCATCTTAACAAAGTGAAGAAGCACTTAGTTGCAAAAGTGCAAGAATACAAGACACTTTTATATTACTGACGTTTCAAATATTGCTGGAACTAATGCATCAAATACTATGAGACTTTAAAACAGCAGAAAGCAATATTCTATCTCCACCAATAAACAACTCAGAAACATCATCTAAAAGAAATACAAGTTATGCAAGGTATACCTCCTCCAAATTATTTTTTGGACACCATAGGTGAACCCAACATAACCTAGAAGAGTTGGAAGAAACGTTTTGACCATTATACGTTCGCAGTCCATGGTATATATTTTGCAAGTGAGCCGGAGAAATGTCTGCTTGCATTTTTTGGGCAATTACAGTCAAGAACAGTTTGAGAACCTTCCGCAACTCTCTGATGAGGAATCAGCAAGTCTTAGTGAGTATGAAAAGTGCATCAAGATGCTTGATAAGCACTATGATAAATCTGTGAGCATCATAATTAAACGGTACCATTTGGAAAAAGGAAACAGGAAAATTGTGAGACTGTGGAAGAGTACATTACGGCTCTCAGGGGTTTGGCAGCCTCATGTGAATTTGGCAACACCTTGAATGAGAGACTGCAAGAACAGTTTATGTTGGAGTGCAGTGATGGAAAAGTGAGGGAAGCCTTATGGTCAAAGAGCAATCCATCTATTGACTAAGTAAGTAATGTTGCTAAAGAGGGAGTTCAAAATGTAAGGGCTCCTGGTTGATACCCTATTCTGCCCAGGAGGGCTCTATAATAAAAAAAAACAAAGGTGAACAGGGTCAACACTCACCTATTCGGTTCCCCCAAAGATATTGCTAATATGACATATTAGACACACCTTTTTAATATAATTAATGTTTATATTCAAAAAAGGAGAGACCCTAAAGGTCTAAAAGCACCAGAATACATAAAACATGTCTTCAGTGGCCAAGTATGAACCAAAATCATAATGTTGTAATACAGACATATTTGAGTCATTTGCAGCTCAATTTATAGTACATATATAACTAAAATCCATGAATAGCCTCCTGTCACACAAAAAACAAAACAAGGGTTTATACAAATGGTACAAATATTAAACAAAATGTTGAAATTGCAGAACAGTGTGAACAGTGCACACAGGGAGTGAAGATGGAATAGTCTACACAGGCGTGTTTCGGCCCTCACAGGCTATTATATGAGCCTATCTTGAACAGGCCTTCATCAGGACGAAAGAGACTTGTGGGGTGGCCTGTTGGATGTATGTGCAGCGTGTCTTGCCGTGGTTAATGAATAATTCGGCCTGGTTTCAAATAAATGGGAAGACTAGACATTCCAAACATGATGGATGTCCTTTATGGCAGACTTCGTTGATTCAATTTGTTGACATCCGATCTGTGCAAGCCACAGCGTCTGTTTGAAAAATTGTTATGGCAAAGCAGTAGTCCTTGCTATCACAGATATAGGGGCACCGCACGTAAAGCACCGGCCCGCACCCTAATGGGGTTGCACAAAGTCCCTGAAAGCCCCTTTGCTTCTTAGTAAGAAGGTTTGCGCAAACTGCAATCTTGATGGCGGTACTGTGGATCAGGATGGACCTGTATCCTGTTTAGGACAATGGTGTCTTCATATGGCGTGTTCTCAGTTGTACGTAATGTAGATGGCACAATATACTGTTGCTGTGTTGGGACTGTGTCCTCAATCGCATTCAGACCCCTCTAATGTCGGGTGCCAGAGACGCTGCGTGGTCGTCTTGCTGAAAGAAATGCGTTTCTTTCAGCAAGGCCGAAATGTTTTATGTATTCTGCATGCTTTTAGAAATGCGTTTCTTTCAGCAAGACGACCGTGCAGCGTCTCTGGCACCCGACATTAGAGGGGTCTGAATGCAATTGAGGACACAGTCCCAACACGGCAACAGTATATTGTGCCATCTACATTATGAACAACTGAGAACACGCCATATGGAGACACCATTGTCCTATTCTATATACTATATACTATAAATTGAGCTGCAAATGACTCAAATATGTTTGTATTACAACATTATGATTTTGTTTCATACTTGGCCACTAAAAATGTTTTATGTATTCTGCTTGCTTTTATCTCTTGGTAATATTCTCCTTGACCAAACAAAAATCAATATCTTTCTGTCATGCTCACCCCAAACAAGGTGGGCAAAATCTGGTACTAGGTTTCCTTCCTCTCAACATCTCAAAGGGCAACACTCCTGTGGTGGCATGAGGTGTAAACCTGTGCACCACCTATGTTTCCTGCGCTGTTTTCCTCTAATAACAATTTTCTGAAATGTGTAAGGAATGCATGGTATCAAACAGTAAGACAGACACAAGTGATCACAGTTCAAGGGTGTTTATTGAACTTCAATTGGGTTTGAAAAACGCCTATCTAATCCTAAATCTAAAGATGGGAGCAAGCTACGACCAACAAACAAACATAACAAGGTCCTAGTCGAGTCTGTCAAAATAAAAGGGCTTATACTAAAAAACCTATTGCCAATCCTTACTTCTAAATACAAATAGTGTGGGAAATAATGTTATGCAAAAGAAAAGTGTTCAAGAAATGATATGTCAGCATATTCAAGCCATTTGCTTCCCTTCCCCACGTTTTCAGCATGGGACAAGGTGGCACACTCGAGCTTGGCACATTCTTTGGCTTCTGTAGCACGAGGATGCAGTTCAAAACCTCATCATCAGTGCCTTCTTTGCCAAAGTCTCTCTGCCATTCAAAGTCTCTAATTTCAGAGGACCTGATGCAACACGACAAACATTAAAGTTCCTTTCTTCTTAGGATTTCACATATACAAGTTCTTGGATGATTTACTGTTCATCTCCTGTCCCCCTCCGCTGGGCTCAGACCCACTTTAACAAATACAACTTCTCTGGTGATTTACTCGCCATACAATTTTGCTGCTTGCAACCTTGGCTTCAACACAGACTGGTCTTGTATCGGTCTCCCCAACTCACCGCCTGTGTTGATTTCACTGATGCTGCTTTGTTCTTGGAGCCAAGGTTGGTACCACAGAGGCTGCTGCTTCTCCCCGCCTTGATTATTGACACGGGAGGGCCCCAGGTATCTCTGACACACAATGTAGGATTCTTCACCCTGGTTTCCTGGTTTTACACTTTCTATTCTTGAGGTTTCTGGAAAGTAAACGTTCCTTGTCGAAAAGGACAAGGGAACTTCCCTCCTTGCTATCCTCTTCTGTTTCTTCTATTATTTGGCTGCCGTCTCGAAACTGCTGTTTGCTTATGTGCTTTGCCTCGCCCAGAGTGTGATTCATGCTTTGCCTTTTATCCGTGTGGGGAAACTTAATGGAAGTCAGGTGTGTGATGGCCAGTAATTGCCTGACCTTGCCTGACCATTGTATTGGGACTCGTCAGGTATACTGCTTGGGTGTTAGTCTGTTTTCTCTCATAGCGGGCTGTCCGTGTGAAAGTGTTTGTGTTGTAAAAGAGGTGGGTGGCAGAGTTTCTAAATATCCTACCTAATAGGATGGGGTAAAGGTGTTACAGGTTAGGGGATACTGTATCCTACCATCCGGTGTCCCACTCCCCAAACACCCCTCACCCAGGTGATCCTCCGGCACTGGTCCACCCCCAGGAACTGGATCCAAAAGTGATGGCCGTTTCCTGGTCACCTGGATGACATATACCCAGGGACTAGTGTGTGAGACACCTTCTGGTTTCTCACAGATGGCAGATCGAATACTATTCTTAATGACTCTATTAAATCTCAACAGTTCTGTTTGTCTCTGGATGATAAATCGAACTGGTTTTGTGCTCTATGCCGTTCCTTTTAAAAAATGTCTCAATTTCTTCAGACACAAGTTGAACATCATTATATGTCACAATTGTGGTTGGATATCCTTCTCTCTTAAATATTTCTTCTAAGAATGTAATAATATCCCTGGAACAGATATTCAGCACCCATGAAATCTCCACCCATCGAGACAGCATATACACTAAAACAAATGGCCACTAAAACAAAGCAATACCGCAAAGTTCCTTGACTCTTCACTTGCCCCACAATGTCTAAACCTACTCGCTCCCAAGGTACCAATGGAATAGACATTAATGTAATGGGTTCCATTCTCGCAACACACCCTTTGGCAGTAACTACATATATATGACAATCTCTGATTATTCTCTCCACCTGCAAATCTAAACCGGACCACCAGTAGTCTTGTCTTATTAATTGTTTTGGTCTTTGTCATGCCCTGATGGCCCTCATGCGCTATATCCAAAATGTTCTTTCTCACACCAGCAGGTCGAAACACTTCGTCTCCCCTCAATACCATACCATTATTAATCAGCAACTCATCAAACATATGCCTCATGGCATCCGAGATAGTGCTTTTCCTAATTTCACTACTTTTGAGACCACACTCAAGATGCTCCTTGACATCTCAAAGTACTACATCTGCTAACATAGCTTCTTCCCACCCCTTTTCAGAGACTACATCTTGGTTGATACTTAAAACTTGATTCTCTTCATTGTTATTGTCATCCTCAACTACATTCGTCAACATGGAACGACAATGCGCTGCTTTGTTCTTCACACCAGGTACATATTCCATCTCCCAATTGTAATCTTGCAAGCATTTGACCCACTTACGTATTCCCGAAGACACTTTAAACCTTTTGTGGTCAAAATTTCCTTTAAAAGATTTTGATCAGATCTGACAACAAATCTCACACCCCAAAGAAATGGACGGAACTGATCAATCACCCACTTAATCGCCAACAACTCTTTTTCAATCATGGAATAGTTTTGTTCTGCCTTCTTCAACACTCTGGATGCAAATGCAATAGTACTCTCTTTTGCGTCACTTCTCTGAGAAAGCACAGCACCCAACCCATGATTACTTGCATCTGTTGTGAGAATACTTTACTTATTAGGATCAAAACTCTTTAACGTGGGAGCCTTACTCAAAGCCAGTTTTATTTCCTCAAACTCATGTTCACATTTATCATCCCATTGAAATCTCACTCCTTTCTTCACAAGTCTCCTCTTGTGAACAGTTTTACTTGCTAAATCTGAAATAAATTCGGTGTAATATTCAGCCATTCCTAAAAACAAGATGATCTTGTCCTTGTTGGGGGGACTGGAAAAATTAAAAATAATATTCACTAGATCTTTCTTTGGTCTAATACCATGTTCAGATATCTCATGTCCTAGATATTGTATGACAGATTTATGGAATGTGTACCCGTCTTTACTCAGTGTTAAACCAGCCTTCTTTAATATGTCCAAGACTTTCTTTAGTCTGCCATTATGTTCCTCAATAGTTCGCCCATAAACTAGCACATCAACTTGAAGACACAACACTCCCTCTATATCGTGAAACAATAGATACATAATTTCTTTGGAACACAGCCACAGCAGATACCAGACCAAAGGGCATGCGCTTGCACTGAAACAAACCCTCTGGAGTGATAAAGCTGTTATATTTCTAGAGGATCGATGTAGGACAATCTGGTGGTACGCAGACTTCAAATCTAAAGTACTCATGACCTTTGCCCCATTTATTGTGCCCAACATCTCTGCGATATTAAGTAAAGGATGTCTATCAGGTATTACACACCGATTTTCACACCTTAAATCTATGCACAGTGTAAGTTTCCCATTTGGTTGTGAACAATAACCAACGGTGAAACCCATTAAGAAGACTCAACCCTTTCTATCACACCTTGTCTCTTCATCTGATTAAGTTCATCCTTTACAGCAGCCCTTATGGCTAAAGGCACTGGTCTCACTTTCTGCACTACTGGAACAGAATTGGACTTCATACACATTGTGTGCATAAAATCTTTCATGTTGCCCAGTTCCTCTCGGAAAACTGTATGTTGATTGAATACTTCAGGCAATTTATCACAAGCCATAGCATACACTGCTTTCTCAGCATTGGGGTCAAGCTTTATGTTTCCTTTTGCCGATCTGTATTTAAATTGCATAACAGACCAAAACCAACCTTCTAAATGAATGCATTTTCCTCCATGAGCCCCAGGCTTCACATCTACTTCATTAAGTATAATCTCTTTTCCCATTTTCGCTTTAAAAAACTGTGGGCAACAAAGTATGTTTGGCTCCAGAGTCAATCACCATATCTATATTTATGCCTCCAATTTTTAGGATCGACATTGGCTTTACAACATTAGCTTCTTCATCCTCCACATTACCTATTTCATCAGTCACACAGTCAATAACACACGTACGTTATTCCAATTCTTCACACAGCTCATCAACACAGTCAATATTTTCAACTTTTGTGCTACAACAATTAGTGCAGTGTCCCCGTTTGTTGCACCTTTTACATAATGCCTTAGTGCCAGGACATTTGCCACTGCTGGCAAAATGATACAAGCTATCACAGCGAAAACACCTTTTCCTTTTGCTTTTGTCTTTCTTTTCTTTGAACCTCCCTAATTTTTTCTTTACAATGCCCTCCTTTTTTGTTCCTTGTTTCTTTCTAACAACATTTCTTCCTTGTATGTATTGCAACTACTTCCATTACTTGTAGAGTCGCTTCTTCGTTGTTTTGGGTTCAGTTCTTTTCTCTAACTTCTTTACACACGTTCATATGTTCTACCTCTTTAGCAAAAACAAAGGTGAACCGGGTCAACATTCACCTATTCGGTTCCCCCAAAGATAAAGCTTCCTCATACCAGGGCAGAAAAGGGTACTAATTGGTCTGAACCTGCGAAAGTTGTGGAGACATTTTCATGGAGCAGTAAGAGTTTCAGATCGGAAAGTGTGGAATGTTAACAGGGTGTTTAAGTGTGTGAATGTTAAACATAGGGGTGAGAATTCCCAAAAACAAAATGTTGAGATAAAGAGATGTGTTAATGAAGGAAATCACGGTCACTCTTTGGCTCGTGCTAAACCATTGTATTTGAAAGACTATGTGGAATAAAGACCCAACATTCCTAGTAGCTTGTAATTATAATCATAATTGGTTATTTATAACACACTTAATGCCCAGAGGTTTCTAAGCACAGACCTGGTGATTGAACCTGTGTTGGTCTGCGTTGTTTTGCTTCCAAGACAAGAGAGTTGCCCCTGAGCTATCCTCCCAAGCTTATACATTCATGACATTTTACCACCTGCATACCCTATTTTGTTATGTTTCATTCAAGGTTCACAACGTGACTAGTTATGTTGTTATGAAATCATTTTGTTATGAAATCATTTTGTTTCTGTGTATAGTTACACATGTTTACTGTTTAGTTGTTTAATATCACAGCGTAAATAGTTTGTGTAATATTGTAGTGCAAAAAGGGGAGATGTGTAGCATTCCATATGATGTATGTAGAATATGGAATATGGAATGGAGGAAGAAAGATGCAAAGGGAAGGCTGTTGGAAGAAACTGTGCCAGGAGCCGGTGGGTGTTTACCCTTATACTTCAATAAAGAAGAAGGTGTTCTCTGACCTATATGATCTTACATGGGGATACGGCATATATTGGCAGAGCTAGCATGAACAGGTTTTTTTTGTAATATCATTACTGGCATCATGGGCAAAGCAAACATGAGTATTCTCTGATGTGGATACTGGCATCTATAGGAGCACCAGAATGGATTTGTTTTGGGCACAATCAGTATTAAAATGTTTTTTTTTACATGTGCGTGGTACTGGCATACAGTGGGCAAAGGCATTATGAAAATGTATTCGAAAATGCTCCTGTGCACTAATAAAGACTGGTCATCTAATGGACTTTTTCATGTTTTACCCTACGCAACCGATTGTAAACCGTGTGACTGTTTACCTAATGTATCACAGAACGTGTACTGTAAAATTCACCATTTCAACCCCTTATTTAAAAAATGTTCTCTCTCTGAACCCACCTGGGTTGGTTCTCTCTCTCCTGGCTATGCTTGCTCCTACAGTTTCGATGGGGGGGGTTGAGGGAGGGGGGGGGGGAGAACAAGCCCAGTTCCCTCTTTAGGCTGCCCTTATTGGGAGCATTACTACGTTCGCTCAAGGCACCACTTGTTACACAATCCTTGATACGCGTCTGGTGAATTGGGGTGAAAGATGACTCTAATCGATCAAAGGAAGGCGCAATATCTACTCAGCCTACTGGGATCCAGATGAGGATTAACAGCGAAATAGGTTATGACCCCACTCACTACCAGCTTTATAAACTACCATCCCACCCCCCAAAATGTTGTGGCTGGCTGTGTCCCTGCACACGGGTAAATGTGCTTGTTGCCTGGTGCACGCCTTCCTTTATTGCCTTCATATTCCATAAGTGCACTCCATAAGTGCACTGGATGTTCTGGCTATCTCTGGAAGTCTGTGTGGTCTGGACATCACAGGTATGTTTCTCCGATTTCTCCTGTCTCTTTCATCTCTGTCGCTCGTAGAGCGATTTTTGTTCTGCCTGTACCTGTAGTCTAGATTTAAAAGCAACTGCTACCAGCCGGCCTTACAATTTCTACCAAGAACGGCTCACGTTTGTAGTACACATGAAAAGGAGTCTAATCTGTCTTTTATCAGTAAGCTGGTTCTGCCACCTGGTGGATGCGCAAACAAATGATGTTTTCATGTTCACTCGGGATCATAGACGACGCGCGGGTTCTTGTTCTTATAATTGAACACGTTACATACACAGTTTACGGCAAAAGCTGCTACGCTATTTGATATGATATGATATGGTATTTGTAACGCGCCTATACACAAGTGTTTCAAGGCGCGACAGTTTGGTATTGATGTCTTACTCTCTTTATTCTCCAAACTGATTAGTGAACTCTACCTTTCATAATGGAAGTGTATTGTTTGTTTCTCGAAATCAAGCGCTTTAAGATTAGATTAGTCCCACTGATCTCACCTGGGCGATCTAAGTGACCCAAAAAGGCTTTTCTTACAGTGTATCGCTTTCTTCCAGACTTTATTCCAAAAGACCCACTTAATTGACACAGTAATTTGTCTTCTCACAACAACAGCCGAACGCTTCATATTTTCATTGCAATTTTGCATAACATTTCAAATGAATGCCCACAGGGACTTTTAAGCACGTTGGATGCCGGCCAAGTGACTACTTATTTTGCATTGCACATTGTTTGCGGTGCGGTATACACTTGAACACTCGAATATAAGTGCACACACATAGACATGTGCATTGTAAGAGGCACATTGCTTTTATTTAAAAAATGAAGACATTTTTGGCCTATCAATCCTAAATCGAAATCAAATGAATGCTTGTTTGGCGCATAACTTTTAAAAATGTTTTGTAGTATTAAGATTTTTGGTTTATTACAAACCTTTATCTTTGAACAATATTTGGTCCATCATAAAAATCATCATCTAAAACCAACTATTAAACATTCCTACATCTTTATACATTCGTTTAGTCTGACTAGGAAAATGAAACAGCAATGCCTTTTCAGAAGCCTAGCACACCTGCTTCAGATTAATCAGATAGTCATCTTCATAAACAGTCTTCATAAACACATCCTTTGAAAATGTAATCAAACACAAGAGAAAAGTCAAAATTTCATCTGCATCTAAGCATCGTCTATCTAAAAACATTTTGCCCATGTGCCTAATTCTTAGTGTTGTCAAACCCAGGAAAAATAATGTAATGTGCTTTAAAGTTTCCTTCTCCCCAGTATTGGCACTAAATCGGCACCACATATTATTTGCCACATTGTAGATCCGTAAAATTTGCTAAGTAGGAAATAAGTTCATCCGAAATCGCATAAATTGGGATCTGTACCCGGGACAGGGGAATTTGGTAACATATTTAGGAAGAGAGTCAAAGGATTTACTCTCGCCTTTCAGAGCTGTCTGCAAGCAATGGGTGTTTTCGTCCTCTAGAGTCTGGATCCAGTCATGTTGCCACAGCCGCTTCCTTTTCTGTGTTGTTAATACGTCTAAATGTGTTTTCCAGTTCTTCTAAGATCAACTGGCAGCCCCTCCTCCATTGATCCAAGAGGTCAGCCCTCTCATTCTTTAGCGCATTCTTCAAAATGTGATATGGGGGGGCCGGACTTGGCATTGTATGTTTATGATATAGAGCCAGCGTCTTCCACACTGTTCTCTGCATATATGGAAATTAGACCTAGCTCGTATCTGAACACTGCAGTTGGAGTTAGGGAGCCTCAATATTTTTCTCCAGAAGCTCCATTCCAATGATTCCCAGAGTTTCCAGGGCGTGAATAGAAACCCTTACGCACCATATGTTAGCACCGCAAGGACCTTTAATTAAGAAAATCAGCACCGTTTGGATTGAGAACTTGCTGTATTTTCATTGGATCAGCTTTCTTGAGCTGTTAAAGTTTTGGGTTTAGAATTCAGGCCCGACTGTCGACGTTGATCTATCGCACTGTAGTTTATTAGAGCCCCCAATTATAATCACTGAGGAACTCTGCAACAAAAAATTCAGTTCCAAGTGCCATGTAAATGTCGACTTCTGTCTACCTGTTTTCAAACCCATGATCATTATGTTCTTTTTTAGGGAGTTGATCGACAACCCGTTCTTGGTCATGTATTCTTGGAGACCCTCCAAACTCTGCTGTAGCCCAAAAAGCGTTAAATCGATCAACACTAGATTTCTCACCTTATCCAGGTTTATACCTACGTCTGACAAAAACAGATTTAAAAGAGTTGGTGCTAGCGGACAACCCTGTTTAAGGCCTCTCGGGGTCTGGATTGCAGTAGTCAGCTGCCCTTGAGAGTTCAGTCTAATTTGGACACTGGTTGCAGTGTACAAGGACCTATCCGCATACAACAAATCTACGGGACAGTTCCAGGCTTCCATTTTCAGCCCATAGTTGTCGTTTGTCCACACTGTCAAAGGCCTTTCTCATATCCACGAAGGCCATATATATTTTTGTATCTTTTATGAGAGTGGTCCCCTTCAAGATGTTTAGGAGGAAAGGATTGAAGTCTGTACCCACCCCCTTTACAGAACCAGTCTGTCATGGATCATCCTTGTTCCCTCTCAAAATCCATTTCTGAAGCTGTTTTAGGAGGAATGCCGCAAACAGTTTGCCCAATGTATCCAAGAGCGCAATGGGACGGTAGTTGGTAATACCGTCGGGCTCCGAGGGCTCGTGACACGTGTTAGCTTTTTTAATAAACATTTATACGTCTAACATGTCCATCGAAAAGACCCACCCCTCTTTAGTGTTGGGTGGCACTGGTCTACCCGGCCCCTTTTTGGAGGAAAATAATTTCTTGTAGAATTCAACCCATTACTCCTCAGAAACCACATTAATCAGGTATGCCGTCCACCGTCCACCAATCTCATTAAGTAATTGCCACATTGATCTAGCGTCTTTTTTATGAAGGCGCATAACATAAGTTTGGCATCCATCTGTATAATATGTGTTTTACAAAGCGCTAACCAATTCTTTTACTTTTGTTTTCTCCTCTTCTTCAGCATAACTTCTCGTCGATCATGCGAGTGGCCAATTGTCCTCAAATCTCTGTGCAGATGCTTTTTTTCCATCATAATTTTCCTATTGAACTTATGGTTGCACGCTTGGGAAAAGTTCACAAACTTTTTAGACTTTGGCCCTCATCACGAGATGGGTGATAACCCTTAAATCCAGCACCGCCAATAATGCTCCGCTGGATCACAAGTACAAATACCGCCAGCGCTATTACAGCCGGCGCAAGTACAACTGGCTGTAATAGCGCCGTCACCCATTTGCGCTATTACAGAGCCATCACAAGTCCGGCGTAGGCCCTATTAGTGCCAGAAAACCGACAGAAAATCCACCGAAAATATCCCTAGCCAAATGCTGGAGGTAAAAGAACACAGGAGACAGCAAAAAGTGCCCAGGTACCATTGCAAATCAGAGGCCTACAAAGGACCCACCCATGCACGAGACACACTTCCAAACACCATGCTGCCATTTGGAGCCGGGAGCCTTGATGTGGGCATGTACCTGCTGCGCCTGGAGCTACAGAGGCCAGCCAACAAGACCAAGGCCCTGGGAGCACAGGGGGTGGTGGGGATGAGGAGAAGGAGGAGGAGAGTATCACCAGCAAGGCAGACAGCCATCCCCAGAGTCAGGCCAACACCCTGGGCCCTGACTGATGGGCAGTTGGTGACCGTGAATATGCTGGTCATGGCAACCATCACACAGTTGCTGGACACAATCCAGGCTGACATAGGTAGCCGTATGGCTATCAACACTTCAGTGCCCCCGCTGGTGAAGCATGTGTCCGTGCCACAATACCTTGGGACTGGCAGCTACCAACACACCGTTGCCAAGATGCATGCCAGGGCCCAGTCCACCCGCAGTGCCGTTCTGGGACAGGTGCTGGATGCACTGCTGATCCATGTCAATGAGCACGTTGCATTGGCAGCCACACATGAACAGGTGAACCAGCCGAAGGGCCAGTGCCATGCCTTTGGACAAGTCCTGAACGTCATAGCAGCCGTGGACTGCACACATGTACCACTAGTAGCACCCAGGGTACATGATGCGGCGTACAGAAACCGTAAGAATTGCCATTCCATGAATGTGCAGATGACATGTAGACCTGACCTAACCCTCAGCCACTGCTGTGCTCGCTATCCAGGATACACCCACGACTCCATGAACCTGCGCAATAGTACACTGCCAGCGTACATGTAAAGGCACTGAGGCCTCAACACATGGATGCTGGGTGAGTACAAATGAAGTCCGAAATGCATGTCAAATGACATCTGATGGGGGGTGGAGACACACAGTGAAATCCATGCATGCAAGCAGAAGACATAGGCAGCACTAGCACTGCAACTTTCCCATGCATGTCCCTTGCATGAGAACCCTTGGACATGTGGAACACATCAGAACACAGCCAGTCTGTATGGCAAAGACATGTGGGAGCACAGTCAGATATGGAAGCCAACTACCACAATGCATCCAGTGTGTGTCGCAGTGTTGCTCCCCACCCAGACACACCATAGACATCCCACCCTGGCCACCCGACAGTCATGGCAATGGTGCCTGAAAGTAGGCACATCCACAATGACACAACACACAAGTTGCTCGATCCACGACAATGTACATCCCTGAAACAATGAGTCCTGATTGGCCAATCACATGCCTGGATAAGTGTACATAATAGTGACAATCGGCAAATGCAACACCACCCAAAGGGAATGCCAATGACACATGGTCGAACAATATGTCGCATGCACATGCAGATACAAGGGTCCCCTCATCCAGCGACAAGGGACAGACCTGATACATCTAGACACAGGTGTGGGGCTAGCAGTAAGTCGTCCATCGATCCGATGCTGCCCATTGCACAGCACACACCACAATGGAAGTGACCATATGAAAAGTAGTGCACATGTACCACATGAGTGTGATACACATGATCACTCACACATACATCGAAACACAGCTGCATGTTGACCTCAGATCATGCATGTCCTGCAAGACGCAGTGTGAATGTCAACAGCAATGAGATAGCAGGACCTCTTCAACACAAACTTGATTCTGCTGCCAATGTCACTGATTACTGAGCCTTCTGCACCCACTGAAGCAACCTTGTCCTCATACCTGCATTCCCTCCCCTGCAGGTGATTCATGATGTCCCCAGTACACATGGCTCATGACCCCTGTGCGTCATCCACACACTCAAGCTGAGCGGGCATACAACATTGCGCATGGACGTACACATATCTGCGTTGAGAGGGCATTTGGACTGCTGAAGGCATGCTATTGGTGCCTATACTGTACGGGAGGGGCATTGACAAATGCACCTTGAAAAATCTGAAAACTCATCCTAACATGTGCCATGCTGCACAACATTTGCAGCCACCTGGGGATAGATGTCAAGATGATGATGTCCCCGAAGCTGCTGCACGTGTACACAGGGATGGGGTAGGGGAGGGGAGGTTGATTGATAATTGTCTCAGATATGGTTGATGGATACATGTAACACATATCACTTGTACATTAAAGAGCACATGATCACAATCATGAATGTCCATGCTTTGTATGAATTTTGAACATGATTTATTAAATGTTTGACAATCCCCCAGTGAACTCCCCAGCACACAATCCCCCCTGCCCCCTAGTGAACGTCCCAGCACACAATCCCCCCTTACCCCGGTGAACTCCCCAGCACACAATTCCCCCCTCCCCACAGTGAACTCCCCAGCACACAATCCCCTCTCCCCCCAGTGAACTCCCCAAAACAGTGCAGGTAGGTGCAGTAAGACTGAGATTCTACTCATTGGCACACCCACTGCCTCCTTCCCTGCAGCTCTCTGGCCGGCCTCCCTTGGCCCTCTTCCTGTCCAACCTGCAAGGCAAAAAACCTCGGGGTCATCTTCAACTCCACATTCTCTTTCTCTCCTCACATATCTGATGTCTCTAAGAAGTCACACTACCAGCTACACCTCCTCAGAGGTATCCTTCCTTTCCTCTCCTTCCCCCAGAACCTCACTGTCTCTAGAGCCCTGGTTCTCTCGAAGCTGGACTACTGTAACAACCTCTATCTAAATCTGCCTGCCTCTACTCTCCGCCCTTTGCAACTCATCCAGAACAGGACTGTGAGACTTGTCCTTGGCCTCAAGCCCAGGGACCGTATCTCTCCAGGACTGAAATCGCTACACTGGCTCCCAGTGTCTGCAAGGATTAAAGGCATGGTCTAGTAAAAATTTTTATTGTCCCTACGGGTCGGCCATGTTTTTTTAAGCCTAAGTGGTGCGATTTTAGAAAACTTTCCTATGGACCTTACCCGAGTTTTCGTCCATTAAACGCATGCGAAAACAGGCACCAGGGAGCCGCCATTTTGTGATAATCCTATCACTTGCCGCATCGCCCTGGCTGACCTGCTTCTGCGGCACTAAATCAATTCCCCCGCCACTGAGCCTGTCATCAGCAGACTCTTACCGCCCATTTCCCAACGCCAAAGCACGTCTTGTGTCAACATTCGCTGCGCTTCAGCTAATGACGTGTCGCCATGGAAATGGCAGGACGCCTCTTTCCTCAATAAGTATAAACAGACCGTTTCACAACACACAGCAGCAGATTTTCGATTCCATTCCTCTCTCTGTGTTACTTAGAGTATTTTGTGACTCGTTTCTGTGCTCTGGTCAGCTACCTTCGCCGCTTGTAGCCCGTGTGAACACCTGTACCATCTCGGTAAATTATTTTACTTTGTTTACCACACAATGGCTACAATAATGCCCTACATGTACGAGCCCGAGTATACCGAGGAGGAACTACTGGAAAGGGAAGCACGCGAAAACGATGGGGATTCGGACGGCAGTTGGCAGGACGAATCAACAGATGAAGAGCCTGGGCCTAATCGCATGGACGGCGTCTCCACCTGGTGCACATGCAATCGGTGCAAGCTAATGCCAACCGAGGAGGAGAACTGCTGCTGCCGAGAAAACTCGGGATGCCTGACCTACATTTCGGAAGGCGAGCCACGACCGCAATGCATCACCGAGCTGCCAGACTTCAGGGCAGCCTGCCTCACACGGGCCGTGTTGAGAATAATGATGGTGCTTATGCACGAACTTCGCGCAACTGTTCGTCCTCGTAATCCGAGTAATGAGTAAGTATACTCTGCTTGTCATGCCACTCCTATTTCATGTTCTTCTACTATATCCAAAATTACATCTACATATCATTGTAACGCATGTAAGTCGTTCAATAGTGTGCATTGTCTAGATAGCATTTGTCCGTGCAGAATGCCATTAGTTACAAGAATTGTCATTGACAACAAACGTTTATTAAACTTATCTTGGTCATTTAAAAACAGTTTGTTTCATTCCTTTTCACAGGTGGTACAGGCTGGTGGCCTATCATTCCTTTACATGGTGGCTCCACGGGAGGCTTGGACACCGCGTTCGAAGAGTGATACCCGCCTGTGCTGTTCGTGCCATAAGAGAAACGTTCCCGAGTGACAGCGGTCAGTACAGGGGATTTTCTCTTGCTGTGCTGCAACCTGACCTGTATAATCTTTAAAGTCTTGTATTTTTGTGTCATGAAAATAAGATACAAAATAAAACACCACATATATGTTATCAACGGTTGTTTCAATTTTTTTAAATGAATCAAGTGTGACTCCATTCAAGGATGGACGTCAGACATCTGTGCTCCGAATGGGTGAAGGTCTGGTCGCTGTGAAGCAGGGTGGTCACTATCTAAGCTAACATAAAATATTCTCGATAATGCATGCACTAAATAACACTAGTTCAAAGTCTTTCAGTAGGTTATGTCTCTGAAAAAGTCACACATATATCTATACTAACAATTAACATTGGATTATACAGGCCTTAGGTTAAGGTTCTTGACCACTGTAATACACCGGTTGAAGTGTGGGTCTGTGCTCACAAGAATCTCTGGTATGTGGCATTTGTTATTGATAAGCAACGATATACTGCAGTAAGGGTCTAATGTTAATTCGGGATCTGCTAGGTGGGCATCATGTCGTGGTCAGTGGTCTGGCACTTGAAGAGAATACCTTGCAGGTACACAGGGTCACAATGGCAGTAAGTTTCCACTGGCGAGGGTGTGTGGGCAAGGACACGTTTATGGAGATGAACGAGCGATGTGCTTAGTTCAGGCTGGTTCACATGCAGGACAGTGATCTCAGAGGAAGACTCATGCTCAGTGGTCCCATCTACGCGATTGTCAACCAAAGTTATCACATAAGGGCAAGGGGTGAACCCACTACTGGAGGCACTTGGTCCGAGTTTCTACTGAGAAGTAAAGCATGAGAGGGGCCATTGAGAGGGGCCTGATGGCCCCTCGTGCCCACACACTTATCTGCACGCCCACCGGCCCATCCATCCACCTCCCCCCCTATCAAAGGCAGTTCGCACCCGTGGATGAGCGCTGGCATGTGGGGCTGTCTGGGGCGCGAAAGACCAAGGTGCCAAACAACATGTACACTTCAAAAGGTATCTTACGCCCAGGGGCCATCGTTCACATGGTCTCCTCAGACCCCGTGTCTCCAGGCAGGCCTCCCCCGAGGCAGGCCGGCCCTCTGCAATCCACATAAGTGTGTCTCCATTCAGCAGTCTTCCTGTGCCTTATCTGCACGCCCCAGGCCCATCCAGCCCACCCCCCTCTATCAAAGGCGGTTCGCGCCAGTGGATGCGTGCTGTCAGGGGCGCGAAAGGCCAAGGTGCCAAACTACATGTACACTTCAAAAGGTATTTTACGCCCAGGGGCCATCGTTCACATGGTCTCCTCAGACCCCGTGTCTCCAGGCAGGCCTCCCCCGAGGCAGGCCGCCCCCCTGCAATCCACATAAGTGTGTCTCCATTCAGCAGTCTTCCTGTGCCTTATCTGCACGCCCCAGGCCCATCCAGCCCACCCCCCTCTATCAAAGGCGGTTCGCGCCAGTGGATGCGCGCTGTCAGGGGCGCGAAAGGCCAAGGTGCCAAACAACATGTACACTTCAAAAGGTATCCCACGCCAAGGGGCCATCGGTCACATGGCCTCCTCAGACCCCGTGTCTCCAGCCAGGCCTCCCCATGAAGCAGGCCGCCCCCCTAATACCACGACATACATACGTCATTCATTCACAAACACACCCCTGTTTCTAATACTTTATAAACCACTTGATATGTCTCATGAGAACATCTTTGTGCTTTGCAAGTCAACTCCTGAACGTACTACCTGGCAACCACTGAGATCTACGCTAATCTACTCGTCGTCGTGCTATCCGTGAACTTCTGTGACCGCTTAGAGCAAACCCATCAGTGTGCTGCCTGTGGCCACCCACCTATTCTCCTGCAACATACTGCTCTGCTTGCTGAATCCAACTGTTTGTTGGTCAAGGTAAGGCCATGTATCCTAGTCATATTTCGCAGATTTTTTAATTTCTATCTATTTGCGAGTAGAGTACACAATAGTGCTATGTTCATTGGTCTCATTGCTATTGACTTGAGTTTCCATTACTATGCTATCAATAGATCTATTTATTTTCATCTTTGTCTATTGTCATCGAATTGCATCCTTCGGGGGTCCTGTCTATAATGTAAGCATGTTTCCTTCACGTGCAAGACAGAACATCCAAGGGACGAGTCATGTTCAGATTTTAGTCACATCATTTATACATTTCTGCAATTTATGCAAATACTTAGCCGCACATAATGAACTGGTATAGTTCCTGCGACCAAAACAAACCTTGCATTGATCATTGTATGATTAATTTACTTTTGTATCTAATCTTTATTCATGAAAATTGTATAATAATGTCGATATTTACTTTTCAGATTTATCAACAATGCCTGCCTGTTCGATTAGCGGTTGCCCTTCGAAGACCCATGCGAAATCTGAAGGCACTACAATGCATGTATTCCCAAAAACTGTTGATCGAATAAGAGAATGGGTCAGACATTGCAGATATCCACTGGATGAGCTGGAAAGTAGAGTCCAACAAGTCTTACAGGACAAGAGGGGTGATCGATACCGCATCTGCAGCCGGCACTTTTCCTTGGACATGTACACAACATCTTGGGTAACAAAGAAGAATAAACGGCGAACGACACGGAAATTGATCGAAAACGCTATTCCCACTCTATTCGTCCACATTCCGCCACTGGTGAGTCAAGTGTCCGAATTTAGCTTTAGGCCTTGCGGGAGTGTGTAGGTCGCCGAATGGATTAATTGATATTGTAGGTGTTCTATCCCTTGTAATAATTTCGATATTGATATGAGTGTATAGTTTTTTGAATAATGACATTTATCATATATTCTTTTTCGATTTCATAGCCCACAAACGCAATGTATATATATATATATATATGTGAACAGGGAACTGTGCTGTATTGAGCATTTTTCAAGTATTCTGTCGCCTTACATGGCTATTTTTAATATTGGCATTTCATTATCAATCATTAATTTACCTTTACAACTTCTTGACTATCCCTTGAATCTGAAGCAAGAACATTCTACATCCTTGACGTGGTCGCAGTTATCAACCACTTCTAGCGCGTATCAGGTAATCTTACTAGGCTAATCCGCTACATACATTGTTTTTTGCATGTCAAGTAATAGTTTTATTCTATCGTGTAATTATTTTACCGAATGTTTGGTTAGTGCTTTCCAATTGATATACACCTTAGTTATCGTCCACTGGTGTTTTTTTTCAGTTATAATTAGTGTTATCCATACTAATGCAAGTACTGTCTTTCAGGGAGATGCTGAAGCGTCCGCTACATATACAACATTTCTAGATGTTCTTCACCTGCAGGAGGTATGGATACTGACAGCTCCATCATGCGTGATCATATAACGTGATTCCATTTGCTATACTTTCTTCCCAATTAACGCAAGTGCTGTGTTTCAGGAAGACGACGAAGCTTCCACTACAATCACAACATCCAATTTAGATGATGCAGATGTAAATAAATCGGAGAAATAAGTCGATGAAATGTGATCATATTTAGATTTTCCTTGATTCTATTAGACAATGCATCATTTGTGGTTATCTCTTTATATGTACCTGTGCGTTCGACCCAAGTGTGTGTTATGTTTCCAATATTGAAAACCATACTAATGCAAGTACTGTGTTTCAGGGAGACGACGGAGCTTCCACTACAATCACAACATCCCATTTTGATGATGCAGATGTAAAGGAATCGGAGAAATAAGTCAATGAAATCTGCATACTTATATTTTCCTTGATTGTTTTAGACAATGCATCATTTGTGGTTATCTCTTTATATGTACCTGTGCCGTCAACCCCAAGTGTGTGTTATGTTTCCAATATTGAAAACCATACTAATGCAAGTACTGTGTTTCAGGGAGATGCGGATGCCTCCTCTCCAATACAACCATTCATGGCAGTCCATGCAGAGCCAGAGGTGTGGATACTGACAGCTCCATCGAAATAGATCATCACTAGTCGAATACTTGTCGTTTGATTGTTGCACACAATGTTTAAATCGTGTTTGGCTATTGAGATGTACCTGTGTGTTCGTCCTCACGTGTGTTTTATGCTAACAATATTTTGATACATAGTAATGAAAGTACTATGTTTCAGGGAGATGATGGAGCCTCATTCCGTGCTGTCTATGCAGATACAGAAAATAAAGTCGTTGCAGCGCAAGAGGAAGGGAGGACATGCGGAAACGAATCGGAGCTACAGCGTGCAGATGTTGAAGGTCGAGTCAAAAAAGTTGCAAAGAAAATAAAACAAAAAAAGGTTAGTTACAAACAGTTCATAATTTTAAAGAAATGTTTGTGCTGGGGACTATTTTATGTTTTTTTCCAGTCAATTGGACTACACTTTATCTTGTGTTTAAACTGAACATCCCTTTTCCAATCCCTCCTCCAGTTACCCGTGGGTGTCAGAACTATACATACACAGACAGTGAAGCGAATGAGAGATGTTGCTTGCCAGACCATGTACACTATAAAGGAACTATTAATTGAGACGAGGCGTGTTCAGGCTCGAGATGCTTATGTCCAATGGCCAGAACATGAATTAACTGTGTTTGGAGAATACAGCAAAGTTGCATTGGACCATTGCTACAGTGCGACCGCACCACCACAAGAAGATGTTATTGAATGTATTGAAGATAGCTCTGAAGTAGTTGCAGATCAATTCACACAATCTACACCCGCCAAATATTTGCCACCCAAAAACCTGTCGACATTGTTGTGTTCTCCCATCAATGTTGAAGTAATAGATGTCGAAATGACAGAGAATGAACCAGCCGCAGCATCCATAGACGCATCAGAACTTGATATCAGCGATATTACTTTCCAATGTGTTGAAATCTCCACAACGTCACAAGCCGAAACAACGTTGACGCAGGATGACAGTCTAATGAAAGAGAGCAAATACATTGTATTCGACAGTTGTTAGATGGAAATTATAAGTATGCTGAAATGTGTGCATTCCATTAGAGGGAAAGTATGTGGGAAGCCATTGATTAATGTGACTCGTCAAATAAAAGGCAGTAACGTCAAAATAAATGCCGCCTGTAGATTAAATCATAGGTTCTCATGGTCTGCACAACCGATGCTGGGGAAACTGCCAGCAGGCAATTTACTGTGTGCAGCTGCATCACTTTTTAGTGGCTCCAGTTTTAGAAAGTTAGAGGCTTTCTTTCAGTTTGTGGGACTCCATTTCATTTCTAAAGCGCTGTACTACATATACCAACGTGATTATCTGTTTCCGGCCATTAGTGATGCTTGGAAAATTGAACAATTGTCTCTAGCAAGTACATTCGAAGGCAAACGTTTCAGGCTAGCCGGCGATGGACAGTGCGACAGCCCTGGATTTTCTGCCAAGTACTGCACCTACCACTTTCAGGACATGGATAGTAAGACAATTGTGAGTTCGGTGGTCGTGCAGGTAACACAATGTACATCGTCAGTGGCCATGGAGAAACTAGGATTTATAAAATCAGTGGAATATCTACAATCAAGGGGAATGCACATCGACCTCATAGCCGCGGACAGACACGTTTCAATTGCCAAGACAATGAGAGAGCAGTTCCCACATATCAATCATCAATTTGACGTATGGCATCTTGCTAAATCAATCAGTAAGAAAATCTCGGCTGCAGGAAAAAAAAAGGTTTTGAAAGTATTTTGCAGTGGTCCCATTCTATCACCAACCATCTTTGGTGGAGCTCAAAAACTTGTGAAGGGTCAGTGGAAATACTACTTGAAAAATGGCGGTCACTGATGCACCACTGTATCAACGTTCACCGCTGGACAGCAAATCAACATTTCCACCAATTTGAACATGGCCCTTTGTCCCCAGAGGAGGCACGGAAGAAGAAGTGGTTGATTCCATCTTCACCGACACACAAAGCCATTGAGAAGATTGTTTTCGACAAAACTCTATCAAGAGATTTGAGAGGACTGACAGAATTCTGTCACACAGGATATTTGGAGGTGTTCCACAATATGTGCCTAAAGTACAGGCCAAAGCGCTTGCATTTTAGCTTTCGGGGGATGAAACGTCACACTCTACTAGCGGTCTTGGCCCATAACAGCAATGTTGGACGTGAACAATCTAGGACTAGGGGTAAAGTAAGGATGCCTCGCTACACTAAGGTGTTTTCAAAACGAAGTAAGCAATGGGTGATCAAACCAGTCTATGATGAAATGCAGTTCGACTTTGTGAAATGCCTTATTGTTGCTGTGTTAGAGAAGCACAGATATGGAATTTTGGACGTTTCTGTGCAGAGCAGTGATCCATTGCCACCGAACATTGCGACTGTGCCATGCCCACCCAAAGCACAGCTGGTAGTGAAGTACAAATCCCGGTTTAAATAATTGCAATACGATTGTATTTTTGTAAATAAATTTTATTGTACAGTGTACCTGTAACCCTAACCCCTACCTTCACCATCATGGGTGGCGAACAAGCTGGGTGTCATCTATGAATTCTCTCTATTCACCTCATATATGTGTATGTATATATTTTTCTCATGTCTCATCTCATGTAAATGTAAATGCTGCGCACTGTTGCGCACTGTTAACGGAGGGGAGGCTTGCGTATTGCAAATAATAAAACAAACAAACAAACAATAAATCTCACTTTTAACTCAACTCCTGTGTACTTTATACTTTCCCTGACCTTCCGCCAAAACTTAAATGTCTCCATAGTTATGATTGTTTGGGGCTGCAAAGCTCGCAGACAATGGGGACAAAATTGGGGGCCTCAGAACGTGCCAAGCGGGCCGTGGCATTTGGGAGAGAAGCCAGTTCGCATTTGCACATTGAGGCGCACTACATAGAGGGATTGTAAACTTCAAGTTCTCACAGATGCCTTTACTATGTGATGTTGCAAATAAAGAATGCGAAGGACAGCGGCTTTGATTTTCAGCTCGCGCCCAGATGAGGCCCACAAGTCGCACTGGAAGTATAAGGGTCTATTGTTTTTTGACCTTGAGACAGGGACCATGCCGAAAGAACTACATTTGAAGGGGGTGCGCAATAACGTAAGAGACGATAAGGCAGAAAATTCAGAAACTAGACAGAGTTTCATTTTAGTTCAGTATACGAAAAATCGTTGTCAAGAGCACGGTCTGTTTTACAGACTGCATTACGAAGAGACACAATGGAAATTTCAAATATAATGTGAGTAAATCTTTACACTCTTTTATACCGGAATGAAGATTTAATGAATGGATGCCTGAATAAATGAATGAATGAAGAGCTAGGAAAAGCAAGGAAAACGTGTTCGTAGTGGGCACATGGGCATGCAGGTCCACTGGTCTCACCGATCTCGGTCCTTGGCCCAGCCACTTTTCCCTGCACTGCCTACCTGCACTACGGGACTGTCTCTGTATCCTTCAGCCCCTTCTCCTGGCATTTACCTTGCACTTGCCACCAGCTGGCCCTATTATTTAATTTGTATTCAACTAACCATGTATAGCACTTTTACCCCCCCCCCTTCCCCATGCGCGATCAGAAAGACACCTGGCCTATTAGGATCGTTGTCTGTCTGCCCTTGTTCCCCACCTGCCTCGTCGCGCCTTGAAACACTTGAGTATAGGCGCGTTACAAATGCCATATCATTTATCATATCATTCCTCACGCATGTAGACTAACTGTTGTTTATCATTGTGTGTTGGCCTCGATTTATTTCGTTACTTTTCGCATTGATTTTAGAGCCGAACATACTCCATTGAACTATCCTTGCAAGCAAATAGTTTCTGATCTGCTGTAATAAATAAAATGAGTAATATTAATGAAGATCGGCTGGCGAGACTAATTATAATTTTTTTTTTTTCATAACAGGTATTTGCTCCCCTTCTGCTACTGCCATCGGTTTGAGACACCAGCAGACGGGTTCTTCGTGAGACACCTGCAGCTTCATGTGAACAACTGGAGCACACTGACAATTTTATGGGACGATTGCCAAGGGCCCACATGCCCTTGCGCTGTACTAGTGGCTAGAAGCAACATATCAACCTTTACGATGGACTAGTGCCTAGTTGATGGAACAGCTTTGCGGTTCACCGTGCTTCCAAAGAGCTTCTTTTAACGAAAAGCAACACCCTGTGTACCATTGCGGATACAGATAAAAGAAAATAAATGGCTTTCGGAGTTCATATGGCAATTGCTGAATATTCTCTAAACATTTAATGTCAAATAAATGTACTTTACCAAATGTACCGTGTTGCTGTTTGATTTTAAAGTACAGTTTCATATTCCGAATTGTGGTGTGCTGTGTTGTGAGATGGTCTGTGTTGGTTTCCGGGTTCTGTGTGGAGTCGCGTAGAAGACGACTGGGCGCGTTTGCCTACGCAGCACAGTAACGTCACGGAAAGAGGCGGGGAATATGAATGTTTGGATAATGTCAGGCTCAGGGGCGGGGGAATTGATTTAGTGCCGCAGAAGGAGGTCAGCCAGGGCGATGCGGCAAGTGATAGGATTATCACAAAATTGCGGCGCCCTGGTGCCTGTTTTAGCGTGCGTTTAATGGACGAAAACTCGGGTAAGGTCCATAGGAAAGTTTTCTAAAATCGAGCCACTTAGGCTTAAAAAAACATGGCCGACCCGTAGGGACAATAAAAGTTTAAATATCTTCCTTCTCGAGCTCTTCACTCATCCACCTCCAACTCCCTCAGGGTCAGCCGCTTCTCCAAGCAACGAGTTGGGGGTAGATCTCTCTCCGCAGCAGGTGCCTCCCTCTGGAACAGCCTTCCTGCCTCCCTGAAACTTGAGGAGAACCATCTCCGGTTCCAGAAGCACCTCAAAACTTTCCTCTTTGCCTCCGCTTTCTCTCCCTCACTCCCCTGCTAAAATCACTGAAGCTGCACTGAATCTGCAACTGGGCCACTCACTGACCTCGGTCCTTGGCCCAGCCACTCTTCCCTGCACTGCCTCCTTGCACTACAGGACTGTCTCTGTATCCTACAGCCCCTCCTCCCGGCACTTACCTTGCACTTGCCACCAGCTGGCCCTATTATTTATCGTGTATTCTACAAACCCTGTACTGTACTGCACTTTCCCGTCTCCCTTTCCCCTTGCACTTTTCCCTTCCCCTCTACCCTTGCACTTGCGCGATCTGAATGACACCTGGCCTAGTAGGATCGTTGTCTGTCTCCCCTTGTCCCCCCCTGCCTTGTCGCGCCTTGAAACACTTGTGTATAGGCGCGTTACAAATGCCATATCATATCATATCATATCATGTTCTCAGGGCCCGCAAAAACAGTGTCATGTCCCTCTATGGTGGTGGCGGGTGCTTTCCAAGTCTGTGCCCCTCTGGTGTGCGGGCTCTCAGGTGGCGCATTGAACGGCGCCTAGGTGAATGCTCCAGGGACCCCTCCGTGGGCGTAGTAGAGGTCAATGGGATGGCTCCAGTTACTTGCAGCTGCTGGCGGAGAAGATTGTTAGATTCTCTTGTCTGCTCTGCATGCGCAGATAGTCCCTTGCACAACTCCTGTACCCTTTGCTCAAAACCTGTCAGGGCCACTGTGCATTCCTCCACCACTTTCTGGGTCCGCACATTGTCTCGGGCCATGGACTTAGTGGCATCCCGTATAACACCGCTGATGGCCTTGATGTGGCGGCTGTGCACTTTGGCCATTGACTCAATTTTCACCTGTTTGGCCTCAATAACATCCATACGTGCCATCACGGCAGCTCCCATGATCAATGGTACTTCGGGTGTGATGGGGACCGGGCTGACAGCTATGCGCTGCCTAGAAGGGGGCTGTAGGGGGACATGTTGCCACCTTGGATGGGGCTGTTGCGGTCCGAGTGCCTATCCTCTGGGGTACCATAGGATGGTGTATCGATGTCTGGCTCTGGTGTGCAGACACAACGCACACCTGGGGTGTGTGCATCCTTTCCAACTGGCTCTGAGCTTCCCTGAGGTGTGGCCATACCTTGTGTGTCACTGCGGCTGGGTGAGGTCAACAGTTCAGGTTGTCGTGCAGCTGTTGCTGTCTGTCCCTCATTAGGATCAGACCCATTGGTGGCTCCCTCTACATCCAGTGTTTGCATGGTGGCTTGTGGTGAATGAGGCGCTGTCCCCCTGTGGCCTTGTGGGTGCTGCACCCGTCTGGTTGGGCTACGGTGTGGTGACGTGGGATGGATCCGGAGTCGTGTAGTTTCCGGGCGCCCCTTTGCGGGGTGGTGGTGCTGGTAGAGGCGCGCTGCCTCTGGCGCCATGGTGTTATAGCCTCCTCACCATCATCATCGGCCTGTGGTGATCGCCGTGTCCCTGTGGGGTACATAAGGTGTGGTATGAGTTCAGGGCAGCCTAGATAAGTATCATGCATATCATACCTTCAAGTGGGTTTGTACACAGTATCAATCAAGCATTGCAATTGCATTTTGTTCACTCCCCATGTTGTGATTGGTGGGATGTGTCACTGTGGAGGGACACTGCACCGACATGTTTGCGTGACATCTTCAGAGCCTGCTGGGGATGCACGGTGCCCATGTTGCTATTTTTTTTTTCATGTACACTCACACATCAAGTAGCTGTTCCATGGGCATGGATGTCTGTCCCTTGGCCCTTGTATTGATGCAGTGCATGTACAGGGGAGTCTGGGGGGCGCTACGGTACGGTGGTACAAGGGGTGTCTGCGTTGTCTGCGGTGCCTCACGCACATTGCATGCACATTCATTCACTCAGGGTCTGCATGTGTGGCCCTTACAGGTTCATGCATTTTTAGGGGGGGGCTCACCTGCAGCCTGCTGGGTACCGGTGCCAGCCTCCATTCCTCCGACTCACTCTATGTTGCCCGTATCGATTAGCATAGTCATCTTTTCCTCCCAGGGTGTGAGCCCGGGTGGTGGTGGTTGAGGCTCTCCTTCAGTCCCCATGCTTGCACTACTCTGCTGGAAGAGTAGACCATGTACTCGGACCCGCAAGTCATTTAGCTGCTTGCGGCAGTCCTCCCCATCCCGGGGCACGCGCCCCACTGTAGACACCGTCTGGCTGATTTCAGATCTGCGCTCGACACTGGCCACTTGTCTGCGCTGCAGTGCACAGTATAGCTCTTCCTCGTGGATCACTGCCTCTTCCACAAGTATGGGCAGCTCCTGGTCATTGTATTTAGGTTTCCTGACCCTGTCCAGGGCTGACTTGCCCCTTGTGCGCTCCTGAGAAATTTTTCAGTCTTCACAGGGGTGGATGGCTTGCAGGGGCTGTGATATTCGGCGGATTGTGATTTCCAAAATGGCTGCCGCTTTATTTCCCGTTCCGTCGGTGAAGCGATTCCCGCGCGCTATTAGCTCCGCGGCTCGGCGGTAGCGCAGAGTGCAATGGATTTACGGGTTCCTGGCCAATTTCTATGCCAGAAGCTATTTGCATAAATGGCATGTCCCTGTATTCGTAATCTGGCGGGCTTTCTGCCAGGCACCGTGGCGTTAGCGCAAATAGCGCTCGAGTGGAAATCCGCCAGAATACCGCCGTACTCGTGATGAGGCCCTTTGTGTTAATCTCTAACAGTGGTGTGTAGTCTGGATCCATCTGCCATTCCAATTGTCTGCTGTAGTTTTCGGCTAAGGTGCCAATATCTTGATGTGACAACCAAAGCCGATTGCCCCACTGCGTGGAATACACTTTTGTTTCCCAGCTGTCTTTATTGGCCACACAGTTGCCCCTCCAGGTGATTTTTAGAAGCAGATGGTCACTCATTTATTTATGTATAACCTCCATCGAAATTATGTCGTTGATGATCGAGCTGGAGACAAATCCAAAATCCAAAATGCTGTGATAAGTACCGTTAGACCAGGTGGATTTAGCCGATCGATCACCCTTGGATTGTCCATTCAACATAAAGAGGTTCCGGTCATTCATCAACTCTAACCATTTCGCCACTCTAGTTTGTCTTGCCTTTGATTGTCTCTGCCCTGAAAGCAACCTGTTGTCCTGGCTCACAATGCAGGGGCAGTTTAGGTCACCCCCTAGGAGTATAAAGTATACTTTGTGCCTCGACTAAATATATTTATGGCTTCTGTAATTGCATTCAGAAAAGGCTCATTAGATATGGCCATCAGGTTCCAATAAATGTTTAATATCAGTCCCCATCTATCTGGACGGCCCATCATTCCCTTTACTTATATGACAATGTTCTGTAAAAAGGGGTTGGGACAGCCGTATTCAGTCACAGATGGCCCTCTCCCATTTTTTACCAAGCTAAGCAGGCCTGCCAAGGGGCACCCTCTTGCTCCTTTGTACGCAGGGTTCCATTAAGCTTTGAAGCCATCCAAGCTGGGGGTAGTTTGTAACCATGTTTCCTGCAGGCAAATTACACCCAGGTCACCAGAGGGTATGTCTGAGTCTTTACAAAGATGGAAAAATCCTCTGGTGTTGCAAAGGGCCATCCTCCAAGGTGTCACTCATTGTTAATTGACGGGTGAAGCCCGCACTCTGGGACACCCTTGCCTTCTAGCTGTTGGGGCTGTCTTGTGATTTTGCATCGTTGAACCATTAATCCTGCGTTTACCTATGAGTGCACAATTAAAAGTTACCTTTATAGGGCCGTCTGGGAACCTTACGATGGGAGCAGTCACTTGAAAGCTCTCATCATTGCCTCTATTCATATTATCCTTGTCGAAGATCTCGCCCTCTACCTATTGCACATGCTCTGCTGCCCCCGCCTTTAGTATATTACCTTTGCGGGCAGCTGCTCAAAATTTAGGGATTTGGGCTGAAGTAGCGATCCTTTTTCAAATGGTTTGCTCAGCTCAAATCCGATCAGAATGAGCAAGTGTGCCATTTCCACTAGAGACGATCTGACAATTCTTGACTTCAGATGGAAGATCAATTCTGCTTTCCCTAGCAAACTCCACGATCACAATGTGTTCCGACTAAAGAAATCGTAGCAAAGGAATATGAAGAATTTGCACGATTTAGAATCAGCAGTCACTCCAGGTACATGTCACACCCTTGGGTGTTTTTATCCCTCTTTAGCTGATTGTTCTTTTTATCGTTATTTGCCACGTTCAAAGGAACACCATTATTTGTTTGGATGTCTCCTCGTTCCAAAGATTGAGAGTTTAAGCTGACTTGTCTATCAGACATCACCTCCACGGTATGAACTAGGCTCCATATCTAGTCTGCCACCCGTTGCTTATCCGCCAGTGTCGAGAAAAGGTCTTATTTCATGTTTTCCTTCAGTCAGCTTACTACAGACAGGCATGAGGGCCATAACATCACTGTCGCTTAATCAGTGGGGTTGCTTCCCAGCTGAGGTAACGGTTACTTTCGATGCCTGGGGCACTATACCCATAGAACACATGTCCCCTGAGATGCCCTCATCAAACTCATCATTGTGAGTCATATATATATATATGGATAGATTAGAATAATCAGTGTAGACTTGCCCAAACTATTTTTGGATTTTTCTTTTTCTTTTAATTTTTTATTGGCATTTCTAATGAACCATGTATTACAAAACAATGAATGCTCCCCCCAACTTCTCCCCCCCCTCTTTCCCAGGTCATGAGTGCTCTGCTCGGCTTTCTTCTATAGATCAAGTTCGCCTTGCCTCAGATTTCTCTCTGCCTGTCTTTGCACTGTACGCTCGTTGTTTCCCCTCGCCCCCTCTCGGTGTTGGTGATTTTCCTCTTCCCCCCTCCCATTGCTTTGATAATGCTTCCCAGACTCTAGTGGGGAATGCTTAGAGTGGATTTTGTCCTCCAACGTATTACTCATCTTTGATGTATTCCAACCAGCTTCAGCTGCTTCAGAAAAAGTTTTCAGCAGAGGGCGCCGTGTGTCGATGTCGAGTCGATGGTCCCTCGAAGGCCTCCGTCGAGGGCGACGTCATCGGGTGTATAAGTAGCACGCGCGGCGCCCATTGGCCTCAGTTCCGTTTTTCTGCAGTGTACGTTGCTTCGGAGATTCAGCATGCCTCGAGTTCTGTGAAGAAAGAATAAATAACGAAATATGTCTTCGTCATCGACGCCGACCCTGACCCCGAAATCGGGTTTAAAAAAATGCAAATTGTGCGGCTCAAAAATGTCGATTACCGATCCGCACCGGAGTGCTTATGGTCCCTTGGAGAAGGCCACGACATGGAGGCCTGTATGAAGTGTCAGGCGATGACGGGGAAAGCCTTGCGAGAGAGGAGGGGAAAACTGCAGGTAGGTTGTGAGTCCAACCGAAAAGCTTCTAGCGTCGAGTCAAAGTCCTGTGAGGAGAAATCTCCTCGACGCGAAAGGCATCGGTCCAGGTCCAGAAGCGATTCCCATTGCTCGTTGTCTTCGACGAACAAATCGAAGAAACAACGCCACAGGTCCCCCTCCACTTCGTCTTCGGACGAATCCCCAAAAAGGATGAAATGTCCCACAAAACATTCATCATCCGAAGAATGGGGAAGCATTTAGAGTAAAAATGATGGAGGTGTTCGAGAAAGCGAAGCCGGCCAGGAGCGTTATCGCTCTGACACTTGCGCTCCCTCGAGCCCGGGTGATCGAAGGAGGAAGGATAGAGAACCTTCTAGGACGCCGAGCGAAAAAGACCACTCAAGTCGAGTCGACTGCTCGAGGTCACCGACGCCGTCCGAGACCGAACATACCTCGAAGGGCAAGTCTTCGAAGAGTGCCTTGACGCCCTCGAAGCTGATGCCGTTGAAGTCGGGTGCTACGTCGACGTTATCGACGCCTTTGTCGACGCCAAAGCCCTCGACGCTGAAACTTCCAGCTCAACAAGATCAGCTAGGAAGAGAGAAAGAAAAGGCTAAAACACCTATGTTGCATTCAGGACCCATTAGCACTCCTCCTCTAACTCCTCCAGAGAAGGTTTTCCAGCCTCTGCCTAGGAAGAAGTTTTTCAAATCCCTGACCTCAATTTTTGAGGAACAAGAAAGATCTGATGAGGAAAATGTACCTTTTGGGCTTGAATTTGGTACTCCATATGCTCCTGAATGCCTGATTTCAGAAGAAAGCAGGATGAAGGATTTGGTTGAATCATTGCACAATGCAAGTGATATTGATACGTCTCCAGAAAATGAATTCTGTAGACCAGAGCCAGGTGAACATGCCAATCCATCATACCGTCAGTTAATGACTAAGGTCGTAGATTATTTGGGCTGGGCCAGGCCTACAGCCCAATTTGTCCAAGATGATCTTACAGACATACTGGACCATGGTCCTATTGAAGACCCAATTCTACCTTTCCATGTGGCCTTACAAAATAGGGTGGCCAAAAATTGGGAGACACCGGATTCTATTCCTTCAGTGAATAAATCCCTTACTTCAAAATACCGCCCTGCCAGTAGCGACCCCGGCTATCTGTCTAAACATCCCACTCGCGAAAGTTTGGTCATACAGGCAGCCACAGCTTCTAACAAACTTGCGTACCCGTCTATCCCTCCAGACAGGGACGATAAGCGTGTGGATGGCTGGGCACGGAAGGTATTTTCAGCTGGGAGCATGGCATTAAAATCAGCCAACTCCACTTGTGCCTTGGCAAAGTTTTCGTACACTCTTTGGGAGTGCATTGCAATGGCGGCGGAGCACATACCAGAAGGACGTACAGAACCGTTTTCTGAACATGTCCTTTGACGGGTCTCACCTTTTTGGCAGCAAGGCTGACGAGAGCCTTGAGAGGTTGCAGACCTCAAAGGCAGCTGCCAAGTCCTTGGGAGCTGCTATCAGGCAACCTCAGCCCTTTCTTGCGACAAATCAATCTTGGGGGTGACGATCCTATCGTTACTACTCCTCATATGGAAGAACGAGAGGAATGGCCAGTCAAAGGGGCCAAAGAAAGGCCACTTGCAGTGAACAAGCAAAACATGCAAAGCCAGCTCCAGCTACAGCCTCTTTGCCATCAGCGGCTGCAGTAACCGCCACAAAACCACTTTGAGGACTTGCATCACAAAACACCTGTAGGAGGCAGGCTGTCACAGCATCTGCAAGAATGGCGAGCCATTACTTAAGATGTTTGGGCTCTAGAAATAATAGCCCAAGGTTACTGCCTTCCTTTTCTAATGCAACCTCAAAACAATCCACTAGGGAGAAACCCTTTGAAGTTTTCGGACCCGCTCCTACAGCAGGAAGTTCTAACCCTGCTGGAGAAAGGTGCTATAGAACCGGTGCCTGCAGCGGAGAGGAACATGGGATGGTACTCCCCGTATTTTTTTATCCCCAAAAAGGACAGAGGACTGAGACCCATACTGGACTTAAGAAACTTGAACAAGTTCCTCGGGAAGGACAAGTTCAAGATGGTCACTCTTTCTCAGATCCTTCAAGCCCTTCAACTTCAGGACTGGTTGGTGTCATTGGACCTCCAGGATGCTTATTTTCATGTTGCGATTCATCTCAAGCACAGAAAATACCTGAGGTTCATGATTGGCGACTCACATTATGAGTTTCGAGTCCTACCATTCGGATTGACCTCCGCCCGAGGGTCTTCACCAAATTGATGGTAGTAGTGGCAGCACACCTCAGGAGAGGGGGGATTCATGCCTACCCCTATCTGGACGATTGGTTGATCAGAGCACGATCGGCCGAACAGGCACTGGATCACCTGAAAGTCACCTGCCATTTCCTCCACAGTCTGGGCTTCTCCCTCAAATTCAAGAAGTCACAAATAATACCTTCTCAACGGCTCCAATATATAGGAGCTGTGTTAGACACATCCCTGGGAAAGAGCTCACCTCTCTGGTCGAGAGTTCAAGATATACTTCAGATGGTTTCTGAATTCCAAAACGCCCAAAATCTTAAGGTTGCTCGGCCTCATGGCATCCTGCATCTTTCTGGCGCCAGAGGCATGCCTGAGAATGGGATCCCTTCAACGGGCTCTAAAGAGTCAATGGTCCCAGTTCTCAGGTCAAATGACGGATCTTCTCCAGATTCCGAACAAGGTTTGTCAGGATCTTCTAGGGTGGATTTGTTCAGAGAATATTCTGAAAGGAGAACCCTTTTGGCAGCCATGGCCGGAGATCACAGTAGTGACGGACGCCTCACTCAAGGGGTGGGGAGCTCATGCCAACGATCTGACAATCAGCAGTCGTTGGTCTCCATCAGAGTCCAAACTACACATCAACCTTCTGGAGCTGAGAGCAATCAGACTAGCGCTGTAGGCTTTCCTGCCATCTGTCAGAGGGAAGAATGTCCTGATAATGACAGACAACACAGTGGCTATGCATTATCTAAACAGAGGAGGTGTAGGGTCACTATCTCTGTGCAGAGAGGCAGTGCAACTCTGGTATTGGGCAATTCAAGAAGGAATCTCTTTAAAGGCAGTTCACCTAGCCGGGGAAGAGAATATGACGGCAGATGCTCTGAGCAGGCAGAGCACAGTGTCCCACGAATGGGAACTGGCTCAGGAAGTCATTCTAGAGATTTTCGCCCTTTGGGGAACCCCTCAGGTAGACCTATTTGCGACCGGTATCAACCGAAAGTGCTAAAGGTATTATTCATACGGAATTTACCCCGAGAGGAGCCCTGGGGGACGCGTTCGTGGTGGAGTGGAATTTCCCACTATTGTATGCGTTCCCTCCGATTCCCGTCATTCCTCAGGTCATCAGGAGACTGAGACGCTTTGGGAGCCGCATGATCCTAATTGCCCCGGATTGGGCCAGGAGAACGTGGTACCCGGACCTTCTAGACATGTTCATCTGTCGTCCAATACGTCGTCCTAATAGAGAGAACCTTCTCTCTCAAATGGAGGGTCAGGTTCTCCATCCAGAGGTCAAAACGCTCAACCTTCATGCTTGGTATATGAAAGGCTGAGATACAGGGATTGGAACCTTCCAGATGACATTATGGAGGTGTTGCTTTCGGTAAGAAGACCAGCAACAAAGTCTCTATACCGTTGCTATTGGAAAAAGTTTTGCAATTGGTGCAGAGAAAAGAATGTCAATCCTTTTCTATGTTCTATTCCGGAAGCACTTTCCTTTCTTCTGACCCTAGCACATAGAGGTCTGAATGTTGGAACCATTAAAGGTTATCTTGTGGCGCTTTCCATCTTCAAGCGCTCGTCGGAAGAATGCTACTACTTCAAAATTCCTTTGATAGTACAATTCTTAAAAGGACTCACTAATGTGTTTCCTCCTCACCCATTTCAAGTACCGATTTGGGATCTCATTTTGGTCCTAGAATTCTTAATGTGTGCTCCTTTTGAGCCTTTGCACACATGTGCATTAAGATTACTAACATGGAAAACTGCTTTCCTAGTTGCTTTAACATCTGCAAGAAGAGTGAGCGAATTGCAGGCACTGTCTTCTGGGCCACCCTGTACTGTTTCCATAAGGACAGAGTTGTGTTGAAGGTTAAACCCTCATTTTTACCAAAAGTGGTATGAGTTTTATTTAAATCAAAAAATGGTGTTACATGCATTCTATCCTCCACCTCATCCTAGTAAGGAGGAGGAAAGATTACACAGGTTGGATCCAAAAAGAGCTTTAAGCTTTTATATCTCTAGGCTTTCTAGGCTTAGATTGGTCAGCCAACTGTTTATATATTGGACAGCCAACTGTTTATTGGCTACACAGGAAAACGATTGGGTCAATCAGTAACAAAACAGACAATATCACGCTGGATTGTGCTTTGCATTTCGGAATGCTACAGACTGGCGGGAAAAGACCCACCAGAAGGTCTAAGGGCTCATTCCACCAGGGGTATCGCTTCGTCTACAGCCCTGCAAAGAGGTGTTCCTATAAGGTCCATTTGTGAAGCAGCGACTTGGTCATCGCTGCATACTTTTTCAAAATTCTACAACCTAGATGCTTCCCAATCTAAGGAGCTAAATTTTGGTAGAGCAGTCCAATACTCAGCTTTCTGAAGATATTGAAAAAATCTAATCCCTCCTCCATAAGAATTATCCTTACTGCTTTGGGAGTCTATCAAAGATGAGGAATACGTTGGAGGACACAATCCACTTGAAGAACAAGTTACTTACCAACTGGTAATGTTCTTTCGATTGGATGTTCCTCCAACGTATTCCTCATCGCCCTCCCAACCTACCCCTCTGTAGTTTTTCCCGGGCTGTTGCCATTCTAACTCTCGCAAGGCAAAATACCAGTCTACCGGCACAGTCTGCACAGTGGAAAATCGATAATGAAAGGGGGAAAAACAGAACTGAGGCCAACGGGCGCCGCGCATGCTACTTATACATCCGATGATGTTGCCCTCGACGGAGGCCTTCGAGGGACCATCGACTCGACGACATCGACGCACGGCGCCCCCTGCCGAAATTTTTTTCCGAAGCAGCTGAAGCTGGATGGAATACATCAAAGATGAGGAATACGTTGGCTGAACATCCAATCGAAAGAACGTTACCAGTTGGTAAGTAACTTGTTCTTCTCAAACAAGGACCCAGAAGGTTCATCTTCCTTGGGCACCAAGCTCTTCTGGAGTCCTTCATTAGAAATTGCATCACCAAATCCCAGTCCATGAGTAGTTTCTGGTGTTCCTCCCCTGATTACATATGTTACTTTTTCAATGGCTGCCAGGTTCCATATTTTACCCACCCATTCGTGTACCATGGGTGCCTCTTTTGTTTTCCATTTGCGGGCTACTAGCCAGGCCCCGGCCATTACCAAGATTACATACATTTTTCGCTGGGCTTTTGTGGGCAACTTTTCTAGCTCTCCATCCAAACCCATTATAAACAGTTCCTTGTTTGCTGTCTTCTCCATTCCCAGTATACCCCTCATCGCTTCTTGAATCATCCCCCAAAATGGTTCGATTTGTGTGACTCTTAAGTTCCTTCCTCCCTGCAGCCCCTCCAAATTGACTTGGACATTGTCTGGTAGATTTTGGACAGTCTGCTAGGAGTGAGGTGCCATTGATACATCATTTTTATCCATATTTCCTGAATTTGTAGCAAGTGTGTCAATTTGTGTGTGTTCACACAAAGGCTTTGCCATTGTTTGGTATTAATCTCTTGTTCAACTTCCCTTTCCCAGCTGAGCATGAACAGTCTTTCCCTAGATTCCTTTTCCCATTCTTTGATCAGTCTGTATAGTGCCCCCACTAGGTGTCTATCTCATGAGTTAGTGGATACAAATTTCTCAAACGGGGTTAGTTCACTGCTTCCTTTAGTTTAGGGTTTTGGGCCCAGTGTCTCAGCTGGGCATAATGAAATTTTTCCCCTTCCTCTACACCAAAGTCACGTTTACATTGGAGGAAGGATTTTATCTCCTCCCCTTCATACAAATCCCTTAGCATATGTCAACCCCCTTCCTGCCATTTGTCAAATACTGTCCTAGCCCACCCTTGCATGAATTGCAGATTCCTAAAAATCGGAGTAAGCTGTGATGGGAACGTAGTGATTTTTCACCGCTTTACCACCTCATACCACGTTTGCCCTACCAGGGATTCAATGTCACTGCAATACATATTACGGGGTCTGTCTTCCCAGGGTAGCTACAGTACCTTCTCCAGATGTATTCCCACCACTGCTCTATCCATTTCCCTCCACTTTTCCCTCTGTCCTCCTTTGCCCAATCCCTCATTACTCTAATTTGGACTGTGCGATAATACGCTATAGGGTTGAGTTCTCCCACCCCATTCCCCCGTTCCTAGGCTGCAGCATCAATTTATGTGAAATGTTTGGTTTCTTCTGCTCCCAAATGAAGACCTGCATGTGTGTTTGCGTAGATTTCGGAAGGATACCGGGACCTGTGCAGGGATTGCCATGAACGCATATAGTAATTTCGTCAGAACAGCAATTTTCAAGACATTGATCCTACCCATCCAGTATATGGTTAGGGGGCTCCAACTGTGGAGCATGTTTTTGATGACCTCCATCAGAGATGGGTAGTTGGCCCTGAAAAGTTGGTCAATGGTTTTAGTAATATAAATTCACAGATATCTTATTTTATTCGGGGCCCACGAGTATCATGATCCGGATTTTATCTCCCCTTCCCTCCCTGATGGTATTTGTAGACTCAGTACTTTCCGATTTGTTGCTATTTATTTTCAGCCCGGCTACCTCACCAAACTGTGCCAAAGCCTTGTCTACTGCCTTTAGGGATTCCTGTGGGTTTATTAGAGTTGGCAGCATGTTGTCTGCGAATGCTGCCACCTTATGCACCCTCCCGCCAAATGGGACCCCTTCTCTGTCCTGGGTAGTTCTGATCATGCTCAGAAGAGGTTCTATGTGGATAGCTTATAGTAGCGGGGACAAGGGGCATCCCTGTTTCGTTCTTCTAGATCCCCATTCATAAGTAACCGTAGAGCAGGGTTTTGGTAATTGGCTGCTATTTTGGCCAGAAAAGCCTCTCTGAATCCCATTTTGCACATGGTAAGGAAGGGAATTCGCCACTCTACCCTATCGAAGGCTTTTCCTGCATCCAGCGCGACCACTAGGGCCGCGGTATGCAATTTGTTGACCTTCTTTATGACATAAGCAATTCTCCTGTTGTTATCATGAGTTTGCCTAACACATATAAAGCCTGATTGATCTGCGTCTACCAGTCCGGGGAGTAGAGGTTCTAATCAGTTTCCCAGGATCTTAGTATATATTTTGGCATCTATGTTAATGAGTGCAATCGGCCTGTATGAGCCGCATGCTGTATGGTCCTTCCCTGGCTTAGGCAGTAACACCACTTTTGCTTCTTCCATTGAGGGTGTTATCTCCCACCCCCAACATTGTTGAACACGGAGGCCAGATTGCCTTGTACTCCTCTTCTCTAGTTATCGCCTTCTCTAATTCCTCCCTTTCTTGGGCCGTTACTGTCACAAGTGCTGGGATATAACGGTGATTCCTCCAAATCAGATAAGTCTATGTCCTCCTCCCCTTTCTCCTCACCTGTTTCTTCCAGAAGATTTCCTCGTCTGTAGGACTTGTCTCTTGGTCTTTTCTTCTTTGTGAAGAGATAAGGTCGTCCGCGGGAAGAAGCCACCCTGATTCCCTGATAAACAGGAAAACAGCCGGCCCCGTCCCGAAGACGCCAGGAAGAGAGGAAAAAAGCAGCCGCTTAAAAAAAACCTCTCGCCGGATGTTGTTGATAACAAATGCGTGCTGGAGGAGTTGACTGGAGAGTCCGGAGTGCAGGTGAAAGGCAGGAAAGTCTTTCCGAAGCTGTCAAGCTGTAGTATTTGAAGTTGTAGCATGAGAAGCCCGGGGAACCAGGGATGGAGGAAAACACACCACTGCCAGAAACCGGAACGAGATCCGGAAAACAGGAAGGAATAGCGGAGCCCCGAAAGGCACGGGAAATCGATAGAATGGAGTAAACAGGCAAAAAAGGAAGGATAGAAGCAGTAGAGAGAATCACTGCTATAGTTACTGAGTAATCTAGGTAATTGGGGAAGTACTGGAAACACAGTAGCACGGCAACAAGGCGAAAGAAACAAGTTGCAACGCACAGAGCCCAGAGAGGGGCGTGGTTAAATACGGAAACAAGAGAAAAGGCTAGACCGGTAAACCAGGAAGCGGAAGGAAAAGTAACACAGAAGAAAAAGACTAGACCGCCAAACCACCGCCAAACCAGGAAGTGAAAAGAAAAAACACACTGAACAACTAATGGCGCCGCCAACGCCAAGCCTTCCATAACCGCCAGCGGCCACCAAAGGACGGCGGCATGACAGTATGCCCCCTCCCAAGCGGCACCCCCCCCGGTTTACCCGGGAACAGACGGTGAAACCGCTGAATCAATGCCGGAGCGTGAACATGAGACACCGGTTCCCAGGAGTCCTCTGAGTGCGGATATCCTTTCCAGTGGATGAGATACTCCAAGCGACCCTGATGATAGCGGGAGTCCCGGATGGAGGCCACCTCATACTCATCAGAAGGAACCACTTTCGGAACCGGATCATGCGGCAAAGTGCGAAGGTAGGGATCACTCTTGTATTCCCTAAGGAGGGAGGAATGAAACACCGGATGGAGACGGTGCATATGTTTCGGCAACTGGAGACGAAAAGCCACAGGATTGATCTGGCGTAGAATAGGGAAAGGACCCAGATAGCGGGGTGAAAGTTTAGAGGGGTGTAGCCAACGAGGTAGAAACCTAGTAGACAACCAGACCTTGGTGCCCTTACGCCATGCCGGAACCGGCTGGCGCTTAAGGTTGCAGTAAGATCGGTACCGGAGACTGCTAGCTCGCAAGCAACTCGTGGCAGACTTGTGAGCATCCGAGATACTGGTAAGTAGGGCATCAACAGATGGAGTTGTAGAAGGAGGAAAAGAGAGAGAAGGAATAAAGCTGGGATGGAAACCATAGGAACAAAAGAAAGGACTGAGACCAGTGGCACTGTGCTCTGCATTGTTATAGGCAAATTCTGCAGTAACCAACAGACTAACCCAATTGTCCTGTTGGGCATTAGCGAAACACCGAAGATATTGCTCCAGAGTGGCGTTCGTTCTTTCCGTCTGTCCATTGGTCTGTGGGTGGAAACCGGATGACAAAGCTCGTTCCATACCCAGTCTTTCACAAAGTTCCTTCCAGAACTTCGAGGTGTACTGAGATCCCCTGTCAGAAATGATCTTGTCCGGAGTACCATGTAAGCGGAATATTTCCCTGGCAAACACTGCCGCCATCTCGGCTGCAGTAGGAAGACCCGCCAAAGGAGTGAAATGTGCCATCTTGGTGAAGCAATCGACCGTTACCATGATGCATGAACAACCTTCTGAAGGTGGCAGATCCACGATGAAATCTGTAGAAATAACGCACCAGGGTCTCTTCGGAAGGTCCTGTTGTTGGAGAAGCCCTATTGCCTTTTGAGTGCTGTACTTAGATCGACAACATACAGGGCATGACTCGACGTAGGTTGTAACTTCTTTGGCCATCCCAGGCCACCAGAACCTGCGAAGAAGCAACTCCAAGGTGTTCTTTACACCTCTGTGTCCCGCTGTTGGATCATCATGGCACCATTTTAAAGCCGACTGACGGGAGATACTGTCTGGTAGAAATAGTCGTTGTTGTTGAAAACATAAACCACCTTGCATGGATAGATCCTTCGGAAGAGGGTTAGTGGACCGTGTGACCTCACGGACTCTGTCCAGAAACGAATCCACAGAACAGATCACTTTAACGTCTGGTAGCATGAGGCTGGGAAATTCCTTCAGAACCCTGTCTGGTACTGGTCTTCTGGAAAGGGCATCAGCAAGTATGTTCTTGGAACCTGGTAAGTAAGTCAGTACGAAATCATATTGGGAGAAAAAATGAGCCCAGCGAGCTTGACGCGAGTTGACGCATTCCATCTTCTGCAGAATCTTAAGATTTTTATGATCTGTTCTGATCTCAAAAGGATGAGTAGCTCCCTGTAGGAGATGTTGCCATTCTTCGCATGCGGATTTCATGGCCAGAAGTTCTTTTTCAATCACCGAATAATGTGTTTTACTGTCGTTCAGTGTTTTGGACATGTAGGCAACGGGATGTTCTAGCTCCCCGTGTTCCTGTAAGAGAGCTGCTCCAATTGCTGCAGAAGAGGCGTCAGTCTCCACAATGAATCTTAGATTCTGATCTGGTTGATGAAGTACCGGGGCAGAGCAGAATTCCTTCTTGAGAAGTTGGAAAGCCCGGTTTGCCTCAGAAGACCAGGAGAAGGGCATGGATGACTTCTTTAGCAACCTTGTAATGGGAAGAACTCGATCCGAGAATCCTTGGATGAATTTGCGATAAAAATTGGCTAGACCTAAAAACCTTTGGACGTCTTTGATGGTATGGGGTGTTGGCCATTGCAAGATGGCGTCGGTCTTAGCGGAATCCATGCGAATACCTTCTGAAGACAGGATAAAGCCAAGATAGTTGACCTCGGAGACTTGAAAAATGCACTTGTCAGCATTGGCCTTGAGTAGATTGTCTTGCAATCTTTGAAGGACTTGGTGGAGATGTTTAACATGAAGTTGAGCGTCTTTAGAATACACCAAAATGTCGTCGAGGTAGACGACAGCAGAATGGAAAAGTAGATCGGAGAAAATGCGATCCATGAATCTCTGAAATACAGATGGAGCATTGACAAGACCAAACGGCATAACACAATATTCATAGTGACCGAAGGGAGTGCGAAAAGCCGTCTTCCATTCGTCACCGCATCGTATCCTCAAAAGGTGGTAGGCTCTTCTTAAATCGATCTTAGAGAAGATCTTCGCCCCTTGAACAGCTTCTAGGATGTCTCCGATAAGTGGCATGGGATACCTATCTCTGAGAGTAACTTGGTTAAGACCCCTATAGTCAATGCAAGGGCGAAGTTCATCGGAACCTTTCTTTGGAACAAAGAAAAGCGAAGCCCCAGCAGGAGAAAACGAAGGTCGGATCAGGCCATGATGTGTATTTGCATCCAGGTATTCTTTAAGTGCTTTCTTTTCCTTAAGAGACAGAGAAAACATCCTTCCAAAAGGTACAACAGCATTGGGCTGGAGAACGATCTGACAGTCCTCTGGTCTATGAGGTGGTAACTTCTGAGGACCATCGTCCGTAAATACCTCCTGGTAGCGGAGATATTCTCTGGGAATACTGTTTACCTTAAGTACCTCTGAACTAGAGTCTAATTCAGGACAAACATGAACCGTAGTATGTTGGGTCTGTGAGGAACATGAACTACGACAAAAGGCTGATGTAAAGGACAGTTGATTCTTTGTCCAATCTATGGTCGGGTTATGCTTCCGAAGCCACGAGACTCCCAGGATCAATGGAAAATGTGCAGCTCGGGTGAGGTCAAATTGAATGGTCTCGTTGTGATGTAGGATTTTCATCTGCATAGGAGGTGTAGTATGAGTGATAAGGCCCGAGCTGAGTGGTCTGCCGTCTACGCCCTCCACCTTTTGATCCTCGTCCTTTTGCAAACGGTGAATGCCAACCTTTTCCGCCCAAACCAAATCCATAAAGCAACCGGCAGCACCACAGTCCAGCAGTGCCAAAACCTCATAGGAACGCTGAGAGAGGCTTAACTCCACTCCAACTACCATCAGACGGTTGTCTTCTACTGTGGATGGCGTGGGTGTGACCGATAAAGAGACGAAGGGACCAGGTAATCCCCCTCGGTAACTTGTCCCAACTAGTTCCGAGGATTGGCGTTTCCCGAACGTCTGGGAGGTACGTTAGGACAGTCTCTAAGTATATGTTGATTGGATCCACAATACATACACAGGTTGTTATCTCTGCGTCTTCTTCTTTCTTCCGGGGTGAGTGGCCCTCGGGTAGTTCCAATCTGCATCGGTTCCTCTTTTGACATACAGGTGGAAGAGGGGGGGGGTAATCCAGGATCAAGTGTAGCAGGAAATCCACGTTGTTTTCGACGTTCAGACCGTCGTTCTGAGATGCGGAAGTCCAGTTGAATAACAGTAGACCACAGATCGGTTAAAGTAGCTGGTCGGTTAACCCTTGCTAATTCATCTTTGAGTTCCTCCCTTAATCCTCTCCGAAAGATGGTGTACTGAGCGTTCTCTTGCCAGCCTGCGTCAGCAGCCACCCGTTTAAAACGGGAGATGTATGTCAGCAGATCCGTACTTCCTTGTCGGATATCCAGTAGCTGTTCGCTGGCGACTGCCGCAGACTCTTGCCTTTCAAAAGCCGTCTTGAATTGGGCGGTGAAACCGGCATAATCTTGGAGTAAAGGGCTGGCACCGGTCACCAGAGGGGTAGCCCAAGAAAGGGCGTTACCCGTAAGGTTAGAAATTAGAAAACCTATACGGGCTGAGTCTGAGGCATATGCTTGTGGTCTGAAAGTGAAATAGATTATGCATGCCTCCATGAACTCTTTGAATCTAGCCGGAGAGCCATCGTATTTACCGCAGGCTAAGGGCATGGGAGGCAAATCACTCCGGGACTGTTCGAAGTGATCGACACGCTGCCTCAAAGCAGTGTTTTCGGCTTTCACAGCCTGTAATTCTAACGTCACATTCTGCATTGCAGCGAGCAAATCTTGGACCTGTTCCGGGATAGACATTGTGTTCTCTTCTGGGCGTTGCAAACTGTCACAAGTGCTGGGATATAACGGTGATTCCTCAAATCAGATAAGTCTATGTCCTCCTCCCCTTTCTCCTCACCTGTTTCTTCCAGAAGATTTCCTCGTCTGTAGGACTTGTCTCTTGGTCTTTTCTTCTTTGTGAAGAGATAAGGTCGTCCGCGGGAAGAAGCCACCCTGATTCCCTGATAAACAGGAAAACAGCCGGCCCCGTCCCGAAGACGCCAGGAAGAGAGGAAAAAAGCAGCCGCTTAAAAAAAACCTCTCGCCGGATGTTGTTGATAACAAATGCGTGCTGGAGGAGTTGACTGGAGAGTCCGGAGTGCAGGTGAAAGGCAGGAAAGTCTTTCCGAAGCTGTCAAGCTGTAGTATTTGAAGTTGTAGCATGAGAAGCCCGGGGAACCCGGGATGGAGGAAAACACACCACTGCCAGAAACCGGAACGAGATCCGGAAAACAGGAAGGAATAGCGGAGCCCCGAAAGGCACGGGAAATCGATAGAATGGAGTAAACAGGCAAAAAAGGAAGGATAGAAGCAGTAGAGAGAATCACTGCTATAGTTACTGAGTAATCTAGGTAATAGGGGAAGTACTGGAAACACAGTAGCACGGCAACAAGGCGAAAGAAACAAGTTGCAACGCACAGAGCCCAGAGAGGGGCGTGGTTAAATACGGAAACAAGAGAAAAGGCTAGACCGGTAAACCAGGAAGCGGAAGGAAAAGTAACACAGAAGAAAAAGACTAGACCGCCAAACCACCGCCAAACCAGGAAGTGAAAAGAAAAAACACACTGAACAACTAATGGCGCCGCCAACGCCAAGCCTTCCATAACCGCCAGCGGCCACCAAAGGACGGCGGCATGACAGTTACCCCCAGTAATTTGCAGTTTTCCAGGTATTCCACCTGGCTCCCCTCATCTGGGTCTTCTGTTTTATATATTTCGCCATAAAACTTCACTAATTCCCTCTTGATCGATTTAAGATCTGTTCGCTCTGTACCCCCCCTGACGTCTTAATTTTTAGAATAGTTCTTTCTTTTTCCTTTTTCCTTAGCATTTTTGCCAAAAGTCTGTCTGCTTTATTTGCCTTAATGTAATACTTCTGTTTGAGGTGTATAAGGGATCTATCTGCTCTGCTTGTTCGTAGTGTTTCAAGATGGCCTCTGACTGCCCTATACTCCTTTCTTGTCTCCCCGAGGGTTTTGCCGCCATTTTAATCATGATTGCCTTCAGCTTATCCTCTAAGTCCTCCTCTAGTTGCCTGGTTTCTCTGTCCCTCTGTACCTTTATTGCTATTATTTTTCCTTTTATAGTAGCCTTGAAAGCGTCCCAAATCGTGCAGGGGTCTACCTCCTGGGTCTCATTTGTTTGGAAGTATTGGTCTATCCCCTTCCTCAGTTCTCTCCTCAGGATTTCATCCTTGAAAATGTGTGCCGGGTACCTCCATCTCCAAAGCCCAGCCAATTGTTTTGGTTGTGTAAATGCCAATTTGATGGGAGCATGGTCCGATAGGTTGATGGCTCCCACCTCCTCATCCGTCACTCTTCCTAGCAAGGAGCATGACACCCACATATAATCTATCCTTGATGCTGTTCTATGCACACAGGAGTAGAAAGTGTAACCCCTGGATTCCCCCTTCTTTTCGCTCCAGGTGTCTACTAATGATACATTTTCCATTTTCCCACGTAGTTCCTTCGTGGGCTTGTTTTGGGTATTGGAAAATTCTAGCGCTCCTGTCCTTTACCGAATCCCATGCTAGATTGAAATCTCCTATGAGTAGAGTGAGGCTAGGGTTATTATCTCCCTCTCCCCTCGAGAGTTATTGCTATGAACCTTCCAATAGTGTCTCTGCTCATTCCCATAATTCTAAGGTCTAGATTATTGTTCATTGCTATAAGAGTACCCACTTTATTCCCCGGGTTATTTGACTGTTGTATATGGTCGTAGCCCCGTATTCTAATTCCATGCTTGTCTTTCTCTTGTATATGTGTTTCCTGCAGGGCGATTAAGTCTGGGTTCTCCCTTGTCAGGAAATGGTCCAGTTTTTTCCTCTTAATTGGTGAGTTGAGCCCCTTAATATTCAGCAAAACCATTTTTAGAGACCTATCCTTAGCCATTGGTTACAGGTATTCTGAGTGCTTACTTTCCTTGGCTGGCATATTTGATCAACTCTGTACCCGGTTCCCCCCTTTTCCCCCTGCCTCCCACTCACCCCTCCCCTCTCCCCTCGCTGGGCTGGCTCAACCGGCCTCTAGCCCCTTCCGAATCTGCTCCTCGGGTGTTGAGTCCCTTTCCTCCCCCCGTGTTCCCTTTAGTGGGTCTTCCCTGACCCATGTGTCAATACCAAGAATTCCTCCCTCTACTCCTTCCTTCTCCAGGCACTCTTACTTTTCTATTGGAGCCGTGGGTGTTTTACACATTGGAGCTTCGATTCAGGCCTAGTGGACCCCTCTTTTTCCTTGCTTTCCTCTTTGACTCCTGAATTGACCATTCCCATGCCTTGCTTTTTGGCTGGTCCTTTTCTGGGCCCTGAAATTCACTCTGTCGGTTCCACATCTATGCCAAGTATGTCCGCCCCTTCCTCCATCGTGGTGATTCTTCTTTGCCTTTTGTCCACTTCGAACAAGAGGCCGAACGGGAAAGTCCATTTATATCTGATGCCTCGCTTCGTCAACTCTAGCACTATCGGGCGCATCTGCCTTCTTTTGGTGAGCGTAATCTGGGAGAGGTACTGATATAACTGGACCATAGCTCAGTTGAATTTGAGGTCATCGGATCGTCTGGCTTCCGCCAACATATTCTCTTTCTGCGTATACTTGTGCATGGCTACTAGGACATCTCTTGGCCTTGCTCCCGGCTCATTCCTCTTTGGCCACACTCTGTGGACCCTGTCCACCAGGATTTCATCAGGGTCCGATACATCAATCCGTATTGCAAATATTTGTTTTACTGTTTCCTGCTGCTCTGCATCCCTCACTGTTTCGGGAATTGCCTTAATCCTGAGGTTTTCCCTCCTTGACCTGTTTTCAAGGTCTTCGGTCTGGATTTCCAGTTTGTGCGTGGCCCTGGTAAGGTGTTCCATCATGTCCTCCACTTTATGAGTGTCATCCGCCAGTTCCTGCAGGGCCGTTTCATTAGTGTCCACTCTTGCTTCCAGTGTATTTAGTTAACTCTTTACCTCCTTTAATGCTCCCGTGAGTTCCTCCTTCAATTTGTCCAATTGTGCTTGCTTCATGTTTTCCATCCTGTCTCCGAAATTCTGGAAGCATTGTTCCCCAAAAAATGTTTGCGACCCCTCTTTCTTCATGGGCCTCTTCCTGGGGGATTTCTTCCTCGCTCCTATCTGCTCCCATGTCGCTATCTGGCTGGGATCCACCCTCTTTCCTCCACATTTTCTGTAGCGCTCCCTAACAGTTCTTTTTGTTTCCTTTCGCAGGGGTCTGGGGTTCTTTCCCTTCTGTATTTTGACATCTTAATTGGGCTCTGGGGTATCCGGTCAAAGAATTGCAAATCCTGGTCTGCTGTCGCTGATTTGTCACTTCACGCCCCACTGGTGTACCTGCTCAGACTATTTCTTTATTGTTCCCTTGGTTTGCTTTTCCTGCTCTAGTGTTGGGGGCGCCACATTTCCTGGTTTGTCCTTGCCCCCACTTTTGGGGGTGGGTGGATCTTAATGCCTCCACTTGTTCTGTACCTCAGTGTGGGGCCACCCGGCCTGCTTTCTTCCGGGGATGACTAATGCCCCAGGAGGGATGCTCCCTTTTGACTCGAGCCTCTATTGAGCCAGGCAGAATTCCATTCAGTTCTTTTTGGTATCTAAAGTCTCCTGTTAAGCCAGATGGGGCCCAGGCTTCCTCTGACTGGCCTTCTTCCTTTTATGTCCAGTACCCTGCCCCCCTCCACTGCAGCTCCTTCTGATCTGTTATGTCTGAATGAAGCAGGTGCTTTGCAGTTGCCTCCTCTGTAGCATCCAATTCAAGAGCCCCACCTTTTGATGAATCAATTTCCAGTACATTCCAGCTATGTTGTCCACTTGTGAGAACAGTTTTAAATCCAATTCCACTCTCTTACCGGGTGTTATAGAGCTATTTTCGTCAACTTTAGCCCCTGGCTTTGCCGCCAATACCACCATAGTTGCACTGTCCAGGTTTACAGATGCCTCCGAAATTGAAGGAACCGTCAAGCCGGCTTTCTGGCTCTACACCAGAGACTTGACCTGTAACAGTTCCACCAATGATCCTAATAAACACTTCTTATCTGCCTTTTCCAAATGCAAGGCTTCCTTTGAATTTGATTAGAGCATTCCACCTTGAGACTCTCTTGAGTTTGCAGAGACGTAATGAATGATTCAATGTATATCATTTTAGAATGGATCATTGCTAAAAGGGTGGCCTGATCTTTGCTGTTTTCGTTCATCATTTCGTACAGCTTCAGGAAGGGGGGGGGGGGTCAATGAGATTGTTAATGCAGCCATCACACTGCAATGAGAGTTAAAGGCTACAGAATTCATTGAGGGTGCTGTTCATCCTTAGACAGAGTAGAATCAGGCTCAACATTGGTCCCTTGGTGACTGACCCCATTGTTAAAAATCTCCTTGCTGGACATTAATACAGATGTCAAATTAAGTTCAAGTTGATTTTTATTTACAGCCACGCCTCCCAAGGGAATCGCCTCTGCGGTAAGGTTTGCGGTCTTTGTTTTACTTATTTTGACAATTGGGGCAACAGAGGAGTCCCTGCTTATATGATGTAGGTAAAGAGGACTGGGAGATCTCCGTTTCTGTGGCAGCAGTCCTAAAAGAGGCAGGAATTAAGTCTTGTAGATGAGACTTCAGACCAACTGACTCAGTCATTTCCAAATGCCAGCCAAATACACCCTGACGACTCTAAGATTCAAGCCTGTCTCCCCCAGTGATACTCGACAATGGGTTGACAGCTGGCTGGTGGGCATCAGGGGCTCTCCCCCTTTCCAGGGTCGCAATCTCCAAAATTTCAGCGTCAGTTAAGACATTTTCTCTCCATCAGTACACCATGATTTTTATTTTTTTTCGTCTGCAGAGGCTTAAAGCATATACATACATCAGAGCAGGTAAAGCATTAGGTACATACATAAGTGAATACAGGGGTATACAGAGACAATGGAGCAACATCATGGGGGGATGACACATCGCGGGGCAATACGTTCCCAAGTTCTTCAAGGAGGAGGCTGGGGGGAATTGTCCACTGTGGAAGTATCATCTAAGCCATTCAAGTAGCTATTGAAGGCGGACCATATGTTTCGGGGGCGGGAGCGAGCTGGGATCATTTCAATAAAATCTTCTTCACAGTTTCAGGACCATGTGAGCCGATTTAACCATTTCTGGAACGAAGGGGGGGTGGGACTCTTCCAGTTTTGCAAAACACATTTTTTAGCCACTACACAGCCAATATTCAGGAACCTAGCCATGCTCTTGGCTCCCTCAGTCTGCCATATCCCAAACAGAACACCCAACGGATCAGTGTCAACCACAGAGTCAGTAATTTCAGATAGTGTTTCCAAAACCCTGCCCCAGAACGCAGTCAGGCCTGGACAGTTCCAGAACATGTGTAGATGGTCAGCCCCCTCCGCGCCGCAGCGGGGGCAAGGTCGTGGGTCAGCACGTGCAAAGCTGGAGATCCTGCACGGGGTATAGTACAGCCTTTTTAACAACTTATACTGTATGGTTCGGTAACGGAAGTTTAGGGAGACCCTATTGGTATGTGAACACATCTTCTCCCATAGGTTGTCGGTGAGCTCCAACTCCAGTTCAGAGGCCCAGTCGTCTCGGGCCTTGGAGGGCCGGGGGGGCAGTGGTCATTAAGAGCTTGTACAATGAGGATACCACCCCACGAGCGCCTCCCGAGTTGGCGATGTAGGCAACCCCAGGGGAATCCAGAGGTTCATTGGGAAAGTCAGGCCACGCATCTCTGAAAGCAGTGCAGAGTCTATAGAACTGCAAGGTTTCCAGTGCGGAACCCGAGTGGCCTGGTCTCCAAGTTTGTGGCGTTATGAACTGTCCTTCAGGGTAGAAGTCAGTTAGGGCAGGATATCCCAGGCCTTCCCAGTGTCGTGCCAGTGCTGTGTCGAATGTGGGTTCCAGCTCGGGGAATTTCCAGGCGGGGAGCCATTTGTAGTATGGGCGTTGTTCGGTGCAGGTCTCGAATATCCGGCCCCAGGCCTGCACCGTGGTATAGACCGGGTCGATGGGTGAATCAGGTTTGTAGTGTTGATGTAGGATTAATGACATTATGTTGGTGCCTGTTGCTGCCAGTGTTTCCAGCTTGACATGGGGACGAGGTGGGGGCCGGGGTACCAGTAGGAGGCGAACTGCGCCTGTGCTGCGATCCAGTATCGCAGCATGTCGGGGTCGGTGAATCCTCCTCTGTCATAGGGGAGTGTCATGTCCGACCATTTTTACGTACGGCGCCAGAGTGCCATAGAAATTGGGCATCCAGCTTGTGTAAGTTTATAAAGTATCTTTTTCCGGGCCAGATAGGGACATTGCTAAATATGTACAATAATTTGGGGAGCAAAATTATTTTCACCAGCGAGAGTCTCCCGGCCAGTGAGAGTTGGCTTCGGCTTGCTCTGTGCAGCTAGGTAGTTGTCTGCCAGTAATGTGTCTTTGGTCAGGGACACCTGGACTCCCAGATATTTGATACCACCCGGGGATCAGCGGAGCGGGTACTCAGTGGCAGGTTGTAGCCTGGAACTGGTGAGGGGGAAGATTTCGGACTTAGTATAGTTTATAGTGAACCCAGAATACGTGCCTATACGGGTAATATCGTGCAGGATTGGGTCAAGGTGAACAGCCGGGTCTCTTATAAACAAGAGCACGTCGTCGGCATAGAGCAAAATAATTTCAGGGGAGTCTTTCAGCCGTATGCCTTTGCGTGAATGTCACTCCCTTACGTAGTCCGCCATTGGCTCTATTGCCAGGGCGAACAGGATCGTGGAGAACGGGCAGCCCTGTCGGGTAGCTCTAAAAAGGGGGATCAGGCCCGACATCTGGGAGTTGACACGGACCCTGGCCACCGGTGGAGGTTAGAGTAACTTAATGTATGTCATCATGTTGGGCCCTACGCCCATAGTTTCCAACACCAACCACATGTATTTCCAGGACACCATGTTAAATGCCTTCTGGGCATCTAGTGTAACTGCGACCGCACTCACCCCCTGGTCAATACGGGACATAACATTGAACAACCTCCTAATGCTATGGGATGTGGATTTCCCAGGCACGAAGCCTGCTTGGTCATCATGGACCATGTATGGCATGACCGGGAGGAAGTGATTGGCAATCACTTTAGCAAAATATTTTGGTGTCTAAGTTCATTAACGAGAGGGGCCTGTTCGATCCGCACTCATCGTTGGGCTTACCGGGTTTAAGTAAAACTGTTATAACGGCCTCACGTAATGTTGGGGGAAGGGAACCCAGCCGGAGCGACTCATTCCATACTTCGAGTAGTTTGGGTGCTAGTATGGCCACGTGCTCTTGATAAAATTCTGCAGTCAGCCGGTCTGGGCCCGATGCTTTACCCTTCGGGCACTTAGATATGGCTTCAACTATTTCATCTAGTTGGAAGGGGGAGTCTAGCTGGTCCCTGGTTGCGGGGGAGATACAGTTTGTGGGTTTCTGCTCAAGGAGGTCTCGCATAAAGGATTCGCTGTGTTCAGGGGGCTGAGAGTAGAGGTCTGTATAGAAGTCCGTAAAGACTTCAAGGATCTGTTGGTCGGACCAGTGAGCTGTCCCCTGGTTGTCCTTTACACAATTGATCTGAGTTTGGCCCCACTCGCCCCTGGCCAGGGTGGCCAATGTTTTCCCGGGCCTATCGCCCTCTCCATATTTCCGCACAGCCTGCGGGTAAAGTATTGCACCTTCCTAGTGGCCTGCTCGTAAAAGAATTGGAGTTCTTTACTAATTTGGAGTAGAGTGGCAGGGTCAACTGACGACGGGTGATCTCTTTCCAGTTCGCGCAATTTGGTTTCGGAGCGGCCAAGGGCTGCTCTTATAGTCTTAAGGACTCCTGCCTCCCTGGATATAGACATTCAGCTGATAAAGGCTTTGAAAGCATCCCATCGGACTCCCAAAGGGGTGAACTGGGGTGTGTTGAGCTCAAAGTAGGTCTGAATATCGGCAAGAATGTCCGCCTTGAACACTGTCCTGCAATGCAGAAGACTTGAACATCCAAGTATTGACGGTGGGAGGAGGCACTCCCAGTTCCAGGGACATCAAGATTGGTGAGTGGTCCGACAGGGTGCGTGCCAAAATTTGTGTTTCCACCACCCTCCCCAGCATTGCGCTTGACAGAAGGAACATGTCAATTCTGGACGAGCTATCATACACTGAGGAGTAGTGGGTGTATTTGCGTGTTTGTGGATGTAATATGCGCCATGCGTCTTGGATGTCGAGCGTTGTACTATGTGCTATGAGTCTTCGGGCCGCGCCAGATAGTGGTCTGGGAGCTGTGACTGTCCTGTCCAATTTAATGTCTAAAATGATGTTCATATCACCCCACAGATAATGTCCACTCCCACATAGCCCAATAATATAGACACCACCCCGTCAACAAAGTCAGGGGAGTCCACATTAGGGCCATAGGTGTTTACCAACAAATATTCACTGTTAGCTATAGTGCAGTGCAATATCACATACCTTCCCCCTGGGTCTATATAGCTGTTGTGGAGTAGGTACTTGAGTGATTTATGAATCATCGTCAGTACTCCTCTGGCTCGGGTCGAGTAAGAGGTGGAATATCTGTTGGGGCCCCATGCTGGTGCCATGCATTTGGTCAGGGCGCCCATGGAATGCGTTTCCTGTAACAGTAGAATTTTGCATCCATGTCTATTGGCGTAGGTCATGATTTTTCGCACCTTGGTGTAATTACTTAAACCCCGAATGTTCCAGGACATCACTGTAGTAGGCATTCTAGTATTCTAAGGAACATCCCACCACTGTCGCCATGGTCTACAAGTAGGGCGGAGCAAGCCCCTAAGTGGACGCCCCAATGTCATGTGGTCTGCCTGTCTGCCTCTGCCTTTTGCAATAATGGTTTCCAAAATCCCAACATTACCACCCCCCCACCCTCACTGCCCTCCCCTAACTTGCAGTGTATATACCCCCCAACCCCAAGTACAGGTGTCACCAATTAACTCGACACTCTCTGAGCAGAAGAGGTCAAAGGGTACTATCCAACGGGGATACGGCCCTACTATGGCCCAACCGGGGCCAACCAGCAGTAACACCCAACCAAACATAAACTTTGCAATTGCAGTGAGGTGTGCTGTTGCCGTGTGGACAGCCGTTTGAACATCATGTAGGACAGCGAGAGCTATCAAAGACAGGTTCTGCAGTAAACAGATCTTATTTCAGGTCCCAAAGTCGATAGGCCATTGAAAACAGGATGGGAGTGAGGAGGTAACAAGGGCTCATGGTCAGTTCCATGCTCTGAAAGGAGAACGGAGATCAATGTCCAAAGTACCAAGGGTAAGACTGAAGCGGGATGTCTGTAGAAGGGGCTGAATTTGCTGAGTTTGCAGGACATTATTGCCATTGACACATTCAAGTTGAAGAATTACTGGACAGGTTAGGCCACATTAGGGTATGATATGCTAGATCAGTATTCGTCGGCGCGGCCACCAGTTGGGTCATGGAAAGGGATGTGCGCTTCAATGAATTTCACTGCCTCGTCAGGCACAGTGCAAAAAATACAATTTGCTGTTGTGTGTGATTTTGAGTCGTGCGGGGAACAGGATGGCGTACGGGACACTTTGTTCTCTAAGCAATTTCTTGACCCCGAGGAATTGGCGTCTCTCCTGTTGTACCGCTATTGAAAAATCCGGGAAAATCCTGACGGTATTGGCCTCAAGGCGTAGGTCTCCCTTCTCACGTGCTAGGCGGAGGATGAGGTCTCTGTCGCGGTAATTTAGAATCCTGGCGATGATGGGCCTTGGGATGTCACCTGGTTTGGGGCGCGGTGACAAGGCTCGGTGGGTGTGCTCGACTGTAAAGTAGGGCGAGAGGGCCGGATTGCCGAGGAGATCTCTGAGCAAGGTTTCAACAGCGTCTTCCATGCGCCCTTTCTGGGCGTTTTCTCGTACCCCAATGATTCGCAGGTTGTTTCTACAAGAGCGCGATTCCAAGTCGTCGCACTTTGCTTTCACGTTTTTCATGTCGCGTGACAAGGATGCAACTGTGTTCTGCAGGACTTAATATCATCTTCGTTCGTTGATATTCTACTCTCAGCGTCACTGATCCTAGTAGCCGCCTGGTCCACTCGTGTTTTTAGGGAGGCCACATTGGCATTGATGTCATCTAGCTTCTCATGGAATGAGGCAACATTTTTGGCCATAGTTTCCATGAGTGTGGTCAAGTCGGGGGCCATTGCGCAGGGATGAGAGTCCGGGTCTGGTTCCTCCTGCAAGGATGACGTGTGGCCAGGTTCCGTCCTCGGGACGGCCTTTGTGAATTTGTCCATGGCTCCCCCTATCGAGTTCCCTCTGGATCTGTTAGACATTGCCGGTGTAGTCCCAGGTGAGGCGGGGGCTCACAGTTGGAGCAGTTAGGGAAAGGCGGATGGTCAAAGGATCCAAGCGATGGCAGACGTCAAGCTCTGCACTTGTTGCGGTGGTATGGGCAGATTATGGCAGCAGTGAAGGCAGGGAGGCAGCAACAAAGTAGAGAGCGTGGAACCATTCAGAGGCCAACAGGGGAAGGCTACCAGCCCGCAAAAGCGAGTAGACTCCTGACAGAAAGATGCAGCAGTTGCTGTGTAAGAGTTCACTCCTCTGTTAGGTCAGGGGCCTCCGTGTAGATTTAGTTTGTTGGGTGCCTCCAATGGAATGGTGGGGGTGAAGGCCAAGCACCCCACCAGTCCAAGGGTTCCGCGGCCTCAGGCCACTCGCGCAAGGGGGGGACCCCAATGCAGTCCAGGGCTCCAGTGATGATAGGTGGTGAGGTGTCCAGTGGAGCGAGAGGCTGTGGGCTCTCAAAGGCGGCAAGCCAGGGAGATGAGGGCCAGCCCCGGGGCACCGCGAACACCGCAGCACAGTCTCCACCCTCCCGCTCCTCACCTGGGTGTGACTGTGCGTAGCCCAGGGGGGCAGCTACGCTCCAGCCCAGCCGCCTCATGCCGCGGCGAGGTGAGCGCTCCGGTGCTGATGGCAGGGAAAGGAGTCGGGGCGCGCTCCAGCGCAGGCCCCCGCGGCAGCCGCCCATGCGACGGCGCACTCCAAGGGGGGCTGCCGCAGCAGATGGCAGAGTCCCGCTCCAGGTGGTCGGGGGGGAGGCCCTCAGAAGGGGGTCAGGACACGCGGGGACCACACTCTGCGGTCTCCGCCTGCTGTAGTTGAGAGCAGGCAGGGAGGAGGAAGCGGGAGCCGGCCGCACGCGGAGGCCCCCGCAGGCCGACAGCCCGCTGGTCAAGAAGTCCCGTTCACTTGCTTCCTGGGACGGATTCGGGCCGGGATTGAAGGGGAGCAGGCAGGAGGGATACGATAGTGGCTCCACAAAGTTTTATGCTGCAAAGTTGAAAAGTACCCCAGATGAGGGCGGATTTCGGCCGGAGCCACACAGAGCTCTAAGACTAAGCAGCCATCTTGGGCTGCTCAACAGCACCACCCTCTCAGTATACCATGATTAATTAAAAGAGAACCTGAGGGTCGCTCCTCAGCCCCTCTCTTTATCGTGGATGCAGACGTAGGCTTTGCAACGAATTCAGCGTCCGGGTCAAAAACTTGTTTGAACAGCGATAAATCGGTAACTGGCTTTTATTTTTCTCCCATTAAGGACTTTGTCAGGCCCCCGCATTCTTTCCCCCTCCCTTGAGTCATTAAGCCACGTCTTTGCATCCTTTAATATTGGTAGCAGAGAAGCCCTTATTCTCACGCCAGCTCTAGCACAAGAAGGTGAAACAAACTGTTTGCACGCCTTCTTTGGTTTCACAGGACATGCGCTCACCTGGGATCTCAGTTGCCGTCAGTTCCCATAGCTGTGATGTCAGGCTAGCCGTATCACCTACCATCTCCATACTTGATCCCTCTCTTGATTGTACCGCCGGATCGGAGTCTAAATCTGAATCCGGACATCAACCAACACCCCAGGCAACAAAGTCAGCACTCGACGCACTCTGTGCTGCTCCGCACATGGAGTGAGTCTTTATGCACAAGCACCTCCCGGTGCAATAAGTACAATGAAAAGACTTTCGCTCAGCAGTAGCAGTAGACCGTAGAACGTAGGCTGTGGCAACACAGTCAACACTCAATGCACTCATGGCCCTCCCTGTGTTGATCAGCAAAAGTCAAAAGAAATCCCTTGATTACACACCTGTAATCTTAATGACAAAGGGCCTGATTCACAAAGTTTTGCATTTTCACAAAACAAGAGCTCTGCGTGAATATCTCTGATTTGCACCTGCTACACTATACCAGATTCACACACTTTAAAATGGAAGCATATTTATTTATTGGATATTTGTAAGGCACCTATACAACAAAAGGTGTTTCAAGGCTCCACAAAACAAAAAAGGGGTGTGGGGGAACAAGGGAGAAAGGTAACAATAACCGTCTTACTAGGCCTTATAATATTCGGATCATGCAAGTTCAGTAACAAGAAGTGCGAAGGAGAGGTGGGGCAGGGGTGCCGGTCTGCGTGAATGCGAAGTGCTAGGGTGGGAAGGGATGTGCAGGGTTAAGGGGAGAGAGTGCAAGTGAAAAGGGGGAGTTGGGGGAGAGGGGCTAGGAGGGTGCTAAGGGGAGGTCAGGAGGGCAAGTGCTAGGGATTGCAGGGGGTGAGGCTCCGCAAGTGGGAGGCGAAGGGTGGACTGGCTGGGGGGGCCTGGTGCCCTGTAGAACTCTGAGGCAACCAGGCAGTCAGTCACTGCGGCAGACAGGGGAGTTAGCAGAGGAAGGGGCGAGGGAAAGAAGAAGTGAAAAGGAGGCTCTTGAGGAGCTTCCGGAACTCAAGGAGATCCGGCTGAAGTCTGAAAGGGGATAGGAGACCCAACTCTCTACTTAGAGAATCGTCTGATCAACAGAGTTGGAGTAAGAAGACCGAAGATCTTTAGCAGGGAGGTATTTAGGGAGAGAGAATTGGATGTAGGGATCTAAGTTGAAAAAACAAATCCCGAAAGCTTGAGTTACAAAATTGCAAAGCCCACTTGTTTGCATTTTGTAATTCAAGTTATTGGGATTTTGGTTGTTCGTTCCTTGCTGCGCATTCAATCTATGCGGGGGACACCCCTGCCACCACCACAGCCCATAATGCTTAACTAAGGGAGCGAGAGATACACTTGCAACCCCCTCTCCCGTTGTTCGGTATTATGGGCTTCAGTTTACCATGCTGAATGCACACCAAATGCGCATTCAGCTTTTTTTATTTGACCTTTTCAGATGAAATGGGATGTAGCAGGGTCTCAGGCCCCAGAAAGCCTTGTGGATGATGCAGAGGGTATTGAACTTGATCCTAGAAGCAACCGGGAACCAGTGGAGGGATATTATGGCTGGAGAGATGCGGTCCCTGGGCTTGAGGCCGAGGAGTCTTGCAGTCCTATTCTGGATTTGTTGAAGGAGGCGAATGGTGGATAAAGCAAGATTGAGCAAGAGGCTTTTAGAGTATTCAAGCCTAGAGAGCACCAGAGCTTTGGAGACATTAAGTTTCGGGAGGAAGGTGAGGAAAGGGAGAATGCCTGTGAGGATGTGCAGCTTATATTGGGCCTTCTAGGCAAGGTCCGCGATTTGAGGGGAGAAGGAGCGAGAGGAGTCCAAGATGACACAAATATTTCATGCCTCACAAACCATAGAGAGCGGCCAGATGGTAGATGGGAAGGAGGGAGCGGAGGTCCCAATGAAAAGGATCTCAAGCTTAATGGCATTAAAACATAGATCATGGAGGCCACCAGGGGGTGCACATGCAATGGCAGTCTGAGCGTGCAGCTCCTACTGAGGCCCGGCTGATTTGGAGGATTGAGCCCCCCCCCCCCAAACCTCCCCAGGCGAACTTAACGGGGCGACTCAGTGTTGTGACCCCCCCGAGCACCCCAGGCTCGAAAGAGCGATCTTCGGAAGCCTCGTGTTGCCTGAGAACGGGCCCGACACACGCGAGCAGAAAAGGAAGACGAGGCCTGGGCGGCCGCGGCTCCAGAGGAGCGGAAACATTTCGCCGAGGCCGCGAGGAGACACCGGGCGCATCGCCCCCGCTCTTCGACTGGCCCCCTGCACCCACGGGAGGAGCGGCCCCCGCCGGACCGAGTGCACAGACCCGGAGCACGAGGCGAGCCCCCCCCCCCGCCCGGGCTGGAACACACTGCCCGGCGGCCATAGGGGAATAGGGGTTAGGGGGACTGGAGCAGTGGGGCCCCCACTTATTGGGTCGTTCCTAGGCCCTGAACAGTCCTGAAAAAGTCAAGGCGGGCCGCACCACAGAGGGCCCAGCACCCCGGCACAGGATCGGAGGTGCCGATCCCAGCGGAAGTATAGGAGTGGGAGGCGCGAACAGGCCACCCTCGGGAGTGGAGGGATCTGCCAGTACTGGGTGAAGACGGCGACGCAGAGTGACCCGGCCACATCGGTCCATTCCCTCCCCCACGGGAGACATTGAGGAAGGCAGCCACGGAGCCCTGCCCCCCCTGGGCCAGGCCGAACGGATCCAGTGGCCTGCTCCGTCGAGAACCCCGGCTGCCATGGTGAGACTAGAAGGGGTGTGAGGCCCCCGCCCGGCGACGGCGGGGCGTGTGCCCGCCCAACACCGTTACCCCCTCGCGGCTGCAGAGTCACATTAGGGGCAGGTGGGGGGAGCCCCGGACCCCCCCTGCCCCCCTCTCTTCTTCACTGCCCCCCCCCGTGGGAAGACTACCGGCTGTCCCCGGAGGGGCCTACGGACCACGGTGGTCCTGACGGAGGGGGTCTTGAGGTGACCAGATGAACTGGCGGCAAACACTACAGGAATTTCGCTTTCAGGAGGCCGCAAGTAACAGCAAAGGCATGACCCTTAGGAGAGAGATGGCCCAGCCAGAGGGCCCGGCGCCCTCCACAGCAGCAATGGAAAAGGGTTTCGCCTCGATCCTGCAGGAGATCAGGGACATGCATTCAGATATTGCTCAGAAAGTCGAAAAAATTGATCAGAGGGAGGACAAGGTCGAGGACAGATTACTACAGTTGGAGACCAACCAATCCTCAGCCGTGTCCCACGAACTACAAACAGAAATGCGGCTAGCAGCCCAGGAGAAGAGAGACGAGGAGCGGGCCAGGCAGATGGACGACTTTGAAAATAGGGAACGGAGGAACAACCTCAGGATCTTTGGGGTCCCGGAATTGGACGGTGAAACGGAGAGAGACATCACCCACACAGTGAGAGACATCATCACCCGCCTGTTTGCGGAAGAGATGACGACGGAACTCACATTTGACAGAGTGCACAGGGCGGGGGGCAGAGCAGGGGGCCCCCGGTCGATCCTGGTCCGGTTCCACTACTACTCCGAGAAAACAAAAGTGCTGGAGGAGGCCAGAAAAGCCCAGGAGTTCACTTACAATAATGCCCAGATCTCGATTTACCAGGATCTCTCTGCCTACACGTTGGCCAAACGTAGAATGTGCCGCCCCCTAACGCAACTGCTTAAAGAGAAAGGGGTGCGATACAGATGGGGCTACCCCTTCTACCTCACCTTTGAATATATGGGCCAGAGGTCGACTCTGATTACGGAAGACGACATAAGAGGAGCCATCCAAGACTACATAGCGGACTCGAACCCCCGGAGGGGCCCATTGGGTCCGGAGACGGGCAGACCAAGTGGCCCCGGCCCATCGGGAGACAGGAGAAGGAAAACAAGCACAAGGAAATTCAGAAAATTGAATACACCGTCGCCAGTGAAAGATGGCGAGCGGAACAACTCGAGGACTGAGGACGGGGGCGACCCGTCAGGATCTGGAATGGTGTAGTGGTGTCTCGGAAGTTCTACTACTCACAGCGTCCCCATGAACAGCAAGTATAAGGGGGCCAGGGGGGGACAATGCGACAAGGGGGAAGGGGGGGCTCAAGGCGATGAGCTATACACAGATGGCCTGGCCGAGGTGGGCAGGCTGGTGGTTCAGCCATAGCCAGCGATGGCAGAACTAATTGGCTGGACGGCGGGGAGGGGGGACACACGAATGCTGGGGTTGTTCAGTTTTGGACGGTGATTGGGGGGCAGTTGGGGAATAGTTTCAGGCCACCCAGGGGGGCGGGGAGGAAGTAGGGGGGAGCACCAGTTACAACCACGGGAGCACGCAGAAAAGGGTAGTGAAGGTAGGTCGACAACGAGAGAAGCGATTCTAGAAAATGGCTGAAAGTTTGCCAGCCCTGGGAGTGGGCTCTCTCAATGTACGGGGCCTAAACACCCCCACAAAGAGGTCAGTGGTCTATAGGGAATTCAGGAGGGCCAGCCTTGACCTCCTTTTCTTACAAGAGACTCACTGGGCACGAGGTAAAGAACCCAAGATGTGGGGGGGAGGAATAGGGGAAGTTTTTTTTACGCCTCCCACAAGGCCAAAAAGAGAGGGGTGGCCATCCTCCTGGCGAGGAATATTGGCTTCGAAAAAGCCGAAATACTGAAAGACACTGAAGGCCGGTACTTGTTGGTATGAGGGACCCTGCAGGGAGCCCCACTCACACTGGCAGTGATATACGGTCCAAATGAGGGCCAAGCCCAGTTCTGGGAGGAGGTGGGGAGAAATTCAAGCTCTTTGTCCGGGGTGGGTTGGTGGTGGGGGGAGATTTCAACATGGTCATGGACCCAACCCAGGACAGGGAACGCGTTGGCCCTCAGTTATCCAGGTCAACGGATGAGATCATGGCCCGGATCTTCCAAAGGGTTAACTCAGAGCTGGGACTGGTGGACACGATCCCGACCCCTAGGACGGGCGCCCCCTCCTTCACATACTATTCTACCATCCACTCTTCTTTTTCCAGAATAGATTACATCTTAGTGGACGAGACCCTGCACCCATTCGTTACCGCTCACAGGGTCGACCCTGTCCCCTTATCCGACCACGATTTGGTCCGAACCACCATTGCAAGGGGCTGGCTAAGCGACCGCAGAGGTAGATGGAAATGCAACGACTCCCTGTTGAAGGACGAGGTCCGCGGTCAGAAGGTGCTAGAGGCCATAACGGAGTTTTTCGAATTTAATGACAATGGGGAGGTAGGTCAGCATACTCTATGGGACGCCTTCAATGCAACTCTAAGGGGCCTTCTTATCAAAATGGGTGCCCAAAATAAAAGAGTAAGGAATGCCCAGGAGAAAATCTGAGGGAGAAAATAGCTCAACTCCAGCCGGGGGGCCCTCCAGCAGGTGCCTTGGATCAAGATCAGCTCACCACTCTGACCGATTATAGGCTCCAGTTAAAAGATCTTTTCCTGTACGAAACGGAACGTAGTCTCCAACTGGTTAAGCAAAGATATTATGAAAATGGGGATAAAGCGGATAGGATCCTGGCCTGGAAACTGACAGAGAGATAGGATGGTAAAGGCAGTGAGGAACAAGGAGGGGACCAGGGGCCGCGACACTACCCACATAGGAGAGGCCTTCCGCGGATATTATGAAAAACTTTACTCATCAGAATACAATGGGCAGGACGAGGAGATAGAAGGGTTCCTGAACTCAATCCAAATACCGGCCCTGACCGGGGAGATGGTGGTGGGGTTAGAGGGCCCGGTGACCGAGGACGAGGTGGAACATGCAATTAGTGGAATGAAGGTGGGCACTTCCCCGGGAGAGGATGGCTTCACAGTCTATTTTTATAAAAGGTTTTGCTCAACCCTAGACCCACACTTAGTGAAGGTCTTCAACGCGGTACTAGAGGGGGGGGACCCTTCCGGAATCCATGATGTAGGCCATAATTGTTGTGCTGCCCAAGGAAGGTAGGACCCCACGGAGTGCTCCTCCTACCGCCCGATATCTCTGCTAAACATCGATGTTAAGGTTCTTGCCAAGGTAATTGGGAGGCGGATGGAGAAGATACTACCGAAACTGATCCACAGGGACCAGGTAGGGTTTATAAAGGGTAGGCAGGGCTCATATAACATCCGTAAAACCATAGATTTGATCCACCACGCCCAGGAGTTGGACCTTGACGCGAGTGTCCTCTCCCTGGACTCACAAAAGGCGTTCGATAGGGTCGAATGGAGATATATGGAACTCCTCCTCCAGAAAATGGGTTTTGGCGCACACATCAGGGGATGGGTGGCTGCACTATATAGAGCTCCGAAAGCAAGGGTACAAGTAAATGGCAGGTTGTCGGATCCCTTCCCCCTTTCACGGGGCACAAGACAGGGATGCCCACTGCCCCCCTTGATATATGTCCTTACAATGGAACCCCTGGCCATAGCAGTTAGATCACACCCGGATATCAAAGGGGTTAAGAGGGGCGAAGTGGAATTTAAGCTTTCCCTGTTTGCCGATGACATCTTGGCTTACCTGGTGGACCCCGGCTCCTGCCTCCCCCCACTTTCTGTTCCTAGTGGACACATTCGGGCACTTCTCGGGGCTGAAGATTAACGCATCCAAATCTTTTCTACTCCCCATCAGAACAAGGGACCCGGGCCTAGACCCCATGGGTACACTTCATGGGATAACAGTGGGAAAGGTCTCTATCAGTTACCTGGGTGTCCTCCTCACTAGGGATCTATCCAAACTAGCCCCAACCAACTATGAACCCGTCTTGGCAGGAATTACCGCGAACCTCAGGAGGTGGGGCTCAATGATTTTGTCCTGGTATGGCCGCATGACGGCAGTGAAGATGAACGTGCTGCCGCGTCTGCTGTATCTCTTCACCTCTCTCCCAACCAACATCCCCGACCACACTTTTAGGACTCTACAGAATGCGGTCCGCGAATTTATTTGGCAGGGCAGGACCCCGAGGACCGCGAAGGCGGTCCTGACCCTACCGAGAGAAGAGGGTGGGTTTGGCTTGCCTGACTTCCAACTTTATTTCCGCGCCACCCAACTGCGTGTCCACCTGGAGCACATGAGGGAGGGGATGGGCACTTATTGGTCCTACTTGGAGGATATGGATGCTCACCCTCTCAAAGTTCGAGACCTCCTCTGGGCCCCATGCAGGTTTATCCCGAAAAGTCTCAAAACCCACCCCACCCTGGGAGTTCTCTGGGCAGTCTGGAGGGAGGGCCCCCAGACAGCGCACCTAATGTCGTGGCCATCTCCGATGTCCTCACTCTGGGGACATCCCCTCAGATTGGGTAACAGGGGGTTCAGCAAGGCACAGGCCTGGTCCGACTCGGGTCTGGAATGTGCGGGGCAGTTGTTCCGGGAGGGGGAATTCCTACCATATGAGGATCTGAGGGATGCCATCGGGCAGGGGTCCTCTCCATATTTGAATATCTCCGCTTGAAGGGCATCCTTTGCGACCAGTCATGGGGCGAGAACCTGAAGAGGCAGCTAACCCTCTTTGAGAAATTACTTGACACAGCAACCTCTAGGAAGAGAGCGGTCTCTGGGATGTACAAAATCCTTAACACTGCAAATTTAGTGGAAAGGCGGGGTTTCCGCACATTCTGGAATGACCTGGCAGGTGAGGTGATCTCAGAGGACGCCTGGACGCGGATATTCAGAATAGCTTATCACGGGAACTTATTCACAGCAGACATGGAACACAACTTCAAGATCTTGCAGGGGTGGCACAGAGACCCTGTGAAATTATCAAAAATGTTTACGGGAGTGTCCCCAATGTGTCCGAGGGGGTTTGGTCAGACTGGCTCGAGGGGCCACATGTGGTGGCATTGCCCAAAAGTGCAGGCGTACTGGGAAAAGGTCATGGGCTGGATGGCTGAGGTCACCGAGGAATTGCTCCCCCAGAACCCTCTGACGGTGTTGTTGGGTCTCCCCCAGAGGCCTCGGATGTTTACAGGTACCCCAGAATGTGGGAAACAATGCTGAGGGCGGGAAGGGTGGCACTGGCGCAGAAATAGAAGAGCCCGGAGACCTCCTCAAAGGAGGACTGGCTCAAGAAGTTAAAAAATATGTTCTTAATGGCAAGCTAACGGCAATGGTGAACAATGACTCTGGCTCATTCCTTGAAAACTGGTATGGGGTGCAGCAGTCCTGGGGATGGGACGTGCACTGATGCCCGGTGTAGGCCCAGGCAGGGCCTAGTGCGACAATACTGGGAGGTACCTAAGACATAATGGGCGCCCACGGCCCGGGGGTAGGCGGTCGAATCACAGCCAAAAAAGATTGTCGACGTTAACATTCATTACCAAGCACTGGACACAAAAGAAAAGTCCAAGTCTCCCAACATCACGGTTCAGGTTTGATTAAGCGGTTAGGGGGGTGGGGGTGCATCGGGGTCGGGGGATGAAGGGAGGGAGGTGCGGGGTTTGTTGGGCCGGTCATATGTACAGCTCTTGAATATGTATGGAGCCCGTTTGTTATATTTACAAAAATGCTAATAAAACCAAAGTAAAAAAATAAAAAAAATAGATCATTGGCAGTGCACAATGCCTGAATAGCACACAGACAGTTAGGGATGAGAGAGGAGGAAAAGGAGGCAGTAGAGGAAAGTTTGAAGGAGAGCTGCATGTCATCTGTATAACAGTGGAAGGAAGGAGAGAAGGAGGAGATCAGGTGGGCCAGAGCCAGGGCAGTAGCATCTTTGAAATGCTCCTATGCAATTGTGGTTCACAAAGATGAGTCGCTGCAGGCCCTGAACTGAGCTCATGCAGCAAGGACCTGTAAAATGTACAATTTTATGAGGAGTTCCTTCTTGAACAATCTAGGATGCCGAAACATTAACACGGACTGTTGTATGGTCCATGTTTCCCCCGCGTGCTGACCTGCAAAAGGCTCTGCAGCTGGGGAGACACTGAAACACGCTGCATACACCTATTTACAGGCCGTGGGATTGAGCGTGTATTCCTTCCAATTCACTTGTTGCCATTGCCTTGGTGCTAGTGTCACCATGCTGTACTGCATCAGGATCTGCAGCCACCCCCTCATTGCTTCCTCGCAGCACCTGCTTCTGGCATATGAAGCCACAATTTTCTTGCCTCCCCACCAGTGCTAGTTGCAATTCTGCTCGCTGCCACTCCTGGTAAACGTGGCCGCTGTACTTTTCCCACACAGCCCGCGATGATCCTGTTCTTGCTGGCTGCTGCTCCTGCAGGGATGTCGATTCGCCAATATGCCAGTGCTAGAAGAAGTGACATCACACACCAGATGAAATCACAGGAAGTGATGGCACATGCCCTTTGACCTGGATGACATCAGTGCCTCTTTAACCCTGGTGACAGCAACAGAAGTGGTTTCCGGGTGTAAAAAGTACATAAACTCATCATTCAAGGTAGTTAAGACAAAAGAAAGCGACCATCCCTTGCTATGCATGGAGTGGCTCGGAACCACGACTAACACCTGTAAAAAAATGGCGACCAATATAACTGTGAGCAATAATGGACTGAGATTAAAACTGATACACCAAAACATTGTAAAATTGGCAACAGACCTCGAAGCTGAGCGATTGATGGTGAACTATACACCACTCTTGGAACTACATCGCAGCTACACGCCCAACAAACAAGGCCCATTGAGCCACCATCTCCATACTTACAACCAAGAATTAGTAAATCGGAGAAAATTACTGAGAAAACTGGCAAGAGCAGCAAAGAAATCAAAACTCTCAATCGACCATGAAATCTTCTGTTTAGAGAAGAGAAACTATCGAAATTGGTTGTTCTCCATGAGATTCTCGGTACACCAATCTGATTTTGAAGCAATGCTTAAGACTCTAGCATGTAAGAAAACCAAAGAATTCTGGGCATAAATAAAATCAGTCAAAGTGCAACCTGCAGACGAACAATCAAATCCTATTGGCGAAGCCAGGTGGAAGCAGCTCTTTGCAAAGTTTTTCATGGCACCACAACCACTGAGCATGTTAGTGCTACCGATAGCAGGTGTGGAGCCGTGGGTCTCCGCGTTAAGTCTTGACAACATCACACAGCAAATTACTCAGTTAAACAGCTCCAGAACACCAGGACAGGATGGGCTTACAAACTGCACACTGAAAGAACAACCCGCAGAGTGGGCTTCAGCTATATACACCCTGCTAACACGGATTTCCATCACGCATAAAATCCCATCCTCCTGGAAATGAGCAATTATCGTCCCCATTTTTAAAAGGGGAGACTGGGACAACCCGTAAAACGATCGTCCCATCACGCTCTTAGATGTCATCAGCAAATTATATGGTGCAATCATTTTAGATCACTTTCGCACATGGTGTGCCAAATCCGGGGTCAATGACCCATTCCAAACTGGATTTGTGAGAGGTGTCAGAACCACAGCAAACATCTTTATCATCAATATACTAAAGTACCATGCCCAAAGTAAGAAGGACAAAATGTACATGGCCTTCACTGACCTGGTCCAAGCTTTGGACCAGGTCAACTGCCAAAAGCTGTGGACCAAATTGAAAATGAAAAAATGCCTGAGATCGATTCTGGCACCAATAACAGCTATGCACCAAGATGCCTCGTTACGTGTCCAACTGAACAGATCTTGCCTGCTGTCTGAAAATATATCCACCAGCAGGGGAGTGAAGCAGGGCTGCCCAATGGCTTCAGCCCTATTGAATTATTTCTTAGTGGGCATAAAACATCAAGACCCTGATGCAAGAATCTTCCCGCCAACTCTGGGCGGAGCGTCCCTACCGTGCTTACTTTATGCTGACGATATTGTTTTAGTAGACCAAATGCTGGTAGGGCTCCAAATGCAATTGAACATCATGCAAGCTTTCATCACTAATAATGGTCTTGAAATTAACAAAGCAAAGACTAAAATTCTACCGTATGGGAACTCAGAGGCAAACATTTCTATTGTTGGTCATTGGAGGGTGAACGCATCGAACAAGTCAACATGTGCAAATATATAGGGGTTTGGCTGAGTGACACAACATCCGAGGCTTCAATGGTGCGTCAGTTGAAAACGACAACTAAAGCCTTGTCCAGCCAGGCACGTGCCGTGAATAAAATCTACAGACGGTTCTCCGTCTTACCTGTTCTCAGGTTTTATCGAGCCAAAGTTATATCAACATTAACCTATGGAACAGAGGCAATGCCAAACATCCTAGAAAAGATGTGGTGCTTCTTAGAGGGACTCTTCTGGAAGAAAGTTCTTGGCTTGCCCCAATTCATCCCCATCCAAATCATACGATAATTGGGTCTGTCATCATTAAAATCAATTGTCCTTTGCAAGAGTCTCACTTTCTTCAGAAAATGCTTTGCTTCATCTAGACCAGAGATCCTCAAAATGCTGCATAAAGAAATCATGGCATCTCAGATCATACTGCTACAAAAGTGGCGAGGGGAAATGTGTGCTGCATTTTTAAAGAAATTGGGAGTTTGCTCAAGGTACTGATCACCAACCCTAAGCAATGCAAGAACAAACTAAGACAATTTCGATTGAATTACCACTATTGAGTCTGCAGAAAGATATCAATCAGTTGCACACATTAGTGGAGAGTCACGCAGAATAGACACCAACTGTGAATACCTGAAACAATCTCCAGACAAAAGACTAAGAACAATTCCTCCGTATTCGACTCAACCTCCAGCCGATGAATGAAGTATGAGCTATTCGTGGGCTGTGTGCAAACAACATTTGTCGGTTCTGCAAGAATGAGACTAAGACAGAGATTCTAAAGCATGATGACATTTCTTTTCCAACTCTCCTAGAGAGGCGCACCACCTTTTTTAATCATATCCTTATTGACTTTCAAAAACAGGACATGGAAGCATGTTGGTCAATTTTGATTGCTGGGAACAAAACGGGCCATGTGATTGTGATGACAAAATTCTTGGAACCTTTGTTTGGCTGATGTGTATGGCTTTATAAGCCATCGTCATCTCTATTCACTTGTTTCTTCTGGATCCAAAAAGGTTTTGAGTTTAATGAAAAGTTAACAACAGAAATTCCGCCTTACGATAATTAAACATTTGCGTGGATTACGAACTGGACTACTTGATGCTGTGTTTTGTTTGTTTGTTCATTTTGTTTTGTTTGTTTGCTTGTTTATTATCATTGTTATTGTTATTTTGTTATTCTGTTGTGTTATGCTTTATGTATGTATGTATGCTTGGTGTATTCTTGTGGTAGTTTGTTGTTTCTGCTTTCTTTACTTGTTTCAGTCGCAGTCTGTTAATTGTGTTGTGCGTTTCAAATTTTTGATTTTGCTAAAAAGATTGTTTCAATTTATATGAAAAAAAAGTACATAAATGTACAATTTTTAAAATACCAAATGGGTACTAAACCATGTACTGAAAACCACAGTAGGATATACCTAGATGGGTTGCACCAAAATGCCAATCAAACCATGTAATAACACTTATATATATAATTGGTTATTTATAATGTGCTTAATACCCAGAGGTTTCTATGCGCGGACCCAGGGATCAAACCTGTGTAGCTCCATATTGTCTTGATTCCAAAGCGAGTGCGTTGCCCCTGAGCTGTCCACCGAGGACAAGACTTCTTATGCTTACTTTGGCATAGATTTCGAGAAACATATACCATGCCACAATAAGGAATGGCTTGACTGGCCGCACCCAAATTTTAGTGCAGTCAGGTATTTACGCTTGCCATGATTGCTTTATCAGTGATGCCCAGTACAAAATGTCAAGCCACAGTAAGACATTGCTAGACTAGCTGCACCAGCATGCTAGTCTAACCACATAATAACACTTATGATGCTTACTTCAATATATATGTCCAGAAAATATGCCACGAAAAGGCTATACTGTCTGCACCCAAATTCCATGATAGACATGTAATAACACTTATCATGCTTACTTTATCATAGATGCCTGGTAAAAATATCATGCAACAGTAAGACATGACTAGACTGGCTGTACCAAAATGCCAGACTAGCCACTAGTACATATCATGCCTGCTTTATCATTGATGATCTTTATATATTAGCGTACCTGTCTCCTGCCCCACCCATACTACACATCCCCTCTCCAGCGCATTCTCCTCCAAACCCCAAAATCAACTCCTTGACCCAGTATGAGGCAAGGTGCTTCATAGTCGGGTATTGGGATGAGAAAGAGTGGGACTAGAAGTAATAAAGATCACTCGTAAGTAATCCATGTATTTAACACAAGCACAAAGATTTATCCACTACTTGCTCATTTACACATGCACTCATTCAAATTTCACTCACATAAGCACGCCCAGCTACCCAAACATCATGCACTCATTCACACATATTACCTGATGTACTGTCAGCACTCAGGTTTGCCCCAGGTCGATATACAACAGGTGGCGCACTGCCTGGAGACAGTTGCGCCTTTCCCACCAACCACATTATGGCCCTGGAGTGAGATCGCCAACCAACCCCTCCTGCCAACCACATCATGGGCCTACAGGACATTTCACGCTGTTACCTGACATGCCGAACCACTTGATCTCCGCTTCGGGGAAGGATGAGTCTAACGCTGTGACAAAACAACCCGCCGAGCTCGACGCCTCGCGTTGCAACTATCTTGATTGCCAGTAACGCTCTTTTGTTTTCTCCATTCCTTGTTTCTCTCTGCATTCAATCAGCCTTCCCTTCTCCGCGCTCTCCAGTCCTTTTTTGTTCTGCCTTCCTGCTGCTCACTTTGCTGATCCCTTGCTGACTCCTTATCGAGCCTGCCTTGCTTGTTGCTTCACTCTGCTTGCCTGCCTTGTATTTGCCTTCTTTGGGTTACTTCTTCACGCTGGTTACCTGCCTTGGAATTGCCTTCCATTGGGATATTACTACTCATCCTTCGTGCGAGCAACTGTGCCATCCTTACTGCGATTTACACCAAGGTTTTTTCACTCCTTTGGGAGTATTTCCTTGGGGCTTTTCCTTCTCGGTGCCAGCTCAGTCTGTGTACTTCAGACAGCCCTGGCATCGGGTGAGGAGAGACCCTATTTACATAACCGAAGAACGACTGGCAAGGACACGGGTAAGCAAAAACTTAAAAGCTTGCAATGCCCAATTGAGGTGTCCAACATGTCCCAGCTCAAGGAGTTGGTGGCTGCGGTCCAAAATCTCTCTGTAGAGGTGCAGTCCTTAAAGAATGAGAATCTGGTCTTGAAACAAGCATTGGAACTTAGGGACACCGCTCCTTCTCTCGCAGATAATGCCCCTTTTGTGGATATGTTTTATGGAGACCCTAAACACCTAAAAGAATTCCTGGATGCACGTACGGTCCAGTTTTCATTTCGCCAAGCATCCTTTCAGACTGACAGAGCCAAAGTAGGCTTTGTAGTAACCCATCTAGCTGGCAGCGCTCTAGCCTGGGCCACAAACCTTGTGGTAATTAATAACTCTGTTTTGAACTCTTTGGATCATTCATACATGCGCTCAAGAGAATGTTTGATCAACCAGATCTTGTGTATTCGGTACAGGAGTATCTTCTCGATTTTCATCAGGGAAATATAGGCATTCTGGAGTATACTACTAAATTTTGACAACTGGCCAGTCAAACCACTTGGTCTAATGAGGCCTGTATGACCTTATTTCGTTGGGGACTTTCTGGAAGACTTAAAGGATGAGGTTTCTAGCGTTCCAAGACCTCCCACCCTCGAAGCCTTGATACAACTAATTATCCAGATTTATTTTTGCATCCAGGAGCGTAGATTGGAAAGAAGAAAGACTAGACTTACTCCCAGACCTCTTCAGCCTCCTCCAGCCTCATCCGTGCCTAATAGGGATTTTGTGAAGCCAATGCAGATAGGTGCTGCCAGGGGACCTTTGAATACTGAAGAAAGAAACCATTGCTGCACCCATGGTTTGTGCATGTACTGCAGTTCTTCGTCTCCTTTACTCCATAACTGTCCCTTGTCACCCCCTCAAAATAAGGAAAACTACAAGGGACCCAGATCCGGGAGCAATCAAAAAGTCCCACGACACCTTACTTCATGTCTATACGTTCATCCAACATGAACAAAACCCAGCTACTAGCCCTTACGGTATGCTTTCAATTACCTGCAAACGGTTCTATACAGGTTCCTGTCTTGTTGGATTCAGGAGCAGCGGGTCTTTTCATGGACACCACCTGGGCTGCACAAAATAAGATCCCTCTGGCAACCAAGAATGTTCCCATACCAGTGGAAGGCGTTGATGGCCGTGAACTAGTTAGTTGTCACATAATTCACAACATTGCTCCTCTGATTATGTGGATAAACCAGCATTCCGAGACGGTTATCTTCGATATCATTCAAGCCGCTCATTTTCCCTTGATCCTGGGGATTCCTTGGTTGACCACCCATAACCCTTACATAGATTGGAGGGTTCATACAGTTTTCATTGTACCTGAACATTGTATAAACCATTGTGTTCCAGAAAGGCGACCTGTTTCCCTCATAGCAAAACCTGCATCTCTTCCACAGGGAGAATCTCAAACTTTGTGTACCATCATACCACATCACTACCGGGATTTCAAGAAAGTGTTTCCTAACAATCAAGTCCACTCTTTGCCTCCCCATCAATCAGAGGATTGTGCCATCACTCTGCTTCCACAAACCTCTGTTCCCTTCAACCATATTTTTTCACCTTATGCCCCTGGTAAAAGAAGCACTGAAGGAATATCTGTGCCCGAATCTGGCTAATGGACTCATTAGGGAATCTGTGTCTCCTGCAGGTGCATCACTCTTTTTTATTCCAAAAAGGAACACCTCAGAGTTAAGGCCATATTTGGATTACAGGGGCCTCAATGCAGTCACAGTGAAAGACAAGTACCCACTCCCTCTTATCCCTGACATCATTGATGCAGTAAGGTCTGCTAGGATCTTAACTAAATTGGATTTAAGAAGGGCATATCACCTAATACATATAACATAAGGTGACAAGTAGAAAACAGCATTCAGGATGCCATTTGGACATTTTGAGTATGGAATAATGTGGTTTAGATTGGCGAACGCACCAGCGTGTGTTCCCACATTATATGGACCATTTGTTTTCTGATCTCCTTTTTCACAACGTTGTCCTCTACCTAGATATTCTGGTGTACTCCCAATCTAGACAAATTGAATGAACTGTACAACAATTTGGTGGTGCACGTTCACTACAACCTTTTTGTCATGAACTGCCGTCTGCGCCCCTTCTGGACTTCGTGGTCCCTCCTGATACATAGGGGATTGAACTCAGTAATCCTTCCAACATGGCCGCTTGATGCGGAACGCTGCTTGCCAGTCTCTGCGCTACACGCTCTACGTTCTACACAACAGACACGCCGGTGTGGCTCTGTGCGTCTCAACGCTTCTGCTCGCCGTAGCTGGACATGTGCTGCCGGAGTTCGCTCGCGGCTAATTTCTTGAATTCTATTTTCCGGTTCCTTGATTCCTCCTCCTTTCCTTTCATCCTTCAAACTTTACCGAACTTTCCTGGATTTTCGCCCGCGCTCGAGTCCCGGCTTCCGTGTTTCTGCGCGTGGACATTGCTCCTTCCTGGTTCCGTCCCGGAGAATCTGAACGAAGCACGCTGTAATCCGAAGACCCGCGCACGGGCATATACAAATCCCAGACCGTGCGAAAGAAGTCACAAAAGAAGGTTGCAAGCAAACAGGAAAAACAGGTGGGAGACTTGTGACAGATTGAGACGCCTAAAAATAGATAGGGATACAGGGATGGAAGCCGCGGTTCAAGACCTCATGCGAGGCATGCAGGAACTCACCACAGAAGTTCAAAACCTTAAAGCTGAGAACGCTACCTTAAAGCAGCTGGTATTGTCTCGTGATTCTGCTACCAAGGAAAGTGTGTTATTGGGAGGAGTGGTGGACAAATATGATGGCTCTCCAAAGACCCTTCGTGCCTTCCTTGATTCATGCTTGGTGCATTTCACCTTCAAGCCCTACTACTTTTCCACCCCTAGAGCAAAGGTGGGGTTTATGATATCACACCTCACTGGCAACGCATTAACCTGGGCAACTCCCCTAGTCAATTCGGGCGACGCCCTCCTGGATGATTACAATGGATTTGTGGGAGCCCTAAAGGCCATGTTTGATCGTCCTGAGCAGGTTTACAGCGCTCAAGAACGTCTACTTGATTTTCAACAAGGATCCCAGGATATGCTTACCTATGTCACCCGTTTCAAACAACTTATGAAGGAAGCTGATTGGCCCCAAGAGGCTAACTTCACTCTCTTTCGCAGAGGCTTGGATGAAGAAATAAAGGACGAGCTAGCCAGGGTAGCTCGCCCTAATTCCTTCCAGGCCCTCTTGGACCTTTCCTTGCAAATTGATTTTCAAATCCAGGAAAGAAAGGCGGAGAAAAAGAAGTCGAAATCGTCATTCCAAAAGGCTGTCAAAGACCACCCTTCTATCCCAGAACCCGCAGTTTCTCAGACCTCAGATCCAGAACCTATGCAACTAGGGGCATTCCGTGGACCCATTACCCCACAAGAAAGGATGCGCCGTATTCACACTGGTCTCTGCATGTATTGCGCCTCCGATAAACATCTTGTCAGAGAGTGCCCTATTACTCCTCCACTGCGTTCGGGAAACACCAGCTCTCGATCCTAGATGGGGCACAGTTTCGGGGTAATGATGTCTGCTCCACATCAATTCCTTCCTTGAACTCTCCTGGACCAAATAAGCTCATGATTCTTCAGGCCTTTCTATCGCCTTCCAAGAAAGAATCTTACCCCATTCTGGCATTAGTGGATTGCGGAGCCATGGGTATTTTCATAGATCATGATTGGTCACTTCTCACAACATGCCACATGAAACTCGAGAGACGATGCAACCTGTAGAGGCAATTGATGGAAGACCCCCTATCTTCAGGACCCATAACCCTTCAAACTAAAGAGATCCTACTCTCTATAAATCACCATCAAGAGAGCATCAAATTTGACATCATAAGATCTGCCCACTATCCATTGGTTCTTGGCATGCCCTGGTTCCAGTAGCATAACCCCTACATCAATTGGGGAGCAGGCTCCTTGTTTCTTGGTTCTGAACACTATGTCCCACTGTTTATTCCTAGATTCCTTACCAAAGTCCTCTGAAAACTCTCAAGAAATCCAGCAAAGTCCAGTCACTGTCTCTAACATCATCCAAATTACCAGGGCCTATTAGGCTTACACAGATGTATTCTCGACTGCCATAGTTCAAGCTCTTCCTCCTCACAGACCTGAGGATTGTGCCATCAATACTGAACCTTCAGCAGTGATCCCTTTCGGGAGAATATTTATTTTATCAGAACCTGAAAAGAGGGCCCTCCGGGAATACCTGGCTACTAACTTGGAAAATGGCACCATATGACCATCCAAGTCCCAGGCGGGTGCTTCATTATTTTACGTTCCCAAGAAAGATACCAAGGAACTTAGACCATGTCTCGATTACCGTGGCCTTAACCAGTGTACTCTCAAGGACCGCTACTCATTGCCTCTCATCTCGTATATCCTGGAAGCAGTAAGAGGTGCAGAAGTATTCACAAAATTAGATCTCAGGGGTGCCTACCATCTAATTCATATAAAGGAAGGTGACGAATGGAAAACAGCCTTTAGAACACCTTTTGGCCATTTTGAATACCTGGTTATGCCCTTCGGACTTGCTAATGCCCCAGCGGTCTTCCAACGTTTTATGGACCGGGTATTTTCTGACATGCTGTTCCTCTTCGTCATTGTATATCTGGACGACATACTGATATACTCCAAGGATCATCTGGAACATGAAGAACACGTAAAGGCAGTTTTACAATGTCTACGTGAACATAAGCTCCTGGCCAAACCTGAGAAGTGTCTTTTCCATGTATCAACTGTTCACTATCTCAGATTCATTCTTAGCCCTAAGGGGATTGGAATGGACCCCTCAAAGGTAGATTCCATTCTATTCTGGCCCGTTCCAACTACTGTAAAACAAATTCAATCCTTCCTGGGGCTTGCTAACCTCTATCGGAAATTTATACCAGCCTTTTCGGAGATTATACATCCTATTGTTACATTGCTAAAGAAGAATACCCCCTTTCAGTGGACCTCAGCCCAAGATACGGCTTTCCAACGGTTGAAGTCGGAGTTTACACAAGCTCCCATCCTAGCTCAACCCAACATTGATCGCCCTTTTCTTGTGGAAACTGATGCCTCCAACTACGCCATCGGGCAGTCCTAAAACAGGAACTTGATGATAAGTTAGAACACCCCATCGCCTATCTTTCTCGCACCTTGACTCCCAGTGAAACTCATTATTCCGTCCTGGAAAAGGAACTGCTAGCCATCCGCCAAGCCTTCACTGATTGGCGTCATCTTCTCCTGGGAGCCATACACCCGGTACAGGTCCGCATGGACCATCGGAATCTTCAAGTTCTGCAATCCCTAGAATGTAGAAACAGTCGCCTTCTCTTTTGCTCATTATCAGTGTCAAATCCATCATGTCCCTGGAACACACAACATAATAGCCGATGCCTTATCCAGACGTCCTGATTATGAAACCCTGCCTAAGATGTTTCCCCACACAATATTTGTTGCCCAAGCAATATCCTCCTGGAGGATATTCAAATTCAAACTCAGTCCTCTGAAACCTGGAAGGAGTTTAAGAGAAACAATCGATGGAAACTCAAGACAAGGGACGGATATCTGTTCAAGGGCAATTGCTTGGTCATCCCCACTCCTGGACTGCGGCAAAAGATCACAAGCCTATGTCATGATACTTTTCATTCAGGACACCGTGGCATCACCAACACCCTCCGTTTAATACAAAGACACTTTTGGTGGCCGAGGATGAAAGAGGATATCCGGATCCATATCCAGGCATGTGCAGTCTGCAATCAGAACAAACATGATAATAATAAACCGGCAGGTCTACTGCTTCAACCAGCAATACCAACAAGACCCTGGGAATTCATCGCCACAGATTTTATCGTGGAACTACCATCTTCCAGGGGATACACAACTATCATGGTTACCATTGATTTGTTCACTCATATGGCTCATTTTACACCTTTATACAAACTGCCATCCTCATCTGAACTCGCCGGAATCTTCCTAGAACACATATTCCGGCTTCATGGGCTACCCTCCAAGATCATTTCTGACCAAGGACCCCAATACATATCCCAGTTCTGGAAACAATTATGTCGTATACTGGGAATCCAACGTGCCTTGTCCTCAGGTTATCACCCACAGACCAATGGAGCCACTGATCGCGTTAACCAAACTCTGGAACAGTATCTTCGTTGCTTCACCACCAAGGTCCAGGATGATTGGTCACTCTTAATACCCGTGGCCGAATTTGCTTACAACAATTCGGATCATTCAGCTATCAACACCAGTCCTTTCTTCTGTAGTCAAGGATTTCGTCCTTCAGTTCTACCTTCCATTCTCCCACACCCTAACCCAGTTCCTACGGTTGATTCCTGGATTGAAACCCTTATTAATGTACACAAAGAAGCAAGCAAAGGAACACTTAGGAAAGGCCCGAAAAGACGTTAAACATCATGCCAACTCTAAAAGAAGACCTGGGCCTTCTTACTCAGTAGGCGATAAAGTCTGGTTATCCACGAAACTCCTTCCTCGACATCTGCGACCAAATAAACTGGCTCCCAGGTATTACAGGCCCTTTTCTATAAAAGAAATCGTCAATCCAGTGGCCTTTCGACTTCGGCTACCAGAATCATGGAAAAGGATCCATCCAGTCTTCCACACTTCTCTGTTGAAACCATATGTTCAGCCCTCTCAAACTGCTCCAAGATCTACCCCAGTGATTATCAATGACCAACTCGAATGTGAGGTTTCCAGAATCTGTGACTCTAGATACCGACGTGCTCAACTACAATATTTGGTTGAATGGAAAGGACACCCTCCCAGTGAGCGCACTTAGAAACCTGTGTCAAACATGAATGCTCCCAGGCTGATTCGAAGATACCATCTTATACATCCGGGCAAACCCAGAGGAGCTGGGCTTCAGAGGGGGCATAATGTCATGAACCGCCGTCTGCGTCCCTTCTGGACTTCGTGGTCCCTGACACATAGGGGACTGAACTCAGTAATCCTTCCAACATGGCCGCTTGATGCGGAACGCTGCTTGCCAGTCTCTGCGCTACACGCTCTACGTTCTACACACTGGAATCCGAAGACCCGCGCACGGGCTTATACAAATCCCAGACCGTGTGAAAGAAGTCACAAAAGAAGGTTGCAAGCAAACAGGAAAAACAGGTGAGAAGGGGAGAGACTTGTGACACATTTTGTACTCCCAATCTATGTCATACGCATGAGAAAGGTGCTCTCTCTCTCATCTTCAGGACAACCAATCGCAAGTCAAACCGGAAATATTTATATTTGACACTAGCACAGAACCCTATTTAGGGTACATATCACCCGATGGTGTTTCCATGGCCCCCACAAGCTTTCCGCTATTCTACCATGGAAACGCCCTAAAGATGTGAATACAAAAATTGTTGGGCCTAGCAAACCTCTATAGGAAATTAATTCCCTCTTTTTCACAAACGGTCCTTCCAATTTGTATTAAAGGGCTATATAAACCTAATAAAAATACAAAATAAAAATACAAAAATACAATCACTAACCTACTCAAGAAAAACACCCCCTTTCTTTGGGATACAGCTGCTGAAGTGGTGAAAAACTTCACATCTGCACCTGTTCTGATACCTCCAGACCCACACCAGATGTTCAGCGTAGAAGCCGACGCATTGGATGGAGTGATTGGGGGAGTCCATAAACAGGTTGCACAAATCAACAAAGAACACCCAGTGGCATACTGCTCAAAAACTCTGACCTCTTCTGTCATGAATCGGTGATATCGACCCTTCTGGTCTGCCTGGTCCCTCAGTCAATAACCACTACTCCGTTCACCTTCAATATGGCTGACGCCATGTTTCGGTGCGGTCTAGTCTTCCGTGTTGATCACATGCTTCCTTGAAAACAGACACGCCCCCGCGCTTCCGCGCGTCTCAACGCTTTGCTTGCCTGCGCCTCGCCCGGCAAGTTGTGTTCTAGTTTCTAGCCCCTTTTCTTCGTGAATCCTGGTACTCAGCCTACCTTTCTTCCTGGTCTCCCTTCCTATCCACTTTGCGTGCTCAATCCGGAACCTCGTTACCCTGTCCTTCCTATCCTGCTTCCGTCCCGGATCCTTCCTGGAACTTTGGACGTCTCCCGAGCCCCAGCGCCGCCGCGACTGGGAGTTACTGACCTGCGCGCTCTCCGAAGCCCTGCAGACTGGATTCAGAGGACTCTAGACCGTACCTCTATAAGGCACGCTCGTCCAGGAAAGAGAAACCTGCGAACTCCAAGAAGTTATCCACAAGAATCGAACAGGTGAGTCATGAATCCGAGGACTCAGATTCTGACAGTTTGAGACGCCAACAGACTACAACTATTTCCACCATGGAGGCAGCTGTTCAAGACCTAATGAGAGGTATGCAGGAACTCACTACTGAAGTTCAGAACCTTAAGGCTGAGAATGCTGCCGTTAAGCAGCTTGTTTTATCCAGGGATTCAGCATATCAGGAGAGTGCATCGGTGAATAAGTATCATGGAAATCCAAAAACCCTGCGTTCCTTCCTGGATTCATGCTTGGTTCATTTCACCTTTAAACCATACTACTTCTCTACCCCCAGAGTTAAGGTGGGGTTCATGATCTCATCTATCCGGCAACGCACTGGCCTGGGCAACTCCTTTAGTCTCCGTTGGGGATTCGGTACTCGACAATTACGATGAATTTGTTTCTGCCCTCAAGGCCATGTTCGACCGCCCCGAACAGGTGTATTCCGCCCAAGAAAAATTGTTGGAATTCCGACAGGGAAATCAGGACATGCTGACATATGTTACCCATTTCAAACAATTGGCTAAGGATGCTAACTGGACCCCAAAAGCCTGTTTTACCTTGTTCAGATGCGGATTAAGCGAAGAAGTCAAGGATGAATTAGCCAGAGTAGCCCGCCCGGCATCCTATCAGGCCCTCTTAGATCTGTCCTTACAGATAGATTTCAGGATACAAGAGAGAAAGGCAGAGAAGAAGAAGACACGGAACCTGCCACCCAAACCTCTGCCTGAATATAACAGTTCCAGGGAAACATCATCCCAGGGTCAATCTGAGCCTGAACCCATGCGGCTTGGATCCTTGCGAGGCCCCATCTCTACCCAGAAAAGAACTCGAAGGATCATTAGCAGTCTTTGCATGTACTGTGCATCGGATAAACACTTAGTACGTAATTGCCCGATTGCCACTCCACGACGCTCGGGAAACACCAGCTCCCGATCCTGATCGGAGCCCAGTTTCGGGAAAAGGAATCTTGCTCCGACATTTCACCTTCACAAGACTGTCCTTTAAGCAGTACCTTAGTGCTACTCCAAGTCAACCTTTCAACACCCAACAAAGAAATACTTTCTATCCTGGCCCTGGTGGATTGCTGTGCCATGGGTCCTTGTCCCTACTTCTATTCCTTCATTTCCTTGTACTGCCTTGCAGTCTGTCCTTGTCCCTTTATTCATTCCTATGGAGGCTTCAGTCAGTCTTCAGCCTCTCGTTAAAGAGCATTCTGAGGAAGTCCCACTCTGTATTTATCGTCACAGCATCTACATCATCGTTCTGCTGCCTACCTACCAAGTAACATCAGTCATTCGAATTCCAGATAAGGCATATAATCACGGCAAGGTTTTTTTCCCAACTGGGTTTTTTTCCCCTTCATTTGGCATTTACCTGAATTCACGCTTCACCTTCCCTTGTTTATATCACGTTGGGATGAGCGCCTGGTCTGGTTTTTGTCAAGCACTGACTTGCAAAGAGAGTAAAAGAAAAAATGTGTGTGTTAAACATTGTGCATGTGTGACACTGCCATTGTGAAAACACTGAGAGCAAGATACCTGGATAAGAGAGGCATTCTCCAGGAACTTAAAAGGGAAGAAAGTACTATGGGCAATAAGGAATGTTGATGTTTGAATTGGAACTTTACCTTTTGAGTTTGAACTGATAACTTTTCTGCTTTTTAGCAGCACAAGCTGGAACTTTGTTTTGTGCCTTAGAAAGGGATTGAGACCTGGGGAAGGGAGTCATTCCCTCAGGTCGCGTTCCCACCTAACAATTGGAAATGTGATCCGTTGTCCAGAAGAAGGGAGTCATTCTTCTGGCAAAGAAGATCCACTACCTCTTTGTTAAGTTATAGGTGTAAGGGACAGAAGAAGGTTTGTGACAAAGGATGGTGGACTCTTGGTTCGCATGGACATCCAGACCAAATCCTTAGTAGTTTAGTAGAGGTAGGGAAACTCCTCTTAGAGTCAGGGGGAGGTAGGTTTTCTCTTTATATTTCTGGTAGAATAAAAGTGTATATCAACAACCATGCCCCTCTGTGTCAGTCTCCTCCTTCTGCACCCTTACAAATGATGTCAGGAGTGGGATCTAACATAGTTGATACAAACTGGGTGACTCTGAGAGGTCAGAAATGTGAGTCGGACAAGTAGAACGAATTTATTTTTACAAGTAGAGCCATTTTATCAAATAATAAGCCTCACTTTTCCTAACCTAATGAGGATTTCCCTATCTATTAAACTAAAGGAAAACACTGTAAGAAATGGTATCTGTGCCTCACACTTATGCATACACCAAAATCATACAGGTTTCATATGGCCATTCAAGCTCAACAAAATAACAGTTATATTCAAACATAAACTTTTTAATCAGGTATCCTTGTATCCAGGGTCGGATCCCCTTCCCCGGGATTAATGCAGGATTTTCCATATCAAAGTTCCAATCCAGAAAGTTCTTTTCAATAGCCAAGTCCTGTTCTAAAGGCAACACAAAGTTCCTTTCACTCCATGAATCTTTCACTTGGCACTTGGATTGTCTTATTGTTAAACACGATTTACCACTCTTGAAAAATGAATGTTCAAAGTTTCCACAAAACCAAAAAGTCTTTGTCTTCACACTTCAAGTCAGTAACTTCAAGTCAGTATTCAATACAACCTCTCCTCGTTGAAGAACAACCACTTTCACATTTCTTCTTGATAAACAATAATGCTTTGTCAGGATTGTTTTACCACAGATCATCACAACACATTAGTGGACTTGCCACTTTCTTTTCACCACAACCTTCTACCACAATGCAGTACTTCAATGTATTCTTCCTGGTCCACTAACCTGCCAGGACTAACCTCTAATAGTCCCTTTCTTGGTATACTCGTCTGCCAGGATAAATCTATCACTACTAAAAGTACTCTATGGTGAGGATTGCTTCCAACTTTAGAAAAGTCTTTGACTTTTAACAACATTGAGTGTCACAACTTTTGGCATTAGGGTACATCACACATTGTTGCTGGTTTTTACACTGATTAGTTACCACATGCAATGCAGTTTATGTTCCTCTCCCCCTTGATACTTGCTACAAGGAGCAATTCTCTCCTGCCAACCTTTATTTCCTGCTACTTTGTCATTTAACTGCTGGTAGCGTGTCGTGTTCAAGTTTCTCTGTTTAGGAAAGCTGTTTCCCCTTTTATTTAGAATTTCCCATCTTTGGCTTGAGTGCCCCATCTTTACTTTGCCAATGATGGTTACAATGTTCCTCCTCTCGCTTTATATGTGAGTATCAAGACAAAATGCTTTATTTCATTAGTTCAGTATACAAAACAGTTGCGAGCAGCCATTGATCTATTACAGAGTGCCCCGGGGTACCTAATGAAGAGCAACTCAACAGTGCTTCCCTGCACGTCTGTTCCACCCGCTGCTGTTGCAACCTCTTCTTCTTCCGTTGGGTCCTGGGTGTCTGACAGCTCTAGTCACACTCCTGCGCCTTTCAGAAAAGGAGCCTATCTGACTCCTGAATTTGAATTTGAAGAATTTATAATGCGCACACAACAAACTTAATCGCGTCCTGGCGCAGGTGATACCATATAATGAAAAGGGGTATATCAACTTAGTAGAGACTGACGCCACAGAAATTCAACGAAAGCCACAATCACCAGGTATACTTGAATAGATAGGTCTTTAAGCCCGCTCTGAAGCTCAATAAGGAGTTTGCCTGTCTTAGGCTCAGTGGAAGACTATTCCATAGTCTGGGCCCGGCAACTGAGAAACAACGATCTTGTCACGCCCCTCCGAAAGCGTTGGTCACTGTGGCATCGTTGGTCCCATAGACGGGTATCACCCATTTTTCCTTCCAGGATGGCTGCCGGGTCTGAAGGCATTGGTCTAGTTGATGCGCCATCGAGTAAGGAGCTGACTCCGCCTTCCCGTTTGGTTTCCTGCATATCAGGTCATGACAATAGCGCGCAGATGCGTTGCTACTCCACATTCACAACACTTCTTAAGTTCAATTCTAGAACGCTTCTTCGCAACCTTTCTTATCAACCTCATATTCATTCTTCTAAACCTGTCTTTCATTCATTCCTGTCCCTAGAACCTACCTCTAAGACAGATCCCTTCCCCAAGACGGCGGCTCGGATCCTTCTGCGAACACCCGCTCACACAGGCTCCGGTCGGGAACCTATTGAGCGGGCTTAACGGCTCTTCCAATTCCAAAGCTTGGTACGAGGAGTAGAGTAATCAGGGTTTAATAACAATAGACGTCTTAAACGAAGTTGACACTATTCTTTTCTGTTTACACCTTTTAAGAAGACCAGCATACTAACTGCGCTACCCCCTACTCTGCTTACAAACCCTCCATAGATCTCCCGGTGCCACTCCATTCACTTTGTCAGGTAAAGATTCTGTCTACCTATATCCATCTGTTTTCCACTTCTTTACACTGTTCTAATAAATTCCTCACGTAATAGGGAACCTGCCGGAAGCCACCTCTTCTAACTCAATAGAGCACCCAAGTCCTCTTTAAGGGTAACTCGCAACGTCATTACAATTCTTATTCTTTTCCGTCTTGCTCACAAATTACTTACCTTTCTCTCTTACTTCTTGGTCAGACACCTTTCTACAATCAACTACAAGACCGTTCGCTGCACTTCTCATCTGACGACATAAGTCCGGCAGACGACGACGCAGGGTTTTTTTCCCCAGAGGGTTTTCCTGAAGCCCTTCTTCTCTTCTAAGCTTTTGCCATAAGAAGTGGAAGAAGGGACTCAGGGAGGCTCTCATATTCTACTCACCTTTCTTGAAAACCCGCGCGAACTGTACGAGAGGAGAGGAAGAAAGCTATTGGTGAGTCCTTGTGGTTAGCTCTTAGTCGACTCCAATCAATGTTAAACAGATATATTTGTCACAGATCTCCTCTCAAGCTACAGTTGATAGTGCTTCAGTTTATTTATTAGATAAACTGGTGCCAGCCCAATCAAACATTTGTAGACCAAACACCCAAGTTTAAATTTAATCCGATCTTCCACTGCTAGCCAATGCAACGATCGACGGAGACCAGAAATGTGGGTGTTCTTAGCTACATCAAAGACCAGTCTTACACCCATATTTTGCACTTTTTGAAGGCAGTGAATCTGTTTGCCCAGTACTCCAGCCAAACGTCCATTGCAATAATCTAAATGGGAGTAGACTAGAGCCCCGACCACAATGGCACGATCAGTGATAGGAACATAAGGTAATGCTTGATGTAAAAGGGGGATGTTATAGAAGACCGATTGGACTTTGGCTGAAACCTGGGCATTACATCCCAGGCCAATCTGCCAAATGCAGCCGAGATTCTTTACTTTAGTGGTGTACTTAAGGCTAGTTCCCAGAAACTGGGGTGGAGGAGGGCATCTATTTCCTTCAAGCAGATGGTTGGGACTGAACAAAATCACCTCCATTTTTTGGGATTAAGTTGTAACCAATTTTTTTCCATCCAGGTTCCTATTTCTTCCAAACATCTGCTAATCAAGGCACTAGCTTCCTCCACATCATCAAGCCTAATATATAGCTGGGTGTTGTCAGCATACAAATGAAATCTGAGATGATATTTCTCCAAGATATCCATAAGGGCATGAAGATGGATATTAAAAAGAAGTGCAAATAGTACTGATCCATGTGGCACACCACAGTACTGGAGGAGAATTTCTGAAAGAAAGCCTCCCACCTGAACACGTTGTTGACGACCGGTAAGAAATGATGTGAACCACTGTAGCGCACAGGGGTCAACATTCACTTGATTTTTCATACGGTGCAACAGGATGCTGTGTTCCTCCGTATCAAACGCCACATACAGGTCGAGCATCACAAGCAGGTAGAGTTTACCTGCATTCCCAGCCTGTAACATCTCACCCCAAACTGCCATCTCTGTCCCGTGTAGGGGATGAAAACCAGATTGCAGGGGATTGAGAAGACAGTGGTGCTCAACATAGTCCTGCAATTGTTTAGTGACCACCTTTTCCAGGATTTTACCCGGCCAAGGAAGACCGGCAATTGGACGGTAGTTTTTATAATCCTCAGGGTCCAAACTAACCTTTTTCAATAACGGGGAGACAACCGATAGTTTCAAGGCATCGGGGACAGACCCCTGAGCAAGTGAAAGGTTAACAAACTTAGTCATAAAGGGAGTACATTCCAAAGAAAGTTGTTTAGCGACTAGAGCAGGGATTGGAAAGAAAGAATCATTTGTGGGTTTCAATTCAGTCAAAAGGGCAGTAATAATATCGTCTGAAACTTGTTTGAAATTAAACTGAGTTGTCCCAGTCGTTGCCATCTCCAGACCACCAGGATTTTCTTTAACTGGGCTAACAGCCTCTGATTGGGGGGCTTTATTTGAATTTCTATGAAGTCTAATATTATTTTGAATGTCAGGATCGTAACTCTAAAAATATTATCTAGGCCATTAGCATGAGTTACAGATGAAGTTTTCACTGGTGCGTATATATTGTGGCTAACAAAGTCAGCAATTGTTTTAAATTGTTCTTGAGGACAGTGTATTGCTGTTGTGATTTTTATTTATTTTTATTTTTTTTTAAATTTATTTTTATTTTCAATAAAACCAAACGAAATAACACACATTACAACTGTTTAGGACGTACATAATCAGCATCAAACCATCACATTATACAGTATAATTCTCCATCCTCCTCCTTCCCACCCCACAAACTAGAGCCGGCACACTCACTTCATCTATGGGAGCATTAGCAGGTATCGCAGTGCTTGTGCACTCATCAGAGTCCTCTGATTCGTTATTTTCCTGGTGAGGGTTTGCCATAGAGGTCACCAATTGCCGCCAGGCCAACAGGGGCCCTACTTCCTCCTCTCCCCCCCTAGTAACCGCTTCAAACCAAACTACGGATTCCGCCTCCACCCATCTGAGGAGGTCCGTCCACCATAGCTCCACCTTGGGTCTGTGGGCCGCCTTCCAACCCATTGCGATCCTGCGCTTGGCCAGGATGTAGGCTAAGTCCTTTATTTTGCTTATGTGCTTTAAATCCCGCAGCCTGGGAAAGATCCCGAGCATGCATGGCCAAGCTGATCCCACGTCCAGCTCCACTCCCCCACCAGCCGATTTAGTTTTAATCTCATCCCAAAATCTGTGCACCTGCGGGCAAGTCCAGAACATGTGTAGCAGCCCCGCTTCCACCTCCCCACACCTGGGACATTTCTGCGTAGCCGAGCCTCCAAACCTTGCAGTTTTCCTGGGAGTCAAATAAGCCCTGTGAGTGACATACAATTGGAGTTGTTGGAGTCTTGCATTCCGGGATACCTTTTTATGGTACCTTTGGGCTCTCTCCCATTGCCCATCTGTCATGGGTCCTCCTACTTCCTCCTCCCAGTCCTGCCTCAATTGAAGCAGCTCCTTCCCTACCTTTGCTCTTAGAAGCTCGTATATTCTAGATATCTCGTGCCCGCCCTCCGAAACATCATACATCATTTCCACGGAGGCATCAGGGTCAACCGCTAGCACTGTCTCCAGCCATCTCTCCCGTACCTGTTTCATGAGCCTAGCGTAGGTTATATACTGGCCTCTATGCACCCCTGTCTCTTCTTGCAACCTCTGAAATTCCAATGCCTCCCCTTCCTGCCATATGTCCCCAAGGGTGGCCAGGCCCACCGGTTCCCAATATCTACGGACCGCTTCGAACAGTTGTGAGTCATTCTCGTATAGTGCCACCAGCGGGGCCTGCTGAGAGAACGGCTCTATGTCACCCATCATTCTCCACATTCTGCGCCAAACCTCACATCCCAGCCTCAACAGCCGCCCTCTTCCCACCAGTTTGTTCTTTTGTAATCACACCACCTCATTCAGAAAGTATGGGGCCAAGTCTTCCCGCAGAAGCCTGGCCTCCGCCGAGTCTTCAGTCGATAGCCACCTGGCCACATACAGCAGCTGCCCCGCCAGATAATAAAGCTCAAAATTTGGCAGGCCTATGCCCCCCTTGTCACATGGGTTCTGGAGTTTCCCAGGGCCACTCTGTTCCTGGAGTTACCCCATATGAAGCCCCTGCACACGCTATGGAGTCTCACAAATAGGCTCCTGGGAATCAAAAACGGGACATTCACAAAGAAGTGCAGGAGTCTGGGCAGGACCACCATTTTAAGCAAGGCCACTCTCCCCATCATGGTCAGGGGCAATCTGGACCAAAACACCATGCTGTTCTTGACCCCCTCTATTGCTTTCTCTGTATTATGTTGGTGCTCCGCCTCGATCCTGTGGTAAATATTTACTCCCAAATACCTAAATGTCTCAGTCTGCTATGCTATCGGCAGGCTAGGCAGCCTCTGTAACGGGACATTCTTGTATCTACCTAAGGGGAACAGATTAGACTTCCTAGGGTTCACCGATATGCCCGAGAGGGTGGCATATCGGTCCATCACCTCTAGCACATACTGCAAGTTCTCCTCCGGATAGCGCAGATAAAGGAGCATGTCATCTGCGTACAGCGATACCAGGTGTCTACCACTTACTGTACTAATCCCCACCTCCCCGTATTGTTGCCTCAGACATATTGCCAGCGGCTCTAATGCCAGAATGTATAGCATGGGCGACCAGGGGCATCCCTGTCTGGTCCCCCTGCTGAGTTGCCAGGTATCTGAGATTATGGATCCTGTTTTAACTCTCGCCACCGGGGTGCTGTATAACAACTGGACCCACCTGATATACCCAGGTCCCATTCCATATCCCCTCAGGGCTGCTTCCAACCAAGGCCATCGCACCGAGTCAAAGGCTTTGACCGCGTCTAGCGACACGATGGCCAGCTCACCCGTATCTTCCTCAGTGTGGTCAATGATGTGGTGTAGCCTCCTATGATTATCTGTGATGTTCCTGCCGGGGACATATCCTGTCTGGTCTGGGTGTATCAGCTTACCGATCACCCTCTTCAGCCTATTGGCCAGCACTGCCGTAAGTATTTTGCTGTCCTGATTCAGCATGGACAAGGGTCTGTAAGACCCACACTCCGCGGCTGGCTTGCCTGGTTTTAGGAGTGGGATGATCATCGCCTCGCGAAGGGACAATGGCAGTTCCCCCTGCTCATAGGCCTCGTTGAACATAGCAAGCAGTGGCAGAAGAAGCTCCTGTTTGTATGTCTTGTAAAACTCGCTAGGCAACCCGTCCGTCCAGGGTGCCTTACACGTGGGCAAATGTTGGATCACCACCTCCAGCTCTTCCGAGGTGATAGGGGCGTCCAGTTACGCGCGTTCTAGGTCGTCCAGGGTGGGCAGCTCTATGTCCTCTAACGTGTCCAGTATGTCTTGGCTCCTATCCTACCCTGCGTCCTCATATAAGTGTCTATAAAACTTGAGGAACTCCTCGTTCACCCCCTCCTGGGTATTACAGATGCGACCTTCCTCATCCCTTATCTCACTGATCACTGTGCGGGGGTCTCACTCTTATACAGCCAGGCCAGCAATCTGCCCGGCTTATCGCCCCCTTCATATAGCCTCGCCGTATATTTCTTGTAATTTAGTCTACATAACCTATCCCAGAGTCTACTGCAGGTTAACTGTAGGTCTTTTATCTTATCGCTATTCTTCCGGGCGGTATCCTCATGTCTCGTGAGGCCCTCCAGATCCCCTTTCCGTTTCCTGAAGTTCCCTTTCAATGCCCCCCTGGAGCCCTTTACTCCACGCACCACCACCTTGAACGCCTCACATACTGTTCCAACCGAGCGCACACTGCCCATGTTTATATCAAAATATTCCTCGATGGCCTCCCTCAAGTCCTCCCGGAACCCCTCATCTTGTAATGCCTCAGTCCTAAGTCTCCATGTCGGGATCCGCGCTCTGGGGGGTTGATGTCGCCACTCTTCCACCAAAGGCGAGCTGTCAGATAGTACCCGGACGCCGCTATCTCAGCCGCTACAAACACATAATCTAGCCTCGTGTGCAGGTCATGTGGTGCTGCATAGTGCGAGTATTGCCTATCCATTGGATGCAACCTTCTCCATACGTCTTCTAGGTCTAGATCTTTTAACAATGTCCTCAGTGCTTTGGCCGCCGGCGCCGGCTTCCCCGCTTTGTCGACTGACCTATCCATTTTGGGATTCAGGGTGCAATTAAAGTCCCCTCCCCACACCACTGCACCCCCAACCAGGGGGCTAATTTTGCTGTAAAGGGACCTAAAATAAGCCGCTGTATCATGGTTGGGGGCGTACAGATTTATGATATGCACTTCCCTGTTCTCCAGGAGTCCTGTCACCGCCACCATTCTGCCCTCTGGGTCTACCGTTGAGCTAAGCACCTGGAGCGGCACGTGCGGCGCCACCCAAGTGATACCCAAGTGATAACCCCTCTAGCATATGCAGAATACGTGGCCTCCACAACATGTCCCCTCCATTTTCACCTGACAACCTCCAACTTCTCCCTTATGAGGTGAGTCTCCTGCAAAAGGGCCACATCAATGTGCATCCTTTTTAGATACAGCATCACTTTGTTACGTCTCAGATAGCTGTTAAGGCCCCGTACATTCCAGGTCACAATTCTGAGGTTACCCGATGCCATCTACTCGGTTTGTTCCCAACCCACCTCTCCCTTCAATGCTTCCCTTGATGGTTTGTTTTCCAGCTCTCCCCCCACCCCATCAACAGTTTCCCCCCTCCCTGTTCCCCAACTCCCATGCACTGCACACAACCCAGCCCCTCCCCCCACCCTGCCCTACCCCAACAAATGCCCAGCTCCATCCCTGGATCTCAGTCCCACCCGCGTCTGGTCCTGTCCCGTCGCCGAGGACTAGGACCCCGCGGGGCGTCACCGATCTAACAGTGACCTAACTAAGTATGTTACTATTGGGTACAAGGGACGAATCCCAGGAGCTCCCAGTCGTCTATTTTAGGACTGATGCGTCCAGCGGGCCCAGCCAGTTGATACTACAACACACTCCCCACAAACTTAATACAACTCTATAATCAAGTCCCAATGTCTTGGCCATGTCACTCTAGGTGCCACAGCCGTCTGCTACTTATCTCCTGCAGCTCCCATCTGGACATCCGGTTCTTGAGGTCGGCCCTTCATGTCCAGCCAGTCCATTGCCTCGGTCGGCGTCTAGAAAAAAGGGATCTGTTCTTATAAAACACTTTCAGCTTGGCTGGGTAGAGCAACATGTAGCGATGGCCTGCTTCCTTCAGCCTCCTTTTCACCGATCCAAAGTTCATCCTACTACGCTGTACAAGCAGTGTATAGTCCGGGTAGGCCGTGATTTTTGCGGAACCCTTTTCGATCGTTTCTCCCCTCCGGAAAAATTCGAGGATCTTCTCCCGATCCCGATAGTTCAGGATCTTTGCGATCAGAGTCCGCGGGGGGCTCCAGGGGGCGGTCTCCTTGTCAAGGCCCTGTGCGCCCTTTCAACCGCGAACCCCTGGGTCAGCGCCCCGCCTGTTATCTCCTGTAAAGGCATGGATTCCACGTATTCTGTGGGGTTTGACCCTTCCATACCTTCCGGCAGGCCCACTACACGGATGTTATTGCGTCTGGCGCGCCCTTCTGCTTACTCAGCTCTGTCCTCTAGATTGCCCACCCGTTGCATGAGAGCATGGAGCTCCTTTCCTTGTGCGGCTCACGCCTCCGTGTTCGGGCCATCTCCTTCTCCAAGGCCCCAGTGCGCTCCGCAATCGTTCGCACGTCCGGTCTCAGCAGGTTCACCTCCTCCTGGACCGCTCTGATCTTGAGGTCCAGGCCCTCCTGCAGCTCTTTCATTGCCTGGCCCAACTTAGTCTCCCAGGCCACCTTTAAGTCTGCGATCGCTGCCAGCACCTCCTGGATCGTGCCCGGTGTTTCCGCCGTTGCCGTGGGGGTCTCCTTGCTCTTGCCCACCTCTGCTTCTGGGGGCGACCTGGCGTAGGTCTCCATCGTGGACTGTCGGATCCTGGGTCTAAAAACTTTAGAGGACATCCTGCTATGTTAACTGGGCGAGGGCCTGCCGTGCCTCCCTCCACACAAAGGTCCGCGTGGTCACGGACCACTCTCAGCAGGCCAAGCATGTACTTGTGTGTACTTGTCTCTTCTCACGCACCCAGAGTGGGCCGTCTCCTTCCATGTGCCCTCTTGGTGTCGTGGCCTCGGTCTCTGTCGTGTTCCTTCTGTGGCCAGTGCTCGAGTGCGCTCACCTATTCGCCGCACTCCTTTTGTTCCCCCTCTTCCGCGATCACAAGGCCATCCGGCCCACAATGCCAAGGCCCAGAGGGGCCGCTTTAAGTGCCGGGGATCAGCAATTGTCTCGCATCGGCCTCAACCACTGGCCTGCGCCGATGTTTCGCTGTGGAAAATGCAGCCACCACCGCCCGCTCGTTCGCGTCGGCCCCAGGATCCGCAGCCACCCAATTGGTACGCTGCCACAATGAATCCTCCTGGGTTCTGCCGGCGTTCGATCCGATTACGCCGCAGGCCCAACGTCGGTTACCAAAGTGAAGCAACAGCGCATTTCGGTCAAGTGCCAAGGTCTGCTTCTAATCGCTAGTCTTGGAGTTCGATGCAGGGACTTTACAGGACCTACATCTCGTGACCCCTGTTGTCCTCTTTGTCTCTGCCGCCATCTTGTTCCACTCGCCGATCCGGGGCCCGCGGCTCGCAGACGAGTATAACTCGGTGTCCTCACCCTCCACTTGCATCAAAGTTTCAGCGAGTGTAGCCATCATCTTCACACGCATGGGCATTATTTTTCAGTGCCGGCCGGTTCCCATGCACGCACTTCTCCTCCAGGATCATTGTAGGATCAGCGGAGCTCCACGAGAGCACGTCCTTTTACATGGCCGTCTAAGCCACGCCCCCGTTGTGATTTTAGTTGATAAGAAATTAGATTTAGCTCTGAATCCTGCTTTTTTATAATTGTTCAGTGCTGTACTTGCCAACGTGGAATGTTCAATTTAACGATACCACCGGTTTTCGTGGTATTTATGTTCTCTTTTTAACTCCAGAAGGTCTCTAGTACACCATGTTTTCTACTTTTATACTCAAGTGAATGCCAACCACCGGAGTCGGGCGCCATACTAGGAGAACCTCTTTCTCCTACGTGGAGAGCCAGTAACAGCACTGCTTCCCGCTGCGCGTCCTCTGTACTTCAGAGTTTTCACTTCCACGACTCTCTCGGCACTGCATCCTGCTACAAACACAGTGGCGGCCCCGGTATCTTCTCCTTTCAGTTTCTGCTGCTCCAACTGCAGCGGGAAGTTGATTAGAGGGTTCTCCCAATTCACCTGAACTGAATCCCCTCCGATGTGATCCTCCCGCAGAACACCACCCCCAAGGTCCGGATCAGGAAGCGTCTGCCTTTCCCTGAGAAGAGTCCCAGGCCAGTGTCTTTAGGATGATCACATCTGATTCATCACATGCCCTTGCCCTAATGTCACTGGTTTTCACATCCTCTATTGGGAATTGTCAAAGGAAATCAACATTACCTTTTTGTTTTCCTTTACAATGTGCAACCGAAAAGCAATAGGGCTGTAAATCCAAAAAACCACCACATAACTCTGGTATTGGTATCTTTTCTTAGTCTCAATCACTCAAGAGGAGCATGATTGGTAACCAGGGCGAAATGTTCTACTTGTCAGATAGTATTTTAAATAAGTAATAGCCCATTTAATGACTACAGATTCAAGTACCACAGTGGCATAATTCTTCTCTCAGGGAAATAGCTTCCTGCTAATGTAGAGAATGGAATGTTCTATACCATCACGGACTTGGAACAATACAGCCCAAATACTAGTATGTGATGCATTTGTTTGTAGAATAAAGGGTCTATTCAAGTCTGTCACCTTCAAGACAGTTTTGCTACATAAGATATGTTTTAATTTATCAAAACACACTAAGTCTTCATGGCGCCATGTACGTTTGTGAGGTTCTGCATTTCCGTGCTTGTTTGTGAGAAGGGAAGTGATGGAAGCAAAGTTAGGGATGAATGGTCTGTAATAACCCACTAGGCCCAGAAAGGCCTGTCTTGGTCTTGGGAGCCTGGGTTTCTTCACTGCTCTAAATGTTTCAGTTTGAGGCTGAACTAATCTATTTCCCACAAAGAAGCCTAGATGTTTTACTGCAGACTTAGCAAGATGACCATTCTTCGGATTGGCAGTAAATTCAATTTTCCTTAGGGTCTGAGTAATCCTATATTAATGTGACATATGTGTGGCCATGACTTACTATGAATGATGATATCATTAATGTAGGTGCCACAAAATTAAGCATATGGTCTAAGAACTTGGTCCATTAGTCTTTGAAAGATAGCTGTGGCACCATGCAATCCGAAGAGTAAAACCTTAAATTGAAACAAGCCTATCGAAGTAGAAAAGGCTGACTTAGGTTTATCTACAGGGTTAACTGGCACTTGCCAGTATCCTTTGGTTAAGTCAATGGTAGAAAGATATACTACATCTCCCAACCTGTCAATAAGATCCTCTATCCTGGACATGGAATAGCTATCAAACTGCGATACTTCATTAACCTTTCTGAAGTAAATAAGTAAATACAAAACATCCATGAATTATCAGGTTTAGCAACCAGCCCAATAGGGGAAGACCAAGAGCTTTGAGAGGTTTTGTTAATAACGGCTCTTATCATGGCCTCAAGTTCTTCTTTAATAATCTGCTTTCTACTCTCAGGGATTCAATGCGCTTTCTTATGAATAACCTTTCCTGTAGGAGTATGGATATGATGATATATCCCTTTGACTCTACCTGGGTCAGCTTTAAATATATCAGAAAGCTGGTTTAGGAGGTCTATCAGATCTTGTTTTTGATTTTGGGGTAAGTCAGGAGAAATTAATTTATTGGTATAATTTTCTTCAGTTAATAAGCTGGTTAATATTACTGAAGTATTTTTTCACACGGTCCTCTTTCCACGCCTTAAGTAGATTGATATGATAAATATGGGCTTTGATTTTTCGGTCTGGTTGAGAGACTTTATAGTTGAAAGGTCCCATCTGTTCAAAGATTTCATAAGGCCCATGCCATCTGGAAAGGATTTTATTTTCAGAAGATGAAGTAAAACCAATAGCTTTTGACCTACAGAAAAATATCTCATCACTGCTTTCTTGTCATAGCATTCTTTGTGATGTTCCTAAATTTGTGCCATATTAGTTTGAACTATATTTCGTACCACTGCCATATGTTCTTTCAACCTTTGGGCTGTTTGAGAAAATGGGATAGTAGCCCCCTCCCTCTCTTCTAATGTTTCATGTAACATATCTAATACATTTCTAGGTTCTCTTCCATATAACAGTTCAAAAGGGGAAACACCTGTGGACGACTGAGGAGTCTTTCTAATGGCAAACAGGGCCCAAGGTATCATAATGTCCCAAATATTTCCATCTGCTTCCACTAGTTTCTTTAAGATGTGTTTTAAAGACTGATTAAATCTTTCCGCTAATCCATCAGTTTGGGGCTAATAAATGGATGTCTGTAAAGTTTTAATCTGAAGAATCTCCGTAACTTCTGCCATGAGTATACTCATAAATGTGGATCCTTGATTCGTCAAAATTTCCTTTGAGAATCCATATCTACAAAAAAAAGGGAGTAAAAATTTCAAGATCTTTTGTGAGGTGTTATTGCTTAAAGGAAAGACCTCAGGGTAATGTGTTGCGTAATCCAAAATTAACAGTATATATTTGTTCCCTAGCTTTGAGGTTTATAAAGGACCTACTATATCCATCCCTATCCATGAAAAGGGACCATCTATAATAGGCACGGGTTGTAATGGAACTGGATGAGGAATTTGAGTACTGTTTTCTGATATAAGGTACATTTATTGACAAAGTTCTTTATGTCAGCATATATCCCAGGCCAATAGAATCTATTTACAATTGGTGCCTGGTTTCTGCAGTTCCTAAATGGCCTCCTGTTCTATGGGAATGAGCCAATTCCAGAACAATATTTGTATGGCTTTTAGGTACCACAACATGCGACAAGGCTATACCTGCTGGTCCCATGTCTTCTGAATAATAATCCAGACTTCAGAAAACAAAATGGTCCAGTCTTTTCCCTGTCTTCATCCTCTGATATTACCTGATTGAAGGGATCTGCTAACAAAAGATAATTTCTTTGAGCAAAAGCTAAGTCGGGGATAATATCTTCCTCTTCATCAACATTGGGTTTAATTATTGGATCCACAGGAGTTTCCATATCTGCTTCACCAAAACCCTGTGTTACCCTCTGAGTTTTGGTCATTGTTTTTAACTTCACAGGGATTTGAAAACAGAGCCTTCTCCAATATTCATTGAGCTTTTCTTTTCCTGCTTTGACTTGATATGCTTTCTTCCCATTATTTTGTATCAATATTTTGATATCTGTCCTATAGTCAGGATCAATTACTCCCGCCAATGCGTCTTGGGCATAACGCCAGGCTAGGCCTGATTTAGAGGCAAGTGTGATATAGGTGCCAGTGGGAGGAATAATAATTAAATCTGTGGATATCAGTGCCCTGTCCCCAGTTGAATTAACTCTCCTCTACTACTATAGATATCAAACCCTATAGACTGTACAGTAGCAATGGTAGGATTAACGGCTCTTTTGCTATGTTTCTGAAATGTAAGGGTTCCATAATTTGTTTCAATTGATTCTCGTCAAACCCCTGACACCATATATGAGGTGTCAGAAATGGGAGGCGGACAAGTAAAGTTTAATTTACAAGTAGCCATTTTAATAAATAATAAGGGTGTGATAACCGCCTCGCTTTCCCTAACCTAACGAGGATTTCCCTACCTATTAAACTAAGGCTAAAAGGAAAACACTCTAATAAAAGATATCTGTCCCTCACACTTATACACACGAAAATCATATAGGTATCATATAGCAATTCATGCTCAACAAAATAACAGTTATATTGAAACATAAACATTGTAATCAGGCATCCTTGTATCCAGGGTCGGATCCTCTTCCCCAGGATTAATGCAGGATTTTCCAAACCAAAGTTCCAATCAAGTTCTTTTCAGTAGCCAAGTTCTGTTCCAAATGCAACACAAAGTTCCTTTCGCTCCATGAATCTTTCACCTGGCACTTGGATTTTCTTATTGTTAAACAAAACACGATTTATCACTCTTCAAAAATGAATGTTCAAAGTTTCCACAAAACCAAAAGGTCTTTGGGCCTCATGACAAGTTTACTGGTCCAGAAACAAGAGTAACGGTACACTCACTTGCACCCTTGTTTCCAGACCGGCAAACTACTTGTTTGCCTGCTAGAGCCGCTGTGCCCGACAGGTCTGACCCTGCGGGGCACAGCGGCCAAGGTAGGCCTTCACGGAAGCACCAGCACCGTTAGCAATGGTGCCGGTGCTTCGGTGTCCCCACGCCCATAGAGTCCTATGTGACTCTATAGGACTCTATGGGAATGGGGACTTACATTTTACCGGCGCCTGACTTCCTGGGCCACCGGAGTTGTAATCTCCCGGTGTGTCTCTTGTTCAGGTTTCTCTCTGCTTTTTCACCTTTTATTTAGTATTGCCCTTCTTTGGCTTAGACAATGCTGGTTGTGATCTTGTTCAAATACTGCCTCCTCTTCACTTTGGCAAGGATGGTTATATACCTGTTCAAATATTGCTCCCTCTTTACTTTGGCAATGATGGTTACAATCTTCCTCTTCTCGCTTTATCTCAACATGAGTATTAAGACAAAAATGCTTTATTTCATTAGTTCAGTATTCAAAAGGGTTACAAGCAGACAGCGGTCTAGTACAGAGCGCCTCCGGGTCACCTAATGAAGGCCAACACACTGGTGTTTCCCTGCATGTCCGTTTGACCTGCTGCTGCAACCTCTTCTTCTTCAGTCGGGTACTGGGTGTCTGACAGCTGCGGTCACACACTCGCGACCTGCTCCTTTCAGAAAAGGAGCCTCCTCTTATACTGCGGTGAACTCCAACCACCGGAGTAGGACGTCAGAGTCGGAGAGCCTCTTTGTCTTATGGGACAGAAAGTAACAGCACCGCTTCCTGCTGAGCATCGTCTGCACTTCAGAATTTTCACTTCTACGACTCTCTCAGCACCACGTCATGCTACAAACATAGCAGCAGCCCTGGCGTCTTCTTCTTTCAGTTTCTGCTGCTCCCACTGCTGCGGGTCGCTTCTTCTTCTAATGGTCTGCACCTGAAGGGGCTTTAAATATTTAAAAGTCCCGCTCAAGTGTGGGTCCTTAGAAACACTTGACTACATGCTACAGTTCTGCACCTCTGAGCTCCTCTTCCGCGATCTCAGTACCTGGAGCATTATGGGACTTGAAGTCCCTAATGTTCCTGTTTCTTTTTTCACCAAAGGCTTCAATTTTACAATAGGCCATTAGGACCGTAGCATATTTAGAGAAGCTGGTTTCGTGGTTCTCCCAATTCTCCAGACCTGAGTTCCCTCCCATGCGATCCTCCCGCAGAACACCACCGCCAGGGTCAGAATCCAAAAGTGCCTGCCTTTCCCTGGCCACATGAGAAGGGTCTCAGGCTGGGGTCTTTGGGATGATCACATCTGATTCATCACAAGGACCCGAAGATTCACCAAGTTAAGTGAGCAAGCCTCTCAACCACCTATGGCCACTACACAGTCTATTGGAATTGATTTTTCCAGTAGCCGTGACATAACCAAAGAGCCTGGAGAGAGACAACTCATTCCCACTGATCAAGTCTTAGCAGTGCCCACGGGCACACACATGCAATCATTTGGGAAGGGAGCCATTTCCTCAGGTACCGTGAACACATCAAGAGGGAGGTGTTGTCCTCTTAAGTCACAAGGAACTTGGTTATTCTTTGTTTGAACTTTTTGTTTTGAAAGAAAAGGAATCTGGGAACGGGAGTCATTCCCTGGAACTGTGAACATTGTACAGTTGGATCTTTTTGGTTGGATTTCCCTTTTGTGTTGGATTTGAACATTTGTGCACTTTGAAACTCAGATTCATTATCCTTTGCACCTTAGAGTTAGTTTTAGTGTGAGGGCCAGGATCGGATTTCGGACACATGACACAATTTTGCTTTGAACATCTTGACAAAGGACAGACCCATTAGTCTTGGCTGAGGTAAGGAAACTCCTCATAGAATAGGGAAAGATAGGCATTTTATTTTCATAAATGTTTTTAGCCAAAACCTGAGTCCTCTGTGTCCGCGTCTAATTCCCGACGCGGACACAGAAGACTCAGGTCCTCTGTGTCCGCAGACCAAACTTTGGAATGAATTCCCCCATGACCTTAAAGGGTCTAATAACGTTCTCGACATCAGAAAGAGACTCAAAACTCTTCTGTTTATGTACTCACTCCCAGGGGAACACTGATTGTTTTTAATGACAGCGCTTAGATGGCCTGGCCCTAAGTGCTATATAAATACCAATACCAATAACAATAGCAATAGCAATCACATCCAGCTGGAGGTTGGGAGTGGGAAAGAAGGCACCATGTAAAGTTGGTGATTTGGTGGTGGATTTGGGAAGCAGTTACAGGTAGAAAACTGTCTGTTCATCAGGGGAAGACCGTGTAAATCTCACGAGATTACAGCGACAACGCCGCAAGACACGCTCTGCAAACAATGTGCATCACACGAAGCGATGAGTGATAGGGTCTAATAGGATAGGGTAGGGAGGGAGAAAGCAATTCAGTGGAGTAGGGGGACCTGGAAGAGCCTGCAAGGACCATTAAGACTTTTTAAATCTGAGCAATCTTCCCGTTATCGCGGGAATCGGCGAACCGCCACTCTACCGAAGTAACTTCTGTTATTGGAAATGATTACTGTGAAATTATCAAAGGAATAAGGAGTTAGTAAAACAGGTTTAACATCTACAGTGCCTACATCTACTGAGCAGGGAGCAATGGGTGTTTGGTAACAAATTAATGGTGTGACATGGCTAGTGGCCATGGGTAGTAGGCCAAAAAGAAAGATATTGGCGCAACACGTACAGAGGCCACGGCCGAAGGCCATGGGTAATGTGACACCTCAAGAAACTATGCAACATGTTCAGCTTCCTATATTTGTTTTAGGGAAGTTGAAACGACACTGGCGCATCCACAATGCAAAGCTACAAATACGCTGTTAGGTTAAAGATTTCATGTGCTTATGGTGCTGCCTGAATTATTTGTATAGTTTCTGTTATAATTTAGAATTCTCCCTTCCACCAGTCTCCAAAACCCGGGAAGGAAAGTGAGGGGAAAGAAAGGATCAGCACCTGCAATGCCCGGTGCATCGTGTGAAGGCATCATTAGGTAAAACAAAGACCAATGATTCACTTTTCTAAAAATAAACCTATTATTTCTAAAATGTCAGGATGGAGTAAGGCCTAACCTTCCCTATACTAAGGTGGGGTTTCTCTACCTAAAGAAGCTAAATATAGTCTGAGTCATAAAGTTAAACTCAAAAGTCAGTCTGTGTCCAAAACCTATGCTTGCCCTCACAACTAAATCTATACAATGTATAGGTATGTCAGCAACCAAAGAAACAGTGTTCAAAATAAAGTTCTGAGCTTCTTCCAGCTCCTGGCTTGCTTTCAGCTTCCCCTTCCCCAAGTGCACAATAGTTCTACAAAAAGACCTTGAGGCTCCCTTCCCCAAGTTTAACACAGTTCCACAAAATGATCTCGAGGCTCCCTTCCCCAAGTTCAACACAGTTCCAAAGAGCCTTGGGGTTCCCTTCCACAAGTTCAACACAGTTCCACACAGACTTGGGATTCCCTTCCCCAAGTTCAACGCAGTTCACAGTTAATTCAACTTTGTCGACTTGTAATATGAATTCAATATCCACTTTGTAACCTTTTGCACTTTCCAACCATTCATTTGGCTTTTTCTTCTCCTTACTCACTTTAACACTTGTTAGGCACAACAACTTCAAACTCTTTATTTTCCTTGGCTTACTCCAAGTAGGGGTTACTCGGTCTAGGCGCAGTTGACGGACCACACGGTCAACCCATTTCAGGTCTTGCAACCGATAATCTTCAGCAGTTTATAATGTTCATTGATTCTCATTGGACTACTTTGCCACCTTAGGTTTCCTCTCTGCACCTGTGACATTAGTCCATCTGTACTCCTGTTTCTCCTTGGCAGTCTCTGGACTCTGACAACAAGTGCCTTTTACACAATTCACTGTGTGGTGTTTTATTCCTTGTCACCACCTTGCTTTCACACTATCCAATAGTGTTTATCATTTGCCTCTCACGTGCTTCACCCACTCTCATTACTGGTTTTCACTTGGCTTTGTACTTTCACATGGTTCATAAATGTTTTTTCCTTATTTTCATTCCATTCGTAAATACACATAATTTTCTCTCCATGCGTTATTTTCATATATTGCACATAGATGTTCTTTAGTTCAGTATTCAATAACTCATTAAGTACTGTGAGAAATGTAAGGAACTCATGGTGGCAACAGTGAAAACAGACACAAGTGATCACAGTTCAAGGGTATTTATTAAACTGTATATGCAGGTTGGAAAAACGCCTAATCTAAACCTAAATCTAAGATGGGAGCAAGCTACGACCATCAAATAATTATAAGGCAGTCCTAGTAGCGTCTTGTCAGATAAAAGGCCCTATACTAAAAAATAATATTGGCAATCGTTACAATAAATACAAAAAAGAGTGTGGGATAGGATTCACAAGAACGAAAGAAGTGTTCATAAATGATAAATCAGGATGTGGTAACCGGGGGTCTCCCTTCCCCACGTTTTGAGCACAGGACAAAGCAGCACTCCTGAGCATAGTACAAGCTTGAGCTTTCCCAGCACAAGATGACAGTTCTGTTCTCAGGTATCAGGACCTTTGGTGGTTAAGTCTCTTTTCTACAGAAAGTCTCTTGCCTCCGAGGACCTGATGTGTTAAAAAATAACAAACAAAAAGTTCCTTTCCAGTGTACGTTGGTGATGACTTCACCCCTGGTTCCCCCTCTTCCGGGCTCAGACCCTTCTCATATGTTTGCATCGCTCCTTTGGGTTCACTACAGCATTCACTTGTCTCTGGGTGATGGCTTGCCACCCCTGGACCCCCCTCTTCCGGGCTCAGATCCACAAAAAGTTCCTTGTGATATCAGGTGCTTCAGTAGTTAGATCTTTTGCTTCTGAGGGCCTCGTATGTTCAACATTATAAACAAAAGTGCATTTTTGATTGTACTTGGGTGATGGGTTCACGCCTGTATCCCCCTCTTCTGGGCTCAGACCCTTTTCGAATATCAGCCTCCCTCCGTCGGGTTCACTTTGGCTTGTATTCAAAAGATTTCTCTGGTGCATTCAGGTGTCGGTGGGGTGATGGCTTTTCACCCCTGGATCCCCCTCTTCCGGGCTCAGACCCTTCTTGAATGTTTGCCTCCCTCCGACAGGTTCACTATGTCTTTCACGTGTCGTTGGGTGATGGCTTTTCACCTCTGGATCCCCCTCTTCCAGGCTCAAACCCCTTTCGAAAGTTAGCTTCCTTCCGTCGGGTTCACTACGGCTTTTTCCAAACAATCTCAGCTTTGCATTCACAAGTTTTAATGTCTTTTTAAACAATTCACTGTGGACCTCCTTCTTCTGGGTTCACTCCTGTCAACACAATATTCCTTTTGCTATTTCACTTTGTGGGATTCATTTTCCTTAGCTTTCCAATGGTTTGTCGGTCAAAGACTTTCGACTGTACAGAGGATTTTGCTGGACCGCTGTATGACCACTTTGAACATTTCCTTGCTGCTCTCCTAAGGCCTTCTAGTATCAGTAGTTTCTACAAATGCAGGATCAACCAGAGTCTCTTGAGTGAGCACCCACGTGGTGCCAGACCCCTATGCAGCTGGTTTTCCCTTAATGTTAACAGTTCTTTTAACTTTCCTTACTTTGCCACTTTGTGTCTTTCGTTCAACACAGTTCGGTTTCTTATCGGTTCTCTGCTCGACTCACCGGCTGTGATGGACCGCTTGGCTGTTCTTGTATCTGAAGTTAAGGACAGTACTACGGTAGCAGACATCTCTCTCTGTCCTGCTTATCAGCGTAGGCATGCTCTGTGTACCATTGGCATCTACTGCAACACATGCTGGCTATTGTTTGCGTTCTTACAATTCCTTCCAGGGAGGCTTTGCGGGTCTGGGTCGGAAAGGGCAAGGTCGCTTCTCTCCTTATCACCCTTTCAGATCTCACCTCCTTTCACCTCCTCTTGAACTGCCGGGCTTTGATAGCTGTCTCGTCGTGCCGTCTGCCTTGCTTGTTTCATGCTCCACCTTTTATCCCAGGGGGAAGGGAAAGGCCCGCCAGATGTGTGTGATTCTTGTCAATTGCCTGACTTTGCTTGACCTTTGTATTGGGACATGTCAGGTAAACGCTCTAGTGTTAGTCTATTCTCTTTCGTGGTGTGCGAAAGTGTTTTGATTGGAAAAGGGGTGTGGTAGAGTTTCCAAGTATCCTACGGAGAAGGATAGGGAAAAGGTGTTGTATGTAATTGCAACCCTTGTCCTAGGGGGGCTGGTAAATCCAGGAGCATGAGATTGGTAGGGCTTGTGAAAGAAACGGGAATGACAGGGATTTTATCTTGAAATGAACAGGGGGGATTGTAGGAACGGTAGTGTTTTGTCAAAGTAGACTGAGTGTTCGGGAAATAATAAGCCGTGGGAAGTGGAGAAGAACGATTGGGATTATTCGGGCAGGAAACAGGGATTCTGGGAGTTGTGGTTTTCGAGTGCAAGGGGGTTTGTGCTCCTAGGGTATTTACCCGATATGGAGCGGTCGGCTGTCGTTGTATTTGGACAAGAGAGATCCAATGGGAGGAAGGGAGGCAGATGTGGTACAGCCTACAAAGGTCTCAGGCAATGTTTCCTCTAAGCTGTGTGCATGTGCGCTTGCTTAACTTCCCTCTGGGTGCCGCTCAGAAGAGTTTTTGTAGCCCACACAGACAATTTCCACCTTCTCAATAATTAATAAGGCACAATCCACAGCATTTACTTGACACTTGCTTTATATCTTTTTACATCTAACTTACTCTAACTAGTCTAAATATTCTGGTCTAGTCTGTTTACATAAACACACTATGCAAGAGTCACATTAAAAATCTAAAACCCTAAAAACAGAGTATACCCTCCAGACGTTAAAAAAGAATATCAAAATCTGGATCTAACTGAGATATGCCTGCAAACATTAATCAAATAACCTCCCTTCCTAACCCATGACTCTGTTGCTTGATTTTTATACTTTATGATTAATATTTAGCACAGGCCACATTTAGCTATTACCGGACAACCTTAAATCTTCCTACCTTGAATCTGAAAAAGGGTTGAACTCTTGTACCCAGGTTTACTTGTTTTATGTTTATTGTAATATGAATAATGTTCAAGCACCAGAATTACTGTTAGTCATGGTTTGAAGCAGTACCCTTTAAGGGAACGCATTATAAAACTCAAATATTAATTTGCACTGTAAGGATTTCGAGTAGGCAAATGTCATGCTCCGCCACTACTACTTTAGCATTGCTAACTTTAGCCTATAAGTGGAGAGCAACATTGCAATATCATTTATATGGCCTGGAAGGAATTATGGGTATGGGCTCTGCTTGGCATTGCTCATACTTGGCATTAGGGCAACAGCTATTCAGACAGCTACAATGCTTTTGCACAATCTGCACCCTTTCCAGGTTTTCCAAGTTCCATCGGCTATAGGCGTTAATACGTGATAAGGTAACTATCTGATTTACAAACATGTTTTCACTGAGTATAATCCAACCCAGCAATATTAGGGTGGGAAATGTTGCAAACAGTCTTGTATACACTGCAAAATACGTTTGTGTATGCAGATTCATGGGAGTGAAGACCAAATCAGCAACTTTCAAAAATCAACTCAGATGTTTCGACAGTAGAGTTCATTAAATGAAATGTGTTTGCTACCATTAAAGGAAAGCCAACTCTAGTAACACTTAAGGAAACTGCACCTTATTTGTTTCTATTCTCGGCTGCTGAGCGCTTTTCAATATAACCTCTTGTTCTTTGTGGAGTGTCTCTAGAATCCCAAGGCATCTTGTTTAACTGATAGCAGTGAATTGTAGAAGAGGGGCCCCTCGTCACAGGACAAGACAGTCCATCTGTTGTACCTCTGAGCCTCGCTGTTATTAACTTAAAAGGCAAATCTATGTGATTTCCTTCCAAGGTGAACCTAAAGAAACCTCAGTGAGGCCCTTGTTGAATTTCAGCTAGGCTGTGGTGATGAAGAGTGGGAAAAACTATAGCCTGTATTATGTGTCCTGTCATTTCACTTTCCATTTAAGGATTATAAGCAGGGATCTGATTAGATTTTACACCCTACATGGAATCGCAATGATTCTTTATGGAGTAAAAAAGTAATTTGCTTTGCCAATACGGATACATTATGCTTATTAAAAGGTGCTCTTTCCGCCTTAAAGGTATTCTTGAAATCTGGCAGTAATAGTAGAGTTCCTTCCTATGCCCTTGCTCTGCTGGTCACTGATTCGTAAATATCAGTGGCATTTTGTGGGGTTGGGTAGCCTCCTTTGTGTTAGTTGTTTCCCATATTTTGTTGGGATTATTCTTACTCCTTATTTTGTGTTAGTCGCATTTTCCTGTTTTTGTAGGGTAAAACGAGTGGCATGTATGCTTCTTAGCTGTAATGCTGGTTTTGAGTAAGTGTTGTCACTGTTCTGATCCCAGGACAATGTAATGTTTATGGTAAGCAGGGATACAGGAATTCTGATTGTTATACTCTGTGGTGCAGTTACTGTGATGCAATTATCAACCAGCCATTCGTTTTGAGAGGTTTGTTCTCGTGGCCCCGGAACTACATTAAAGTGGCTCATAAACTCTTTTTGACAAGTATCATGTCTGATTATTTTACTAGCCAAATCAGTTATGATGAGCGATATTTGTTTTTGGTTATACGCAAGTGTTTTTTCCAAAGGCATAAAATAATTTCTGCATTGTCTCTGAGCAGTGTCGGCGAATGATTAGCCATAGCTAAACCTATTGTTTGTACTGCAAATCCAATGTTTTTTTTTTGTTCCACATAGCATACTAGATCTTGAAGTCTGGTTGATAATCTCTCTTTATAATAACATATAAAATATATTTTCTTGAGGCTATATCTTTGGGGAAAGTGTTTTAAGAGGCAACTTTTCCACTGATTTTAAAGGAATTGCAATGGTTGGGGAAATTCAGATCCAAGCTCTTCAAAAAGGATCGCCCACTAACAGCGTGTACTCACTAAGTGACTTACCTTGTTAGTTGCGCACATAGAATATAATGCACACACAAAAGCCAACCATTTCCGCTCTTAGAGAAAAATAATTAGAGGGAACATTGGTCTCAGAGACACCTGGGTTATTCCCCCAAGCACAGCCCTGGGCTCCCCCATCCAGGTGATCCTTTCTCACACTTTCGCCCCCCAGGGTTGGGATCAGCGCGCGTCAGCCCTTCCTTGGCCACCTGAATAAGGAATTCTCGAGCTCCACTTGGGGGAATATCCTCAGGTTTCTCACAGAAACCTGAAGACGTCCTCACATGTTCTCCCTGGATCCTTTGCTCAGGTGGCCTGGGAGGGTCATTGCACTTTGATCCCTGTTAGGCAGAAACCTGTGCAGTCCCCTTAGGGACCACTGCAAAAAGTTTAACACCACAGGAGTAAGCAGTAAACCCAATTGGTAGCAGTCTGCACCACCGAGATTTACCTGGTAGCTGTGGCTGAGCAGTCAGACTTCCCTCAAGAAGAGATAGGCAGTATGTAGAGTATACACAATAGGGTTAAAAATACAGTAGCACAAGCAAACACTGACCAGAGCATTGGTATAAAAGTATATAATTATTTATTTAAAAACACACTTGTAAAAATACACTGGCACTAATATGTCAAGCAAGTTCAAACACAGTCACTATAAGTATATACACCTCCCTAGTTAATTATTCGACAAGTCTAGGTTAAGACACCACTTATTTAGCAAAACAGAGGTGAGCGCGTAACCGTAGATGGCACCCCAATAATTTGTTTAAAAAGGGAGAGAAAAGGCACAATAGGAAAAAACACACAATACCAACACTTTTAAGAAACCACAGCAAGTCAAGAAAGGCAGGGTCTACTGTAGAGCAAAAAGTTCATAGGCCAGGCCCACTCTTGGAGAGAGCAAGGCGGAATATGCCCAAGATCACACAGTGGAAATGCACTGAAAGTCTTTGCAGAAAAGTCAAAAGAGGTTGTTAGCAGGTCCGAGGTCACCCCAGGATAGAGAGTCAAGGATTTACGGGACACCTTGGACAGTCTGTTGCAAGGGAGACCAGGCGGGACACAGTACCTGAAATGGTTAGAAGGCTCCAGCGGGGGCAGTTGTTCCTGGCAGCGGGTGCAAGTCGGGGCTTCGTCCAGGGGAAGAGATGATCTCGACGTGGAGGAAAGCTGGAGGTTGTTGCACTGCCTGGGAAGAAACCAGCAGCGGAGTTTCCCGGTTAAAAGGTACGACCCTTTTATTCGCGGTAGTGGTGAAGCGTGGCTATCCGGCCGCCGGGGTGCTTGGCACGGGCTATTCGACCACGAGACGATCCAGGAAGGTGAAAAAGGCGAACTGGTTGGTATCACCAGCTCAAGGGGAAGAAGACTCTTCTGGAAGAAGATCTCCTCTGTCGTCGGGAAAGTGGTGAGTTTCGTACAGCAGGGCTCCACCGGTGGTGTCGTCATTGTAGATGGCTCAGCTTCCCCCATCTTCGGATTCTTTATGTCCTGTGGCAACTTCTGAAGTTCCAGTCCCCAAAGCCCTGCTTTTATGCTGCAAAACCCCCATTCATCAGCCTAGCTGTCACTCAAACATGCTAAGTGGTGAGCCAGGCGACTCACCACTGGGCCAATCACACAAGAGTGCGACTTGAGTTGCCAAGGCAACTCAGTCCAGGGTGCCTAATCCCCCTCCCACACATCCTGTTGACCCCGGACAGAGTGGCACCATTTGGAGGGCTTCTGTGGAGAAGCCTGCCAAAAAGTGGAACAAAGGGCTCGACTTGGGTTAGAGTTTCAGAGGCGAACACAAATGCCATTTTAAAACCCAGTCCTGGCAAAAAGACCCAACCGGGGAATAAATATTAAATAAATAACCCAGCGGTATCTTTAACATTGCACCAAAAAGTGGTGCGTTTAAAATGAATGGGAAAATCCCATAGGAAATATTCCGGTGGAATATTTCGCGTGGTTTCCACTGCCACCAGCCAGAAACTCGACAAAGGGAAATGGGACAGTGCTCCCTTGGAAAACAGACCCAGGGGCAATCGAATTACCCCTACCAGTACTTCCACAATAGGATAGTTTGTACTGGTTCTGTTCACAATTTGGGACTAGTAAAGCCAATGGTGACTTTACATGCCCTAGGAGACAGTAGTCAGTCCCAGGGTCTGGAGTCTATGTTTGGGGGTCACTATGACACCCCTGTGTTACTGCACTGAGGGTGCTGTGTAACACACAAACCAAAAACACACAAGGCCCTATGGAGTAAAAGACCTCATAGCCCATAAAACACATTACATAGTCAAAGGACATTCTCAAATCATGCCTAAGAGTGGGAGAAAAAGAGTCTCACTCTTAGCAGGAACTTCTTCAGAGTCCACACAATGGCAAAACATTCTCTTTCAATTGTTGCCCACCTTGTCTCAGGATCCTTCAACTTTCTACTGATGAAGCAAATGGGGTGCTCCCTACTTTTCCCATCCAGTTGGCTAAGGACTGCACCTATACCTACATTGGAAGCATCTGTCTGTACAATGAAAGTTTGGTGGTAGTCAGGAGCTCTTAGCACTGGAGCTTGACAAAGGGCTTTCTTCAGGTTTTCAAAAGCCTGATTGCACTCCTCATTCTATCTGACCTTCTTAGGGAATTTTGGAGAGGAGATCACATTCAGTGGAGAAGCTATGGTCCCATAGTTCTCAATGAAATTCCTGTAATGCCCAGTGAGGCCTAGGAAGGCTCTCACCTGGGTTTGAGTAGTAGGTATTGTCCAATTGTGCACAGCTTCAATCTTACAGAGCAAAGGCCTTAATTCTCCATCTCCTACCTCATGCCCAAGGTAGACCACCTTACTCTGTCCAATCTGGCATTTCCTTGCCTTTATGGTCAGGTTGGCCTTCCCAAGAGCCTGCAAAACATGTCCTAGGTGGATAAAATGCTCTTCCCAGGAGTGGCTGAACACTGCAATGTCATCCAAGTATGCCATGCAGAAGTCCTCCATCCCAGCTAGAACCTGATTTACCATCCTTTGGAATGCAGCAGGTGCATTTTGTAGTCCAAAAGGCATAACCTTAAATTTGTATAAGCCAACTGGGTTAGAAAATGCAGTCTTCTCCTTGGCATGGTCTATCAGGGCTATTTGCCAATAGCCTGACGTTAGATCATATGTGCTGAGGAACTTGGCTGCACCAAGTCTATCCACCAACTCATCTGTTCTAGGCAAAGGGTGGGCATCATTCTTGGTGACTGCATCAAGAGCTCAATAATCCACACAGAATCTCAATTCTTTAGATCCTGCCTTTGGTACTAACACAATTGGGCTAGACCATAGACTAGTAGAGGGCTCTATTACCCCGAGGTCAAGCATCTTGCTGACCTCCCTTTTGATATGGGATCTTACATTCTCTGACATTCTGTATCCTCTGCTTTTGACTGGCAGACAGTCACCAGTAAGTATATCATGCTGGTCCGAAGGGGTCAAGCCTGGTGAAAGTGAGAACAGGGAGGCAAACTGATTTAACATAGATTTGCACTCCTCTTGTTGCTCAGGTGTCAGATTTGAAGAGAGATTTACTCCTTCAATCTTTTCATCCAAGGGTAAGCCTCTGAGGAGATCAGGGAGAGCTTCACTCTCTTCTTCCTCTTCTGTTGAAGCTAGAAGCAAGGCTCCTACTTCAGGCCTGGAGACATACACCTTTAGTCTGTTGGGGTGGAAGACCCTGGGAGCCTCCTTGGGATTGCCCAAGTCCACCAGATAGTTCACCTCTCCAAGTTTACCCACAACCTTGAAGGGTCCCATCCATTTACCTTGCAAGGCCCTCTGTGTCACAGATTTCCCGTTTTCTCACCTGTTTTCTCTGTTTTGCGGAGTCCTTTGTCAGGGTTTTCTTCCGGGCAGTTCAGGTCTTGTACAAGCCCGCTCGGCCGTATTCGTTCAGCTTCTTCGTCCGGGATCTAGGAAACTCCAGGAAGCTTGGAATGGAGGCAGCACACGGAGGCGGTCTATGCGGAACGCGGAAGAAACAGGATCAAGGAAGGTAGAAGGAAAGGAGAAGGAGGAAGGTCCGGGAACCAGGAAGCAACACAGTTCATGAGAACGATCTACGGAGCACGTCAGGCCACAGCTATCGGTAGCGTTGAGACGCGCGGAACCGCAGGGGAGTGGCTAATTTATAGAACGTGCTGCATACGATGTAAAGGTCGATAGACCGCGTTCCGTGTATACGGCCATGTTGGGTGTACTACAGCGAGTAACCCCCGATGTGCCTGGGACCAGGAAGACCAGAAAGGGCGTGATCGACGGATCATGACAGTATGCCCCCTTCTAAAACCTGTTGCACCGGGTTTACCTGGATGAATTCGGTGGAACCTTCTGAGCAATCTGGGGGGAGTTCAAATTTGAGACAGGTTCCCAGGTACGTTCGCTGGATGGATAACCTTTCCATTCCACCAGGTATTGAAGTTTGCCTCGTCTATATCGGGAATCACAAATACGAGAAACTTCATATTCCAGCTGGTCATTGACAAGCACAGGACTAGGTCTAAGAGTAGTCCGGGTAGTTTGGATGAAGGGCTTCAACAGGGATTTGTGAAAAACTGGATGTATCTTCTTCCAGGAATCCGGGAGTTGGAGTCGAAAGGCCACAGAATTGATGATCTCTTTTATAGAGAAGGGTCCATAATATCGGGGAGCCAACTTATTCGGTCTGAGATGTCGGGGTAGAAGTTTCGAGGATAGCCATACTTTATCCCCAATGGAGTATGAAGGCCTTGGTCTTCTCCTTGAATCTGCATAGTGTTTGGTTTGGACTCGCGCTCTTTCGAGATGTTCCTTGGCTTCTCTCTGCACATTTATGAGTGTTTCAATCCAGGAATCGACAGTAGGAACAGGTGTAGGGTGTGGAAGAACAGAAGGTAAGACTGAAGGGTGAAATCCTTGGCTGCAGAAAAAAGGGCTGGTCTTAACAGCCGAATGGTTCGAATTATTGTAAGCGAATTCGGCTACTGGTACTAAAAGTGACCAATCATCCTGGACTTTGGTAGAGAAACAACAAATATATTGTTCAAGGGTTTGATTTATTCATTCTGTGGCACCGTTGGTTTGGGGATGATATCCCGAGGAGAACGCTGGTTGAATCCCTAGTAACCTGCAGAGGTGTTTCCAGAATTGAGATATATACTGGGGTCCTCTGTCCAACATGATCTTGGAAGGAAGTCCATGCAGTCGGAAGACGTGTTCCAGGAAAATACCAGCAAGTTCTGAGGAGGATGGTAATTTATACAGAGGGGTAAAGTGAGCCATATGAGTGAATAGATCAATGGAGACCATGATAGTGGTATAACCTCTAGAAGGCGGCAATTCCACAATGAAGTCTGTAGCAATGATTTCGCAAGGTCTGGTTGGTGGTGTAGGCTGTAATAAGAGACCTGCTGGTTTCTGGTTATCATGTTTGTTCTGATTACAGACGGAGCAAGATTGAATATACAGTTGTACATCGGTCTTCATCTTGGGCCACCAAAATTTTCTTTGTATTAGACGGAGGGTGTTGGAAATACCACGATGACCGGAATGAAGAGTATCATGGCAGAGATTTATTATTCTTTGTTGTAATTTTTGAGTAGGAATGACCAGATTGGTATCTTTGAATAAGTATCCGTCCTTGACTCTCAAGTTCCATTGATTCCTTTCTGAAATTCCTTTCAAAATCTCTGAAGTCTGAGTTTGCATATGAATCTCTTCCAGGAGGTTGTTTGCTTGAGCTACGAATATGGTATGAGGAAACATCTTGGGATACGTCCGATCCTCCGGAGGTTCATAGTCTGGATGACGAGAAAGTGCATCAGCTATTACATTTTGGGTTCCAGGGACATGGTGAATCTGAACCTGATATTGGGCAAAAAAGAAGGCCCCCCGAGCTTGGCGACTATTCCTACATTCCAGGGCTTGCAATACTTGTAGGTTTCGATGATCCGTGCGGACATGGACTGGAAATTTGGCTCCTAGAAGTAAATTACGCCATTCTGTGAAGGCTTGACGGATGGCTAGCAGCTATTTCTCTAGGACGGAGTAATGGGTTTCACTAGGAGTTAATGTCCGAGAAAGGTAGGCAATGGGATGTTCCAAGCTATCCTCGAATTGCTGTTTTAGGACGGCTCCAATGGCGTAATTGGAGGCGTCTGTCTCCACTATGAATGGTCGATTAACATCAGGCTGAGCAAGAATAGGAGCTTGTGTAAATTCAGACTTTAACTGTTGGAAGGCTTTCTCTTGGGCCATGGTCCAATGAAAGGGAACATCTTTTTTCAATAAGGCAATTATTGGTTGGACAATCTCGGAAAAGGAAGGTATGAATTTCCTATAGAAATTAGCCAAGCCCAGGAAGGATTGTATCTGTTTCACATAGGCGGGGCTAGGCCAGGATAAAATAGCCTTGACCTTGGATTGATCCATACCGATACCATCGGGAGTAAGGACAAACCCTAGGTAGTGAACAGTAGAAGTATGGAAGATGCATTTCTCGGGCTTCGCCAGGAGTTTATTTTCGTGTAAGCGTTGTAATACTGCTTTCACATGTTCTTCGTGCTTGAGAGGGTCCTTCGAAAATATTTGAATATCATCCAGATAGACAATCACAAAAAGGAACAGCATGTCCGAGAACACTCGATCCATTAAACGTTGGAACACCGCTGGGGCATTAGCAAGTCCAAAGGGCATGACTAAGTATTCAAAATGCCCAAAGGGTGTTCTAAAGGCTGTCTTCCACTCGTCTCCTGCCCTGATATGAATCAAATGATAGGCGCCCCTGAGATCCAGCTTGGTGAACAAAACTGCGCCTCTTACTGCCTCCAGGATGGCTGAGATCAAGGGCAACGGATAGCAGTCCTTGAGAGTACATTGATTTAGACCTTGATAATCCAGACACGGTCTGAGTTCTTTAGTGTCTTTTTTAGGAACGAAGAACAGGGAGGCCCCTGATGGAGATTTAGATGGTCGTATGGTGCCATTTGCGAGATATGTATCCAAGTATTCACGAAGGGCTTTCTTTTCAGGTTCTGATAGGATGAACATCCTTCCAAAAGGAATCACAGCGGAAGGTTCCGTCTCAATAGCACAGTCTTCAGGTCTGTGGGGAGGTAAGGCCTTAACAATGGCAGAGGAGAAAACATCGGAATATTCCTGGTAAGCCTTCGGGACCCGGATGATGTTTGAAACTGAGATTGTGTTCTGATGAGTTGTAGGAAATTCCTTTGATGGTGTAGGATCAAGGTCTGGATGTAAGCAGTGGGACATACAAAACTCAGAACCCAGGAACAAGGATCCCGCTGCCCAATTGATATAGGGGTTGTGTCTTTGAAGCCAGGGCATTCCCAAACCCATTGGGTAATGGGCTGACTTGATGTCAAATCTTATCCTTTCTCGATGTTGATTTATAGCAAGCTCGATCTCCTTGGTCTGCAGGGTTATAGGTCCAGAAGAAAGGGGTCTTCCATCAATTGCTTCCACAGGTTGCATGATAGTCAGGGATTCGTAAGGAATATGGTGTTTTAAGACCCATTCATGATCTATGAATACCCCCATAGCTCCACAGTCGACCAGTGCCAGGATGGGGTATTGTCAAGCAGAGAAGTGCGTGAGAACTGTGTACCTGTTTTCTTGACAGTGGATCTAGTTGGGACCGCCAGGCTGCATCCAGTGAAATGACGAGCATGTGACTCGGGGAACCAGTCTCTCCACCACCATAATGACACAGGGTGGTGAATGGACCAACTCCCAGCGTCACGGAAAGCACTCTCCTGATTAACGTGACGAAGGGACTGTGCAAGCACAGGCAGGAGAGGCCACAGTCTGATGGAAAGTTACTGGATACGGGTGAAGTCCAAAAGAGTTTATTCCAAAGGTATGTGATCCGGTGATGAAGCAAGATAGTCCAGGAACCTCTCAGATGAATACAAGGTAAGGCCCCCAGTCCACAGGGAGACAAGTTCAAGCAGCTTCACGTAACTGGTCTGGAATGACTGATCTGCTCGAGGTACAGTAGGTCCAAAGGATGAGGCACCAGGCAGGTCCAGACAGGAAGAGCGAACCTGATTGGGAGGGGAGACCACCACGAGTTGGGATCCCTAAGGTAAATCCAAGGACAGTGAACGAGGGCCCCAGGAAAGCTGGAGGAGAGGCTAAGCCCAGAAAGACCCAGGGAGAACCCAGGACAAGGAGCAGGGGTCCCCAGGGAAAAGAAGGGGACTGGGAACTGGACCCCAGGGAGGCTCGTGGAACAGACAGGAGCCAAGGAGAACCCAAGCAGGTAACAGGAGACTGGGAACCAGGCAGGCTGAGGACCAGCAAGGCAGGGAGACCAAAGAGAAGGCTGGAGCTGAAGCAAGACCAGGCACAGGGAACAGGAACCATAAGAAGCAGGAGCGAGCAACACGACCGTAGCAACCGCATTGAGACGCGATTTGCTACTGCTCGCGGTTCCTCTTATGGGCCGCCGGCACTCGCGAGGCCTGGAACGCAAGCCGTTTCGTCTCCGAGCGCCGGCGACCCAGAACGAGGCTTGGAAGGCAAGCCCTTCCCAGCGCGGAGGCCCAATCTACGGCGCATGCGCGGAACCGAGACAGTGGTTTCCCGCGCATGTGCCGCAGCCCTCTAGCACCGGCCCTAGCACCTCTTCCCCCGGCGAACGCCCAAGCGCGAAAGCGCGGGTAGATCCGCCAGGAGGTGGGAGAGGGAGCAGGTGCAACAGACCCCGGTCTCCCCAAAAGTGGCATGACAGGTATATTTCTTTCTTGGATGTTGTCAAGAAGGCCTGTAAGATTACCAAGGAACTTTGTCCAGGAGAGTTCAAGGATGGAATAGAGGTGGAGCAGACATCTCTCTCCCGAACCTGCGCTCCGTTTAGGATCGGCAGCTGGCATTTCCCAAGCGCCGTGGGGGGGCAATCGGACATTCTCTTACTAAATGTTTGTCGGATGCACAATACATACATAATCCAGTATGAATCCTACGCATCCGCTCTTGTGGTGTAATGGGTCCATGGAAGGCCCCTAATTGCATAAGTTCAGGCTCATTGCTTGGAGTAGAAATGCCTTCTGAGCTCGAAGGGGTCCCAATGGGGTTTTTCTGGAGTGGTAACTTGGTTTTCTTTTTTTCTGCCTTTCTCTTCTGAATGCGAAAGTCAATCTGTAGAGCGAGATCCATTAGAGCTTGAAAGGAACCCAGGCGTGCCACTCTGGCTAGTTCGTCCTTGATCTCATCGTTTAGCCCTCTTCGAAATAAAGTAAAACAAGCTTCAGAGGACCAATCCGCTTCCTTAGCCAACTGTTTAAAGCGTGTGACATACGTGAGCAAGTCCTGGGTACCCTGATGAAAGTCGAGTAAACGTTCCTGGGCACTGTAAACTTGTTCCGGGCGTTCGAACATGGTCTTGAGGGTCTCTATAAAGCCATCGTAGTCATCCAGGAGAGCATCACCAGAGTTAACCAATGGGGTGGCCCAGGTCAAGGCATTGCCGGAAAGATGTGAGATAATAAAGCCCACTTTAGCCCTGGGCGTAGAAAAATAATAAGGCTTAAATGTAAAGTGGACCAAACAAGAATCTAGGAATCCACAAAGGCTCTTTGCTGAACCGTCGTACTTATCAACGATGCTGCCTAGAATTACACTCTCCTTAGTGGCGGAATCACAGGATAACACCAATTGTTTTAACGCAGCGTTTTCCGCCTTTAAGTTTTGCACTTCGGTCGTCAGCTCTTGCATGCCATGCATAAGATCCTGGACGGCCGCTTCCATGTCTGTATCGAGATCGGTCAGGTGGCGTCTCAATCTATCGCTGTCATGATGCCTACCCCCGGGAATCCGGATCGAGTCCATCAGCCCCGGGAGCAGGCATCCAGATACTCATTAAAACCCCAACAGCCCCGGCTGGGGGCTGTTTGGATTCAGTCCTGGTGCCTTTGGCGCCAGGCTCATCATAGAAATCAGTCCTGGCGCCATAGGCGCCAGGCTCATAGACTTTACTTACCTTATGTAGACCATGCTGCAAATGAGTCCAAGCCAAAGTGAGGCCTGGATGGGACTATTTTATTACAGGGACTATTTTTTACTTGGGTGTGGTTCTGGGGAACTTCTTTCCTGAGACTACTTTGCAGGCTATTTAAACCACGCAAACAGCAGCTCATACTTCGTGTTATTCTGCATCCAGCAGCGTAACGCTCACCGTGTCTGCAAGTCAGCATCCAGTCTTCTGGCACGCCCGCCTCGAATCCGGCGCTCCTAGACAAAAGGAAAAGAAAGGAGAAGAGGTTAGATCACGGACATTATTTGATTCCTTACCTGATTCCGGACCCAGCACATCTCTGTTCAGCACGCGTCGCTTCGCCAGCAGCAGCGCCACGCTATACTCACCAGTCCACCGCATCTTTCAACTCGGCACTGCCTCCATCATTTTCTTTGTCGAAACCCAGCACCTGGGGGGAAAACAAAAGGAATAACAAGGTGAGCCGAGAAAACCGACAAAGACAATCTATTTGCCACCATAGGCTTACCTGCTTTACCACCGGAGGTATTATCCTTTAATTCGCCGCATCTTTCTATGCCGCACCTATAAAGGGAGAGAAAACAGCAAGTTAAACTCATGCAACTTTTACCGGACAGTGTTTGGTAATACAGACTTTTACCTGAACGCCATCAGCTGCCTACAGGCAATATTCTTTGGACCCAGCTGCAACCTAACGAGGGAATGAAACAAGAGTGAACATTGGACATATTGAACTCTTTGAACTTTATAAACACTTGCAGGAAAATACTTCTACGAGTCCAGCAGACAAGATTAGGCGGGCCAGTCCAGACTGTCATCTCTTCACTACGCATCACATTGGTGGAGACGCAGCTGTCCGGGTCCGATCGACGCCCCTGTGGGAACCAGGTGAGCGTAACAGTCACAGGTTTCCCCTTTTCTCACCTGTTTTCTCTGTTTTGCGGAGTCCTTTGTCGGGGTTTTCTTCCGAGCAGTTCGGGTCTTGTACAAGCCCGCTCGGCCGTCTTCGGATTCCAGGATTCGTTCAGCTTCTTCGTCCGGGATCTAGGAAACTCCAGGAAGCTTGGAATGGAGGCAGCACACGGAGGCGGTCTGCGCAGAACGCAGAAGAAACAGGATCAAGGAAGGTAGAAGGAAAGGAGAAGGAGGAAGGTCCGGGAACCAGGAAGCAACACAGTTCAGGAGAACGAACTACGGAGCACATCAGACCACAGCTATCGGTAGCGTTGAGACGCGCAGAACCGCAGAGAAGTGGCTAATTTATAGAACATGCTGCATAGAACGTAAAGGTCGATAGACCACGTTCCGTGTATAGGGCCATGTTGGGTATACTACAGCGAGTAACCCCTGATGTGCCAGGGACCAGGAAGACCAGAAAGGGCGTGATCGACAGATCATGACACTCTGCCTTGTTGGGATCATAACTAGAACTAGCTGGTCTTCAGCGAACTCACCCATTTTAGCCTTTTGATCATGCCAATGCTTGACCAAAGCTTGGCCAGCTTTCAGGTTATCACTAGCTTCGGCCATCATGTGTGACATTCTCCTCCGGAGACCTATCACATAGTCAGTCACTCTGACTGGCTTGGGGGAAGGAGCACTCTCCAACCCCTCCTTAATCAGGGCCAATGGACCTCTGACTGGATGGCCATAAAGAAGTTCAAAGGGAGAATAACCTACTCCCTCCTGAGGGACTTCTCTATAAGCAAAGAGAAGGCATGGCAGTAGATGGTCCCACTTTCTTTTAAGGGGTTCCTCTAAAGCACCTATCATGCTCTTCATGGTTCTGTTGAACCTTTCTACCAGCCCATTTGACTGAGGGTGGTTTGCGGTTGAGAACTGTAAGTAACTCCACAGGTTTTCCACATGGCTTTCATGTAGTGGGACATAGAATTTGACCCCCTGTCAGGGATTACTTCCTTAGGAAACCCAACCCTGGTAAGAATACCAAGGAGGGCCTTAGCCACAGCCTGAGCTGTAGCAGTCCTCATAGGAATTGCCTCAGGGTATCTGGTAGCATGGTCTACTACAACAAGGATAAACCTGTTGCCTGAGGAGGTTGGAGGATCAAGGGGACCAACAATGTCAACCCCTACCCTCTCAAATGGAACTCCCACTACTGGGAGAGGCACTAAAGGTACCACATTCTTGGAACCAACCTTACCAGAGGTTTGGCAGGTGTGGCAGCTCTTGCAAAACTTATCTACCTCAGCCCCCATCTTTGGCCAATAAAAGTAGAGTGAGAGCCTTTCCTTGGTCTTCTTGAAACTCAAGTGACCAGCCAAAGGAATCTCATGGGCTAGTTGCAGGAACTGTTGTCTGTTTTCTTGAGGTACTACAAGCCGCTTGTAGTCTCCAGGTGCAGACTCAGTCGGTTCACTGTAGAAGAGGCCATCTTCCCAGTGCAACCTATACTTCCCAGGCTCTTGCCCATCAGCCTGAGAAGCTGCCTAGTAGCGAAGACCTTCCAGAGTTGGACATTCTCTTTGTCCATTACTGAAGTCTGCCCTGTTTGCTCCACCTTCTGCCAGAAAAGACTGCAGCTCAGGATGGTCAACAGGATACAGATCTCCAATAAGTTCTTGGCCTTCTACTAGCTGTTCTTCAGAGTCTAGTTCAACCACACAGGGTTGTACCGCCCTCTCAGCCTCAGCTTGAGGTGGAGTTACTGGTGTAACTTTGGACAACCTAGGGGAAGTCCTTGTTGGAAGCACTGGAGTGCTTGCTGCTGGCTTCTGCTTAGAAGTCTTGGGTTGCCCCTTTGCTTCTGTTGATTTAGAGACTGTAGTAAGTTGCTCCAGTGGAGAAGGAGTGATATCTTTCTTCATCATCTCCAGAGAATAACCTCTCATTGTTTTCTCTCTTGCAGGTCTGGTTAGCTCCTGTAACCTTTTGCTAGGAGGTTTGGGGGTGTGTGACACTACTCCAAGAGTTTTCAGGTCATTTCCCAACAGAACCCTTCCTAGTATCTCACATTGTACACTGACAGGTATCTTCACAGTCATATCATAGCACTGGATGAGAACTGGTAATTGGGGAAGCATCTGCACAGGCCCTCCAGCTAACTTGGTGAGGCGTTTGGGTGCCTTAGCAACATCCTCTGCCTTGAAAAATGATTCATCCACCACAGTTATGCTGGCCCCAGTGTCCCTAATGGCAGGAGTCTCCTGACCATTCACGTGGACACTGTCCTTATAATACTCTTTAGTATTATCTGGGATAGAATTATACACATCTAAATTCTGTTGTTCCCACAACCCCAGAGACACTAAAGAAACACTGGCTTTGACTCCAATGGGATCATCAGCCAGTAGTAGAAAGTTTCCACTGGCCATCTGTACTTCCTCCTCTGGAGCGAAGGCTAAGGAGACAGTGTGGACCCCTGAAGGTTTACCCTTACATCTGGGATACCCTTTCACATGGTCAGTTGAGCCACAAACATAGTATTTACTGAATGCTTTTTGGAATGGTGGCTTGTTCTGACCTCCTTCTGGTTTGGCACCAGAAGGTACACTAGCCTGATTTGGTTTCCCTTGTGGCTTACCCTTATTGTTTTGTTTGGGGCCCTCTTTGGGATTGGAATTATTAGAGTTCTCTTTGGAGTCCTTTTTAGGCTGTTTCCCCTCATCCTTTTTCTGATTTGCCCCAGAGTCCTTGTGAGTAGCCCTGTTGGCAACCCACAAGTCAGCAGCCTTAGCTAGTTTTCTGGGATCTAATTCCTTTGAATCAGCCAAGTGCTGTCGGAGCTCAGGAGAGCAGGCATCATAAATTGACTCCAACATCACAAGATTCTTCATTCCCTCATATGTGTTCACCCTGTAACCCTTAATCCATCCCTATAAGTTCTTCAAACTTTCACTTACCCAAGGGGTACCATCATGCTTTTTGAGGGTCCTAAACCTCTTAAGGTACTGTGAAGGGATCTTCCCAAATCTAGCTATTAAAGCTAGCTTCACACGTTCATAATCCATCCTACCCACCTGCCCCAATTCAATTACCACATCAGATACAACAGGGGGAGCCCAGAGAACAACAGGGAAGTAACTCATTCCCTGAGATGTCCTGGAGCCCATGATTATACTCAAACATAGCCAACCAATCCAACACATCCAACTTAGGCTCATACATACCCACAATCTCTTTAGGCATCCGGGATCTTTTGGGACTGGTACTCCTAGAGGATCCGGAGAGAGAAGCATTTTCAACAGACAATTTCTTCATCTCTAGCTTATGCTTGAGCTCCATTTCTCTGAGCATTAGTTCTTGATTCAGTTCTTGGTGCCTTTGTTCTACTTGAGCATGAAGTCTCTTAAACTCCAATTCAAGCTTCATTTTCTCTAGTTCAAGACATTGAGGACTAAATGTGGCACCTGGTAAAGGTCCAGTAGGCACAGCTGGTAGAGCAGACAGAGGCCCAGGGAGGACAATTACAACAGACTCACCCCCCTCTTCTGACTCTGCCTCAAGATTATCAATACTTTGATCAATATCAATGTGATCACTGTTATCTACATTTTCTGGGAGAGTGGATTCCTCTGAACCATCACCCAGACTTTGGTTTGCTAACAATCTTTCTATTAGCTCCATTTTCTTGCCTTTAGTTAGGAAATTCTTATGCTTACAGAGAACTCCTAAACAATCAGCAGTTTTTGTAGCAAGGGACTCTTGACTATAACTTTCCATAGTTGACAGGTTAGAAAATAAACTTTTTAGTACTAAGCTTTGTGGGTAGTTGCACTAAGGTATCTAAAAGCACACTAAAATGTATACTCAATACAAATCCCACCGCTGTACACCAGTGTTAGGCAGAAACCTGTGCAGTTCCCTTAGAGGCCACTGCAAAAAGTTTAAGACCACAGGAGTAAGCAGTAAACCCAATTGGTGGCAGTCTGCACCACCCAGATTTACCTGGTAGCTGTGGCTGAGCAGTCAGACTTCCCTCAAGAAGAGTTAGGCAGTATGTAGAGTATACACAATAGGGCTAAACATACAGTAGCACAAGCAAACACTGACCAGAGCTTTGGTATAAAAGTATATAATTATTTATTTAAAAACACACTTGTAAAAATACACTGGCACTAATATGTCAAGCAAGTTCAAACACAGTCACTATAAGTATATACGCCTCCCTAGTTAATTATTCAACAAGTCTAGGTTAAGACACAATTATTTAGCAAAACAGAGGTGAGCGCGTAACCGTAGATGGCACTCCAATAATTTGTTTAAAAAGGGAGAGAAAAGGCAGACTAGGAAAAAACACACAATACCAACACTTTTAAGAAACCACAGCAAGTCAAGAAAGGCAGGGTCTACTGTAGAGCAAAAAGTTAATTGGCCAGGCCCACTCTTGGAGAGAGCAAGGTGGAATGTGCCCAAGATCACACAGTGGAAATGCACTCAAAGTCTTTGCAGAAAAGTCAAAAGAGGTTGGATCAAGTCAGAAAGGTAATGTTAGTAGGTCCGAGGTCACCCCAGGACAGAGAGTCAAGGATTTACGGGACACCTTGGACAGTCTGTTGCAAGGGAGACCAGGCGGGACAAAGTACCTGAAATGGTGAGAAGGCTCCAGTAGGGCAGTTGTTCCTGGCAGCGGGTGCAAGTCGGGGCTTCGTCCAGGGGAAGAGATGATCTCGATGTGGAGGAAAGCTGGATGTCGTTGCACTGCCAGGGAAGAAACCAGCCGCGGAGTCTCCCGGTTAAAAGGTACGACCCTTTTATTCGCGGTAGTGGTGAAGCGTGGCTATCCGGCCGCTGGGGTGCTTGGCACGGGCGATTCGACCACAAGACGATCCAGGAAGGCGAAAAAGGCGAACTGGTTGGTCCCACCAGCTCAAGGGGAAGAAAACTCTCCTGGAAGAAGATCTCCTCTGTCGTCGGGAAAGTGGTGAGTTTCATACAGCAGGGCTCCACCGGTGGTGTCGTCATTGTAGATGGCTCAGCTTCTCCTCTTCTCGGATTCTTTAGGTCCTGTGGCGACTTCTGAAGTTCCAGTCCCCAAAGCCCTGCTTTTATGCAGCAAAACCCCCATTCATCAGCCTAGCTGTCACTCAAACATGCTAATTGGTGAGCCGGGCGGCTCACCACTGGGTCAATCACACAAGAGTGCGACTTGAGTTGCCAAGGCAACTCAGTCCAGGGTGCCTAATCCCCCTCCCACACATCCTGTTGACCCCAGACAGAGTGGCACCATTTGGAGGGCTTCTGTGGAGAAGCCCGCCAAAAAGTGGAACAAAGGGCTCGACTTGGGTTAGAGTTTCAGAGGCGAACACAAACACCATTTTAAAACCGAGTCCTGGCAAAAAGATCCAACCAGGGAATAAATATTAAATAAATAACCCGGCGGTATCTTTAACATTGCACCAAAAAGTGGTGCGTTTAAAATGAATGGGAAAATCCCATAGTAAATATTCCGGTGGAATATTTTGCGTGGTATCCAATGCCACCAGCCAGAAACTCGACAAGGGGGGACGGGACAGTGCCCCCTTGGAAAACAGACCCAGGGGCAATCGAATTACCCCTACCAGTACTTCCACAATATGATGGTTTGTACTGGTTCTGTTAACAATTTGGGACTAGTAAAGCCAATGGTGACTTTACATGCCCTAGGAGACAGTAGTCAGTCCCATGGTATGGAGTCTATGTTTGGGGGTCACTATGACACCCCTGTGTTACTGCATCGGCACTGAAACTACTGTACATATGTATATAAGATCCTCTTGTAAATGTATATAATGATTCTTTGTTATACCTGCATATCGGATCCCATGTGTAAATGTTTATGATTCTCTGTTATACCTGCATATCTGTAACCTTTTACAAATTGCGCCCTGATGCCTCCGGGCCTGCTGGTTTGCGCGTTATAAATAATAAATACAATACAATACAATACTGAGGGTGCTGTGTAACACACATACCAAAACACATGAGGCCCTATGGAGTACAAGACCCCATAGCCCATAAAACACATTGGCCCTCATTACGACCCTGGCGGAAATCGAAAAACGATGGCGGAAATGCAATACCGCCATCGAATAGCGCTCGGTGCGACTATGACCCGTCACCGCAAAGTACGAAGCCATTAGCGACACCGTAGTGAACGCCAACGCTAACTGCACCAAGCACGCGCGCGCGCGCCATGCCAAACCGCAAACACCACCATGGTGCAACGGTACGCCAATTCCGACCCTAGCGGACATGCACCTAACGCCATCAGGCATGGCGTAATGTACCATTCCGCCATGGCGAGAAGTACGGCATCGCGAATCAACCGTAAACGGCCCCACTGAGTGCCTGTACACCGCTCCCTGCCCACAAAGTACAACTCCCCGTAGGTGCAATGAAGCCACAATGCAACCATTGAAATGTACAAGTCACCCATGCATGCCAACGAACAAAAGAAACACAACAGGGGCCAATGGGAGCTGCAGGGCACAGATGGCACGAATACAGAAGCCATCCCAATGGACATGACCACAGTCCCCCACCAAGAAACGCACGCAAACACAGGCACCTGTGACCAGCAATATTCCGAAAATCACATCATTCCACCAGTCCACCTGGCTGACCGGCATCTGTTACACAAAACCCAATCCCCCGCCCCTGAGCATGACAACATTCAAACTGTCATATTGGCAGCCCCCATCCCTGACCTCACTGGGCTTCGTAGGCAAACGCGGCCAGTACAGTACCACGCAACTAAACCCCGAAGCCGGAACCCGATGCAGATCTCCTCACAATACATCGCCCCCCAAATTGGCATATGCCACATCACTTGCAAAGAAAAACGCTACACGGGCCAAATCCGAATAGAAATTTAATGCACATCAAAATCACCAAGCCCATACAGCCATCAGGCCATGAACTCCAAAACACCAATCACCATTGTGGGCTGCTTCCGCAAGAAATGACCAGCCACTACCTGTGTGTCGCCCTGTTCCCCCATGGTACACAGAGCCACAATCACGTACGAAAAGGCAACATGGAAGCGCACAGAACCGCAGGCCCGTCCCAATGGGGAGGCACTAGTCCAGCTGAAAGGCCGAAATGTTGCTCCGAGCCACCAGTACTGCGTAAGGGCATGTGGCCCATTGGCGATCGTCCCATAAGATCATAATGCTGCTCCACTGATTAACACGAAGCAGCAGGTGTCGGGAGTAAAATCCATCTGCAGGAGTGGCATACAGATGGCAGTGGCAAAAGGGGAGGAGATACCTGTCAACCAAAAGAAAAGAAAAAGAACAGAATGGCCATCAGAACTACATTCCAACTACTCACTTCAATGATCACACGAAATCCACAGCCATATGCATGCTAGCCCAACCAAAAGGATCATCACCACCCCAAAACCACTTGCGACTCATAACCATCTATATCGAGGTGCAAACACCATCACAAACGAGTGTACCTGTGCATGCGTCTGTCAAAACAGATTCCATCAGATGGGAATGTTAACGTGCATGGACACAAGTGTCTGAGGGCGCCTCGAGACAGGGAGGGCTCAACAAGGCCAGATGGACGATGGTCCCACAATGGCAGCCCTGCATCACATAGCGTAGGGGAGGCGGATAGATCCCAAGAAGCCCTGTACATGGCAAACTCTGTATCAAATCACCTGCCCATGCATCCATCCATCATTCCCTCATCCCGGGATCAAAATGCCTGAATAATTACTCACATAACATTAGAAACATCCATTGAGTCCGTGCGTTATGCAGCCTGCTAAATCCACAGTGCCCCAGCCCGTAATTCCAGTGTTGTGAAGTAACATGTTTTTGGGAACGGACGGCCTCATCGCCCACGTAGCTATTGCGCATCCCAAACTATTCATATCAATCATTGCTCCCTCGCCATGGGCCCTGTCTCAAGGACATAGAACAATAGAACGTTACATTTGCAGTCAGACCTGTGGGCATCTCCTCGCCGCTAGCTGGAAACCGAAAGCGCCGCCCCTCGAATTCCTCATTTGCAACATCACGTCGAAAAGGCATCTGTGGCCGTTTGAAATCACTAATTATTCCATCGAGTGCGGCTGTGTGTGAAAATGGCAACTGCCTTCACCCACGAATGGGACGCCCCGCCCGTCGTTGAACCTCGGTGCAGTGATGCATGAGGGTCCACCGTTACTCGAGTACTACGTTCCACTGACCCCTCACAAGTCAGTTCGCGACTGCACAGATAGTATGTGAAACAATGGGACCACAGCAGAATGAACATATCAACCAATCTTACACGGCCATCGGGTACAAATACATGATTGCAATAGCAAGATACAATTCCCCGAATTGCAGCGTTGTGCGCGGGACGTGCTCGGCCAAAGGGGAGAGCAGTTTGCACAGGTGGAATCAATCACCACAGGTGGAGGCCATACAGCCTGAAAACACATAAATTGCACAGCCAGTCTCCTCCCACAACCACACCGAAATGCTACCGGCAGGACTCGCGATGTTGGCCCTGGGGGACCTGATAGCACTGCAAGCGCTCCGACTCCAAGAAGAAGACGAACACCAACTACAACCAGCCGCACGGAGGAGACGCAGGAGGAGGAGGAGGCCAAGGCAGGGCCAGCAAGGGCTGCCAGCACAGCCACTACCACCACGCAGGCAGCCCGCAATCCCACGCCTCCGAGCACATCCGTTCAACCTCACTGATGAGCAGATCCACACCCTCTACCGTCTGGACCGGGACACCATAACCGCCATTGTGGACATGACACAGGCTGACCTTGTCAGCATGATAGATAGCCCAACCGCCATCCCACCCCTACTGAAGGTGGTGTCTGTACTCCACTTCCTGGCCACAGGCACCTACCAGCACACAGTCGGACAGTTGCATGGCATTTCTCAGCCACTGTTCTCACGGACACTATTGCAAGTGCTCGATGCCCTCCTGAAGCACGCAGACGACTACATCTCTCTACCACGCTCGGAGCAGGAAATAACCAACACAAAAGTGGGATTCCATGCACTTGCCGGCATACCGGGTTGCATTGGTGCCATCGACTGCACCCATGTTGAATTGGTCGTCCCACATGCCATGGAGGCCCAGTACCGCAACCGAAAACAATTTCATTCCCTGAATGTACAGATGGTGTGTGACTCCAACAGGATCATTACACATTGTTGTGCCCGATTCCCTGGATCAACCCATGATTCGATGGTCTTGAGGAACTCTACAATACCACGCTACATGGAGCGACACGCAGGGAACAGATCCTGGCTACTCGGTGAGTCTCATTACATGCATGATGATGTGGGGTATGTGAATTGGCATTGACCTGCCAGGAAGGGGGGGGGGGTGTGCGTACGTATCAATGGCATTCCACATCATACGTTTCTCGTCCACATACAGGTGATGCTGGATATCCACTGAAGAGATGGCTCCTCACACCAGTCCGGAACCCACGGGACCAGCATGAGGAGGACTACAACCATGCCCACTCACGTACCCGTGTAGTCATTGAACAGGCATTCGGCCTACTGAAGACCCGTTTCCGCTGCCTCAGCAGGTCTGGCGGGGCACTCCTGTACCGCCATGAGAAGGTTGCAAAGATGGTGATGGCATGTGTCATGCTCCACAACATGTGCGTACGTAGAAATGTGCCCATGCCCCCTGACGCAGAACTGCAAGCACCTGATGATGGTCATGATGAGGGTGGGGATGTGGCAGCACCTCATGGAGTCTGCGAGGCACCGGAGGCCCATGACATTCGTCAGCATCTCATTGATGTATGCTTCTAGCACTCACGCCTGGTGGCTGATACATGGACACGGGACTCGTGGCACTGCGTGTGTCTGGGACATGCACAATATGGACTGTACGCCTATGATGGCCTAGTACACAAAGATCAATGTCCACACTTCTCATTGGTTGATCGTGCACTTTTTATGGCATATGTGATATCATGTTGAACACCCTATCGACCCGCCACCCAAGTGAGCCCAACACACCCCCTCCACCCTCCTACCTCCCCCCCGAACACCAGTGTCCAAAGATGCTCATTGTAAGTGGGCTGTCGCTATTGCATGCCCCCTCTGCGGGTATCAGGGGCACCCCTGCCTGTGGAGCGCAGGTTCCTCCCAGATCTACGTTGGGGGCTGCCCTGGACGGAACTTGCAACGGATGATGTGTCTGCCTGCTCACGTCCATGCATGTCCCTAAGGGTTTGCGAGAGCTCAGTGAGCACACGGCGCACTGCGGCAAGTTCGGCACATACGTCTTTGGACGTCGCATGCAGTTCCCCCCTCAGGCTCTCGGTGCTTCTCTCAATTTGTGCCCTTAGCGTCTCTGTACCTCTCTCCATTTCTGCCCTAAGTGTCTCAGTTGATGTTTCTATGTCTGCCTTAGTGCCCCCACATTCATCGGCATGGTCCTTGAGGAGTGTGGCCAGTTGCTGCTGTTGTTCGATCAACTGGTCGAGGGACTGTTGCCTCTGCTGGGCCATGGCCATTTGCGGGGGTGTCACAGAGGGGCTGTTGTCCTCATGTTGCCTTGCCACAGGGCTTGTGGGGGATGGCCAGTCGTCGTCTGGTGGGTGCCCCTGCGTGGTATCCTCATGTTGTACGGGATGGAACAGACAGGGGGATTGGGACAGGTCATGGATGGATCTGACTTCGGCATCCCCGTTTTCTGTGTCCGAGCATGCTGCCATCAATGGGGTGTCACCTATGGTGCTGCTGCCACCAGAGGCAGTGCCTTCTGTGGCATCCATTGGGGGGACCTGTGGTGGTGGTGTTGTGGGCATGCTGGCTGCTGGGGTGCCTGTTGATGTTCCCTCCTCTGTGCTGCCACCTGATTTGTGCTGCTGCCGTGTCTTGATGCGTGCAGCTGAGGTGGAGGGTCTCTGGCCGTTGGTCTTGGCCCTCTTTGCAGGTGTGCTGGTAGGGGTGTCCTGTAGCTCGTCGTTTGGATCGGACCCTGTGGTGGAGTAAAGGAGGGCGAGGGTTATTGATGGGTCTGTGGGAATTGGAATGGCATTGTATCACATGCATTGGGGTGGTACCTGAGGGTGATTTGGGTCGGGGCCTTGGAGGTGCTTTGATTTGTGTGTGGAGTGAGGGTGCAGTTGTCTGGCAGCCTGCAGTTAGGGTGTGCCTGCTGCACGTGTAGTGCGTGTATTAGGGGTTTTTAATTATTTATGTATTTATTGTGGGTTTTAACGTGCGCTTGCAGGCCGATGTGTGTGGACGTTCTCCTGGACATGTGTTTCTGTTGCACTATGTGGACGCATGGTACTTCACATGGATGGACTGTGTGGATTTGGCATTGTTTTATCTGGCCCACCTACCTGAATCTTCGGATGTCTGCACTCCTTTCTCCATCCCTCCGACTCCCTCAATGCTCTCCATTCCGATGGTGGAGGCACAGATTTCTTCCCAGGGGGTCAACTTGATGGGTGATTCAGGACCTCCCCCGGTGGCTGTGGCAATGTTGCGGTTGGCAGAGAGTATGCTGCGGACGCGTATCCGCAGGTCGTCCCATCGCTTGCGGCATTGCTGTGGGGTGCGGGGTGCGGTCCCCACCGCACTTACCCGCTGTGCCACCAGAGCCCATATGGCCTTCTTGTTTGCAAGTGCCGTCCTGGTCATTTGCGTGCAGAAGACGACGGCAGCATTCTCCTGGAGGGTCTCTGTTAGCACGGTGAGTTCCTCACGGGAGAAGTGGACCTGCCGCTTGCGGTCGCACGCTTTCTTCGCTACTTTTCCCATTTTTCTTGGTTTCGCTAGGGTGGTTGACGGGTTGGGGTGTGTTTCAGGGTAGTGATTTTAGTGGTTGTGTGGTTTTAGTGTATTTATAGGTGTACGCCGGGATGTTTCCCGTTCCGGGCCCATGTTTTAACTTCCGTTTCCGTATATTTCCGGCCACCGTACTTTCCGGTAGGCGCACACTGCGGTGACCGCTAAGAGGGGTGGCGGTATTGCACCTAGGGCGCCGTACGGCGGCGGTGTGGGCCGTTTTGGGGTCATTTCCGCCATCGCGGACTTTGCACTTCCGCCATGCCGTGGTGCTCGTGCCCGATGGGTCGGAATGGGCCGCACTTTGCTCCTTCGTGCAATGGCGGAAACGCTATTTACGCTGTGGCGCTCCGGTCAGTCGCTTTCCGCCAGGGTCGTAATGAGGGCCATTATATAGTCAAAGGATATTCTCAAATCATGCCTAAGAGTGGGAGAAAAAGAGTCTCACTCTCAGCAGGAGAACAAAATAAACCCCAAAAATCCAGCAAAGCTGCTGGGGGACTCACTAGGTTTGGGAAATTAGCCTTAACAGAGAATTCTCCCTAACAATCCCGACCCTGGGGGCGGACTAGCGAGGAAGGATCACCTGAGTAGGGGGTCCTTCAGGAATGAAAGGGGATTGCCTGAGGGTAGCACACAGTACCCCCTCCCAATTATCTATTACCCTACTTTCCCCCAGCCTTTATGAGAGACTACCATTCCTATCCCGTTTCCCCCTCCCCATTTCCAACATATAATGGGACAAGGAAGAGGCGACCGAGAGTTAGGAAGATTACCTATGAAAAAGGTACTGTGAGGAGGAAGATGGGTATTAAACAACACCACTAGGCTGTCCCTTTATTGAGGTCATGCAATGTCAGGCACTTGACAGCAGTTATACAGACATGCACTCTGTTAAACACCACTCTAGGACTGACCAGGAGAAAAGGTTCAGGCCTGTGCTTTTAATTGGCCCAAGGAGAGTCAGGCAAGGGAGGCCAAGGACTCACACCTGAAACCCCTTCACAAGCCTCAGGTGTATAAAAGGTGGGTCATTCAATAGTGCAGGGGATCCCTACTTTTTCCCAGACCAGTTTTGCCAGAGAAAACAGAGCAGGCTGGGGTTGCTGGAAGGCCTGTCGAAGCCATGAGAAAGGAGGCTGCAGCTGTAGGAGCCCAGAGGATCTGGAGGAGAACGGGACGCCAGGACACTGACCCGGTGTGTCAGAGGGGTTGCAGCGTGGCAAGGGAGTTGTGTCTCCAAGGAGCCAGATTCGGAGAGTTGCAACCTGCATGCCGTGTCCAGGCCAGTGCTCGTTCTCCTGGGACGTGTGCTGGTCCCAGGAGTTTCTGAGGGGCAGGTGGTGAGACCCTGACCTCGACCCAGATATCGCGATGAGATTGCCCACCAGCACCGAGCTACGGGTGAGTTACATGAGAGAGAGGGCGAGAGAGAGAAAGAGAGCTAGAGAGAAACTCATTAGCGTGCGGGTGGCTGGAGCGGGAACAGTGACAGTGTGGCAAAGTGCAAAAGGCAAAAGAAAAAAAGCTGCATGAGCGGTGCGAAAGCAGAAAAAGCAGAAGTTGATCATTTTGAAGAACGGAAAGCAAAGAGAGGGTGCGAGCGACCCAAAAGAGAAAAGGAAAAGGTGCAAGAGGCACAGAAGTGTAAAAGAAGAGTGCAAGTGTGCACGGCAAAGTAAAAGAAGGGTGCAAGAGGCACGTCAAAGTCGAAAGTGTGCAAGAGGCATGTCAAAGTGTAAAGTGTGCAAAAGGCACAGACAGACAAAAGGTGGGAAAAACAAGGACAGAGTGAAAGAGGCACAGGGAGGAAAAGGTCCCAGAAGAAAAGTACAGAGTGTAAGGAGAGGGGCCAGAAATCAGAGTAGTCACCCAGGGGAGGAGCAAAAGCCCTGTGTTCTCGAAAGTCTCAGATACTTCCTTGTGTTGACCAAAGGGGAGCTACACTCAGAGTGAAGGGGGGCAACATCCTCTGAAGTGAATGAAAGGCTATTGTAATCACACAAGAAGGAACTGTACTATAAGAGGTGCATCCTGACAAGGTGAACCTTTGGTGTTTTGTGTTTGTGAGCTTTTAGATGAATGTTTGTTTGAGACAAGAGGGGCCTACGCTTGGGGAAAGGGAACCCTGAAATGCCCAAAGGAATCCTTGAGAGACATTGTTGTAAAGAGGGACGCCTAAGCTTGGGGAAGGGAACCCTGAGAGGCAAATAAGGAACTGTGAATTTTCTTTTGGCTCCAGAAGGGGCCTGAGCTTGGGGGACGGGAACCCTGAGAGGACCAGAGGAATTCTGAATTAAGTAATTGTGAGCCTTTTTGAACTAGAGGGCCTAAGCTTGGGGAAGGGCACCCTGAGAGGCCCATAAGAACTATAAACTGTAAAAAGCTTGGGGAAGGGACCCCAAGAGAATTTTTGGTGAACTGTTTTGTTTTGTTACAAGTGCCCTGCCCGAAAGATCTGAGGGCACCCTTTTCAGTTGAACTGTTTTTGAAATGGCAAAGCTGAACCTGGCTACTTTTGAGTTGAACTATGTTGAACTGGCAAAGCTGACCCTGATGAGAAGATCACCTGAATCTTGTCTAGTTTTATACTTCCTTTTGAAACACCATTTCTTTTTAAGAAGACCCAACAGCACATTTGTTTCAAGAGTGAGGACAAGCATAGGATTGACACAGACAGACTTTGTTTTTGGACCTACGGACCTCAACTCCCCTGCAAAACATCAGTGGAGGGAACTATCCCATTAGAGTTAGGGCCACTTGGGCATTTCACAAACCCTACTAATTTCTTAATAAAAATGTTTAAACAGTTATCTTTGAGTCTGTGTCTCTTTTGATACCATGCTTGCATCACAGTACTTTGCAGTTTGTTCGGTATTCAATAATGTCCATTTGGTCGCCAGACCCATTTATTACATGCACTTGTTCGTTAACTTCCATGGCCCATGTTAAGCCCCTGGCGCACCCCGGCATGAGTGTTCTCTCCCTGTCACCCACCAGTGTTCGGTAGCTCCTTTGGGTGCTTGTGTGGTGTTCTTCTGCTTTCACTCGATCCCCCCCTCTCACATCGGCAGCCTCGGCGAGCCGCGCTCACCTCTTCCAAACAGTCTTGCGGCCTCCTGCAGCGTAGTGGATATTTATGTGTCCCCCAGCTCTAGCGGGGGACACGCGGCTCTGCAGGGCTTTTGACTATCTCCCAGCTCTCTCCAGCCTCAACATCCTTCCAGCTCTCCTGCATCAGTCAGCGTCCTTTTCACCGGCCTCTCTCCAGCCTGCTCCACGTCATCCTTGCTTCCCAGGCAGTTCTCCTCCTCCATGTGTGTCTCTCCTTTTTATATGCACTCTCAAGTGGCTGCAGGTGCAAGTCCTTTGCCTGACTACAATTAACTATGTCAATTGGACATGCCTGATCTTCAGAGTGAGGTCCTAGAGTCCTCTTCCTCGTCCCAGTACTAGATTGGTGTGCACAGATGGAAGTGTGCATTACTCCTTGCCACCTCTTCCTCTTCCCAGTCTTAAAGGGCGCTGAACGGGTTACATTGGGAGTGTGTAACAGTGGGGAAGATTGGAAAATAAACTATGAAGGTCGGGGAGGAAAGGATGTATTTTGACAATTTCTTGATCTAACCAGAGGAGGTAAATGTGGGTCTCGTCTGCTCATATAAGGAGGTGCTCTCCCTCTTGTTCTCTTCCCTGTTCTTCTATAGGTGTACCGCTCACCTGGTATCCACCGGGACGTCACTCAGCCTGTTCTGACCTCTTACGACCTCAAACCCTTCCCTGGAGTCTACTCCACTGGAGACTGGGCCTGAAACACAGGATTGGTAGAGTTTAACTCTCTATTGTCTCTGTGTGCTTGAACCCCTTCTTACCCGGGGTCCAACCCTTCCCTTTGATCCACAGCTCATCTTGTTTTCTTGGAAAGTGTGCTCTCCGTCCTGCTTTCAGCGCAGGGGCGCGTTGATTGATGCAGGCTCGTTGCTGCCTAGTTACTTCACTGGCAAGAGTCCGACAGGTAAGTACAATGAGTCTTTTGAACAGTTCTCTAACTTCGTTCCTTTCCTTCCTTAGATGATGGCCGGCATCCAGGGATGGCGACGTGCTGCTGAGATGAGTAGCGCTGAAGGTGAGTGTGAGCACGATGCACAATGCGACCCTTTCGTATTTGTATTGAACTGAGTTCTTTTTCTGTGTCTTTTAGGTGCTGCGACGTTTTCAGCGTGGATGCCGGTTAAGAAGAAAAAAATACGGTGAGTAAGCGCGGTATGAGGCGCCTCTAGATGTTTCCACGCTAACCTGGAGTGTCTTTTCCCTCTTGCAGATGGATGAGAAGTTCCGGAGACAGAGTTCCCTCAGAGTGGCTGGGATTCAGGTAAGCGTTTGAAGCTCGTACAGTCTTTAAAACTAAGCGAAGATTTGCTGAATGCTTACTAATGCCTTTTTTCTGTTCTTTTCCCTTTTCCTTAGGAAGCGGCGTACCAGGATGGGAATGACACCGGCGAAGATGCCCGCAGAACAGAAGGAGCGATGAATGATGGGCAGAAGCGCCGCAAGGTAAGGCTGTTCCTAACGGTGTTCTTGTTCTTGCAGGAGCTGAGCGCAGAAGAAAGATGCAGGCCTACCGGAGACCGATCCTAACACAGTGAGTGTCACGCTGCAGGTCCAGAAAACACAAAGCATGTTTCGAAGGGATTGTGTCCTCCGACGTATTCCTTATCTTAGATATCTCTTTCCAGCTTTGCTGGCCTCGGAAAGATTTTTCTCTAGAGGGCGCTGCGCGTCAACGTCCGCCGAGTCGATGTCCCTCGACAGCCGCCGTATCGACGTCGACGTCATCCTGCCTATAAAGGCCGCGCGCAGCGTCCGTTGCTCAGTTCCGTTTTTCCGCACTTACTCAGTGCCTCTGAATATCGTTGCTCAGTTTTCGTAGAGATTTAAACCAATTTCCTCGAGATATTCGATCCATACTCGATGGCTTCCTCGTCGGAACCGACGACCCCTCGGTCCGGCTTTAAAAAATGCAGAGACTGTGGGAAAAAGATGTCGCTGACTGACCCTCACAGAGTTTGTCTGTGGTGTTTGGGAGCTGAACACCATCGTTCGGAGTGCGAGGACTGTATGTCCATGACAGCTAAGGCCCTGAAGGAGCGTAGGGGGAAGCTGGAAAAAGGTAAGACTTCAAAAGCTCCTTCTTCCTCGACGAAGTCGAGACATTCGTCTCCTCGTCACCATTCGCGCTCCAGGTCTCGACGCGGGTCCGATCACTCCTCGAGATCGAAGCACTCGAAGAGGAGACGTCGAAGATCCCCTTCTTCGTCCTCCTCTTCCTCTGTTTCTCCTAAGAGAATCCCTTGCCCCACGAAACATAGTTCCCGGGCTGAATGGGAGGAATTCCGCAAAAATATGATGAGCGTCTTCGAGAAAGCGGCCTCGACCCCCTCGAAGACTGCCGAGAGCGATGCTCTGGTAGAAAGACCCGAAGGTCTAAAACGCCGCGAGTCGCAGTACCCGCAAAGGAAGCTTCTCGAGCGCTTCACAAACCCTCGAGTAAAGCTATGCCCTCGAACCCTTCTTCGAAGGTTCCGTCGACGCCGTCGACGAAGGTTCCGTCGATGCTGAGGTCGGTGTCTTCGACGCCGTTGTCGAAGGGACCTTCGACACACGGGTCTGTCGACTCTACGCCATCTTCGACACCGGCGTCGACGCTAAGGAAAGTCACGGTTGCGGCGCACCCAGTGGCTATCCCCAGGTCTTCGATGGCGTCGAGATTGTCGACATCCTCAAGCAGAATCCCAATTCTATCGAGGACCTCGAGGCCTCCGCCTTTGTTTTCGACGCCACGTTCGAAGCCTTCGACGTCGGCGTCGACGACATCAACGTTTTAGAGGCCGATTACAACAAGTTTGGCACCCTCTGCCTTGGAGATGGGTTTCACACCCTTTGTGAGTTCAGACCAATTGAGAACTATGTCCTCAATTATGGAAGAGGGAGAACTATCTGACCAAGAAGAGACATTTGAGTTGCAGGGATCTGCAACCCCAGTTCAAGAGGAGTTATCCTCAGAGGAACGCAGATTAAAGGATCTCCATGATTCCTTACATGAGGCAAGTGGGTTAGACACTTCCCCTGAGGTGGAGTTTGCTAGGCCAGACCCGTGGGAGCATGCTGAAACCCCCTATAGAGCCTTAATGGCCAGGATCACAGAATTTATGGGGTGGTCAACACCTTCACAGGCTTTCCAACAAGATGACCTCACGGATATTCTTGATAAAGGTCCACAGGAGGATCCTGTAGTGCCTTTTCATAAAGCTCTTCAAAGGAAAATCATGACGAACTGGGAAACCCCAGATGTCGTCCCGGCAGTAAATAAAAAACTGGGCCTCATTAAGACCCAGGCGGTCCAGTAATAACGGTGGCGGTAAACCCGCCGCCACCGTTGTTTCCGGACCGCCTGAGTCCGACCCCTGCAGGCAGGAGGTGATGTTCCCGCCAGGTCTGACCTGGCGGGTTTAACACCGCCTGCCTGCAGGCGGACGAGGAAACACCGGCAGCATTACGAGATGCTGCCTGTGTTTCCATGATCCCCATTCCCATCGAGTCCCATAGGACTCGATGGGAATGGGGATTAACACCATTCTGCCTCTGTGATTCCCGGAAAACCAGGGTTGTAATGCCCCGGTAATTCCGGGAATCACGGAGGCAGAATGGTAATACGAGTCCGGCGGTAACCAGGCGGTTTTACCGCCGTGGTTACCCCCGGACTCGTAATGAGGCCCACTGTCTACTAAATACAGGGTATCTTCTGCAGACCCGGAGTTTTTGTCCAAACACCCATCCCCAGAAAGTCTGGTGGTACAGGCAGCATCTTCTACTGACATCAAGACTGCTTACCCTACCGTCCCACAGGACAGGGACGATAAAAATATGATGCTATGGCAAAGAAAGTTTTTTCGGCATGTAGCATGGCGTTAGAATCTATTAATGCTACTTGCACCCTTGCTAGATTCAGCCATACACTTTGGGAGTGTGCTTCTACAGCGGCTGACTGCATCCCGGAGGGAGAAGAAAGGGAGGCATTCCTAAATATCATACAGGACGGTAAAGACGCTATGTGCGAATCCCTCCAGACGGGCATTGATTCGGCTGACAGTATCAGCAGAGCAATGGCGGCAAGTACAACAACCAGAAGATTTGCTTGGTTGAGAAAGTCTGGTTTTGCCCCAGATGTGCAAGCCAGGCTCTTGAACATGCCATTCGATGGCTCTTCTTTGTTTGGGAAAAGGCGGATGACAGTTTAGAAAAACTGCAAACATCAAAGGCAGCAGCAAAATCCCTAGGCGCTGCAATCCGTCAGACACCTTTCCGTTCCACAGGATCCTCTGCGAGAGGCAAGTCCTTTCGCTTCTACTCCGCATCGGGAAGAGGTAGAGGACGACCGGCTCAAAGGGGACAAAGAAGAACTACCCGAGGTGGACGGGGTAGATATTCAAAAGCCGCAGCAACAGCAGGAGCCTCTTTACCATCGGCATCTGCATCAGCCGCCCCAAAACCACTCTGAGGACTTCCCTCACAAGACACCTGTAGGAGGCAGGTTAACTCAACATCTGGCGGAATGGCAGGCTGTCACGTCAGATGCTTGGGCATTGGAGACAGTTGCACAAGGTTACTGCCTGCCTCTCCTACACATACCTCAGAGTCATCCACCGGGGATCAGCTCTCAAAAAGCTCCAGATCCGCTCCTCTTGCAGGAAATTTTAGACCTGCTAGAGAAAGGTGCCATAGAACCGGTACCTGTAGCGGAGAGGAACAAGGGCTGGTACTCCCCTTACTTTCTCATTCCAAAGAAAGACGGAGGACTGAGACCCATCTTGGACTTGCGAGAATTGAACAAATTCCTCAGGAAAGACAAATTCAAGATGGTAACTCTTTCTCAGATCCTTCAGGCCCTTCAGTTCCAGGACTGGTTGGTATCTCTGGACCTTCAGGACGCTTATTTCCATGTGCCTATCCATCTCAAACACAGGAAATACCTGAGGTTCGCAATTGGCAACTCTCATTATCAATTTCCGAGGGTCTTCACCAAGTTAATGTCGGTAGTGGCTGCAAGTCTAAGGAGGGAAGGGATTCACGTCTACCCCTACCTGGACGATTGGTTGATCAGGGCTGTATCTTCGGAACAAGCTCAGATCCAGCTAAATCACGCTTGCCACTCCCTTCACAGACTGGGTTTCTCCCTCAATTTAAAGAAGTCACAAATGATACCATCGCAGAGACTCCAGTTCATTGGAGCGATCCTGGACACTTCCCTGGGAAAAGCCTTGCCACCAGAGGTGAGGGCTCAAGATATTCTACAGATGGTTACCAAGTTCCAAAATGCCCAACGTCTCCCAGCCTTCGACTTTTTGAGGTTGCTAGGCCTCATGGCATCCTGCATTTTCCTAGTGCCAGAAGCTCGCCTGAGAATGAGATCCCTCCAGTGGGCACTGAGAACTCAGTGGTCACAATTCTCAGGGAGAATGACAGATCTTCTTCAGGTTCCCGACAGGGTGGCTCGAGACCTTCAGTGGTGGGCCTGTCAGGAGAACATTCTGAAAGGAGAACAGTTTTGGCAACCCTGGCCGGAGATAACAGTAGTCACGGATGCCTCACTCACGGGGTGGGGATCCCACGCCAACGACTTGACCCTCAGCGGTCGTTGGTCTCCATCGGAGTCCAGACTACATATCAACCTGTTAGAGCTGAGGGCCATCAGACTTGCGCTGAAGGCGTTCCTGCCATCTGTACAAGGAAAGAATGTCCTGATAATGACGGACAACACAGTGGCCATGCATTACCTCAACAAAAGAGGAGGCTAGGATCACTACCTCTGTGCAGAGAGGCGATGCAGCTCTGGTTTTGGGCAATCCAAGAAGGAATCTCTCTATCGGCAGTTCACCTAGCCGGAGAGAAGAACTTGACAGCGGACGCTCTGAGCAGGCAGAGCACAGTCTCCCACGAGTGGGAACAAGCTCAGGAAGTCCTTCGCCCTTTGGGGAACCCCTCAGGTGGATCTGTTCACCACCAGTGTCAACAGGAAGTGCGATCTGTTCTGTTCAATGGAATTTCTCCCGAGAGGCGCTCTGGGAGACGCGTTCATAGTGGACTGGGAGTTTCCGCTTCTGTACGCGTTCCCACTGGTCCCTGTCATTCCTCAAATGATAAGGAGGTTGAGAAGATTCCGGAAAACCATGATCCTAATTGCCCCGGATTGGGCCAGGAGAACGTGGTACCCGGACCTTCTAGACTTGTCCATCTGCCCTCCAATTCGACTTCCACTCAGAGAGAATCTGCTCTCACAGAAGGGAGGTCAGGTTCTCCATCCAGACATCAAAACCCTCAACCTTCATGCTTGGCTTCTGAAAGGCTGAGGTACAAGGATTGGGACCTCCCTGATGATGTTATGGAGGTGTTGCTTTCGGCAAGGAGGCCAGCAACAAAATCGTTATACCGCTGCCGTTGGAACAGATTTTGCAGCTGGTGTAGAGAAAAGAATATCGACCCCTTTTCATGTGGTACACCAATGGTTTTGTCCTTCCTACTCTATTTAGCAAATTCAGGCCTTCAAGTTGGCACCATCAAGGGCTATCTCGCAGCGCTATCCATCTTTGAGCACACTGCGGAAGAACCATCCTATTTCAAGTTACCTTTGGTAATACAGTTTCGGAAGGGGTTAACTAACGTTTATCCCCCAAGACCATTCCAGGTTCCCCTATGGGATTTAAACTTAGTCCTAACTTTCCTGATGGGCACACCTTTCGAACCACTCCACTCTTGTTTGTTAAGATTTCTTACCCTTAAGACTGTTTAATAAATAGCACTTACATCTGCTAGAAGGGTGAGCGAGTTACAAGCTCTTTCTTGTAAACCCCCTCATACAATCTTTCAAAAAGTCAAAGTTGTTCTCCAAGTGAAGCCTAATTTCCTCCCAAAGGTGGTTTCTGAATTTCATATCACTCAGAAGATTACCCTTCCATCTTTCTATCCTCCTCCTCATCCGGGGAAAGAGGAAGAGAGGTTACACAGGCTAGACCCAAGAAGGGCTTTAAGTTTTTACATCAGTAGACTGGCTAGGATAAGACAAGCAGACCAGCTGTTTGTAGGCTACGCAGGTCACAAGCTGGGGTTACCGATAACTAAGCAGACCATTTCCAGATGGATCATTCTAGCCATTTTTGAATGTTATAAACTGGCAGGAAAAGAGCCCCCTCAAAATATTAGGGCTCATTCGACCAGAGGTATCGCAGCTTCATCGGCCCTCAAAAGAGGAGTGCCGGTTAGAGACATATGTGCGGCTGCCACATGGTCGTCCGTCCATACCTTTACACGGTTTTACAACTTGGATTCCTCCTCCAGTCAAGAGACTAGGTTTGGAAGGGCAGTGTTGCACTCTGTTCATCAATAAAAGGAAGCATGAAGTCAGTACTCCCACCTCCAATAACAGAATACTGCTATGGGAGCCTATCTAAGATAAGGAATATGTCGGAGGACACAATCCCTTCGAAGAACAAGTTACTTCTTACCTTGTAACGTTCTTTCGATGGGATGTTCCTCTGACGTATTCCTTATCGACCCTTCCATCCATCCCCGCAGTACTACTTCCCTTGTTGTTGCAGCTTACGCTCCTTCAGGGTGATTAGTCTAGTCCAGAAAGAATTATTGTGGGCCTCAAAACGGAACTGAGCAACGGACGCTGCGCGCGGCCTTTATAGGCAGGATGACGTCGACGTCGATACGGCGGCTGTCGAGGGACATCGACTCGGCGGCGTCGACGCGCAGCGCCCTCTAGCGAATTTTTTTTCCGAGGCCAGCAAAGCTGGAAAGAGATATCTAAGATAAGGAATACGTCAGAGGAACATCCCATCGAAAGAACGTTACAAGGTAAGAAGTAACTTGTTCTTCTCAGCCTGGGCGTGGCTTAAATAGTCTCTGGGTATCCCAGGTGTCTCTGGGCTGAACCACACCCAAAAGACTAGACTGAAGATGCAGTTCTGGGAACCAAAATATGTGGGGGCATCCACCTTGTCCCCATCAATGCACTACAAGTCCAATCCCCAATGTTATCCTATGGGAGTGAGTGAGTCTGGTGCCACAAGTGCCAAGTCTGACTCCACGTGGGTCTTTGGAGGGATGGAGAGGCCCTTGAGGGCCATGTAGGTGATCGTGGCCTGGCTCCAGCCTGACATCTTGGTGGGCTGGGGACATGAGGGGCAGGAATCATGACAATAGGGATGTTTTACCTGAGGGTTATTTTGCAAAGAAGGAAGGGAGCGGGTTTAACAATACCTTATAAAGGCTTCATGGACTGAAAGTTCATTGTGGAGTGGATTATGGGGATACCCCGTCTCACCTAAAGACACCCTCCTTCCATTCCCCAAATCTCCTCCACCCAGGTGATCCTCCATTGCATATGCACCCACAGGGTTGTGATCCAAAAGTGACGGAGAAGAGGCTATTAAGGGTACATGTGAGGATGCCCTCAGATTCCTTACAGTCACCAGAACAGTCTTTTCCCCTCCAGAGGATGCACTCAGGCAGCACCTGCGGGGACCATGCTACAGGGACAGGCGCATTAGCACCCCTCCCCACTCATCATTTCCCATGCTGCGCTGCCCCAGACCCTCCTCTAGTGTCCTTATCGGGGCTTTGGTGTGTGGCGGAACATGTCAGGAAGGGACTCCAGTCTCTTGGAGCATGGCAGTTACTTAGACCCTTGTGACAGCCAGTCTTCAGCACCTCCAGCTGAGCCCGTACGCCACTCAGTTTTAAGGTACGGGCAACAGGCCCCAATTTACTTCTCTCAGTCTTTCATGGTGGGCCAGAATTATCAGATGATTTCTCAGTGCTATCGCTAACATATATTGTCACTGGCATAGGTGACCCAGTGTACAATCGCCGGCAGAGGCCACTCATGTCAAATCCGCTCAAATTTACATAGGTTGATGTCGGATTCAGAACTTGTCTCAGGAGCGCAGGGTCTTAGTCTCTCTCATCAATCCGCTGCATGTCAAGTTGCCCGCAATGTCTGATATCTGATTTTCTTAAATGGGTGCAAAGGACCCATGTGTTTATGAATTTGGATTTAAGGGGCACATATAACCTGGTAAGGGTGAGTGCAGGAAAGACAGCATTTAAGTTCAGGTGTGGACACTTTAAACATCGAGTCATGCTCTCTGGATTGTGCAACACCCCATGGCATTCCAACACTTTGTTAACAATGTGTTCCCAGATGCGTGGGGCAGGTACCCGATTATTTATCTTGACAATATTCATATCTAGTCTGAAAACACATATCACATGAGTGCTGCATATGCTCCATGCGCAATGCCTGTAGGCTAGGCCTGAGAATTGTTATTTTGATCAGAGCATGTTGGCCTTATTAGGATTTATTTCCACTCCACAAGGCATTTTCATGGACACAAAGAAAGTTCTGGTGGTATTGGGATGGTCTGGGGTTCTAAGGATACACACACTTTTACTGCCATTTTATATGCCATTTTTCTGAATTGCAAAACCCCAGATACAACTCACAGGGAGCATACCCCCTTACTTCTAGACTTCACAAGCTCAATCGGTGCGTACAGAGCTGAAACTGACATTTACCACTGCTCCGGTGTTCCAACATGCCAACCCAGCGCTGCCATTTATTGTTGAGACCGATGCGTCCACTGTGGCAGTAGGAGTGGTGCTGTTACAATGACGTCCTGATGCGAGAGCCCTGCACCTGGTGCTTTTTATACAGAAAAGCCTACACAGATGGAATTCAACTACGCAATCTCTGAGCGTGAACTGCTTGCAATCAAAGATGCTTTTAAGGAATGGAGGCAAGTAGTAGAGTTGGATATCTTTCATCAAGTTTTACAAGTGACAGGTAGCCACACCCCTTTACCACTTCCCTGAACTCATATACATTTGATTGAACCCCTATAAATGTAATGCCCCCCAAAATATTATATCCATGTTATATACACTTTATATAAACTCGATTAGAACCCCACTGTAGTAGTGTATATAACATTTGGTATAGATTTAACTGAACCCAGCCCTACCGAGAAGCGGTATATCGGCCACTTTTATTCCCACTTTTACTCCCTAAAATTAAGCAAGCAGGAGCAGAAATACTCCCAACAAAAAAATGGGAAACAAACACACAACCATGTGCCCCTGCTTTCACCAACACAGCTCCATGGATATGTTTGGACCAGCAGTGCACGTAGTACCAGTGGAAGAAATGGTATTATTACTGCATAATCGAAGAAGTAAGCATGTAACTTTTAATGTGCAAAAATAACTAGGTCAAAGAAATAATTATTACAAAAACAGTTCTGTTTCTCAGTTAGGACATATTTTTACTCACTTATAAAATACTCCCATTAGGAATTGGACTTACATTTGTACTCCTTAAAAAATAATTGTACTCTCAACTTTTAAACCTAGGGAGTAAAATACTCCCACTTCAAAATCTTATCTGGAGTCTGAGCCCCTAAACATTTTAATAAACCCCAAAATATGTGATCACCCCCAATACATTTATATATAGATTTGACTGAACCCCTATAAATTTAGTTGACCCCCAATAAATTTGATGACCCCAGAAATGTTACATACATTCGATATAAATTTGATAACCACCTATGCATTTGATGACCCTAATGCATTTTATATAAATTCGATATACATTTGACAAAAACCCCAAATAATGTGATATAAACCAAATACATTTGATATACATTTTATTTAAATTTTACAAGAACCCCAATAAAGGAGATTACCCCCAATAAATGGTATATAAATTCAATATAAATTTAATAAGAACCCTAATGACTTTGATGACCCCAATACATTGTATATACATTAGATACTAATTTGATAAGATTCCAGTACATTTGATGACCCCCAATGCATTTTATATAACCCCATCTCAAAACCCTGCTGTTCACCTGATGCTCCTGACTGATTGACAATACCATAATGTAACCTAACTACTAGCGTCTTGATGCTTATTGCTTTAGTGCGCTATATATAAATGCAAAAATAAATAAATACATTTGATATGCATTTGATAAGAACCCCAATAAATGTAATGACCCAATACATTTTATATAAATTTTATATACATTTTATTACCCCCTGTGATCAGGGTTTCCCTGCTCAGACGGGAGGGGCCACAAAGAAGGGCCCACTAATAGCGGCTCAGACCCTAATGTGGATGGAACCCCAACCCGACTAGTTGGCTCTATCGAAGTCCTTAGGAAAGACAACTGCCTGGAAGAGCTGTCCCTATGGTCACAAGTCATGTCGTCGAACAAACCTCTCGACACTAGTAACGCAGGAAGGGAACAATGACAAAGGACTATGGCAGACCCATAACGAGAATAGAGGGGGCAGGGTTATAGATTATACCTGGTTGTTGGACAACAAGAACATTGCTGATTAATGTGAAACAAAAGAACATTGCTGATTGGCCCTTAACAATGGCGGCCTCTGTAAAACTGAGCACTAGTGAAACAATATGTCAGAGTCGTTCTACTTGTTGCAGGAAACCTGTGGACTCGCGACGGCGGAGGAATTCATACTGTGTTTGGCCTAGGACGACTGATGGGGCAGCAGAGAGGAAAAGCCATCCCTACCACCAACAGCCCAACACCTGAATAGAGCTCATCTTGGAAAGGGCGGGACTGAAGGATGTTTCCCTGACAATTTACTTTCATATTGAACTTTGAAGCCCTGACTAAAGGTGATAGTTGGTTTATATAACCAGCTTCTCGCGTCAATTCGTACCCTCAATACATTGTATATACATTTTATATTGTATATACATTTTATATAAAATAGATATACATTTGATAAGAACCCTAATGAATTTGATATAAAAATACAACTTTGAGGGCTCTCCCATTAGTCTGATATTGCACTACAAAATAAAAAAGCACACATTTAATACACACTATTACTAGCATCTGACACATTTCATAGTAATATTTCGCTATTTGGTCACCAGCCACCATGTATAGTATGTTATACATATTTGCGCAGACTTGATTGAACAGCGATAGCTATATTTATGTATTTTACAACAGATCAATACTCTTTACAGCGATACACAACTTTTATAACTGTTGTTATATATATTATAGTGCAGCGGTCGCTGCACTAAAGTTAAGATGAGTATCAAGTTCCATAGGAAACCGAAAAATTGAATTGCTATTAACTTGTGACTTGCAAACAAAACTTTTGTCACCGGCCTCCCCAGACTGGACATTTTGGGAAAGATTCATTAAAAAATGAAAGTGTCTTTCCGAAAGCAAAAAACAGCTGTTTTCGGTCTACTCCCCTTAATTTCCCCATAGAGAAAAATTTAAAATGTCTGCGCAGCACACAGCAAAAACCGCTGGACAGAATTGGACCAAGTACAATACAACTTGGGCACGAACCGTTGACTCGATTTATGGGAGGGGTCTGCGGTTATTCAGTCCATTAGTTGTTCAAATATTTGATGGTGAAAGGGGTTCCCCCTTCTCCCAAAATAAAAGCTACATCTCCCATGGTGCATTGCAGCAGAGAGGCTGAAAGGTGTTTCAGAAATATAAAAAACTGCAGTTTTTCCCCAAAATTCTATTGCTAATAACTTTTCATTTGCTGGATGGATTTAGATGAAATTTACAAATCAAAAACTCTGTCAATGCCTCCCAGCCCCAAATGCACATTTTGTGAACAATACGTTAGAAAATGAAAAAGTTATTAAGAAAACAAAACACCACAGTTTTGCAGTTTTCAGGCCATTCATTTTCCTATAAGAAAGAAATGCTGTTTCTGAACAGCCGTAGCACGAAAACCGCTGGGTAGATTGGGACCAAGTAAGAAACAACTTGAGCACAAAGCATTGACTTAAAACGCTTGACTGGTTTGGGGTACATCCATCCAGTTGTTTTTAAAATATTTGACACAGACAGTGTTGCCCCCTGCTCCTTAAAATCTTTATATCGGCCTTGGTGTTTTTTTACAGCAGGGAGGCCGAGCGAGGCTAAAAACTTTAGTATTGCTGGATGGACTTGGATAACATTTTCCAAACAAACAGTTTGTCAAGAGCTCCACTATACTGAAAATGTTGGGAACAATTAGTTACAAAATGAAAAAGTAATTAAGAAAACATAAAAATGCTGTGTTCAGCCTACTTGCACTCATTTTCCCATAGAGAAAAAGTGAAGTTTATTTAACGGCTGTAGCGTGAAAACCGCTTAGTATATTTGGACCAAATAAGAAACAATTTGGGCACAAAGCATTGACTTAATTTTCTTGACTGGTTTGGGGTAAATCCATCCAGTTGTTTAAAAACAATTCACCTGAGAACGGGGGTCCCCTGTACCATGAAACCGTTTATTGGTCTTGGTGCTTTGCAGCAGAGAGAGTCTAATAACGTTTGACTTGCAGGATCGATTTGGATGACATTTTCGAAGCCAAAGGTTTGTCAAGAGCCCCCCAAACTGGAAATGTTGGGAATAATTCATCAAAAAATGAAAATGTTATTAAGAAAACATAAAAACACAGTTTTCAGCCCACTCCCATTTGTTGTCCCATAGAGAAAAAGTGAAGTTTCTGGACAGCCGTAGCATGAACACCACTAGGCTTATATGGACATGTGGTGAATCTAATGGTGTCATCAGTTCTTTTCCTGGGACATCCTCTTCCCATGTAGCCAAGGTGTTGGGAATCCAGTTCGGGCCATCTCGGAGGCTAGTAATATGCCTGCAACTAGTACACTTCATGGCCATTTCCGTTCCTCTCCTTGTTCGCCACTCGCAGCCCCCAACGTTTCCAGAGTATTCAAGTTAGCACACAAGACTCCATTAGCTATGCCTCGTTCCTTCCAACAATGCTGGAGGTTGCCATGGAAACGCTGGCTGCCGTTGCACCGTTGTCCTGGGTCACGTTACCTTCGACGTCATACCGCTAACGGCAAGTCAGGTGACATTAGTATAAACCCCACCCAACCCAGGAAGTGTTGCTTCTGAATCTACTTTCTTTCTAGCCTCACGCTTATAGATTCATTGTTGCTTCTTACAAATTTTTGACCCATTTCTGCTTTCACAGAACTCTTTGTCTTGCTCCTTGGTTTCGTCGCTTGGTAATGTTGATATCCCGTTACCCTGACCACAGAACTCTGCTACGACTTGCCTTGCCTGCTGTATTTTGCCTGGATTCATGTGCTGTATCGAACTTTGCTCCTGTTTTTGGATTTGCTTTGCCTCACGTTTGCTCAACCAGATCTTTTTGGAACTTTGTTGACCTTGGAACGTTTATTGGATTGCCTTCGCTTCTCGATTCTCTGCAACTACGAACTGTTGGAATTTTTCTACAAACTTATGTGCTTGGACTAGAGACTGCCATACAAGCACCTTATTAGGCGTCCTTGTGCCGGCAGTGTTAGGTTTGTCATCTTGGGACCATTTCTTGAATATAACTGTTGCCTTACGACCACGCTAAGACATTTTGGGATTTTTGATACTTCACGGATCCAGATCAACATTTTCTATGGGTAAGACCTTGTTATACATCCTTGCTTAGTTAGAGAAGGAGTTGATAGTTTCTTTCTTCTTTCTAATTGTGACTCTTTCATCTGTAGGATATTGCCCAGCTAGTTGCTCCCTTATTCTGATATAGTTGAAGACTATAAACACGTGAGTTACTGCTGGTTCTTCTAGTTGAATATCTTTTGTTGTAACCATGTTGAATACTCATTGCGTGTTTTTTCATTGCAGCCAGTTGTCCTCTGAGCCTAATACCATCTACACTCGGCTGTCTTCCTGGGGCGACATTCCATCTTTCAGGAAATCCACCTTCCAAAATAGTCCTTCAGTACTATTGGAAGATGTATTGTAGGGAAGAATTCTTCACCTACACTACGAGGTCAACCGCTCACGAGGTGTACTGCATAGAATGCCCCTGTAAGCTCAGGTATGTCGGGCAAACTATGCGGAGTGTAGGCTCAAGAATTTAGGAACATCGGTCAAGGATCAGGTGCAAAAACCTCACATCCCCCCTCGTACAACACTTTCTTGACAAAAAACACACCACACAAGATATTAGCTGGTGGGTCCTTGAAAGAGTTCGGGACAGTCCTAACGTTCAAGGACGCCTACTGAATCTTGAATGAAGATGGATCCATAGACTGGATTCGGTGCAACAGGGCCTCAAAGAACAACAGATTTTTCCATCTGAGTGAGAGCCAGGCACCTTTGGAATACGATCACCACAAGACGCTTTTCATCTATTTGTGAAGCCGTTAGCTCACCCCGAGCTCCGTGCAGACCATTCCTCTACTTAGAGGCACAGTCCTCCACGATGGGTTCGTAGCCGCGCACCCTCCAGCTCCGATTTTTCTGCTGGAAACTCTGCGCGATGCCACCGCCAGTCAGCTTGCACACCTAACTACGGGTCATCCGTACTTACCCACGGGAGTTCCACTCCAGAGATGAAACCCCGATGCGACAGCATTGGGTTCACGGCCCGGCTTGTGCTGGCCACACCTGCATAATGGACCAGAACCACTCACAGTTCAAGTTTACCCTCTGCTGTAATTTCGGCTCTTGCAACATACATTATGCAGAGCTCTGCACGTTTGGAGGACTCCGCCCCATCCATGCATTGCAACTTAACATTTTGGTTCCGCATTCCGTGAGCTATGACCAACCCGGTTTTGCCACGCAGCACGCCTTGATTGGCTAGCCTGCCCACACACCCTCCAGAATGATGCTTGCCGGAGTTTCGGTCAACCCGGCCCCGCCACGTATCATTGGCTAGCCGTTCTACACACCCTCCACAGGAAGACTGTTCTCGGCCACAGCCGTCGCTGCCTGCTAGACAGTCACTGCAGTCCAGCGGACGTGTTCTGCACGGACACACTCTATCGCTCCGGCAGCACCACTAGGACAGTGCCTTCTGCAATTCATCTCGGGTAATGTGGTTTTTCGTTTGCCTTAACCCCACTATGCGCACCCGCTCATCCACCTGGGCCGCAGTAACTGAGGATTGATTTGTCCCATTCACATCGTCCTTTCGTTTCACACATTAGGAGGAACGGGATTTCCTCGCCCAGCCGCCAGAGCCACGCTCCAGTCTTCTGTACTAGCTGGCTCCTTTCTGACGTACTCCACGACCGATACCCGCCACCCAAGAGCCACCCACCTAACAGCACAGGTACATTCATGGGACCCTAGTGTCCTGAGTCATGTCTTTTTTTTCCCTTTTTTTTCTCTCTTTTCCGTCAATTAGCAGGCCGGCAGATATAGCACCATACTCTAGCTTCAATATGAACGGGGGCCTCTACTTGACTTATGGCTTCACCCCCCCTTTTTTAAGTCAGTTTTCACTCAAACTGTGACTTTTCTCACACACTGTGTGAGCGCACCCAACTTTGACTCCCCCTTGTTTGCCTCCACTTTCAGAGCAAGCCGCCCTTCTGGCTACTCTAGTCCGGAGAATGAGTTCAGCTCTCCCACATCCAGTGTAATAGCAGTGCTGATTTACCGGTTCTTCCTGGCCTAGAAGCCTGCCTCACAACCAAGATTCATGACAAGGTCCCAGTGGTGAGTAAGGTTCTTTCTTTCCCACCACCACTTTCCAACTCTATCACCACGTGTTGATTTCCTTGCTACTGCATTTCCTGTGCCCTTTATTCTTGCATTTAATGTTTCCAATAGAACCACCCACACAGTTCCCATTTTTACATAATTCAATTATGGGTACTACCAATCCCAGTGATGTCCAGAAAGAACTAAGGAGCTCACACACAGGAACACCCTTTTGATTACTGTTTTCTTGTGTTTTGATTTTTTTTTACCACAGGGGCCTCTTATTTGCCCTGATAAAGGCGGTTCATTGAAAGTAATACTGTTCCGGCTGATGCAATTGGAGCTGGACATTTCCGCCGCCGAAACGTGTACCAAACGCAAGGGGGTTATTCGTATCAATAAGGATTTTTTGGGTCTATGGACTATTTATTACCAGACCTATATTTGAAACCAAGACTACGGTCCCCCTGCCACGTTGGCACCTGTAATATCATCGAAAAATTTAGATATTGTGTTTAATACGGCACCTGCAAGCAATAGCATCAGAAAATTTAGATGTTGTGTTGAATACGGTGTACGGGTAGCACCCTACACCCACCTTTTGCACTGAAGCACAGCCTTTATGACTTCACAAATGTGCTACATGATCAATGACTTTGCACTGATCTTTGTATGAAAGCTAAACTGTGATTCCTTATCCATTTGTGGTTTGATTATTTAGTTTTCCACACACAAATTATTTAGAAATATTTTCCTGCTCATGTCCGAATGTTTTTTATTTTAATTGAATATGTTTCATTTTAATACAAACCACGTTTATTCACCATCATGGTTGTATGTGATCTTCTTTGCTCAACCCTTACTTTCTTTCTGGACATCCCCATGGAGTAGTAATTTAGAGGTTTTCCCAAGAGTACCACCAATACCAGGATTCCCATCATTATGATATATTTGTTGCATTTATTGCCAACATTTGGGGACACAGCTGGTCAGTAGCAGTACCAACTTTTCTAGGTTCATGGACAACCGCTCATAGGCCAGGATAGTAAGTCCACGTGAGGGATCTTACATATTCAGAAGCCTACATTAGAATCACCATGGAGCCTGCCGTTGACCCTTTAGCGGCTTTGGCTCAGTTGGTGGCGGAATTACGCACTGACTTGAGTGCGGCTCATGATGCTACGCAACGTCAGATTGGTGAATTACAGTCTGGCTTGCAGTCAGGTTCAGGTGCCTTGACCCCTCCTTCCGATTCAGTTTCAGGTGGGGCAACTCCGCCACAGGAGAACGTCCCTGATTACATGGCGGCCCAGTTCCCTTTAGCGCCTCCCGAGTGTTTCTTCGATGACCCTAAGACTCGACTACCAAGGCTGCTTTTGTTCTGTCCTACCTGGGCGGGCTGGCAGCGGTTTGGGCTAACCCATTACTGGAACAGGGTAGCAATCTCCCATTTGATAGTGATGCTCTTATTACTGCCATGTCAAGAGTATTTGAAACACGCTATAAGTCCCAAGCTTCTGATTTGGAATTGCTTTCTTTGCAGCAAAAAGATACATTTCTTCTTGCATACTTAGCCAAATTTAACCAATTGGTAGCTGAGACAGACGGGCCAGACGAAAAGAAGGGGGCTTTGTTCTACAAGGGCCTGTCTGATATTTTAAAGGACGTATTGGCCACAGTACCTGTCATTCCTACGGGCTTTCCGGAGTTAGTGGATCTTGTCTTGCAAATTGATGCAAGAAGAGACGAACGGAAAGGGGAGAAAAGAGGGGTTCCATTTATTCCCAATACTCATGTAGGTACATCATCAGCAGCACCTGAACCCATGCAGATTGGGTGGTACGGGGTCCCTTATCGGTTGAAGAGAGAGAAAACCGAAAGACAAACAATCTATGTTTTTACTGTGGGTCCGCTGAACATTTTTTGAGACAATGCCCCAAGAAACCCCGGAAACAGGAAAATGCCAAAGCTTGGCAATAGAGGGAGTCCCTTTGCCGAGCCGTAATGATCAGGGCTCCGCTTCTATGGTTCTGTTTACTATCTCTGTCACTTGTTGTGTTCTGATCAGGAATTGTCCCAGGCAGAGACCGTCTTGGATTCCGGAGCAACCGGAAATTATGTGGATGCACAGTTTGTACGGGACAATCAGATTCTGCTTATTTCTAAGCCCTGTCCTGAACTGGTCAATGCAGTGGACGGTACCACTCTATTATCCGGGTTGGTAACTGAATGCACTGTCGAACTTAAATTGGTTATTGCACCAGGGCATTCAGAAATAATGACGTTCGATGTCATTGCAGCACCCCAATTCAAATTGATTCCCAGGTTGCCTTGGTTACGAAAACACAACCCTGTTGTCAATTGGGCTCCCGAGGCATTGGTTTTTGACTCTACTTATTGTGAAAAGTATTGTTTGTCTGGGGATTCAACAGGGAGTCCGAGCTGTGCTATATTGGATTCACCTCGTGTCATAGGAGCCGTTACCACCACTTCCTTGCCTAGGGAGTACGAGGATAACAAGGATGTTTTCGATAAGAAGGGTGCGGAGGTTCTTCCTCCTCACCAACCTTATGATTGCCCTATTGATTTACTCCCGGCTGCCACGATCCTTTCAGGGCGTATGTACTCCCTGACTCAGAAGGAGGATCTGGTGCTTAAGGAATATTTGGACAAGTCTTTGAAGTCGGGTTTTATTCGACCATCCTGCTCTCCTGCGGCTTCCCCACTTTTTTTGTTCTGAAGAAGGAGGGGGACCTGCGTCCCTGTATTGATTATCGCGCATTAAATGCAGTTACCATCACGAATCAATATCCGATTCCGCTTATCTCCGTTCTCTTGGACCAGCTAGGTTCTTCTGTACTATTCACTAAATTGGACCTACATGGAGCATACAATTTGGTGAGGATGAGGAAGGGAGATGAGTGGAAAACAGCATTCAAGACCAAGTATAGTCTTTACAAATATCTGGTTATGCCGTTCGGATTATGCAATGCCCCGGCCACTTTTCAATGTTTCATCAATGATGTCTTCCATGATCTACTGGACAGATATGTTATTGTATACCTTGATGACATCTTGAGCTATTCTCCATCATATGAATGTCATGTCCACCATGTATCCACAGTATTACAAAGGTTAAGAGACTATAATCTCTATGCTAAGCTCGAGAAGTGTATATTTCACGCCACCTATGTCAAGTTTTTCGGTTATGACATCACTAACCTGGGGGTCCGTATGTCAAATTCCAAAGTCAAGGCCATACTGGAATGGCCCATTCTGACCTCTGTCAAAGCCCTACAATCCTTTCTAGGATTCTCAAACTTTTACATGCAGTTTATATGTTCTTTTTCGGCAACTGTGGCTCCATTAACCCCCCTTAAGAGTTCTAAACGGGCTTTCCTGTGGACAGAGGAAGCACATATCACTTTAGATAAGCTTAAGTCTGCCTTAACCTCAGCTCCAGTCCTCCAACATACTGATACTGCCAAACCCTTCTGCTTCAGATCAGGCAGTTGGTGCTGTCCTGTCACAGTTATGTACTGATATGGGTTGTATGCACCCCGTTGCATACCATTCCAGAAAACCTATGAAGTATGAGGTGAATTACACAATTACGGAATGAGAGCTGCTGTCCGTACGGGATGCTTTCAAAGTATGGAGCCACCACCTTCTTGGTACGGATACTCTGGTTCAAGTCTTTACGGACCACTGCAATTTACTTGCCTTGCAGTCTGCGAAATGCACCATGGCTAAACATGCCAGGTGGCATGAGTTTTTTTCTAAATTCAACTTTGTCCTAACATTTCGTCCTGGGTCACTGCACTCCAAAGCCGACGCTCTTTCCAGAATGTTTGGAGAAAAGACTGTGCGGGCAGAGAACGGTAACTTGTTTTTACCCAATCAAGTTATTTGTACTTGTACTTTGAAACCTTCTCTCAAAACTGTTATACAGGAGTGGGTGGCTACAGAACCGCCAGAGATACACAAACAGCATGTGAATGTTGTCCAATCCTTGCCCTATGTTAAGGGTCGTTTGTATCTTCTGGATTCTGAGACCAGATTGACCATTTTACGCTGGTGTCACGAGCTCCCTCATGGCAGCACACCCTGGTGCTAAGAAAACCATTTATTTGTTAAAAAGGTGTTGTTGGTGGCCTTCATTATCAAAAGATTGTCGGATTACGTTACCTCCTGTACGGTGTGCGCCCAATTCAAAAGCAGCAGAACCAAGCCTATGGGATTATTGCAGCCACTTCCCATACGTAAAAGACCCTGGATAATGATTTCTATGGACTTTATTGTTGAACTTCCGTTAGTGCAAGGTTATGATGCGATTTGGGTTGTGATTGACCTTTTTACGAAACTGGCGGTTTTCGTTCCATGTCAGGGTTTGCCTACAGCCCCTGCCTTGGCATGTTTGTTTTTGCATCACATTTTTCGTTTTTTTGGCCTACCAGAAATCATTGTCTCGGAAAGGAGTTCTCAGTTCACCTTCCGTTTTTGGCATCACCTTACTACTGCCCTGGGGGTTGATGGTCGTCATTCTAGCGCATACCACCTGAAAACCGATGGTCATACTGAGTGTTTGAACGCTACCCTTGAACAATATCTACGCTGCTTAACATTACAACACCAAGAGACCTGGTTATCGGTGTTGGTGGCAGCCGAGTTTGCCTACAACAACTCGATGCATGCTTCTACGGGGACTTCCCCCTTTTTTGCTTTCTATGGTCAGCATCCAAGGTCATTACCACTGGATCTCCCGTTACTATCAGACAGCCCAGCAGTACAAGATTGTCTTCGGGACCTTACTGCTTTACATGAACAGGTGCATGGTCATCTAAAAGAGGCGCAGGACCGTGCTAATCGCCTTCGTTCCCCTGCACCTGTGTACCAGCCGGGGATGATGGTCTAACTTTTCACGAAGAATCTCCGTATTCCTATGCGGAGGTGTTTGATTCCGCGGTATGTGGGTCTGTATCCTGTCTAGGACATAATCAACCCATTGGCGGTAATGTTGGACTGGCCCAATACCTGGAAGATACACCCTGTTTTTCATGTATCTTTAGTAAAGCCTTGCTCTGAACATACCAGGGTTCCGGTACGTCCACCTCCAATCATGGTACAAGGTAATGAGGAATATGAGGTCAAGGCTATGTTAGATTCCAAGTTGGCTTGGGGGTCAGACTTTATCTTGTCGAATGGAAAGGTTACGGTCCTGAGGATCGCACCTGGGAACCTGAGTCGAACCTTCATGCCCCCCAGTTACTGGCCCAGTTTCTTGCATCTCACAGGGGTATTGCATCTTTGGGAGAGGATGCTGTTAGGAATCCAGTTCGGGCCATCTCTGAGGCTAGTAATAGGCCTGCAACTAGTACACTTCATGGCCATTTCCGTTCCTCTCCTCGTTCGCCACTCGCTGCCCCCAACGTTTCCAGAGTATTTAAGTTAGAACACAAGACTCCATTAGCTATGCCTCGTTCCTTCCAACAATGCTGGAGGTTGCCATGGAGATGCTGGCTGCCGTTGCACCGTTGTCCTCGGTCACGTTATCATCGACGTCATGCAGGTAACGGCAAGTCAGGTGACATTAGTATAAACCCCGCCTAACCCAGGAAGTGTTGCTTCTGAATCTACTTTCTTTCTAGCCTCACGCTTATCGATTCATTGTTGCTTCTTACACATTTTGACCCATTTCTGCTTTCACTGAACTCTTTGGGCCTCATTACGACCCTGGCACTGACAGAATGAAGGGGGCCGGTACGGGACCGGCCCCCTTCATTCCGTCAGGGCCGATTACGAGGTTCTCTTTGCGGGACCCGGATCATACATCTGGTAAAACCAGGCGTCTTTTCCGGTCCCGCGAGGGGTATAGGGAGGTAACAACGGGACACTTGTAATGTGCCCATTGTTTCCTCCCTCCCCATTCCCATTGAGCCCTATAGTGGCTCAAATGGGAATGCTTCCTGCAAGGAGGATTTACCGGGTCCTCCTATGTCGGAATGACCTGGTAAGTCCCCATTGCAGGAACCCGGTAATGGAGCCCGGTTTGGAGGCCCTTTGGCTTGCTCCTTACTTACGTTGCTTGGTACTGTTGAAATCCTGTTACCCTGACCTCGGAACTCTGCTACGACTTGCCTGCTGTATTTTTCCGGGATTCATATGCTGTATCGAACCTTGCTCCTGTTTTCGGATTTGCTTTGCCTCACGTTTGCTAAACCAGATCTTTTTGGAACTTTGTCGACCTTGGAACGTTTATTGGATTGCCTTTGCTTCTCGATTCTCTGCAACTACGAACTGTTGGAATTTTTCTACAAACTTATGTGCTTTGACTAAAGACTACCATACAAGCACCTTCTTAGGCGTCCTCGTGCCGGCCGTGTTAGGTTTGTCATCTGGGACCATTTCTTGGATATAACTGTTGCCTTACCACCACGCTAAGACATTTTGGGATTTTTGATACTTCAGGGATCCAGATCAACACTTTCTATGGGTAAGACCTTGTTATACATTCTTGCTTAGTTAGAGAAGGAGTTGATAGTTTCTTTCTTCTTTCTAATTGTAACCCTTTCATCTGTAGGATATCGCCCAGCTAGTTGCTCCCTTATTCTGACATAGTGGAAGACTATAAACACATGAGTTACTACTGGTTCTTCTAGTTGAATATCTTTTGTTGTAACCACATTGAATACTGATTACGTGTTTTTTCATTGCAGCCAGTTGTCTTCTTGGGCTAATACCATCTACACTCGGCTGTCTTCCTGGGGCGACATTCCATCTTCCAGGCAATCCACCTTCCAAGATAGTGCTTCAGTACTATTGAAAGTTGTATTGTAGGGAAGAATTCTTCGCCTACACTACGGGGTCATAGGCCAGGATAGTAAGTCCATGTGAGGGATCTTACACAAGGGCCCTCAGCTGCTACCTGATCCTGACACCGGAAGCGGCTACATGAGGGAGGACCACATGGGGAGGTGACCCTCGGGGGAGGACCTGACATCAAAGTCACATACCCCCCATTCCCATTCAGGGATGTTCCATTCCTTCCTCGTGCCTTGATGGTATATTGTAACACTCTCAACCACCTGCCAAATCTGCTTCAAGTGTTTCCAAATATCATCCCAAGAATAGTGTATCAACAACTGAGATGAGGAAAAATCTGGGAACGGTGATGATTACTCCCAACAAGATCCAACCTCAGTTTCACCAACATCACATAAGAAACAGTTTAACAACAACTGAGAAGAGGAAGAGGCAAGAAGCAATGAGGACTACTCCTAATGCAAACCTGGATCTGCGGTCTTGTCATTGGCCAAATTCAATTGGTCCGACATGTTTCAAAATCATACCGGGAAGAGAAGCATGGAGTCCTCTAGCTCAAGGCAGAGCGAAGTACTGTCAGCAATGCGGGAGTCCAAGCAGCTACACAGAGCAAGAGGACTAGCCTGGGAGTGACGCACTTGAGGAAGCTCCTTGCAGACTGGAAAGAAGCATGGGGAAGCAAGTCGTGCTTCCGGACCATTGCTAAAAACAGGAAAGCCAACCAACGTTCAAACGCCTACTGGAAATGCGAGAAAGGACAGGAAGCAACGTGAGAGCAGGAGAAACATCCGGCTTGGAGTAGGGAATGGCGCAAAGACAAAGAGAGAACTCATGAGCCCAGGGAAAGGTTTGGGATGCCGAGGCACCGTCGGGTGGCAGAACGAAACCCTTAGACAGTGGGACTGAGGTCTGGGACCCTCAGTAGGAGCTTGGCAGAGACCAAGATTCGGAAACCAGAGAGACAGTTCCTGATGTGTTGTCAAAGAGACTGCATAGAAGTCCTCGGAGGAGAATATACCAAGTGTTTGGAAGAAACTGAATACCTGTCCTGGCAGGGGAGTATACCAGGCAAAGGCAAGTGTTTGAAACAAACTGCATACAAGTCGTGGCAGGAGAGTGTACCAGGCGAAGTCAAGTGTTTGAAAGAAATTGCATACAAATCCTGGCAGGAGAGTATACAAGGCAAAGTCAAATATGAGTGATGAATAATAGTAAGAAGAGAATTTCATGCAAGAGCCATGCCTTTAAGATTATGAATTGTTATGAATGAGGAAATGAGCCTGGCAAAGAAATATACCAGGTGACCTGCAAGTCTGGAGCCTGCAACCAAAGTGTAGGACAGCGACAGGAGAATCACAAGGAAGACATTTAGCCTCAATATTTTTAACTGTCTTGAATGTGGAAGAAAACCTCAGTCATTTCCTCCGGTACTGTGAACACAACAAGACCAAGGTGTTGTCCTCTTACATTATAAGGAACTTGGTTATTTTTTGTTTGAACTTTTCGTTTTGGAAGAAAACGAATCTGGGGAAGGAAGTCGTTCCCTGGAACTGTGAACATTGTCCACTTGGATCTTTTTGGTTGGAATTTTCCTTTTGTGTTGGATTTGAACATTTGTGCACTTTGAAACTCAGAGATAATATCCTTTGCACCTTAGAGTAAGATTTAGTGTGAGGGCCAGGATAGGATTTCGGACACAGGACATATTTTTACTTTCGATATCTTGACAAAGGACAGACCGATTGGTTTTGGTTGAGGTAGGGAACCTCCTCATAGTACAGGGAAAGAAAGGCATTTTTCGACCCATTTCAATCATTAACTAAAAGTTTGTAGCCAAACTCTGAGTCCTCTGTGTCCGCGTCTCATTCTTGACTCTTCACAGACCAAACTTTGGAATGAACTCTCCCATGACCTTACAGAGTCTAATATTGTTACCGACATCAGAAAGAGACTCAAAACTCTTCTGTTTATGTAGTCACTACTAGGGGAACACTGATTGTTTTTAATGATATTGCTTAGGTGACCTGGCCATAGGTGCTATATAAATACCAATACCAATAACAATAGCAATAACAATAACAATAACAATCACATCCAGCTACAGGTTGGGAGTGGGAAAGAAGACACCATCTGAAGTTGGGGATTTGGGGGTGGAGAGCCAGTTACGGGTAGAAAATTGTCCGTTTATCAGTAAAAGACTGCATGAATCTCACAAAATTATTGCGGCAACGCCACAAGATGCACTCAGAATAAAATGTGCGTCACACGAAGCAACAAGTGATACAGGGTAATGGGATAGGGTTAGAGAGGGAGAAAGTAACTGAGTGGAGTGAGAGGACCTGGAACAAAGCATGACAAATGTAGAGTGACTGCAAGATCGTTGAAGACTTTGGGGGTAGTGTACTGGGGGAGGATCGCCTGGGAGGAGCACAGGGCCCAGAGTGGTGAGGAGATCCCGTGGGATGAGAGGCAGTATTTGTCCTCTGAATGGAAGTGCCTTTCTGGGTTGCCAAACCACATAATGGCATATTGTCATTATAATGTCCCTGACGCACATATAAGATCTGTAACCCAGGGTACAAGTTCCATTAAATCTGAGCAAGCCTTGTTAACACAATGATCTTTTTCAGGATGAACACCCTCCTTACTCCCAAAGGTATAAGGTAAAAGAACTCAAGGTCTGTGGTTTGTGTAGTATACTGCGTGTCAAAGACTTGATTCATAGTGGCAACAAGGGCGTCACAGTCATATAGTACCAGACTATTGGATTTCAGCAAAGGATTCACCCACGCAGCAGCTGTACCACTTAAATAAGGCAAAACTGCTGCATTAGTGGTGGAAGTGGGGAAAGAGGCTGGGCGACATAGGAAGTGTAATATGCACTGATTCATGAACGTTCTGTAGTTCTTCGGATCACCCAAGAAACGTTCAGGAGGTGCCAGAGGGTACTGATTGGCCATCAACACAGGCGTAGGTGCCCGGATCGGGGAAGGAAACCCTAAACCAAAGACTGATGCCCCTACAGCACCTTGAGAAGGGGGTAAGTTAATCATGCCCTGAAGGAAGTCTATACAATGGCGTAATGCGTCATGGGCAGAGGTAAGATTGCTACATAGATCAGTAACTATCTGCATAATGGTGGCTAAGGCCTACGTAGGCTCTCTCCGGACTGTTTTCAGCTTCTATTCCTGTTACTCACCGCACTGCCCGTGGCGTTGAGTAAGGCACCTGAAGCAGTCGACGGGGTACTGGCAACAGGCAATCCCGAGAACCTCCAAAGCCAAGGTTTGTCTGTAACCGAGGCCTCCTCAACTCGGGGGAGCTCTTTACTATGATACGCCCCTCTGCTGGATTATACAGACAGAGGAGTAAATCAAATTAAAGAGTGGGGAACACACACACGCCACTAAACCACAATGCTTTAAGGGGAATAAGATAAAAGATTAATACTGATGGAATGGTGTGGAGACAGCTATGAATTCTAGTTCTTCCCAGTTATACCTTATGGTAAGAGACAACAGCTAGATGATGTAAGGCCCTACAAAAAGAGAGAACTATTATCAATAACAGGATTTCAGTAGGAGGTTCAAAGTATGAGAAGGACAGGTCGAAAAAGGTTTACCATCACAGGGAGTGACAACTCTGTTTGTCCCAGGAAGTCAATGGCAACAACGAAAGGATAAAATAATAAACAGGGAATTAGTAGAGGTAAGTAACCCGAAGGGCATGAGGGTCGCGCTAGGTCCGGGATGGTACACAAGCTGCAAAGCGTCTTGGAGTGCACTGTAGAGGAGTGTAGGTTCTGTAACAAGTCCTGAGTGGGCTGAGGGTATTACCGTTTGAATAGAAAGTATGTAGCAAATTGTAATGTATCAAAGGATTGTCTCAAAACAGAAGGAAACTGAGAGCAAGGTTGTGGAATAAGTAAACAGTTTGAGGAAGAATCCAGAAAGTGGTTCCTGCTTTGGAACGGAGGCAACAGGAACTCAATACAATGCAAGCCCACTGGAAGACTCCCACATAAGGGGGAAAACAAGTGTAGAGGTCGACCTTACCAGTGGTATGACTGTTACTGAAAAGACAACCTGTGCAGCTCATTGCACAGGCTGATTAGCGTTGAGAGTAATCAACACAGATGTCCGGGTGCAGACTGGGTTCGGCAACGAAACGGTAAGTAAAATGCAGTCCAATAAACAGTCCGGGTTGAGGCAGGAGTAACAGGAGTCTGGCACGTAAGACGAGAGGAATCCTTTTAGCAGACCAAGATCAGATGATGGACAACAAGCATAGGAATGAGATACAGGAGTAACGCTATGAATAGAAGCAGCTTTCTGGATTTAAACGCCAACTTTAAACCCCGCTATGGAGGCGGTTCTTTGTCAGCCCCATGACAGTGTTAGTCAGCTGACTGGTCACGTAAGCAGCTTTCTGTTTCCGTGCAGCACAACAGAGTGTTGCAGTGCGTTGTCATGGTAAGCGCCAACGCTTGGTAAACGCCAACGCTGCCAGAGGGGCATGGCCACAAGCCGAAAACGATGCTGTGTATGGAATTTGGAACCTGCTATGGCAGGGGTCCGCCAACTATTGCTAGGTGTAACTCAGCCCACACCTCAAGGAACCTGGGAGGCATGAAAGCCCCCCCTCAGGTGCAGGCAATTGGAAGGAGCTGGAACTGTGGCTGGAGTGCGTGTTGTAGCATTAGTAGCAGAAAGAAGAAGGCAGGAAGCTGGCTAACGAAGCAGAAGTGGGAGAACAAGAGAGATGGAATGTGGAGACAGCAGATTTCATATGCTTGTTCTGAGAGGGGCGTTTTCCCCAAACTTTGAAGTGCAGAGGCTGTGCAGCGGAAGGCATGCAGGAGAGCTGTCTTTCCCCATGTGAGCTTGATTGCTCTGGTTGCCGTTCAATGACCGTGTTGTAGACCGAGGTGAGGAACAGTTGTCAAGCCATGGGTCTCATGAGCGAGAGGGGCTCCATAAAAGTGTGGCCAACCGCAGACACCTTCAGAGAGGAAGGGTACGGATCCCTAAGAAGCCAGAAGAAGTAGAAGTTGTGGCATAAGTCTTGGAAGCGGTGCGACCCGCAGAACAAGTGTTAAAGAAGCCAGCAAGTGAAGCCTGGCGTTCTAATACCTTGCGCAACCATTGCCGGCAACAGTATCCAGTTCCCTATTCACTTGCGTGTGATTGAAAGCAAGCTTAAGTTGTTAGTTGTAATACATGAACAATGGAAAAGTAGCACTTGCATATATTCGGAAAGTCCTTTTACTTGCGTGAAGAGCAAACGCTGCTTAAATCCATTGTTAAACCCTTAACAGACTGTATCTACATGAAGGAGTGGTCGCGTGACACTAATTAAGAAGAGTGAACGTTACGATGATCATTACTAAAACACAACTGTGATAAAACAATTGTTGAAGTCTTTAACTTGTGAAAACTATATCAAAGAGTGGTCGCGTGTGCCTAATGGTGATTCCTAAAGATAGACTGTACTCTATTCTTTACCTTAACACGGTGCACCTTTTCATCTATAAGATGTTTAACTAAAATAAGATGTTAAACTGTATCTAATATTGAAGATAACCAGCATTGCCAAAGCCAAGAGCATACCTATGGTAAAGTGAAACCAGCATTTCTCAGAGTTAAAAAGCAATCTAATTGTTACTGTGAAGTTAATAACAGTTCAGATACATGTATGCAAGCATTATCTGAAGCTAAGAGAGTATCACCAAGGCTTTTGGGTAATTACTTGGGCTGATAGCTGGCAGGAAGGTGAATATAAAGTTGGGGAAGGGAAACTGGCAGTTTGTAAAGACTATTTTGAAGTTGCCAAAACCTGTATTGCCAAAGACTGTGAAGGACAGAGAGAAATGAGTCTTAAAGGCAAACCCAGGTTGTTATTGTGGCAGACAGACAAGAGAGGCAAAGAGGCTGCCCATTTTGAAGAGAGCTATTCGGGGGAAGAGTGCCTTGCCTACTTGAAGATGTTGACATACTTTAAAGTATATCTTGTCAATGACTGCCTAGAAGTACAAATCACTGAAGCTGTGGCAGTATATCTGGCTGTCAGTAGATGCAACATTGTAGGAGCCTAAATAAGAGGAGTACTGTGAGACAAAGGTGACTGTTCTCGTATTGAATCAAGTGGAAGTAAATTTGTTAAAGTAGAAGCAGCACCATTTGTGATGTCATCCTGACAAATATACCATTGGGAATTCTAAAATTGCAACTAAGGAAATACGGTTAACCATGAACTGTGTATCACTGACAGTTGTGGATATTGCATTTCTTTTGAACTTTGGAGAGTCTTCTTGAAGAGGTGACAAATAATCGTGGTTGGGATTGCCATTGGTGCTATTTGGTGGAAGTGGAAAGCGGATATTTAACCAAGGAGAAGAGATTTACTATCATTGGAACTTCGGTTAACAAACCTTACTTTGACTTTGAAACATCAAGAACTGATTTGAGACACTTCTTTCTTTGGTTGAATATTAGCAGAGTTGACCTTGAATCATGGGGAAGGGAATTCACCCAGGACGTCAGAAGTTTATTCCCAAACTGTGAATGTTGTTTATGTTATGTTTGTATTGCCATATATTTTCTTTGTGTATTTTTTGCTTAGTGTGAGAGCCAGATATCCTATGTTATAGTGTTTTCCATTAGCTTTGGTTAGGTATGGGAGTTCCTCATCAGAGTAGGGACGGTGAGGCATTTTATTACATTCATTTTGAGAATAAAATGGCATGTTTCGATAAATCATCAAACAGTTGTCCGCCTCGCATTACTGACCTCTCACACATTGCCAGTGGCCATGGCTAGTAGGCCCAAAAGAAAGATATTGGCACAACACATACAGAGGCCACAGCCTAAGGCCATAGCTAGTGAGACCTCAAGAAACTATGCTACATGTTCGGCCACGGCCATTGCTGAAGGCCATGGCTAGTGGGCCCAAAAGAAAACTATTGGTACAAGTACAGTAACCACATGTGATGAATCCCGAGCAATCGCCTCTGCCTTAGATGTGGAAGCCCCTTCCCATGAGGCCAGGGGGGTGAGGCCGCTATCCGATAGTCCCCCTGGAGGTGGTACTTAGCGGGAGGATCTCATGGGGCAGGAGAACCAGATTGAAAGTAGTGACAGATCCGGGAAATCCTATTGGTCAGCTGTCATTCAAAAGCTGAGAGGGAAGAGAACAATGGTGTCCGTGTTTTTGGCTCGGCAAAATCAGAGAGCTAGGCAAGCTACGTGCAGACCAGCAGAGCAGAGAAGCAGACAGTGTGTGGGAGAGAATCGCACTCACGGGAGGCCCGCGAAGCAGAAGGCCGACCGGAGAAGAGAAACGATACCTGCCGGTGAACGAGGGTGCCGGGGGTGCAGAGAAATACAGCGGAACTGCAGAGGAGATGCGTGGAACACCTAGGAAGGTCTGGTGATCCAGAGAAGCCGACGCAGATCCTAGAAGAGCTCCGCGAACAACCAGAGGGTGACGGCCAAGACCCTGCAGGTACTAGGGTGGCTTATCCCAGGGTTGGGGCGACCCAGAGGTTGCATGAGGCCCAAAGAGAAGCACAGAAGGAAGGAATCTTCACCAGGACATAAGAACCAAGTGAAGGGGGTCTGGTACCCATATTCGGAAAGCATATCTTGAACAGTAATAAAGTAGAATACAAACTTTGCATATATATGTGGTACTCACAGACCTTGGTAGAAGAGTAAACCAAGGCTGTGGGTGAAGAGAAATATAGACTAAGAGAACTGTGAGAGTAACCAAGTGAAGGGGGTCTGGGACCCATACTGGGGAAATGGTTATTAGCATACTTGGTCGAAAAACATTTGACCTTTTACTTTTGACTGAATATATGTAAAAATAAAATTGTCGAAATTGGGTCAAATTTAATTAAATATATGTATGGAGTGGGGTAAGGATATAAGCGGACTTTAGGGGGGTCTCCCATGCTTTTTCGAGCAAAGAGGAGCTAAGAAAAAAAGGTCAAATGTGAAAAGTTCAAATATTTTGGACCAAGTAGACCCAAACCGGGGAAATGCACCCCGAACAGTAAAAAAGAGGAATATGAAACTGTCAGCTCCAGAGATGGCTGCTTAAGAGCTATGCTCCTGTGCCTGCTGTTGTTGCTACTATCCTTCCTAAATAATGGCTGAAGATTCATGCCCTGCTTGGACCACCCAGCCTGCTAAGAGACAGAAAGGAGGGGAGGAGAGGAGAGAGGACAAACTATTGGACTTGCTTACCAAAGTGACGGCAGACATTGCAGAAATTAAGGCAAAGCTGCTTAGTACTGAAGAAAGGTACTTAGATCTTACTACAAAAATGGTATCTGTTGAGAAGCACCTCAATACAGTCGATGATAAAGCTCTGCGATTTGCAGATCAAGACATTTGGAGATTGAAAATGAAAGGCTGTCCCTCAAACTTTCAGAACAAGAACATTTCTCAAGGAGAAACAATGTAAGGAATGCCGGATTTCCAGAAAATGTGGCGCGTGGGAGACGTATGTCCTTTCTGGAAAAAGCATTGACTTCCATGCTCAAACTAGATCCTAAGATGCCTCTAGAAATGGAGAGGGCACATTGATCGCTGGGCCAAAAACCAGCCTTGGGGCAGCGACCCAGACACTTTATTGTCAAATTTCTAAGATTCCCCACCAGAAAGCTAATCCTTAAGAGGTCCTGTAAGATCGGTGATCTAGCGTGGGCAGGGAACAAAATAATGATTTTTGCTGACTTGAGTAAAGATGTCTTGGAAAAGAGGAAATGTTTTAATGCTGCTAAAGAAAAGGCGAGGAACAAACATTTAAAATATTATATGGTTTATCCTGCAATCATGCAAATTTTTGTGGAGGGTCAATTGCACTCATTCACTGACCACAAGCATGCAGAAGCCTTCTTGACAGATTTAGACACTGAGCCAATGGAAGCATCATCAGTGTCTCAGAAGAAGAAACTGATATATAGGCCTTTTGAATTTGGTTTGTACTTGTTTTTTTTTATATTCAGGACTAAATATGTTTTTTTATTTCCTCGGATCCTAATATTTCCTTTTTAATCCGTTATTTTAAACGGTTCTATTACTGTTTGTTATTGTTTGGTTCGGGATGTGTTTATTTGAGGAAAGCACCTCATTTCTTGAGCGCAATCTCACGCTCCTACGTGAAACTATGAACTCATACGCGACAGTGGCCACGTTTCAATGACGGGGGAGATTTCAGCTCCCAGGTGAGGCGGCGCTGCAAAGGTGGCTACTTATTATGGCACTGAGGAGGGAGATGACTGCATATTGTGGAGCTGGTCGACGGAGGGATTTGATTCAAATGTTTAGACAAAGAAAAAGTATGCTGAATACGAAAGGGAATGGTTTGTAAGCTTATCGGAATCATTTGAACAAGTGAATGCAGTAAGAGTCAGAGCCGGCTCACATGATTGCGACCTCCGTGTCATTTACTAGTAAACTTTTGCGACTGAGATAAGCAGTATCGCGAGGAGTGCTGTTTGGTTTTCAACCTCCCTCGCACGTATTAAACTGCCCGTTACATTTCCATTGAACGAACGCAGTCGCAAGTGGCAACAATTTGCTCTTAGTCTTATGGACGATCATCATATTTTACAGTAATTAATTTCTGGTACTTGACTCTACATTTTGTGACAGGCAAGGAGTTAAATGAAAATTCATGTTTGCTATTGTTTCTTTGGAATAATGCCTGTTGCTATGGACAGATTTAGCATTTCCAAATGTATGGTAGTGCCGGTCTTGTAGCACATTCTGTATTATTTAGCTGAGACAGCTTGTGAATCTACAAAATTCATTATTTAGCATATTCTGATACTCATATCCCTATCTATGCTATGCTAACACATACTGTAAATTGTTGCTTAGCAATGGGGATGGAGCGTGGATGTTGCTTTGGGAACGGTGTGTGTTGAGATGAGTGGCATTCTGCTACTGACTCCCCTGATGTTCATGCAAGTCACTTACTGTCCTTGAGCTGTTCAGTATACATGACGGCATAATCCATATGCAAAGATGCTCCTCCATTTGTTTTGGACTTGTAGCTTTAATTTCCCCATTATCTCTGAAGGGTTATGTGTCCCAGAATGCCAAAAAAAAAGAGGCAGTATTGCAGAAGCTTCTTGCGATTAATGTGGGGCAGGTTGCATGGATAGTTCGGCTGACATTCAATCCATCCCTGTCTCTCAGCTGGGTCTCCAGATTTGTTTTTTTCACTATGATCTCTCTAAATACACTATACAATGAATGCTCTGTCACGATGGGTGTCATTGGCTGAGTAATGTATGGGTGTCAGTTATACTCTTTGGAGGGCAATAGTTTGGGGCCAAAGGAAGGAACGTTTAATTAACAAACCATGAGATCTTGTCTTGAGGATATATATAGACCACATAACCACGTTGTGCGAATCGCTTAATTAGTGTGGTTCATTCTTAGCTTTTTAAAGGGAGAACTATACTGCTGGTGGCTACTTGGTTATCCCGGTAGTTTAGGAAGTGAGTTATCAGAAGTGATGGAAATAAAAATGTGGGGTGGGAACTCTGATTGTTGTGAGTGCTGGTTGCCTATAGTAAAGGATAGTATTTATTTGTACAACTCGCTTCACTGGCATGGATATACATGGTTCCATGACTCATAAAGTGATTACTAGTTGTTTGTGGTTACAGATTGGTTTCTAGATAAGCTTGTCATGGATGATTGGAAGGATAGAATGAAATTGTTATAATGAGGGCATAGGTTACTGGGGGTATGGTTAGGAATATCTTTAGTAATGTACATAATAGAACTTTAGTTGAGCCTGATTTCTGTTGGACTCCTTTCAATCGAAATTATTACATGTTTTTGTGTAGTGTTTTGTGTTTGTTTTTGTAAAGGAAGATAGGATATTTTACACTCTAGCTTTGTATATTGCCAAAGGTCTAACGTGTCTACATTTACTGTTCGAAATGTCAGGTGGCTGCTTTAGTCCACTTAATAGTGCAAATTCTAGGTGAGATCAATTCTGATACAATTGCAGAATACCAAAGTCGAAGTTTGAATACTTGGAAATGTAATATACATGGGGTTGTTATCATTAGGTACGTGTAACGTGAAAGGTTCAAATTGCCCAATAAAGAGAAAGAAAGTATTGTCTAAGCTCTGGAGGGAAAGAATTGGTGTGATTTTTTTTTTTTACAAGAACCCCATTTAGCAGAAGGTACTAGGAACCTCCTTACTGACTCAAAATACTCAAAAATGTGCCTAAATTGTTATTCGTCAAAGTCAAGAGGTGTAGGGATTTTATTTTGAAGAGGGTTGGGTGTATATTTAGCTATGGATGATGAGGGACGTATCATTCTGGTCGAATTAAAATATGAAGGCAAACTTATCCCTGTAGGTCCTATATATGGTCCATGTGTTGGAGGGGGAAACTTCTTTGAATCCTTAACAAAATGGTTAAGCAGCGTGGGAGGGGCATTAGTGATCTTAGGAGGGGATTTCAATTGCATATTGGATTGCAAGATGGATAGGTCTTCAACATGTTCTTTCACTGGCCAAAAATCAAGTAAAGAATTAAAAGAATGTATGGATATATTTGATTTGGTTGATATTTGGCGATATTTACCACACGGGAGAAAAAAATTCTCATTTTACTCTCCAGTTCATGATTCTTTTTCCAGAATAGACTATGTTCTTGTTTCCAATAAACTAGTTGAAACCGTCATTGAGGCAAATATCTATGAGCGACATCACTCGGATCACTCATTAGTTGAGATTAAACTAAACTTTGGGTTGAGTAGGCAAAGTTTCTACAGGTGGAGACTTAAAGCGTTCATCCTGAAGCAAGAAAATGCTTTAAAGGCTCTTTGTAATCCTATAGTGAACTACTTTTTTTTTTTTTTAAAAACTTCAATTTTTATTCAGGTTTACAGAAAAACAGTTTCCCCATGTCCCCCCCACCCCGCACCCCCACCGCCCCAACTTGTGCCCACCCCCCCTGTCCAATGCCCAAGCCCAATCTGTTGTGCCGGGAGACTCGCCGAGTACAATCCCTCCAAGTGTGATGCAGCTGATGCCCTTAGTACCGTCTGGTCTGGTGCCGTCCCGCCCCGGGTGCTGGGCTTCCCCGACCGCTGAGGTGCCAACCTCCGCGTGGATGCCCCATTGGGACCGGGATCTCTCACCGGAAGGATTAGTGGATCTCCCATCCCCAAGTTTGTTGTATTCCATACCAGTTTGTAAGGAAGGCGCTGGTGTCATTGTTCACCATGGCAGTCAGTTTATCCATTGTATACATATTTTTAACCTTTTTCATCCACTCTTCCTTGGAGGGTGGCTCCGGGCTTTTCCATTTTTGTGCGAGGGCTACCCTGCCCGCTCGCAGCATTGTCTCCCACATCCTCGGGTACCTGTGAACTTCTATTTCCTCTGGGGGGAGGCCCAACAGCATCGTCAGAGGATTGAGAGGTAAAAGTTCCTCTATTACTTCCGCCATCCAGCCCCTCACCAACCCCAAGTACACCTGTGCCTTTGGACAGTGCCACCACATATGGCTCCTGGAGCCTGTTTGCCCACACCCCCTCGGGCACAGTGGGGACACCCCCGAGAACATCTTCGACAGTTTCACTGGGTCCCTGTGCCACCCTTGTAGTACCTTGAAAATGTGTTCCATATCGGCCGTGAAAAGGTTCCCATGGAAGGCGATTTTGAAAATTCTCGACCAGGAGTCCTCTGAGATCTCCTCGCCTGCCAGCTCTTCCCAGAACTTACGGAAGGTTCTCCTTCCTTGGAGGTCATACGTATTGAGGATTTTGTACATGCTAGAAACCGCCCCCTTCCTAGAGGTCGCCGTGTCTATCAGTTCTTCAAAGGGGTTAGCTGTCTACTCAGACTGGAGCCCCATGATTGATCGCACAATATACCCTTCAAACGGAGGTACTCAAAAACGGACAGGGATCCCCGGCCAAGTGTGTCTCTCAATTCTTCATAGGGCAAGAATTCACCTTCCCTGAACAGCTGACCCGCCCATTCCAGACCTTTGTCCGACCAGGATTGGGAGAACCTGAACCCTTTGCTACCCAGGTTAAGGGGATGCCCCCAGAGGGAAGACATCGGGGATGGCCATGTGGTGAGATGCGCCGTCTGAGGGCCTTCTCTCCAGATGTCCCACAGGACTCCCAAGGTCGGGTGAGCCCTCAGGTGACTCGGGATCGTTCTCCGTGGGGCCCACAGGAGGTCGCGCACCTTCAGGGGGTGGGTGTCCATGTCCTCCAGATACGACCAGTACGTCCCCATTCCCTCCTTCATGTGCTCCAGGAGGACCCTCAGCTGAGCCGCCCGAAAGTACAGGCCGAAGTCCGGCAGTCCAAACCCTCCCTCCTCCCTGGGCAGCGTCAGCGTAGTCCTCCTGGTCCTCGGTGTTTTCCCCTGCCATATGAAGTCCCTAGTGGAGTTCTGTAACACCCTGAAAGTCTGCTGCGGAACACTGGTTGGGAGTGCCATGAAGAGGTACAGGAGCCGTGGCAGTACATTCATTTTAACCGCCGTCATCCTGCCATACCAGGAGAGGATCATCCTTCCCCACCTCCTTAAATCTGATGTGATCCCTTCTATTATGGGGTCATAGTTTGCAGTGGCCAGTTTAGTTAAATCCCGTGTAAGGAGGACCCCCAGGTATCGAATTTCAGCCTTCCCCACTGCAATCCCGTGGAGTCTATTCAGGGGGTCTAGCCCCGGGTCTCGGAGTCTCATGGGGAGCAGGACCGATTTCAAAGCGTTAATCTTCAGGCCCGAAAAGCGACCAAATTCCGATATCAGGTCCAGTAGGGGGGGGAGTGAGGAGCTAGGGTCCACCAGGTAGACCAAGATATCGTCTGCGAACAAGGAGAGTTTAAATTCCACCTCCCCCCTGCTGATCCCCTTAATTCCTGGGTGGGCCCTGATGGCTATGGCCAGGGCTTCTATCGTAAGGACGTATATCAGAGGGGAGAGAGGGCACCCCTGTCTTGTCCCTCGAGAGAGGGGGAAGGCGTCGGTCAACTCCCCATTTACTTGGACCCTTGCCGTGGGAGCTCGGTAAAGGGCCGTTACCAAGCTCATAATGTGGGCCCCGAACCCCATCTTCCTCAGGAGGAGGTCCATGTACCGCCACTCGACTCTGTCGAACGCCTTCTCTGAGTCCAGAGAGAGGACACTAGCGTTAAGGTCTGACCGTTGTGCAAAGTGGAACAGGTCTATGGTCTTGCGTATGTTATCCAAACCCTGTCTCCCACTGATGAACCCCACCTGGTCCCCATGGATTAGTTTCGGGAGTACTCCCTCTATCCGCTTCCCCACCACCTTGGCCAGTATCTTAACATCTGTGTTAAGCAGTGATATAGGGCGGTAGGAGGCACATTCCTTGGGGTCCCTCCCCTCCTTAGGTAATACCGCAATGATAGCCCCCATTATAGAGTCGGGTAGGGCTCCCCCCTCTAGCACCGAGTTGAAAACCCTCACCAAGTACGGGATTAAGGAAGATCGGAATTTTTTGTAAAAAAAGACAGAGAACCCATCTTCCCCAGGGGAGGTGCCCGCTTTCATCCCACCTAGGGCCCTATCCACTTCATCTTCGGTCACTGGCCCTTCCAGCCCTTCGGATGTTTCCCTGGGTAGAGCCGGGAGCCGGATGGAGCTCAAAAAATTCTCTATCGGGGAGTTTCCCTCGTCGTATTCGGAGGAGTACAGGGTCTTATAATATTGGCGGAAGGCTCCTCCGATATGGGAGGATTCGCAACCCAAAGTTCCCTGGGCGTCCCTCACTTCCCTCACCATTCTGCTCCTCTGGACCTCCCTCAGCTTCCATGCCAAGATCCTGTCCGCTTTGTCCCCCTTCTCATAGTACTTCTGCTTTACCATCTGAAGACTTCTCTCCGTTTTGTGGAGAAGTAAGTCCTTCAACTGGAGTCTGTAATCCTCCAGGGCGGCCACTCGATCGCGGTCTGGGGTCCGGTCTGGGGACCCCCTCAGTTGGAGATAGGCGATTTTTTCCCGCAGGGACCTTTCCTGGGCCTCCCTTTCCCTTTTTACCCTTGCACCTTTTTGGATGAGGATACCACGAAGAGTCGCCTTGAAGGCATCCCAGAGCGTGTGCGTGGCCACTTCCCCATTGTCATTTAACTCAAAGAATCCTGTTATGGCATCTGCAATGGCCCCTGCGCTCCTCACACCATCCCCCCGATATTGACACCCTTACCATGTCATGGTCGGACCAGGGAACAGGATCGACCCTATAGCCTGTAACATACGGGCGAAGCGTTTCATCCACCAGGATATAATCTATCCTCGAGAACGAGGCGTGGATGGCCGAGTAATAAGTATAAGAGGGGACACCTGTTCTGGGGGTCGGGATTGAGTCTACGAGGCCTAGCTCCTCATTAACTCTCCGGAAGGATCGCGCCATGGGTTCCTCCGAGGGTCTAGGGTTCTGGGGGCCCACCCTCTTCCTGTCCATGGACGGGACCAACACCATGTTAAAATCTCCTCCCACCACTAGTGTGCCCCTCACGAATAATTTAAGCTTCTCCTTGACCTCTTCCCAGAACTGGGCCTGGCCGTCGTTCGGACCGTACACCACAGCCAGTGTCAGGGGGGCTCCTTGTAGGGTACCCCTCACCAGAAGAAAGCGCCCCTCGGGGTCCTGCATGGTATCCTCATTTGTGAAGCGGAGACCCCTGGCGACCAGGATAGCCACCCCTCTTTTCTTCCCCTTATGGGATGCGTGAAAGACTTCCCCTATACCTCCCCCTCTCATTTTGGGTTCCTTCCCTTTCGCCCAATGTCTCTTGTAAGAGCAGCAGGTCCAGCTGCGCCCTCCTGAATTCGCGACAAACCAGGGACCTCTTGGTGGGTGTGTTCAAGCCCCGTACGTTCAGAGAGCCCACCCCCAGGGCCGGTCGGCAGTCAGCCATATTCTAAGTCATCAAAGCTGTTGGGCACCCGCTTAACATCACTGTTCGTTATCTGTTCCCGTAATCGCACTGGTCGGGCATTATTCGGACCTTCCCTCAATTTTTCCCCTATGCCCTTCCCCCAACAACAACCCCCTGGTAACTTCGTCCCCCTCTCCCCCCTACCCGGCGTCCAGCCATTGAGTTCCGCCATTCCTGGCATTAGGCCGGACCACCAGTCTGCCCTACCCGGCCGGGCACGCTGGGCTAAGCTCTTTGTTGTGAGCCCCCCCCCCCCATTTTTCCCCCATCTTCGATCCCACCTTACTTGCTGTCCTGGGGAAGTGTGTGGTCAACCGGACCATCACTGCATCGACTCTCCAGTGGGCCAGTCGCCCCTGTTCTCAGTCGTCTGTGTCGTTGCGCTCCCCCTCCCTCGCAGCCGGGGGGGTATTAAGCTTCCTGTATTTTCTTGAGCCGGTTTTCCTCCTCCTGGGCCCGGGACGGTCCAAAGGCCCCTCCCCCAATCCCGCCGGGCCCATCGGGCCTCTGCTATCGGTGGGCTCAGTCACATAGTCCCGAATGGCCCCTCTTATGTCCTCTTCCGTGGTTAACAACGTCTTTTGGCCCATGTATTCAAAAGCCAGGGAGAATGGGTACCCCCACCTGTAGCGTACTCCTTTATCTCTCAGTAATTGCGTTAGGGGGCGGCACATTCTCCGCTTCGCCAGGGTGTAGGCTGAAAGGTCTTGGAATATCAAGATCTCAGCACCGTTGTGGGAGATCACCCCTGCTTTCCTTGCCTCCTCCAGGACCTTTGCCTTGTCCGTATAGTAATGAAATCGTGCAAGGATCGATCGGGGGCTTCCCGCTCTGCCGCCCGCCCTGTGCACGCGGTCGAATGTCAATTCCGTTGTCATTTCTTTGGCAAAGAGAAGGGTGATTATGTCTCGAACCACCCGAATTAAGTCTCTCTCCGTTTCCCCTTCCACTTCCGGGACCCCAAAAAATCTAAGGTTGTTCCTCCTTTCCCTATTTTCGTAATCATCCATTTGTCTGGCCCTTTCCTCGTCCCTCTTTTCCAAGGCAGCCAGCCGCATTTCCATTTGCACTTCTTGGATGGCTGAGGACGACTGGTCGGTCTCCACCCGCAGGAGCCTGTCTTCCATCTTATCCACCCTGTTATCCATTTTTTCCAGCTTTTGCGCGATGTCTGACCGCATATCCCGGATCTCTTGGAGTATGGATGCAAATCCCTTCTCCATGGCCGTGGTGGAGGGCGTTGGGGTTTCCGGGTGGGCCATGGCCCCGTGGGTTGTGGGGCTCTCGCTATTTTTCCCAGCCCCTTTGTAGCGAAAAGATTGCAAGGCTTCCTGCCAGTCCATGCAGGCCTTCTAGGCACCTGTTTCGTTGTCCACCGCCAGCTCAGGGCCACGGGAATTGTTTTTCGGCCCCAGACAATGGGGGCCCGGGAGGTCGAGGAGAGCCTTCAGGCGGGCACACGCCCCACGAGAGCCAAGTGGGGGCCTCGCGCCTGGGTCCGTTTCCTGGTTCTGACCGCTCCTGGGGGGCTGTTGGCGGGCATACGCCCTGCGAGTTAGTGCAGGGGCCTCCACCCACCGGAGTCGTACCTCTGGGTCCGGGGGGGGGCGGACCGTTGTCCGGGGCCCTCCAGGTCTTCGAGCCCCCGACGCCGTCGCCTGCCTTTCCCTCGGTTGCAGGCCTCGGGAGGGCCAGAGGGGACCTCGCTGGGGTGAGGGGGCCTCCCCGGGGCCTCGCTGTGTTAGCCCTGTGCTTCTACTGGGCAGCGGGGGGCCGCCCTTGCCACGGCGCCTCCCGCGCTCCGCGGGGGTCGGCGGGGCACTCTAGTTCCGCTGCTGTGGGAGGGCCGTCTGCGGCTTCCCCTTCCGTGCCTGAGCCCGCCCGGGGGCGTAGGCGCTGATGTCCTTGTCCCGCTCGGGACTTGCGTCCCTGGTTCTCGCGTCCTCCTGCGGAACGGGCCTCACCTTCCGGGTCCTGTCCCCTGCGATGTCTCAGCCGAGGGAGTCACCAGGCGCCTTTGGCGCGCCCTTGTCCCGGGCCGCAAAGTTCGTTCTCCGGCTCCTCGTGGACCCCGGAGTCCACTCTTTTGCGTGGGGGGAGCGGGGGGGGGGGTCCGGTTGCCGATCCCGCTCTGCGTTGCCGTCGGGAGGGTCCGGGGGGGGCTCAATCCCCGTTAACCGGCCTCGGACGGCGGGAGAGCAACGCTCAGGCAGCCATCACCTGCGCGCCCCCTGGTGGCCTCCATAGTGAACTACTTCAATGAAAATAAAGGATCAACTGACAATCTAATGGTATGGAACTCTTTAAAAGCCTGGATTCGGGGAGAATTAATGAATTGGACTGCTAGAGCAAGGAAAAAGGGAAGAATGGAACTTGAATTGGAGTTAGGGGACTTGCAAAAAGCTTATGCTTGGACTAGATCCAAAGAGGATCGTATTAAGTTAGACAAAGTAAGGTAATTATTGAGATGTGAAGTTGATGCTCAAGCGGATAGTGGTGTATTTTACTTGAAACAGCGATATTGGGAGGAAGGGAACTGTGGAGGTAGGTTACTGGCAAATAAATTGAGGGGTTTCTTAGAAAGGTCTTTTATTCAAAAAATTGATAATGGTCTGGGTGGTGTGGCAGTCAAAAAGGAAGAGATAAGTGAATGTTTCCACTCTTTTTATGCCAACCTATATACGGAAGACCGTGTCCCACTAGAAAATGAACTAGCTGATTTCTTTGATAAGATTGAGGTTCCTAGCCTTTCTGATAATGGTAGAGTTTGTCTAGACCCCCCAATTTCTGTTGTAGAAGTTTTACAAGCTATTAATGAATTAAGAGTTGGAAAATCCCCATGTTTAGACAAACTATCAGTTGAATTTTATCATTCAGAATTGTGTAATCTTCATAATCATTTTCTAGTAGAAGGTATTCTTTGTCCCTCGATGAGGGAGGCTAATGTCACAGTGATCCCCAAGTCAGGACGAGATGCATCTAAGTGTTGTAATTACCGTCCTATATCTTTGCTCAATGTGAATGTGAAGATTTTTACAAAGATACTGGCCAACAGATTGGATAAATACATAGGAGACCTAATTGATAGAACGCAAGTAGGATTTATGAAACAACATGATGGTTATGATAATAACAGAACGTTTCTGGATGTCTTGAATTTGTCAAAATCAGAAGTTGAAGACCTGTTACTAATTTTTTTAGATGCCGAGAAGGCTTTTGACAGAGTAAATGGGACTTTTCTAAATTACACATTGGTGAAGATGGGTTTTGGACCCTTTTTTATTAATGCTCTTGGAGCGGTACAATTGGATATTAGTGCCAGAGTTTGGGTGAATGAGGAATTACCAGGCTCTTTTAAATTATTCAGAGGCACACGACAGGGGTGTCCATTATCGCCTTACCTCTTTAATTTGGCATTGGAGCCCTTTTTGATTTATATTCTACAGAGTCGGATCGTTACGGGCTTAAAGGTAGGGGAGGTAGAAATTAAAGTACTGGCCTATGTAGATGATGTCACTATCATTCTTGGTAACCCAAAGGAAGGGGCTTCCATTTTAAAAAATATGATTGAGGAGGCGGGTTTGTTTTCGGGTTACAAAATTAACTGGGAGAAAACTGTAGTATTTCCTGTTAGAAATACTCCTGTACGTAATCAATTGATGAATTGATGAATTGGAACTGCAAAGGGGAGAATGGAAATGTGAAATACTTAGGGATATATCTTGTTAGAGATATGAAGAGATTGATTGAATATAATGTGGATAAAGTGATAGAAATTCTTTATAGAGATATTCGTAAATCGGGAAGACTTTTATTGAGCATCTGGGCGAAAATGAATGCAATCAAGATGGTGCTCCTCCCAAAAGTCCTATATATCATTCAGTCTCTCCCTTTAAGGTTTACAAAAAGAAATTCTAGGACGTATAGACAAAGTGTTCCAGGAATTTCTATGGGGGATAGGTAAGAATCCAGAAGTACCACAGTATGTCATGGGCCATAGTGTACAGGATGGGTGGCATTGACATCACTGATATTGATAAGTGGACAGGGATTATACATGTATAGTGAGGCTTCCATTTGGCACAATCCAGGATTGCAGATTAATAATAAAATGTTGTGCTGGATTAACAGGGGCATTTTGTCAATCAGAGATATCTGGTGTGATGGAGGAATTAATGACCTTTGAATATTTGAGGGGGAAATTTAGTCTAGACAAGAGGGAATTGAGGAGATATAAATTATTGGAGGCTTTGATATCTGAAAGAATATGAATGTTAGATGTACCATTGATGTAGAGGCCTGAAAGGTGTGATTTCCTTAAGACTATACCACATAGAGTGTCTTTTTTATAAAACTCTTTCCATTGGAGGGTCATTTTATAGTGTCATGGGATAAGTTGAGACTTAGTTGGTCTGAAGAATTGGGCAGAGTTATCTCAACAAAGGTGTGGGAGAGTCTAGGGAAGGTTTCCATTAGAACTAAAGTTGACTTGAATCTGCGTTACATCCATCAAAGGATTTTGGGGTGCATTTATTGGACTCCGCTACGGATGCATAGATTAGGATTGACAGAAAGTGGAAAATGCTGGGGATGTCAGAAGGAAAAGGACACTTTGTTGCATAAGCTGTCATGAACCATCGGACGTGCCCTTTCTGGACTTCCTGGTCCCTGACCCATAGGGGCTTGCACTCGGCAGTACTCCCAACATGGCCCCCGAACGCGGAACGCTGTTTACCAGTTTCCACGCCATACGTACTACGTTATATAAAGCGGACACGCCGCCGCGGCCCTGCGCGTCTTAATGCTACTGCTTGCCGTGGCTAGACGTGTGCTGCCGTAGCTCGCTTTTGTTTATCCTTCGATTACTGGTTCCCGGTCCCCCTAAATTCCTCCTTCATTCCCCCTCTTTTTTGTCCTCTATTGCATCCCGGATCTCCGTGCACTCGTTCCCCGAGTGCACTCTTCGCCCTTTCCTGGACTTTCCCTGGACTTCCCCCAGACATCTGAACGTTCCCAGGAGACGGAACACTGAACGCACGCTGGAACCCGAGGACCTGCGCACAGGGTTATACAAGACCCGAACTGTGCGAAAGAAGACTCCATCAAAGAGCTCCAACAAACAACATAGACCGGTGAGAAGGGGGGAAACCTGTGACAGATTGAGACGCCAACAAACTGATACAGATACGGACATGGAGGCTGCAGTTCAAGACCTCATGCGCGGCATGCAAGAGTTAACCACAGAAGTTCAGAATCTCAAAGCTGAGAATGCTGCATTAAAACAACTAGTCCTGTCACGTGATTCCACGACCAAGGAAAGTGTATTGCTGGGCGGAGTAGTGGATAAATATGATGGCTCCTCAAAGAACCTTCGTGGCTTCCTTGATTGATGTTTAGTGCACTTTACCTTTAAGCCCTACTACTTTTCGACCCCCAGGGCAAAGGTGGGCTTTATGATTTCGCATCTCTCCGGGAATGCATTAACCTGGGATACGCCCTTAGTTAATTCTGGAGATGCCCTCCTGGATGATTATGATGGGTTTGTACGTGCTCTAAAGACCATGTTTGACCGCCCAGAACAGGTTTACAGGGCCCAAGAACGTCTATTGGATTTCCAACAAGGATCCCAGGATATGCTTACCTATGTAACACGCTTTAAGCAACTGGCCAAGGAAGCAGATTGGTCCTCGGAGGCCTGCTTTACCCTATTTCGGAGAGGACTAAACGAAGAGATAAAAGACGAGCTAGCCCGGGTAGCTCGCCCAGGTTCCTTCCAGGCCCTTATGGACCTCTCTTTACAAATAGACTTTCGTATCCAGGAAAGGAAGGCGGAAAAGAAGAAAACAAAAATGCCTTACCCAAAGACCTCTATAGAATCTCCCTCTAAACCCGAGCCCACTCCTACCCCGATCAGACCCAGAACCCATGCAACTGGGGGCCTTCCCCGGACCCATATCCCCGCAAGAAAGATTGCGACAGATTCACACCGGGCTGTGTATGTACTGTGCCTCAGATAAACATCTTGTGAGAGAATGTCCTTTGGCCCCTCCACGGCGTTCGGGAAACACCAGCTCCCGATCCTAGATGGAGCACAGCTTCGGGAGAGAGATGTTTGCTCCACATCTGTTCTATACTTGAACTCTCCTGGACAAAACAACCTTGTGATCTTGCAGGCCTTTCTATCGCCGTCCAAGAAAGAAACTTACCCCATTCTGGCGTTAGTGGTTTGTGGGGCCATGGGGATTTTTATAGATCAGGATTGGGTCACTACCCACCACATTCCATATGAAACTCGAGACATCATGCAGCCTGTAGAGGCCATCGATGGAAGACCTCTCTCTTCAGGACCAATAACCCTTAAAACCAAAGAGATCCAGCGCTCGATAAACCATGATCAAATTTGACATTATAAAGTCTGCCCATTATCCAATGGTACTGGGTATGCCCTGGTTACAGAAGCACAACCCATACATCAGCAGGGCAGCAGGATCCTTGTTTCTTGGCTCAGAACATTGTATGTCTCACTGTCTATCCCTGGATTTCTCATCAAGATCGTCTGAAGGTACGCTGACAGACCAGCAAGGCCCATTCACGGTCTCAAATATTATCCAGGTCCCCAGGGCCTATCAGGATTACACTGATGTGTTTTCAACTGCCATAGTTCAAGCCCTACCTCCTCACAGACCTGAAGACTGCGCTATTGATACTGAGCCCTCAGCAGTGATTCCCTTTGGAAGGATGTTCATCCTATCAGAACCAGAGAAAAGGGCCCTCCGAGAATACTTGGATACCAACCTAGAAAAGGGCACCATACGACCATCCAAATCCCCGGTGGGAGCTTCGTTGTTTTTCGTTCCCAAGAAAGATACTAAGGAGCTTAGGCCTTGTCTTCATTATCGTGGTCTTAATCAATGCACCCCCAAAGACCGCTACCCATTGCCCTTAATCTCGGATATCCTGGAAGCGGTGAGAGGAGCTGTAATCTTCGCGAAATTGGATATCAGAGGTGCCTACCATCTAATCCGTATAAAGGAAGGTGACGAATGGAACAGCCTTTAGAACACCCTTTGGTCACTTTGAATACCTGGTTATGCCCTTCGGACTCGCCAATGCCCCAGCGGTCTTCCAACATTTTATGGACCGAGTGTTCTCCGATATGCTGTTCCTCTTCGTCATAGATTACCTGGACGATATACTGATATACTCCAAGGACCATTTTAAGCATGAAGAGCATGTTAAGGCAGTCTTAGAGCAGCTATGTGAACATAAGCTCCTCGCTAAACCAGAGAAAGGCCTTTTTTATGTTTCTACTGTTCACTATCTCCTATTTGTCCTTAGTCCAAAAGGAATTGGAATGGACCACTCAAAAGTAAATTCCATACTATCATGGCCTGTTCCAACTACTGTGAAACAGATTCAATCCTTCCTGGGGCTTGCCAACTTGTACCAGAAATTCATACCTTTATTTTCGGAGATAGTTCAACCGATCATTACATTGTTGAAGAAGGATTCTCCCGTCCTCTGGATAGCAGCCGAAAGACGAGGCGTTCCAACGATTGAAGTCGGAATTTACACAAGCCCCCATCCTGGCTCAACCTGACATTGATCGACCTTTCCTAGTGGAGACGGATGCCTCCAACTATGCCATCGGAGCAGTCCTGAAGCAGGAATTCGAGGAAGAGTTAGAACACCCCATCGCTTATCTCTCTTGAACCCTAACTCCTAGCGAGACCCATTATTCTGTTATGGAAAAGGAACTGTAAGCCATCCGTCAAGCCTTCAGAGTGGCGTCATCTACTCCTGGGAGCAAAACGTTCTGTTCAGGTCCATATGGATCATCGGAATCTTCAAGTTCTACAATCCCTGGAATGTAGGAATAGTCGTCAAGCCCGTTGGGCCTTCATCTTTGCCCAGTACCAGTTCCAAATCCATCATGTTCCTGGGACACACAACATAATTGCTGACGCCTTATCCCGACGTCCCGACTACGAAATTCTTGAAGATCAATCCTTCCCAAAGATGTTTCCCCATACAATTTTTGTAGCCCAAGCAATCACTCTCCTGGAAGACATTCGGATTCAAACCCTGTCCTCTGAGATCTGGAAGTAATTTACTGGGAAGAATCGATGGAATCTTAAAACAAAGGACGGGTATTTGTTCAAGGACAAAGGCCTGGTCATTCCCACATAGAGACTGCGACAAAAGATTACAAGCCTCTGTCATGATACCCTTCATTCAGGACATCGTGGCATTACCAACACTCTCCGTTTAATACAAAGACAGTTTTGGTGGCCAAAAATAAAAGTTGATGTCCAGCAGTACATCCAAGCCTGTGCAGTCTGCAATCAAAAACAAGCATGATAACAAGAAGCCGGAGGGTCTCCTACTCCATCCAACGCTACCAACAAGACCCTGGGAATTCATCGCTACAGACTTTATTGTGGAACTACCACCTTCCAGGGGATACACAACTATCATGGTTACCATTGAATTATTCACTCAAATGGTTCATTTTATACCCTTGTATAAACTACTTTCTTCCTCAGAACTCGCTGGAATCTTCCTGGAACACCTATTCCGACTTCATGGACTCCCTTCCAAGATCATATCAGACAGAGGTCCTCAATACATATCTCAATTCTGGAAACACTTATGCCGTATACTAGGAATCCAATGTGTCCTCCCCTCAGGTTATCATCGGCAGACCAACAGAGCTACTGAACGTGTGATCCAAACCGTGGAGCAGTATCTTCGTTGTTTCACCACCAAGGTCCAGGACAATTGGTCACTCTTAATACCTTTGGCTGAATTCGCCTACAACAATTCGATCACTCGGCTGTCAAGGCCAGCCCCTTCTTCTGCAGCCAAGGATTCCACCCTTCGGTTCTACCATCCGTTCACCCACATCCTTCACCAGTTCCTACACTCGGCTCCTGGATTGAAACCCTCATCAACGTACACAAGGAAGCCAAAGAACACCTCGAAAGGGCCCGAACTAACATCAAGCACTATGCGGACTCCAAAAGAAGACCAGGACCTTCCTATGCAGTGGGTGATAAGGTCTGGCTATCCTCGAAACTACTGCCTCGACACTTACGACCTAATAAGTTGGCTCCACAGTACGATGGCCCCTTTTCCATAAAGGAAATCATTAACCCAGTGGCCTTCCGACTCAAACAACCAGACTCCCGGAAGAGGATCCACCCAGTGTTTCACACGTCTCTAATGAAACCATACGTCCAGACCTCCCGGACTGCTCCAAGATCTACCCCTGTGGTTGTCGATGACCAGCTAGAATACAAAGTGTCCATAATATGTGACGCCAGGTACAGACGTGGTCAGCTACAGTATCTGGTTGAGCGGAAAGGCTACCCACCCAGTGAACGCACCTGGGAACCAGTCTCAAACCTAAATGCCCCCAGACTACTTCAAAGGTACCACCTTATACACCCGGGCAAACCCAGAGGAACAGGGCTTCGGAGGAGGCATGCTGTCATGAACCATCGGACGCGTCCTTTCTGGACTTCCTGGTCCCTGACCCATAGGGGCTTGCACTCAGCAGTACTCCCAAAATGGCCGCCGAACGCGGAAAGTTTCCGCGCCGTACGCACTACGTTCTATAAAGCGGTCAAGCCTCCGCGGCCCTGCGCGTCTCAACGCTACCGCTTGCCGTCTCAACGCTACCGCTTGCCGTGGCTAGACGTGTGCTGCCGTAGTTCGCTTTTGCTTATCCTTCGTTTCCTGGTTCCCGGTCCCCCTAAATTCCTCCTCCTTCATTCCCCCTCTTTTTTGTCCTCTATTGCATCCTGGATCTCCGTGCACTTGTTCCCCGAGTGCACTCGTCGCCGTTTCCTGGACTTTCCCCGGACATATGAACGTTCCCAGGAGACTGAACGCTGAACGCACGCTGGAACCCGAGGACCTACGCACAGGGTTATACAAGACCCGACCTGTGCGAAAGAAGACCCCATTGAAGAACTCCATCAAACAACATAGACAGATGAGAAGGTGGGAAACCTGTGACATATGCTGTGGAATTGTACCAGAGTGATGGGTTTTTGGAATGATGTATTAGATAGGATCGATATGATATGGAATATTGTATTCCGGAGAACTCCATTAGCAGTGCTTCTGAAATCTCTGAAATGTGGTAGATACGTTGATTAAATGAAAATGTGTCAGATTAACAAAGTTCTCTTGGTTGCAACCAGACAAATATTAAGAGTTTGCAAAATTAGGAAAAAACCATGTGTGGAGGAATGGCTTGTTAATGTGCAAATTCTTTCAAACTTCGAGAAGATTAAGTTTGGTAAACAACATAGGGAGGAATCTTCTAAGGAGCAATGGGGACCGTTTAATGAATTCTATGAATAATAATTATAAACTAGCGTGTATAGGGTATTAATATTTTGGTAGGGTTGAGGTTTGTCATGTCCTATGTCTTGTGTTTATGTTGATTTATTGTATAACTTTAATTGTACACAGAGCTTCCGCGTCCATCACAGCGTATCCAGATTACACACTTCTGGTGCAGAGAAGGCAACTGAACTATGGGACGGTGATGCAGGCTTCAGATATATGTTGATGTACCCGGCAAAGCAGAAGGTGTTTCATAACAACAAGGCCCTGCTCTTTGAGACCTCAGAAGATGCGACAGAGTGGTTGGATGCCCAGAATTGCCCGTCGGGAGCAGATGGCCGGAAAGTGGACGGAACGGAGAAGTGAGGCATAATCCCGAAGCCGAGGTGCTGTATAAACTGTGACTTTGGGACTTGAATATAAAATAGGGCAAGGTAGACATGGCAGTAAAGGCCCGTATGCCTAGTACGCAGCATTGCATGAGCAGAACACAATGTGGCATAACAGCAGGAGACACGATGGACTCATTCTTATACCCCTATACATAGGATAGTTGGGTTGCCGCTAGAGTGGTAACCCCCTGCAGGGTCCCTAGTACCGGCATCGCCGAATAGGTACCAAAAGCGGGAAGGCCTGAGATCTAGGGATGGAGCTGGGCAACAGTTGGGAAAGGGAAGGGTGGGGGAGGGGAGTTTGTTGGGAGGTGTGCAGTGTATTTAGTTAGGGAGTTTGGAAAGTGGGGCGCCAGTTGGGGGGTTTATGTTGAAATTGGACGGGGAACGGGTTTACATCCACACCAAACAAACTCGGAGGGAGTCGGAAGGGATAAGATATGGACGACAATGGGAGACCTTAGAATAGTAACTTGGAACATCAGAGGCCTCAATAGCTACCTGAAGAGAAATAAGGTAATGACGTACCTGAGAAGGCAAAAGGTGGATATAGCCTTATTGCAAGAAACCCACCTGACCAAAGAGAAACAAGAAGTACTACGATAGGAGCAACTTACTCGGCGTACGCCAGAGGCGTGATCACTTGGGTGGCGCCAGATGTGCCCCCCAGATGTTGCAGGCCACGGTGGAGCCGGACGGGAGGATGGTAGTGACTTGGGGGTTGTTAGAGAACGCTACGAGCCCTGCTGAGTGATTTCAGGCTGGTGGAGATATGGAGGCAGCAACATCCTAATGATAGGCACTACTCACACTACGCCACCCCACACAACCTGTACACGAGACTGGACTACATGTTCGCCACGCCGGGACTTGCTTGGGAAATGACGGGTTCAGAATACAAGGCAAGAATATTATCGGACCAGCCCCCCAGAGCCAAGATCCCAATTTGGAGGCTTAGGGCCGAGGCATTGAAGGATACTGCATTCTGAGAGGACCTAAGGGAGGAGATAATTGGGTATTTTGAAAACAACACAGGAAGCATGGAGTCAGAAGGAACCTTATGGGAGGCCTTTAAAGTGGTAGTGAGCGGTGCGGCCGTATCTAAATCTAGAGGGCTCCAAGGGGGTATAGAGCAAGAGCTACAGGAGACAGAAAAGAAAATAGAAGTAATTATGAGAAGAGGGGACACCTCACAGGAAGACGCCAAACAGGCGAGCCAACTACAACAGACTTGCGGAGGGCTCTGGGAGAGGCTATGTAACTTGAATTACAAAAAATACATCGAAAGGCAACATGCAGGGGGGGACAGATCTGGGAAGCTGCTCACATGGTTATACAAGAATGAGACACCAAGATCAACAATTAGAGAGATAGTGGGAGAGGCAGGCCAGGTCTGGAACACCCAGGAGAGTGTGAATGAGGGATTCCTTAGATTCTATAAACGCCTCTATGAAAATGTAGGTGAGACAATAGAGCAGGAGTCTCAGGAGACGCTAGAAGACATAGGATTGCCTAAATTGAATGAGGAAGACAGGGAGGGCCTGGATGCCCCAATCACCATAGAGGAATTAGAGACAGTGGTAATTCAACTACCCACGAGCAAAGCCCCGGGGACAGACGGGCTCCCTAGTGAATTTTATAAAACGTATAGGCAAGTGCCCCCCCCTTCTATTGGCAATGCTAAATGAGACCTTTGAAAAAGGGAGACTGATGGATTCCCTGAGGGAGGCAGTAATTATTCCGCTTCTCAAACCCGACAAGCCAAGCACAGAATGTGGGTCATACAGACCCCTGCCCATGTTAAATCAGGACAGTAAAATTCTCACGGCAGTGCTGCCGAATAGACTGAAGAGGGTTATAAATAATTCATACACCCTGACAAACCGGATATGTCCCAGGCCGGAGTATATCCGATTACCAAAGGAGGCTCCACCATATCATTGAACAGGCAGAGGGTGACCCAAGTGAAGTAGCAATAGTCTCGTTAGATGCAGTAAAAGCCTTCGACTCTGTGAGTTGGCCATGAATGATGGTGGCCTTGAAAGAATACGGGATGGAACCAGGGTACCTGCGATGGGTGAAAATGGTGTATAGCTCCCCAACAGCTAGGGTCAAAACGGGAGCGATTATTTCAGATAAAAGGCAACTCAGCAGAGGCACGAGACAGGGCTGTCCATGGTCCCCGATCCTATACATCCTAGCACTAGAACCATTAGCGATCTGCTTGAGACAGCAGTACGAAGAAATAGGGGTCTACACTAAGGGGGGACCGCACTTGATATCATTGTATGTGGATGATATGTTGGTATAACTGTGGTACCCAAAGGAAAACTTGCACTACATCCTAGAGGTGTTGGAGCGCTACGCGACTCTGTTGGGCATAGTGGTGAACCCCAAAAAATCATGCATGTTCCCCCTGGGGAGGTACAGAGGAGTCCCACAGGAGAACTTGCCTATTTTGCAGATAGCCTGGCAGACTAGAACATTTAAATACCTTGGGATTAATATATATCACAAGACCGTAGATGAGCACAAATATAACACGGAGAGGACGGTGGAAGGCATCAAGAACAGCATGTGGTTTTGGGCAAAGCTTCCCCTAGCCATGGTGGGGAGGGCGGCCTTGCTCAAGATGGCGGTCCTGCTTAGGCTACTTCACTTTTTTGCAAACATCCCATACATGTTGCCCAAACGCTTCTTTACTAAACTCCAGAGTTTATGTAGAGGTTCCCTATGGCACAACTCCAGAAACAGAGTAGGCCTATGGAAACTACAGAATACGTACGACAGGGGAGGAATAAACCTGCCGAACCTTGAAATATACCACTTGGCAGGGCAGTTACAATACATTGCAAGGTGTCTGTCGGAAGACGAGATGCAGAATCTAGATTGTTGCGGGGGGAATGCAACCCTTACTTCCTAAAAGAACTGATATGGCTACCCAAACCAGAGTTGCACGGGCGACCGAGACTGCTGGACCTGGGCTGGAAGACATGGTGCAAAGCGTGCCAAGTTGTGGGGCTATGCGGGGCGGACGAGCATCTGAGGAAAGGGATCCGTAAACACGAGGAGCCGGTAGGCCTAGCGACCTTGGGAGATATATGGTAAGAGGGGAAGGCACTGGATTTCCAAATGATAGTTGACGAAACTGGGGTACACTCGCGGCAATACATCACATACACTAGAATAATTAAACGGGTGAAAGAAAGGTGGTCCGAAATAGCACTAGCAGAACCACCTGACACCGCCATAGAAACGATGTATGGTATCTCGGCGGGAGGGCACGAGGTATCCCAGATCTACGAACTGGTGATGTCTAGAGTAGGTAAGGAATTGCTCGAACTAAGGCGGGACTGGGAGGAGGAAGCGGGGGTACCTATGCAAGACGGGCGGTGGGAAAGAGCCCAGAGATATCATAAAAAGGTATCTAGGAACGCGAGGCTGCAGCAGATCCAGTTATGACACCCATAGGGCTTACATGACCCCCCAAAAGATCGCCAGATTTGGTGGTACTGAAGTACAAAAATGCCCCAAGTGCGGGGAGGTGGATGCCGGGATGATCCATATGTTCTGGGCGTGCCCGGAGGTGGGAAAATTCTGGGAGGAAGTCAAGCTACGACTATCTGAAAAGGGAATTAAGCTAGACGTGGAATCCGTGTGGGCATGCATGTTGGGGGGATTTATCAGACCACGCAACCTGAAACACGTTTGCAAGCTCAAGGACCTGACTTAGATTTTGGCCATAAGGAGAATAGCCATGGGCTGGAAAGCGGCTCACAGACCCAAACTAGAGGTACGGTGGAACGAACTCCTGAAATGGGCAGATGCCGATATGAGGCAGCCAATAGAGGGGAGGATGATGAAGTGGACCCTCTGATAGCTTGGAGACAAATGGTAGCCACATTGTCGGGATCCTCCCATACTAATTCCAGTGAATATGACACGTCCGAGAACGGCGAAGGGGACTAGCCCCAAGTGAAAGGTAATCTAAGGAACTGTGGTGCAAGCTCGAGTTAAAATGGGGGGTGGGGGAAGACAGTAATTAACAACATGTAAATGACTGCTAAGAAGCTTGTAAACAGAAATGTTGGGTGTGATGGTTATTGTTGGTTTGTTGTAAAAATCAATACAAATTTAAAAAATTAAATAAAAAAACTTAAATGGTACACCATCAATTAGTTATTAGTTGATTAGATGATCTGTTGATTTTTTAACTGCTCTATTAGCATTGGTTTAATTGTTTATTGTTCTCAATGATAGTATTTAAGTTATATACTGAACATGTTACTTATGTAATGCTTATTTGATGTGTTATTGTTCTTGAAAATCGAAATAAAGAGTTAAAAAAAATAAAGTTGAATTAGCCAGGTGGCGCAGAGACAACCATGCTCTCTGCGTGAGCTACGTTGCCACAGCCCCGAAAAGTGGATTGAGCCCCCACTTATCGGACCCCCCCAACAATTGAAAAGGAAGCGACAACTGTGGGAACACGCCCTCTCTCTAAGTGGGAGAATTTCCGAAGGAAATCAGTTGAGGAAACCCTTGGAAATCAAACGAGACGTTAGGGGTGGTAGGCGGACGCATTGGGACCCCCCTGCCTCCAAACCCCTGTGTCCCCGCTCAACTCTGAGACATGGTTTCAAAAGGCCAGAACGCTCCCAAATCACCCACTGGAGCGCTGCACGGCCACACGAGACCTTGGACCTGCCGCAGCCATACAGGCCAGTACATATCTCGCCGACCTACATGGTGCTGCCCAGGTGAACACGGAGCGGGGCAGGGGCAAACAAGAATCACACAAACTAAGTCCACAGAGTGAGGACCGGCCACACGGGACATCCCAACATCCATGGGCCGGCACTGAACCCAGGGGGGCAATAATCAATGCCGTAAACCGTCCAGGGTGGCAGGACTGATGGAACTGCATATAGCTAAACCATAAAGAAATTGACCCATAATATCATAGCGCTGCCTACTGTTGGCCCACAAGCTGCTAATAAACTGCAATCAATCCATTGCGGGAGAGAGTGGTGTAGTGCACAGGAGAGGAGTTTCTGAGCGCAAGCCTCACAGGCCCTGAACATTTAATCTATCATAGCATGATCTAATGAAGAGCACTGCCTGCCCCGATAACAACAGTTTGAAGCAGTGCCCAGAAGTGAAGTACTCAAGGAGAAGGGGAAGCAGCCGCTGCGTGCCTACACACACCAGAATCATAAGGGAGACCAGTAAGGGGCAACGACATTGCAGCACATAACGGCTGCTCCCACCCCAACAGCATAAGGAGGTGGTAAACCAGTGAAAAAACCAGTGAGCCCTGGCAACGCAATTCCTTGAGACACCATGAGACCCCGACCAAACCCATCTACGGCAGACCCCCAAAGGTGCTGAGACCTCGTTGCAGTAAGTGGGGCACAGGCTGCGTACGGCGACCCCCACCCACTCTAACCCTACGGACGAAACGGAGAGAGGGCATACCCCAGGGACCGAGAGCACCACCGCCACCCTCCCTCCCTTAAGTGGACAACACACTGTACTTAACCACATAAACCTGTACACTCACAATAGATGTGGACCTGGCAGAGGCCCTAACATCGCTGCCCTTTCCCGGAACCATTCTGAAGACCCCCTCCTATAGGTCTGAAGCAAGGCAACTCCACGGTTTGACACCTCCTTGACCAAGCAGTAAAGGGATCAAACTAATACGCCATATAAACGGTTAAAGAGGGTGTGCAGTGCAGAAAAATGGTATATTAAATCACACACTAAAGAAATACTATTGATCTATCCCTCCTGCTACGCGCCCTTGCACATGACGGAACCCTCATAGACGGCAACACCAATAAGCCTCCCGGAAGGGACAAAGATAAATGCCCCACCTCCCAGTGTCCAGGAGGGCCCCAACGACACCCACCCAACGTCTTCGCCTGACATTTGGACCAAACCACCCTTACTAAGTCCACTGGGCACCACCAGCGCAACCCCCTAGGGTTACATGTGTGAGACAAAAACTAGCCCCATTTGCCTACATCCCCACACCAACTTGGTCTGGCGACTCTGCCATGACAGCGAAAGAGCCCACGCGAAACGACTCCACAGCCACAAAGGGGGACATTGCAGCCTTGTTGGGTGAAATTAAGACCATGTGAGCCAACATTGGGGGCAAAATAGACAAGATCACACAAAGGCTGGACAGCATGAAAGAAAGGCTGGACGGAGTGGAGAACAACCAAGTGTCCGTAGACACTCTGGAAGCACAGCTCGAGCAAAGGATAACTGATTTGGAGCGACAAGAAGAGGACTTTAAGCTCAAGATGGACGATTTAGAAAACCGGGAAAGACGAAACAATCTGCGCATTTTCGGGATTCCGGAATGAGAAGGAGAAACTGAAGGCGACCTGAGGAAAATGCTTCACGATATCATCAAGCTCTTAGTCGCGGACGATGCAATAGATGAACCCAAAATAGAGCGAATCCACAGAGCTGGGGGACCCCCAGGTGGACCAATATCGGTCCTAGCCAGATTCCATCGCTTCCAAGACAAAGCTAGAGTTCTCGAGAAAGCTAGAACCGGCGACAAAATAACTCTAGGTGGCACCCAAATATCAATATACCAAGACCTATCCTCGCTAACATTGTCCCTCAGGTGCATGTGTGAACCCCTCACAAAATGGCTGAAGGAGAAGAGTGTTCGATACAGATGGGGCTACCCCTTCTACCTTTCATTTGAATATGAAGGAACCAAGATGAGAGTGACATCGGAAAAAGAAATTAAGGCATGCACCTCTGAACTAGTAGGACCCAGTGAAGAAGACGGCAATCAAGAAGAGTCGAGACGGGAAGACCAATGCTGGCGTATCCAGGGCCCGAGGAGGAAGTGGGTGAAAGGCTTGAGTAAGTACCGGAGGGGCAATGCCTCCCCTAAGGGGGGTAACTGAACACTCTCGAACTTGGTAAGATGTCCCTACCCTAATGTTCAGGATGTGACTTGATTAGGTGGCCACGTTTCCAACTCCAGTATGGCCATGACAAAGAAACTTGGGGGGGGTTAAAAAAAGGGGGCTCAATCAAGATTGAGGTATCATGTAAGGTCAAGGGGCGTGAAGTAACGGGCCCCATAGGTGGTTCGATGAAAGACCGGTGCTATCAACCGGGCTCGATCGGACGCCACCAATTGGGAAAAGGAAGGGAGGGGGGAGGGAGAGAGAGCAGACAAGGGGATGGGGTCGAAGTGGCAGCTTTATTGGTCCAAAACGCTCAATATAGTGGGAATCCCGATGAGCAAATAACATACTGGTCACAGACTGTAAAATATTTCCCCACGAAAATACCCAATGGCACTGACTATTGAAGCAAGAAGGGGGATTCCCTTAGAATTGGGACACTCAACGTAAAAGGGCTCAACTCACCCACTAAAAGATCACTGGTATCCAGAGAATTCTGCAGGGTTAAAATGGATGTTCTCCTGTTACAAGAGACAAAGGGCCTCATTTCGAGATTGGAGGTAATACCGGGTCCAGGTCCGGTCTGGTTGGATGGGGACTTACCTGGTCATTCCGACCTTGGAGGACCCGGTAAGTCCCCATTCAACCAGCCATTCCCCATTCCCATATGAGCCCCCATAGGGCTCAATGGGAATGGGCAAGGCGGTAATTACGGGCCTGCTAATAGCAGGCCCATAATTAGCGCCCTGGTCCCTTAGCGGGACCCGTAAAGGACGTGTGGTCAGACACGGTTCCCGCTAAGGGACCTCGGAATTGGGCGGTAAGCGATTACCGGCACCAGTCTCCTTACCAGTGCCCGCTATCCCTTACCGCCCAACTCATAATGACGCCCAAAGTATGCTAAGGAAGAAGAACGGCAAATCCTGGGGAGACGGGTCGGGATGGAATTCTGGGGATCTGGACCCCTAAGAAAGGGAGAAGTGGGGATCCTCATCAGAAAGGTTATAGAATTCGAGGCAACCAAGATCTCGTCCGATATAGAAGGGTGGGGTCTACTGGTTACGGGAAACATTGCAAAAGTGAAAGTCACGATTGCCACAATTTACTCCCCCAACTCTGGACAGACTAAGTTCCTTGTCAAAACAATCCCTAAAATCATGCTGCAGGCCTCAGGACATATTATTCTAGGGGGAGACTTCAATCAATGGGCAGACCCAACCAAAGATTGGAAGCCTGGTAATCCCGACACGAGAGGCCAAACTAGGGGTGACCGTACAGAATTTACGGGGATGATGGACACATATGGAATGGGTGATGTGTGGAGAGACAAGCACCCAAATGAATAGGGCTACACCTTCTATTCCAACCCACATAATACATTTACACGAATAGAATATATATATATATATATATATATATATATATATATATATATATATATATATATATATACAAAGATCTCTCCGACATCACAACTCTCGCAGAGATAATCCCAGTTTCGTGGTCAGATCATGACATGGTGGTAACGGATATCCAATGGGAGAATCTGCCAGTGATGGGAGGAAAATGGCAATGTAACGAATGTTTATGGAAGGACGCTGTCTTCCAGGCAACAATGGAGAAAGAGATAAGCGAATACCTCCAACTAAATGATACGGGAGAGATATCGAAGCAGGTAGTCTGGGAAGCAGGGAAAGCCACCTGGCAAGGTGTTTTAATAAAGGAAGGGGCATGCAGGAAGAGGGAGAGAAAGATCATTGAACACAGGCTCAGAACTGAAATCTTTTAGCTGGAAGGAGAATGTTTGAGAGGCGAGAAAAATGATCACAATAAAATTAACGAAATAAAAAAGAAAAGAGAGGAACTCAGACTGCTAGAGCAGATAGTGCGCAAGCTTCGACACTTGAAACAGAAATGTTATAAAAAAGGGGACAAAGCAGACACACTACTAGCTACGAGGCTCTGTCATGACCCACAGAACACGCCCCTTTTGGACTTCATGGTCCTTATCACAACGGGGCTTGCACTTCTTGGTACTTCCAACATGGCCGTCTAACGTGAAATGCCTTCCTCGGTCTTCACGTCGGACGTAGCGTAATCTACAAATAGACCGCGGCCCCGCGCGTCTCGATGCTATTGCAAGTAGCGACTAGACGTGTGCTCCGTAGTTCGCTGAACTGTTATCCTGGTTCCTGGACCTTCTAATTCCTGGACCTTCTAATTCTATTCCCTTAACCCTCTTCCTTCTTCCTGGATCCCCAGAGTATCTGAATCCCGGAACTCTGAACGCACGCTGGAGCCAGAAGAGGCTTGCGCGGGCTTGCGCGTGCTTGCGCGGGCTTGCGCGTGCTTGCGCAGGCTTATACAAGACCGGGTCCGTGCATAAGAAGACACCGCCCAAGAAATCCTGCAAGGATCGCTCTCAGGTGAGAAAGGGGGAATTCCGTGACAGTTTCAGACGCCAAACGACCGAAGTCGAAGTCGACATGGAAGCGGCCGTTCAGGATCTCATGCGTGGCATGCAAGAACTAACGACCGAGGTACAGAATTTAAAAGCGGAAAACGCTGCTCTCAAACAATTAGTTCTATCCCGTAATTCTGCCACAAAGGAAAGTGTATTGCTGGGCGGCATTGTTGACAAATACGATGGGTAGGCAAAAACCCTTCGTGGATTCCTTGATTCTTGTTTGGTTCACTTTACTTTTAAGCCCTACTACTTTTCAACTCCCAGGGCTAAGGTGGGCTTCATAATTTCACACCTTTCCAGAAATGCTCTAACCTGGGCTACGCCCTTAGTCAATTCTGGAGATGCCCTCCTGGATGACTACGACGGTTTCATACAGGCCCTTAAAACCATGTTTGACCGCCCAGAGCAGGTCTATAGTGCCCAGGAACACCTGCTAGACTTTCAGCAGGGATCCCAGGATATGCTTACGTTTGTAACCCGATTCAAGCAATTGGCCAAGGAAGCTGACTGGTCTCCTGAAGCAAGTTTTACTCTTTTCAGAAGAGGACTGAATGAGGAGATCAAAGATGAGTTGGCCAGAGTGGCTCGCCCAAGCTCATTCCAGGCTCTTAAAGACCTTGCCATGCAAATAGATTTTCGTATCCAGGAAAGGAAGGCAGAGAAGAAAAAATCTAAAGTAACCCCCCCCCCGATGGTGTCCTTTACGATTACCTCCAAAACTGACACAAACCCAGGGTCAGTTACTGAACTAGAACCTATGCAGATAGGAGCCTTCCGTGGACCCATATCCCCGCAAGAGGGGATGAGAAGGATTCATACGGGGTTGTGCATGTATTGTGCCTCGGATAAATACCTGGTTAGAGAATGTCCTCTAGCCCCTCCTCGGCGTTCAGGAAATGCCAGCTCCCGATCCTAGATGGAGGAAGTCTTCGGGAGAGAGATGTTTGCTCCACGTCTAATCCATCCTTGAACTCTCCTGGACATAACAGCCTAGTGATTCTACAGGCCTTCCTATCGCCATCCAAGAATAAGACCTACTCCATTTTGGCCCTGGTAGACTGCGGAGCTATCAGAGGATTCATTGATCAAGATTGGGTTTTTAGTCACCACATTCCATACGAGACACAAAGTACCATGCAACCGGTGGAAGCTATCGATGGAAGACCCCTCACTTCAGGACCCATAAGCCTGCAGACTAAAGAGATCCAGCTTTCAATAAACCATCACCAAGAGGTGATCAGATTTGACATCATTAGGTCGGCTCATTACCCCATGGTACTGGGTATGCCCTGGTTACAGAAACATAATCCTTATATCAACTGGGCAGCAGGATCCTTGTTTCTCGGCTCTGAGTTTTGTATGTCTCAGTCTATTCCTGGATTTCTCCTTGACACCTTCCAAAGAACCATCAATAGATCAGCAAGTACCACTCACGGTTTCCAATATCATACAGGTCCCAAAGGCCTATCGGCGTTATGCTGATGTGTTTTCAACTGCCATAGTTCAGGCTCTACCCCCTCACAGACCTGAAGACTGCGCCATAGACACAGAGCCTTCAGCAGTGATTCCCTTTGGGAGGATGTTCATCCTATCCGAACCTGAAAAAAAGACCCTCCGAGAATAATTGGATACCAACCTTGAAAATGGCACCATAAGACCATCGAAATCCCCAGCTGGAGCCTTGTTGTTCTTTGTTCCCAAGAAGGACACCAAGGAACTTAGACCTCGCCTCGATTATCGTGGATTAAATCAATGCACCCTCAAGGACCGTTACCACTTACCCTTGATCTCGGATATCCTGGAAGCGGTGAGAGGAGCTGTAATCTTCACGAAACTGGATCTCAGGGGTGCCTATCATCTGATTCGTATCAGGGAAGGAGATGAATGGAATACAGCCTTTAGAACACCCTTTTGACACTTTGAATATCTGGTCATGCCCTTTGGACTTGCTAATGCCCCCGCAGTCTTTCAACGTTTCATGGATAGGGTGTTCTCTGACATGCTGTTCCTCTTCGTCATCGTCTACCTGGACGATGGCCCTCATTACGACCCAGGCGGTAAGTATTCAACATTACCGGCATGGCGTAATTAACGTTTACGCCCTGGTCCGATGCCGTAAAGTCCGGCACATTCCGACCCATCGCACACAAGCATTACGCCATGCCGGTAATGTAAACTACGCCATGCCGTAAAAGACCCCAAAACGGCCCCTACCGGCATCGTACGCCGCGCAAGGGGCACTACCGCAATCCATCACAGCGGCAACCGTAATTAGCATTCACCGCAATTAGCGGTGACCGTAAATAAGCGGAACCGGAAGTAGCGTCATCGCAGAGGAACGGGAAAGAGCACGGCGGCCATCTTTAAAAACACAATCCATTGGCATCCTCCCCAACCAGTCTACATCCAACCCTGAGACCTGTCAAAACCCATTACTCACCCATTTTCCCACTACAAAATGCCAAAAGTTGTCAAAAAAGCCTGCGATCAGCAGCGCCAGGACCGCTTCACTCGGGAGGAACTCACTATGCTGGCGGAGACCCTCCAGGAGAATGCGGCGGTGGACTTCTCCACACAAATGACCAGGCCGGCAATTGCCAAGAAGAAGGCCATATGGGCCCTGGTAGCACAGCGGGTCAGTGCGGTGGGAACCGTACCCCGCAACACACAGCATTGTCGAAAGCGGTGGGACGACCTGAGGCTGCGCGTCAGGAGCATCCTCTCCGCAAACCGCAACCTGGTCCTGGCAACCGGGGGAGGATCAGATTCTCCAATTAAACTCCAGCCATGAGAGGAAATCTGTGCCTCCACAATCGGCATGGAGAGCATAGAAGGGGTAGGAGGGATGGAGAGAGGAGCACCGACATCAGGCGATGCAGGTAGGTGCCTCAAATCAAGCCATGCAATAGTCACTGAAGTCCATTTATGTGTAGCACAATGTTGCCCTAGAGTGTAAATGCAACACATCAGCAGGAGACTGCCCACAGCCACATCCGACCTCCACCCTGTACACATGTAGTATGCACACCCTAACTGCAGGCACCCACATACCTCCATGCTAAAGCCACACAAAAAGGTGACAACCTGCATGCCCCTGCCTCAAATGTGCTGCATCTAGTAATCAAAATGATGTCAGTCATTGCGATTCCAATGTCCGCAGACCCATCAATAACACTCTCCCTCCTTTGCTCCACCACAGGCTCCAATTCCAACCCCGAGGATGAGGACACCCCTGCCACAACACCAGCCAAGAGGGCCAAGACCACTGTGCCAACACCCTCCACCTCAGCTGTAGTGACCAAGACACCGCAGCAGCCAAAATTTGTTGCCAGTACACAGGACGGGCCACTGACAGGCACCCCAGCAGGCAGCATGGCAGCAGCAGCAGCACCACACATCCCCACATAGTTCGCCACAGAAGACACAGGTTCTGCAGGAAGCAGTACCATAGGCGAAGCTGCTGCCATTGCAGCATGCTCTGAAAGTGACACAGAGGAGCCCAATGTCGGACCCCCCACTGACCACCATCATTCCCAGAGCAGCCCCCATGAGGATCCCACACAGGGGCATTCAGAAGATGAGGAATGGCCATCCACCCCATGCCCTGTCGAAAATCAGCAGGAGGGGAGCAGCCCCTTCGTAACACCCATCTGCAATAGGCATGGGCCAGCAGAGCCAACATTCCCTGGAGGAGATAATCACGCGCCAGCAACAACTCTCCTCGCTTCTGAATGAGCATGCTGCAGAATGTGGGGGGGGCAAGGGCAGCTATGGAACAATGTACAGAGACCCTGAGGGCAGCAATGGAGCGGAGCACTGAGACCCTGAGGGCTGAAATGGAGCAGAGCACAGAGACCCTGAGGGCTGAAATGCAGTCCTCCTCAAAGGACATGTGTGCGGAACTTGCCGCCGTGCGGCGCATGCTCTCAGAGCTAGCCAACTCCATTCGGGACATGTGTGCACATGAGCAGGCAGGGACCTCCTCCGCTGCCAGTTCCACCCAAAGCAGCCCCATCCGCCGATCGGGAAGGAACCTGCGCAGCACAGGCAGGGGTGCCCCGGGGGCCGGGAGAGGGGGCTTGCAATAGCGGCTGCCCACCGTTATCATGCAACATTAGCCACTTAGTCACAGGGTGTGTTTTGGGGGAGTCCAGGGGGGAGAGGGGAGGGGGAGTGGGTGTGTTGGGGTGTTCAGGGGGAGGGGGGAGGGGGAAGTGGGTGTGTTGGGGTGTTCAGGGGGAGGGGGAAGGGGAGTGGGTGTGTCACAACAATTCACATTTAAAATACACATTTTCCTTTTGCACAAATCAAATGTGTGGACATTGTTCATTGCGTATGTGTGCTTTATTGGTGTACAGTCCAGTGTGCATGTCCCCGACACACACAGTGCCCCAAGTGCCGTCTCCATGTCATACACACCAGCCGTGTGTGCAAGAAGCATTGGTTGATGATATCTTGACGCATTTCATGCCCCTCCTGTGCATCACCTCCTCCATGAAGTGCGGCCCCATCTGCACCCTCCTCATCCTCATCGTCAGGTGGTTGCAGTTCTGCGTCAGGGGGCAGGGGCACATTTCGTCTGACGCACATATTGTGTAGCATGACGCATGCCATGACGATCTTTGCCACCTTCTCATGGCGGTACAGGAGTGCCCCACCAGACTTGTTGAGGCAGCGAAACCGTGCCTTCAATAGGCCGAATGCCTGCTCAATGACCACACGGGTACGTGTATGTGCACGGTTGAAGTCCTCCTCGTGCTGGTTCTGTGGGTTCCGGACTGGTGTAAGGAGCCACCTCTTCAGGGGATAGCCTGCATCACCTGTATGTGGGCGAGAATGTATGTGTCAGTCATGACGTCTAATTCGAAACATGATGTGCCACCATGGCTTGCATCCAACTGTTACTTTGGACCACTTCTAAATGCACTACTTGATTCACACTATGCGACCGGTATATACTCATGGCTCTCATGGCCTGTTTTGCATGCCATCAACCAATGTATGCAGGGGGGTCAAGTGCCTTGTGAGTGCCCATCCACTGTGTTCGTTCATGCCGTTTGTTTTGGTGGCCTGGCACGTGTCCTGTGATGTCAATGCTCACATCATTGCAACATTGCTGTCGGCCTCATCATGACCCCAGTGAGCAATACTGATGTTTATAGGGACATTTTGGGGGCCCTGCTGTCTGTGTGATGGTGTGTTGATGTTTCTGTCCGTCATGTGCCTCCTTCATGCGCAGTTATGGGGGACAGGCCTTTCGGTTGATGGTGTTTGGTGACGTGCATATAGGTGCATTTCGTTGTAGTCAATGTGGTCTGAATTGGTACAATGCACTTGCAGATGGTTGTGTCATGGTTGAGACACAACCTCATTCACATGGTAGGGCTGCATACATCAGGCATTGGGTTTACTGGTGTTGGGTGAAGTTTGTGTTGCTTTAGGGTATGATCTGGTTCCGTTGTCTCTGCTACTCACAGCCAGGTGGAGTGTGCATCAGTCCCCCCCCTTTCAGCCAGGTGGAGTATGCATCATCCCCCCCCCCTTTCAGCCAGGTGGAGTATGCATCATTCCCCCCCCTTTTCAGCCAGTATGCATTGGTACATCGTTCACCTACCCACTTCACATTTCCATGGTCATGACATTAGACTCACCGAGTAGCCAGGATCTTGGGCCTGCATGTCGCTCCATGTAGCGTGGTATTGTGGAGTTCCTCAGGACCATTGAATCATGGGTTGCTCTGGGGAATCGGGCACAACTATGTGTGAAGATCCTGTTGGAGTCACAGACCATTTGCACGTTGATTGAGTGAAATAGTATACGTTTGCGGTACGGTACCTCCATGGCATGTGGAACCACCAATTCCACATGGGTGCAGTCGATGGCACCAATGCAACCAGGTATGCCAGCTAGTGCATGGAAACCCACTTTGGTGTTTGCAATCTCCTGGGCAGTCCGTGATAATGAGATGTGGTCGTCTGTGTGCTTGAGGAGGGCATCGAGCACTTGGATCAGTGTACGTGAAAATAATGGTTGTGAAATGCCATGCAAGTGCCCCACTGTGTGCTGGTAGGTGCCTGTGGCCAGGAAGTGGAGTACAGATACTACCTTCAGTAGGGGTGGGATGGCGGTTGGTGTTTCTATCATGCTGACAATGTCGTTGTGTGTCATGTCTACGATGGCGGGGATGGTGTCCCGGTCCAAACGGTACAGGGTGTGGATCTGCTCAGCAGTGAGGTTGAATGGACTGGCTCTGATGCGTGGGATTGGGGGCTGCCTGCGTGGTGGCACTGGCTGTGCTGGTGGGGCTTGCTGGCCCTGCCTTGCCCTCCTTCTCCTCCTGCGTCTCCTCTGTGCTGCCTGTTGTTGTTGTTGTTGTAGCACTTGCATTGCTATCAGGTCCTCCAGCCCCAACATTGCTAGTCCTATTGTTATCATTGTGGAGTGTGACTGGGTGTGCGAAGGGGTGGGGTGTGCTCTTTTTGTACTTCCTGAGTGTGTATTGCCTCCACCTGTGCTGATTCTGTGCACCTGTGGCAGCTGGGTTCACTTTACATGGCCATTTACGGTTGGTTCGCAATGGCGTAATTACCACCATGGCGGTAAGGTACTTAACAGGCTTTGTGATGGCGTTAGGTGCATGTCCGCTTGGGTCGTGATCCGCTTAGCTTTGCGCCATGCCGGTATTTACCGCGTGGCAGGTCGCGTGCGCGCGACCTTGGTGCAGTTAGCGGGAGCGTTAACTACGATGCCTCTAATGGCATCGTAGTTAACGGTCACGGGTCATGATCGGACCTAGCGGAAAACAATGCCAGTAATCATTTACCGGCATTGTTTTTCACTTACCGCCAGGGTCGTAATGAGGCCCGATATCTTGATCTACTCCAAGGACCTTCTAAAGCATGAAGAGCATGTAATGGCAGTCTTACAATGACTACGTGAACACAGACTCCTAGCCAAACCTGAGAAATGCCTGTTTCACGTTACTTCTGTTCATTACCTAGGATTTGTCCTTAGCCCAGAAGGAATTGGTATGGATCATTCGAAGGTAAAGGCCATACTATCTTGGCCGGCTCCCACTTCCGTGAAACAAGTTCAATCCTTCCTGGGGCTTGCCAATTTCTACCAAAAGTTCATACCCACCTTTACTGAGATTGTTCAACCGATCATTGCTCTATTGAAGAAAGACAATGGGGGTTATTCCAAGGTTGGAGGTAAGGAATTACCGGCACCGGTAAGGGTGCTGATGCCGGTAATCCCTTACCTCCGTATTCCGAGGTCCCTTTGCGGGTCCTTCCTTACCTCCTGCTTTTAGCAGGAGTAAAGTACGAGACCTGCAAAGGTACTTCGGAGGTAATTACGGTACCATAATTTACGGTGCCGTAATTACCTCCTTCCCCATTCCCATTGAGCCCTATGTGGCAGAAATGGGAATGGGGAAGGGCAAAAGGTGAATGGGGAATTACCGGTCCCTCCAACCCTGGAATAGACCGGTAATTACTCCATTCACCATGCCGGATTTGGCACGGTTTCAGAGGCAACCATGGAGCTAATTACTCCATGGTTAGCTCCAAACCCGGAATGAGGCCCACTCCCTTTCTTTGGTCTGCACCTCAAGACAAGGCATTTCAACGTTTAAAGACAGAGTTTACTCAAGCCCCCATCCTGGCCCAACCCGACATTAATCGGCCATTCCTAGTGGACACGGATGCCTCTAACTACGCAATAGGAGCAGTGTTGAAGCAAGAATTTGAAGACAAATTGGAACACCCCATTGCTTACCTTTCACAAACTCTGACTCCTAGTGAGACACATTATTCCGTCTTGGAAAAGGAACTGTTAGCCATCCGCCAAGCCTTCATAGAATGGCGACATCTACTCCTGGGAGCTAGACATCCAGTCCAGGTCCGCATGGACCATTGAAATCTTCAAGTTCTACAATCCTTGGAGTGTAGGAACAATCGTTAGGCCCGTTGGGGGCCCAGTACCAGTTCCACATCAGTCATGTCCCTGGATCACAAAACATAATTGTTGATGCCTTATCTCAACGTCCTGACTACCATGAAGATCGGGCCTTTCCTAAAATGTTTCCCCAAGCAGTCAGTCTTCTGGAAGAAGTTCGGATGCAAACCCAATCCTCTGAGCTCTGGAAGTATATTTCAAGGAAGAATCAATGGAATCTGAGAACCAAGGATGGATATTTGTTCAAGGATAATGCTCTAGTCATCCCCACACATAAATTACAACAAAGGATAATAAACCTTTGCCACGATACCCTTCACTCCGGACATCGTGGCATCACCAACACCCTCCGTCTTATACAAAGACAATTTTGGTGGCCTAGAATGAAGACTGACGTACAACTGTACATCCGAGCCTGTTCTATCTGTAGTCAAAACAAAACGTCAAAACAAACACGATAACATGAGACCGGTGGGTTTCCTACTGCAAACTACACTACCAACAATGCCATGGGAATTCATCGCTACGGACTTCATTGTGGAATTGCCACCTTTCAGGCGATGCACGACTATCATGGTCACCATTGACTTGTTCACTCATATGGCTCATTTTACACCCCTGTATAAACTACCATCCTTATTAGAACTCGCTGGAATCCTCCTGTAACACATTTTCCGCCTTCATGGACTTCCTTTCAAGATCATATCAGACCGAGGACCCCAATACGTCTCGCAATTCTGGAAACATCTCTGTCGCATTCTAGTAATCCAACACGCTCTCTCATAAGGTTATCATCCACAAACCAACTGAGCTACGGAACATGTAAACCAGACCCTGGAACAATACCTTCGTTGTTTCGCCACCAAGGTGCAGGATGACTGGTCGCTCCTAATACCCGTGCCTGAATTTGCCCTACAACAATTCCGATCACTCAGCAGTTAAGACCAGCCCCTTTTATTGCAGTCAAGGATTCCATCCATCGGTTTTACCCTCTGTGCTTCCACATCCCACACCAGTACCTACCGTCGACTCTTGGATTGAAACACTCATCAACATACACAAGGAAGCCAAAGAACACTTGGAGGAGGCCAGAATACATACTAAGCGATATGTGGATACCAAAAGAAGACCAGGGTCTTCTTATGCAGTTGGTGATCAAGTCTGGTTGTCCTCGAAACTACTACCCCGACATTTACGGGCAAACAAATTGGCCCCCCGGTACTATGGTCCATTTTCTATCAAGGAAATCATAAATCTAGCCTCATACCGGCTCAAGCTACCAGACTCCTGGAAGAAAATTCACCCAGTTTTTCACACTTCTTTATTAAAACCCTACATCCGATCCTCCCGGAAATCCTGCAGACCCACTCCTCTGGTGGTGGACGACCAACTGGAATATGAAGTGTCCCGAATATGCGACTCCAGGTATAAACGGGGTCAGCTTCAATACTTGGTTGAATGGAAAGGATATCCTCCTAGTGAAAGAACCTGGGAACCAATTTCTAATCTGAATACCCCTCGATTGCTCAGAAGATACCATCTCATACACCCAGGCGAACCTGGTGGAACAGGTTTTCGGAGGAGGCATGCTGTCATGACCCACAGAACACGCCTCTTTTGGACTTCATGGTCCTTATCACAACAGGGCTTGCACTCCTTGGTACTTCCAACATGGCCGTCTAACGTGAAACGCCTTCCTCGGTCTTCACGTCGGACGTAGCGTAATCTACAAATAAACTGCGCGCCCTCGGCCCCGCGTGTCTCAATGCTATTGCAAGCAGCGACTAGACGTGTGCTCCGTAGTTCGCTGAACTGTTATCCTGGTTCCTGGACCTTCTAATTCTATTCCCTTAACCCTCTTTCTTCTTCCTTGCTTCCTGGACCCGTGTGCCGTGCTTGTGCACCTTCTTCGTTTCCTGGATCCCCGGAGTATCTGAATCCCGGAACTCTGAACGCACGCTGGAGCCAGAAGAGGCTCGCGTGGGCTTATACAAGACCAGGTCTGTGCGTAAGAAGACACCGCCCAAGAAATCCTGCAAGGATCACTCTCAGGTGAGAAAGGGGGAATTCCGTGACAGACTCAGGGACCAGAGAGCTGAGCGGGAAGTATTAGAAATAACAGAGGCTAACCCCTCCCCAGCAGACTCTGCCCCTACCATCCCCGAATGCTTTGCCACCTTCTATGAGACCTTATATACCTCGGAAACAAATCCTGACCATCCTGACACCAAGACTTACCTGTCCTCTATCAACATGCCAAAGATATCAGGCCCTGACTCTGACTTGCTAGAATCCCCCATATCTGAGCAGGAAGTACAAGACGCTATAAAAAGGCTAACACTAGGCAAATCTCTGGGCGAAGATGGCTACATAGCCGGATTCTCTAAATCCTTTAGTACACAACTAACACCATTCTTGACAGACCTCTTTAACGAAATACTTGATACAGGGGAACCCCCAGACTCCTTTATTCGTGCGCTGATTACGGTTATCTCTAAAGATGGAAGAGACCCCAAAAAATGTGGATCGTACCGCCCTATCTCCCTACTCAATTTAGACATGAAAATGTACACGAGGGTTCTTGCTGCTAGACTAGAGACACTAATGCCACAAATCATACACCCTCATTCATACTGGGAAGACAAGGCGCGGATACAATGCGTAAAACCCTCCATCTTATTCATGCATCCCAAAACATACCCAACAAACCCGTCCTTTCAATTGATGCAGAGAAGGCCTTTCATAGGGTGGAGTGGGGTTTCCTAAGAGCAGTCCTGAGGAAGGTGGGGATCAGCTCAAGATTCAGAAGGGGAATACAGGTGGTGTACACAGCCCTAAAGCATCGATATTTGTGAACAGGGAATGCTCTAGATGGTTCGAACTAGGACGTGGCACCCGACAGGGATGCCCCCTCTCATCAATCCTTTTTGCATTCTCCCTTGAACCTCTGGCCCAAACAATGAGGGCTAACTCCCAAGTAGAGGGAATTCGACTGGGAGCAATAGAATATAAAGTGGCCTTCTACGCCGATGATATACTCCTGCATATGACCAGCCCTATGATGTCCATTCCCCGGGCTCTCCACCTACTAGACGAATATGGTCTTCTCACCGGGTTTAAGGTGAATAAAACTCAATCCATTCTATTCCCACTACGGGGATCGACAGAGACAAATATAACCAGGTATTCCCCACTTGGACTTAAGATCGAACACTCTAAGCTAAAATACTTGGGAATACAGATCACAAAAGAACTGTCCGATTTATACGAAGCCAACTTCGCCCCTTCTCCTCCAACCATTCCATGCCGATCTAAGCAAATGGAGCAAGCTGACGATCTCTTGGCTGGGGCGCTTTAACGCTATCAAAATGGTTTGCCTGGCCGGGTTCTTGTACCCATTCCAGATGCTACCCATAGAGATACCCAATAAATTCTTCCTCGGGGCCAAAAAAGGCATGGTGAAATTCCTCTGGGAGGGAAAGAAGGCAAGGATCGCACACGACACCCTTACACTTCCCAAAGACAAAGGCGGGGTGCGACTCCCTGATCTGAGAATATATTATGAAGCAGCCCAATTACGTGTTCTAATTCCCCACTTATGCAATTACAAAGACCCCCAAAGGATACATATGGACAATCATAACTTATCACCAGCCAAGGTCTTGGAGTGGCTCTGGGCCCCTAGAAGAAAACTTGTTAATAGACTCAAAGGTTACCCAATCCTGAGCACCATATGGGGAATTTAGAGAAAAGGTCCAACGATGCAAAAGATCTCTACATGGCCATCCCCACTGAGTCACTTGTGGTCCCCGGGAATAAATGATCATATCCCCAATGTAGAAAGATTCCAAACATGATATGAAGCTGGCCTAGAGAGGGTGGGACAGCTACAGAAGAAAGACTCTTTTTTCACACTCCCAGAATTGACTGAAGCCCTAGGGATAGGCACACTGTCCACCTTTCAATACATACAAATTAAAGGCATTCTAACGAAACCAGCATGGAAAGACAAGCTGATGCAAGACCTTATCCCCTTTGAGAAGCTATTAGACTCTAGGACAGAGATGAAGGGCCTGATATCTGCGATGTACAAGGAATTGGTTGAAGCTGGGGATGGGACCACAGACCCACTGAGATGTAGATGGGAGAGAGACCTGGGTGACCATATTAGCCCAGACATGTTGGGAAGGATGTTCAAGGCGGCGTCACAAACGTCCATATCAAGTCAATATAAATTACATGCTATTAAACTGCTACATAGATGTCAATACGACCCCCTCCGGCTCTCTAAAATGTTCCAAACGACCAACCCAAGATGCTGGAGAGAATGTGGGGCGGTTGTTGACTATTGGCACATGTGGTCTTGGGTTGGATCAAAGATATAGATTATATCCAAAGAACTCCTAACCCCCATCTTATACTATTCGACCTGGAGAAAAGTGAGGACGAATGGAGTAGGATTAAAGGTTTGGCCCCTCAGTTTCTCCTAGCGGCTCGTGCCATACTTGCAACTAATTGGAAGTCCAGGTTGGTCCCGAGCAAGAGTGAATGGATTAATGTAGCATGAAATATATGCATAATGGAGAGAATAACAGCATCACTCAACGGGCGATCTTCACAATGTGAGGCTCTATGGATGGACTTTGTGAATAAACATTTGTCAGGGAACTTAAAATGTCATGATGTTTGATGCAATGGGTTGAAATATAAAGGAAGTGATCGAAAGGGTTGTGAGCGAAAAAAAACTGAAAAAGACTCATCCAATGAGTAATTCCCTCATTAATAAATGGTGACCTTGTAAAGACACCTAAAGATATATTTCCCAAGATGTCTGCTCGAACCATGCGGGGGGGGGGGAGAAGGGAGTCATGTTGAATCATTGCAGCTCAAAGACGATGTATGACGAAATAGTTTTGAAATGTTCTGACACTGTTCTGTAACCTCAAGTTTGTATTGTTTTCAAATATTGTGACTGGCAATGAACAAAAAACGTAATAAAGTTAAATAAAAATAAAAAAAGTTGAATACGAAGCTTGCGTGTACAAGTCACTCTCAGACCCATTGGCAGGAGAGTAAACCAAGGCTGTGGGTGAAAGCAAAGTCAGAGAGAGAACTGTGAGAACGAGAACATTGAGTACCCTACTTGGCAGGAGGGTGGACCAAGGAGGGGTACTGGGAACAGGTTTTGGGACTCCTAGCAATTGAGAGGAATATCAGTGCTTATTCTTCCTTGTCAAAGTACCTAGGAACCAGGCCTGCTCAGAAAGGGTCAGGGACCCCCAGCACAGGTTGGGAGAGAGAACCAGGCTATTCTTCTTTGTCGAAGTACCTAGGAGCCAGCTCTGCTCATGAAGGGTCTGGAACCCTCAAGGCGGCTTGGAAAAGGTGTCCATGCTATTCTTCCTTGTTGCAGAGCCTGAGAGCCAGGTCTGCCTAGTAACAATAAGGACTATCGTGACAATTAAAGACACAGAGACAATTTGGATAAAGCTTGGAAATACTCTGTGGAAGGGAATAGCTTTTCTTTACTTTTTGGGACTTTTATTTGGAACTACAAAGCTGTGCTGCAGGTTGACAGCCAAGAGACATTTCCCTTTTCACCTTATGTTGAGTTTAGCTTGTGAGGGATGGATAAGAATTTGGGCACAGGATGGCGAACTTTATTTTAGACATTCTGACACAGTTTCATTAGTTTTGTTGAGGCAGGGAAACCCCTCTTACAGGTAGGACTAGTTCGGATTTCCTCCAACTCCACCCCATTTTTGTTATTAATAAAAAAAGTATTTTCCAATGAACAAGCACCCTTGTGTCCGAGTCTTACTCCCACACCCTCACACCACAGCAGAAGTCCATGGCTGGTGGGCCCTGAGGAAACTAAGTTATAGAAAAACCCTAGAAATTGAGCAAAAATCCATTTCATAAGAGAAAGTTAAGGTGATCAGATTTAATGCAACAAAACCCCTGAAATGTAGCACTTGCATTTCAGTCAAGTCCACCTTGTAGAAGAAAATGCATCACACAAACCAAACAATAATAGGAGGTAATGGCCAGGAGTGGGGGGACCAAGGAAAGAAGATGGGAGCACTTGATGAGTTGCTGTGAGGACAGGCGAGAGTTTGGGATTTTCAAGCGTTATCGGGGGAATACCTGGTGAATCCCAAAGGCATGGGGTTGTTCAATGCTGCTGTATGTGTAGTTTGTGGCCATTATCGGGGGAATATCGGGGGAATCCTGCTGGAATGGGGAGAGAGTGAAATAAAACAGTTATTTTACACCTGCAGTCATCACATCTTCTAGGCACAGGGCAATGGGTCCCTGTTCCGAAGGTCATAGCTAGTGGGCCCCAAAGAAACCTATTGGTACAACATGAACAGAAGCCACGGCCAAAGGCACCTATTGGTGCAACATGTACATGGCCACGGCCGAAGTCCATTGCTATTGGGCCCCAATGAAACCTATATGTGCAATATGCACCGGCCATGGCCTAAGGCCAATGCTAGTGGGCCCCGAAGAAACTATGGTATAACAAAATCCTTGAAATTGAGTGAAAATACTTTAGTTAGGAGAGAGATAAGGTGATCGGATTTAACGTGAAAAGTACATACCATCAAAACCTTTTAAAATCTTTGAAAAAACCTTGGTTAAGAGAGAGTTAAGGTAATTAGATTTGATGCAACAAAACCCCTGAAATTCAGCAATCACATTTTGAGGAAGTCCACCTTAACTATGCGCCCTATGTTGCGCAGCGTATGACAACAATGATGACATCACAGATGATGATGCACCCACTTGCATAGGTTCAGGTGTGTCAGTAACTTATCTGTCTCTGAGAGTTGGTCTAAGAGGAGGCAGATGATTTTTCTTCCTTTATGCCTTGCGTGCTTGCATGCAGAAATCAAACTGCATAACCAAAGATAGAAGATCACATAGAGTAGAGGGATGTGCAATTCATGCTAATTCATCTTTTATTTTGTCATGTAGTCCTTGCCTGAACAAGGCAAACTGTGCGGATTCTGGCCATCCAGTTTCGGTGACTACTTGCTTAAAATGTGTGATATATGGCATTCCGTCAGTAGATCCTGTCATGGACCGCTGTACCTTTAAGGGTTAGCCCTGCCCACAAAGGGACAGGGCAAGTGACGTGAGTTGGGGGAGTTTGGGGATGAGGCGCGCTTGGCGCCAGTTTGTACGTACATGTTAAATAAAGAAGGTTACTTTCCACATCTCCGGCTGTGCGTCCTCTTTTCTGCGCACCAGGCCCAACCCGGGCCAACACTGGTGACGAGGCTTTGTTCCCTGAACGCTGGAGTCCTCCCTGGCGGCAGTCAGTTGTGCGTACAGCTTCCAGCGCGGCCAGTGACTCCCACCGCGCCGATCCTACGCTTCTGCTGGCAGTCCGCCAAGCGTCCTCCAGCCCTCTGTTTCCTCCTGCATCTGCTTTCTGCTGCTCCCAGCACCTCCTCACTGCACGCAACCCCATCTGGTGCAGAAGCACCACGCAGAGCAAAAGAAAGGCGCCCTGTCCCCACGCTCCACAAGGCCCGACGCCTCCACCAGCAACCCGGATCCTGGGCCAACAGATCCCTGAATGATATCAAGCCGGGACTCTTGAGCTGAATATGTGAGTTCAGGCAGATCAAACACTTCTTTAAATGTTCTCAGGAAAGTAGGATAGTGCCTTCTTACGGGGCTACTAATTTGGGGCCTATGCAAAAGCATTTGTAGTCAAATTAGAAATTATGTAAACTATTTTAGCCCTATCGGATGAAAATGACAAGGGTCTGAATGAAAAATATACTGAACATGCATTCAAGAACTCATTCATAGGGTTTCCGTCAAACTTCTCCACTGTAGGAGAAGTAGTGAGGGGGGTTCTACCCTTAAGGTTTCCCGGGCTGCCATTATTTGCCACAAGGCAGCATTCCCTGCTTTTAAGGCTTGTAGCTCATGATAGAGGGTCTGAACAGCATTCATTAGATCTTGAAGTTGTGCCATATTGAATTGTTCTTGGACATCTCAAGACTGTGAGATTAGAGACAAAACCCACTTACTGTCTGAACTTTTCTAGAAGAGACAGTTTGCAGAGTGTGGCATTGGGTGATCTGACCTCTCTCCTGTACGCACGTGCAAAGAAACACTGGGAAAATAAGGTAGAGAGCCAGACATGAAGTCCAATGAGGGAAAAGACAGAAGCCAGAAAAACCCTCTCTCAGATGAAATACAAGGACAACAGGACTCCCAAGGTAGTTATCAACGACAAAGAAGCTCCAATGGAGAGTTCCAAGTATAGCGAGTGTTGCAAGGCAAGATTTGTTGGTTGGAAGGGCTCCGAGGAAGGTAAGCGAAGTCTATGACTGGAAGGGTTCCACTGGAGACCAGCAAAGCCTGAGACTGGAAGACTCTGCAGGAGGCAGGCAGAGAACGCACTTAATCAAAATGTAGAGTGACAGCAGAGGAAAGGATTTGGGGAAAAAGGACTGGAGACAAAAGGATTCAGAGTCTAGAATTATTACAGTTATAATTGGTCTTTTATAACGCGCAGTGGTTTCTAAGCACAGGATCGGGATTCGAACCTGTGTTGTGCAGTGTTGTCTTGCTTTGAAGATAAACGCGTTGCCCCTGAGCTATCCTTCCTCCCCGAATTGAATATAAGGATGAATTATATGGCAAGATGGGAGGCTCCTATTATGCATTAAAATCTTTACTCTGAAACCACAGCAGCAAAGAAAAAACTTTTACAAACAAAAAGTTTGAAACACTGAACTAAATAGAGTTCATGTCAATGTAAGGGGAAACTCCCCAATCCATCATGGAGGACAGGTCATGCCCTGCAGGAGACCAATGGGCAGGGACCCTCTATATAAGTCCTTTACTTCAATCCCAACTCCTCTTTCTTTGCTGTTGACTCCTTTCGTTGTGTCTTGCATGTTAGTCAGTAGTGCTAGGCCTTATCAGTACATTAAGGCTGTAAATTGTGTAAAGTTAATATGTATATATATTAGTTCATTTATTGTATAAGGGAAGTTGTTCTGCTTTAACACTGTATCTGGGAGGCCGCGTCCAGCCGTTGCTTTAATTAATGTGTTTGTGTCATTATGGTAGCAGCTGTTCACGTGGAGCTTCTGGTGAGAGTGTACTGTTTGTTTTCTTTAACTACGAGTCTCTCTTTGACTTAGAGGTTGCCTGACTGGGCTTGCCTTCCCTGTGATGGTTCTGAGCATGGTCCTCTGTGTTTGTTTAATTTTAAACAAAAAATGTACAAGACCATCAGTACCCCTTCAAGCCTCACTTCCATAAATCTTGACTATAACAGTCTTGTTGCTTGGCTCCCAGCGAGAATTGTGCGTGCTGCAAGACTCCACCATGGCCAGTGCCATACTCCTTCCTCTTACTTCCCAGCCTTGTGAAGTGTTACCTTTTAATCCCTGTATAAAAGGGCAAACATGCTTAAAAATTAATAATCGTTTTCCAGGGCCGTGCGCCTGTATGAAGGAAGCTGCTAAAGCTTCAGACCCAGCGCACGAGCATTTGTGTTTGTTTATTTTTAAAATGCCTGGGATTCCAGGTGCTGTAGTGGGCTTGCCTGCCCTTTATGGTGCACAGGCCCTGTGTTTTCAAGTGAATAGTTTATGTAACAAAGCTTCTGCTTCACAACAGAGACAGGGTGGCTCAATAATAGAGCGTTATTGTTACCAGGCAAGAAGGCCTGGGTTCGTTGTCCCTCATGTTCAGTACATATTTATTTATATATGTTTTAAAAGAAAATTATATATTTTAATAAGAATTTTGTAAGTGGCTTATTGGCAATGCGCCTGTCTTTGAAGCAAGACCACGCAGAGGAACAGGGGTTTGAATACCGCTAAGAAATATTAAAATAGCAGCACCTAATGCACTGCCAGTCTGCAGCTTGGTTTAAGTGCTGCATATTGCGTTGGTGATTTCCTTCACTGTAGGTGTGCCATAACCTGCTTGATGGCAGGCTTTGCCTGTTTTCTACTGCGAGGTTGCCCCTTGTGTACTGCTGGTTGCCATACCCTGCTAGGGTGAGCAGTTTGATGTACACTTGCTCAGTGTACTCTTTTGATAAACAATATTTTAAGCTGTGCATGAAGCACATGAATGTTCCTATTGGCAGTAGCCTGAATGGCTCAATAAGCATCAGCTTTTTAAAAGGGGCCTGAGTTCGGACCCCTGTTGGACCGTAACACCACTTTCTAGGCGTATTAGTTTGTATTTTATATTTATTTTATATTTATTTTTATGTTTATTTATTTAGTTCTTCAAAGAAAAGAGTGTTTGGAGGGTCGTTAACAGACCTATAAGGGGGACTACCTTCCTCTCTAGCCATCACCTACTCGCCTTCATAAGGCATTAAAATATTAGACAGTCATTGTATCCTTCTTTGTCCAGAAAAGGGAAAGACCCCCAAAAGTCTAGAAGGATTGTACCGTGTGTTGTTTTGGGTTACTGAGTTTTTTCTCTTGACTAGTCGCACAGAGAAATATCCACTAATTTCCCTAACGACGTGCATGGGCTGTGGGGCATGATGTGCACATGGGGTTTGCCTGCTCGGCCACATCGTTTCCAGTCCTTAAAGGGTGGCGTGTTTTCCTTTTCTATTTGTCCCAATATGTCATTAAACTAGCCAATATTAAAAAAACTTTGGCGGGGACAAGGTCAGCTCAAAGGCAACTGTTTAGTCTTGTAAGCAAGACAATGTGGAGCAACCCAGGGTCTCACCCTGATGCAGTGTTTAGGAAACACTGGCTGATATTGGAGGTAAGATGACCTAATAATAATAAAGTTATAACACCGCCACTATAGCCTTTTTTCTCGCAAGACTTTGCCTATTCCGCTAATTTGTCTAGCGGTATATAGAGATTCTCCTCTGCTCGAGGAGTACAAGCACAGTTTTTTGCCCTCACGTGCTAACCTAAGTCTTTTAGTAAAATTCTGTCGGCCCATAGTTTAGTTAGTACAGGACAACTCAGTCCTTTTTCCTTAGGCATTTCTTTCACAATAATAATTGCCAGCTCAGTCCCTATTTCCTTATGCAAATAATTGGTGATCTCAAGGTGTTTCTCGTTGCAGTTTATAGATGGCTGTTTATTTTCATTCTCTTTCCCATGACAGTTTTTTTCTCCTTGATCCTTTCCCCTGATCTCTGTAGAAGCTGGTAAGCCTTTCAGGAACTGGGAGGTCCAGACCTCAATTTGGAAGGGACAGTGATCCCAGTATTCCTTCCCAGTTTCAATTACTGAGCTCAATAATTATCCCAAGCCCCTGCCCCTCCCCCACCCTCACCCCGCTACTCATTTAGGGGGGTGGGGGGTTGCCTACTAAGGTTACTCAGTGGCATAGAGGGGTCTGGAAGGGGTGTTATTTTCCATTCATGTTATTACGGCCTCTCTGTCACTGGGCGTTTCAGCAACTTAGAATTAGCCATCCCTGCAAGTGTCTGTCAGTACGATTGCTCAAGGAGACACTTCATTAGTGACTGGGTTCACTTAGCTGTCTGCATGGCAGGTAGACCTTTTTTGGTTCCCTCTGGAGATTGTTCTGCAATAAAGTGCTAGCACAGTGTGCATGGGGGTGTCTAGATAGTTCAGATTTACTAAAACGAAGGTTAGTCCTCCTCCGTAAGGCAGCTTCATTATTAACTGTTTAGTGATCAGTTTTCTTTGCAGTCTAGAGTCTTTCACAAGACTTGGTGTTTAGTGGGTCCTCCTTCGGTTGCTTTATGTTCCCCTCGGGTTTTATCAACCATGAGGAGGGGATAGGTCCAAGCACCTAGCGCTTCTAGCAGGGAGTTCGGGCATCACTAGGATGGAAGCAATTGGATATAAGATAAGTTTCTCTTTGCCAAATTTGCCTCTTAAGGGTCAGGTTTATGTAAATATCTCCCTATGGTCATGATAGCAGAGTTCGTTTCTTCAGGGGTTCAGGGGGTCTGAGGGTCTCCGCTTGACGAATTTAGCTCTTCCTGGGTTGTTTTCAAGGATTTGGGGAATATCTCTGTCATCGGTGTCCCCTGGTTGGGCTCTTCTTAGTAAGGAGGTTATTTAACATCAACCTGCTGGGTTTCAGGTGTGGCCCCTCTCTTGCATCCCGCTTCTGCCTCCAGAAGACATAATCTTTTTCTGGGTTTAGAAAGGTTTACTGGTATAAAATGGTGTACTTAAGGACAGAAGCTAATCCTCACCGATGAGTGTTAGGGAGAATTCTCTGTTTAGGCGGAATTTCCTAACCTAGTGAGTCCCCCAGCAGCTTTGCTGGATTTCTGGAGTTTGTTTTTTTCTCCTGCCAAGAGTGAGACTCTTTTTTTTTCCCACTCTGGGACATGATTTATAGTGTTCCTTTTGAATGTTAATGTGTTTCATGGGCTATGGGGTCTTTTACTCCATAGGGTCTCATATGTTTTTGTATGTGTGTTACACAGCACCCTCCGTGCAGTAACACCGGGGTGTCGTAGTGACCCCCCACCATAGACTCCATACCCTGGGACCGACTACTGTCTCCCAGGGCATGTAAAGTCACCATTGGCTTTACTAGTCCCAAATTACTAACAGAACCAGTACAAACCATCATATTGTGGACATACTGGTAGGGGCAATTCGATTGCCCCTGGGTCTGTTATTCGAGGGGGTACTGTTCCGTCCCCCCTCGTCGAGGTTTGGCTGGTGGCAGTGGATACTACTTTTTATATTCAACCGCAAATATATCTCTATGGGATTTTCCCATTGTCCGAGGCTAATACTTTTTAACATAGCCTCTAACATACCTCTGGTTTATTTATTTAATATTAATTCACCGGTTGGTATTTTCTGCCAGAACTCTGTTTTAAAATGGCATTTGTGTTCGCCTCTGTAACTCCAAACCAAAGGTCGAGCCTTTGTTCCACTTTTTGGCAGCCTTCTCCACAGAAGCTTCCAAAAGTTGTGCCACTCTGTCTGGGTACCACAGGGGGTGTGGGAGGGGGTTTAGGCACCCTGGACTGAGTTACCTTGGTAACTCAAGTCGCACTCTTGTGTGATTGGCCCAAGTGGTGAGCCGGCCGGCTCACCACTTAGCATGTTTGATTGACAGCAAGGCTGAGTGAATGGGGGTGTGCTGCATAAAAGCAGGGCTTTTGGGACTGGAACTTCAGAAGTCGCCACAGGACCTGAAAATCCGACGAGGGAGAAGCTGAGCCGACCTGCTACGACGACACCACCGGTGGAGCCCTGCGGAACCGACTCACCACTTCCCGACGAAAGAGAAGATCTCCCGGCTGGAGAGTCTTCTTCCCTTGACTGGTGGGCACAACCAGTTTACCTTCTTTTCCTCGCATCCCAGGACGTCTGGTGGTCGAATTGCCCATGCCAAGCACCCCGGCAACCGGATAGCCACTTACCACTGGACCGCGAATAAAAGGACCGCTCCTTTTAATTGAGAACTGCGCGGCTGGTTTTTTCCCTGGCAGTGCAACGGACTCCTGCTTTCCTCCCCGACGAGATCCTCTCTTCCTCCGGACGAAGCACTGACTTGCACCCGCTGCCAGGAACAACTGCCCCCGCTGGAACGTTCTCACCATTTTAAGGTACCGTGTCTGCCAGGCCTCCCTTTCTAAAGATTGCTACAAGGTAATAATAATCCCTTAACCTTCTGGACTGAGCTGGCCGCCTTAACCATCTAACTGGTCCCTTTCTTTTGGTCCAACTCTTTCTGAACCTTTTCAAGACTTTTGTGCACTTTTCAACCATGTGACCTTGGACACATTTCGTTCTGATCCTCTTAAAGTGGATCCGGCTTTCTGAACTCTAACTTCACGGTTTGACTCTGCCTTCCTCTCTTGCTGTGTTCTTTCGAAAGTGTTGGGAACTGTTTCAATTTATGCTCTGCCTCTCTCTCCCTTTTAAACTGAATTATTAGAGTGCCATCTGCGTTAAGCGCTCACCGCTGTCTGAAAATAAGTGGGGCTTTACTTAAGACTTGTCTAATATTCTTTTAAGGGAGTGTATATCTTTTAGTGACCGTGTTTTTGAACTGCTTAATATTAGTGTCTGTGTGTTTTATTAGATGTGCTTTTAAATAAATAATTATATCTCTTTTACACCAAGCTCTGGTCAGTGTTTGCTTGTTCTACTGTGTTCTTGTGACCTATTGTGAATACTCTGTATACTGCCTAACTCTTCTTGAGGGAAGTCTGACTGCTCAGCCACAGCTACCAAGTGAATCTGTGTGGTACGGACTGCTACCAATTGGGTTTACTGCCAAACACCTGTAGTCTTAAATCTTTTGCAGTGGTCCCAGAGGGAACTGCACAGGTTTCTGCCTAACAATGAGGCCCAATAAGGCTGAAACATCTGGGGAAGCTTGTGGTATCGTGTAGAAGGGATGTGACCCAGCAGGACTTGGGGTACACTCTTCTGGGTGCACCAGGCCCTCGAGTCTTTTGCTTTTAGCTCCACCTAAGCAAGCTAGGTGGTCCTATAACATGTTAATAAGGTGTCCCTTTGACTCCCGCTTGGCCTTCTACCAAAGGTTTGCCGTTCCAATTCTGTTTCTCCAGGGTAGTGATGTGATGTGTTTGGTTTCTATTATGATTCCTTTCATCTACATATGAACCAATAATCCTTTTACCCCTCGGAGAGGTGTGGGGGTGGGGGGTAACATTCTTTATCTCCATGAGAATTAAGTGTTTAACTTCTTTCATTTATTGTTTAGGTACCATAAGTTGGTATGACTTTAAGTGTTTTAAATGTTTGATGTTGAAGACAATGGAGCTTATTATTCTTATGTTTTCTCCTGCCTGTTACTATAGGAAGACTGTTGTCTGGCGTTCCCCCCCCCCCCCCCCTCTCGTTTTAACCAGTTGGTTTTGGTGGCCGGTGAGGAACGCTGGAATTGGCAGATATTCCTAGTTCTTTGCAGTTAAGACTGCTATGCCTTAGGACAGTTATTGCGGCAGCTTTGCCTGGGGGAATACTTTTGTAATCAGTTGATTGGTCAAAATAGAAACATTTAAAACACTTTTCTTATTATTATTATTATTATTATTATTGTTGTATTTTCACTATTGTATTAATCATGTTGTAATTAATATGATGCAAGGGCTTCAAACTAGCAAAATAGGAGCCTCCTGTCTTGCCATAGAATAACTAACCCCTCTCACTATCGTGAGAAGGGGTTTTAGATTCTATTAAAGACAAGGAGGTGAGTATTAACCCACCCAACCACTGTTGATATGATATGATATGGCATTTATAGCACGCCTTTACACAGGTGTTTCAAGAGAGAGCATTCTTTAGTTTGTTGTTCTTCCCATCCACTCACCTTTCTTTGTTTGTTGTTCTTACATCTTCGGGCTGAGATGTTCTGTTGAGGAACGTTAGTAACAGTTACAAGATGTGGAGAGTGGTTGATCCGAGGGCTTCGCTGGATTGCGTTATCATCTGGTCTGTGCAGTGGACGTCTGGTTCAAGACAACTACAGAAAGAAGAGTTAGGATTGGAGTAAAGGACTTATATAGAGGAGGGTCCCTGCCCGTTGGTCTCCTGCAGGGCATGACCTGTCCTCCATGATGGATTGGGGAGTTTCCCCTTACATTGACATGAACTCTATTTAGTTCAGTGTTTCAAACTTTTTTGTTTGTAAAAGTTTTTTCTTTGCTGCTGTGGTTTCAGAGTAAAGATTGTAATGCATAATACTCACCTCCTTGTCTTTAATAGAATCTAAACCCCTTCTCACGCTAGTGAGGAGGATTAGTTATTAATGGACAAACGCCAGACAGGGTAGTAACCTGTTTGAGAGACATCTGATCAGTGTGAATTGCAAATGAATGGTCGATTTCGACGTGCTAGACGTCAGCGCCATATTGGAAAACACGGCACAGATACAAATAGAATCGGTCTTTGGAGTAACAGAGCAATACTGCGGGATAGACGCCAACGATTCCAGAGGGACCAAGAAGTGGTTCTGACACTATGGTTATTTTAAACCTCTGAAGACCATTGCTCTACACATGTTGAGATCATATTTTTAAAATCCAAACCTTCCTTTTCTCTTGCATCATTGCTATATGTCATATGGAGATAGCCACTGGGTTGGGTCTGTGAAGATAACAAGCCTTGGGCCTTTGACCACTGTGCATAACGCAGCACTTGCGCACGTGTACAGACAAGGCTTGGTAGCTGCCCACATTTCTGGACATAGCTACAAGAAATGAGCACTAGATATCTACTGGACAGCCCTATTGTAAGCACGGATAAGAGAATGTTTCTTAAAATAACCAGAGGCCATTCCTTATGTTATTAGTCTCTAGTTATTTTAAACGTTTAAAGACTGCAATTTTATAGACATGTTGAGAGTGTGTTTTAAATCCAAACGCTAATGTACTCTCTTTAATGTTACAATGGATCCCATATTCGGGGTTTCATGGCCATCAGTGGTCCATGCCTTATGTTATTAATCTAAAGTTGTTTTAAACTTTTAAAGACAATGGTTTAATAGACATGTTGAGCATGTTTTAAATCCAAACTGTCTTGTACTCTCATTAAAATTACAATGGATTCCATATGTGGGGCTGCAGGCCATTAGTGAGCGGACCACGGAGTGGGGCTAACGCCATGAAACCGAGCCTACGCCCGACAACAAAAGAAGTCGGAGAGTACCTCTAATGTCCCCTGGTGCCAACTAGAGTGAGGAGAATGCTACAGCGGATCAGAATTGCTTTTTTGTTGCACCAAAGGCCCCTGGAACCGGGGCCTCTACAACTGATCAGAGCACCTTTTGCATGGGGGCTGATGTGCATCATGGGGGTGCTACAGATAACAGTCTTGTTTTTACAGCAAGAGTCCCTGGAACTGGGGTCCCTACAACAAATCAGAGTGCCTTTTCCATGGGGTCTGATCTGCATAATGGGGGTTTTATAGGCCTCAGCGTTGATGTTACACCAAGGACCCATGGAACCGGAGTCCCTACAACAGATCAGATCGCCTTTTCTATGGGGGCTGATCTGCATCATGGGATCACTACAGGCCACAGTCTTGTTTTTACACCAAGGGCACCTTAACCCGGGACCCCTACAACGCCACACAAAGGGCCTCATTCCAAGTGTGCCGGTCAGGAAACAACAGTGTCGGTAAACTTACCAGCACTGTTATTTCTGGACCGTCGCACTACAACTCTGCGGGCGGGTGCCGTCCTGGCCAGCAGGTCAGACCTGGCAGGTGGGACGGCACCCACCCACAGAGTTTTTACGGAAACATTGGCACCGTTATTAACGGTGCCGGTGCTTCCGTGGTCCAAACTCTCAGAGTCCTATGGGACTCTGTGGGAATGGTGACTTACAATTTACTGGCGCCTGACTTTCCAGACTGCCGGGGTTGTAATCCCCCAGTGTTACCGGGAAGTCAGGCACTGATAAATCATTACGGGTCCAGCCGTAACCCACGGTATCACCGGCACGGTTACCGCTGGAACCCCAATGAGGCCCAATGTCTTTATGTCAAGCACCGATCAGTGTCCTAAGAACAAAATACCCAGTTCTTGTATATCGGCTGTTCCTTTACAGGGACCACCCATTACTAGATGTGTAGGAATGGGTTTGGGGCAGCTTGCAAGTCCTGTGTCATCATGCAGGACCGCAGATCGTTTGGGCTTAAAAGGACCCTTGAAGAGCCTTCAACAGCCTCAGGTAAGAGCAGAGCTTGAAGAAAGAGATGGGATGTGAAGATAGCAAAGAGGTTTAACTGCCGTGACAACTCGCGAGATTCAGACACTTATCCCCAGGATGCATCCTTTCCCCGTGAGGCTGGTGACAGGAGCCTGCTATGTGATACCCCCCTGGTGATCGAGTCAAGCAGGACTCACCGCAAGAGTGTCCCCTGTAGGGACAAGGACTCCTGTTCTGCTGAGGAACTCCCTGCCCAATCCACCTATACTCCAAAGTTGATACACCCTACAGGAAGAAGACAGGGAGGCAGGGAGAAACAGGGAGAATCAGTGGACATGTGTTATTGTGCTAAACTACTCATGTGGTACTGAGACGAAAAAAAACACTGGAGTAATATCTAGTGTAATGTGAGAAACCTGAGGGTATCCTCATACCTACTCCCCTTGCATCCACTTCTGAGGTGGCCAGGGAAAGGCCATCGCTTTTGGATCCTGACCCTGGGGGTTAAGATGCGAGGGAGGATCACCTGGGTGGAGGGTCCTTGGGGATTGGGGAGAGGATATCCGTTGAAGAGACATGGTATCCCCCTTTTCTGATCACAACAAATCTTACCCTCCCTCTGCCTTTATAGACTGTTGTAAATCATCTCCCCTCATTTGTCCTTATTCAAACCATTATAGTACTGGGATGAGGAAGAGGCGACTAGGAGTAGCGAACACTAATACCTCATTTCACCACTCTGGTACAGAGATGAGGAAGAAGCCTGGGAATTGTTGTGAGGGTCAGGTATGCCCCAATAACTGCGGTTAGGCAATTGAAACTGAGTGTTCACATCTGCAACCTGTTAAATGGTTGCAGGTGTATAATCGGAGAGAGAAGTAGCAGAGCAGGGAAGCAGCTGGGCCAAAAAGTGCAGCCATCCGAGGTGGAGCAGGCAACATATGGGCAGGTGAAAAGGCTGCCAAATGAAGGGAAGTCAGGAAGACGCTGAGGATATTGTAGGTCGCGAGAGAGTCTGGAGCTGAGCAAAGCCCATTGCTGTGTGCTCACCTTTGGGAGTGGGAAACACAGAGAGTGTGGGTGACGGTGAATGCCGATCGAACATGAATACACAATAAAGTGGTCTGGAGACTAAAAAGTGAACTATTGAATAGCGAACAAATTGCCAAGCACGAAATACATTTTGAATAATGATGAACGGGTCGGAAGGCCAAAGATGAACTATTGAATACCGAACAAGCTGACAAGCTTGTAATAAGTCTGAATGCTGAACTGAAGAAGAGATATGATAAAATTGCATGAATGAAGCAGAACGTGATGTGCATTTGCGAACGGGATGAAGTTAAAGAGACAGCATTTGCAAACATATTGAAAAGCGAGCAAAGTACAACACTATTGGCTAGTGTGAAAGCATGGTGGTAACCAGCAGAAATACCATGAAGGAAAATGTGTGAGAGTCACATATTGGTAAAGGCAAGAAGCCATTAAAGGGCACCTGGAGAATAAGTGGACTTATAACACAGAGGCAGAAAGGAAACCTGTGTTGTCAAGGAAGTCCTATGAGAAAGTATGAACTGATAAACTGTTGTAAAGCACCAAGGGTTATCTGTTGTGTGACCTGTGATGGGTGGTCCGTGTGGTCCGACAACTGCACCTAGAACGATGAACCCTTGATATGATATGATATTTTATTCATAGCGTGCCTATACACCAGTGTTTCAAGGCGCAGCGAAGCAAGGGAGGGGAACAAGGGAGGACAAGACAACGATCTTAGTAGGTCACATTGAGAACACTCAAATGCAGGGGAGAGGGATGGGGAAAGATGCCTGGGGAAGGGGAGGAGGCGAAGTGCAAGACATAGGATTCATTGGAGAAAAAGAAGAGAAGTGAAGAGGCTGAGGCTGGTCAGCCTAAAAGTTGTTCAAGTGATAGAAAAGAGAAAGCAAACTAAACAAGTGGATTTGACTGTGAATTGAAACCTTAAGAACTGTGTTGAACTTGGGGAAGGGAACCCCGAGACCATTTTGTGGAACTGTGTTAGGCTTACGGAAGGGAACCCTGAGACCATCTTGTGGAACTGTGTTGAACTTGGGGAAGGGAACCCCAAGACCATTTTGTGGAACTGTGTTGAATCTGGGGAAGGGAACACTGAGGCCATTTTGTTGAAACTCTTTAAACTTAGGGAAGGGAGCCAAGAGAGAACCTGGAGCTAGAAGAAGCTCAGAACATTAGTTTGAACACTGTTTCTTTAGTTGCTGACATCCCTACACATTGTTTAGCTTTAGGTGTGAGGGCAAGTATAGGTTTTGGACACAGACAGACTTTTAAGTTGAACTTACTGACTCAGACTATCCTTAGTTTATTTAGGTTGAGAAATCCCACCTTAGTATAGGGCAAGCCAGGCCTTACACCATCCTGACATATGAGTTAATAAGCACCTTTTATTTAAACTTTGAATCTGTTGTCTGTGTCTTGCTTCATGATGCCTTCTGTCACGCCTATTACCCTGTAGTGCCTCTGGAACCGATGGGCCTTCCGCCATTAACAGGCCATCACGTTGTTCCGAACGTGCAGCAGTGCACTAGTTGTTTCTATCTTGGCCGCCACCAGAATGAATAACTTAATTTGGATCATCTGGCGCAGCGCGTTGCAACCCTTCTGATCTCTCCTTGGGTAAGACGCTAGTGTGCGGTTTTGCCTTATGTGAATTCCCTTGCCTGCTTGCTGCCTTTATTGCTTGCCTACAATCCATCCCTCTGTGTGTTTTCCCCTGATGTCCTGTGTGGTTCTCTGCTCTCTCTCTCTCTCTTTTTTGCTCCTGTGCTTCACTCCTGTACGCAGGGTTCCTGGACTCCCGCTTCCTGGTTCTCATTAGCTGTGATTGGGAATTTCAGCCCCCGTTTACTACACATCAAGGATTTCCTCCCTGGCTAACCAACTACCTCATTGGTCCAGCTACTTATCTGGAGCTGCTTGTTGGATCCTCACCACGCACCAACCTTCCCGATTTTTATTTGCCTGTTTTCCCCTGCCCGGCTGTTCAGGGGAAGGAGCCGCTAGACCGCCTGTTCCTCAGGCAGACATAGGGGCTTCCCTCTGAGACAGGCCCTACCTCCTCAAGGAAAGAAAGACAACAAAGAAGAAGGAGAGGAAAGGATTGAAGAAAGGGTCCCCTGCTTTGAGTCAGAAAGGAACAGGTGAGGAACTTTGTAACCTATCCGATACCGGTGACAGTCCTGACACCTTCAACGTAAGTAGAAAACAGAAGGACTTTTACGCTATACTGAGGAAGTCCAAGTGCAGCGTCATAAATTCAAGAGGAGGAAACACAAGAGAGAGAGAGTGAAGCCCAGGAGTTCCAAATCTGTTGTTGGAGAGGAGCTGAAGGAAGGGAAGCACTGTTTCCAATGCTGGAAGGAAGCAGGCCTGTGCAAGTGCCTGAATTGCATTCCATGAGGACCAGCTGGCAAGACGTCCAATGACTGGATTAAGGTCCCAGGAGGGACTTACTTAATCGGGAATGGTGGCATGACTGAAGATATGAGGGAGTGCCTTGAGGACGGGCCCAGGAGAGACTTACTTAATAAGAAATGGTGATGTGAATGAAGATATGAGGGAGTGTCTTGAGGATGCTGAGACCACTTGCCTACCGGCACCGCAGAGCATGCCGAAAGAAGAGAGAAAGGCTAGAGAAAATGCTGTCCTGACAAGAAGAGAAGCGACCCTTATCCGAACTGCAGGCCCAGTGATGCAATCCCCAAGCCGGAAAGGTAACGGGGAGAGCCAGAGACCGGGGGAGGGCACCGAAAATAACAAGTGGAATACTCATACTCATCCCAGTGACGTACAAGGGTGGAAGAAGAGTAAGAATCATCTCTGGGATACTCATACTCATCCAAGTGAGACACCAGTTTGGAAGAAGAGTGAACATCATTACTGGATGACTCCTACTCATCCCAGTGACATACAAGGTTTAGAGAAGAGTGAGATAAAGGAACAGTGTTGGTTGTCCTAGACCAGATAAGGATTGGACATTGAACCAAGAGAGACTCTCAAGTTTGTGTAACAAAACGTCACCAGAGAAAAGGGACCTCCCATTAGAAAATTCCACGCCGGTTTAGGGTGCCCCTCAGGCCCCCGAAAGTGCAGCCTGCCATTTTCATTTTTTGTCTTTGTTTACCAAACTTGCCGTGGCGCAGATAGGCACATTGGTGTGCCAGTCTGCCCCCAGGGTGCCCAAACCTTACTGCCCCACACACTGGGAGGCCTGTCCCACATTTTTTGGTGACCCTCTCCCCCCACCCCAAATGGAGGGGGGTGTACCTCATGAAATGAAATGATATTTTATTTATATCTCACTTGTACACAAGTGTTTCAGAGCGCGACTTCATGCAGCCGTTCGTAGGAGGCCCAGGGAGGCTTGCATGAGGTGCCCCCCGCCCATTTGGGGTGGAGGGGAGGGCCACCACAAAATGTTGGACAGGCCCCCAATGGGTGGGGCAGTAGATTTTGGGCACCCTGGGGACAGAATGGCACACTGTTATGCCCATCTGCGCCAAAGGGAGTTGGGTAAACAAAGGGAAAAAAGTGAAAATGGTACACAGCATTTTAGGGGGGGGCTGTGGGGCATCCCAAACCGCCGGGGAATTTTGTAATGGGAAGGGGTGGTGGCCCCCCTCCTGCCGACAATGGAGTGGGACATGTCATGCAGCCCTCCCCGGGGGCAGATATCTGCACCTAGGAAGGGACAGCTGACCCCATGGAGGAGTGCATGACAGCCCACCCCCTTATCTGCCCCTGGGGAGGGCTACATGAGATGCCCCACCCCTCCATTGGGGGGTGGAGAGGTGCACCCCCCTTTACATTACGAAAATCCCTGGCGGTTTAGGGTGCCCCTCAGCCCCCCCTGAAATGCAGCCTGCCATTTTCAATTTTTGTCTTTGTTTACTAAACTTGCCTTGGCACAGATGGGCACCTTGGTGTGCAAATCTGCCCCCAGGGTGCCTGAACCTTACTGCCCCACCCACTGGGGGGCCTGTCCCACATTTTTTGGTGGCTCTCTCCCCCCACGCCAAATGGAAGGGGGGGTGTACCTCACGCAGCCGTTCGTAGGAGGCCCAGGGAGGCCTGCGTGTGGTGCCCCCCCAACCACTTGGGGTGGGGGGGAGAGGGCCACCACAGAATGTCAGGCAGGCCCCCCAATGGGTGGGGCAGTAGGATTTGGGCACCCTGGGGGCAGAATGATACACTATTGTGCCCATCTGCGCCAAGGGGAGTTGGGTAAACAAAGGAAAAAAGTTAAAATGGTAAACAGCATTTTAGGGGGGGGCTGTGGGGCACCCCAAACCGCCAGGGAATTTTCTAATGGGAAGGGGTGGTGGCAACTCCCCCCCACCCACAATGGAGTGGGGGCCATGTAATGCAGTGTTAGGCAGAATCATATGCAGTACTCTTTGGGAACACTACACACAATTAAGACTACAAGTGTCAGTACATTTTCACCTTTGGTACAAGCCTGTACTACACAGTAATGTGTTAGCAGTGGCTGAGCAGCCAGACTTATCTCAAGAGTAAAGTGAGCAGTACAAGAGGTTACACAAAGGACTAGCAATCATGGTGATTCAAACAAACACTTACTCAAGGTTTCTTGGTAAAAGAATATACATTTATTTACACAGTCAGTTGGAAAACATTCCACTAGCAAGAGCAGCTCAATATCACAATCCAATATAATATACTACAATACACAACCAATCAGTTTCCGAACACGTTCAGCTCCCCTGAAGTGGGAGCAAAATGGCACTTCAGTTACTTTAAAAAGGGGTAAAAAGGCAAGGTTAAAAGAATCAAAAGCACAAATACTTTCAGAGGTAGGGCAAATAGCTTCAGTTAACTACAACCCGCAATTCAATTCAATAGGCCTGGGCCAAAGTCAATGGTTCAGAGTCTTGTATAAAATAGCACAGTTCTGGTAGTAAATGGTTAAGTGTTTTCCATGGTTTTTAGAAATAGTTGGTCAGACGAAAAGTTAGATGTTGGTTTAGGGAAAGACAAGCCTTCCAAGACAGAGTTCGGCACCGCACTTGCACAGTACTTTTTAAATGAAGAAGAGCTGTAGCGGAGGCAGTTGTTCCTGGCAGTTCCTGCAGATCTCGCTGTTCCTGAGCTTCAGTCGTGGGGACAAGAAGGAGGATGTCGGGAGGTTCCTGCACTGCACAGGGAAGAGGACACAAGCTTGGCTAAACATCGGTTTAAGTGCCTTAAAGACCAGAAACTGGTATCCTTCCCACTGGCTATCCGGTTTTCAACAGCACTCTGAAGAAAATTCGACCAGTATAGGGATGGTGTCCAGGTGACTTGCGAGTTGGTTGTTCCCACCAAACTCAAGGGAAGAAGTTAACCTTGAAGGGCTTCTCTTTCGATGGAGTTTCAGGCAATTCTGACCTGTAGCAGGGCTTCACCGGTGGACTAGGAGTTGCAGCAGTCGTCTTCCCTCCGCTCGTCTTCGGTTCTTTCGTTCCAGTGGTCGACTTTGCTTTCCAAGTCCCGGAGGCCTGCTTTTAAACAGCTTTCCCCCATTCATTCCAGCCTGGCTGTCACTCACACAGCAGGGTGGCTGTCCTTGCCGGACAGCCAGCCAGCCAATCACGCCAGAGTGCATTCAGGTCTCCTAGGAGACTAAGCACAAGGAGTTTCGGGCACCTCCCTCACATCCTGTCCAGCCCAGACAGTCAGGCGCCAGAGGAGGGCTTCAACACTGAAGTCCGCCAAAGGCCAACGAACAAAGGGACCAAACCTGGTTTGGCGCGCAAAGTTCAACACAAGAAGGACCTTTCTTAAAAGAAACTCCGAAAAAAGTCGACCGGAGTCTGTTTTTACAGATAGGTGTTGGGCGCCATATTGGAAAACATGGCTGACCCAATTTCTAGATACTGGTGTTCACGGTCGGGAAAAATCATGGTTGTTTGTTTAAAACCACTGCCACCAGCCATTTCAAGTAGAAAAGGGTAACAGTTGACTGTTACATGAATGTTCAGACACAGGGGATGCTAGGCAACCCATCCAGCACTCTATAGGAAGATAGTGTGTGCTCGGTCTGTACATTTAAAAAGACTAGTAAAGTCAATTTAACTTGACATGCTCTGGGAGACAGTAGTCTGAAAGACACCCCTGTGCCACTGCACTGAAGGTGTTGTGTGACACACAAGAAAAAGATGATGCCTATGGAGTTGTTTTAAAACTCCATATCCAAAGAACACAGAAGCAAAACGCACATCAAAATACATGAAAGAGTGGGAAAAAAGGCTCACGCTCTTTCCAGGTACAAATTAAAATCCTAGAAATCCAGCAAAGTTGCTAGGGGTCTCAAAAGGTAAGGGAAATTAGCACATTCTTGAGAATTCTCCCTAACACTCGTTCCCCTCCTCCCCCCCCCCCCCCAGATTAAGGGACAGGAGGATTTAATCCACTCTTGGATGAATCTCCTTACTCCAGTCTATCAAGCATCCTGGAGAGACCATCTGCATTTTGGTGGTGACACCCAGACCTGTGTTCAATGGTAAAATTAGTTTAGGGTTTTCCCCTTTCATTTGCATCAAACATCTCAAATGCTGGTGGTCAGTCTGAATCACAAAAGTAGATCCATACAAGTATGGTCTAAACTTCTTCAGTGACCACACAATAGCAAAGCACTCGCGCTCAATGGTTGTCCACCTTGTCTCAGGTTCCTTCAGCTTCCTGCTGATGAAGCAAATGGGGTGCTCCCTACCTTTCTCATCCAGCTGACTCAGAACTGCACCTATACCTGTATTTGAAGTATCTGTCTGCACAATGACGGGTTGGTTGTAGTCAGGAGGTCTTAGGACTGGAGCTTGACAAAGGGCTTTCTTTAGGCCTTCAAATGCTTGAGTGCACTCCTCATTCCACTTGACCTTTTTAGGGAATTTGGGAGAGGAGACCACATTCAAGAGAGAATCTATGGTCCCATAGCTTTCTATGAAGTGCCTATAGTACCCAGTGAGGCCTAGGAAGGCTCTCACCTGGTTTTGAGTAGTAGGGGTGGCCCTGTTTTGTATAGCTTGTACTTTGCTAGGCAATGTCCTGATTTCACCTCCTTCTAGCTCTTGTCCAAGGTAGACCCTTTACTCTGACCAATTTGACACTTACTCGCCTTTACGGTCAGATGGGCCTGCTCAAGAGCCTGCTAAACATATTCTAAGGGGTCAACCTGTTCTTTCCAAGTAGGGCTGAATACTGCAATGTCATACAAATAGGCCATGCAGAAGTCCTCCATCCTATTCAGAACCTGGTTAAAAATCCTTTGGAATGTTGCAGGTGCATTCTTTAGTCCAAAAAGCATTACCTTAAACCGGTAGAGGCCTGCTGGGGTTGAGAATGCAGTTTTCTCCTTGGCATGGTCTGTCAGTGCTATTTGCCAATAGCCTGATGTGAGATCAAATGTACTGAGGTACTTGGCTGCACCAAGTTTGTCCACCAGTTCATCTGTCCTGGGTAAAGGGTGGGCATCGGTCTTTGCGACTGCATTAAGCGCTCTATAGTACACACAGAATCTCAACTCCTTGGATCCTGCCTTTGGCACTAGTACAACTGGACCAGACCATGGACTGGTAGAGGGCTCTATTACTCCGAGATCAAGCATCTTGTTGACCTCCTTTATGTGGGTGCTTACATGATCTGACATCCTGTAACCTCTGCTTTTAACAGGTAAACAGTCACCAGTGAGAATATCATGCTGACCCCAAGGGCTCAAGCCTGGTGATAGTGAAAACAGGGAGGCAAACTGATTTAACAGAAACGTACCCTCCTCCTGTTGTTCAGGTGTCAAATTAGAAGAGAGATTGACTCCTTCTATTTTCTCATCTAAAGGCTGTCCTCTGAGTAGGTCAGGTAGAGGTTCACTCTCCTCCTCCTCTTGAGCTGAAGCTAGAAGCAAAGCTCCTACTTCTGGTCTTGAGACATAAGCTTTTAGACAGTTGGTATGAAAGACTTTTGGAGCCTCCTTAGGATTGCCTAGGTCCGCCAGATAGTTGACCTCTCCAAGTTGGCCCACAACCTTGAAGGGTCCTATCCACTTGTCCTGTAAGGCCCTCTGCCTTGTAGGAACCATAACTAGAACTTGCTGGTCTTGAGTAAACTCAACCATGTTGACCTTCTGGTCATGCCAATGCTTCACCAGAGCTTGACCTGCTTTCAAGTTATTTGATGCCTCTGCCATCATGTGTGACATTCTCCTCCTGAGACCGATCACATAGTCAGTGACTCTCACTGGCTTGTAGGAAGGAGCACTCTCCAACCCCTCCTTAATCGGGGCCAAGGGGCCTCTAACTGGATGGCCATAGAGAAGCCCAAAAGGACTAAATCCAACTCCCTCCTGAGGGACTTCTCTATAAGCAAATAGAAGGCATGGCAGTAGAAGGTCCCACATTCTTCTAAGGGGTTCCTCTAAAGGGTTCCATGTAATAATGTCGGCACAAAATTCTCGCCATGCAAAAATATCGCCGAAAAATGGCCGTTTTTTGTGGCGACATTATTGCATGGAACATGCGGGGGACAACCCTGCAACCCCAAACTTTTTTTTTTAAATTGTTTTTTTTTTGCCCCTGTCCCCATATATATGGTCACCCAAATAATATCACCACAACATTTTCCTGCCGATATTATTTACGGCGACCATATATATGGGGATATTATTACCTGATACCCTCTAAAGCACCTATCATGATCTTCATTGTACGGTTAAACCTCTCCACCAATCCATTTGTCTGTGGATGGTAGGCAGTTGAGAACTTGTAAGTTACTCCACAGTTTTTCCACATGGCCTGCATGTAGTGGGACATAAAAATGGACCCCCTGTCAGAGATGACTTCCTTAGGAAAACCTACTCTGGTAAAAATACCAAGTAGGGCCTTAGCAACAGCCTGAGCCGTAACAGTCCTCATAGGTATTGCTTCAGGATACATAGTAGCATGGTCTACTACAACCAGGATAAACTTGTTTCCTGAAGAGGTTGGAGGGTCTAAGGGACCAACAATGTCGATTCCTACCCTCTCAAAAGGGACTCCCACCACAGGGAGGGGCACCAAAGGTGCCACATTCTTGGCTCCATTGTTGCCAGCGGTTTGGCAAGTGTGACAGCTCCTACAGAACTTATCTACATCAGACCCCAACTTAGGCCAGTAGAAATATAAGGAGAGCCTTTCCTTGGTCTTCTTGAAACTCAAGTGACCAGCCAAAGGTATCTCATGGGCTAACTGTAGGAACTGGAGTCTGCTTTCCAGAGGCACTACAAGTCTTCTGTAGTCCCCTGGGATAGACTCAGTCGGTTCATTGTAGAAAAGGCCATCTTCCCAGTACAACCTATGCTTCCCTGGCACTTGCCCATCCAGCTGGGAAGCTGCCTGTTGGCGAAGACCTTCAAGAGTAGGACACTCTCTTTGACCTCTGCTGAAGCCTGCCCTACAGGGTCCACCCTCTGCCAGTAAAGATTGCAGCTCAGAATGGTCTGCAGGATCCCAACAGGAGCAAGGCCCTCTTCCAGCTCTGATTCCTCAGGAGCTGATTCAACCACACAAGGTTGTTCCACACACTCAGCCTCAGCTGGTGGAGGAGTCACAGGTGTGACTTTGGACAGTCGTCTCAGGGATGTCCTTGTTAGTTGCACAGGAGTGCTGGCTGTTTTCTTCTTGGAGGTTTAGGTTTCCCCTTTTCCTCCTTTCTCTTAGAGATTGCAGTCAGTAAATCCTGTGGACTGGGGGTTATAGTTTCCTCTATAATCTCCCCTTGAGAGCCCTTTAAGGTACTCTCTCTGGCCTTCCTAGTCTGCTCCTGTTTCCTTTTGCTGGGAGGCCTGGGGGTGCGTGATACAACTCCAAGAGTTTTTAAGTCATTCCCCAACAAGACTCTCCCAGGTACTTCACTCTGCACACTTACAGGTATCTTGACAGTCATGTCATTGCACTGGATGAAAGCTGGTAACTGTGGAAGCATTTGGACAGGGCCTCCAGCAAGCTTAGTGAGGTATTTGAGTGCCTTAGCAACATCCTCTACCTTGAAAAAAGATTAATCAACTACAGTAATGCTGGCCCCAGTCTCTCCGATTGCAGGGGTCTCCTGACCATACACAAGAACACTGTCTTTGTAGTACTCTTTAGTATTGTCTGGAATGGAATTGTAGACATCCAAGTTCTGCTGTTCCCACAGACCCAGGGTTACCAAAGAAACACTGGCTGAGACTTTCATGGTTTCCTCAGCCAGTAAGTGAAAGTTTCCACTTGCCATTGGTACTTCATCCTCTGGAGAGAAGGCTACGGAAACAGTGTGGATCCCTGAAGGTTCACCCTTACATCTGGGATCTCCTTTCATATGGTCAGTTCACCCACAAGCATAACATTTTCCAAATGTCTTTATGAATGAAGGTTTGTTCTGACCTCATTCTGGTTTAGCACCAGGAGGTACACTAGCCTGATTCGGTTTCCCACGTGGCTTACCCTTTGTCATGATCTCTGCTTCCAAAAGGTCAGGGTTTCCCCAACTCCCTTGGAAGCAGATCCATAACCCAGGTTCCGAGGGCCAACCAGTCCCAATTGGGACCTTTTGGACCCAGTCCTGGCGCCAGTGGCACCAGGCTCATAAATATGCCCAGTCCCAGCGCTGGAAGCGCCGGGCTCATAATGCTTGGGTGGACTTACCTGCAGCAGACCATGCTGCTTACTTGCCTGCCAGTTAAGCCTCTGATCCTCTTCTGTTTGGAACTACTTTTCCTGTTGGGTGGGGCAGGAGCCACTCCCTAGATTCAGAACACTGGAACTCTTCTGGAAAGCAGGAACTCTTTTCTTGCCTAGGCGTGGCTGTGGAAGGAGACACCTAAGCACTACAGGAGGCTATTTAAACCACACCCGGTGGATGAATCTTGCTTTGCGTTATTCTGCATCCTCTGCAGCAGAACGCTCATCGTGTCTTCTGCATCGGATCCTGGGCCTAAGGAAAAAGGCTTACCATCCTGAATCCAGTCTTCAGCAACACCTATAAAGACAAGAAAGAACAGGTTAGCATTCCGGCATCTGAAAGACAAAGGCTTACCAACTCTTCGCACGCTCCGGAGGCCTTCGGCGCTGCATCCTGCATCTGAAAGACAAAACAAGGTGCGTTTAAAGACATTGGGGAACTTTAATACTCACGTGCCATTACTCCTTTCCACATCTAACCCAGTGGGTATTCCGGCACCCTGCAGCCGCTCCGAGCTCGTACCTGCAAAATAAAAGATAGTTAGAGCGCATCGTGAAGCAGGCAACAAGCGCTTACTTACGTGCTTCCAGGCGCTTCTATTCATCACACGGACTCCATCTTCAACTCACTTCAGCCCGTCATCCGCCATCGCCGGAACCCTGCAAAACAAGAGACACCATTACTAAAGACTTTAAAGACCATAGAATTACTCGAAACTTACCGTTCGTGCAGTAAACGACGGACAGCAGTCCTCTGAAGTCAAGAGGCCTGCGCTACCTATCCAGTGAAGAAACTGGTTACAGCACCCTGCCCCGAGGCAGATGGAGAGCTCGGCATTCACTTACCTAAGACATCTTACTCTTGAAGTCAGGCATACAGTGCACAGAGGTCCAGCCCAAAGAGCCAACCGGGTGCTACACATCACCTTTGAAGATACGGTAGTCGCCCAGTCAAGACCGGCGCCTCTGCGAGAATCAGGTGAGCGTTACACCCTTGTTACATTTGGGGCCCTCTTTTGGAGTGGAGGTATTAGAATTCTCTTTGTTGTCTTTCTTGTGCTGCTTTCCCTTATTCTTCTTCTGAGTTAGCCCAGAATACTTGTGAGTAGGCCTGTTTTCAACCCACAAGTCAGCAGCCCTTGCTAACTTCTTTGGATCAATTTCCTTAGAGTCAGCCAAGTGTTGTCTCAGCTCAGAGCAGGCATCATAAATAGACTCCAACATAAACAGATTTCTCATACCTTTATAAGTGTTAACTTTGTAACCCTTAACCCACCCATCTAAGTTTTTCAAACGGTCACACACACAGGTAGCCCAAGGGGTACCATCATGCTTTTTGAGGGTTCTAAACCTCTTAAGATAATGGAAAGGGGTCTTCCCAAATCTAGCTATTAAAGCTAGTTTCACACTTTCATACTCCATTCTATCAACTTCTCCCATTTCCATTACAACAGGGGGTAGCCTAGAAAAGAGCCAAGGAATCAACTGATTCCCTGTAATGTTCTGAATCCCATGGTTATATTCAAAAGTTGCCAGCCAATCCAAAATATCAAGCTTAACCTCATACATACTTACTGCATCTTTGGGCATGCGAGGCCTCTTAGGACTGGAAGACCTAGGAGACTCTGGGAGAGAACCATTCTCAAAAGACAACTTTTTCATTTCAAGTGCATGATTCAACTCCATTTCTCTGAGTTTAGGTTCATGATGCTTACTTTCAGTTTGGGCTTGGATTCTTTTAACTTCTTACTCAAGTCTCATTCTTTCAAGAGAGACAAATTCAGGACTTAGTGTTGGACCTGATCGGGTCCCTGTAGTCAAAGGTTGAGGCCTATGAGCAGGTAGAGATAAAACAGAGCCTACATTTTGAGACTCTTCTGCCTCATCTAACTCATCCATAACATTTGAGTTGGACTCTGAAACATTATCATCATTTTCCACATTTACTGCAGGGGTAGGTGATTCAGACCCACTCCTCAGACTTTGGTATTCCAACAACTTTTCTATCAATTCAACTTTTTTGCATTTTACAGGGAGCTTCCTAGCTTTACACATTCCTCTCAATTGATCAACTGTTAAAGTGATTAGGGACTCTCCTGTCGTAGCTATCCATGTCAGACATGATAAAACAATTGCTTCTTTAGTGGTGCTTAGCCTTGTGAAGGTTATTTGAACAAAGGTAAGAGTAGCACTCTAAATGTAACAACTATACATTATCCTCACCACTGTACACCAGTGTTAGGCAGAATCATATGCAGTACCCATTGGGAACACTACACACAATTAAGACTACAAATGTCAGTACAATATCACCTTTGGTACAAGCCTGTAGTACACAGTAATGTGGTAGCAGTGGCTGAGCAGCCAGACTTATCTCAAGAGTAAAGTGAGCAGTACAAGAGGTTACACAAAGGACTAGCAATCACAGTGATTCAAACAAACACTCAAGATTTCTTGGTAAAAGAATATACATTTATTTACACAGTCAGTTGGAAAACATTCCACTAGCAAGAGCAGCTCAATATCACAATCCAATAGATTACACTACACAACCAACCAGTTTCCGAACAAGTTCAGCTCCCACTTCAGGGGGAAGTAAATGGCACTTCAGTTACTTTAAAAAGGGGTAAAAATACAAGGTTAAAAGAATCAAAAGCACAAATACTTTCAGAGGTAGGGCAAACAGTTTCAGTTCACTGCAACCATCAATTCAATACAATAGGCCTGGGCCAAAGTCAATGGTTCAGAGTCTTGTATAGGATAGCACAGTTCTAGTAGTAAACGGTTAAGTCTTTGCCACGGATTTTAGAAGTAGTTGGTCAGATGTTGGTTTAGGGAAAGGCAAGCCTTCCAAGTCAGGAAAGTTTCACAAACTTTCACCGCGGCTGAACAGAGTTCTGCACCGCACTTGCACAGTACCTTTTGAATGAAGAGCTGTAGCTGAGGCAGTTGTTCCTGGCAGTTCCTGTAGATCTCGCTGTTCCTGAGATTCAGTCGTGGGGACAAGAAGGAGGATGTCGGGAGGTTCCTGCACTGCCCAGGGAAGAGGCCACAAGCTTGGCAAAACGTCAGTTTAAGGTGTGAGTGCCTTTAAGACCACAAACTGGCATCCTTCCCACTGGCTATCTGGTTTTCAACAGCACTCTGAAGAAAATTCGACCAGTATAGGGATGATGTCCAGGTGACTTCGAGTTGGTTGTTCCCACCAAACTCAAGGGAGGAAGTTAAGCTTGAGGGCTTCTCTGTCGATGGAGTTTCAGGCATTTCGGACCTGCAGCAGGGCTTCAACTGTGGACCAGGAGTTGCAGCAGCCGTCTTCCTTCAGCTCGTCTTTGGTTCTTTCGTTCCAGTTGTCGTCTCTGCTTTCCAAGTCCCAGAGGCCTGCTTTTAAACAGTTTTCCCCCATTCATTCCAGCCTGGCTGTCACTCACTCACACAGCAGGGTGGCTGTCCTTGCCAGACAGCCAGCCGGCCAATCACACCAGAGTGCATTCAGGTCTCCTAGGAGACTAATCACAGGGAGTTTCGGGCACCTCCCTCACATCCTGTCCACCCCAGACACTCAAGCGCCAGAGGAGGGCTTCAGCACTGAAACCTGCCAAAGGCCAACGAACAAAGGGACCAAACCTGGTTTGGCGCGCAGAGTTAAACACAAGAAGGTCCTTTCCTAAAAGAAACTGCGAAAAAAGTCGACCAGAGTCTGTTTTTACAGATAGGTCTTGGGCGCCATATTGGAAAACATGGCTGACCCAATTTTTAGCTACCTGTGTTCAGTCGGGAAAAATCATGGTAGTTTGTTTAAAACCAAAGGGTAACATTTGACTGTTACATGAGTGTTTAGGCTCAGGGGATGCTACACAACCCCTCCAGCACTCTACAGGATGATACGGTGGGCTGGGTCTGTTTATTTAGAAAGACTAGTAAAGTCAATTTAACTTTACATGGTCTGGGAGACAGTAGTTAGTCCCAGAGAAGGTATTTAAACCTTGGGGAGTCTGAAAGACACCCATGTGCCACTGTACTGAAGGTGCTGTGTGACACACAAGAAAAAGATAATGCCTATGGAGTTGTTTTAAAACTCCATATCCAAAGAATACAAAAGTAAAACGCACATCAAAATACATCAAAGAGTGGGAAAAAAAGACTCGCACTCTTTCCAGGTAAACATTAATATCCTAGAAATCCAGCAAAGTTGCTGGGGGTCTCAAAAGGCAAGGGAAATTAGCACATTCTTGAGAATTCTCCCTGACATGCGGCCCTCCCTGGGGCACATATCTGCTCTTAGGAAGGGACACCTGACCCCAGGGAGGAGTGCATGACAGCCCCTCCGTAATCTGCCCCCAGGGAGGGCTCCATGAGATGCCCAGTCCCTCCATTTGGGGGTGGGGTGATGGAGAGGTGCACCCCCCTTTACATTACAAAATTCCCCAGCGGTTTAGGGTGCCCCTCGGCCCCCCTAAGTGCAGCCTCCCATTTTCAATGTTTTCCTTTGTTTACCAAACTTGCCTTGGCACAGATGGGTACACTGGTTTGCCAATCTGCCCTCAGGGTGCCCTAACCTCACTGCCCCACCCACTGGGGGCCTTGTCCCACATTTGTTGGTGGCCCTCTCCCTCCCCCGAAAGGTAGGGGGGGTGTACCTCACGCAGCCATTTGTAGCAGGCCCAGGGAGGCCTACATGAGGTGCCGCCCCACCCATTTGGGGTGGGGGGAGAGGGCCACCACAAAATGTCAGACAGGCCCCCCAATGGGTGGGGCAGTAGGGTTTGGGCACCCTGGGGGTAGAATGGCACGCTATTGTGCCCATCTGCGCCAAGGGGAGTTGGGTAAACAAAGGAAAAATGGTAGACAGCATTTTAGGGGGGGGGCGTGGGGCTTCCCAAACCACTGAGGAATTTCCTAATGCGAAGGGGTGGTGACCCCCTCCCCCCACCCACAATGAAGTGGGGGCCATGTCATCCACAGAGGTCTGCCACCCACCAAAACACGCTGCCAACAACACATGGCCTACATTTTTCGCGTCCCCACACGTATCCCGATGAAAACGGTACCTCACATGTGTGGGTGCACCTACCTGGGCGCAAAGGGGAAAGCCTAAAACACGGCTAACCCCAAGTCTTTTCAGACTTTCAGAGGAGTTTTTCTGAAGGGCACACCATACAGATAGGCCTACGGTGTCCAAGCCACCAAGGAAAACTGGGAACCCCATGTATTTCTGAAAAGAGGACATCCATGGGAATCCACAGAGGTCTGATTTGCGCATATCTGCCCAGAAATTATTACCCAGAATTATTACCCAGAACCCCCGTCTGCCTTGCACAAATGACTCCAGTTTTTATTACCCACAATCGCCGACAAAGTGTGATATTTGGTGGGTTCTGGGTAATAAATTCTGGGCCGCTTCGCGCAAGTCAGACCTCTGTGCATTCCCACGGGTGTCCTCTTTTCGGAAATGCATAGGGTTCCCAGTTTTCCTTGGTGGCTTGGATACCCTAGGCCCAAATCTGTATGGTGTGCACATGAGTCAAAATCCTGCAATTCTGCTGTGCGAAAAGAGTTAGGGTTACCCGTGTTTTCAGCTTTACCCTTTGTGCCCAGGTAGCTGCACCCACACATGTGGGGTACTGTTTTCGTCGGGACACCTGTGGGAACGCGGGAAGGTAGGCCATGTGTTGTTGGCGGCATGTTTCGGTGGGAGAGTCGAGTGAAATGTCCGGAAATTGGGTTTATTTCAGCACATTTCAGACTTAGCCAGGGTTTCTGGGTAATAAATTCTGGGACGATTTGCGCAAGTCAGACCTCTGCAGATTCCCACAGGTGTCTTCTTTTTGGAAATGCATGGGGTTCCCTGTTTTCCTTGCGGGCTTGGACACCCTAGGCCCATATCTGTATGGTGTGCGCTTCAGCAGAATTCCACAAATTCTGCTATCTGAAAATCCTTGTGGCTAGCCGCGTTTTCGCTTTCCCCCTGGCACCCAGGTAGCTGCACCCACACATATTAGGTACCGTTTTCGTCGGGACACCTGTGGGAACATGAGAAGGTAGGCCATGTGTTGTTGGTGGCGTGGTTTTCATAACATTTCGCCCCATTTGCTGGTGCCCTTTGTCACACAACTCTTTAATTTCCCAAATGTGCCCTACATTTAGTCGCTGCTTTAGGCACCATAAACTTTTGTAACCTGCACAAGTCACATACCCTTGAAAAGGTCTTCCTATGCTCTTTCAGAAAATGTATGCTTGCCATGCCTTGCCACATTGGTTATCCTGATTTATACATGCTAAGTACATCTGTTTAGGCCGTAAGCATAAAACTCTTGTGTACCATGGCTCAGTTTTTGGCTTGTGGTATTGCTTGCTTTGTGAAACACTACAAAAATGTGTGATTTCCTAACTGCAAGAGTTGGGGAAATGTAGCGGAGCATTGTTTTTCTCAAAATTCATAGAAGCCATTGGCGTACCAGGCCAACCATGTCCACCAAATACCTTTTTTTTCTGTCATTTTCCCGCTTTTTCCCCAAACTATCGAATTTGTCCCTACCTAGTTGTTGCCTGACCTGCGCAAATCACCCCTTCCTAAGCTTGGAATATTGTCTGCCTTTCTGTCCTCCAATTCGGCTTTCCTACCCTTTTCTTCCATTCCGTCCATGCATGTCCAATTGGCAAAAATGTCCAAAATCGCCTACCTCTCACAAAACGGTTGATAACCACATCAAAATATTTTTTCCCCGTTTCCACTCAATCTGTTCATGAAAGCCAGGAAATTTGGGAATTCAGCACAGCAAACCATTTGTTCCTAGCTCTTACAAGGTAAAAACCATGAGCTTCTTTGTACATCATTTTATTGGCATTTTTTGAAAAATCCCAACATTTACCCACTTTTTGGTTATTATCTCTCACCCCCCTACAGCAACCTATGATTCCTGGGTGGCGTTATGACCGCCTACCTGTGTGAAGAAAGGGGCCAAATTTGGCAGAGATATCTCATGTAACAAAAAAGCTACAAGGCATTGAATGGCAACATACCGAAATCACCAAAAAAGGCCTTGGCACTGGGGGGGAAAACCCATGGCAATTAAAGGGTTAATTGTTGAGTCAGCTTCTGTTCCAGAGAGTCAACCTTTTCCTGACAGTCTACATTTAATGTGTCTAATTGGGCCTCTGGGTCTACATTATTCTGCTGTTGGAGAGCCAAGTCATCTTTTAATTTTTTTATGTAATTTCCAGATTCTGCCTCCAAATCTTGGCTCTTTTGTAATTTTTGTTCCGCTAATTTTAGCTGAGTCGGAATTTGCGCTAAATATTCTGATTGATTTTGCGCAAGAGTTCTATTTTCCTCATGCTTTTTCCACATCACTCCAATATGAAGATACATAAAGGCCGCAATTCTGAACATTTTAATCTGCTCCTCTTTAATTTTCAGAGTAATGTATAACTCCCTCAAAGCTTGTAAGAGGCCACCGTCTTGCTATGTATCCATGTCTATGGTGGTGACCTGTTGCCTCATTTCTTCTAGCCAGACTTTTTCATCTTGTTCTGGCTTTTCCCTCCTGGCAAATAATTTGTGCAGAAGGTGCTCCCTAGCTATATTGGTTTCTACAGTGGCCATTTTGGAAAGTGTTCTGTCTTTGTTAATTTATTTATAGAAGGGTAATCTGTATTCTATTGCTTTTTGTCTATTTTTGGGGTTGATTTCACTTTAATTTTATACACAGGCCTGGTACTTAGAATTTTTGTTTTGGGGAGGTGCTTCTACAGCGTAACACAGTGTTCCTACCTTGCCTTGAAAGCTAGTCGGCTGTGTTAGGCTGTCACGGGTGAATAAACAAACTCAATCCCCGGCTCGAGCCCCCAATTTGTTAAGGATTCCAATTGGGCGTCACACACTGGACCAGGACACTTGGTCTTAGCCTGGGATGTGATGCTCAATGGGAATGCTTTTTCTTTAATCTCAAAGGATTCAAATTGAGCCGGTACCCGACCCGTCTCACACACCCTTTTACAAATACCCTGGGACCATGAACCAGGCCAGTTGGTGAAAATGCAATATTTATTTATTTTTAGAATTCACAAAAATCACACACATTTTAATATTGGGCAGCAATCGCCAATGGGGTGATAATGACAATGGAAATGGGAGAAATGCACTTGGTTAACCTTCTAGTAGAACATTTCCAAAGCACAAATAAATAGGAGCACTTTTTGAATTAGGATAGATAGCACCCAAGTTAAGGTTTCCTCCTGCAATGTTCCCTCAACCCACAAATAATCAACTTCTGAGTGGATAGAAACAAGCAGCAGGTAGTCAGGGATAAGAGGCAGCAAACAGAATCAGAATCTGAACTTCCCTCATAAAATAAGAGGAAAAAACCCTTTGGAAAGGCCTAAAAGGACACTCAGATTGTTCCCGGCAGGTCCACCTCCCATAACATCAGGAGATTGTTTAATGTTATGTCCCGTATAGATCAAGATGTCCAGGCCGTAGGGGTTACGCTGGACACTCAGAAGGCCTTCGATATGGTCTCTTGGAAATACATGTGGCTGGTCCTCGAAACAGTGGGTATTGGCCCAAACATGATAGGGTTCATTAAATTATTATACACTTGCCCTGTTGCGCGGGTACGAGTTAACTCAATAACATCCGAGATGTTCACGCTATTCAGAGGCACCAGACAGGGTTGCCCCTTCTCCCCGATCCTGTTCGCTTTGGTGATAGAACCAATGGCGGACTTTGTCCATGCACGACACTCGTGTAAAGGAATAAGACTGGTTGACGATCCTGAAATAATATCTTTATATGCTGACGATGTCCTACTATACGTCAGAGATCCCTCCACCCACCTAGACCCCATACTTAGAGACATCACCCGCGTCGGCACCCGCTCCGGATTTACGATTAACTATTCCAAATCGGAGATCTTCCCGCTCACTAAAGCTACTCTACAGCCCACCACTGAGTATCCCCTGCGCTGGGCCCCTGAGGGTGTTAGATACCTTGGGTGCAGATATCCCTCACTAAACCCACCTTGCTCGCTGATAATTACTCAGCTGTAGCACGAACAGTCGAGACCAAAATTTCACGATGGCGCACTCTTCCGTTGTCCGTTGCTGGCCGACTATCTCTTATTAAAATGATCTTGCTCCCCAAGCTCTTATACACCTTTTGCAATATACCCATATGGCCTGGAAGGGCTTACTTCACTAAATTGCATACGCTTTGTGCACAATTCCTTTGGCACTCCGGCGCAGTGCGCAAGAAGTGGACCGACATGGCACTTTCATACAAACGGGGTGGTATTGCTGCTCCGGACCTAGCACTATACTGGATCGCGGCCCAGGCCCAGCATGCTACTCATTGGTATCCTGGCTCTCCAATGCGCCCACATGTCAAACTGGATCGGCTTGCGTCTTCTGTTATCAACTTAATGTCCTACATCCACACTATGCACCTGATTCCCCCATCAACCCCATTGCTGCGACTTTGTATGCCTGGTCACGTCTGCTATACTCGACAAGTGGGCCCTCCCCATATTACAAATGGCTTCCCGTATGGGCCTTCCCTGGCCTGGAGCCCACGCTGGATACCACTCTGGCCTGGCACTGGGGTACCGGGCGCTATCCGACTTCTATCCCGAAGGCAAATTCATAGATCCCCAAACTTGGAGACAGGGGCACACCAGATCCCCCCTAGAGACTCTTCAATACTACAGGCTCCGCGCCGCGTTCCGCACCATGTGGCCCTCCTTTCCTGATGAGCCTCCAGATAACCCGGCAATAGCATATATCGCTAACTCAGGCGGTACACGGGGCATCGTCTCTTCACTGTATCAAATTCTACAAGACATTATCCCCACTCCGGCTCTCGGGCGCGCGACGGATGACCGACTGAACTGGGCCTGAATTGAATTGTGGGAGGATATGTGCTGCCACACCCAAAAAGTCTCCCTCAACTTCCGTTTTCGTGCCATGCAATATAAGCTTCTTAATAGGCTCTACTACACTCCACGCAGGACTTCGGGGTTTGCTCGCTCTGAGGTGCACCTCTGCCCACTCTGCAAGGCAGTGGATGCTGATCACTTACATATGTTCTGGTCCTGTAACAAATTGTCCGATTTTTGGGACGGTGTTCTACATACACTAAGTGCAGTAACCGAAACTGTAATTGATTGCCATCCTTTGGCAGTTCTGTTTGGGGTCTGGAGGACTGACGAGACTAAACGCCTGAAAAAGTTTTTAAATATAAGTTGCATGATTGCCAAAAAATGTATACTCCAGACGTGGAAGCTCTCCTCCCCACCGGCCTCTCAGAAATGGCTGAGCATGCTCACATGGTCACGGAACTGTGAGGAGGAATATCTGACTATGCTGCCCGCCCAATCTCGCCCCAGGAACATCTGGAGCGAATTTAATACGTATCTCAACAACCAATGTGAGAATACACCCTGATCTGGCTTGTCTCCAGTCTCCATCCATGCATTGTGACCTCTGTTATGTCCTTCTTTATATGTTGATGCTCTGTAACCACTGTTGGAACTAAATTTTGTAATCATTATGATGTTCTATGCTATGCCTGGTTTATATGCTTGTTGCCTTGAAGTTTGTGCCTTGTGAACCTCTTCCGTCAAAAATAAAAGTTAAAAAAAATAAAAATAAATAATGATATACATATGTTTTATCACAGTATTAGGGATGTTATCTCACTATCAACCATAAGGTAAGGTATCACAAAAGCATACAGTTCACAAAGCAAATTGAAATGAAATTGAAAACCCAGTGCAGCCGAATTCACACATGGAAAAGTTGCATTTTTTCTAGTTTGCAGTATTAAATGTAAAAACGTTTTTTTTCTCAAGAAACGGGTGAAAAATATTCGCGATAGCTATGGAACCCTTTGCGGACATGATGCGCCAGTCACACTCCCACAGAGGCTTGCGCACTGCGGGACAGGCCGATATTGTCTCCCTATATGCCGATGATGCCCTTCTTTACATCCGCTCCCCAGAAACCAACCTTGCTCCAATTCTGAACGATGTGGCCCGATTTGGACACATATCTGGGCTGAAAGTTAACTGTTCTAAGTCGGTCCTATTTCCGCTCACAGACACCACACAACCACCTTCTGACCTACGGGGTTTCACGTGGTCCCAATCCAACATCACTTACCTGGGGGTGGTGGTTTCCCGGCACACTGAGAAGCTGCACGTCGACAACTATCAGAATTATCTCACTATCCTGACCACCAAAACCGCTAGCTGGGCCAGACTCCCCATCTCCCTAGCTGGTAGAATCGGATTACTTAAAATGGTAGTGCTACCCCAACTCCTTTACCGATTCACCAACCTTCCTCTAAGGCCAGGCAATGAATTCTTCAAGACGCTACGCGGCATAACTAAGACTTCCTCTGGCATTCCGGTGCAGTCCGCCTCAAACTGACTACACTTACCACCGCCAAGGGATTAGGCGGGTTCAGCGCCCCCGACTTTCTCAGGTACTGGGTGGTATCCCAATTCCAATTCGCCTCCCATTGGTTTAACACCACTGATCCCCCACCTCATGTCCGAATTGAGAAACTGAAGGTGAGCGAGCAAAAGATTGGATCCCTTATTCTCAAGCCCATCCCACCTGACCTAGACACAGCAGACCCCGTGGTTAGTACATCCTTGGCACTCACCAAAATATGGGCAATGGCAGCTACACCTCACTCATTTCACGGTGACCTCCCACTCTGGAATTTCTTCCCTGATGTTCCATACATCCCTCAGTCCATTGTGTCCCACTGGACTGAGGCAGGTTTCTTGACACTTTGCGATGCCTACGAACAGGGCAATTTTCTCGATTGGTCTGACCTCCCTCTCTCCCTCAGGTGTAAGCCATCAGCATGGCTGCAATACTCCTCGCTTAGAAAGAACCTAAAAGCCAGATACCCCTGTTTCCCCGCATTGCCACCGGATGATCCCATAATCGCTGAACTCTGCTCCCCCGATTGCTTCAGAGGGAAAGTATCAAGACTGTATAATCTATTGCAAACTAAAGCTGCCCCCTCTTTTGTAAAACTAAGACTCAGATGGGAGGAGGATCTCGGAGTCGAGATTACCGATGAACGCTGGTCCCGAATGTGTGCGCTTACCCAGGAAGTGTCCTATAACTCTAGGTTCAAATTACTACAATATAAGGTGCTGCACAGATACCACCACACGCCAACTAGACTGCATCACATGTTCCATGAACTCTCGCCTAACTGCCCCAGATGTGGCGCCGACCAAGCCTCTTACATTCATATGATCTGGCACTGCGCACATCTGATGCAATACTGGACTGAAATATGCTCCACAATATCCGACATACTAGATCATACAATAGACCCCTCTCCTATGCTTCCACGATTTCCCCAGTTTGAAGTGTGACGCTAGGAAATTGGCAGGCCTCTGCATGATGCTGGCAGTATGCTGCATACTAATGTGCTGGCTTCGTCCCAGGGCACCCACCTACGCACAGTGGCTCAGGGCAGTCACATGGGTGCATGATACCGAGGAGGCCTGGGGAGCATTGCAACACCCCCACTAGAGGCCGAGGGACATCTGGTGCCTGTTCCGCAACTACATGTCAGCCTTGATCTCCAACCCTGATTTAGATTCTTCCCCCTTCCCGATCCCCTCAATAATTCCCCCCTGTGATATGCCTCCCTGATAGGCCTTCTCACGATACATTAGGTATTACCCAACCCTTTGTGATCTGCATGATGTTCTCGCACTGTACTGCAAAGTCTCCTTGCTGTGAATTGCAAATTAAGGCCATGCTGGGCCCATCTCTGTATTGTTTTCTCTGTGTGTTGTGAAGTTTAATAAATAAAGTTTAAAAAAAAGGTGAAAAACACTGGATCAGAATGCAGTTTTTGGGCAGGGTGATAGATGCACTGCACAGGGACAATACAGAAGTGAAAGGATGGCTATAGCAGGTGAATTGAGAGAGATTTTGAAGGTAGAATAAGGTTCTTTTTCAGGAAAATAGAGCAGTGAAAAAGAGAAAATCGGTTAACCAAATGAAAGGCAAATTTTACTTACACTAAATTATTTAGACTATATTGTTAAAGAAAGCTACGGTACGTTCAAAGATTGATTCACAACGTCAACCTTTTCCCGCCGGGTTCTGATCTATGTGTGAACTCATTTGAATAACTCCAAATATTACTAATGATTTACAAGAAGAGATGAAGAAAGAATTGCGCGAACACTAGAAAAAATAGGAACAGGGTGCACAGAGAATTAGAACAGTCTAAACAAGTTATCAGGGTATGGATAGGGTCGCTTAGAGAGTGGACCAAAGACAAAAGTCAAAATGGGGTAGACGATGTGTTAGGGGATGGGGATATTTTGGATTAGGAACAGTCAGCTGGGTTCTGAACTCCAGTCACCAGGTAGCGGCAGACTCTCCTAGCCGAACAACAGCTGGGCATGTCAGCTATGCTTTGGTTTTGCAATGGAATCTGGAATCGGCTATGCTTTGGCTTTGCAGTGGGATCTGGAATCGGGCAAGATCAATGTAGAAGATCAGGAACGCAGGCGCCGAAAATTCAGGAAAGAATCTGACCAGAGTTTTGTCAGCCACCCTTTTTATAGAGCATGGTGACATCATAGAATTATACAGTAGGGCAGGCTTAACTAAGCACGCCTCTAAACAACTGGATTGGTCAGGGGTTCTAGTTTTTTTTTACAACATTTTTTATTCGTTTTCACAACATACAAAACATAACCAACACACCCGACTATCGCGGTTACTTCCAACATGGCATTCGTTTCATGTTACATATTACAGTCACCCCCCCCACTCCTTTAACTCAAGCTTCCCCTCATTGCCTCAAAGTTCTCTAATCTGGGGGCAAATCCTCCTCATCATGTCCACTAGTATCACTTTCGTTGGAGTGGACGATGGAAGAACCCGCCAATGTGGCAACCATTTGCCTCCAAGCTATAAGTTGGCCCACTTCCTCTACCCCCCCTTCTGACTGCATTGTACCACGCCATGGTCTCAGCGTCAGCCCATTTCAGGAGGTCGTTCCACCACACTTCCAATCTGGGCCTATGAGCTACTTTCCACCCCATGGCTATTCTCCTTTTGGCCAGGATGTATGCCAGGTCCTTGAGTTTACTGACGTGTTTTAAATTCTGTGATCTGGCAAATCCCACCAACATGCATGCCCATACAGATTCCACATCCAACTTAATCCCCTTCTCGGATAATCATAGCTTGACTTCTCCCCAAAGTCTCCTCACCTCTGGGCAGGCCCAGAACATATGGATCATCCCAGCATCCACCTCCCCGCACCTGGGGTATTTTTGTACGTCTGGGCCCCCAAATCTGGCAATCCTCAGGGGGGTCATGTATGCCCTGTCGGTGACATATAACTGCATCTGCTGCAACCTGGCATTTCTGGACACCTTTTTGTGGTATCTCTGGGCTCTTTCCCACTGTCTGTCTAGCATGGGTTCTCCCGCATCCTCCTCCCACTCTTTTCTCAATTGGGGCAGCTCCTTGCTCACTCTGGGCATCAATACTTCATATATCCGAGATATCTCATGCCCTCACTCCGAGATATCGTACATCGTCTCTATGGCTGCATCCGGCTGCTCCGCCAGTGCTGCCTCGGACCACGTCTCCTTTACCCGTTTAATTATTCTAGTATATGTAATGTACTGCCCACTGTGTATCCCCGTATCCTCCATTATCGCATGAAAATCCAGTGCCTTCCCTTCTTGCCATATATCGCCCAGGGTCGCCAGGCCCACCGGTTCCCAGTATTTGCGGATCCCTCTCCTTAGTTGCTCTTCCGCCCCGCATAGCGCCACAAGTGGCACCTGCGGGGAGCTAGGGGTCGGGTTCCCCACCACTAGGCACGCCTTACGCCACATCTTCCAGCCCAGTACCACTAATCCCGGGCGCCCCCGCAGCTCTGATTTAGGTAACCATGTTAGTTCTTTTAGAAAGTACGGTTTGCATTCACTCCTAAGTAGTCTAGATTCCGCCGTCTCGTCTTCCGACAGCCATCTAGCCACATATTGTAGCAGCCCTGCCAGGTGGTATATCTCGAAGTTCGGCAGCTTAATGCCCGCTCTATCGAGCGTGTTCTGCAGTTTCCATAAGGCTATTCTGTTCCTAGAGTTATGCCATAGGAAACCTCGACATAGGCTCTGGAGTTTGGTGAAGAAACGTCATGGGCAGCATGCACGGGATGTTTGTGAAGTAACGTAACAGCCTGGGTAGGACCACCATCTTGAGCAGGGCTGCCCTCCCCACCATGGCTAGGGGAGTTTAGCCCAGAACTGCATGCTGTTCTTAATACCTTCCACCGCCCTGTCTGTGTTATATTTGTGCTCATCTGCGGTCGTATGATATATATTAATCCCCAAGTAACGGAATGTTCTGGTCTGCCATGGCAAAGTGGGCAACCTACCCTGTGGGGCTCCCGTGTACCTGCCCAGTGGGAACATGCATGACTTTTCTGGGTTAACTGATATGCCCGAAAGGGTGGCATAGTTCTCCATCACCTCTAGGACGTATTGCAAGTTCTCCTCAGGGAAGCGCAGGTACAAAAACATATTGTCTGCGTACAAAGATATCAAATGCGGTCCCCCTTTAGTTTGTACCCCTATTTCCTCATATTGCTGTTTTAGGCAGATTGCTAACGGTTCTAGGGCCAGGACATACAGCATCGGGGACCATGGGCATCCCTGCCTCGTCCCTCTATTGAGCTGCCATTCGTCTGATATTATCGCCCCCCATTTTAACCCTGGCTATTGGGGAGCTGTATACCATTTTTACCCATCGCAGGTACCCTTGTCCCATCCCATAGTCTTTCATGGCCGCCAGCATCAATGGCCATCTCACCGAGTCGAAGGCCTTTACTGCGTCTAGTGAGACTATTGCTATCTCGCCAGGGTCCTTCTTAGCCTGTTCTATGACATGGTGCAGCCTTCTGTGATTATCCATTATGCTCCTGCCTGGGACGTAACCCGTTTGGTCGGGGTGTATGAGTTTGGTAATCTCCTTTTTCAATTGGTTAGCCAACACTGTTGTTAGGATTTTGCTATCCTGATTTAACATGGACAGGGTTCTGTACAACTCACAATCCGTGGTTGGCTTATCGGTTTTAATAAGCGGGATGATCATCACCTCCCTTAGGGATTCCGGCAGAGTCCCCCTCTTGAAGACCTCGTTTAACATTGCCAGCAGTGGGGGGAGCACTTCCTGCCTATATGTTTTGTTGAATTCGCTGGGGAGGCCCTCCGTCCCCGGGGCCTTGCACGTGGGCAGGTGTAATACCACTGTCTCCAATTCCTCTAGAGTTATGGGGGCATCTAGGTTCTCCCTTTCTTCCTCGCTCAATTTTGGTAAACCCATGTCTTCCAGCGTTTCCTGGATCTTCTGTGCTGCGGGCTCTCCTGCGTCCTCGTACAGACATTTATAAAATTGATAGAATCCCTCATTCTCTCCCTCCTGGGTATTCCAGACATGGCCTTCTTCCCCCAGTATCTCTCTGATCGCTGGCCTCGGTGTCTCGTTCTTATATAGCCATGCAAGCAGCCTCCCCGGTTTGTCCCCCCCGCGTGCTGCCTCTCAACATATTTTTTGTAGTTCAGATTACAGAGCCTCTCCCAGAGTCCCGCACACGCCTGTTGTAATTGGCCCACCCGTTCAGCGTCCTCCTGTGAGGTGCTCCCTTTCCGCATAATCCTTCAAGTTTCCTCTCAGTCTCATGCAACTCTCACTCTATACCCCCTTGGAGCCCTCTGGATTTAGATATGGCCGCCCCTCTGACCACCACCTTGAAGGCCTCCCATAGGGTTCCCTCTGACTTCACGCTCCCCGTGTTGTTGTCCAAATACCCGGTTATTTCCTCCCTGAGGTCCTCTCGGAAAGCAGTGTCCTTCAATGCCTCGGCCCTAAGCCTCCACGTGGGGATTCTTGCTCTGGGAGGCTAGTGTCGCCAGGCCAGGAACAGAGGGGAATGGTCCGATAATATACACGTCTTGTATTCTGAGTCAATCATTTCCCCGACCAGTTCCTGGGTGGTGATCATATAATCCAGTCTCGTGTGCAGGATGTATGGGGCAGCATAGTGCGAGTAGTGCCTTTAATTGGCTGTTGCTGCCTCCATATATCTACTAATCCAAAATCTCTCAGCAAGGCCTGTAATGTTCTTGCCGCAGTGGTGGGTTTGTCTAGTTTAGTATCCGTCGTGTCCATTTTGGAGTACAACGTACAAGGGGTTCTAGTTACCGCCTTCCTCTCAGCTGGTTGCGTTTCAAGGGCATGATGTCAGATTTATGATGTGAGTTTTACAATGTCCAGAACCTCCCACAGTTACTTTAGCTAAAATCCAGTTTCGTCATAAATGCCACATTTGTACAGTTGGGGCCTTTTAACAAATTACATACGCAGGTTACATATTTTATGCAGAACATGCCAGTCCAACTCTCCAGTTGGTAAGACATGGTTTTGCCCTTCTAATAATTTTTAGTACGAAATTTCGGTCTAAAATTCTATAACTTTACACTTGTGTATGGATTATCATTAGGCATGTCAGTGTTCAATTTTACATTGGCATCATGTACACTTTTCTTGGAATACCCCATTCTCTGCAATTTCTGTTCCCTATATGACAGTGAAGGCTACAGCGTCTTAAATTAAAACTCACAAAATTACATTAAAACTGTTAACTTTTTACATTCCTGCGAATTTCTGTTGCAAAAATAACCGTGATCAAAGTTTCTTAATAAAATAGTCTTTTGAAACAAATGGGCATCCTTTGTCCTTCACTGGGACCATTTTCTTCTCTTCAACTACCTCCAACTTTCAATCCAGCCCAGCGTGGGGAGGGGTTTTCCCAGTTTGATTGAAGGTTTATGGCTGCTTCCACTTCAAAGGTTGGTGTCCCGGAACTTCCATTATAAGAGGCCTCATCCCTGACGAAGGTCTGACAACGTAGCAATTATCATTTGTGTGTTCTAGCATCTACTGTGAGGAGCCTTCTGTTGCTGGCAACCCCCAAGCAGAATGGCTAGAAAAACAGAGTGCGAACCACCCCGTAGCATCCAGGGCTCGCTATTTGCTTCCTACCAGGAAGCTAAATTCATTCCTTTAGATTTCGCCAAAAAATAGGTTTATTAGTTTGAATGCGTATAGTCCTTGATATTGACCAACTCAAAAATAAGATTTTAGACACTTCTTTTTCAAATCTTTACTTTTGTAATTGTGTTTTAGTCACACAATTTATTAGGCATATTCACAAATCCTCTACATGTAGTCACAGCTTTTGCCAATGCATTTCGGTGACTAGCACCATCTTCAGGGCTAAATTTCAACATAATTCATGTCATAAACATACAAGTATAAATTATAAATGTACATACCCATACGTAGATCAATTTCATCACGTGATTAGATACAAAAGAAAAGTTACAGTAAAAACGTTAGTGACCCCAGCTGCATGAAAGAAATTGCATTTCTATATACTGATTGTGCTCCCTAAACTGTATATCCATCTCATTACCTTAGCTTTCTTGTACAGACGTGAACGCCTCATGGATATACACTCGTTAGTTCAGTGTCCCTGTCAAAAGAGAGGGACAGTGAGCTTCCTACTACTCCCTTAAAGAGTATATCTAATCCATTAAAAACGCCGTGACATGGCAAAGCTTCTTACCTGAACACTGATCTGTTGCGAACTGCTCGTGAACCGGGCTGCAGCTGCGCGTGCGAGGCTCAGTTAACCTGTAACCATGGAGCTCACGGTGCCAACCCATCGTCCTGGATTGGACAAGACAGGCGTGCCTCCGGTCCCACCCTTCCGTTTGAGCGGGGGGGCAGGACTAAGAGCCTCCATGGTGATTACTCATGCCGCTGTGGCTATCGGTAGCATATTAATTGTTTACATTACTCGTGGTTGCCGATGATCCAAGTCAGCATATACAACTCTTATCGCCCGTACCCGTTAGTCTGTGCCTTCGCACCCCCACGGAGATCATGGCCACTCCCCTGTCCCCCACGGGACCCAACCCACGTGTCTCGAGTCTCGCCCACACACGTGAGCGGGGGGAGGGACCCTGGAACTCCATGGCACCCTTCTATGTGTCTATTTCAAAATCACTGTGCATAAACACTGTGCATGCCACTCCTCACGTGCCGATCATATCTCACTATAAAGCATAAACATAGTATAAGGGCGTCCCATGTATATATTGGAACCTAAACTGAACATGTTAAGGTAATTGCAAGATGTTCGAGGTAAATATAGTGCGCACACTACCTAAAGAGGCAAATGAGCATCAAAGGATTAGTATACGGAGGGATAATGTTCTGCATTTATAAGTGGCCACAGAGAACACCCATCCACTTGATCTTTCATGGGTGGGGACCCCATGTCCATTCTTTCAAACATCTACATGGGGTCCAGTTACAACCTAACAGTACCTGCATGTATCTGAGGTAAATCTACTTTACAAAATTACTAATTTGTACTTCAACCACTGTATTTACAATATCCATCATCCCTGTAAGGCAAAATAATCACATCCTATAAAAGTCCATATTGCATGCAATATATATATAGATCGCTAACAAAAACATGGGCAGTTGTTAACTCCATATTGTCTATTTACATTGCTTCAAAGAAAGCAAGCAAAGTTGATCTCTTCATTTAGTCCCTTCGGTGTCAGGGTTCCAAACCTGTCTATCCAGAATGAGTCTCTCTGATCCAACCTTTGTTGTAGATTCATATGTGGCTCTCTTTTATGAACTACTTCTAAAACTTGAAACCTTATCTGAGATAGATTGTGCTTTTTAGAGTCCCAGTGACGTGCCACTGCTGAAGTTTTGTTGTGGGTTCGAATGCATGAGAGGTGCTCATTCCATCTTGTTTTAGCTGCTCTTGTTGATTGTCCCACATAGTATAACCCACATGGGCACTTGATGGAGTAGATTATGTTCACAGAATTGCATGTCCCAAAATGTCTCAGTTTTATCTTTTCACCAGTATGTGGATGACTTAATATGTTGCCTTTCAAAATATATCCACAGTTGGAACAACTCAGGCATGGGAAAGTTCTGGTTCTAGTTGTGCCCTTTCCCTTCTTTATGTTCCTTGTTTTGACCAACTTATCTTTCAAATTCTGACTCCTTTTGTAAGCGAACGTCGGAAGTTCTTTAAACACAAAGGCTCTACTCTTTCATCCAAGGCTAATATATTCCAGTTCTTTTTGATTATATTTTCAATCCGTTTGCTCTGTTTTGAGTATTTGGATACAAATACTATTGAGGGTGCGTCATCCTCCTTCTGTTTAGGTTCTAGTCATTCTTCCCTTCTTTTGTCCTTAAGTCTTCCTTCCGCTTCCAAAATCTCTGATCTACCATATCCTCGGTTCAGGAATTTGGTTCCCATCTTGTTGATGGCTTCTTTGTAGTCTTCTGGGTCACTCACTATCCTTTTGACGCTCAACATTTGACTGTAGGGGAGATTTTTTATTAATCTTGGCTGATGAAAACTCAACTTATGCAAGATGTTATTCCTGTCCATTTTTGGTATATGTTGGTTCTGTAACCTGTGCATTCCTTGATCACCTTAACATCCAGGAAGTGCAACTGTTTGGGGCTGATTTCCCCCATGTGGCAAATGCAATTTAATTCCTTATTTTATTTATTTGTGTTATGAATCAGAATAAAGCCTTGTTGAAAAGATCTCCAATATATGTTTCACAGCACAAAAGCCCTTCACATTGCTAGAAACGGGCAAGGCCTTATCCAACATACACCTTTAAAAAAGTATTTTTCTTAGTTTGCAAAAGTACATTTTAAGCGTGTGGTGACTACATTTCCCTTGCAAATTCGATTTTTCTCTTCCATCTGAATTCCCACGTTGTTTTGTAGCCATAGTTAACTTCTGGTATGCAGCAATGGGTTAAAACACAGATGCACTGAAATATACATAGGCCCAGAGAGCCAGGCCCTGTTTCACGCATCGATCCTTGACATTTTGTAGCCAAAAAGTAAAGCGTTTCCTGTGTAGCTGAAGTAAAGCTTCTTTTGATTTCTTCAGATCTGAACAACAGCCTGTCATTCAGGGATACTGCTCTTGTCTGCTGAAGCGCAATATGAACGTGGATGGGCATGGCAGGGTCTCATTAATAACAGTATTGTGATGAGGAATCGGAGGAAAAGAGCATCAGAGCGACATTTTTAAATGTAAATATTTCCCTTTTTCTATGGGAACTTTGGGCTTGCAGCAAAGCAGCGCTACTTTTTCACTCCCCTTCTTTTGTACATGTAAGAACACATGGGCAGGCTTTCTCAGTATGCCCCCTTGTTCCATTCTGCCCAATATGTGCTTGGCAAGATGGTGCAGCCATCTTTTTGTAGTTGCAAAACACAGTTTTGCCGTAAGGCAGTGGTGCTCACAGGAGCCAGTGCAGCCATTTTGCTGTTTCTGCTGAAATGCAGCTTGGCGATGGAAGGGAGTACAGCTGAGTGGGTAAATATATCCCACAGCCTGACTACTACATCTACATGCCTCTTTGGCCCTCTTCCTCTTCTCAGTTGCTCTAGGATTCTGGGGCATGTAGTTTGTTCTAACAACGGTAGTTCTTTCTGCTTCTTGATTTTTTTTTTTATAAGGCTAGAGTTAATTCTCTTCATATTTTCAACATGGGGGCTGTGTATTTGAACCTTTAAAGAGGAAGATTGTTTAAAGAAGGTACAATTTCCACAATCCTTTGTAGTTACCTTTGGAATTGAGGAGGCCATTTGGTTTTAGACACCAAAAGGAATCTCTCCTTTTGTATACGGTACTTTGGTTTCACATTTGTATATTTAATAGGAGGTTGAGAGACTTTAAAATGACAATAAGCCATAATCCTTTTTGGTACAGTGGTTAGAATCTACCTACCAGAGGAAGAATACTGTGTCTTATCCCATGGAATCTCCTCACTACCCTGGTCCCTGTCTCCAGTCAGGTGATCCTCCCTCAGCGCACCGGCCCCAGGGTTGGGATCAGGAAGCATCTGCCTTCCCCTAGCCACCTGGAAGGGCACTTTAGACAGGGCTTCAGAACGGGGTCCACAGGATTCTTTACATTAGGTAAACCTTGTACACTAGGGAAAGATATGCCTTATCTATTATCATAATACAAGGCGTCAAGGTGACCTTGGTGACTGTGATTGGGAAAGAGATTGGCTTCTAAGGGAGCACCTCAGAACCTCGTCCAAGATGGGGAACTGGAAACCCATAACTTGCAATAGTTCAAGATGTCTGTATTGCTTGCTGTTTGGTAACTGTGATGCTGGAAATGCATTGGAGGGACAGGGCCTCCCTGTCCTTGTCCTGTAGTCCTTTTTCATTTGTGTTCTGTATTGTTTTCTGCCCAGGAGTCCATGTGGGACTCCTGGCAGTGCAGCTCTTCCTGTTTTTGGTTTGTTGTACAGATCCATGGGATACCCTTGTGGAACCCATGGTTTGGTGTACAACCCTGTGCCCCTAGTGTATGTTTTTGGGCACCTGTGCGTGGCCCACAGAGCAGGGTATGGGCTAGTGGCAACTCCATGCTGAACTTGACAGGTGCTCTGACTATCCTCCAATTTGGGATACCAAGGCCCTGCCATTGGAATCAGTTGATTCCTAATAGGAAACAAGATGGCCCCTGTGGCCTCTTGCTTTCTATTTCCTGTTACCTTCTTTTCCCAAAGTCCTGGGGAGCCCTGGCTGTGTCCCTTCCCCCTGACTGGCTGTTGGGTGGAAGTTCCATATATGGTGTTGTTGTGAAGTCCAGGCCAGACTGACTGGAGCCTTCCCAGTGACTGTATGTTGTGGGTACACCCTGTGGTTGGGACCTGGGTGAATGGAGTGTGTGACCAATATGCACTTCTTGCTGTGGATGTCTGGGTTTCTGGTGTTTGACACAATGACTGAGACAGCCCTGCCCAAAACTGGTATGAATGCAGTGTGTAGTGTTGAATGGCTGGGTAATTGTCCCAATACAAATTCTTTGTTGTGAGTGTCTGAGAGGGAGGAGTATGGCCTGAATGCACTGTATGCCTGATTGGCTAACTGACTGCTGAATGCCATTCTGAGTGATTGGTTGCCTGAGTGTGACCCAGCAGAACGAATGAGAGATCAACTAGTATATCTGGGGGCCTCTCACTACTAGAATTCGTTCAGAAGCTGAAGTTGAAACTGAGGCTTAATCTCGAAGCCGAGTCTGAAGACGAAGGTTGACTGCTGTCTCCCTTCGCTGAAATCTGAAAGCCGAAAACGTCAAGACTGATCCAAGAGAGGACCTGGTTAGACGCCCTCTTCCCGTGCTCCGAGGGACCATCAAGCACCGCTAACCTTCGCCGAAGCTCCCTGGAAGTCAGACCCTCGACAGGCTGGCTGTCGACCGTCGTCGACCAGGGTTCGCAGGTTTGCTATAACCGCTGGAGGCCCGTCGAAGCCGTGTTGCCCAGAAGCAGGGACCACTTGACGCTGCTCCACCGACGACTGGAGCCGCAACGCTCCTTTGCCTAAGACTTTTCTGATTCACGGATGCGCTCGTCTGCACCGCAGCCCACCTTATCCCGCCCAAGAAGGCCAGGCCGTCGACACGCCGAGGAGCATCCGCCGGTGGGTTTCCCACCACCCAACGACCGTAGAGATGCCGGACGACTCGACACCCTTGCTGGGCCACAGTTCTTCACAATCTCTTTGCGGTACTGAGCTATCAACACGAGGTGCCCAGAACGCCTCTTCCGTGTGGGACATCTTCACTCAGTCGTCGACGAGCACCGATGGGACCGAAGCTGCCGCCTCAACGCCAAGTTCACTTTCTTTGAAGGATCTCGACGAGCCGTGGCTCCTGCTTAAAAAAAGGGTGCCACTCAAGTAGGATCCGTCGACGTCTCGACGTCAAACTCTGCTATTTCAGGTACATTGGGGTGGTAGAAACATTGTAGAAGGAAATAAGACAAATAGAACAATATATGGACTGGGCTTGTGATATATCTTTATTTTACAGGTTTCCCAGGTGGGGGGATCTCCACACAGAGCTGTGTCTAGTGGTAGGGGCCAGTATTCTGCCAATTGTTCTAACCAACTGTTTTCCTCCTATGTCTATTGTTGGTTACCTTTATTAATTGATTTGTGTGACATTTGACCAGAGTAGAGTTGATGCACTTTAATGAAATCTGATAATAATTGTCGTACCACTTAGAATTGTATATATTTGCCATTGTAGATTTACTAAGCACAAAGTGAGTTATTGTGATTGTGTATATAACCTTGAAACTTAATGATATAAAGACTGTGTTTGAACTAATACTGTGTGTGGACATTCCTTTGTGGGGGCTTGGGGACTACACTGTACTTAAGATCCAGCCTGCATCACCTCCTGAGAAGCTAGGCCTTGATTGCTCGACTACGTTACCAATAATAGAGAATCTTAGCTGGGGTCCTCTGTGCCTCTCCTCTGCCATATAGAGAGCAGGAGTACAGACCCCCCCTCCAGTCTTTACACTGGTGGCAGCAGTCAGATGCTCATGGTTTTAAGAATCAGTGTATAAACGTGTCACTTACAAAATATCTGCACATGGTTAAATTGAGGTTTAGTTGTGTACATGATAACTGTACTACAAGCAATGGAATCTATTTCAAATGGTAAATTGACTAGGATGAGCTTAGAGGCTCTCCAGTGTGCTTGTGAATCCAGGGGATTAGACGTGGAAGATAGGTCTAGGGCTGAGCTGATAGCTGCCCTGGTGGACTACCAGACTGATGGTGAAACTCTTGAAGGGGGGATGCAACCAATGAGGACTTTGCCCCTGGGGTATTTGCTGAATCTGATTCTGGGAATGCCACCATTCCTGCTGCCTCTGTTCCGAACCCCAGCACTGCTCTTCAGGGGGAAACCCTGAAGATTGAACTTTTAAAATTGGAGCTACAACAGGAACAGTTAGCCTTTCAATACAAAAAGTTGGAGACAGAAGCTGAGTTGAAGAAAGAGGAGTTGGCAAATCAAGTGATACTCAAAGATAGGGACACTGAGCACCAGAGAATCCAGCTAGAGAAAGTGGAGACTTCAGCTAAACAAGTTGAGAGTGGCAGGTCCCCAGCCACCAAGTTTATGAAAGATTTGGTTGGTGTGTTTATGGAGGGTTCAGATATCCTCCAATGGATTGAAGCATTTGAAATGGCTTGTGCAATTCATGATGTTGATAAGAGAGATTGGGCTAAGTGTTTGTTAAGCAGAGTGCCTCAGACTGGATATGATTGTATTCTGAAACTGAGTGTGGAAGAAACGGGATCAGTATGCGTACATGAAGTCTGCTTTGATTGCCAAGTTTGGCAAGACACCTACCCAATACCTTAAAAGGTTCAGGGATTTTAAGAAAAGAGAGAATGTGTCTTAGGTTGACTGGGTGAGTGCTGCACACATGAACATGATCGGGTGGATTGATGGATACAAGGTGAAAACTTTTGTTGAAATGTCCGACCTTTTTTATTTTTGAGCATTTTTCTGAAGCCTGTTCACCAGAGCTGAGTCAGTATGTTGCTGATCAGAACATTTTGGATCCCTTTAAGCTGGCCAGGCTAGCTGACAAGTGGGTCTCCCACGGCTGTCCCCTAATGACTCCAGTGGGAAGGACAAGGACAAAGAAAAGGGGACCACTCAGAAAGCTGAGGAGTCACAAAAGCAATCACAATCGGGTAAACCAAAACCTTCCTCTCCTAAGACCCAAAAATCTAGTGGGGATATGTCATCTGTGGGTGGGAATAAGAGTACTGGTCCACCTGCTGCAAAGCAGGCTCCCAGTGGTACCGCACCCCACATTCCTGGCACTTTTTCGGACTGTGGGGCTCTGGATCACAAAAAGGGTGACCCCAAGTGTAAAGGTAAGGCACTTGGAGTCCAGGCTGTCAGCTTGACCTACCCTTACCCATGTCTGAGGTGGAGGCCACTGTCCACCCCTCCTCTACAGGGATCACCTTCGGTGCTCCTGTAGAAATTTCTTTAGTGTCCCTTGGGGCCTGGGACAAGTAGGCAGAAGTACTGGTGACTATCCCACAGAACACCCGTAGGTTTTGGAGAAGTGTCCTCTTGAATGGCCAGCCTTCTACTGGTTTGAGAGACACTGGGGCAAGCATGACAGTGGTGGACAGGACCCTGCTCAAGCCAGAGGACTATGTAGGTGCTCCTCTGAGAACCATCAGGTTATCTGGTGGGCCTCCCAAATTATCGCCTGTAGCCTTAGTCACACTCATGATTGGAGACAAGACAGCAGAGCTTCCTGTCCTGGTTCAGGACAATGTCCCTGCTAACCTTCTGTTAGGAAATGATCTACTAGAGTTGGGGTCGATCTCGGATGGTCTACCCATGACTGCTGCTGCAGTCACTAGGTCACAGGTGACACAGGGTCTGGCTGTGAGCCAGGTACCCGAGCCAAAGGTGAGGCCTAAGGCAGAAAGACGGAAGAACAAGAAGGCCACCTCTGTAAAGGGGGATCCTTCTCTTTCTGCTGTTCCTACAGCACCCATTGGGATCCATGCTCCGGGCGGGCTGGGTCCAGTAGAAAACCCAAACTCAACTCCTGAGGGAGACGAGGCAGAAGACCCTCCTGCAGGAGAGGTTCTCAACACGGAGGACCACCCTGACCTTCAATGCCTGTTGGCTGAAAGGGGACCCTCCTGGGCGGACTTCTGTAAGGGACAGAGAGACTGCCACTCTCTCAAGGGGCTGAGGAAACAGGCCCTGTCCCAGGCACAAGGAGAAGTGCCTAGGACATTCTGAATCTATTGGGAGGGTGAGCTCCTTGTTAGTGAGCCCACCAAGCCTGGACCTGGTGTCCTCAAGAGATTGGTGGTACCCTAGGTTTACAGGCCCTTCCTGCTGCAGTTGGCGCATGAGGTGCCCTTAGCTGGTCATCTCGGTATTAAGGAGACTAAGCAGAGGCTCTCTGCCCATTTCTACTGGCCCTGGATGGGAGTAGAAGTGGAGTCCCACTGCAGGACCTGCCCAACTTGTCAGTTATCTGGCAAGACTGGAGGCAGTGAATGCCCCACTGTAGCCATTGCCAGTAGTTGGCACACTGTTTGAGAGGATGGGATCGACACTGTCAGTCCCCTTGACCCTCCCACTTCAGGTGGACATTGGTTCATCCTGGTCTTGGTTGATCATGCCACCAGGTACCCTGAGGCTATACCCCTTCGGACTGTAACTGCCAAGGTGGTTGCTAGGGCTCTCCTCGGCATTTTCACCCATGTTGGATTCCCCAAGGAGGTTGTCTCTAACAGAGGATCCAACTTCATGTCTAGTTACATGAAAACCATGTGGAAAGAGTGCGGGGTAACCTACAAGTTCTCCACCTCTTACTATCCCCAGACCAATGGTCTGGTTTAGAGGTTTCATAAAACTCTCAAGGGCTTGCTAGGCGCTTTGGAAGAGCCCCTAAGGAGGAAATGGGATCTCTTCCTGCCATGCCTACTGTTCGCCTACAGAGAGGTACCTCAAGAGGGTGTTGGTTTCAGCCCCTTTGATTTACTCTTTGGACATCCCGTGAGGGGGCCCCTTGCCTTGATCAGAGAATGTTAGCAAGCAACCCCTCCAGGTCCCACTAAGCAAGTGAGGGACTATGTGTTAGGCCTCAGACGATGGATGACACAGATGATGGGTCAGGAGACAGCAAATCTCAAGGCCAGCCAGGAATTGAACAAGTAGTGGCATGACCTTAAAACCTCGCAAGTGGATTGGACTCCGGGACAGGAAATCCTTGTGATGGAGCCTACCAAGCCTAGAGCTTTGGCAGACAAGTGGACTGTACCCTTCAGGATCATCTCCAAGGTGGGCGAAGTCAATCATCTGGTTGACATGGGAGCCCCTGGGTTAGCTCCTCAGGTATTCCATGTTAACAGGCTCAAGCCTTTCCACAGACAAGCAGAAGTCTCATGTCTCTTGCTAGCTTCAGGGCAAGAAGAGGATGAGAGTAAGTCCCTTCCTGATTTGCTGCATAGAAACCCTTAGGATGGCTCAGTGGAGGAAGTGCATCTCTCTCCAGATCTGATGACAGAGCAGCAGAGGGCCTGCAGGGCTTTGCTCCGACAGTATGCCTCTCTGTTCTCACTGACACCAGGCCTTACACCGTGGTGTAGGCACGAGATTGACACTGGTGACAGTGTGCCTGTCAAAAGGAGGTGCTACCGTATGTCAGATACCGTTAAGAACCACATCTAGGCTGAGGCCGCCAAGATGTTGGATCTGGGTGTTATTGAACCCTCAACCAGTCCCTGGTCCAGTCCCGTGGTCCTTGTCCCCAAGGCAAGTTCCCAGGCAGGTACCAAGGATTGGAGGTTCTGTGTGGACTAACGAGGAGTCAATACATCACCAAAACCGACGTGCACCCATTGCCCAGGGCTGATGAGCTTGTGGACGCCATAGGTGCTGCCAAATTTGTGAGCACCTTTGACCTTACCTAAGGCTATTGGCAAATAGCTATGATGGACCATGCCAACGAAAAGACGGCGTTCTCAACACCTGAGGGACTCTACCAGTTTAAGGTCATGCCTTTTGGGTTGAAGGATGCCCCTGCCACCTTCCAGAGATTGGTCAATCATGCGCTCAGTGGGCTGGAGGCCTTTTATGTGGCCTACTTATACCACAGTGCCGTCTACAGTTCCACCTGGGAAGAGCATTTGACACATATGGATAAGGTGTTGCAGGCATTGAAAAGTGGTAACCTCACTATCAATGCCACCAAGTGCCAGATAGCTCAGGGGAAAGTCATGTATCTTGGTCATGAGGTAGGAAGGGGTCAAATCCAACCCCTCCCCAGTAAAGTATAGGATGCACAGGACTGGGAGACTCCCACTACTCAAACCCAGGTGAGAGCCTTTTTGGGCCTCACTGGGTACTATCGCAATTTCATGGCAGATTATGGAACCATAGCTGCACCACTGACAGCTCTGCCTTCACCCAAACAACCTAAAAAGGTTAATTGGACTGAAGAGTGTCAGAGGGCCTTTGATGGCTTGAAAGAAAGTCTGTGTAGTGCACCTGTATTGTGTGCGCCTGACTACAGCAAACCCTTTATCGTCTAGACGGATGCCTGCGACACCGGAATTGGAGCTGTCTTGCCCCAGTTAGATGACAATGGGAGAGAACATCCGATCATATTCATCAGTAGACAACTCAAGGGTGGAGAACTTAGATGGGCTACTGTTGAAAAGGAATGTTTTAGTATAGTTTGGAGCCTTAGGCGTTTTAGGCCCTACCTTACGGGGTCTACCTTCAAGGTCCAAACAGATCATAAACGCCTGAAGTGGCTTAGGCGTGTCTAGTTACATTTCCTTTTCAGGTTAATTCACATTGATGTCTCTAAGGATTCTGGTACTTGTATTCCCACACTTTTTTCAATTGCAGGTGACTGGGAAACAACTCCCTCCAAAGCACAAATCTTACCCTTGATAGGGGTAGGGGGAAAACCATGTTTATGACTCTCCATAGTAAGGCATGATGGCCCTGGGGCTGCAGCCTCTTGAGTCCGGGACTCCTGGAACATAGTGTTAAAAATGATGGCAAGGCGCACAATCTGGTACCATTCAAGTTTTCCTGCTGTAGCAACAAATTGTCTTCTCCTCCAAACGTTTTCTTGACTCCATCAATCATCAGGGAAGCTGTGTTTCTTTTCCTTTTCAGGCGTGTCTAGTTACATTTCCTTTTCAGGTGTTTCAGGTTAATTCACATTGATGTCTCGCAACACTATGTTCCAGGAGAACCGGGCTCAAGAGGCTGCAGCACCAGGGCCATCATGCCTTACTATGGAGAGCCATAAACATGGTTTTCCCCCTCCCCCTATCAAGGGTAAGATTTGTGCTTTGGAGTGAGTTGTTTCCCAGTCACCTGCAATTGAAAAAAGTGTGAGAATACAAGTACCAGAATCCTTGGAGACATCAATGGGAATTAACCTGAAACACCTGAAAAGGAAATGTAACTGGACACGCCTGAAAAGGAAAAGAAACATAGCCTCCCTGATGATTGATGGAGTCAAGAAAACGTTTGGGGGAAAAGACAATTTGTTGCTACAGCAGGAAAACTTGACTGGGAACCAGAGTGCGCACCTTGCCATCATTCTTAGTACTTAAGAACCAGCCTGCATCATCTCCTGAGAAGCTAGGCCTTGATTGCTCGACTACGTTACCAATAACAGAGAATCTTGGCTGGGGTCCTCTGTGCCTCTCCTCTGCCTTATAGCGAACAGGAGTACAGACCCCCCCCCCCCTCCAGTCTTTACAGTAGCTCAAAGGTGTCTTTCAGCACACCAAAGGGAATAAGTCGCCCGTCACACACTACGTCTGTCAAGGCTCGTACTCCCTGTTCTTCCCAATTCATAAAACAGTTTTGGGGACCGGAAGTGGGGCATTCTGCAGGAGATAAAGAAACCTCAAGAGTGTCAGCATTTTAAAGAAAGCCGCCTTACCCCATCATTGTCAGTGACAGTGATTGCCAATGCACCGTATCTGCTGAAAATCTGTCCATCACCGGCTGTAGGGAAGTCTAAGGAGTTTGAGCCCACCTGGGTGCCCAAGTACTTAAAGCCTGAGACTGAGACTGAGACCGAATATGGGCAGTAACGGGGTATCACCCCCACCCTCCTGCAAGGGGTCTGTATCTCAGGTCCCTTAAACTCAAAACTGGCTGCTGTTGGGTATTTGGGCAGAGGTGGGGTTCACTAGGTATGAGAGAAGGTTTTTGTTTGTAGCTCTGGGGCTGGCGAAGAGACTGATCGCTGCATTGTGGGGCTCAGCAGAGCGACCAAGAATAAGTCGGTGGTCAGCAGAGGTCGACACGACAGGTGTGGGTCTCTTGAGAGGTATACCGCCAGGGGTTGCCCACAGAAATTCCATAAGGTATGGGGCGGGTGGATGTGGGAGTGATGAGAGACGGGCAAGTCACTTCTTTATCTACTGTTTTCCTGCTGCAATGCACAAGGCTGAATTATTAGCGGACATGGGCTCCTACCTTCGTCACTGTGACTCAAATCTTGATTCTAATGTGATAATTTTGACAATGTGTAACCAGGCGTTGGCAGCCACCTGTTTGTTTTGTTACATGTTTAATTTGAAAACAATAAACAGTTATATACAAAGAAGAGATGACGCAAACAACAGAGTTTAAGTTTTAAACAGTAACCTTCTTTATCTAATGTCAGGATGGTGTAAGGCCTAGCCTGTCCAATTTCTTATTTGAGATTTCCCTCAACTAATGCAACTAAGGAAAGTCTAAGTCCTTAAGTCCAAAACAAAAGTCTGTCTGTGTCAAAATCTATGCTTGCCCTCACATCTAACTAAACACAGTGTAGGGATTTTCTTACTCAACAAAAATGGTGTTCAAAAGTAAAATACAAAAACTGAGTTCTGTTGGAGCTCTTCTCTGGCTCCCTTTTCCAAGTTAGTTCACAAAGTTCACCAAAGTTTCTTAGCATGTTTCTCAGGGTTCCCTTCCCCAAGCTTTAAGTACTTTGATTCATGGGGGGGAGGAGGGAGGGCGCTAGAGAGCACGCAGCCAAGATGGCTGTGTTTCCCTTATCCCTGTGCGCGACATGACGAGAGGGGAGGCCAGCACCGTTGCCACCAGGGGAAAGTGAAATTCTTTTGCAGAATTATAAGCCCAAATAGGCGGCCCGCCCGCAGAAGAACTTTGAACTCCTGGGAGACCCCAGGAGCCCCAGCAGACATTGCTGAGTCTTCCTGACCCGGGCCGTCCAACTTGCCTGAACTGGTGAAGCGGGAGAAGGAGCCGGCAGGTGCCGGTGTGAAGGGGACCCATGAGAGCTGTGCGGGTCATAGGGCTCCCGAGTAGTACACTGGACCACGGGGGCGAAGTGTGTGGCGGCGCACATCTGGAGGAGTCATGCGTGCCAGCCGGTGGAGCTGTGGACCAGTGAGGACCACAAAGAAAGCAGGCCTCCTCTCGAGGAGAAGGGGAGGACGTAAGCAGCCTGCCCTGGAGGGGAGCAATGGGTGGGTCGGGCCGGCCGCCGACACCAAACTGGCTGGTGCGCCCCCCCCCCCGCGACAGCAGGGAGTGAGAGCCCAGACCATTGAACACAGCGGATGGGCCAACTCTGGACACCCGCGGAGGCCCTACATCACACCTTCAGCATTACCACATTCAAGTTCTTTAGTCCGGTAACACTGTCTGTCCCCAATGCGGGGGTCCTGCTGGGGGATAAATAGGGAGACTCGTGGGAAGAGAGCAGGAGTGGCTGCAGCCTTGGGCTGGGGGGGATCCCTGCGGGCCCCGCTCGTAAGTAGCTTGGCGGGCCCTCGGGTCTGCTATATATATATATTTCTGATGTTTGTTAATCTGCTTAGAATCACATGCTGTGCATAGGTCCGACATCCAGTGGTCACTGTGGAGTATTGCATTTTGTTTTTCGTAGTCGAAAAGGGGACGTCGACAAGGCGTGTCTGTAACACTATCCCTATAGTGACGTGCGTTGTACCCACAATCCCTCACGCGTCGAGGTCCCTCAGATTGTTTTTTTCCGCCCAGTTTCTGGTCGCCTTTCGCGGAGCTCCTAGAGAGACATTGCTATACTTACCACGGACCTCGGTCCTTTTGTCATAACTTAATATACTGGTAACGATCCCTCCCCCTCGACGTTAGCTGTGAAGCTGTTTCTCCGCCGAACTATTTTCGACGGAGAGGAAGAGCGGAGGAGATCCTTCGGCGCTGCCGAACACGTGGCCTGGCCTCGACGGCCAACTTACAGTAGGGAGAGTGGGGGTTAGAACTTTGTCTCTTCTCTTTGAGAATGTCTTTCTTTCTCCCTTTTCTTTCCCTTGGGGTTGTTATCGCCAGCTATTATTGCCTCAGCTATGGAGAGGACACCATTTAAGTTTTGCCCACGCTGCAGGGGCAAATATACTTGGAAAGATAAGCACAAGCTCTGTAATCGTTGCTTACCCCTCGATCACATAGAGAACAGCTGCGCAGCCTGCAAGCTCTTAAAACCCAGGACTCTTAAAGAACGTAGGGTTAAGAGGTGGGCGGACTACGCGATGTCGAAGTCAGTTTCCTCACCCGCTGCCGCTGTTACTGAAAGTGACGAGGAGTGCGATAACTCGACGTCCGTTACGGAAGTCATGAACCCCCAGAAGGAGCGCTCCCGCTCCTCGTCGTCCGTCCCCGGCCCCGACGGGCTCGGCTCACGCCCTGCTTATGGGGATGAACACCCCGGCGACAAGGACGCACACAAACCCCATAAGGCTAAACACACTACCCACGGCTCTTCTTCGTCGAGAACGAAGGATCCATCAGCGCCGAAGGGGACGCAGGGCACTCCGGCGTCTACCGCAGACCGTAAAGGTCACAAGCCCCACCCGCAAACGCAGCCGCGACCAGCGATTGGGCTTCCATCTAACACGGGCGCTACCCCAAAAACATTCGACGCAACGCTCCATAGAGCGACCGTCGAGGTACAACGCGCAACGCACACAACGTCGACACCAAAGCCCTCGACGGACAAAATCGTGGCCGAGAGCCTAGCGAGAATTGTCGCCGAAGACGAACGTACGCGGACGACGAAAACAAACGTCGAATACCGCGTCGAAAAAACACAAAAGTAGCCAGGATCTGCCCCTTTCTCCAAAGGACGCTTCCGAACTACCTGAAGGCTTTTCAGAAGGAGACGGGAACCTCTCGTCGACGTTGTGGGAGCGTTCGAAACGATTCGACGGCGAAAACACTAATTTCCCCCCTCTAGACTATTCAGGGGTACCCCATGAGACCCTTGAAAGACTCCATTCTTGCATGGAGAAAATGGAAAGGTTTCTAGGAAACCAAGACCCACCCACTCACAAAAGACAAAGAGAATGGCCACAGGATGACCCTAGAGTCAAGATTCCTAGGCTGGTTGACCTCACTGAGGAGGAGCAATACCTCCAAGAAGAAGAGGAGTGTTTGGGTGGAGAAGAAGAGGTAGAACTTGAGGAAGAGGGGTTCGAAGAAGATCCTTACACCACTGCTACAGGGTTTGAAGAGGATACAGCTACCTCGCAGCCCTGGCATTCACCGTCAGTGCAGCCTTGGCAATCCCCATCAGTACATTCAGACCCTGATGCCTTTCTCCCTTCTCCTCTCAAGGATTCACATGGGAACTCCTCTCCCATAGATGATCAACCTTCCCTCAATGCACTATTGCGCAAGGCAGCAGCGCATTTTGAGATTGATACAGGGGAAACCCTTCCAGACATTGACTTTGTAGAAAAAGTCATCAAAGAAAAAGCCCCTGTTAGCCAATCTATTCCACTTTTGGCTTCTATTAAAAGAAGAATTTCTCCTTCCCTTACTAATCCAGCTTTAGTAAGAGGGGTCAACCCTAGAATAGAAAAGCTCTTCAGCCCTTCATCCTCTGACCCTTTATACATCAGAGGACACTCTATTCCGGACTCCCTTGTGGTTACCAACACAAGAAAAAGAGCAGGGGTGCCACTATCCACTAGTGAAGCACCTCCAGACAAAGAAGGCAAAAAACTCTACGCACTGGGGAAGAGAATCACGACCTCCGCCGCCTTCTCTACTAGAATTGCTAATAACAACTCACTTTTAGCTAGCTACGCAGATGCACAGTGGAACAAGCTGCGCAGCGAAGCAGAGGAAGCACCTGAACCTCTGCGTTCTCGCCTGCTAGCTATAATATCAGAGGGCACACTGGTAAACCAGGGCATCGTTAAAAACTCCCTAGATGCCGCTGAGACGGCTGGCCGCTCCCTAGTGCAGGGAATACTTCTCAAGCGCCACGTTTGGCTACGCAATTCAGGTTTTAAGCCCGAAACCCAAGCCTCCCTCATAAATAAACCCATTGAACAGACGCATCTGTTTGGAAAAGCAGTAGATGAGGCCCTAGAACATGCTAAAAAAGAGTTTGATACCATCAAGACTCTTGATCAAATTTCTAGGCCCCCTAACAGGCGAGGCTATGGTAATAAACGCTCCTTTCGTGGCCAAAGACAGCAGCAGAACCACCAACAACAACAATATTACTCTGGCTCCAACTGGCCCACCAACCAGGGTAACACCCAGTTCACTCAAAGAGGCCAACGCCGTGGCAAAGGAAGAGGTCGTGGCTCCAGCCCCAGAGGTTCCACGCCCAATACCAGCAAATGACCCGAAAATTCGGGTCCCCTCCCATGCATCACCGGTCGGGGGCCGGCTAACATCGTTCCTTTCAGCATGGGAGGGAATCACGTCAGACCGTTGGGTATTATCCACCATAGCCCACGGATACTGCATCGAGTTCAACGGTTCCCCGAAGTACAAACCCCCACGGAACCGGCGCATGACACCGCAAAACCTCTCCATTCTTCTTCAAGAGGTGGAAGAACTACTGAAAAAAGAAGCTATAGAGCCCGTCCCCCTATCACAGGTAACAGAAGGTATTTATTCAGTGTACTTCCTTGTACCCAAAAAGGACTTAACCATGCGCCCTGTATTAGATCTGCGCCCAGCGAACATTTTTGTCAAACCCCAAAAGTTTCGTATGGTGACCTTACAGGAGGTAATCCCACTGTTATCACAAGGGGATTACATGACAACACTGGACATGAAAGATGCATACTTTCATATTTTAATGTTGACATCGCACAGAAAATACCTCAGGTTCAAAATAGAGGACAAACACTACCAGTTCAGAGTACTACCCTTCGGGATAGCATCTGCACCAAGGGTATTCACGAAAGTACTGGCAGTGGCAGCGGCCCACCTGCGCAGATTATCCATCCCGGTATACCCTTACCTCGACGACTGGCTCATAACAGGGGATTCTTACGAAACATGCTTCTCCAATACCCAAAAGACCGTAGACCTCTTGTCCCAACTGGGCTTCTCCATCAACGAAAAGAAGTCAAGCTTAGACCCCAGCCAAACCAAACAATTCCTAGGGGCTCTAATTCGAACAAGGGACGGCCTCGTATTCCCCTCCAACGAGAGGGTCCAAAACATGCTGTTTCAAATTCCCCATTATGTAGCAGGCCGAGAGGTGACGGTACGCAAAGCAATGCGCTTGCTAGGGATGATGGCGTCATGTATTTATTTGGTACCTCACGCGCGCCTGCGCATGCGCCCAATGCAAGAGTGGCTCTACAGCCAGTGGTGTCAGGCCAGCGGACAATGGGACGATCTAGTGGTGGTCTCGCAGGCCTTGGTTCTCTCGCTACGGTGGTGGACAAAAGAAAACCTGTTATTAGGGAACACTTTTGCCACACCCGCAGTGGAAGCCACTCTAACCACAGACGCATCCCTTACAGGATGGGGGGCTCACCTATCCCATCAAACGGCACACGGAGTGTGGACTCCGAGTTTAGCATCCAAGCATATAAACCTGCTGGAACTACTAGCGGTGTTCAAAGCACTGAAAGCCTTTCAGGAACACTTACAAGGAAAGACAGTGATGGTCCTCACAGACAGCACCACAGCCATGTACTACCTCAACAAGCAAGGGGGCACTCACTCTCCAGGACTGTCCAAGCTGTCCCAGAATATATGGAAGTGGGCTCTCAAACACAACATGTTCCTACTAGCACAACATGTACCAGGGGAACTCAATCTGCTAGCAGACAAACTCAGCAGAGACTTCCCCCTGCCCGAAGAGTACGAATGGCAATTGCACGAAGACATCGTCTTAGACATCTTCACGCAATGGGGATTCCCGGATATAGACCTGTTCGCAACCCTGGAGAACTCACAATGCCAAAGTTACGCCTCCAGGTACCCCCAGAACCAGTCCAAGGGGAACGGTCTGTCGATTCAATGGTCAGGGAAATTTGTTTACGCCTTTCCCCCGACTCCCCTTCTCAACAAAGTGGTGCACAAGATGCACCAGGAGCAGGTTACCATGATACTAGTGGCCCCAATGTGGGCACGGCAACCTTGGTTCGCTCACTTGATGGAGATGTCCCTATCTCCCCCAGTGAAACTTCCCTGCCCGTACAACATGCTGTCACAAGACAAGGGCAGGACACTGCATCCATGCCCTCAGACCATGAACTTAGCAGCCTGGCTCCTGAGATCATAGAATTTGGACATTTACAACTCCCACAGAGATGTATGGACATCCTCAGGGAAGCCAGGAAACCTAATACTCGACACTGCTATTCTAGCAAATGGAAAAGATTTGTTATCTGGTGTAGAGGTACTAGCATCAACCCAGTTGACTGCTCTCCTACTGACATTATTCTATACTTGACCCATTTACTGGATTCAGGTTTAGTGTTCAATTCCATTAAAGTCCACCTAGCGGCACTTTCTGCATACACCACTTCCCAACTTAAAGTGTCGTGGTGGAAGATACCAGTTATCAAAGCCTTCATGGAGGGGGTAAAGAGGATACACCCTCCGATAGCTAACCCAGCTCCCAGATGGGACTTAAATGTGGTACTTTCCAGACTCATGGGCCCTCCCTTCGAACCCATGCACAAGGCAACTCTTAAAGATATCACCCTTAAGACTGCTTTCCTAATAGCTATCACCTCCATTAGGAGAGTAAGTGAACTACAGGCTCTTTCTGTACTAGACCCCTTCGTAACAGTTCACAAAAATAAAGTGGTTCTACGCACACACCCAAGGTTTGCACCCAAATTCATCTCGAAATTTCATGTAAACCAAACTATAGAACTACCAACGTTCTTTCAAAACCCTTCCAGCTCGGGAGAAAAAAGTCTGCATACACTAGATGTACGCAGAGCTGTCATGTTCTACATGGAAAGAACCAGACCACTGAGAAAGACTAATCAGTTCTTTGTCTCGGTGGCAGCAGGAAGAGAAGGAGATGCGGTCTCAAAATCCACTATATCTAGATGGATTGTTCAATGCATCACTCTCTGTTACACTCTTGCTAAGAGAGAACTACCCTTCAAGCCAAGAGCACATTCCACTCGAGGCACTGGGGCTTCCATAGCATTCATTGCAAATGTTCCCCTTGAGTCCATCTGCAAAGCGGCTACCTGGAGTTCTGTGCACACCTTTACAAAACACTACTGTCTAGATGCACACTCTAGATCTGACTCCCAGGTGGGACAGGCAGTATTAAGACATCTTTTCTCTACTGTTCCTTCTCATAACCCACCGCCAACTCCGGGTACTGCTCGCTAGTCTATGCACAGCATGTGATTCTAAGCAGATTAACAAACATCAGAAGACAATGCATTACTTACCGTAAAAGCATTTCTGATGGTTGTATCTGCTTAGATTCACATGCGCCCACCCTTCCTCCCCGCTCGGATGGAAGGAACATAGACTTCCTTTATATCTCTCTTTTCTGTACTCACGTCTATAAGGCTCCCTCAGGGCAGAAAAATACAAACAGAGGGACCTCGACGCGTGAGGGATTGTGGGTACAACGCACGTCACTATAGGGATAGTGTTACAGACACGCCTTGTCGACGTCCCCTTTTCGACTACGAAAAACAAAATGCAATACTCCGCAGTGACCACTGGATGTCGGACCTATGCACAGCATGTGAATCTAAGCAGATACAACCATCAGAAATGCTTTTACGGTAAGTAATGCATTGTCATATATATATATATATATATATACAAAAGAGAAAGTTGGTCTCTGAGCATCCGCCGCCAGAGAAGCTTGAACTGTCAACCCTGTGCCAAGTACAGAGGAAGCAGAAAGGGTGTGGGGGGAGCTCCTGGGGGCCCCCTGGCCTGTTGGATTGGGATGTGGTTGGAGGCAACTCCCCTAAAAACAGATACAGCTCCTTTAGCCTCATTCCAGTGGAGGGGCCCGGGGCCTGGGCACCCCTAACTACTTTTCCTTCTGCTAGAGACACTGAGCCGGTAGGGGGTCCACAGGAGAGAGCAGTAGACTAGGGGGCCAGTGACCACCTACGGAGACCCTCCTGCAGAACCGCGGGGCAGCTCATATCCAGGCCTGGTGTAAAGGTACAGGGGCATTCTGCATGGGACAATTAGTACGCTTGGGAAGACTGGGCCCGCTCCGGGTCTAGTAACCTCTGCAAGGAGTTGGTGAGGAAGGCCTTGACACCCTGGGCGATGCGGCTCCTGGGCCCAGGGGCTGACGAGTAAGTTGTGGGCCTCACTTTGGTGGCTCTGTCCTTGCTGGAGCAGCACCCCATGCTATGTCCCGGAACAGGCTGTAGACTTCAGGCTAAGGGGGCGGTCCCTACCAGGCACCCTGCCATCAAAAGAAGTGGCACCATTGGCGCGTCAGTGGAAGGAAGTTTGAGGACCTACGGCAGTTGAATACGCCAAACTCTGGCAGAGGGAACGAAGAACTCTATTGGGAAGCGCATAACGGAACAGCGCGCGAGGAGCTATATGGGTAAGGGCAACAAGCAGAAGTCATGCTTGTCTTTCTCCCAGAAGGAAGGCCTGAGCAAAGGGATCGAGAGGATGCAGGAGCGTATCGAGAAGGAGAGCAGCCGGATATCTGAGTTGGAGAACCGAGGGGGATCCCTGGAAGACACTATTGGCGAAGAAACACAGGCTATCCACTCGCTTCAAAGGGAAGCGAGTGCCATTAGGGACAAAAATGAAGATCTGGAGGCGAGGTCCCGGAGAAACAACATCCGGGTGGTGGGGGTCCCGGAGCGAAATATGGAAGTCAACATGGAAAAATTAATAAAGGACGTTCTGTGGTAGTCTCCATTATCGGCACAATTCTTGATCGAGAGGGCACACCGCATGTCACAAGTAACGCCCAGGCCCGGGCCAAAGCCCTCACCCGATAATATCCCCCTCTTGAACTACAGAGACCGCAACACCATTCTTCTCAGAGCTAGAGAGCTAGGAGACCTTACTTTTGAGAACGCCGGCATCTCCTTCTATTCGGATTTCACCCTGTCAGTCCAGAAGGCACGCCTATCCTTTCTGGCAGCAAAGCGGGCACTCCGTGACCTCGGTCTCCAGTATGCCATGATGTATACATCCAAATTGGGTGTGCAGCACAATGGACAAACGCACTTCTTCACGGATCCCGTGGCAGTGCATGACTTCCTTGAGACGCTGCCGAAGTGATGGGAGCTAGCTGGGGTTGGGTATAAATACCCAAATGTGAGCATCCATTACTGACTACAGTATGATGATATCTTGGACGGGTGGGCCCGAACACAGATGGTACGATACTAGATTTCCCTATGGATGATGCACAATGTGTTCCCTGGTGGGATGTATATTTTACTGACCCATGTAACGAATAGCCCAGTTGGTTCTGTATGGGCCTCCCCTCGAGGTCGCGAGCGATGGGAGGATGCGTGGGCAGTGGTACCTGGCACCCCCGGGCTGAGTCCCCTGGTAACACACTGGTTGAGGAAAGATGGGAGAGGGTGGGGAAATCCACTGATAGTTGGGGGAGGGAAGTGTGTGGGTGCGTATGTTCGGTGTTAAGCAGGGGTTGGGGAGGTTGGGGGTGGGGATAAGGAATGTTGGGGGTTGTTATCTCAAAATGATTCACATCTCTGGCACTTAGTGAGTAGCTGGGGTGAGGTACGAGCGTGTACGAGGGCAAGTCTGGGCAAACTAACATGAATGCGAGGTTATGGCGAGCTGTAAGATGATTAGCTAGAATGTACAGAGTCTTAATAATCTGCGGAAGGTCATAAAGGTGCTCCAATACTGCGAGAGACATGGGGTTAGGGTGGCGCTCCTACAAGAGACCCATCTGGTGAGAAGGTCCAACGAGGGGGTAGCTAGATCCTGGGGGGACTGTAGATATTATACCCACTACTCCACATATTCAGCTGGGGTCATGACATTAGTGCACAAGTCGATCCGGTTCCGCACCACGGAAACTGCAATCGACCCGCAAGGGAGGTTTGTGATTGTCTCGGGGTGCTGGGGATCCACGTTGATAATGTTAACTTATACGTCCCAATGTGGACGACCTCTCCTTCTATGAGTCCCTACTGTGCAGATCCTGCAAATACCTTCACCCCAACATTGTTTGGGTGGGAGATCTTAATATCGTCCTAGACCCAGAAAGAGTTAGGACAGTTGGGGGCTCATGCCCGCGATCCAGGGCTGGAGCAGTGGTGCAGCGATGTATGCGTGAGCTGGATCTGGGGGACATATGGAGGCTGCTACACCCAGAGGAGAGGGGATACTCATTTCATTCAACGGTACATGGCACCTCCACATGCTTGGACTATCCTTGCGAGCCTGACCCTGGTACATAGAACAGCTGACTGCATAATTCTCCCCAGAATGCTGTCTGATCACTCGCCCATACTCTGGTGCCTGGATCCGGATCCTGAGGGGGTAGCTCGACCCTTCTGGAGATTCAAAGCCATGGCCCTGTCGGACATTGTATTTAAAAGTGAAGTACTTATCCTGGTAAAGACATACTTTCAGGAGAAAATGGGCTCGGTTAATACGATGTGATCGATATGGGAGGCATTCAAGGTGGTTTTGCTAGGTGGTTGCCTATATCTGGAGACATGACTGTTGAACACAATATGAAGGCAACTGACAGAAATGGAGCTGGAAATTAAGAGGCACGAGTGTAGAGCTGAGGATACAGATGGGGCGATTCTAGGGCTGAGCTGTGGGAAGCATTAAACTGCTTTAATACTCTAGCTGAGTGTGAAATCAAATATCTGGCGCTCCCGGCATTGGCCCGTAGGTATGGGGAGGGAGGCAGGCCGGGCAGGTTATTAGTGGCAATGGTCGGAGGCAAAAGGGGGCACATGGATATTGCTGCAGTGCGACAGCGGAGGGCGGAGTGGTCGTGAAGCCAGAAGACATATTAGATGCCTTCTGCCATTACTATGAATGGCTATATGCACCCAGAGGGTCGTTTTCATCAGTAGACCTGATGGACTACCTGAGGGAAGCATCTATGCTGGTGCTGCAGCGGGATGCAGTGGAAGCGCTAGCGCAACCAATCGCGGTAAACAATATCCTACTCGCAATACAAGCCCTACCCTCCACCAAAGCGGCTGGTACGGACGGCATAACGGCTGAATTCTATAAAGAACTGGTCCCTGAGGTAGCCCAGCACCTGCTGTTGGTGTGGGAAGAGGGGATGAGGGTGGGTTAGCTCCCCCTGACCATGCGAGAAGCAGTGATCACGTTGATTTTGAAACCCGAGAAGGACCCCCCTGGACTGCTCCTCATATCTCCCTGTGTCTTTGTTGAATCTGAACACTAAAATCTTTGCTAAGGTCTTGGCAGACCGATTGCTAACGTATGTTTTCAGCATTGTCCACACAGACCAGTCGGGTTTCATACCAGAAAGATCAACCGCACTAAACCTACGTAGGTTGTTTGTAATTCTGGCACAGATTGATTCCAAGGTGCAGGCAGTGGCAACGCTTCTCGACATGGAGAAGGTGTTTGACTCTGTGGAGTGGGGCTACCTATTCGAAGTGCTCAGACAGGTGGGCGTCCCAGAGTACTATCTTAAGACGGTGCATCTACTTTAGGCGGGAGCAAATGCTCAAATTTGGCTGTGTGGCAGGCGCTCACAATCTTTTGACCTGGGTTGTGAGACACGACAAGGATGCCCACTATCGCCTTTGCTTTTTACAATCACGATCGAGCCGTTTGCAGGCCAACTGTGAAAAATCCACAGGGCAAGAGGACTAGCGTTAGGGGAAGCCAGGGGAATAAATTTCGCTGTATGCGGATGATGCTATCCTCTACTTCAAAGAACCTACGTCCAATCTGCAGCCAATATCTCAGGAAGTTGCAAGGTTTGGGCAGGCCTCAGGGCTTAGGATAAATTGGTCAAAGTCCATTCTGTTCCCTCTAAACAAGACCACGGTGGAGCCCCCAAGGAGATGGGAGCAGAAGTCGGTTATGTATCTGGGAGAGCAGGTCAGTCGCGCGGCCCAAAGGCTTCTGGGAGAGAACCACATGGCTTACCTGAAGGTGTTGAAGTCCAGGGTGGAGTGGTGGTGCAGACTCCATCTTTCGTTGTTGGGTCGGATAGCAATTGGTAAGATGGTAGTGGTCCCCTAGCTACTCTATATTTTTCAAAACATCCCTGTGTGGCCAGGAGTGAGTTACTTTGCAGAGGTGAAAGCCCAACTAACCAGGCTGGCCTGGCACCCCGAAACCCACGGGTGGGCTGGGATACTTCAGTTCTACCCTGGGAAGGAGGGAGAGTGGGGGCGCCCGATGTTGAGCTATATTTTCTCGCAGCGCAACTATATTTTGCGACCTAGTGAATGCCAGGGGCCCAGTTCTGCCCTCATGTGTGCATAGAGAGATGCTCAGTGCATCCGTTCAGCCTGCAGGAAATCTTAATGACTGGGAGAGTAGCGGACAAATGTAGATTTGCCCCAGTGGCGTGCACAGTGCGTGCATGGATCAGAGTCTTGACCCAGCTGCGGGTGGATATCCCCTTCGTCCCAGGACTCTAGATGTGGCACATAGAGTGCCTGCCACCAACATGCGATGAAGCCATAGTCAGGGACGTGAGGGGTGCAGGGCTTGAACTCCTGGCAGATCTATACCCTGGGGGCACGTTTGTATCACAGCAGCTATTCCTAGAAAAAATGGGAGGGGGTGTTACGTTCTGTCTCTGCGCGGAGGCAGAAGGGTGAGGGCCTCTGAAGTAGGCCGCAGTGGCGCAGCTCCGGCCGGAGCGAAATGAAACACGCCACACGTTGTTAGAGTCTTGGCCCGGAACTGCCTCCCTTGCGCGGCGGCGGGGCTTTTATTGATACACCCTGCGTCACCGTGTTGCGGGGCGCAGGGCGGGTGTAACATTCCTCCTTTTTTATAAATTAACTTGACAATCAAAACACACGCACACAACAGGTATGCTAACGCTTAGCAACACAACAACCAAGGTACTTTCCGCTTCAAAAGTTTTCAGGAGACAAAGCTACCACACATAGTCCTTGAGCCGAGCTGGCGGTTTGGTGGCAGTTCTAAGTCCATATCTCCCACCCCGTGAGCTGGGCCCCACAGTCTCATCTGGTCTCTCACCTTCCATCTCCTGCTCTCCCATGTCCGGTTCGCTCCACTGCTCCCACGCTCTGTCACCTGCACCTTCTTCACCCTGAAAGTTGGTGAGCTCGTCTTCGATCAGCTGGGAGTCTTCATCTTCTTGGGGACAGTCCCCATCAGTCCATAGGTTGCGTGGCACCGCCTTGAACCACGACGCATTGCGCGTCACCTGCCGATGCCCTCTTTGCACGGTTATCATGGTCCATTGTGTCTCGCTGACGATCCATGGGAGAGTCTCATAGCGGGAGTCCAGTTTGGACTTTGTCGGGTTCCGCAACATGACCACCTGGTCGCCCACCTGGTGGTTGGATGGTTTCGACCTCCTCTTGGCACTCATGTGGGCATTGGCATCTGTTCTCCTTTTTTCGGCGCACCCATTGTCGAGCTCGTCCGGTCTTCGGCTGGGGTGATGTGGAATGGACGACTTTATGATGGTGCCGAACATGAGGTCAGCTGGCGGAACACCGGTCGTGCTGTGCGGGGTGACCCTGTAGTTTTTCAGGAAACGATAGAGGCCGACTTTCCACGGACTGGCATTAGCTCTTGATAACCTCAGTACTTTGTTGATAGTCCTTATGAACCGTTCCACATCCCCATTCGCCTGGGGCCACCTTGGCATGATGTGGTGATACCGGATGTTCAGTTCTTTCAGGTAGTGTTTAAACTCCTCCCCTTGGAAGGGTGTGCCATTGTCACTCTTGATTGTCGTAGGTAGTCCGTGTGTCACAAACATTTTCTCGATGGCCGGCATGACCTCTTCCGCCGCCGTGGATTCCACCACCTCGACTTCCGGATATTGGGAGTGATCATCGATGGCTACTAGGAGGTACAGGCCTTCTTGTAGCTTGCAGAAGTCCATGCTTATTGCCTCCCATCTGCCAGAGCCTCGTGGATTGGTTCTGGATCAGGTGGGGCTCCGGTTATCAGACATGGTAGACAGGTGTTGACTAGCCTTTCCACCTTTACATCTATCAGTGGGAACTACACCCGGTGTCGAATGCAAGCCTTCGTTCGAGCCATCCCTTGGTGGCCCTCATTCGGGTCCTGCCGGGCCAGCGGGATGATGATGCGATTTCCGCAGAGCAGCAGTCCTTGCTCTGTTACCGACAGGTCCTGGCATATGGTGAACATCCCTGTGAGGAACGCCTTTGATTTCACAGTCCTGTTGTGGGTGTTCTTCATGAAGGACCTCCAGTCACCTGAGATGATAGTATCCTTTACAAAGTCGCAGCATGGGTCCTTGCGCGTTTCCTCCGCAATGTCATCGATGCTGACAGCCTTTGGCCTCATGGCCCGCACCACCTGGCAGATATGCTCCTCGGTCTCTTTGGCCACCCGAACCTCCTGTGGTGTCGCCTCTCGAGGGTGTCTTGAGAGGAGGTCTGCCGGGTTGCCGCTCCCCGGCTTGTATGCCAACTCAAAATTGTACTGCTGGAGATGGAGCAGCCATTTGGCTATTCTGGCCGGCGGGTGCGAGGAGGTGCCCATGAAGATTGGCAGGAGTGGTTTGTGATCCGTGATCGCCGTGAACCTTCGGCCATACAGATAGAGGTGCAAATGGCGACACCCCCACAGTACGGCAATTGCCTCCTTCTCAATGTGAGAGTATCGCTGCTCTGTCATTGTGAGGGCTCGTGACGAATATGTGATGGGTCTCTTCTCACCCTCTTTTGTGACCTGCATGAGGATGGCCCCCAGGCCGACAGGGCTGGCGTCCACAAAAAGTTCAGTCGGAAGCGTGGTGTCGTAGTACGCCATTTTCATGTCCACGGATAGTGATTCTTTGATGCTCTCAAATGCCTCCTGGCACGCTTTCCCCCATTCCCACTTCGCGTTGAGCTTGGTAAGTTCTCGAAGGGGTTCCGAGAGAGTGCCAGGTTCCGGATGAATCTCCCACAGTACGTGGCCATCCCCAGGAAACTGCGCACGTCAGTGGGTGTCATGGGCGGACTCTCAGCCTGTATGTCAGCAACCTTCTGAGGGTCCGGTGAAATGCCAGTGCTGCTGAATTTGTAGCCGAAAAACGAAATTTCTGTCTTGACAAACTCACATTTTTCCTTGTGAATGGTTAGGCCAGCCTCTTCTAGTCGGCCCAGCAGCATTTGTTGTCTTCTTGAGTGTTCTTCCTCGTTCTGAGCATGGATCAGGATGTTGTCGCTCACATTTAGGACACCTGGTATGCGCCATATGACTTCTTGAATTGTCTGTTGGAAGACTTCGGCCGCCGAAGAGATCCCAAAGCTTAGCCGCTTATATCTCCGCAAACCCAAATGTGTTGAAAAAGTAGTTATGTACCGAGAGTCCCTATGCAGCTTCAGCTGGTGGTAACCCGCTTTCAAATCAACCTTCGAGAAGACTCTTGATCCCGTGAGGTCAGCCACAATCTCGTGGAGGGTTGGCGTGATGTGGCGCTCCCGCTTGATGGCAGTGTTCGGGAGGCGCATGTCTATACAGATTCGGACCTTTCCCGGCTGCTTGGGTTTCTTCGTGACCACCATAGGGGACACCCATGGTGTCGGCCCCGTCACCTCTTCTATAGTGCTAGCTTCTTCCAACGCTTTGAGTTCTCCCTCCACCTGTTCACGCATGTGAAATGGGGTTCTCCAGTGTCTGACGGCCTTTGGCTGGACCGACTCATCAATATTGAGCTTGATCGTCTTCCCTTTCAAACACCCAATCCCGTTTTGCAGGTTGGGATACTGTGCAAGGATGTTTTCGACCTCTTGGGCTTCCTTGACTTGACTGACAAACTGTACTAGCCCTAGGTACTCAGCTGCATCACCACTCGGAAGGCATTCAATCCCCGCATTCACTACGTAGATCTTGGACGGTAGCTGAGGGTGGTGCGGAATCTGCCAACCACCGGTAAAGGTTTTCTACAGCCATATGCAAACAGAAGGGTGCCTGTGTTCTTGAGGGCTGGTCGAGGTTGCAGAGTTTGAAATGTGCTTGTGGGCATGACATTTACAGAGGCTCCCGTGTCTATGGTCATCCATACCTGCTGGTTTTGTAAGGTGACCTGGCATTTGCGCTGCCTGAGCCCTTTCCTCTGCGTAGCATGCCCACGATCTGAAGTAGGCCGCAGTGGCGCAGCTCCGGCCGGAGCGAAATGAAACACGCCACACGTTGTTAGTCTTGGCCCGGAACTGCCTCCCTTGCGTGGGGGCGGGGCTTTTATTGTTACGCCCTGCGTCACCGCGTTGCGGGGCACAGGGCGGATGTAACGGGGGGTTTTCCAAGTAGGTTACAGTACTTCAGAATCGGGGCTGCCCTCAGGGAATGGACCCCGTCGTTCCCCGACATGCCGCCTGATTTCCCCTTGCTGAAGTTTCTAGTGGGCTCTCCGGTGTCGAGGGGCTTGGTGTCAGCATTATATGGGGTAATTCAATGTGACTATTCCCGGGGGATCCCTAAGTGCAAACCAAGATGGGAGGAAGAGGCGGGGACTACCTTCACAGATAAACAATGGACATTGCTCTATGAGCACACTCACAGTGGGGCGTTCAATACTTGCGTACAATTGATTCATTTTAAGACCCTGCGTAGAGTGTACCTGTCCCTGGCCCGAATATGCTTGTTTGATAATACGAGGGCTGGGAGCTGTCCTAGGTGTAAAGCTACACAGGCAGATTTCCTCCATATGATGTGGTTATGTCCCAGGTTCAGTTACTTTTGGAGAGGGGTGGCGGAGGCTGTTTCCCAATTGTTGGGGCGTACTGTACCTTGTGATCTGCTTTGCTGCATGTTTGGTTGGCTGCCCAGTATCTTCAAGTTACAATGGAAGTTGATTAGAACATGCATGATCGTTGCACAGCGATGCATTCTGATGAAGTGGAATGGCCCATTCCTCCCCCGGGACTTGGCTCAAAGATTTAGTTTGGCACAGTGACACTGATAAAGAATATGGCTTTTTGTATAGTCAGCAGAATAGGCCAATGAATATATGGGGCCCGTTCGTGGCCTACCTGTTATCCCAGGACTCAATTTCAAGCACATAAGCCCCGGGGTCTAACCCCTATGGGGCGAACCAGGACCCTACTCACACAGAAGTAAGGGCCATAAGGGCTACTATGAAGGATGTGTATATGCCTTGCCCCCGCATGTTTTCTATTGTTGTGGAATTTCGCTGCCAGCCTGATTATGACCTATAAATGCTACGTTGTCGTTGCTGTATCTAACTCTGATAGTGTGTTGTGGTAATGTCTTGAGACGTGAATCAATCTAAAATGAAAGTAAAAAATAAAGTACTTTGATTCATAAGGTTCAACAACTGTCTCCAGTATTCAACAGAGCTCTGGGTTCTCCTTCCAAAGTTCAGAGTCTCTTGTCAGGCTATTCAACAGTCTCACTATACTTAACAGAAGCTCTGGATTCCCTTTCCCAAAGCTCAAAGCACTTTGAATAGTTCACAATATTCAACAGCAGATTTATTGGGTCTCTTTGATTACTTTAATTATTGGTTGGGGCTCTCTGGTCTAGGCACAGTTGATAGACCGCACAGTCCACCCATTACAGGTCCTGCAACAGTATACCCTTAGCTTTGCAGGCTCTCTACATTGTGTTTGGCTCACACTTCATTTTGCTGGCCTTTTCTGTTGCACATTATTCATCCTTGATACTTGCAAGGGTTTGCCCATTGTTCAGAGACCTACCAACGCGTGCCTTTCCTTGTACGTGGTCACTCTGATACAATGTTTTACACACTTCAACTTTCAGGTGATTGTTTATTGCACTCGATTGTCCTCTTGCTAAGGCTTCTCGCCTTCATTCTGAGACTTTCAACAATGTGCCGACTGCACGCGACCACTCTGCTACACTGAACCCATTCAGTTAATTAATTCCTGCATCGGGTTTCTTAACATATGAAACTCACTGGTCGCTCTGTGGGATCTTAATGCTTCTTCGCTTCCACAGATTCTACCTGTAGACACTTCTGGGTTGTATCTCCACCCAGGGTAATGAGCACTCTGAAGCCACGAGCAAGGGACCGCTTTTCTGCACGGCTTTCTCTCACTGCTGCTGCTGGCTCTCCGGTGTCTCAAGTCTCTCGCCACGCTCGCAGAGAGAAGTTCTCGGTGGTTCACCACAGCTTCTTGGCATTCCAGTTTCTTCCTCTCAAAGACATCTCAGCTTGTCTTCCTTTCTGCTCCTCTTCCAACGAGCTGCTTTGGCTCTCTGGGTTTTCTCCTTTTATACAGCTGCCAGTCAATAATAGGTTACAGATGTGAGGTATCAGATTCAATTGCCTGACTTTGCCTGATCCTATTAATGGGGCATGTTTAGTTTCAGTAATGGTATTGCTCTATAGCCCACTTCGTCCTTACTATACTGGTGTTTCCTAACGGCGTTCTGCATTTCTCTTTGAGGCTTCTTCCTCGTCCCAGTACTTGATGTAAATTCAGAGGCTAGGACAGGATATGAATGGCAATATCCTTGGAAGGCTGAGGGAGAGTAGGGTAAATCAGTGTTGGGAAAGGGGGATACCATGTCTCGCCCTCAGACACCCTCTCCTCAATCCCTCCACTCAGGTGATCCTCCCTTGCATGTCCACCCCCAGGGTCGGGATCCAAAACGATGCCCCTTCCCTGGTCACCTGAACAGAAGATCTGTGGGGAGGCTAGGTGAGAATACCTTCACGTTTCTCACACAGAGGAAGACAGTTTATTTAAGACATTTTTAAATTCCCTTCCATTATACATTTGGAGTAAGGAAGATGTGTATTCTTAAGTGCCTTGAATGGTCCTTGTATTCTTAGGGTTTGTTCATGTTTTATGTCATTTGTGCCCATAAACACAGATCTTATATGCGGTTTAGATGCATCATAATTACAATAGGCCATTACCCATTTTGAAAACTTTAAAAGGTTCTCCCTTTTAAAGGAAAAATACCGCTTCTCACCCCACAAGATCTCCTCACCACGTTGGACCTTGTCTCCTCCCAGGTGATCATCCCACATTGTACCACCCCCCAAGGTCAGGATCAGGAAGCATCAGCCTTTCCCTGGCCACCCGGGAAACGACTTTAGGCAGGTGTTTAGTGAGGGACACGTAGGAATCATCACACCTACCACAAAGGATAAGCTGGACTATCACATGCAGCTCACCCATGGAGAGATAACATACTGCAATCGAATGAGGCAAGAAATACTGGAACTTTTAAGAAAGTCGCCAGAAGAAGCGGCTCGTGACTAAAACACACGCCAGCCCGATATTGATCCAACTGAACAAAGTTGTAATGAGCCAGACATGTGTGCAGGAGATTCAGAGCCGGATTCAAATGTGGATAGTGACCCTTTTTTCTTGTAAAGATGCAGATCTAGCTAGTACATCTAACACTGCCAGTGAGGTTTATCAGAAGGTTAATCAGGTTAATCAGAATGTTGATTGTGATGCAAACATGGACACAATAATGAAGATTAACCATGCTTACAGCGGAGGGATTCGTGATTCTATTAAAGACGCTGAGGCAACCATTATGCTTTAACTCTTTAATGCCACTCTCCACAGCAGCCTTTCAAAATAATGTTTTTCTTTCTTCTTTTTAACAGTAAAACAACTTCAAACAAAACTTTGTCACAAGGGACTACAAATCCCCAGAAGTCCTCTGTGTTGTGTAGTTTTGTGTCTTTTTCCAACCAATCCTGACCAGCACATCTTTCCTGTCACATCCTGCCTGAGACAACTCCTCTTTCTTTGGGGATCCAATGAGAAAACCAACAGTCCAATTGACCAAATATTCCACCTGGATCCATAACACGAAATCCACACCGTTAACATCAGCCACAGCTCTGACCCGCCTTCCGCTCAGCTATTCTTATGATCATCACCTAGAGAACAAACAAAAAGAATACGATTAGGGTGGGAATACGCAGCCACTAAAGCACAAATTCAGACAGTAATACATGACATAAACGCAGTTATACAAGGGCACCAACCAAGTATCCCACACTCTGCTGGGATAATGTTCGCCTCCGTTTATTTAATAGAATCAAGACTCCCTGCGCTCTAAGCATGGGTAATCTTCATTCTATTTCAAGACCGGAGGCAAGCATTATGCTTGTTCAAAGCTGTCTAAGACCCTTGACCCCACTGATGAAATGGGTTTAAAGTAAACTATTTTAAAGGTAGCCTCTGAGGAACAGTCCGTGGAGTTCAAAATATCTGCAGAGATGCCCGTCGCAAATGCCTTGGACGCCATCGCTCCTCTGACTGAATAGACTCTGAACATCTCCAAGTCTATATCTGCCATTTGCATAACCTCTCTAACATACCTGGCTATGGTAGAAGGTACTACCGCATGATAAAGTTTCCTATGTGCAATCAAACGTTGGTACACACCTCGAGGCCTTACACCCTCTGTAGCCTTCTCATAATCCTTAATGTACTGACCTACACGCAATTTGGGTTCATGCGGGAAGTATGGATATGAAATAATGGATGACTCGCTCTTAGTCCTTTTAACGACATGAAAAGCCACTCCCTCTGGGTAAAAGACCTTCCTATTAACCTCAAGCCCCTAACATCGGAAACTCTCCTACAGGACTTTAAATATAGCAGAATCGCTAGTTTAATAGATAGCCATTGAAACGTTAACTGATCATTAGTCTTCCATCGCTTGAGGAGGCGGAAGACCACCTCCATGTCCCAAAGTACTGAGTACCTAGCTGCGGGGGGCTTGTGCAATTTTATCCCCCTCAATAATCTAACTACAGTTGGATGCTCCCCGATTGGCAGACCGTCGCACTTCTCGTGTCCCGTGGAAATAGCTGATCTATATACTCCGGAACTCATGCCCATCCTCTGACCATTCCGCCAGACAATTGAGGACCTGAACTACAGGGGCCGAAATGAGATGAATATGTTGTGATGCGCACCTCTCCTCCCACTTGGTCCAAGCCACATCGTAGCTCCTAAGGGTACAGGGCACCCATGAATCTCTGATACAGTTAGCAGCGATCTCCGAAAGGCCTGGCATCTTCCAACATCACCTGAAACTCTGCATGCCAGAAGTTCCAGCGACCCCGACAATATTGGTCAGTAGTTCCTCCTGAGACAGAATTACTATCGTAGAATCCTAGGAAAGTTCCATCAGCATCAGAAACCACGCTTTCGATTTCAACGGCGGCAACACCAGCACTACTTCCGCTTGCTCCCTGCAAATTTTCGCTAGGGTCCTCGCCAGCATAATAAACGGGGAGACAGGCGTAATGCATGGCTCCCTCCCAATTGTGGAGGAATGCATCTATCCCCAGCGCTCTCGGGTCCAGCATTCAGCTGAAATACCTGGGCGTCTGCGCATTCAACCTGGAGGCAAAAAGATCAATGTCCAACTGCCCTCATAGACTTTGTAACATTAAGAACACTGGTCTGTGCAATCTCCAGTCGCTGGCGTCGTCCAGGTATCTGGAGTTCCAATCCGCTTCTACGTTCTGCTTCCCCGGAAGGTATTCTGCTGCAATCACTATTCTCCTCTCTATGCAATAGTGCCAGAAATCTTTTGCTAGTTCTATCAGCATCTTCGACCGGGTTCCCCCTAGTCAATTTATATATCGTACAGCTGAGATGTCCATCCTCAACAGAATGCAACAATCTACTGTCTTTGACAAATGCTCTCACTGCGAAAGAGCCTGCTAGTATATCTGAGCAGTTTATGTGCAGCTGCAGTTCCACTGTTGATCACTTTCTTCCTGTTTGCAACTGTCTGCATCTCGTGCCCCAGCCACGGCGACTTGCGTCCGACTCTATTATTAGTTATGGTGCATCCCCGATAATGGCCTTACCGTTCCACACTTCTATGTTCTCCAGTCACTAGTTCAGCTCTACCTTCCCGTCCTCGTCTAATGGCACCAGTTGATTATATCTGATCCCTTTCAGCAGGTGCCTGATCTTAAGCCACTGTAGTGCCCTGCAGTCCAAGGAGGGCTCAGGGAATATGGCCTGAATCTATGGTGCTAGCAAACCTACTATCCTGGCTAGATTCCAAAGCGAAATATGCGTCTTCTGAATCGCTGCTCTCAACATTTTCTTGATCGCTCTCATCTTCTGCTCAGCCAGTTCTAAAGTTGCTTTCCTGATATCTATTACGAATACCAGAAACTCCATCCACTGGCTCGGAAATTAACTCTGACTTCTCCTGATTCATCCGAAATACTAGGGAGGCTAGTAGCTTGCTCACCCATTGCACCTGAGTCCCTAACGCTGCTTTATCCTGTGCTAGAATCAGAATGTCGTCGAGGTAAATGATCATTCGGATTCCTCTGTCCCTAATAGCTGCCTCTACCGACCTCATTACTTTGGTGAAGGCCAAGAGAGCGGAGGCTAGTCCGAAAGGTATGCAGGCTAAATGCCAGTTCTGTCCCTGCCAACGGAACCTGAGGAACTGTCTGTGTTCCAACGCAACCAGAATCGTAAGATCTGCATCTTTCAAATCTAGTCTCGCCAGCCAATCTGCCTTGCGTAGAATGTCTCTGAGGAGGTGAATCACCTCCATCTTGAAGTGCCTGTAAATCATTCAGTTGTTCAGCTCCTTCAAGTTGATCACTGGCCTGGACTTCCTTTTCCTGTGTACCAGGAAAATATTGCTGTAGAGAACTGTTTGTCCTGGCGGACACCTCTCTATCAAACCCTCCTCTACTAGATTGCTCAACTCCATATTGAGGAGTTGCTCCTCCTCAGACATCTCAAATTTTGCTGGAAAGCGCCTCTGATACGGGTAGCCCACAAACTCTAGCTTGAAACCTGCTTATGTCTGCAGCACCCAAGCATCACCGGATAGATCCCAACCATTGGCTATATATGGTAGAGTTTTGCCTCCCATCCAGGGGTAGCGTTCGCGGTGCGCACTTACTGCTGACATCGTTCTGCTGTCTATATCAGCTGTGTCCTCTACGTCCATGTGGACCCCTTTCCCTGGAAGGGAAAAAGGCGTCTTGTTGGCGACTCTCCTAGTACCTGGCTTTGGGCCCGTGGGGCCTCCTCGTGGAGCTGAAACGACCGGTCGAGCGGTGTGATGCTGGAAAGGCATTGGAGAGACAGGGCCTCCCTGTCCTTGTCCTGTAGTCCTTTTTCATTTGTGTTCTGTATTGTTTTCTGCCCAGGAGTCCATGTGGGACTCCTGGCAGTGCAGCTCTTCCTGTTTTTGGTTGGGTGTACAGATCCATGGAATACCCTTATGGAACCCATGGGTTGGTGTACAACCCTGTGCCCCTAGTGTATGTTTTTGGGCACCTGTGCGTGGCCCACAGAGCAGGGTATGGGCTAGTAGCAACTCCATGCTGAACTTGACAAGTGCTCTGACTATCCTCCAATTTGGGATACCCAGGCCCTGCCATTGGAATCAGTTTATTCCTAATAGGAAACAAGATGGCCCCTGTGGCCTCTTGCTTTCTATTTCCTGTTACCTTGTTTTCCCAAAGTCCTGGGAAGCCCTGGCTGTGTCCCTTCCCCCTGACTGGCTGTTGGGTGGAAGTTCCATATATGGTGTTGTTGTGAAGTCCAGGCCAGAATGGCTGGAGCCTTCCCAGTGACTGTATGTTGTGGGTACACCCTGTGGTTGGGACCTCGGTGAATGGAGTGTGTGAACAATATGCACTTCTTGCTGTGGATGTCTGGGTTTCTGGTGTTTGACACAATGACTGAGACAGCCCTGGCCAAAACTGGTATGAATGCAGTGTGTAGTGTTGAATGGCTGGGTACTTGTCCCAATACAAATTCTTTGTTGTGAGTGTCTGAGAGGGAGGAGTATGGCCTGAATGCACTGTATGCCTGATTGGCTGACTAACTGCTGAATGCCATTCTGAGTGATTGGTTGCCTGAGTGTGACCCAGCAGAACGAATGAGAGATCAACTAGTATATCTGGGGGCCTCTCACTAATAGAATTCGTTCAGAAGCTGAAGTTGAAACTGAGGCTTAATCTCGAAGCCGAGTCTGAAGAAGAAGGTTGACTGCTGTCACCCTTCGCCGAAAACGTCAAGACTGATCCAAGAGAGGACCTGGTTAGGCGCCCTCTTCCCGTGCTCCGAGGGACCATCAAGCACCGCTAACCTTCGCTGAAGCTCCCTGGAAGTCAGACCCTCGACAGGCTGCCGACTGGAGACAGGGACCGCCGAGGAGAACGATGATAAGCACCGGACATTCCATCCACTGTCGTCGACCAGGGTTCGCAGGTTTGCTATAACCGCTGGAGGCCCATCTAAGCTGTGTTGCCCAGAAGCAGGGACCACTTGACGCTGTGCCACCGATGACCGGAGCCGCAACGCTCATTTGCCTAAGACTTTTCTGATTCACGGATGCGCTCGTCTGCATCGCCCCCCGCCTTATCCTGCCCAAGAAGGCCAGGCCGTCGACGCACCGAGGAGCATCCGCCGGTGGGTTTCCCGCCACCCAACGACCATAGAGACGCCGGACGACTCGATGCCCTTGCTGGGCCACAGTTCTTCACAATCTCTTTGCGGTACTGAACTATCAACACCGAGGTGCCCCGCACGCCTTTTCCGTGCAGGATGTCTTCACTCCGTCGTCGACGAGCACCGATGGGACCGAAGCTGCCGCCTCGATGCCAAGTTCACTTTCTTTGAAGGATCTCGATGAGCCGTGGCTCCTGCTTTAAAGGGTGCCGCACAAGAAAGATCTGTCGACGTCTCGACGTCGAACTCTGCTATTTCAGGTACATTGGGATGGTAGAAACATTGTAGAAGGAAATAAGACAAATAGAACAATATATGGACTGGGCTTGTGATATATCTTTATTTTACAGGTTTCCCAGGTGAGGGGATCTCCACAAAGAGCTGTCTCTAGTGGTAGGGGCCAGTATTCTGCCAATTGTTCTAACCAACTGTTTTCCTCCTATGTCTATTGTTGGTTACCTTTATTAATTGGTTTGTGTGACATTTGACCAGAGTACAGTTGATGGTTTTTTTTTTTTCAAAATATTTATTTTAAACAAACAGGATAAAATGATACAAAGCTTAATCAATCACGACATATGGTACAGAAGCAATACAGTTGGTTGCTCTTCCCTCCCCTCCCCATGATCTTAATGTTCCTCTACCTGGCCCAGCTGCGAATTATCGTTCCGTAAGGTTCTCCTGGCTAATTGGGGCTTGTATGTCAGAGCTGGATAATTCTGATCAAAGTCCAGGATCGGGCCCCAGATGTTCTCGAATCGATGTAGGTGGCCTGCCCCAGCAGCCGTCACCTTCTCCGCGATTAAGATGTCCCAAATTTTAATCCACCAAAAAGGCATTAGTGGTCCTTCTGCGGTTTTCCAAGTGCGGGCTATTACATTTCTGCCTGCCAGTAGACATTGGGACAGTAGTTTGGCCGTAGGGCCAGATCTAGGGTAGATCCCAGGGACCGGGGCTCCCAGAAGGATGGGCTCGGGCTCCAGGGGAAGTCATATCTGAGTGATGTCTGCGATTGTTGCTAGGCATTGTTTCCAAAAGGTCTGGGCCCTCGGGCAGGACCACCACATATGAAAGAAAGACCCTACTTGGCCGCATTGCCTCCAACAGTTCGGGTTAAGTGTAGGTTTCATATGGTGTAGTCTCAGGGGAGGATAATACCAGCGAAGAAGGATTTTGTATGCAACCTCTCTGTTCGTAATGCAGGATGAAGAAGTGTGTGCCCGCGACCAAATGTCAACCCATAGCTGGTCCTCGATTGGGTGGCCTAGGTCCGCCTCCCATTGGGCCATGTATCGGGTTTTAGAGGTTAGGAAGTCATTTTGGAGGCGTTTGTATAGAGTGGAAATTCTCCCCCTGGTTGGGAGGTCATTTAGGGTCAGTTCAATAGCCGTGGGAGAGCGGGTGGCGGCTTGGCGGGTCTGTGGATGGGAGCACCAGTGGCGCAGCTGAATGTACGTAAATCTATCCTGTTCCTGAAGCTGGAAGAGTTCTTTACAACGCCCAAAGGTGCAGGGTTGTCCCCCTTCGAATAGTTGCCCCAGGGTCTCCAGGCCTCCCGCAATCCAGGCTCTGAAGTTCCGGGTGGACCAGCCAGGGGAGAAAGCTGGGTTCAGGAACACCGGGGAGAAAGGGCTGAGTCCCACTGGGGTTTTCTTTTGTTTCAGCGCTTTATCCCAGACAGCAATAGTGTGTTTGGTGGTCCTCAGGAGGTTCTGCCACAGTCGGCGCTCGGAGGGATTGATGTGCGGAAGAAAACGTAGCGGGAGCGGTAGTTGCGCCTGTTCGAGGTCCACCCATCTCGGGCGGTTGGTAAGTATCTGCCATGATCGGATGCAGGCGAGTTGGGCCGCCATTTGATATTTTTGTAAATCTGGAACTCCGAGGCCGCCCAGTCTAGCGTTGCCCAGCATCGTGGACCTGGGGATTCTGGGCTTCCTCCCTTTCCAGATGAACCGTGTCATTTCCTTTTGTAGCTTCTGAAGAGCAAGTGCCGGAATTGGTACTGGAAGCGAAGCGCAGGCATATAGGAGCCTTGGTAGCAAGTTCATTTTACAGGCCGTGATGCAGCCCATCAGTGAAATTTCTTGTGCCGCCCACCGCTTTAAGTCTGCCTCGAGGTCCGTGAACAGTGGGGGAAAGTTTGCTCGATAGACTTCCCCAGGGTCCGCTGGGATCTGGACACCCAAATAACTGATGCTCTTAGTCGTCCATTGTATCGGACATAGTGGGGCCAGATCCTCCCGGATCTCTCGGGACAGGCCCACCCCCATGGCAGCTGACTTCCGCAAGTTGATAGCAAAGCCCGTGACCTTTCCATAGCGCTCTATCTCAGCTAGGGCCTGAGGGAGGGAAGTACGAGGCTCTGTGATGGTTAGTAGGACGTCATCTGCGTAGAGGGCCAGTTTGTGGTGTTTTGCATTCGATTGGAAGCCCTTAATCGCCGGGTTTCGCCTGATCCGTTGGACGAATGGTTCCATAATTAGTGCGAAAAGCAGTGGCGATAACGGACAGCCCTGTCTGGTTCCACAGGTCAGGTCGATAGGGGGGGAGAGGATGCCATTGACTCTGAGAAGGGTCTTGGGCGCTGTATAGTTAGCCAACGTCATGGCGCAGAACTCCGGACCAAAGCCAAAGGCCTCGAGGGTAAGCCTCATGAAGTTCCAGTCCACCTTGTCAAAGGCCTTAACTGCATCCAGGGCCAGAAGCACCAGCTCCTGGGAGTCTCGGGAGGCAAGCTCCACCAAGTTCAGAGCTCTACGAATGTTATCAGCGGTAGAGCGGTGTGTGATGAAGCCACTCTGGTCGGCGTCGATTATCTCTGGCAAAATCCGGGACAGGCGGGTTGCTAAAATTTTGGAGTAAATGTTGGCATCTATATTGAGCAAAGCAATCGGTCTGTAGGACGCAGGATTCTTCGGGTCACCGCCAGGGTTGGGCAGCAAAACTGTGATGGATTCTTGCATCGACGGGGTTATAGTGCCTGTGTTCCTGAATGAATTAAACAGCTGTACCAGAGGTGGCAGGAGTTGGGGTTTGAAGACTTTATAAAACTTCGACGTATATCCGTCTGGGCCTGGGGCTCGGGATTTAAGGGATTTTATCGCCTCATCGACTTCCTCAGTGGTGATTGGGGCTTCCAGCGAGTCCCGAGCTACGTTTTTCAGTCGGGGGAGCGCCGCCTTTTGCAAGTATTCCCTCTGTTCTTTGACGTCTCTTTGACGTCGATGCGATTTGAAGCTTGTCGTGATCCGAGTATTGAGTCTTGCCCTGCTGATCCCGAAGGCCCACAATTGTGTTATTCCTTCTTGTCTTGGCAAGTTTAGCCACCAGTAGCTTGTTTGCTTTGTTGTTTTTGGCATAGTAGAACTGTTTAGCTTTCGTCATTTGATGGGCGGTATGTTCAGCGTAGTGTGCTTCAATTTTCTTTTTTGCTATTCGGAGGGCTCGCTGCGTTTTAGGGGTCCAGCCCTTCTCCTTATGGATCCTCTCCGCCCTCTCGAGTTCCTCTTCAAGATCCTGACGAATCTGTCGTTTATGCCTATGATAGGCTACCCCTTTGGCAAGCAGTTCTCCCCGCACCACTGCCTTCATTGCATCCCAGTTGTTGGCTAAGGAAGTATCTCCGCTAGAGTTTTCTTTAAAGAAATTGTTGATCGCGGTTGCGATTGCGTCTCTGAGTGGCATCTCATTAAGGATGGGATCATATAGAGTCCATCTACGCCTCTGGGGCTCCGGGGGTCCCTGGACTCGGATTTTCAAGGTTACCGGGGCGTGGTCGGATAGAATTCTGGAGCCTATAGTTACCTCTTCAGTGAAAGCGAAGATCTGCGGAGATATCAGTAGAAGATCTATCCTAGAGAATGTCCGGTGAACATAAGAATAGAAGGAGAAATCTTTTTCAGATGGGTGGAGTACCCTCCATGAGTCCACCACTCCAAGGGTTCTAAATAATCGCAAAAGGGCTAAAGCCTTGGTGAGGTCCCCGGCGGAGGGTGGATGCGATTTGTCTTTTACGGGGTCTGGGACCCCATTAAAGTCCCCACCGATCACTATCTGGCCCTCCAAAAAGGGAGAGAGGGTTGCGGTTAGAAAATCATAGAAGGGTGCTTGGCCAGAATTCGGTGCGTACACGGAGACCAAGGAGAACAGCTGTCCCGATAGCAGGCATTTCACTGCTATGTAGCGTCCCTCCGGGCAGCTTATGGAGTCCAGAATCTGGGGATTCAGTCCCCTCCGGAACAAGATTGCTGTACCGCCCCACTTGGAGCTTCCAGATGCGAAGAGTTGCTTTGGAAAGTCGCGAGAGTGTAGGCGGCTGAAGTCTGCCGTGAGCAGGTGAGTTTCCTGTAGCATGGCCACATCGGCAGAGTCATTCTGAAGTTTTTGTAGAATTGATTTGCGTTTAGGCGGTGAGTTCAATCCCCTGACGTTCAGAGAGACAAACTTCCAGAACTGCTGGGCCGGGGCGTGACCCGGGGTCGCTGATGAGACTTGTGGAGGGGGGGGGGGGGCTACTGGAGAATCAGCCATTATGTCGTGGGAGATGTGACCATCTGTTATCCTGCTTTTGGGGTTTTTTCTCAGATCGCCAACGGGCAGTCCAAAGTTTAACTGGGGGAGGGGGACCCGTTATGGGGTCAGGCCCTCCCCTGGCCAACGGGGCCGTGAAACAGCGAATAGCCAACATGGCTAAAGGAATGAATAGTCTGAGTGAAATGCTCCAAGGACTCATAGGTGGAACGTACCTTGGAGTTGGGCATGGGCCGTGGGGGGAAGCCCGTTGCATCGGGGGTGGAGATCATCCATGTTTTCAGAGGTGGCGGTCGGCTCCACAGCGCCGGGTTCACTAAGCCGGGTCTCAGGGCGCCGAAGAGTCCCTCGTGGGGTAGCTCCGGGTCATTTCCTCCTCCTAAATCTCGGAACCCTCGACCATGTGTTTTGTATGGGCCTAGGGGAGGCTATAGGGTCCGGGTCAGCCGCCGCTTCAGTGGCCTGTTGGGACGAGGTGTTAGCGGAGTCCGGATGCAATATACTTTCAGCATCGCCCAGATGTTTGATCCTACGCATGGTACCCTTATAGGAGAATTGCAAAGCTGTAGGAAAGAGCCATCTGTAGCGAATTTTTTGGGCTTGGAGGAAGGTAGTCAGTGGGCAAAGGGCTCGCCTTTTCTGAAGGGTCAACGGAGATAGGTCTTGATAGATCTGAAGGGGGGTCCCCTGGAAGGTGATTTCGTCGTTGGAGCGACTTATTGCCGAAATGGCTTCCTTTGTCATATAGAAATGCACCCTGGTGATAACATCAGGCGGGCCGTCTGACTCCACTCCACGACGGGGATTTAGCCTGTGAGTGCGATCCAGTAGCAATAGTGAGTCCTCCAAATCGGGGAGAAGAGATTGAAAGAAAAGGCCTACATATTCGGCTAGCCCTTGGTCTGAGACTGATGTGGGAACCCCCCGAATGCGGAGGTTGTTGCGCCGGGCTCTGTTCTCCATGTCCTCCTGCTTGTATTCCAGGATTGCGACCTTGTCCTGCAGAAGCCCAACGGAACGCTGGATCTCAGTTAGGGAGGACGCGTGGTCTTGGGCGCGATCCTCAATCTCACTCACTCTCTGTTCCACCTCCGAAACCCTCTTATCAGTATTTTCCAGCTTGGCAGTAAGCTCAGACATACATGATCGAAATTCAGTTTTAATGTCAGCCATGAATTCCCGAATATCCTCCTTGGTTGCTAGAGGTCCCTTGTTGTCCAGGGATTCTCGTGAGATGGAGGGGGGATTGTCCAGTTTCTTCGCTTTGTCGGCTGACATTAGCATTGTTGCTATGTCTGATGACTTGGTGGATTTCGATTGCTTAGACATTGTGTGGGCTGACAGGAGAGGGTTAACGGCTGAAGGTGGCTCAGTCGCAATGGTGGCGATAGTTGGAGGTCTCTCAAAGAGTTGGGATAAGGATCCCGATGTCTTGGTTGGGCTTTTAGTTAGCGAAGGAGACTTCAGTGCGAGTGAAGAGGAGGAAGGTTGCTGTGTCGTCCCGGTCTCCCTGGTACCAAGACGGCCAAGGGGAAGGTGAATGTGGGCCGGGGCGCCCCAGGAAATAGCGGGAAGATGAGAGGGAGCGATTTTAATACCGGAGCACACCAGTCCAGGGTGGTCTTTTGGGGTGGATGGTGAGGACCCCGATCGCCACGGGTGTTAGCGAGACTGTTGGTGGTGGCCGTAGACAAACTATATCAAGGTGGATTGCTCAGTAAAGAGGGCGACAGAGCATGGCGCCGCTGACCGGAGCCACGAGCCAGTGGGTCCACTCCCGCAGAGGTGTCGGGGGCAGTAGGGTGTTGCAGCCTCCTCACAGTTGAAGACATGGGTGTTCTGCGGTGCACCCCTGAGAACTCTCCGGCTTCGGCCCCCTCTTCTGGAGTGGAGGCAGAGGGATACAGGAGAGGACGAGAGCAGGGAGGCTGCGGCTGCGTGTCGCGTGTTGGGGTGGCTGCAGGGTTCTATCCCCCTGGGGATGTCCGGGGAGGTGGGCCAGAACTGAGGGGGCCCGGGGCACCTACCGCGTCCTCCGCCGTGCGTGCTCCTCCGAGGGTGCTGCCCGAAGCGCCGCCGGGAGTATCCGCTGGAGCATAGACGTGTGGCTCGGGTCCCTCTGATCATGTGAGGCGAGAGACACATGGGTCTAGATCGATTCCAGGGTTCATAGGGGGAGCTTCGACGGCGAGGCCGCGTATCGGTCGTTGTCGCTGGGTCCCGACCGCCATCTTGGATTACGCGGCGGAGGGGCCGTGGGATAAAAAGAGCCTGATTATCTTCATCTTGGCGATTCTGGGTTCCAGCAGCACGCCGGCCGGGCTCCACACCCTCTCACACCCTCTCATCTAGTTGGGTTCGAAAAACGCAGCATAGGAGCCATAGAAAGCTGTGATGCAACGGGCGTTCCACGGAGGCCATCACGGGAGCGACTGCATAGCCAGCGCTCCAGGCCACGCCCTAGTTGATGCTTTTTAATGAAATCTGATAATAATTGTGGTACCACTTAGTAAATCTACAATGGCAAATAAATAGTTCTAAGCACAAAGTGAGTTATTGTGATTGTGTACATAACCTTGAAACTTAATGATATAAAGACTGTGTTTGAACTAATACCGTGTGTGGCCATTCCTTTGTTGGGGCTTGGGGACTACACTGTACTTAAGAACCAGCCTGCATCACCTCCTGAGAAGCTAGGCCTTGATTGCTCGACTACGTTACCAATAATAGAGAATCTTATCTGGGGTCCTCTGTGCCTCTCCTCTGCCATATAGAGAGCAGGAGTATAGACGCCCCTCCAGTCTTTACACTGGTGGCAGCAGTAGGATGCTCATGGTTTTAAGAATCAGTGTATAACCGTGCCACTTACAAAATATCTGCGCATGGTTAAATTGAGGTTTAGTTGTGTACAAGATAACTGTATTACAAGCAATGGAATCTATTGCAAATGGTAAATTGACTAGGATGAGCTTAGAGGCTCTCCAGAGTGCTTGTGAAGCCAGGGGATTAGACTTGGAAGATAGGTCTAGGGCTCAGCTGGTAGCTGCCCTGGTGGACTACCAGACTGATGTTGAAACTCTTGAAGGGGGGGGGATGCAACCAATGAGGACTTTGCCCCTGGGGTATTTTCTGAATCTGATTCTGGGAATGCCACCATTCCTGCTGCCTCTGTTCCGAACCCCAGCACTGCTCTTCAGGGGGAAGCCCTGAAGATTGAACTTTTAAAATTGGAGCTACAACAGGAACAGTTAGCCTTTCAATACAAAAAGTTGGAGACAGAAGCTGAGTTGAAGAAAGAGGAGTTGGCAAATCAAGTGATACTCAAATATGGGGACACTGAGCACCAGAGAATCCAGCTAAAGAAAGCTAGATTGGAGACTTCAGCTAAACCAGTTGAGAGTGGCAGGTCCCCAGCCACCAGGTTTATGAAAGATTTGGTTGGTGTGTTTGTGGAGGGTTCAGATATCCTCCAATGGATTGAAGCATTTGAAATGGCTTATACATTTCATGATGTTGATAAGAGAGATTGGGCTAAGTGTTTGTTAAGCAGAGTGCCTCAGACTAGATATGACTGTATTCTGAAACTGAGTGTGGAAGAAACGGGGTCAGTATGAGTACATAAAGTCTGCTTTGATTGCCAAGTTTGGCAAGACACCTACCCAATACCTTAAAAGGTTCAGCGATTTTAAGAAAAGAGAGAATGTGTCTTGGGTTGACTGGGTGAGTGCTGCACACATGAACATGATCGGGTGGATTGATGGATACAAGGTGAAAACTTTTGTTGAAATGTCCGACCTTTTTTTTTTTTTTGGAACATTTTTCTGAAGCCTGTTCACCAGAGCTGAGTCAGTATGTTGCTGATCAGAAGATTTTGCATCCCTTTAAGCTGGCCAGATGAGCTGACAAATGGGTCTCCCACCGCGTGTCCCCTAAGGACTCCAGCGGGAAGGACAAGGACAAAGAAAAGGGGACCTCTCAGAAAGCTGAGGAGTCCCAAAAGCAATCACAGTCGGGTAAACCAAAATCTTCCTCTCCTAAGACCCAAAAATCTAGTGGGGATAATTCATCTGTGGGTGGGAATAAGAGTACTGGTCCACCTGCTGCAAAGCAGGCTCCCAGTGGTTCCAGTACCGTACCCCACATTCCTGGCACTTTTTCGGACTGTGGGGCTCTGGATCACAAGAAGGGTGACCCCAAGTGTAAAGGTAAGGCACTTGGAGTCCAGGCTGTCAGCTTGACCTACCCTTACCCATGCCTGAGGTGGAGGCCACTGTCCTCTCCTCCTCTACAGGGATCACTTTCGGTGCTCCTGTAGAAATTTCTTTAGTGTCCCTTGGGGCCTGGGACCAGTATCAGAAGTACTGGTGACTATACCACAGAACACCCGTAGGTTTTGGAGAAGTGTCCTCTTGAATGGCCAGCCTTCTACTGGTTTGAGAGACACTGGGGCAAGCATGACAGTGGTGGACAAGACCCTGCTCAAGCCAGAGGACTATGAAGGTGCTCCTCTGAGAACCACCAGGTTAGCTGGTGGGCCTCCCAAATTATCGCCTGTAGCCTTAGTCACACTCATGATTGGAGACAAGACAACAGAGCTTCCTGTCCTGGTTCAGGACAATGTCCCTGCTAACATTCTGTTAGGAAAGGATCTAGTAGAGTTGGGGTTGATCTCGGATGGTCTACCCATGACTGCTGCTGCAGTCACTAGGTCACAGGTGACACAGGGTCTGGCTGTGAGCCAGGTACCCAAACCAAAGGTGAGGCCTAAGGTAGAAAGATGGAGGAACAAGAAGACTACCTCTGTGAAGGGGGCTCCTTCTCTTCCTGCTGTTCCTACAACACCCATTGGGATCCATGCTCCGGGCGGACTGAGTCCAGTGGAAAACCCAAACTCAACTCCTGAGGGAGACGAGGCAGAAGACCCTCCTGCGGGAGAGGTTCTCAACCCGGAGGACCACCCTGACCTTAAATGCATGTTGGCTGAAGGGGGACCCTCCCGGGCGGACTTCTGTAAGGGACAGAGAGACTGCCACTCTCTCAAGGGTCTGAGGAAACCGGCCCTGTCCCAGGCACGAGGAGAAGTGCCTAGGACATTCTGAATCTATTGGGAGGGTGAGCTCCTTGTTAGTGAGCCCACTAAGCCTGAACCTGGTGCCCTCAAGAGATTGGTGGTACCCCAGGTTTACAGGCCCTTCCTGCTGCAGTTGGCGCATGAGGTGCCCTTAGCTGGTCATCTCGGTATTAAGAAGACTAAGCAGATGCTCTCTGCCCATTTCTACTGGCCCTGGATGTTAGTAGAAGTGGAGTCCCACTGCAGGACCTGCCCAAATTGGCAGTTATCTGGCAAGACTGGAGGCAGTGTGATTGCCCCACTGTAGCCATTGCCAGTAGTTGGCACACCGTTTGTGAGGATGGGATCGACACTGTCAGTCCCCTTGACCCTCCCACTTCAGGTGGACATTGGCTCATCCTGGTCTTGGTTGATCATGCCACCAGGTAGCCTGAAGCTATACCCCTTCGGACTGTAACTGCCAAGGTGGTTGCCAGGGCTCTCCTCAGCATTTTCACCCATGTTGGATTCCCCAAGGAGGTTGTCTCTAACAGAGGATCCAACTTCATGTCTAGTTACATGAAAACCATGTGGAAAGAGTGCCGTGTAACCTACAAGTTCTCCACCTCTTACTATCCCCAGACCAATGGTCTGGTTGAGAGGTTTCATAAAACTCTCAAGGGCGTGTTAGGTGCTTTGGAAGAGCCCCTAAGGAGGAAATGGGAACTCTTCCTGCCATGCCTACTGTTCGCCTACAGAGAGGTACCTCAAAAGGGTGTTGGTTTCAGCCCCTTTGAGTTACTCTTTGGACATCCCGTGAGGGGGCCCCTTGCCTTTATCAGAGAAGGTTTGGAAGCAACCCCTCCAGGTCCCACTAAGCAAGTGGGGGACTATATTTTAGGCCTCAGACGAAGGATGACACAGATGATGGGTCAGGAGACAGCAAATCTCAAGGCCAGCCAGGAATTGAACAAGTAGTGGCATGACCTTAAAACCTCGCAAGTGGATTGGACTCCCAGACAGGAAATCTTTGTGATGGAGCCTACCAAGCCTAGAGCTTTGGCAGACAAGTGGACTGTACCCTTCAGGATCATCTCCAAGATGGGCAAAGTCAATTATCTGGTTGACATGGGAGTCCCTGGGGTAGCCCCTCAGGTATTCCATGTTAACAGGCTCAAGCCTTTCCACAGGCGAGCAGAAGTCTCATGTCTCTTGCTAGCTTCAGGGCAAGAAGAGGATGAGAGCAAGCCCCTTCCTGATTTGCTGCATAGAAACCCTCAGGATGGCTCAGTGGAGGGAGTACATCTCTCTCCAGACCTGATGACAGAGCAGCAGAAGGCCTGCAGGGCTTTGCTCCGGCAGTATGCCTCTCAGTTCTCACTGACACCACGCCTTGCACCGTGGTGTAGGCACGAGATTGACACTGGTGACAGCGTGCCTGTCAAAAGCAGGTGCTACCGTATGTCAGATACCGTTAAGAACCACATCTAGGCTGAGGCCGCCAAGATGTTGGATCTGGGTGTTATTGAACCCTGAACCAGTCCCTGGTCCAGTCCTGTGGTCCTTGTCCCCAAGGCAAGTTCCCAGGCAGGTACCAAGGATTGGAGGTTCTGTGTGGACTAACGAGGAGTCAATACCGTCACCAAAACCGACGTGCACCCATTGCCCAGGGCTGATGAGCTTGTGGACGCCATAGGTGCTGCCAAATTTGTGTGCACCTTTGACCTTACCTCAGGCTATTGGCAAATAGCTATGACGGACCATGCCAAGGAAAAGACGGCATTCTCAACACCTAAGGGACTCTACCAGTTTAGGGTCATGCCTTTTGGGTTGAAGAATGCCCCTGCCACCTTCCAGAGATTGGTCAATCATACGCTCAGTGGGCTGGAAGCCTTTTGTGTGGCCTACTTATATGACATTGCCGTCTACAGTTCCACCTGGGAAAAGCATTTGACACATCTGGATAAGGTGTTGCAGGCCTTGAAATGTGCTAACCTCACTATCAAGGTAACCAAGTGCCAGATAGCTCAGGGGAAAGTCACATATCTTGATCATGAGGTAGGAAGGGGTCAAATCCAACCTCTCCCCAGTAAAGTATAGGATGTACAGGACTGGGAGACTCCCACTACTCAAACCCAGGTGAGAGCCTTTTTGGGCCTCACTGGGTACTATCGCAATTTCATGGCAGATTATGGAACCAGAGCTGCACCACTGACAGCTCTGCCTTCACCCAAACAATCTAAGAAGGTTAATTGGACTGAAGAGTGTCAGAGGGCCTTTGATGGCTTGAAAGAAAGTCTGTGAAGGGCTCCTGTATTGTGTGCACCTGACTACAGCAAACCCTTTATTGTTTAGACGGATGCCTGCGACAACGGAATTGGAGCTGTCTTGCCCCAGTTAGATGACAATGGGAGAGAACATCCGATCATATTCATCAGTAGACAACTCAAGGGTAGAGAACTTAGATGGGCTACTGTTGCAAAGGAATGTTTTAGTATAGTTTGGAGCCTTAGGAGTTTTAGGCCCTACCTTACGGGGTCTACCTTCAAGGTCCAAACAGATCATAAACGCCTGAAGTGGCTTAGGCGTGTCTAGTTACATTTCCTTTTCAGGTTAATTCACATTGATGTCTCTAAGGATTCTGGTACTTGTATTCTCACACTTTTTTCAATTGCAGGTGACTGGGAAACAACTCCCTCCAAAGCACAGATCTTACCCTTGATAGAGGGAGGGGGAAAACCATGTTTATGGCTCTCCATAGTAAGGCATGATGGCCCTGGTGTTGCAGCCTCTTGAGCCCGGGACTCCTGGAACATAGTGCTAAGAATGATGGCAAGGCGCACAATCTGGTTACCAGTCAAGTTTTCCTGCTGTAGCAACAAATTGTCTTCTCTTCCAAACGTTTTCTAGACTCCATCAATCATCAGGGAGGCTGTGTTTCTTTTCCTTTTCAGGCGTGTCTAGTTACATTTCCTTTTCAGGTGTTTCAGGTTAATTCACATTGATGTCTCACAACACTATGTTCCAGGAGACCCGGGCTGAAGAGGCTGCAGCACAAGGGCCATCATGCCTTACTATAGAGAGCCATAAACATGGTTTTCCCCCTCCCCCTATCAAGGGTAAGATTTGTGATTTGGAGGGCGCTGTTTCCCAGTCACCTGCAATTGAAAAAAGTGTGAGAATACAAGTACCAGAATCCTTAGAGACATCAATGTGAATTAACCTGAAACACCTGAAAAGGAAATGTAACTAGACACACCTGAAAAGGAAAAGAAACACAGCCTCCCTGATGATTGATGGAGTCAAGAAAACGCTTGGAGGGGAAGACAATTAGTTGCCACAGCAGGAAAACTTGACTGGTAACCAAAGTGTGCGGCTTGCCATCATTTCTAACACTATGTTCCAGGAGTCCCGGGCTCAAGAGGCTGCAGCACCAGGCCATCATGCCTTACTATGGAGAGCCATAAACATGGGTTTCCCCCTCCCTCTATCAAGGGTAAGATTTGTGCTTTGGAGTGAGTTGTTTCCCAGTCACCTGCAATTTAAAAAAGTGTGAGAATACAAGTACCAGAATCCTTAGAGACATCAATGTGAATTAACCTGAAACACCTGAAAAGGAAATTTAACTGGACACGCCTGAAAAGGAAAAAAAACATAGCCTCCCTGATGATTGATGGAGTCAAGAAAACGTTTGGAGGAGAAGACAATTTGCTGCTACAGCAGGAAAACTTGACTGGGAACCAGAGTGCGCGCATTGCCATCATTCTTAGTACTTAAGAACCAACCTGCATCATCTCCTGAGAAGCTAGGCCTTGATTGCTCGACTACGTTACCAATAATAGAGAATCTTGGCTGGGGTCCTCTGTGCCTCTCCTCTGCCATATAGAGAGCAGGAGTACAGACCCCCCCTCCAGTCTTTACAGTAACTCAAAGGTGTCTTTCAGCACACCAAAGGGAATAAGTCGCCCGTTACGCACTACGCCTGTCAAGGCTCGTACTCCCTGTTCTTCCCAATTCATAAAACAGTTTTGGGGATCGGAAGTGGGGCATTCTGCAGGAGATAAAGAAACCTCAGGAGTGTCAGCATTTTAAATAAAGCCGCCTTACCCATTGTCAGTGAGAGTGATTGCCAATGCACCGTATCTGCTGGAAATCTGTCCATCACCGGCTGTAGGTTGAGTCGGAGGAAGTCTAAGGAGTTTGAGCCCACCTGGGTGCCCAAGTACTTAAAGCCTGAGACTGAGACCGAATATGGGCAGTAACGGGGTATCACCCCCACCCTCCTGCAAGGGGTCTGTATCTCAGGTCCCTTAAACTCAAAACTGGCTGCTGTTGGGTATTTGGGCAGAGGTGGGGTTCACTAGGTATGAGAGAAGGTTTCTGTTTGTAGCGCTGGGGCTGGCGAAGAGACCGATCGCTGCATTGTGGGGCTCAGCAGAGCGACCAAGAATAAGTCGCTGGTCGGCAGAGGTCGACACGACAGGTGTGGGTCTCTTGAGAGGTATACCACCAGGGGTTGCCCACAGAAATTCCAGAAGGTATGGGGCGGGTGGATGTGGGAGTGATCAGAGACGGGCAAGTCACTTCTTTATCTACTGTTTTCCTGCTGCAATGCACAAGGCTGAATTATTAGCGGACATGGGCTCCTACCTTTGTCACTGTGACTCAAATCTTGATTCTAATGTGATAATTTTGACAATGTGTAACCAGGCGTTGGCAGCCACCTGTTTGTTTTGTTACATGTTTAATTTGAAAGCAATAAACAGTTATATAAAAAAAAAGAGATGACACAGACAACACGGTTTAAGTTTTAAACAGTAACCTTCTTTATCTAATGTCAGGATGGTGTAAGGCCTAGCCTGTCCAATTTCTTATTTTAGATTTCCCTCAACTAATGCAACTAAGGAAAGTGTAAGTCCTTTAAGTCCAAAACAAAAGTCTGTCTGTGTCAAAATCTATGCTTGCCCTCACATCTAACTAAACACAGTGTAGGGATTTTCTTACTAAAAAAAAAATAGTGTTCAAAAGTAAAATACAAAAACTGACTTCTGTTGGAGCTCTTCTCTGGCTCCCTTTTCCAAGTTAGTTCACAAAGTTCACCAAAGTTTCTTAGCATGTTTCTCAGGGTTCCCTTCCCCAAGCTTTAAGTACTTTGATTCATGGGGGGGCGCTAGAGAGCACGCAGCCAAGATGGCTGTTTTTCCCTAATCCCTGTGCGCGACATGACGAGAGGGGAGGCCAGCACCGTTGCCACCAGGGGAAAGTGAAATTCTTTTGCAGAATTATAAGCCCAAATAAGCTGCCCGCCCGCAGAAGAAGTTTGAACTCCTGGGAGACCCCAGGAGCCCCAGCAGACATTGCTGAGTCTTCCCGACCCGGGCCGTCCAACTAGGGGCGCAGTGCGTGACGGCGCACGTCTGGAGGAGTCATGCGTGACAGCCGGTGGAGCCGTGGACCAGTGAGGACCACAAACAAAGCAGGCCTTCTCTCGAGGAGAAGAGGAGGAGGTAAGCAGCCTGCCCTGGAGGACAGCAATGGGCGGGTCAGGCCGGCCGCCAACACCAAACTGGCTGGTGCGCCCCCCCCGCAACAGCAGCTAGTGAGAGCCCAGACCATTGAACACAGCGGATGGGCCAACTCTGGACACCCGCGGAGGCCCTACATCACACCTTCAGCATTACCGCATTCAAGTTCTTTAGCCCGGTAACACTGTCTGTCCCCAGTGCGGGGGTCCTGCTGGGGGATAAATAGGGAGACTCGTGGGAAGAGAGCAGGAGCGGCTGCGGCCTTGGGCTGGGGAGATCCCTGCGGGCCCCACTCGTGAGTATCTTGGCGGGCCCTCAGGTCTGCTATATATACAAAAGAGAAAGTTGGTCTCTGAGCATCCGCCGCCAGAGAAGCTTGAACTGTCAACCCTGTGCCATGTACAGAGGAAGCAGAAAGGGTGTGGGGGGAGTTCCTGGGGGCCCCCTGGCCTGTTGGATAGGGATGTGGTTGGAGGAAACTCCCCTAAAAACAGATACAGCTCCTTTAGCCTCATTCCAGTGGAGGGGCCCAGGGCCTGGGCACCCCTAACTACTTTTCCTTCTGCTAGAGACACTGAACCGGTAGGGGGGTCCACAGGAGAGAGCAGTAGACTAGGGGGCCAGTGACCACCTACGGAGACCCTCATGCAGAACCGCAGGGCAGCTCATATCCAGGCCTGGTGTAAAGGTACAGGGGCATTCTGCATGGGACAATTAGTACGCTTAGGAAGACTGGGCCCGCTCCGGGTCTAGTAACCTCTGCAAGGAGTTGGTGAGGAGGGCCTTGACACCCTGGGCGATGCGGCTCCTGGGCCCAGGGGCTGACGAGTAAGTTGTGGGCCCCGCTTAAGTGGCTCTGTCCTTGCTGGAGCAGCACCCCATGCTACGTCCCAGAACAGGCCGTAGACTTCAGGATAAGGGGGCTGTCCCCACCAGGCACCCTGCCATCAAAAGAAGTGGCACCAAGGCGCGTCAGTGGAAGGAAGTTCGAGGACCTGCGGCAGTTGAATACGCCAAACTCTGGCAGAGGGAACGAAGAACTCTATTTGGAAGCGCATAACAGAACAGCGCGCGCAGAGCTATATGGCTAAGGGCAACAAGCAGAAGTCATGCTTGTCTTTCTTCCAGAAGGAAGGCCTGAGCAAAGGGTTCGAGAGGATGCAGGAGCGAATCCAGAAGGAGAGCGGCCGGATATCTGAGGTGGAGAACCGAGGGGGATCCCTGGAAGACACTATTGGCAAAGTAACACAGGCTATCCACTCGCTTCAAAGGGAAGCGAGTGCCATTAGAGACAAAAATGAAGATCTGGAGTGGAGATCCCGGAGAAACAACATCTGGGTGGTGGGGGTCGCGGAGTCCGTCCCGCAGCGAAATATGGAAGTCTACATGGAAAAATTAATAAAGAAAGTTCTGTGGTAGTCTCCATTATCGGCACAATTTTTGATCGAGAGGGCACACCACATGTCACAAGTAACGCCCAGACCCGGGCCAAAGCCTTCACCTGATCATAGCCCCCCTCTTGAACTACAGAGACCGCAACACCATTCTTCTCAGAGCTAGAGAGATGGGAGACCTTGCTTTTGAGAACGCCGGGATCTCCTTCTATCGGAATTTCACCCTGTCAGTCCAGAAGGCACGCCTATCCTTTCTGGCAGCAAAGCGGGCACTCCGTGACCTCGGTCTTCAGTATGCCATGCTGTATACATCCAAATTGGGTGTGCAGCACAATGGACAAACACACTTCTTCACGGATCCCGTGGCAGTGCATGACTTCCTTGAGACGCTGCCGAAGTGATGGGAGCTGGCTGGGGGTAGGTATAAATACCCAAATGTGAGCATCCATTACTGACTACAGTATGATGGTATCTTGGACGGGTGGGCCCGAACACAGATGGTACGATACTAGATTTTCCTATGGATGATGCACAATGTGTTCCCTGGTGGGATGTATATTTTACTGACCCATGTAAAGAATAGTCCAGTTGGTTCTGTATGGGCCTCCCCTCGAGGTCGTGAGCGATTGGAGGATGCGTGGGCGGTGGTACCTGGCACCCCCGGGCTGAGTCCCATGGTAACACACTGGTTGAGGAAAGATGGGAGAGGGTGGGGAAATCCACTGATAGTTGGGGGAGGGAAGTGTGTGTGTGTGGGTGCGTATGTTCGGTGTTAAGCAGGGGTTGGGGAGGTTGGGGGTAGGGGATAAGGAACGTTGGGGGTTGTTATCTCAAAATGATTCACATCTCTTGTCAGTCTAGAAATCTAATTTGAGACCGCAAACGTATTTTGGTGGCCGTGGGCCAACCGTCTCATGCACTATACGACAGAATATAGGTTTTCGAGTGATCTAATGAACAGCCATTTTGATGTAACAAGAATAGCCATTTTGTTTTTTAACCATTGCTCATTGCTTTCTGTTCCCATTGCTTCGCAGTATATTTTTCGCTTACACTGCTCGACTGAGGAACAATGCTGTCTGTATATGAAAAGGACAAGGCCACAGGGCCGAGAGGATAACAAGAGTTTCGCTGAAACACAAACGTAGGCAGCACCAGGAAGAATGCCCGGCTCCCTCCTTAATGTAGCCTTGAAGCAGAGCCGCAGGGCATTTAATCATTTCACAGCTGCCAGCCAGTCTCGTTATATGGTAGAATATGTTAGAATAATACCACTAAAGGCTTGAATTATGCTTTTCTAACGGCCCCCCTTTGCTGAGCCCGCTAAGAGCATGTCGGCTCCCAGGACGCGAATAGCACCTGATAGATAGCAAGGTCCGGAATGTAACCCCCTCTGCATGTAGCTCGCTTCCAAGAACAGAAGCGCCATGTTCTATTCAATAACCAAAAGATGCCTACGCACTCACAAGCTGCAAATTGTTACCAGAAAAGATGTTTGAAGGTGTCATAGTGGCCAGAGATGTCCATCGTCACACCAAGTTCAAAGAAACCCAATGAAGAGGGGTGTTAACCATGACATAGCTGATTGTTTGAGATGCATTTTGTATATATGTAACTGATGTACGTAATTCGCTCTCTTGCGTCCCACGAGGTCTAGAGATGCACGTCGCGGGGCGTCGAGACCGAGTTGGCCAACTGAGACTTTTGCTTTGCAATAAAACCCTAGCTTTGGGAATACAACCTCGTGTCTGGCGTCTCTATCGTGTGTGGTGACTCGCCTTGTTTCCATAGACGTCATGGTCCCCTGGGGGCCCCTTTCAAGATGGCGCCCGAGTAGGGACCCTCCCCCACTTGTTCCTTCACGTAACGTTGTAATTGAGAAAGGCAGAGAACGGCGAGGACGGGACGATCGAGCCGGGATCAAGAGGTGTTCGGGGCGCCCTGTAAAAGTGATGAGACTCCTTTGCAGATCTGCACACATCTGATCCCTGATCGACGTGCCTGGCTAGAGAACAAGGAGGCGAGGGTCCCAAAACGAGGCGGAAGCCAAGAAACGCAGACACAACGTCCTTTGGTGCGCCAGTATACAGACGACTTGATTTATCAGGTGAGTCATTCCCCGATTCATAGCATCCTGATATTGGTTGAGAGTTGACTTTGCAAAATCAAACGCCCTAGGTAAGGTTGATTAACCAAGGGGAAGGTTGAAACATGCCTGGGGTATTGTCCACCTTAGCAGGGTTTTTCCGCTGTGGTAGACAATCTTTGGAAGATGGCCAAATTGTACCACCTGGGGGAACGCAGGCGTATGAGATGTATGTGAAGTATGGAGTGGGTGCGATAATATTCTGTGAGACTTGGCATAGGGAAACCAGAAAGCAACAAGACCACCAGTGGCCGATTAATGGTAGTTTTGAGATGGCGAGGATAGATAACTTGGCAAGGGTGTTGATAAGAAAGAAAGCGCGCCCTGCGGCATTTGAAACTATTAAAGACTGGAGAAAGGAAGCAATGCTCCGATTTAAAAGCAGAGCAAAGCATGCGCGCAGGCATAAATCAAAAGGTGAGGTAGCGGAAGAAAAAGAAGAGGAGGACTGCACTGAGAGTCTAAGAAGGGCAGGCAGGCGTGACCAGTTGAATATAGAAAAGATATACCCACAACGAGAATTACACATGACAGATGAATTGATAGAAAATATATTGACTCATACAAAACAGGGCCCAAGATCAGAAGAAAGACCAGATACGTTAGTAACTATTGCCCAGACTCCGCCCGTAGCTCAAGCTCCCCCTCCGGTAGCTCAAGCCCTCCCACAGCCAGACCGCGCACGTAACACTTCCTACTAGCCAACCAGGCTCACAACAGACACTCGCTGTTCCCATTGTCCCATCCGCACCTCCCGCCTTAGACACAGACTCGGTACCGTCCGTTCCTCCCGGGGTTGAAGTTGAAACCAGGAGGGCAAGAAGCGGGACTGACCAACGGCAGTGCACGAGGGTAACCCGCAGCGCAATCAGCAAGGAGAGGAAGGTGGAATTGCAGCAACAGGCAGAGATGTATATAGACGGGAATGATGGGACGGCAACATTGGCTTCGATATATGACTTTCGTAGAAGCAACGAAAGACAGGCAGTGTTGGAATGCATGGGTGAATATTTGGTGGAGAGATGGAAACAGCTAATTGGGAAATTACCACCGCAGCGATTGTTAGATTTGAATGCATTAGCACGCTGTAGGGAGAGGGATGAAGAAGTAAGAGAACATGTGTATAGACTTTTTGAGTTAAAGGATGAATTAGATAATGACTATGCCGAAATGTTTACTGCACCCGGATATAGGAGTAAAGATATTGGGAGAAATAGAAAGAAAACTGTAGAGCCATATATACAGCGACGACATTCGATGTCATCAGTACAAAGGGACGACAAGTTAAAAGTATGGATGCGAGAAGCGTCTAGATGGATGTCAGATCCTAGTATTCCCACAATGGAGATACACGAGATATTTGATGAATATTCCATGCCTATGAAAAGAAAAGCGCTACAATAGATGGTTGAACACTTATTAGATAAAGATATAAAAAGCGATAAGGCCAGCCAGCCTGAAATAATGGCAGTATATAGGAGAGCATTAGAACGAGGAACAGGAGAAACAGCCCTATCATTGAATCTGGGAATATTGTTGCATCTAAGAGAAGGGGGAGGGACGGTAAGTGGGGCATTCCCTATGAGAGAGGTCCAACCTACCTTTGTGCCCAAAGTGGAAGTTCCTGCAGCGGGCAATGTAACGGCGGAGGTAACACCAGCCCATTACACCGCCCAATACGTGCATGTCCCCTTTTCCAGACAAGAGGTGAACAACATAAAGCAGACGATTCCGGATATAAGAAAGAATCCTGCAGGGTTTTACAAGGAAGTAGAGTCCTGCCTACAGTCATCCGTGCTTACCATGGGTGATGTAGACCTAATATTCCCGGTGATCCTGCCAGCAGATATATGGAAACAAATAAGGAAGGTAGATGACCCAACAGCCTTTGGTGCCACATGGGCGGATTTGATGATAGAGGATAGGAATAAAGCGGTTGGAGGAACACCAGGACCGAACCTGGTGGCATTACCAGCACGTATAGTACAGACGTTAAAAACAATTGTTCCAGAGAAAAGAATCCAATGGGACAAACTGACTGCATGTGTACAAGGCAAAGATGAATTGGCTACAGATTATTTTAATAGATTTGAAGAGATATTCACAGACTTCAGCGGGCAGGATGTGGGTTCAGAAGCAGGGAAAAGGTTATTTGTTGACAAATATGTGAGGGGGTTAAGTCTTCCAATTCAGGATCTAATAATGAAATCAGAGAGTGCATGGCAAGCAAAAACATTGGGCAAAGTACTGCATATGGCCCAATATTATGAGCGCAGAGTGACTGCAGGAAAAGAAAAAGAAGAGAGGGATAGGGTAAATCTGAAGACACGGGTATTAATGCAGCAAGTAGTATGACATAATAAAGGGCGAGGGAACGCACAAGTGAGGAGTAGTTCGAATATGTATGGGGGAACAGTGGGACCGAATTAGTGTGAATATTGTAAAGAGGAAGGACATTGGTGAGCGCAATGCCCGCATTTACAGAACAGAAATGGGTCTGGTCAAAGGAGACAGCATAGAGGACACGCAGGAGCGAATGGACCAAATAGGAATAGTATGCAGCAGCATCATAATAATGGAGATAATCAAAACCAAGGCCAAAACCAAAATGCCCCAAACCAGAGTCAGGGACAGCAAAATCAACAATATGGAAATCAGAATGGGGGAAATAGAGGGAAGAGTGGAAATGTTTTCGATACACAGCCAAACACGTATTACAGTAATAGTAATGATTACACATCGGACGATGTGTTATTTCCCCAATAGGACAGCCCAGGACAGGGGTCGGAACCAGTGTCTATTCCCGTGAATCAGAGAGGACCCTACATAGAAATGAGTCGGGAATGAGGAACACCACTTTCTTGTAGATACAGGAGCACAAAAGTGTTCAATAGACCATCACTTGGTTTCCGAATATACCACTGTCGGCGCAAAAGAATATTTCTGTAGGGTTCGCAGGTACACCAGTCATAAACCCAGTGTCCAAACCAGTCCCAGTTACCATAGGGCCATTCACTGAACATTATCCTTTCCTTCTAACAGAAAATTGTGGAGAAAATTTGTTGGGATTGAATTTGTTGAAAAAACTAGGTTCTGTTATACATTGCACAGCAGACGGAGTGTTTCTAACGATATGGCCACACGATGCCCCTGTGTCAGAATTCATGTCCGAAGCATTACCAGGGGAACTAAGTAAAGTACCAACCTGTATATGGGCAATGCATGACAACGATGTGGGATGTTTAAAGATAGAGCCAGTAAAGATTATTTTAAAAGAAGGTGTTACCCTACCGCAAATACCCCAATATAAAATTTCGGTTGAAGGTGAGAAAGGATTGAAGAGTATTGTTACCGATTTGATGAAATTAGGGCTAATAGAGGAAATCACAGGCAGTACATGTAACAGCCCAATACTTCCGGTTTATAAAAAAGGAGGTAATGAGGTACCATACCGTTTCATAATTGATCTACGCGCATTAAACAAGGTAGTACATCCACAATTTCCTTTAGTGCCAGACGTCACTACGATATTGACAATGGTACCTGTTTCAGCAGAATATTTTAGTGTAATAGATTTGAAGAACGCATTCTTTAGTATTCCAGTCGACAAGGACAGTAGATACTTGTTCGCGTTCACATTAGGAGGACGATCCACAAGGTTACACGGAAAGTCCAAGTATTTACAGTAGAGCATTAAAAGAGCAGCTGGACATGCTGGAATTACCCGTGGGTTGTGTACTTTTGCAATACATAGACAATTTATTACTAGCTGCAGACACAGAGGAGATTTGTAAAGAAAGCACTGTATTACTACTGTCACACCTAGCGGCACATGGCCATAAAGCAAGTTTGAAGAAATTTCAGTATAATCGAAAGGAGGTAGTTTATTTGGGCTACCTACTTTCGAAAGGAGGGAGAAGACTAACGCCAGAACGCATAGAAAGTATTTCTTGTATGCCTATTCCAAAGACACAAAAAGAAGTCGGAGCCATAATAGGCATGGCTTCATATTGCCGACAATGGATTGGTAATTTTGCGTTGATTGTGAAACCATTAGTGAATTTGACTAGAAAGGATGCGGTTATGCCTTTGCAGTGGAATGAGGAATGTGAGAGAGCATTTTATGGATTGAAAACTGCATTATGCTCGGCTCCAGTTTTGGGTACGCCGAACTATATGAACATTTTCAGACTATTTGTGTGTGAAAGTGAAGGATGTGCATTGGCGGTTTTGACACAGGAACAAGGTGGAAGAAATAGGCCGTGCGGCTATTCATCTGCGCTGGACCCTGTAGCGCGCGCACTACCACGATGTTTGCGATCTGTCGCGGCAGCTGCTGCGTCAGTGAAACAAACGGAAGGGATGGTATTGGGGCACACTTTAATTCTGATGGTGCCACATGCCATAGACGTTCTATTAAATAGGACACAGACGCAGCACCTCACCTCTGCTAGATTGACAAGATATGAGATTATCTTGTTTGCGCCCCATATCCAAATTATGAGGTGTAGCGCTTTGAATCCTGCAGAATTAATGCCATTAACCATAACAGAAATTGGGAAGAATGAATCACCCCCCCACGATTGCTTAATAGTCACTGAGGAAGAAACCAAGGGGGAGAGTTGATTTAAGTGATATTCCACAGAAAGAGCCGGATGGAGAGTTATTTTGTGACGGCTCATGTTTTAAATTACCAGATGGCACGACAACTGCCGCATACGCTATCACTACCCTAGAGAGTGTTGTAGAAAGTAAAAGAATCCCCTATAATTCAGCACAAGCTGCGGAAATAATAGCAGTAACCAGAGCCTGCGAGATTTCTGAAAATTTGAACGTAAATATATATACTGACAGTCAGTACATGTTTGGAGTGGTTCATAACTTTGGACGACTCTGGGCTGAGAGAGGGTTTCTGACATCACATGGTGCCAGAATTCAACATGGCCCTTTGATTGTATGATTGCTGTCTGCACTCACGTTTCCAAAGCGCCTAGCAATAGTGAAATGCGAGGCACATAAAAACGTAACATGCAAAATAGGAGAGGGAAACGCATTTGCAAACAGGATTGCGAAACAAACTGCCACTGATTTAAATACCAAGATGATGACGGTTCAGACAGAGGAAGTACTCTGTATGATAGAAGATGGAGTTGCGACTGTCAAAGAAATGCAGGCTGAGGCTACGGCCAATGAAATACAGGGATGGGCAGAGGGATCTGCTGAGTTGGATTTGGAGGGTTGTTGGGTGGACAAGGGAACTAGAAACTGGATGTTGCCAAATTCATATGTGACTGCAATGGTCACAATGGCCCACAGTCCTACGCACATCTGTGCCAAGAAAATGATACAGCACCTTTCTACAGTATGGCAGAATGCAAACATAAAAAAGAATGCAGAAAGGTTGGTGCAGAACTGTATCACGTGTTTACAACACAATGTAGGAAAGGTAACAGTGACACCAACAGGAAGTTTTGGCCCGCCCTCCATGCCCTTTGAGGTAGTTCATTTTGATTTCATAGAGATGGAAAGGTGCCAAAACCTAAAATACGTCTTGGTGGTAATCTGTGCATTCAGTAAGTGGGTGGAGGCATATCCTTTAAAAGACTGCACAGCGATGAGTATGGCAAAAGTAATGTTGAAGGAGTATTTTTCCAGATTTGGCTTGCCCCGTGTCCTATGGTCCGATAATGGACCACATTTTGTGGGTGCAGTGGTGTTACAGATATGTGCAGGTCTCCAGATTGATAAGAGATTCCACAGTTCAAGGCATCCGAGTTCTGCCGGTCTTATGGAGAGGCACAACGGGATACTTAAATCAAAGATTAGCAAGATTTGTGCGGGAAGCAAGTTGAGTTGGGTGGATGCATTACCAATAGCACTATTATGCATGCGTACGTCTGTAAAGGCTAAAATTGGGCTCTCCCCATACAAGATCATAATGGGGAGGCCGGCAAATGTATGGTGCGCACCTCAGCCAAAACGACTCAGTGAGATAGAACATCCTGTGCTTAGTACTTATTGTGGCCTTTTAATGCAGAAATTGCGTTTGATTCATCAGCAGGTGCAGGAGGCATTACCCGTGCGGTATACCGGTCCGGGGCACGCGCTGGAGCCAGGAGACTGGGTGCTGCTAAAAAACTTCGAAAGAAAGTCATCATTAGCACCCAGGTGGCGCGGGCCCTATCAAGTACTTTTGGCGACACAAACAGCAATCCGGGTGGATGGAAGGAAGTCGTGGATCCATGCCACCCATGCCAAGAAGATTCCAACTGCACTGAAAGTCTTGCCTGACACCGATGACTGGGAAAAGACAGCGGTTGCAGAGACAAAAGAAACTGTTACCAGTGTGCAGCCACCTGATCTGCCAAAACATGAAGTGAAACTTGAAACAAAGCCTGAGACGATTGCCAAAGAGGGGGAAGGGCAAAGAGTGCCCCAACGTTGCCCAGCAGAATCGACATCACTGCTGACCGACGTGAAATCTGCCTTGCAAATACCAGCAGAAAAAAATCGTGTACCCCTTTGGCGCCCAACAGCACTTGCCAGCACGCCAAAGACCGAATCTGCATCATTGGCGCGGCGCACACCAGCACCTGCAGAAGCGCCGCAGGCTGACTTCAAGCCTGAATCTGAAAGTGCACCGGCACTGTTCACGGATCATACGATACCAGGAGCAAGGCGATACAACCTGCGGCCTCGGAAGATAAGGTGATCTGCATTCTTTTTCTTTTGGTGTTTATGTCAACCTCTGGTTCAGCTCATGGACGGAGAAGGAACCAGGGGTGTAGAGGAGAGAAGCGTGAGAATTTTGCAAGTCGGACAATTCAAGACTCGCGGCTCCTCGGTGAGATCATAAAAGTACATGTGTCCGGAACCAGAGCGGACAAGCTGGGCGCGCATGATACTGAGGCAAAAACTGATCAAAGGTCCTCTGAGCAGTATAAGAAGGGACAAGTGATCTCGCCTAAAAACAAATAATCGAATCCAGGCTAACAAAAAAATAATGACAGGCAAGTCTGAACTGGGAGAATTTCATTGAATTTATAGACATCAGAGCAAACGTGACGAAGAGAGATATCCACAACGAACTGTGATAAGGAAGAAGGACGACAAGAAACATGCCGGGACCGGTTCCAGCCTCCTCCTGCACCAGCACTGCTGAAAATGAGTCTGTTATAAAGAATATAACTTTAAGAAAAACGCATGGTAAAACAAATTGTATGCTGACACTAACGATAATGATGTGCTTTATGAGCGTAGTAGCACCAATATCAACAGCCCTAATATTATGGTGGGTCGAAACAATACACCCATTAGAAATGTTTTTACCAATAATTAATATATCCACTACTGAAAGCCCGGTTCAGGTGATCACTTATACCCTACCTCCAATGGAAGAAAAACACAGGGAAGGTTTTGGGAATAATACATTATTATTAATCATGAACATGACACATGCAATCCTGAAGAAAACAAACTGCTGGGTATGTGCCCATTTACTACAGCATGCTGGGAAAGGAATAGGGTGGTATGTGCAGCCGTTACCATTAAGTTCTGCATGTAGTGCATCTTTAGGTGCAATGTTCTATGGGAAATGGAATGAGAGTAGTACGGGTCAATTAGACAGAACCAACATGAATGAGTTTGAGGAGATAATAATGAAGCCTGTGGGTTGTTCCATTTTCCATAAAGCGCAAGTAATAGCCCCAGAGCCCACGAGGAAAAGCACACGTCAAATAACACGACAAAATAGACGAGATAGATTGTCCCCGCCAGAAAAAAACATCTGTAATGACGTTTCGTGTAAGAACAGAAGGGAACAAAGATGCGATTTCCCCCATCTTACCAGGTGAATTATAGCCCAAGAACTGTCCCGTTTTGCCTGAAAAAGAAAGGATCTTTTTCGGTCGGAACATATACTGGTTGTATGAATACGGTGGTACTAAAATGGGTAATAGAACCAGTATACGTAGGTTATCCAGTTTATTTTATATGTGGAGAGAAAGCATACCCTTGGTTGCCCAGAAACTGGGGAGGTACATGTTATCTTGTGCTATTGTTCCCAGGAGTATTCCTCTTGGAAACAGCAGCCATGGCCAAATTATCCAGAACTAGAGTCAAAAGGACTGACTAAGGTGTTTTAGTAGCAACTGATGTAGCAAAATCATTCGTTCCATTCTTAGGACAGATAGTGAACTCCCATAATATAAGGCAATTGTCCAGAATCCTAAAGAATACAATAAACACAACAGATATATTATTCAACATGACGTTGGAAGAAAGAGGAAACAGGTTAATGACGCTGCAAAATAGAATGGCTCTCGATGTAATCCTGATTGATCGTGGGGGAATTTGCAAAATAGTGGGATCAGCATGTTGCGTTTATGTAGATGACTATTCCCCCACGATCTTTGAAGCAATAAAGAAAATGCACGTTCTAAGCTCTGAACTCCCCACGGGAGAAGGGAGCTGGGAAATAGGATCTTGGTTTTGGGGAAAACTACGATCTTGGGGATGGAAGCTGATCTCAATACTAGTAGTGGTGTTCGGAATATTCCTAACGTGTTGTTGTTGTATACATTGTTTACCCATATTTTGTGCAGAGGTAACTGAGGGATGTACGGAAGGATGCATGCAAATGATAACAAAGAAAAAACAACCTCATGATCGAACTAGCCCAGACCTTAATGAGATGAGAGTAATGAAAGAGTTGATGGCAATAGATATTACTGAAGGCAATGATGACCACGATAGCATGCGAGATTCAGACATAAGTACTTCAGATTCATCATCACCTAGAGGAGGTTTCAATAAATAGATGAGACGTTTGGCATATGGCCAAAGGAGGCTTTGTCAGTCTAGAAATCTAATTCCAGACCGCAAACGTATTTTGGTGGCCGCGGGCCAACCGTCTCATGCACGATACGACAGAATATAGGTTTTCGAGTGATCTAATGAACAGCCATTTTGATGTAACAAGAATCGCCATTTTGTTTTTTAACCATTGCTTTCTGTTCCTATTGCTTCGCAGTATATTTTTCGCTTACACTGCTCGACTGAGGAACAATGCTGTCTGTATATGAAAAGGACAAGGCCACAGGGCCGAGAGGATAACAAGAGTTCCGCTGAAATACAAATGTAGGCAGCGCCACGAAGAATGCCCGGCTCCCTCCTTAATGTAGCCTTGAAGCAGAGCCGCAGGGCATTTAATCATTTCACAGCTGCCAGCCAGTCTCGTTATATGTTAGAATAATACCACTAAAGGCTTGAATTATGCTTTTCTAACAGCCCCCCTTTGCTGAGCCCGCTAAGAGCATGTCGGCTCCCAGGACGCGAATAGCACCTGATAGATAGCAAGGTCCGGAATGTAACCCCCTCTGCATGTAGCTTGCTTCCAAGAACAGAAGCGCCATGTTCTATTCAATAACCAAAAGATGCCTACACACTCACAAACTGCAAATTGTTACTAGAATAGATGTTTGAAGGTGTCATAGTGGCCGGAGATGTCCATCGTCACACCAAGTTCAAAGAAACCCAATGAAGAGGGGTGTTAACCATGACATAGCTGATTGTTTGATATGCATTTTGTATATATGTAACTGATGTATGTAATTCGCTCTCTTGCGTCCCACGAGGTCTAGAGATACACGTCGCGGGGCGTCGAGACCGAGTTGGCCAACGGAGACTTTTGCTTTGCAATAAAACCCTAGCTTTGGGAATACAACCTTGTGCCTGGCGTCTCTATCGTGTGTGGTGACTCGCCTTGTTTCCATAGACGTCAGGGTCCCCTAGGGGCTCCTTTCACTCTGGCACTTAGTGAGTAGCTGGGGTGAGGTACGAGCGTGTACAAGGGCAAGTCTGGGCAAACTAACATGAATGCGAGGTTATGGCGAGCTGTAAGATGATTAGCTAGAATGTACAGGGTCTTAATAATCTGCGGAAGGTCATAAAGGTGCTCCAATACTGCGAAAGACATGGGGTTAGGGTGGCGCTCCTACAAGAGACCCATCTGGTGAGAAGGTCCAACGAGGGGGTAGCTAGATCCTGCGGGGACTGTAGATATTACCCCCACTACTCCACATATTCAGCTGGGGTCATGACATTAGTGCACAAGTCGATCCGGTTCCGCACCACGGAAACTGCAATCGACCCGCAAGGGTGGTTTGTGATTGTCTCGGGGTGCTGGGGATCCACATTGATAATGTTTATTAACTTATACGTCCCAAAGTGGACGACCTCTCCTTCTATGAGTCCCTACTGTGCAGATCCTGCAAATACCTTCAGAGTTAGGACAGTTGGGGGCTCATGCCCGCAATCCAGGGCTGGAGCAGTGGTGCAGCGATGTATGTGTGAGCTGGATCTGGGGGGCATATGGAGGCTGCTACACCAAGAGGAGAGGGGATACTCATTTCATTCAACGGTACATGGCACCTCCACATTACTGGACTATCCTTGCAAGCCTGACCCTCGTACATAGAACAGCTGACTGCATAATTCTCCCCAGAATGCTGTCTGATCACTCGCCCATACTCTGGTGCCTGGATCCGGATACTGAGTGGGTGGCTCGACCCTTCTGGAGATTCAAGGCCATGGCCCTGTCGGACATTGTATTTAAAAGTGAAGTACTTATCCTGGTAAAGGCATATTTTCAGGAGAATATGGGCTCGGTTGATACAATGTGATCGATATGGGAGGCATTCAAGGTGGTTTTGCTAGGTGGTTGCCTATATCTGGAGACAGGACTGTTAATAACAATATGAAGGCAACTGACAGAAATGGAGCTGGAAATTAAGAGGCACGAGTGTAGAGCTGAGGAGACAGATGGGGTTGATTCTAGGGCTGAGCTGTGGGAAGCATTAAACTGCTTTAATACTCTAGCTGAGTGTCAAATCAAATATCTGGCGCGCCCGGCATTGGCCCGTAGGTATGGGGAGGAAGGCAGGCCAGGCAGGTTATTAGTGGCAATGGTCAGAGGCAAAAGGGGGCACATGGATATTGCTGCAGTGTGACAGCGGAGGGCGGAGTGGTCATGAAGCCAGAAGACATATTAGATTACTTCTGCCATTACTATGAATGGCTATATGCACCCAGAGCGTCGTTTGCATCGGTAGACCTGATGGACTACCTGAGGGAAGCATCTATGCTGGTGCTGCAGCGGGATGCAGTGGAAGCGCTAGCGCAATCAATCGCAGTTAACGATATCCTACTCGCAATACAAGCCCTACCCTCCGCCAAAGCGGCTGGTACGGACGGCATAACGGCTGAATTCTATAAAGAACTGGTCCCTGAGGTAGCCCAGCACCTGCTGTTGGTGTGGGAAGAGGGGATATGGGTGGGTTAGCTCCCCCTGACCATGCGATAAGCAGTGATCACGTTGATTTTGAAACCCGAGAAGGACCCCCCTGGACTGCTCCTCATATCGCCCTATGTCTTTGTTGAATCTGAACACTAAAATCTTTGCTAAGGTCTTGGAAGACCGATTGCTAATGTATGTTTTCAGCATTGTCCACACAGACCAGTCGGGTTTCATACCCGAAAGATCAACCGCACTAAACCTACGTAGGTTGTTTGTGATTCTGGCACAGATTGATCCCAAGGTGCAGGCAGTGGCAGCGCTTCTCGACACGGAGAAGGTGTTTGACTCTCTGGTGTGGGGCTACCAATTCGAGGTGCTCAGACAGGTGGGCGTCCCAGAGTACTATCTTAAGACAGTTAATCTACTTTAGGCGGGAGCAAATGCTCAAATTTGGCTGGGTGGCAGGCGCTCACAATCTTTTGACCTAGGTTGTGAGACCCGACAAAGATGCCCACTATCGCCAATGCTTTTTACAATCGCGATCGAGCCGTTTGCAGCCCAACTGTGAAGAATCCACAGGGCAAGAGGACTAGCGTTGGGGGGAGCCAGGGATTCAATTTCGCTGTATGCGGATGATGCTATCCTCTACTTCAAAGAACCTACGTCCAACCTGCAACCAATATCTCAGGAAGTTGCAAGGTTTGGGCAGGCCTCAGGGCTTAGGATAAATTGGTCAAAGTCTATTCTATTCCCTCTAAACAAGACCACGGTGGAGCCCCCAAGGAGATGGGAGCAGAAGTCGGTTATGTATCTGGGGGAGCAGGTCAGTCGCGAGGCCCAAAGGCTTCTGGAAGAGAACCACATGGCTTACCTGAAGGTGTTGAAGTCCAGGGTGGAGTGGTGGTACAGACTACATCTTTCGTTGTTGGGTCGGATAGCAATTGCTAAGATGGTAGTGGTCCCCAAGCTACTGTATATTTTTCAAAACATCCCGGTGTGGCCAGGAGTGAGTTACTTTGCAGAGGTGAAAGCCCAGCTGACCAGGCTGGCCTGGCACCCCCGAAACCCACGGGTGGGCTGAGATACTTCAGTTCTACCCTGGGAAGGAGGGAGAGTGGGTGCGCCCGATGTTGAGCTATATTTTCTCGCAGCGCAACTATATTTTGTGACCTAGTGAATGCCAGGGGCCCAGTTCTACCCTCATGTGCGCATAGAGAGATGCTCAGTGCATCCGTTCAGCCTGCAGGGAATCTTAATGACTGGGAGAGTAGCGGACAAATGTAGATTTGCCCCAGTGGCGTGCACAGTGCGTGCATGGATCAGAGTCTTGACCCGGCTGCGGGTGGATATCCCCTTCGTCCCAAGACTCCAGATGTGGCACATAGAGTGCCTGCCACCAACATGACATGCGATGAAGCCATAGTCAGGGACGTGAGGGGTGCAGGGCTTGAACTCCTGGCAGATCTACGCCCTGGGGGACGTTTGTATCACAGCAGCTATTCCTAGAAAAAATGGGAGGGGGTTTTCCAAGTAGGTTACAGTACTTCAGAATCGGGGCTGCCCTCAGGGAATGGACCCCATCGTTCCCCGACATGCCGCCTGAGTTCCCCTTGATGAAGTTTCTAGTGGGCTCTCCGTGTGTCGAGGGGCTTGGTGTCAGCATTATATGGGTTAATTCAATGTGACTCCTCCCGGGCAAACCAAGATGGGAGGAAGAGGCGGGAACTACCTTCATAGATAAACAATGGGCATTGCTCTATGAGCACACTCACAGTGGGGCGTTCAATACTTGCGTACAATTGATTCATTTTAAGACCCTGCATAGAGTGTACCTGTCCCTGGCCCGAATATGCTTGTTTGATAATACGAGGGCTGGGAGCTCTTCTAGGTGTAAAGCTACACAGGCAGACTTCCTCCATATGATGTGGTTATGTCCCAGGTTAAGTTACTTTTGGAGAGGGGTGGCGGAGGCTGTTTCCCAATTGTTGGGGCGTACTGTACCTTGTGATCTGCTTTGCTGCATGTTTGGTTGGCTGCCCAGTATCCTCAAGTTACAATGGAAGTTGATTACCACATGTATGATCGTTGCACAGCAATGCATTCTGATGAAGTGGAATGGCCCATTCCTCCCCCGGGACTTGGCTCAAAGATTAAGTTTGACACAGTGACACTGACAAAGAATATGGCTTTTGTGTAGTCAGCAGAATAGGCCAATGAATATATGGGGCCCATTCGTGGCCTACCTGTTATCCCAGGACTCAATTTCAAGCACATAAGCCCCGGGGTCTAACCCCTATGGGGCGAACCAGGACCCTACTCACACAGAAATAAGGACCATAAGGGCTACTATGAAGGATGTGTATATGCCTCGCCCCCGCATGTTTTCTATTGTTGTGGAATTTCGCCGCCAGCCTGATTATGACCTATAAATGCTACGTTGTCGTTGCTGTATCTAACTCTGATAGTGTGTTGTGGTAATGTCTTGAGACGTGAATCAATCTAAAATGAAAGTAAAAAATAAAGTACTTTGATTCATAAGGTTCAACAACTGTCTCCAGTATTCAACAGAACTCTGGGTTCTCCTTCCAAAGTTCAGAGTCTCTTGTCAGGCTATTCAACAGTCTCACTATACTTAACAGGAGCTCTGGATTCCCTTTCCCAAAGCTCAAAGCACTTTGAATAGTTCACAATATTCAACAGCAGATTTTTTGGGTCTCTTTGATTACTTTCATTATTGGTTGGGGCTCTCTGGTCTAGGCGCAGTTGATAGACCGCACAGTCCACCCATTACAGGTCCTGCAACAGTATACCCTTAGCTTCGCAGGCTCTCTTCATTGTGTTTGGCTCACACTTCATTTTGCTGGCCTTTTCTGTTGCACATTATTCATCCTTGATACTTGCAAGGGTTTGCCCATTGTTCAGAGACCTACCAACACATGCCTTTCCTTGTACGTGGTGACTCTGATACAATGTTTTACACACTTCATCTTTCAGGTAATTGTTTACTGCACTCGATTGTCCTCTTGCTAAGGCTTCTCGCCTTCATTCTGAGACTTTTGACAATGTGCTGACTGCACGCGACCACTCTGCTACACTGTATCCATTCAGTTAATTAAATCCTGCATCGGGTTTCTTAACATATGAAACTCACTGGTCGCTCTGTGGGATCTTGCTGCTTCTTCGCTTCCACGGATTCTGCCCATAGACACTTCTGGGTTGTTTCTCCACCCAGGGTAATGAGCACTCTGAAGCCACGAGTAAGGGACCGCTTTTCTGCACGGCTTTCTCTCACTGCTGCTGCTGACTCTCCGGAGTCTCAATTCTCTCGCCATGCTCCCACCGAGAACTTCTCTCTGCTTCACCACAGCGTCTTGGCATTCTGGTTTCTTCCTCTCAAAGACATCTCAGCTTGTCTTCCTTTCTGCTCCTCTTCCAACGAGCTGCTTTGGCTCTCTGGGTTTTCTCCTTTTATACAGCTGCCAGTCAATAATAGGTTGTAGATGTGAGGTATCAGACTCAATTGCCTGACTTTGCCTGATCCTATTAATGGGACATGTTTAGTTTCAGTAATGGTATTCCTCTATAGCCCTCTTCCTCGTGTCCGTACCATACTGGTGTTTCCTAATGGCGTTCAGCATTACTCTTTGAGGCTTCTTCCTCGTCCCAGTACTTGATGTAAATCCAGAGGGTAGGACAGGATATGAATGGCAATATCCTAGGAAGGCTGAGGGAGAGTAAGGTAAATCAGTGTTCGGAAAGGGGGATACCATGTCTCGCCCTCAGACACCCTCTCCTCAATCCCTTCACTCCCTTGCTTGTCCGCCCCCAAGGTCGGGATCCAAAACGATGCCCCTTCCCTGGTCACCTGAACAGAAGATCTGTGGGGAGAGTAGGTGAGAATACCTTCACGTTTCTCACACAGAGAAATACAGTTTATTTAAGACAACATTTTTAAATTCCCTTCCATTATACATTTGAAGTAAGGAAGATGTGTATCCTTAAGTGCCTTGAATGGTCCTTGTATTCTTAGGGTTTGTTTATGTTTTATGTCATTTGTGCCCATAATCACAGATCTTATATGTGGTTTAGATACATCATAATTACAATAGGCCATTACCCATTTTGACAACTTTAAAAGGTTCTCCCTTTTAAAGGAAAAATACCGCTTCTCACCCCACAAGATCTCCTCACCACGTTGGGCTTTGTCTCCTCCCGGGTGATCGTCCCACATTGCACCACCCCCCAAGGTCAGGATCAGGAAGCGTCAGCCTTTCCCTGGTCACCCGGGAAACGACTTTAGGCAGGTGTTTAGTGAGGGACACGTAGGATTCATCACACCTACCACAAAGGATAAGCTGGACTATCACATGCAGCTCACCCATGGAGAGATAACATACTGCAATCGAATGAGGCAAGAAATACTGGAACTTTTAAGAGAGTCGCCAGAAGAAGCGGCTCATGATTAAAACACACGCCAGCCCGATATTGATCCAACTGAACAAAGTTGTAATGAGCCAGACATGTGTGCAGGAGATTCAGAGCCGGATTCAAATGTGGATAGTGACCCTTTTTTCTTGTAAAAATGCAGATCTAGCTAGTACATCTAACACTGCCAGTGAGGTTTATCAGAAGGTTAATCAGGTTAATCAGAATGTTGGTTGTGATGTAAACATGGAGACAATAATGAAGATTATCCATGCTTACAGCGCAGGGATTCTGCCAGTGGGTTTCTATTAAAGACACTGAGGCAACCATTATGCTTTAACTTTTTAATGCCACTCTCCACAGCAGCCTTTCAAAATAATGTTTTTCTTTTTAACAGTAAAACAACTTCAAACAAATCTTTGTCACAAGGGACTACAAATCCCCAGAAGTCCTCTGTGTTGTGTAGTTTTGTGTCTCTTTTTCCAACCAATCCTGTCCCAGCACATCTTTCCTGTCACATCCTGCCTGAGAAAACTCCTCTTTCTTTGGGGATCCAACGAGAAAACCAACAGTCCAATTGACTAAATATTCCACCTGGATCCATAACACGAAATCCACACCGTTAACATCAGCCACAGCTCTGACCCGCCTTCCGCTCAGCTATTCTTATGATCATCACCTAGAGAACAAACAAAAAGAATACGATTAGGGTGGGAATACGCAGCCACTAAAGCACAAATTCAGACAGTAATACAGTGACATCAACGCAGTTATACAAGGGCACCAATCAAGTATCCCACACTCTGCTCTGCTGGGATGATGTTCGCCTCCGTTTATTTAATAGAATCAAGACTCCCTGCGCTCTAAGCATGGGTAATCTTCATTCTATTTCAAGACCGGAGGCCAGCATTATGCTTGTTCAAAGCTGTCTAAGACCCTTGACCCCACTGATGAAATGGATTTAAAGTAAACTATTTTAAAGGTAGCCTCTGAGGACAGTCCGTGGAGTTCAAAATATCCTGCAGAGATGCCCGTCGCAAATGCCTTGGACGCCATCGCTCCTCTGACTGAATGGACTCTGAACACCTCCAAATCTACATCTGCCATTTGCATAACCTCTCTAACACACCTGGCTATGGTAGAAGGTACTACCACATGATAAGGTTTCCTATGTGCAATCAAAAGTTGGTACACACCTCGAGGCCTTACACCCTCTTTAGCCTTCTCATAATCCTTAATGCACTGACCTATACGCAATTTGGGTTCATGGGGGAAGTATGGGCATGAAATAATGGATGACTCGCTATTAGTCCTTTTAACGACATGAAAAGCCACTCCCTCTGGGTAAAAGACCTTCCTATTAACCTCAAGCGCCCTAACATCGCAAACTCTCCTACAGGACACTAAATATAGCAGAATCGCTAGTTTACTAGATAACCATTGAAACGTTAACTGATCATTAGTCTTTCATCGCTTGAGGAGGCGAAAGACCACCTCCATGTCCCAAAGCACTGAGTACCTAGCTGCGGGGGGCTTGTGGAATTTTATCCCCCTCAATAATCTAACTACAGTTGGATGCTCTCCGATCGGCAGACCGTCGCACTTCTCGTGTCCCGTGGAAATAGCTGATCTATATACTCCTATAGTGCGGAACTCATGCCCATCCTCTGACCATTCCGCCACACAATTGAGGACCTGAACTACAGGGGCCGAAATGAGATGAATATGTTGTGATGCGCACCACTCCTCCCACTTGGTCCAAGCCACATCGTAGCTCCTAAGGGTACAGGGCACCCATGAATCGCTGATACAGTTAGCAGCGACCTCCGAAAGGCCTGGTAACTTCCAACATCACCTGAAACTCTGCATGCCAGAAGTTCCAGCGACCCCGACAATATTAGAGGGTGCTCCTGACCTCCCGGGTTGGTCAGTAGGTTCTCCTGAGACGGAATTACTATCGTAGAATCCTAGGAAAGTTCCATCAGAAGCAGAAACCACGCTTTCGATTTCAACGGCGGCAACACCAGCACTACTTCCGCTTGCTCCCTGCAAATTTTCACTAGGGTCCTCGCCAGCATAATAAACGGGGAGACAGGCGTAATGCATGGCTCCCTCCCAATTGTGGAGGAATGCATCTATCCCCAGCACTCTCGGGTCCAGCCTTCAGCTGAAATACCTGGGCGTCTGCGCATTCAACCTGGAGGCAAAAAGATCAATGTCCAACTGCCCTCATAGACTCCGTAACATTAAGAACACTGGTCTGTGCAATCTCCAGTCACTGGCGTCCTCCAGGTATCTGGAGTTCCAATCCGCTACTACGTTCTGCTTCCCCGGAAGGTATTCTGCTGCAATCACTATTCTCCTCTCTATGCAATAGTGCCAGAAATCTTTTGCTAGTTCTACTAGCATCTTCGACCGGGTTCCCCCTAGTCAATTTATATATCATACAGCTGAGATGTCCATCCTCAACAGAATGCAACAATCTACTCTGTCTTTGACAAATGCTCTCACTGCGAAAGAGCCTGCTAGTAGCTCTAAGCAGTTTATGTGCAGCTGCAGTTCCTCTGTTGATCACTTTCTTCCTGTTTGCAACTGTCTGCATCTCGTGCCCCAGCCACGGCGACTTGCGTCCGACTCTATTATTAGTTATGGTACATCCCCGATAATGGCCCTACCGTTCCAGGCTTCCATGTTCTCCAGTCACTAGTTCAGCTCTAACTTCCCGTCCTCGTCTAACGGCACCAGTTGATTATATCTGATCCCTTTCGGCAGGTGCCTGATCTTAAGCCACTGTAGTGCCCTGTGGTCCAAGGAGGGCTCAGGGAATATGGCCTGAATCTATGGTGCTAGCAACCCTACTATCCTGGCTAGATTCCAAAGCGAAATATGCGTCTTCTGAATCGCTGCTCTCAACTTTTTCTTGATCGCTCTCATCTTCTGGTCAGCCAGTTCTAAAGTTGCTTTCCTGGTATCAATTACGAATACCAGAAACTCCATCCACTGCCTCGGAAATTAACTCTGACTTCTCCTGATTCATCAGAAATACTAGGGAGGCTAGTAGCTTGCTCACCCATTGCACCTGAGTCCCTAACGCTGCTTTATCCTGTGCTAGAATCAGAATGTCGTCGAGGTAAATGATCATTCTGATTCCTCTGTCCCTAATAGCTGCCCCTACCGACCTCATTACTTTGGTGAAGTCCAAGAGAGCTGAGGCTAGTCCAAAAGGTATGCAGGCTAAATGCCAGCTCTGTCCCTGCCAACGGAACCTGAAGAACTGTCTGTGTTCCAACGCAACCGGAATCGTAAGATCTGCGTCTTTCAAATCTAGTCTCGCCAGCCAATCTGCCTTGCGTAGTATGTCTCTGAGTTGGTGAATCACTTCCATCATGAAGTTCCTGTAAATCATTCAGTTGTTCAGCTCCTTCAAGTTGTTCACTGGCCTGGACTTCCTTTTCCTGTGTATCAGGAAAATATTGCTGTAGAAACCTGTTTGTCTTGGCGGACACCTCTCTATCACACCCTCCTCTACTAGATTCCTCAACTCCATATTGAGGAGTTGCTCCTCCTCAGACATCTCAAATTTTGCTGGAAAGCGCCTCTGATACGGGTAGCCCACAAACTCTAGCTTGAAACCTGCTACTGTCTGCAGCACCCAATCATCACCGGATAGATCCCAACAATTGGCTATATATGGTAGAGTTTTGCTTCCCACCCAGAGGTAGTGTTTGCGGTGCGCACTTACCGCTGACATCGTTCTGCTGTCTATATCCGCTGTGTCCTCTACGTCCATGTGGATCCCTTCCCCTGGAAGGGAAAAAGGCGTCTTGTTGGCGACTCTCCTAGTGCCTGGCTTTGGGCCCCTGGGGCCTCCTCGTGGAGCTGAAACGACCGGTCGAGCGGTGTAATGCTGGAAATGCATTGGAGGGACAGGGCCTCCCTGTCCTTGTCCTGTAGTCCTTTTTCATTTGTGTTCTGTATTGTTTTCTGCCCAGGAGCCCATGTGGGACTCCTGGCAGTGCAGCTCTTCCTATTGTTGGTTTGGTGTACAGACCCATGGGATACCCTTAGGGCACCCATGGGTGGGGGTACAACCATGTGCCCCTAGTGTATGTTTTGGGCACCTGTGTGTGGCCCCTAGAGCAGGGTATGGGCTGCTGACAGCTCCCTACTGAATTTGACAGGTGCTCTGAGTATCCTCCATTTTGCGATACCCAGGCCCTGCCATTGGAATCAGTTTATTCCTAATAAACAAGATGGCCCCTGTGGCCTCTTGCTTTCTATTGCTTGTTACCTTGGTAACAACAAGCTTGTTACCTTGTTGTTACCAAAGACCTGGGGAGCCATGACTCTGTGCCTTCCCCCTGACTGGCTGTTGGGTGGAAGTTCCATATATGGTATTGTAGAGAAGTCCAGGCCAGATTGGCTGGAGCCTTCCCAATGACTGTATGTTGTGGGTATACCTTGTGGGTGGGACCTGGGTGAATGGAGTATGTGACCAATATGCACTTCTTGTTGTGGATGTCTGGTTTCTAGTATGAAATACAATGACTGAGACAGCCCTGCCCGAAACTGGTATGATTGCAGTGTGTAGTTTTGAATGGCTGGGTACTTGTCCCAATACACACTCCTTGTTGTGAGTGTCTGATAGGCAGGAGAATGGCCTCAATGCACTGCATGCCTAATTGGCTGACTGCTAAATGCCCTTCTGAGTGATTGGTTGCCTGAGTGTGACCCAGCAGAATGAATGGGAGATCAATAGTATATCTGGGGGCCTATCACTGCTAGAAATCATTCAGAAGCTGAAGTCGAAACGGATGCTTGATCTCGAAGCTGAGCCCGAAGAAGGTGGTTGACTGCTGTTACCTTTACTGCAATCTGAAAGCCGCTGTGACATCGAGACTGATCCAAGAGAGGACCTGGTAAGGCGCCCTCTTCCCCAGCTCCGAGGGACCATCAAGCACCTCTAACCTTCGCCGAATCTCCCTGGACATCAGACCCTCGACAGGCTGCCGACCAGAGACTGGGACCGCCAAGGAGAGCAAAGATAAGCACCGGACATTCCGTCCACCGTCGTCGACCAGGTTTGCAGGTTTGCTATAACTGCTGGAGGCCCGTCGAAGCCATGTTGCCCCGTAGTGGGGACCGCTTGATGCCGTGCCTTCGACAACCGGTGCCGCACGCTCCATTGATTAAGACATTTGATTCCCGGACGCACTCATCTGCACCGCTGACGGCCTTATCCCGCCGGAGAAGGCCAGACCGTCGACGCGCCAAAGAGCATCTGCCAGTGGGTTTCCCGCCATCCAAAGACCGTAGAGACGCCGGACGACTCGACGCCCTTGCTGCGCCAAAGTTCTTCACAAACTCTTTGCGGTCCTGAACTATCGACATCGAGGTGCCCCGCATGCCTCTTTCTTGCAGGACGTCTTCGACTCGTCGCCGACGAGCACCGCCAGGACCGAAAATGCTGCCTTGATGTCCCTGAACTTCCATCAAGGATTCTCGACGCCGAGTTCACTTTCTTCGAGACCCATCGATGATCCGTGGCTCCTGCTTTAAAGGGGGTCACTCAAGAAGGATCCCTCGACGCCTCCTCGAGGAACTCTGCTATTCCAGGTACATTGGGGTGGTGGAAATATTTTAGAAGGGAATAAGACTCATTGAACAATATATGGACTGGGCTTGTAGTATATCTTTATTTTACAGGTTGCCCAGGTGGGAGGATCCTCATACAGAGCTGTGTCTATTGGTAGGGGCCAGTATTCTGCCAATTGTTCTAACCAACTGCTTTCCCCCTATGTCTATTGTTGGTTACCTTTGTTAATTGATTTGTGTGACATTTGACCAGAGTACAGTTGATGCACTTTAATGAAATCTTATAATAATATTGGTACCACTTAGAACTGTATATATTTGCCATTGTAGATTTACTGAGCACAAAGTGGGTTATCGGGATTGTGTATATAACCTATATATTTAATGATATAAAGACTGTGGTTTAACTAATACAGTGTGTGGACATTCCTTTGTTGGGGCTTGGGGACTACACTGTACTTAAGAACCAGCCTGCATCACCTCCTGAGAAGCTAGGCCTTGATTGCTCGCCCACGTTTACCAAATGGAGAATCTTGGCTGGGGTCCTCTGTGCCTCTCCTCTACCATATAGAGAGCAGGAGTACAGACACCCCACTCCAGTCTTTAAACTGGATGGCAGCGGTGGGATGCTTATGGTTTTAAGAATCAGTGTATAACCGTGCCACTTACAAAGTATCTGCACTTTGTTAAATTGAGGTTTAGTTGTGTGCTAGATAACTGCATTACAAGCAATGGAATCTATTGCGAATGGTAAATTGACTACGATGATCTTAGAGGCTCTCCAGAGTGCTTGGGAAGCCATGGAATTAGACTTTGAGGATAAGTCTAGGGCTGAGCTGGTTACTGCCCTGGTGGACTACCAGACTGATTGTGAAGCTCTTGAAGGGGAGTATGGAACCATTCAGGCCCCTGCCCCTGGGCTTACTGTTGAATCTGTTTCTGGGAATGCCACCATTCCTGCTGCCTCTGTTCCGACTTCCAGCAATGTTTCTTCAGGGAATGACTTGGAACTTGAGTTATTAAGGATGAAATTGGCCTTTCAATACCGCAAGTTGGAAATCGAAGCTGAGCTTAAGAAAGAGGAGTTGGCACAACAAGTGGAGCAGCTCAAGAATAGGGATCTTGAACTCAAAGATAAGGACCTTGAACTCAAGAACAAGGACAATGAGTGTCAGAAAATCCAGCTAGAGAAAGCTAGAGTGGAGACCTCAGCGAAACTAGTTGAGTGTCAGGTCCCCAGCCACCAAGTTCATGAAAGACTTGGTTGGTGTGTTTGTGGAGGGTTCTGATATCCTCCAATGGTTTGAAGCGTTTGAGATGGCTTGTGCAATTCATGATGTTGATAAGAGAGATTGGGCTAAGTGTTTGTTAAGCAGAGTGCCTCAAACTGGATATGACTGTATTCTGAAACTGAGTGTGGAGCGTCAGTATGAGTGCATGAAGTCTACTTTGATTGCCTAATTTGGCAAGACACTTACCCAATACCTTAAAAGGTTCAGGGATTTTAAGAAAAGTGAGAATGTGTCTTGGGTTGACAGGGTGAGTGCTGCACACATGAACTTGATGAGGTGGATTGATGGATACAAGGTGAAAACTTTTGTTGAATTGTCCCACCTTTAGTTTTTTGAGCATTTTTCTGAAGCCTGTTCACCAGAGCTGCGTCTGTATGTTGCTGACCAGAACATTTTAGATCCCTTTAAGCTGACCAGGTTGGCTGACAAGTGGGCCTCCCACCGGGTGTTCCCCTAAGTACTCCAGTGGGAAGGAATAGGACAAAGAAAAGGGGACCTCTCAGAAAGCTGAGGGGTCCCAAAAGCAATCACAGTCGGGTAAACCAAAACCTTCCTCTCCTAAGACCCAAAAATCTAGTGGGGATAAGTCATCTGTGGGTGGGAATAAGAGTAGTGGTCCACCTGCTGCAAAGCAGGCTCCCAGTGGTTCCAGTACCGTACCCCGCACTCCGGGCACTTGTTGGGAATGTGGGGCTCTAGATCACAAGAAGGGTGACTCCAAGTGTAAAGGTATGGCACTTGGAGTCCAGGCTCTCAGCCTGACCTACCCCTACCCCATGTCTGAGGTGCAGGCCACTGTCCTCCCCTCCTCTACAGGGATAACATTCGGTGCTCCCGTAGAGATTTCCCTAGTATCTTTTGGGGCCTGGGAGCAGTACGCAGAAGTGCTGGTGACAATCCCACAGAACACCCGTAGGTTTTTGAGAAGTGTCTTCTTGAATGGCCAGCCTTCTACTGGCTTGGGAGACACTGGGACAAGCATGACAGTGGTGGACAGGACCCTGCTCAAGCCAGAGGACTATGTAGGTGCTCCTCTGCGAATCACCAGGTTAGCTGATGGGCCTCCCAAATTATCGGCTGTAGCCTTAGTCACACTCATGATTGGAGACAAGACCGCAACGCTTCCTATCCTGGTTCAGGACAATGTCCCTGCTAACATTCTGTTAGGAAATTATCTAGTAGAGTTGGGGTTGATCTCTGCCGGTCTCTCCATGACGGCTGCTGCAGTCACTAGGTCACATGTGACACCTGGTCTGGCTGTGAGTTAGGCACCGAGCCAAAGGCGAGGCCTAAGGCAAGAAGACAGAAGAACAAGAAGGCCACCTCTGTGAAGTGGGCTCCTTCTCTTCCTGCTGTTCCTACAGTACCCATTGGGATCCATGCTCCGGGTGGACTGGGTCCAGTGGAAAACCCAAACTCAACTCCTGAGGGAGAAGAGGCAGAAGACCCTCCTGCGGGAGAGGTGCTCAACCCGGAGGACCGCCCCGACCTTCAATGCCTGTTGGCTGAAGGGGGACCGTCCCGGGCGGACTTCTGTAAAGGTCAGAGAGAGTGCCACTCTCTCGAGGGTCTGAGAAAACAGGCCCTGTCCCAGCCACAAGGAGAAGTGACTAGGACATTCTGGATCTATTTGGAGGGTGAGCTCCTTGTTAGTGAGCCCACTAAGCCTGAACCTGGTGCCCTCAAGAGGTTGGTGGTACCCCAGGTTTACAGGCCCTTCCTGCTGCAGTTAGCGCATGAGGTGCCCTTAGCTGGTCATCTTGGTACCAAGAAGACTAAGCAGAGGCTCTCTGCCCATTTCTACTGGCCACAGATGTGAGTAGAATTCCCACTGCAGGACCTGCCCAACTAGTCAGTTATTTGGCAAGACTGGAGGCAGTGTCATTGCCCCACTGCAACCATTTCCAGTGGTTGGCACACCGTTTGAGAGGGTGTGTCATGATGCCTGCCCCCGGAGCACCAGGCCAGGCCCAGCACCCCCGGAAGCAGGCATCATGCCCTCGGGTAAAAGCCCAGCGGCCCCTTATAGGGGCTCTTTGGGCTCAGTCCTGGCGCCTTTGGCACCAGGCTCATAAAGGGAGGTGTTTGGTGCACTTACCTGATGCAGACCATGCTCCACGCTTCAGGCCTCCCTGAGACCTGAAAGGGACTATTTTTTCATAGGGACTATTTTTTCACTCGGGCGTGGCCAGGGAAGGATACATACCTAGTTGGGGAAGGATACATACCTGGGACTTCTTTGGTAGCTATTTAAGCCACGCCCAGACAGCAGCTCATGCTTCGCGTTGTTCTGCATTCCAGCAGCTGAACGCTCACTGTGTCTGCTCCTGCTCCTGGACTCCAGCCACGCCCGCCTCGAACCTGGAACTCCTCTTAGGAAAGAAGAGAAGAGAAAGATGAAAACCACAAACTATTTCAAACTTCTTACCTGCATCCAGAATCTTCACTCCAGCATCCCTGAAGAAGGACTTCCATTTAAAAGCATTGCGTTGCTTGCTGCAGCACGCTCTTCACTCACCTGTCCTCGAGACATCTCCCGGCTCCATCGCGGCTGTCAGCACATGTCGCCACATCTCTGCGCCTAGGGGAGAGAAGATGAGACAAAAGGTGAGCAAAGGGAACACCGGAGGAAAGCCTAACTTACAGCCATAATACTTACCAGCTTTTATTGGTGTCATCCCATATTTCTGGTCGGCGCCGCTCTGTTGGCAGGTACCGCACCCCGGCCCCTATGGGGAAAGGACAAAAGACATTATTGGGAAATGATAAAGACATTTAGAGGAATCGCTCTCATTAACTCACCTGGGTTTACCATCGGCAATTAACCCCTTCAACGCATCGTCTTCATTCTGCATCTGAAATAAAGGACAGATCACAAGTTAGGAAGACAACATAAAAGGGGGCTCACTCTTGAACTTTTGAATCTTCATACTTACAGCATTTCGCTCAGAAAAGTCAAGAGGATTTTGCCAGCGCCATTCTGAAAACCAGTGAAGTAACTGGACTAACGTGCGCCCCTGCACCAGACGCAGGATGGAGAGTTCATCCTTCCAAATCATAAGGTGAGCTTAAACCGGGGGTTTGGAGGAGGAAGTTAGAGGAGAACGAAGGGGAACAAGGGGGGAATCAAGCACTCTATTCTGCAGACGGTTAATTCCCTTTCTCATCTGCAGAAGGATATTCCTACGAGCCAGTCAAGCAAGATTTGGGGAACCAGTTCAATTGGTGTTCCGGGCTCTGCGCATCACGCTTGAAGAGGCCACAGCAATCCAGACTAGACCTGCGCCTCCGTGGGAACCAGGTGAGCGTTAGAGTGGGCATCGACATTGTCGGTCCCCTTGACCCTCCCACTTCAGGTGGACATCAGTTCATCCTGGTCTTGGTTGAACATGCCACCAGGTACCCTGAGGCTATACCCCTTCGGACTGTAACTGCCAAGGTGCTTGCCAGGGCTCTCCTGGGCATTTTCACCTGTGTTGGATTCCCTAAGGAGGTTGTCTCTGACAGAAGATCCAACTTCATGTCCAGTTACATGAAAACCATGTGGAAAGAGTGCGGGTTAACCTACAAGTTCTCCACCTCTTACCATCCTCGGACCAATGGTCTGGTTGAGAGATTTAATAAAACTCTCAAGGGCATGCTAGGCACTTTGGAAGAGCCCCTAAGGAGGAAATGGATCTCCTCCTGCCATGCCTGCTGTTTGCTTACAGAGAGGTACATCAAGAGGGTGTTGGTTTCAGCCCCTTTGAGTTACTCTTTGGACATCCCATGAGGGGGCTCCTTGCATTGATCAGAGACATTTGGAAGCCGCCCCTCCAGGTCCTGCCAAGCAAGTGGGGGACTCCGGGACAGCAAATCCTTGTGATGGAGCCTACTAAGCCCCGAGCTTTGAAAGACAAATGGACTGGACCCTTCAAGATAATCTCCAAGATGGGCAAAGTCAATTATCTGGTCGACATGGGAATCTCTGGGGTAGCCCCTCAGGTATTACATGTCAACAGGCTCAAGCCTTTCCACAGGCGAGCAGAAGTCTCATGTCTCTTGCTAGCTTCAGAGCAAGAAGAGGATGAGAGTGAGCCCCTTCCTGATTTGCTGCACAGCAACCCTCAGGATGGCTCAGTGGAGGGAGTATATCTCTCTCCCGATCTGACGACAGAGCAGCAGAGGGCCTGCAGGGCTTTGCTCCAGCAGTAGGCCTCTCTGTTTTCACTGACACCAGGCCGTACACCGTGATATAGGCACGAAATTGACACTGGTGACAGTGTGCCTGTCAAAAGCAGTTGCTACCGTATGTCAGATACCGTTAAGAACCACATCTAGGATGAGGTCGCCAAGATGTTGGATCTGGGTGTTATTGAACCGTCAACCAGTCCCTGGTCCAGTCCCGTGTTCCTTGTCCCTAAGGCGAGTTCCCAGGCAGGTACCAATGATTGGAGGTTCTGTGTGGACTACCGAGGAGTCAATGCCGTCACCAAAACTGACGTGCACTCATTGCCTAGGGCTGATGATCTCGTGGACACCATAGGTGCTGCGAAATATGTGAGCACCTTTGACCTTACCTCAGGCTATTGGCAAATACCTCTAACGGACCATGGCAAGGGAAAGAGGGCGTTCTCAACACCTGAGGGACTCTACCAGTTAGGGTCATGCCTTTTGGGAATGATTGGCTGACTGATTGCTGAATGGCCTTCTGAGTGAATGGTTGCCTGAGTGTGACCCAGCAGAATGAATGGGAGATCAACAGTATATCTGGGGGCCTATCACTGCTAGAAATCGTTCAGAAGCTGAAGTCGAAACTGATGCTTGATCTCGAAGCCGAGCCCGCAGAAGAAGGTTGACTACTGTTACCTTCACCGCAATCTGAAAGCCGCCGTGACGTCGACACTGATCCAAGAGAGGACGATGGTGTCATGATGCCTACCTCCAAGGAGCCAGACCAGGCCCAGCTACCCCAGAGGCAAGAGGCAGACATCATGTCCCCGAGGGAAGTCTCAGCAGCCCCAAGTAGGGGCCCTTTGGACTCAGTCCTGGCGCCTTTGGCGCCAGGCTCATATTGGACAACAGTCCTGGCGCCATAGGCGCCAGGCTCATAAAAGATGACTTTGTGTTTAAAGGTGCTTGGTGTAAACTTACCTGATGCAGACCATGCTGCAACATCCGGCCCATCTAGAGGCCTGAATGGGACTACTTTCTCTTTGGGGACTACTTAACCACACAGGTGTGGCCGGAGGAAGAATTCATACCTGAGAGGAAGGATACATACCTGGAACTACTTTGAAGGCTATTTAAGCCACGCCCAAGCAGCAACTCACGCTTTGCGTTGTTCTGCATCTAGCAGCTGGGCGCTCACCGTGTCTGCTCCTGCATCCTGACTTCTGCCACGCCCGCCAGCATCCTGGAACACCTGCAAAGGGAGAAGAGAATAGGAGAAAGAAGAGTACTTACCTGCTAAATCCGCATTCCGGAGACATTTCGCCGACGATCCTGAAAAGGAAGACATTCATTTTAAAAGCACATCGCATCGATCGCTGCAGCGCCGCATTCCACTCACCTTTACTAGGCGCCTCCATCTTCATCAGCGACCATCTGGATCTGCAACCACATTTCAGCGCCTAGGGAGAAAAAGACAAGAACAAAGGTGAGCTAGGGAAGAGAATAAGAAAACCTTAATTTGCCATCATAAGACTTACCTTTTGGGTCATTCCCACTTCATTTCGGGTCGGTGCCGCATCCTGGCATTTCCGGACCCCGGCTCCTAAGGGGAAAAAGAGACATCAGCGTTAGTGAGCGAATGCTAAGACATTACCTGAACGCTCATTAAAGACTTACCTGATATCTACTGGAACTGCACCTTTCACTTCGGGTCGGTGCCATATCTCCGGCATTCCGAACCCCGGCCCCTATGGGGAAAAAAGACACAAGCATTAGTACATTAATGCAAGGACACTAAAGGAACCTCTCATCAAACAACTCACCTGAGTTACCTTCGTCGGTTCCATTGCTCATCTCGGAATCTTTGTTCTGCACCTGAAATAAAGACAACGGACAATTATTATTTCAGGCTCATACTTATAAACAGAATTCTCACAGTACTTTACCGGTAAGGTCAAGCAAACTTGAACCCTCTACAATCCATGATCCAGTGAAGTAACTGGATTACAACGCGCCCCTGCATCAGAAGCAGGATGGAGAGCTCGTCCTTTCAGACCCTAAGGTGAGACTTCACGGGGAATCGCAGAAGGGTTTGTGGAGGGTGAGAAGGGAGTGGGAGGCTTACACATTATCCCGCAGATTGTTAATACTCCCTTTTCACACACAGAAGGATATTTCTGCGAGTCAGACAAGCCAGATTTGAAGGTCCGGTCCTGTCCATCTTCCGAGTCCTGCGCTTCACCATAGAAGAGGCAACAGCACTCCAAACCAGGCCTGCGCCTCCGTGGGAGTCAGGTGAGCGTAACAGAACATGAAGCCTACCTACAATTTCCCACCCGGGCGCTATGGAGACTTCCGAGACAGACCAGCTGGCCCAGCTTTTGGGGGAATTACGGGCAGAAGTACACTCCGCCCGCCAGGAGACTAACGCTCTCAAAAGAGAACTGATCTTATCTAAGGAAAGAACTGATGACCTGGCCAAACGGTTGTTGCAGGGTCAGGCAGGACAAACTCCTTTACCTAGTTCCGGGGGTAATCCCACTTCTATGATTTCGAATAACCCGGTACAAATCAATCTACCTGGAAACATGCCTTTGGCCCCGCCTGAAAGTTTTGCTGGGGACCCCAAGAAATATGCCGTTTTTATGAACCAATGTCGCTTACACTTCCTATGCAGACCTGGGGCCTTCCCTAATGACCAGACCAAGGTAGCTTTTGTATTATCTTATCTCAGCGGCAGTGCTGCCGATTGGTCAGTTCCTTTGGTAAATCAAGATGACCCAATTCTCCAGGATTTTCAAGGCTTCCAGGCAAGCATGGAAAGATTATTTGCTCGACACTCTCAGGGACAGGCCCTAGACAACGAACTGCTATCCTTACGACAAGGTAACCAGGATCTCTTATCTTACATCGCCACCTTTAAAAGGTTGGTTGTGGAAACTGGGTGGCCAGAGAATAAAAGGATCACATTATTTCATCGAGGTCTGCGCGGAGAACTTAAAGACGTGCTAGCCCAAATAGTAAATCCACCCCAAGTCTGCGCGGAGTACATGGACTTTGTGGTCCAACTTGATCACAGACTTCAGAATAGAAAATCAGATCGATCCAAGTTTGAAACCAGAGTGTTGATCAAAACTCACGCTAACCCCAAGAGTACCGACGTTTCAGAACCTATGCAAATCGGTGGAGTTAAAGGACCGTTAACACAGAAGGAACGGGAGAGAAGGCAGCAAAAGCAATTATGGGCCTCATTACGACTCAGGCGGTAAGGGTTTTACGGCGGCGTTAACAGCGCCGACCCTTACCGCCTGAGTACGAGGTCCCTTAGCGCCATGGCGGACTTAACACCTGCTTTTAGCAGGTGTTAAAATCCATGGCGCTAAGGGACCATGGAGTTAATTACGCCACCGTAATTTAGGGTGGCGTAATTAACGCCTTCCCCACTCCCATTATGCCCTATGGGGCAAAAATGGGAATGGGGAAGGGTAAATGGGGATTGGGGACTTACCGCCCCGCCAAGGTTGGAATGGGGCGGTAAGTCCGCCAACCACCATGGCGTAAACGTAGTTTACGCCATGGTGGTAAAGTCACGGCCCAGGCGGTAACTTACCGCCTGGGTCGTAATGAGGCCCTATGTCTCTATTGCGGAGCTTCTGATCACTTTCTACAAGATTGTCCGGTAAAACCACCTAAGAAGGTTGTTGGAGCCACTGACAACAATTTAACAGAACCTGATTCGGGAAACGACCAAGCCCGACAAGCGTAGAGGTCCGCTTGTCGAGCTTGAAAACAAACTCTTTGACCTTGCATTTCATCATGCCAATGGTCCTTGTGGATCCGAAACAGCCTCGGCGGTTGCATGCTATAAAGGCATACATCGACAGTGGAGCTATTGGAAACTATGTAGATCGTGAATTGGCCTCCAGGATTAATCTCCCTCTCCGTCCGAAAACTAACAAGGATGTCATTACTACAGTTGATGGAACCGAAATAGCCTCAGGGCCGGTAACTCATTCCACTACAGAAGTGACACTAGTGGGTCAGGATGGACATCGGGAAGCTATTGTGTTTGACGTAATCAAGGCCCTACAGTTTCAAGTAATTCTAGGAATTCCTTGGTTAGAAACACATAATCCTCAAATAGACTGGCGAGCAAAGAGAATAACCTTTCCTGATTGTGAACAAACTTGTTATCCAAGAAATCCAAATATGGGCCTGGCCTCAGTAACTTCCGCCACTATACAACTACCGGCTGAGTACCAAGAATTCCAAGACGTTTTCCAAAAAGAACAGGCCAACACGTTAACTCCCCACCTGTCGTACGATTGTCAAATCGATCTGGTACCCAATGCTCAACCGCCTTGCAGTAGGATTTATGCTCTTACTGAACCTGAGAACCTTCATTTGCGTCAGTATTTAGATCAGTACCTTGCCAATGGTTTTATTCGCCCGTCCAAGTCTCCAGTCTCCTCAGCTCTGTTCTTCGTGCCGAAAAAAGAAGGCGACCTTAGAACATGTATTGACTACCGCGCCCTAAATCAAATAACGATTAAGAATCGTTATCCTCTGCCTCTGATCCCTGAACTTCTCGACCAGGTAAAAGATGCTTGTATGTACACCAAGTTAGATCTCCGGGGAGCTTATCACCTGGTGCGTATAAAAGAAGGCGACGAATGGAAGACTGCATTCCGCACCAAATATGGGCTCTGTGAATATCAGGTGATGCCCTTCAGATTGTGTAAAGCACCTGCCGCCTTTCAATACTTTATGAATGATGTTCTTCGGAACTTATCGATGTTTGTGTCATCGTATATATCGACGACATCCTGGTGTACTCCTCTTCAGAATCCGATCACAGAAAACATGTCAGGGCAGTTCTTGAAAAATTGCGCCAGCACAAACTGTTTGCAAAACTCGAAAAATGCGTTTTTCATACCACAGAAGTCGAGTTTCTCGGATTCATCCTGACACCTAAAGGAGTCCGAATGGACTCGCGAAAGATGGATGCCATCCTCAAATGCCCATCTCTTAGCTCTGTGAAGGGGGTTCAGAGCATGCTTGGTTTTACCAATTTTTATCGAAGATTCATCCCGGAATGTTCTCAAGTGGTCCAACCCATCACAGCTCTCTTACGGAAGAATAAACGCTTTGAATGGACTCATGAGGCAGAACAGGCCTTTCAAGACGTAAAGACTAAATTCACCTCCGCACCTGTGTTGAAGCACCCACGCCCAGATCTCCCTTACATTGTTGAAACCGACGCATCCAGCTTAGCCATGGGAGCTGTCCTGTCTCAAAGGGATCCAATAACTAACCAACTACACCCTGTAGCCTTTTGGTCCAGAAAATACTCGGCTCCTGAAATTAATTACGCAATCACCGACAAGGAGTTACTAGCTATTAAGTCTGCCTTCAAAGCTTGGCGTCATTACCTCCTCGACGCAAGACACACCATCACAGTGATTACAGATCACAGAAATTTGCAATATTTAAAGATGGCCAAAGCCCAATCATCACGTCAACTCCGATGGGCTTTATTCTTTGCGGAATTTGATTTTGTAATCACATATCACCCTGGTTGCAAGAATGGCAAAGCGGACGCTTTATCCCGGATTGGGATGGAAGAAACTAATTCGAGCTTAGAACCTGTACCGATTATACCTGAACAGAGAATTTTGGGTTTGACCTCTTTACAAACTATTGAGGACGTTCAAACTCGAGTTAAACAACTATTAGACTCCACAGCCTTACAAGAATGGAGCCAAAAGGGGTCACACTTTTCCGTTAATAACGATTTACCGTATTTCCAGGGGCGATTATTTCTGCCTAACAAAGAACTGCAAGAACTCGTTATTGCCCATTATCATGATACATTAATGGAAGGACATCCTGGTATCGCTAAAACTGAGGAAAAGATCAAACGACAATTCTGGTGGCCATCCTGGAGAAAAGACATAAAATCTTTTGTGATGTCTTGCGGAGTTTGCGCCCAAAATAAAGGTCAAAAGAAAAGACCAGCCGGTCTTCTACAACCTTTGGATATTCCACCGGCACCTTGGCACACCTTGTCGATGGACTTTATTACCGACCTGCCTCCTTGCTATGGATACAACACTATCTTGGTGATTGTGGATCTCTTCTCCAAAATGGCCCATTTTATCCCTTTGAAAGGGTTACCCTCAGCCTCCATCTTGGCCAAGGAATTTCTGGAGAACATAGTTCGTATGCATGGTTTTCCATCCATATTAGTCTCAGATCGAGGAAGCCAGTTTATTTCCCATTTTTGGCGGAAATGTTGTCAACTGGTGCAAATTGATGTACGACTATCCACCAGTCACCATCCCTAAACCGATGGCCAAACCGAGAGAACTAACCAAACCCTTGAACAATATCTTCGGTGTATGTTGCACCAATCTGAATGCAATTGGAAAGACATTCTTTGGATCGCAGAATATGCATATAACAATCCTGTACATTCAGGAACAGGACAAACCCCTTTTTACACCTTGTATGGTCGTCATCCTCGAACCTCAGATCTGGACCCTCCTCAAAACCTGGAAATGCCTGCGGTAGATCATTTGCATTCCACGATAACCCGAGCTTTCAAAGAAGCTACGACTCATCTTCAGCAAGCCAAGAGAAAGTACAAAGAAAATGCTGATTGACATCGACGTGAAGCACCTCCGTACCAAATAGGGGACCAGGTGTGGCTAGCATCTAGACATTTACCTCTCAAAGGGCCGCGGACTTTCAACCCCAGATACATAGGACTCTATGCCCATCAAAGCTATAATCAACCCGGTGGCCTTTAAACTCGATCTACCAGCGAACATGCGAATTCGTCCCGTTTTTCACGCCTCACTGTTGAAACCGGTGCAACCAGGAACCAGACTGATCAAACCACCAGAACCAATTCAGATTGTTGGGGAATTAGAATTTGAAGTTAAAGACATATTGGATTCCAAGGTGTTAAAGTAAAAACTCTTCTATCTAGTTGATTGGAAGGGGTATGGACCTCAGGAGAGATCTTGGGAACCAAGCGACCATGTACACGCGCCGCGATTAATACAAAAATTCCACCGAAAATTCCCAAACAAGCCAAAACCCCCGGAGAGAACAACCTTGGGAGGGGCCTTGGGAGGGGGTACTGTCATGATGCCTACCTCCAAGGAGCCAGACCAGGCCCAGCTACCCCAGAGGCAGACATCATGTCCCCGAGGGAAGTCTCAGCAGCCCCAAGTAGGGGCCCTTTGGACTCAGTCCTGGCGCCTTTGGCGCCAGGCTCATATTGGACAACAGTCCTGGCGCCATAGGCGCCAGGCTCATAAAAGATGACTTTGTGTTTAAAGGTGCTAGGTGTAAACTTATAGGCGCCAGGCTCATAAAAGATGACTTTGTGTTTAAAGGTGCTTGGTGTAAACGTACCTGATGCAGACCAGGCTGCAACATCCGGCCATCTAGAGGCCTGAATGGGACTACTTTCTCTTTGGGGACTACTTAACCACACGGGTGTGGCCGGAGGAAGAATACATACCTGAGAGGAAGGATACATACCTGGAACTACTTTGAAGGCTATTTAAGCCACGCCCAAGCAGCAACTCACGCTTCGCGTTGTTCTGCATCTAGCAGCTGGACGCTCACCGTGTCTGCTCCTGCATCCTGACTTCTGCCACGCCCGCCAGCATCCTGGAACACCTGCAAAGGTAGAAGAGAAAAGAATAGGAGAAAGAAGAGTCCTTACCTGCTAAACTCTGCATTCCAGAGACATTTCGCCGGCGATCCTGAAAAGGAAGACATTCATTTTAAAAGCACATTGCATCGATCGCTGCAGCGCTGCATTCCACTCACCTTTACTAGGCGCCTCCATGTTCATCAGCGACCATCTGGATCCGCAACCACATTTCAGCGCCTAGGGAGAAAAAGACAAGAACAAAGGTGAGCTAGGGAAGAGAATAAGAAAACCTTAATTTGCCATCATAAGACTTACCTGTTGGGTCATTCCCACTTCATTTCGGGTCGGTGCCACATCCTGGCCTTTCCGGACCCCGGCCCCTATGGGGAAAAAGAGACATCAGCGTTAGTGAGCGAATGCTAAGACATTACCTGAACGCTCATTAAAGACTTACCTGATATCTACTGGAACTGCACCTTTCACTTCGGGTCGGTGCCATATCTCCGGCATTTCCGACCCCCGGCCCCTATGGGGAAAAAAGACACAAGCATTAGTGCATTAATGCAAGGACACTAAAGGAACCTCTCATCAAACAACTCACCTGAGTTTCCTTCATCGGTTCCATTGCTCATCTCGGAATCTTTGTTCTGCACCTGAAATAGAGACAACGGACAATTATTATTTCGGGCTCATACTTATAAACAGAATTCTCACAGTACTTTACCGGGAAGGTCAAGCAAACTTGAACTCTCTACAATCCATGATCCAGTGAAGTAACTGGATTACAACGCGCCCCTGCATCAGAAGCAGGATGGAGAGCTCGTCCTTTCAGACCCTAAGGTGAGACTTCACGGGGAATCACAGAAGGGTTTCGTGGAGGGTGAGAAGGGAGTGGGAGGTTTACACATTATCCCGCAGATTGTTAATACTCCCTTTTCACACACAGAAGGATATTTCTGCGAGTCAGACAAGCCAGATTTGAAGGTCCGGTCCTGTCCATCTTCCGAGTCCTGCGCTTCACCATAGAAGAGGCAACAGCAATCCAAACCAGGCCTGCGCCTCCGTAGGAGTCAGGTGAGCGTAACAGATGGTCCCTCAGAGCTCTTGCTGAGCTCTGAGGGACCATCGAGCACCGCTAACCTTTGCTGGAGCTCCCTGGAAGTCAGTCCCTCGACAGGCTGCCATCCGGAGACAGGGACCGCCGAGGAGAATGAAGATAAGCAACGGTCATTCTGTCCACCCTTAGTCGACCAGGGTTTGCAGGTTTGCTATAACCGCTGGAGGCCCGTCGAAGCCGTGTTGCCCAGAAGCGGGGACCGCTTGACGCTGTGCCATCGACAACCGGAGCCGCACGCTCCATTGATTAAGACATTTGATTCCCAGATGCGCTCATCCTCACCGCCGACCGCCTGTTTCCGCTGGAGAAGGCCACGCTGTCGGTGCGCCGAAAAGCATCCGCCGGTGGGTTTCCCGCCACCCAAAGACCATAGAGATGCCGGATGACTCGATGCCCTTGCTGGGCCAAAGTTCTTCACAAACTCTTTGCGGTCCTGAACTATCGACATCAAGGTGCCCCGCATGCCTCATCCTTGCAGGACATCTTCGACTCATCATCGACAAGCACCGCCGGACCGAAGCTGCTGCCTCGACGTCGCTGAACTTCCATCGAGGATTCTCGATGCCAAGTTCACTTTCTTCGAGGCCCATCGACGATCTGTGGCTCCTGCTTTAAAGGGAGTCACTCAAGAAGGATCCCTCAACACCTCCTCGAGGAACTCTGCTATTCCAGGTACATTGGGGTGGTACAAACATTTTAGAAGGAAATAAGACTCATTGAACAATGTATGGACTGGGCTTGTAGTATATCTTGATTTTACATGTTGCCCAGTTGGGGGATCCTCCTACAGAGCTGTGGCTAGTGGTAGGGGCCAGTATTCTGCCAATTGTTCTAACCAACTGCTTTCCTCCTATGTCTATTGTTGGTTACCTTTATTAATTGATTTGTGTGACATTTGACCAGAGTACAGTTGATGCACTTTAATGAAATCTGATAATAATTGTGGTACCACTTAGAACTGTATATATTTGCCATTGTAGATTAACTGAGCGCAAAGTGAGTTATTGTGATTGTGTATATAACTTTGAACCTTAATTATATAAAGACTAACTAATACAGTGTGTGGACATTCCTTTGTGAGTGCTTGGGGACTACACTGTACTTAAGAACCAGCCTGCATCACCTCCTGAGAAGCTAGGCCTTGATTGCTCGCCCACGTTTACCAAATAGAGAATCTTGGCTGGGGTTCTCTGTGCCTCTCCTCTACCATATAGAGAGTAGGAATACAGACACCCCCTCCAGTCTTTACAAGCGGCCTCTGTGTGAGCTGGTCCCTGCGAAAAATCGTCCAGGAATATTTTGTAAATGGAAGACTGCATTTTATCTAGGGAAGTATGTGTGCCCACAAACCGGAACATCTCTTTAGCAAAGGCATCCACAAACAGCATGCCCTGTGCGGACTCTCCTGCTTTGTAATTGGGTAGATCTCCCAATTTGCTGGCAATCTTCAGCAAAAGGCTACGCTGCCTCTCCGAGGAGAGAGTGTAGCTGGCGTTGCCTAGGAGGCATACCGCCGCTTGTGCCCAACTGGCCAAAGTGCTGGCGTCCACTGGTTTACCAGTATCTCTAGCCCTCTCGGCTAATTAACTTCTCCAGGGATCCAGCCAGATCCAGGACTTTGTCCTGGCAACACTTCCAGGCACAATCTAGGCCCTTAAAGACATCTTTCACCGCCTTGGTGACAAAGGTGACTGTTTTGGCATCTATTTCAGGTGTTTCCATGACATTACTGGGGAGTTCCAGCCTTAGACAGCCTGCCTCATCCTAAAATGTACCTCTTTTTTGAGCGGCTTCCCAATCCACTGTGCTATGTACTGTGCCACCCTCGGTGGCGGAAACCATTCTGTAAACTTCAGATGTCTTATACTGTCAAGATCAAACATGTCTGCTATGTTGCTTTGCTGTTTTTCTGGGCTGGCTAGTGACTTTGCTGCTTAGGTCGACCTCATCGTCTTCTTGATCGTCATCTCCCTCCACCTCACAATCGCCTTCATTGGTGTCCACTTTATTTTTCGCCCCTGGGGCAGTGGGTAAGAGGTTTAGCACAGCTGTCCTCCCCAAAAAGGCACTTTTTAATTTGTCAAAGGGGTTGGCTACTTCCTGGGGCATCTTGCTAACCCCAAGTTTAGGACCCGGAGAGTAAAACAGGGGGTGCTCTTCCGGGTCTTGGTCTCCCCCTTAGAAGTCACCCCTTTCTTGGGCTATTTGGCTGGGGTGCCCTAACCAGGGTTAAGGTCTCTCTTTCTTTTACTTGGAGCCATGCCTTTAGCACAAATTAGGGTCTCCAATGCTTGGAGTCTCTCATGGGTGAGATGAACACCTTGGGACACAGCCATAACTAGTGAGTCCCCTAAGACTCTCTTAAAGTGTAAAGACAGCTCGCTGTCCTGTTCCTCACTGTATTCAGGGTATGAACATTCTTGCTCCCTCTGAAAATACACAGGAGCTATGACATGGGTGGGATAGCTCAGTGGCAGCATGCTCGTCCTGGAAGCAAGAGGACGCAGAGCAAAACAGGTTTGAATCCCGGGTCTGCACATAGAAACCTCTTTGGAATTAACCATGTTTTAAAAAACCAATTAGAATTATAAGAATTATACTTATGTTCAATGAGGGAAAGTATATATACGTCTGAGGACCTGTTTCCCCAGGCTCCTTTTCACTCTCTGTGCATGTGCCTTTACTTTGCCTGAACAATGCAGGCTGCTTTCCAAGAAAGCATGCTTCTGTGACTTCTATTCCCCGTGGACTGCAGCTTACTGGCTGACAATGCAAAAAATGTATGGACTTTCCTTTAATACCGATGTAACGCTTGTGCGTGTACCCCGATGTGCTTTATAATTCATTGATGCTGGCTAATGAGGGATTCTATGATAAAACAGGAGGCTCATATTATGCATTACAATCTTTACTCTGAAACCACAGCAGCAAAGAAAAAACTTTTACAAACAAAAAAAGTTGTAAAGAACAGAACTAAATAGAGTTCATTGTCAATGTAAGGGAGCTCCCCAATCATGCCCTGCAGGAGACCAATGAGGAGGGACCCTTCCTTATATAAGTCCATTACTCTAAACACAAATCCTCTTTCTTTGCTGCTGACACCACAGCTAAGTCACTCCTTTTCGTTGTGGCTTGTATGTTAGTCAGTAGTGGGCCTTGTTAGTACATTAGGCCTTAGAAATGTGCAAATATAATGTATTTCTTAATTTTTTATTGGGTTCCTCTATCATGTGAGGAATATTTATGGTTTTGTCATTGTATCTGGAAAGGCTGTGTGCGGCCGTTACTTTTGCTAATGTGTTTTCTTTTCACAATGTAGCGCTCGCGCTGGTATGCCTCTGGCTATTAAGCCTGTTTGATGATGTTTCCTTTCTAGTGTTTATTTAGCCCGCACGCGCTGGACAAATGGAAGCTTCTGCTTCTCTCCAGGCAAGTGCAGGCCTCTTTGATTAATTACTGTCCTGGGAATTCCAGGTGCTGAAGGCTGGGCCTGCGGTGCGCACTGGTCTCATAGGAAGCTACTGCTTCAGACACTGTGCTCACAGGCCTTTGTTGTTGTTTCAGGAATCATCCTTGTGTTAGGAGACACTGGGGAATACTAGGTCTGGTCCATGAGAAGCTTATGCTTCAGTCCCAGTGCATGGCCCCATTTCATTTCATTTGTTTTCATTTCTTGGAGTATATTGTGTCTGTGGCACAGCCAGTAAGCTTTGTGACTTGTACCTGAAAGGTTGGGGGTTCGAGCCAATCCTCCTACATCAAAATTCTGAAAGTGTTATGAAATAAAAAACACTGAAAGAGCTTTACCAACAAAATACATATATATATATATATATATGCATAAGCGAGATGGCTCCATAAGGAGGCTGCAGGTTTACCATGCAGAGGGACCTGGGTTCACTTCCTGCCATTGGCAGTGTACACATATGGATGTGTATATATATTTATGTATATGTATTTACATGTGTATATATATGTATTTATATATATATTTAAAAACTTGACTTTTATTTTGTTTTTAAATTGATATTTTTAGCTATATTGACACTAGTTCGCCTACTGAAGAGCCTCATACGCTGCCAATCTGCTGTTTTATTTATTTAATTATTATTTAATTTAAGAGCTGCACAGGGCATAGGTGATTTGCCTTCACTGTAGGTGCCATAACCTGTTCGGTTTCAGGTTCTGCCTGAGTTCTAATTCGAGGTTAACCCCTCGTGTACTGCTGGTTACCACACCCTGCTGGGGTGAGCAGTTTGAGGTACACTTGCTCAGTGTATTCCTCCCTTAAACTTGTCAGTTTTGTTTAGGTGCTGCTTGTGGCAGATGTCATTATCTTCCCTGTAAGGGTGCCGTCACCTGCTCGGTGGCAGGCTTTGCCTGTGTTCTTCTGCGAGGTGACCCCTCGTATACTGCTGGTTCCACACCATGCTAGGGTGAGCAGTTTGAGGTACACTTGTTCAGTGTATTCCTCGCTTAAAGTCGGCAACTTTGTTTGTGTGCGGCACATGGCATTGGTGATTACCTTAACTGTTTGTGTGCCATAACCTGCTCGGTTTCAGGTTCTGCCTGAGTTCTAATGCGAGCTTACCCCCTCGTGTACTGCTGTTGTCAGGCCCTGCTCGGGCGAGCAGTTGGTGGTAGACTTGCTCATTGTATTCCTCCCATAAAGTCGGCAGCTTTGTTTTGTTTAGGTGCTGCATGTGGCAGTTGTCATTATCTTCCCTGTAGGTGTGCTGTCACCTGCTCGGTGGCAGGCTTTGTCTGTGTTCTTCTGCGAGGTGAACCCCTCGTATATTGCTGGTTCCACACCCTGCTAGGGTGAGCGGTTGAGTTGCACTTGCTCAGTGTACTCATTTGCTAAACGATATGTTTAAGTGATGCCTGGAACACATTTGCGTTTTCAGAATTGTCAGTAGCCCGGATAGCTCAGTAGGTATCAGCTTCTATAAGGGCCGGGTTTGGACCCCTGTGAGGGCGTAACCCCTCTTCCTTGGATATTTTATATTTTATATTATTTTATATTATTTTATTTATTTATTAAGTACTTTAAAGAAAAGAGTGTGTGGAGGTAGTTGTAAACAGACCCATGTGGGGGGTTCTACCTTCCTCTCTAGCCATCACTCTGGTGTTAACCTTCGTCTTTTAAATAAAATTCTGTCTCCTTTTACCTTAGTTAGTTTCAGGACAACTCAGTCCTTTCCTTAGGTTTTGCTTTCCCAAATGACAATTGCTCCACCCAATTCCCGTGCTGATTAACCTGCAGAATTTTCTCTCGACATGAGGAAGAAAAAATGAGGCGTTATGCCCTTATTGAGGTCTGCAGGGCTTGATCCTTTCTTTAGTGTGTGGCTTGTTTCCCTTACTATTTGTCCCATTATGACATTCATTATACTATTTGGACTATTGGTGGAGACAAGGTCAGCTCGGGGGTATCTGTTCAGTTTTGTTGCAAGGCAAGTTGGGCAACTATGTTCTAATTGGATGGAGTGTTTGGAAACACTTGTTGGTATCAGAGGGATAGTTGCCAAATAATAACTTTCTGGCGCCTGCCCCATGGTTTTCCTCCCAAGGCTTGGCCTGTTTTCAGCTATCCGTCTAGCAGTATGTTACATTTTCTCCTCTGCTCGAGGAGTACAAGCAGGTGTCTGTACCTTCAAGAGAGTTGTTTAGCCTCTTTCTTTATATATATATTTTTTTCTACGGTGCAACAAATGGAGTGCTGGCTTTCAGATCTGTGCTGAGCCTACTGATGCAGGTTCCTAATTTGGGAGGGTCTAAATCAGTCTTTCATCCTGCTGACATCGATAAGTGAACACCACACACCGTTGGTAGTAGTGAAGAGCAGCACTAGTATACCTCAGGGTTCGTAGCACTATATAAGTGCTATTTTGCTATGGGCAATGTGCTTAATTTTTTCCTTCCCCTGAACCCCATAGTGGCCAGTCAGCCTCACATGCAAACAGAGACTCAGACCTCAGTGTTTGAAGGGACAGTGGTCCCAGTATTCTTTCACAACCTTTCATTTACGGGGCATGCTAATTATCCCAAAGTCCTTTTCCCCCTAATTCCCCTTCCCACCATCCTTGAGGGAGATGGCATCATAATATTACACCTCTTGGAGTAACACCTGATGGTTTCCGTTTTTCCTTTTACAGGAGTTCTGGCTCATGACCAGTGCAGACTTTCACTGAGCATTTCCCTCCCGTCAGTTTACTTTCCTTTGCGCTACTTCCTGGTATTTCACTAAGTTAAGCGGAGCCCCCTTCCACTGTCAGGGGGTTGGTTGGAAGTGTAAGAGTGTATTTATTTTAAGGGTGTAAAGCGGGGCTTTAGTGTGGTCTTGAGGGAAAATAGTAAATGGAACATAGATTAACATCAGATTGTGAATTATGATAAAAGGCAAGAATCAATCATATCTTGTGTTGTGTATTTATAGTTTGAATAGTACTAATAGAACTGTTAATTTGAAAGCCATGATTGGCAGTTATTAACCAAACGGTGAAGTGTGCATATTGTTGTTTTTGTTACACAGGGTCACCCGTCTGTCCCAGCCAAAAGACAGACTAAGGAAGTGGTAAAGTAATTCTCCCGCCTTCTTTATTTGCTTGAAATCCAACTATTGGTATGTATTAATTAGACCTACCTCCCAGTTGAAAACCATAAGACTGTCCTGAAGAAAGCGACCACATCACACACGCTGTCGCTGAAACCAGTAGACATTAATTGCTACAGTCTATAGATACGAATGCAATTTTCTATATATGAGCAATTTTCTACCTCACTCCATTATATGCAGTAAGAATAACATCTAGGGAAACTCATACTGAAGTGAGGATCGTCTTTATGTTGGTTTAAAAACACAATTTGTGAGTTTTTATACTTTGTGTTTGTATTTGTGTTTCTTCTTTTTAAACTTCGATGTGTGTGGTTGTTACACAATTCCGGGGTCATTAAAGATTTTATAACTCAGTGGATGTGTACACACCCAACCACTACACTATCGAGTGTAAACCTGGCTATTTGTCTCTTCCAATACAGACACATAGTGGAAGAGAGTGGTTGAGGAGCATGACTTCAACAAGGCTGAATGTTATTAACAACAACTAGAAGTAAATAGTTTTTCTTATTCTGTCTCCTATTTGTAGGCGATACACCAGCACTGCACAAGGACAGATTTGGGTTGGAGGAAGGGGTATTTAGAAATTCAACTCTATCCCTTTCTGTCCTCTCTCACAGCCTTGTTGCGAGTGGCTAAATCCACAGCAGTCTTTTGTTGTCTCCCTTCAAAACTAATTCTGCCCTCAACCACAGTAGTTTTATCCATAAAGCAGGCGGCTTGCCTGTTTTTGGAGATCAGACGTGCTTTGGTTTTACCAAATCAGAATCACAGTTGGCATTTGCCCTACATTTTATGGTATCATGTTCATAGAGTAAGGGCACTTCCCTGTTAACTCACTCTTTCGGCCCCCCATTTTTCATAAATGGTCTTCAGGGCAGCCTTCTTCTGGGTTGCAAGGTTTTTCCTTAGATAAGTGGGGGAGGTTTTCTCCTCCTTTGGGAAGGCACAATATCCCTTGGTGGGATAGAGGGGTCTGGGAGTGCTACTCATCTTGCATCCAAGTTATTACGGCCCTCTATCACAAGGCATTCCAACGTCTCTGCGTTATCTATCTCAGAAGGTGTCTGTCAGTGCGATCTCCAGAGGGCTGGGATATATATTTAGTTATTGACTTGTTTCTCCTAGTCACCTGCTTGGCAGGTAGACCTTTTGGGTTTTCACAGGAGATTGTTTTGCAATAAGGTGCCAGCACAGGGTGCTGGGGGCTTCAAGGTTCTTCAGATTGGCTAAGGTAGAGGTTAGTCTTCTTCTGGTGAGCAACTTCATTTTAACTGTTTAGTGATCAGTTCTTTGCAGTTTAGAGTCTTTGCTAAGACTATGGAATTTAGTGGTCCTCCTTCGGTTAGTTTATGATCCTCTAGGGGATTTATCAACCATGGAGGAGGGAACAAGGTCCAAGCACCTGGCACATCTACAAAGGGGTCAGATATCACTATAATGGTAGCGATTGGATGTAAGATACATTTTTCTCCTTACCAGGTTCGGTCTCTTAAGGGTCAGGGTTTTGTAAATATCTTCCTTTTGTCAGGGTAGCAGAGTCCTTCTTCAAGAGCTCGGGAGATCTGTTGGTCTCCGTCTTGGTGGTTTGGCAGGTTTAACTTTTCAGGTGGGACCCCTCTCTTCCATTCTGCTTCTGCCTCCAGAAGACATACCTTTCTTAGTATACACAAATGTCTGGGGACAATTGTGTGTTAAGTCTATTGCTTCAGCTCCGCTCAGGATAGGTCGTCCTATTACAGATTAATAAAATGACCTTTTACTCCCATTTTACCTTTTATGAAGATGTGTCTTTCCCACTTGGTTCCCCAGTGTAGTTATATGACATGTCCTGTTTCTAATACGATATCTTCCTTTAACGCATGGGATGGAACCTACAAAGCTTTCACCCCCTAAGGGGGATTTTTCTTTATCTTCAGGAGAGCTAAGTGTTTATCTTCTTTGGTTTGCTATCTAGGTTCCCAAAGAGGGTATGAATTTAAGTGTTTTAAATGTTTGATTGGACAACAGGGGAGTTTATTACTGCGATGGTTTTTTTTCCTAACCTATTAGTATAGGAAAACATTGTTCAGTGTTTTTCCCCGCTCTTTTTAACCAGTTGGTTTTGGTGGCCTGTAAGGAATGCTGGAATTGGCACATCTTCCAGTTGTTTTTCTTGCAGTGTATTTGGCTATGCCTTATAAGACAGTTATTAGCAATACTAATAGTTTTTCACAGTACATAGCACAGTTTTTGGCAATACTCTTGCGGTCAGCTGATTGCTCAAATGAAAACATTTTAAAACATTTCTTCTCCTATTATTTTTATTATATTGTCACTATTGTAGTGATCACGTTGTACTAATGGGATGCAAGGGCTTCAAACTTGCATAATATGAGCCTCCTGTCTTGTCATAGAATGGCTAATCCCCCACACTAACGTGAGATGGGGGTTTAGATTCTATTAAAGACAAGGAGGCAAGTATTATCCCACCCACCTTTGATATGATATGATATGGCAGTTATGACACGCATATATACAGGTGTTTCAAGAGAGAACATTCTTTGGTTTGTTCTTCCCATCCATCCACCCTTCTTGCTTGTTGTTCTTACAGCTACAAGTTGAGGTTCTGATCAGGAGTGTGGATCACAGTTACAAGATGTGGAGTGCGTGGTACGAGAGCTTTGCTGGATTTGTCGTCATCATTTATCATCTGATCTGTGCAGTGGACGTCTGGTTCAAGACAGCTACAGAAAGATTTTTAGATTGGGTTTGGAGTAATGGGCTTATATAAGGAAGGGTCCCTGCTCATTGGTCTCCTGCAGGGCATGACCTGTCCTCCATGATGGATTGGGGAGCTCCCTTACATTGACATTGAACTCTATTTAGTTCTGTTCTTTACAACTTTTTTTGTTTGTAAAAGTTTTTTCTTTGCTGCTGTGGTTTCAGAGTAAAGATTGTAATGCATAATACTCGCCTCCTTGTCTTTATTAGAATCTAAACCCCCATCTCACGTTAGTGTGGGGGATTAGCCATTCCCCTTGTTTTTGGAAACGCTGTTGCGTGTATCCGGAAGCGCCTGCCCTGACTGTGCAGGGTCCTTTACGCTAAAGTACCTCCTGGATGCCACACTTAGCTTCTGGAATAATTGGCGGCTCTTCGGGGGAGTTCTCCGGTCACCTAGCACAAGTGAGATCACGTGGTCCTGGAGCGCTCCCCGGCCACTGCCGCACAACCCAACGAGTCCTGCTCTAGCGAGGACCGCGGGATGCCAGCTTTAGACAGACGCTAAGCTTTGGAAACAAAATGTTTGGGCACACCAATGAAAAGGTAAAAACTAACGTTTTCACATGCGCCAATAATTAAAAACATGATGAAACTAAACCCAACGTTTCTTTACTACTGGGCCATCTGGTAATGACAATTACTGTAACATCAAGTTAATAAAAATATACACCTGGCCTGAACATATTAGAACAATCAAAATTTGACTTATCTGCTTGGAGGAGCAGCAAAGAAAGAGGAGGAGTGTCAGGCAGGATGAGACAGGAAGGTTGTGCTGGGACAGGATTGGTTGGAAAAAGAGACATAAAACTACACACCACAGAGGACTTCTGGGGATTTGTAGTCCCTTGTGACAAAGTTTTGTTTGAAGTTGTTTTACTGGTAAAAAGAAAAAGAAAAAAATTATATTTTTAATGGCTGATGTGGACAGTGGCATTAAAGAGTTAAATCATGGGGTGCTGTTCAGCGGTGAATAGATGCAGATGTGAGCCTCAAAGGCACCGCTGAGGCTGCCGATATCCTGTTTTAATTATCCTGATACCCGAGTCATTTGGAAGCAAAATTAACACTGCTGTTGGCTTGGGCATCTTACCACATTCTGTGCTCGTTTAGCCTCTTTCCACAGTGAGGAAGCCCAGTAAACCAAGCCTGACTGTGGGCTGTGGTACAAGGAGCCTTGCGCCATTTTAGGAGCATGGCCGAGTAAGTGGAGGCCGCCGAGACCCTGTGGTGAGGTGCCTGCAACACGATATTGGAACGAACAGAGACAGGAAGCAGCGGCGGAGGACATCTGTGCTCCACAGTGTGCTTCTAGCCGTGAGACCCGTCCAGGGCACGTGAGAGGGATCCTGGTTCGACGTCAAGCTATCCGGCAGAGGACCGTGGAACATCAGACCCCTCCAGGTGGTAGTCGAGGTAGGCGACCGTGACCAAGTGAGTGGGACACAGTGGGAGCCTCTCCCCGGGGGGTGCCGGTCCCTGTGAAGCGCCAGCATCAAGTCTGCATCAGAGCTGCTATTTCCCAACACCTGGGAACACCTGGGCTGGGGGGGAAGCTCCTCCACCGCTGTGGCAGCCCAGCAGCATCAAGACATTAAAGTGGTGCAGGGACAGCTGGGACGCTCGACGGCACAAAAGATACAGGAGCATAGCATAAGACTACACAACCCGGGTAGCAACGGTGAATCCCATATTGAGGAACTGAAGCCCAGCAGCACTCTGGGGCACGTCCATTGAACTGAAGAGGAAAGCGCTGCCTCTGTAATCTACCCAGGCAACGGTGGTGAAGGTTGCTGGGGCCAGGAGTATCAGGGGTAAGACAGCACTGCATAGAGCTGAATGGTGTGGCCCCTGCATGTGGAAAGAAAAGAGGGGCACACACACATTGGGACTCCAGCTAGAGCCAAGATAGATGTCGGTGACCACGCACCATGTGGAAGAGTAGGGATAGTGGCTGCGGTCCCCCGGAATATAATACTCTGCCGTGCCAGGAAGGGCTTGGGTGTGGCGTTTCTGATTGGGAACACTGACCCGCACCATGGGCTATACCAAGTGACCAGACCAGCAGAGACAGTTGGTTAATACAGCTGGCACGCCAGCAGACAAGATTGAGGAGCAGGTTGGTGTGCGCCTCCAGGAGGTGCAGTGAAATGGCACGTGGCCCCAGGACAACAGAGGCAGACGCACGAGGCTCAAAACTACCACAAGCTGCCGGGACACGTGCTGGCAACAGTTGGATAATGGTTTCCCTTGGGCCGGGCATGGTGAGAGGAGAGGCAGTGAGAGAAACGGGTGACAAGGCAGAAGGTGCCTCCCAGTAACAGCAGCAGCGGAGGGGTGTGGTGGTCACAGGGCACTGGAGCATCTGGCGAGGACAGGAAGCGAGACAGAGATTGCTAGGGAGTGAAAACAACAAACAACATCATGGCCAAGGACAAGCCCAGGGAGGGGGGTCTCCAAAACAAAATGGACCTATACAAAGTGATTGGCCCACCCAGTGCTTCCACTCACACCCTGGCAGATGGGGGTAATGGAGATGTCCAGGAACCCCAGATCTCCTTCAAAGATATTATGGGAGTCATCAGGGAATCCAGAACCTCGCTGGAAATCAAGATTGATGACCTCGCATCAGAAGTGTCCTTTCTGAGACTGGACCTGCGGAAGGTTTCCATGAGGGTAGGGCGGGGGGGGGCAGAGCAATGCATCGCCGACTCGGAGAACGCCCTGAGGCACTTGTGAAAAAAATGGCTTCGGTTTCCCAAAAACCCACCTAGCTGGAGCGCAGGACGGAGGACAGTGAGAGACGACCCAGACGCAAAAACGTATGGATCCTCGGGATATGATATGATATCATATTTGTAATGTGCCTATACACAAGTCTTTCAAGACGTGATGAGCCAGGGGAGGGGAACAAGGGGGGGACAAGACAGCGATCTTACTAGGCCCAGTGACATCGAGATTGCGCAAGTGCAGGGGAGAGGAAATGGGAGAAGTGCTGGGGGAAGGGGAGGAGGAGCAAGTCCAGGACATAGGGTAGAAACATCAAAAAACACAAGAAGTATGCCAGCAGGTGGCATTGGTTAAGTGCAAAGGGTTAATTGTAGACAGAAAGTGTTGGATAGTGCAGGTAGGGGGACTGTAGGGTTACAGCTACAGCTGCAGTGCAGGGTTGCTATGAGACAGTGCTGGTGTGCAACTGGGAGGGCACGCACCTGTGCCCGTGGTTCAGAGGGGAGTTAGGAAACCAGTGCAGTATCAGATAGAGATCGGCAGGGAAGGGGAAGAGAGAAGGCAGAAGCAAAGAGGAAAGTCTTGAGCTGCTTCCGGAACCTGAGATGGTTCTGCTCAAGTTTCAGAGAGGGAGGGAGGCTGTTCCATAGGGAGGCACCAGCAGAAGAGAAATATCTGCCCCCAGCTTGTTGCTTGGAAAAGCAACTGACCCTCGAAGAGTTGGAGGTGGATGAGCGTGGAGCTCGAGTAGGAAGATACTTCAGAAGAGAAAGCTGGAGATATTTTGGTCCAAGGCTCAAAAAGGCCTTGTGGACAATGCAAAGGGTCTTGAACTTGATGCTTGCAGCCACTGGGAGCCAATGGAGGGATTTCAGTACTGGGGAGATACGATCCATGGGCTTGAGGCCAAGGACAAGTCTTACAGTCCTGTTCTGGATGAGTTGCAGAGGACGAAGAGTACAGGCGGGCAGATTTAAAAAGAGGCTGTTACAGTAGTCAAGCCTAGTGAGAACCAGAGCACTAGAGACAGTGAGCTTCTGGGGGAAGGAGAGGAAAGGAAGAATACTTCTAAGGAGGTGCAATTGGTAGTTTTACTTCTTAGAGACGTCATTGATGTGAGGAGAGAAGGAGAGTGTGGAGTCGTAGATACCCCGGAGATTCTTAACCTCACAGGTGGGAGCAGGAAGAGGGCTAACGGAGGCTGGCCAGAGAGTGGAGGGAAAGAGGGGTGCCCGTGTGCCGATGAGGAGGATCTCCGTCTTGCTGGCATTCAGGCTGAGATCATTGGCGGCGCACCACTCTTGGATTGCAGACAGATAATCCGGGATGAGAGAAGGAGAAGAGGTGGCAGAGGGGAGCCTGAAAGCGAGCCGGGTGTCATCTGCATAGCACTGGAAGTTGGAGCAGAGCACAGCATTGCGGTGGGCGAGAGGTGCCAGGTATTGGTTGAACAACCAGGGAGAGAGGTTAGACCCCTGGGGAACACCACAAGTGGAGAGAGAGAGATAGAGGAGAGGAAGGCCCCAAGTTGGACCTGGGAGGGTCAGTCAGAGAGGAAAGAAGTTAGCCATGCCAGAGCCTGATCAGTGATACAGAGGTTATCACAGAGACGGTTGAGCAGGATGGCATGGTTGATCGTGCCAAAGGCAGAGGAGAGATCAAGTAGGATGAGGACAGAGGGGAGATTAGAATCAAGGTTAGACAGCAGGTCTTCATGGATGGTCAGTAGAGCAGTTTCCGTGCTTCTGACTGCTCTGAAGCCAGACTGATGGTCATAGAGACAACCCACAGATCCAGTGTGAAGTTTGAGCTTGGAGATGGCCAGCTTTTCCAGGAGTTTGCCCAGGAAGGGAGTAATAGAGATCAGGCGATAGTAAGCCAGAAGGAAGGGGTTGGCTGAGAGTTTTGTGCGAAGAGGGTACTTAAGAGAGTGCTTCAGGGGGGAGGGGAAGGTTCTGGAGGTGAAAGAGTAGTTGCAGAAGACAGCCAAGGCTGGTGCAAGGGTGTCAATGTGGTCCTTGATAGTTTTGGAGGAACAGGGAAGAATCTGTTTTGATGAGGTTTTCTCAGATCAGACGTATCTAGAAATCTCATCAGGGTAGAAGGGAGGAAAGACAACAAAGGGAGGGGGATGGCCGCAGGGGGGCCGGAGGAAGAGGGGAGACTGGAGAGAGAATCAGCGGAGCTGAGAAGGTGGACAGGTTGTCCTGGGTTTTCGAGATTAAGTGAGAAGCCAGGGCTGTACAGAGGGCCTGGGAAGGAGAGGTAGAGACTGAGGCAGGATTGGCCAGCTCCTTGCATATTTTAAAGGGTTGGGCGAGTTGTTAGATGCTGCAGAAATTCTGGCTTGTATGTGAGCTCTCTTCTTAGTGAGGACAGAGAGTCGGTATTGCCTTTGGAGTTGGTGGCAGGCCAGTTTGTCAGAGGATGTACAAGATGCCAACCATTTCCTTTCAGCCACCCTACACTTGCGTTTAAGGGTGACGAGATCTGAGTCATACCAAGAGTTGCACTTGCTTTAGGCTTCATGCGGATCCTCATTACAGGGGCAAGTGCATCTAGAGTATCAGAGATGGCAGAGAGGAGCATGGCAAGGGGTGTGTCAGGGTGTGAGTCAGCCAGAGGTGGAGGAGGGGGAGAGAAAGAGGTGGCGAAAGCCTCAATTGACACACACTTAATGGTTAAAATGGCTAAGAAGCTGGGTTGCAGTGTGGGGGTAGGCTTGGCCTGAGGGGTAGAGAGAGAGAGATGAGAGGAGAGGAGAAAGTGGTCGCTCCAGGAGAGAGTAGTGGTGAGAGGGTTAGGGAGGGGGAGGTCAGAGGAGGTCAGAACATCAAGAGTGTGACCTGCAGAGTGAGTCGGACAAGAGGGAAGAATGTGAGAGAGAGAGAGAGAGAGAGAGAGAGAGATGCAAAGAGTCCTGTTGTCACAATTAGCTCCCTTTGCTCACGTTCCCACCACTGGGAGCATGATTTGGGTTTATTCCCTACTCGACATTCCTTCCAAACCTTATGCTACAGTGCTGTGGTGAATTGGGGGCGTTAAATCCTTATTTTCCATGCTACTTCCCTTCCGATTCCATTCCAGGTTTTTGCCAGCCAGCATGCTGCTTTAATCAAAAGACTATGCTTCCCAGAATGCCTGGCCCACTGCTTCATCTCCACCCTTGCAGGACAAGGTTGGGTGTAGGATAAGCAACACCTGCGGCTGGCAGGTGCAGCAAGCAGCACACCTGAGGCGTGTGCTTGTTAAGCAGCTTTAAAAGCCTCCGTTTGCTTCAGACCAGCGCTGGCCATTGATGCAGTGTTCCTGTTTGTGACTGATCCCTTGTTCCTGGTTCTTAGCTTAGTGTCTAGTTCCTAGTTTCTATTTTCTTGTTCCTTTTCCCTGGATTTTTGAATTTAATGTGCTTATTGGTGATTTCTGCTTCCTGGATTACCTTTCTGTCTTCCTCTGTTTTGCAGGCAGCACTTCCCAGTGCCCTCTGTTTTCTGTACAACCCAATTTGCCTGTGTGCTATATTTCTTTGACTTTGCCCTATTCTGCTGTGAAATCATGATCCTTTAGTCTCTCCCCATTTATAGATTTAGCATTTTGCCTTTTTTCCCTGGATGGTGAGGGGGAGGTTTTGCCTTTGTAATTTCGTTTTCTCTGCGCCTGTTCCTTTACCCTCTCTTGGAATCTATTCCAGGTGTTCCCTTGCACTTCTCCATTGTTTCCTATTGATTATTAGGTGTGGTGTACTGTTGTAGCTTGCTCCTTTGTGAATGCCTACGTTTTCCTCACTATTCTGTAATCACTAGTCCTACTTGCCCCTTGTCATGAGTCGTATGTATTAAGTTATCCTGCCTTTCTAGGTCCCTGTTTGATCAACAGGGTTTGTGGGCTTCGCTGACATTTCAGGTTGTATTTCTCGTCCTCGTGAGTATTGTCTTTAAGTTACTGTAAATGATGGAGTGGAAGACGTTGGTTGCCTGAACAAATGAGGGTTTTATTCAAATACACAAAAGAAAGGGTTCCTTAGCTCAGCACTTTAGGACTTGTCTCAGTCTCTCAGAACCCCTTTTTCATTGGGCTCTTAAGTATGGATGAATGGTTGTGACCCGTAGGTCAATCATCCTATGCCCAAAAAGGCTCCAAAGCTGTTCTCTCCTCCGTGGCACGGCTTTTCTGCAAGGAAACGAAAAAAAACTTTGCTAACTCCTTTTCCTCTGTTGGGCTTATATAGGGGCTGGAGAGTTCTCAGCCAACCCGAGTCGGGATAGTGAGAAAGTCTATTTAGTCCCCTCCAGGCCTCGCCCCCTTATTCCCCGCTGGTGGGTTGCCATGATCTCTCTGTATGCGGCACTGCAGATTAACAAGGGGGGTCCTGGGAGTCCCTCTGCCAGACATTAGTCCTGGTTATGAGAGACTTACCCAGATTCTTTAGCTCACTATCTTTCACAAAGAAGAAATATCCCAAACATATCAGTCTTTGTCCTGCCCTGGGGCAGTCCAGCACCGAAATGCTAGGCAATTCTCCTCTGAACAAGAGTACCAACAGAAACCCCAGACACGTGTTTCGGTCTGGTTGGACCTCATCAGTAGGGTGGATCTGTGCCTCTCTAAGAATAGTGAGCAAGGGGTCCACGTCTGGATTCCCCTAGTAACTTAGGGTGAGACCCAAAGTTACTTAAATATGCAGATTAACAAGGGGGGTCCTGGGAGTCCCTCTGCCAGACATTAGTCCTGGTTACGAGAGACTTACCCAGATTCTTTAGCTCACTATCTTTCACAAAGAAGAAATATCCCAAACATATCAGTGTTTGTCCTGCCCTGGGGCAGTCCAGCACCGAAATGCTAGGCAATTCTCCTCTGAACAAGAGTACCAACAGAAACCCCAGACACGTGTTTCGGTCTGGTTGGACCTCATCAGTAGGGTGGATCTGTGCCTCTCTAAGAATAGTGAGCAAGGGGTCCACGTCTGGATTCCCCTAGTAACTTAGGGTGAGACCCAAAGTTACTTAAATATGCAGATTAACAAGGGGGGTCCTGGGAGTCCCTCTGCCAGACATTAGTCCTGGTTCGAGAGACTTACCCAGAGTCTTTAGCTCACTATCTTTCACAAAGAAGAAATATCCCAAACATATCAGTCTTTGTCCTGCCCTGGACACGTGTTTCGGTCTGGTTGGACCTCATCAAGTAACTTTGGGTCTCACCCTAAGTTACTAGGGGAATCCAGACGTGGACCCCTTGCTCACTATTCTTACAGAGGCCCCAGGGCAGGACAAAGACTGATATGTTTGGGATATTTCTTCTCTGTGAACGATAGTGAGCTAAAGACTCTGGGCAAGTCTCTCGTAACCAGGACTAATGTCTGGCAGAGGGACTCCCAGGACCCCCCTTGTTAATCTGTATGCGGCACTGGCATGAAATGCTTCACGTACTTGCCGGAGGGATGTACCCCGGCAGCACACAGTAAGTTTATGTGTTCGGGCGGATTTGTTCTGCATCATGAGCGCTCTGGTAGTCCAGCGGATAGGGTTAACTGTTCTTCGTCCGGAGCCCACATGTCGGCATTGGTGGCGTATTGCACGCGGCCTGTCAAAGGTGGGCCCTCTGTGTTCAGGGGGTTAGGAGCAGGCTAATATCCAACCGCCTCGATGTCCTCCGTCTTCCCCAACGCCTGGCATGTGAAGTCCTTGTTCTCTCTGTCCGTTACTGTTCCTGTGTTACTCGTGTCACTTGGTAGTGTTGGCCCCTGCAGTGCCGGCTCCCTTTTCCCACTGTTGGACCCCGTTACGGGTGGTTCGGCGCCGCTTGGCAATGTATGCTCTTCTGCACTCTTACAGTTACCTTATACAATACCATTAAGGGTGTTATCTCACAGATCCTGTCATTGATTGCCCTGTATGTGGGCTTAGCAGTGTCAGTACCTGTAAAAGCAATTGTGGGTAAGGAGCTTGCTGACTGTCTTTGTAATCATAAAGAGCTTCTAAGTGCTTACCCCACATACCTTTGCATATATTTGTATTGTTGTCACTTGCACATCCAGGGTTTTAGTGTACATGTGTCTTAGTTCCTGTTTGCAGGTTGTTTGACACAAAGCTATTCAAAGCGTGATCTTGTGCACATTTCCATTGCCATATTCGCTGCCTTTGTCCTCTCATGACAGAATGACCAGCCCACTATTCCCATTGAATATGGTAAATTTAAGAAAGAAAGGCAGCAAAGCCTCTAACAAATTTGTAGAGAAAGTTTCATCTACATTTACCTGCGACAATCAAATCACCAGTTCTGACATAAATGAACTCCTTGCCACGAATAGGCATTTATGTGCAGAGTATTTTTTCCACAGAATGGCAGATCCTAGTTCTGTCTTTTATTCCGATCCAGATTCTATGTCTGTACAAGCCTTAGCAGCAGAAAACAACACACTGTTAGGCTTACTACACAAGAGTACCTCAGTTGTTGAACCCCATGTGCCCAGTTCCGAGGAAGAAGCCGCACAAATCCTTAATCTAATTAAAGATACTGATCACGACCTTTGTTCCACCAGTAAACCGAGGAGCTAGAGAGACTTATCTGCAGAGAAATCAGTCAAAAACATCATGCCATAATACGGTCACAATATTATAGAGCCCAGCGTATTCACAGAGGTCTCAGAATTGATCTAGAACCAACACTGTGCAAAGACAACCCTGGTTTGTGAAGAGGTGGAGACTCATCTTAAATAAATGCTTGTTGGATCTAAACATTCTTACAATTGAACAACTTGAAACTACCAAGACACATCTTGCATCCTTAATTTCTAAAGAAGATCTCACATAACTATTAGAAGATATTTACTCAGAACTTGATGGTAATAAGAAGGAGATTGAATCTAAAAATATTAGAAAATTCTAATGGGACACCATGGATTATAAATTAGACATTGTCTACACCTGGAAAGAATATTACCATCGAAAAGATTCAACCAGAAGTGGAAGAATCCTGTATGCTAAAAACAAGAGAACACCTAATCCTGAGATTTAATCTTCAGATGCAGCCAGCGGTGAAACAGAAGCACCTGCTCCTGTACAGGAATCTACCACCTTATCAGATACTCAGGCGACAGCTACAACGAAAAACACTATCTCCTCTTCCACTACTTCTTTTTTAGACCATGTCAGGAAGAAGAAGCAAAAAGAAAAAAACCCACTCGCAAAGTAAACCTTCCTCCAAAGAAGACTTAGTTATCAACATCCCTAGTAACACACTCACAGTATTTGAACGATCAACTTTACAGAAGGGTATTTCATTTGTACCCCACTATAGCAGTTCTTTACTGAAGAGAAAAATCAGTTTCTTTAAGCTCACGCGGAAAATGAAACTCAAGTTATTCTTTGACTCGAACAAATATTCGGATATGACTAGAGCAGCACCAGAATTCCTCGAAATGAGACCAAAAAGTAAATGTATTCCTTCTGTTAGGAATTCTATTTTGAACGCTTTTCAAAAAGAAGTATTGAATGACTTTCGGAAAATCACTTTAAAAAAAACGGTCATGATCCAATTTCACTCACAGAGAACAATAGTGCTCGATCGCCTTTGGAAGAATTCTGAATTTACTATAAAGCCGGCGGATAAGGGTGGAGCCCTTGTACTAATGGACACAATTAAGTAGAAAACTAAAATTGCACACCAACTATCAGACCAACACACCTATCTAGAAGTGTTCAATGATCCAACTGAACAAGTACGCAACATCATCACAGTTGTCCTAGAAGAAGCTTTAGCCAAACAGCTTATCACCTATCGGACCAAACATTTCCTTAAGAACCTACACCCCTTTATGCCTGTAATTTATACCCTCCCCAAGGTTCATAAAGACCTACAAAACGCACCTGGGAGACCGATAATTGCGGGTAACAATAGCCTTCTGGAACCACTGACACAATACATTGATCGAGCTATCCAACCCTGACACAGGGCTTTAAAACATACATCAAAGACACCAATGATTTCCTGTTAAAGTTACGAGACATCCCATTTGATGAAAATACCAAGATTTTATTCACCATGGATGTATCAAGTCTTTACACCAACATCACACAATACAGCAGCGTTGAGGCCATGGAATGGCTGCTTCTGACTACCAAAGAAATCTGCAAAGCTGATCGGCTACTAATTTTGAAACTACTCAAAATTGTTCTAGAAAATAACTTCTTCATGTTCGAAAACAGATACTTTTTTCAAATCACCAGAACCTCTATGGGTGCCGCTATGGCGCCCAGCTATGCCAACACATGTATGGAATATCTAGAAGAAAACCTTATATATAAACAATAAAAAATGGAAAAATCACTTATAATTCCTAGTCAGATACATAGATGACCAGTTCGGTATCTGGGAAGGCACACAGGCAGATTTAGTTAATTTCTTTAAATTCATGGACTCAATGGCGCCTAGAATAAATTTACTTCCAAAACCAGCAGGACCTCAATTGTATTTTTTGATGTAAAGATTTACTTCAAAGCAGGAGGCTTGCATACCACAAGTTTCACTAAAACGACAGACAGAAACAGCTTGTTACATGCTACAAGCTTTCATCCCAGAAAGACCTTTTAGAGCATTACCCTCAGCTAATTCCTAAGATACAGGCGCAACATTTCTGACAATCAAGATTTCACACATAAGGCAGAACTTCTCACTGAAAGATTTCTCCAAACAGGATATGACCCTGATTCTGTAAAACGTTGTGCCGAAAAAGTAAAAAATGTCACTAGAACTGATGCCCTCACACCAAAACAAAATCAGACTGCAGAGAATTTGGTATACGTAACCACCTATTCAGAACAAAGCACACAGTGTCGCGATCCATGCCCCTGACCCCCTCAGGTATAACAGCCCCATGGCAGCAGTGGGACTAAAGCCCTTTACACTGGCCCCAAGGGCCTTAAAACTCCATCAGAAACATACATGGAGTCAGTCCTGGCACCAGGCTCATTATCATGAATAAAGCAATCCCAGTTTTGGACCTTAATCCAACATGGAGGCATATTACACAGCTCAGTTCTTTAGAACCAAGCCATGCGGTCTAGTGTTTTGGGTGTGGCTGGGCCTGGAACTACTTTACCTGGGCTATTTAAACCACACCCAAACAGCAGAACACGCTTCGAGTTATTCTGCACTCCTGTGTCCAGCTCCTGCTCATCTGCTTCTCCGGCGGCCCGATCCTGAAGCCCTAGATCCGGATTCCATTAATAACCTGGAAGAACAAGAATAGCATTAGCAAGCAAGAACACTTACCTGTGAAGTAACCGGCATGGAATCCATCCTGTGCTTCGCTTACCTTGCCCATCTCCAGAGTTCACCGCAACCTGCAAAGGTAAAGAAACAAGGACAGCATTAATACCAATTCTTACCTGGGTAAGCAGCGAGTCCTGGCAGCACCCTGCGCTTCTCTTAACTCGCCCATCTCCGGGTTTCACCGCAACCTGCAAGGGAGAAGGAACAAGGTCAGTATTAACAAAGCATTTACCTGGGCAAGCGGCGCTTCGATCATTCATCACTACGGAACATCACCGCAACCTGTACAAAGAAGAGAAGAGAACACAGGTGTCACGCTCACCTGGTCTCCACGGGGGCGTGCTCGTGTGCGTAGGGTGTTATCTGTCCTGATGCTGCTCTGCTTGGCTGGTAATGCTACTTGCATCTCCCCTTAGTCCTTGTTTCAGGAGATGTTAGCCTGCAAGTCAAAACAAGATATTAGCTACCGAAGGGAGCTGGTCAGTGGTTTCCCCTCCTTCCGGTCTATCCTTCACTTCTTCTGGCTCAACTCTGTTTTTTAATGGGCGAGCTCTCCATCCTGCACACTCTGGCAGGGGCGCGGTTCACAGTCTTTCCTGGATCGAGTTACGTCACTGATCCGAAGGAAGTTGCTGAAGTAGAAGGCCTGGGAGTAAGCAGCTAAGTCTCTATTCCAATAACTGCTTGGAATGACTGCCCTTAAGTCTTTCTGTTCAAGATAACTAATGTCCGTTATTGTCGTACAGGTGCGACGTTAAGTGACCTTCGGATGATGGATGACCCTCCTGACAATGATGCTCAAGATTCCTGCCGGTAAGTATTGCGCTGTGCTGGGCGCGCAAATGTTCGCCTTTGTAGCCTTCCTTTGCTATGTGCGACTAACCTGTTTGTCTTTTTCTGTTCAGCAGGTACAGTGTGAGTCCTGGAAGAAGAATAGAAAATCCGTGTAGCGGTATCAAGCTGCTGCGCGCTGCTGAGTGAAGAACTGTCCGATGAAGTTGCTGGAGCGGGCCGATCAGGTGAGTAGCTACCCGAGAGGGTGCATTTCGTTCTGTTCTGCAGATGCGGCGGTCCGTGGGAAGGCAGGAGATGAGATCAGGATGCACTGCAGGTAAGGCCTTCGATGCTTAAATAAGTCCTGTTAGTTCGCAGGTGCCGATGGATGGAAGACTCTGGATGGCGTGGCAGAAGGAAGCAAGAACTGATCTGACACGGTGAGAGTTATGCTGCGCGAGTGCAGAATAACGCGAAGCGTGTTCAGATTGTTGAGTGCGGTTTAAATAGCCTTGCAAGTAGTTCCAAGAAAATAGTCCTCTTCTCTCAGGTAAAGTAGTTCCAGGCCACACCCTGAACTGAATGGCTCAGCCTCTCAGAGCCAAGTTAATGGAGCATGTAACTAACACCTACAGGTGAGCCTGGCTGGGGCCTGATAAGCCCGCAAGGGGGCCAAAGTCGGGGATGGCCCCACCAGTTTCAGGGGTTTGGGTGCATGCACCATGACAGCATTTCCCGCAAGGCCACCCTAATGGCTGACCCACTCATTGGTCCTGGTTTGTTTGGGTGATTACGGTGGAACCTTTTCAATAACCGTGGAGCATGTACATTCTCGCTAGGTTCCCATGATTTTTCATGCGGTCCTTACCCTTTCCAGTCTATCAAGTAAAAGAGTTTTGATTTGGTGATTTTTGAGTCCAGAATCTCTTTAACCTTGAACTCGGGTTCTCCGTTCACTGTGACCGGTTTCGGTGGTTTCACAACTCATGTTCCAGGTTGCAGCGGTTTCAAAAGTGAGACGTGGAACACTGGATGAATTTTCATGTGCGGGGGTAAGTCCAATTTCATAGCCACTGGATTGATTATGGCCTTGATGGTATACGGACCCAAATATCTGGGATTGAAGGTACGAGGCCCTTTAACGGTTATGTGCTTTGACGCCAACCAGACTTCATCCCCAACCTGATAACTTGGAGCTTCACTTCTATGTGCGTCGGCTGATTTCTTGTACCTTTCCTTAGCCCGCCTTAGATGATCTGTTGCTTGTTTGAAGGCTTGGGAGATGGTAGAGTGCAACAATTTCACAGCTGGAATTTCCAGAAGTTGTGGCGGGTCAAGGTTGGAAGTTCGTGGGTGTAACCCGAAGATTGTATAGAAGGGACTTTGACCTGTGCTGGAATGGAGTGAGTTGTTATAGGCATGCTCAGTGATCCATAAAACATCCTTCCAGCTGCCTTCAGTTTGATGTAACATGCACCTGATATATTGCTCCAAGGTCTGGTTTGTTCTCTCTGTTTGACCATCGGTTTGGGGATGGTGACTGGTGGAAAGTCTTACGTCGATTTGAGCTAACTCGCAACACTTCTTCCAGAAGCGTGAGATAAACTGGCTGCCACGGTCTGAGATCAGAATGGAAGGGAATCCATGAATTCGGACGATCTGTTCCAGAAATTCTTAAGCCAGAATTGAAGCTGAGGGTAGTCCTTTTAACGGGAAGAAGTGGGCCATTTTTGAAAACAAATCCACGACTACTAAAATTGTGTTGAATCCGTTTCCGGGATGAAGGTCTGTTATAAAATCAAGAGATAGTGTATGCCAAGGCGTTGGTGGAATGTCTAATGGCTGAAGCAGGCCTGGTGATTTTTTCTTTTGGGCCTTGTTTTGAGCGCAAACTCCACAGGATAGCACAAACTGCTTGATGTCCTTACGCCATGTTGGCCACCAAAATTGTCGTTTGACCTTGGCCTCAGTTTTGGTAATTCCAGGATGACCTTCTACTAATGAGTCATGGTAATGTGAGATGACTTTTTCCTGAAGTTCTCTGCTGGGTAGATAGAGGCGTCCTCGAAAATAGGGTAGTTGGTTAGTGACCGAATGGTGAGGGCTTTCGGTCGGCCAATCCTTTAGGGTGTTGGAATCCATGAGATGAGAGATACTCTCTTGAACATCTTCTAATGTTAGAGATGTAGTAATCCCAAGAATCTTCTCACCAGGAATGATAGGCACTGGGTCACTATTGGCGTTTTCCTTGTCTACTCCTATACGGGACAGTGCGTCTGCCTTGCCATTTCGACAGCCAGGTCGGTAGGTAATTACAAAGTCAAACTCTGCAAAAAATAATGCCCATCGGAGTTGACGAGATGATTGAGCCTTTGCCACCTTCAAGTACTGTAAATTGCGATGATCGGTAATTACTGTGATGGTGTGTCTAACTCTGAGGAGGTAATGTCGCCAGGCTTTGAAGGCCGCCTTGATGGCTAACAGTTCCTTGTCAGTAATCGCATAGTTCAGCTCGGGAGCCATAAATTTCCATGACCAAAAAGCTACCGGGTGCAGTTGACCAGTTTCGGGATCCCTTTGTGAAAGGACTGCGCCCATTGCCAAACTGGAAGCATCCGTTTCGACCACGTACGGTAGATCTGGACAAGGGTGTTTCAAGATCGGGGCTGAGATGAATCTTTGTTTTAGTTCCTGGAAGGCTTTCTCAGCTTCTTCGGAACCATTGAACACGCTTGTTTTTGTGCAACAGATCGGTGATGGGGTGCACTAGTTGCGAGAATCCTGGAATGAAGCGCCGATAGAAGTTTGGAAATCCGAGCATTTGAGAATGGCATCCACCTTTCGTGAATCCATGCACACACCATAAGGGGTTAGAACAAATCCGAGGAACTCAACCTCAGTAACATGGAAAAAACATTTCTCCAACTTTGCAAATAGCTTGTGTTGTCGAAGTTTGTCCAAAACTGCTCGGACATGTTTCACATGTTCTTGCTCTGACGGGAGTATACCAGAATGTCGTCGATGTATGCTACGACATACAAATCAATCATTTCTCGCAAAACATCGTTCATGAAATATTGGAACGCCGCTGGGGCATTGCAAAGGCCAAAAGGCATCACCTGGTATTCAAATAGCCCGTATTTGGTGCGGAAAGCGGTCTTCCATTCGTCCCCTTTCCTGATCCGCACCAGGTGGTAAGCTCAGCGGAGGTCTAACTTGATGTAAATCCGGGCATCTTTAACTTGATCCAATAAGTCAGGAATCAGAGGCAACGGGTAACGGTTTTTAACAGTGACCTGATTCAATGAGCGATAGTCGATGTAAGTCCTAAGGTCACCTTCGTTTTTAGGCACGAAGAATAACGGTGAAGCCGCCGGGGACTTGGATGGGCAGATGAAACCGCTAGCTAGATACTGGTCTAAATATTTTCTCAAATGCAGGTTCTCGGGTTCTGTGAGAGCATAGATTCGACCGCACGGAATTGGTGCTCCTGGTACTAGGTCGATCTGGCAGTCATACGACCTGTGAGGGGGCAATGGGTTAGCTTGATCCTTTTGGAATACATCCTGATAGTCTCGATATACCAGAGGTAGCGAGTTGGTTGGTTCCATGAGCGTTGTCGCTCCAGTGACCAAAGGTCCTTTAGTTGGATAACAAGTCTGAACACAGTCGACAGAGAAGATCAGCCTCTTGGCACACCAGTCTATGCAAGGATTGTGTGATTCCAACCATGGCACACCCAGAATTATCTGGAATTGTGGGGCCTTGATTATATCAAACACTATGGTTTCCCCATGACCGTCTTGGCACAAAAGAGTCATCTCAGCCGTAGAGTGCGTTACCGGACCCGAAGCTATTTCAGTTCCGTCGACTGTGGTGACTAAGTCTGTTGTTGCCTTTTCGCAACTGAGTCCAGGTGAGCCTGGCTGGGGCCTGATAAGCCCCCAAGGGGCCAAAGTCCGGGATGGCCCCACCAGTTTTAGGGGTTTGGGTGCCTGCACCATGACAACAGGCTAGCAATTAACACCAATAAACAGCGCAGCGCTCCGCGCATCAATAACTGACTGTGGTCTTCGCCATCGGCGCGGCAACTCTGAGATCGCAACCATCCCTGTGAAAACAAAAAGAGACATTGTTAGGGAACAGCGTAGTGGAGCAAGACGCCGAGAAAACAGAGAAAACGGAGGGAAAGAAAGAGACAGAATAAAGACGCAAAAGACATTATAACTCACCTGGAAGACAGCAAGCAGAGTCACACCGGTCTGGACCCGACATAAGGGCACACGGACCAGTGAAGCAACTAGGTCCATGGAACGCCCGCACCAACCACGCGCCCCTGCACAGAGAGACAGGACGGAGAGTTCAACGCACAAAAACCTAAGGCGCTACCCAACGTCTGCCACATAACCAAGCATAGAGGGGTCCGGGATAGCACTTAGACCTCCATCCAGTATCGTGTGGCGCCCCCGTGGATACCGGGTCAGCGGAACACACAGATTAAGAAAATCTTTAGGAAAAACCGGAACAAGATATTGGACCCGGCACTGGCAAAACTCTTTCCAAATCCTTTGTTATTCGCTTACAGCAAAATTAGATCAATAAGAGACCGTCTGATTAAGGCAGACTTTTCAACAAAGAGGATGAAAGATCAAAATCACAAGGGTACACTACCTTGTAACAACTGCAACAACTGCAATAATCTAATCAAAGGAAATTCTATTGGCCATCGATATATGGTTTACAAAATTTCCCTTCGTCACACTTCCACCTGTGACACTAAAAATATTATCTATGGAATTAAATGCCATTGCTGGCTCTATTATGTTGGCATGACTGCAAGAAAGGTCAAAATCCGTTGGTCTGAACATAAATCAAACAGACTGACTTCTGAAAGAACTCCTGTGGCCCAACACTTCACCAAAGAAGGACATTCAATTGCACAAATTAAATTTATTATACTCGAACGTGTACATCCTCCAAGGAGAGGCGGCAATCTCACCAAATTGTTACTACAACCAGAACTTTTTTGGATAGATCGTTTAGACTCCATGTCCCCTAGAGGAATGAATGTGGACTGGGATCTCAGCTGTCACCTGTGATCTCATTAATATGTATTCAATTTTCATTTACTTACCGGTTTGAAGTGTACCAACATCACCTGTACACACAATCAATCCCAGTTGTGCATATTTTTTGAGGTATAACGTATATACCACATTCTCATTCAAGCTTTAGTCCTTTTCCATAATTTCCACACATACTATACTTCAGTGCCCCCCCAAGTGGTGCCTCTTGCCTCCGACCAATCTGGGTGCTTCTGCCCACTAGTCTCATTTATCTTCACACACACTTTTCCTTAGTGCACCATTCATCATTATCTTTACTACTTTCCTTTCTTTCACCATTTTTATTCTTTCCACCATTTAGCGATGTTCCTTTTCTTCTTAATAATTAAGGCGTTTGTTTTTGTGGAGACACGTGCGTTTAACCCCGACATTCTCGCCTGACCCTGGTATTATTAGACTTCCTCTTTCTGTGACCGTGGTTGCTGTAGGGACGTCCCTGTTCCTTAGCGTCTGTCCCTCTGCCTTATGAACACTGCTCGTTTGCTGCTGACACTACTGTTCTCTCTGTTCACCGCATCATCCTTTGTTGGGGAGGCTGTCCTGTTTATGTCCCTTCCCCACTAGGTGTTTTCCGCAGCGTCTTCGACCTCCCTCTCGGTTTTCGTGGTTGCGCCGTATTTCTTGGGCAGGATTTTGGACTGGCGTCCCTCAGCATGGCTAAGGGGTTTACACACACCCCCAAGGACTCGAGCCGGTCGGGCCGATCCAGGCTTCTTGATAAATAATCCGGCACAACCTGAAATGAAGCTAGTGTATGTATGGTCTTGAAACAAAACGCCTGTAGAGTAAGAAACCACCTCAAAACTCTATGGTTGGAGTCTTTGGGCCTCATTACGAGTCCCGCAGTAACCGTGCCGGATATTCCGGCAGGTTACCGTCAGACTCGTATTACCATTCCGCCTCCGTGATTGCCAGAATCACCGGGGCATTACAATCCCGGTGACCCGGTAATTCTGGAGGCGGAAATTGGTAAATCCCCATTCCCATGGAGTCCCATAGGACTCCATGGGGATGGGAACCATGGAAACACTTGCTCCGTCTATGACAGAGCCAGTGTTTCCATGTCCGCCTGCAGGCGGGTGGTGTTAAACACGCCAGGTCAGACCTGGCGGGAGTGACACCTCCCGCCTGCAGGACTCTTAATCAGCTGGTCCGGAAAGAACGGTGGTGGCGGTTTTACCACCACCGTTCTTTCCGGTCCGGCAGGGTCGTAATGAGGCCCTTTGTGTATTGCCAACCATTGTAGGGGAGCGTGGTCAGTAAAAACTGGTAAGCCCCTTCCCAATAAATAATACCTGAGGGTTTCAATGGCCCATTTTATGGCTAGACACTCTTTTTCCAGGGTTGAATACGACATCTCGTGTGGTAAGACTTTGTGATTTATGAACGCCACTGGATATAGATCTTCATCTGTACCTTGTGACAGGACTGCACCTAAACTTGTACCAGATGTGTCTGTTTGTACAAAGAAAGGTTTCTCAAAGTTAGGGCACTGTAGTACCGGGAGGGCTGCGATGTGGTTTTTGAGGGATTGGAATGCTGCTAGGGCAGTGGTGTCTGTAAGATATCTCCTTTGTAAGAAGTCTTAAGGGCTTCGGTAAGTGGGCTAGCAATACTGGAAAACAGAGGTATAAACCACCTGTAGTATCCTACAGAGCCTAAGAATGCCGTATCTGTTTTTCTGTTACTGGGCATGGACAACCGCATGATTGCCTCCACCTTGTCCAATTGTGGTTTTATGACCCCTCCGCCAACCATGTAACCCATATATCTAGTCTCTCTTGCAACTAAGATGGTTTTCTTCGGGTTGATATGTAGACCGGCTTACTCAAGAGCGGAAACCACTAGCTGTAGATGGTCTAGGTACAAAAAAAGGTAGCAGGCGCCCCTCTCTCTCAAAAGAACAAGGCATGATAACCTGTTCAGTGGTTATTAACCACATTGAGAGTTTGCAGCCATTGCTTTTTGCTCACTGAACCTTCACAGATGGGAAATATCCATTTGCATATCAGTCTTTGTCCCACCCACAAGGGCAGTCCAGCACCGAAATGCTATGGCAATTCCTCTCTGAACAAGAGTACCATCAGGAACCTCATACACGTGTTTCAGCCTTGTTGGGCATCATCAGTGAGGTGAAGCTGAGCCTCTCTAAGCACAGTGAGCAGGGAGTCCACGTCTGTGGGCGGGACAAAGACTGATATGCAAATGGATATTTCCCATCTGTGAAAGGTACAGTGAGCAAAAAGCAGATGGCTGTGAACTCTCAATGTGGTTGACAACCACTGAACAGGTTATCATGCCTTGTTCATCCGAGAGAGGGGCGCCTGCTACCTTTGTTGAGTAGATGGTCTAGGTGTTCCTCCCATGATCGGCTGAAAACAACTATGTCATCCAGATAGGCTGAACTATAGGGTTTGTATGGGGCTAGGACTTTGTTCATTAATGCCCGAAAAGTTGCTGGTGTGCCATGTAAACCAAAGTGTAGTACGGTAAATTCGTACAAACCGGATGGTGTTGAGAAAGCTGTCTTCAGCTTATCCTCTTGTCGTAGAGGAATCTGCCAATACCCTTTGGTTAGATTGATCGTGCAGATATATTGAGCTGTACCCAGTTGTTCTAACAGTTCATAAATCCTTGGCATTGGGTAGGCTTGATATGTAGAGATTGCATTTAATTTACTGTAGTCCATACAAAACCTGGTGGAGCCGTCTGGTTTCAGTACAAGTACGATCGGCGATGACCTGTGACTAGTTGATGGCTCTATAACCCCTAGACGTAGCATCTCTCCCACCTCTGTTTGAATTGCAGCTCTTTTTGATTCCAGTAGTCTGTATGGTTGTACCTTTACAGTTTGTGTCGGTTCAGTGTTAATTTCGTGTTCCACAAAAGTTGTCCTTCCGGGGAAGAAGGAAAACATGTGTCTCAGTGATTGGAGGTGACTCTCCAGTTCTTTTTGTTGCTTAAGGCTAAGTTTAGCGCCCCGCTGTACTGCAGTGAAGTCTGAATCTGAGCCTTCCACCTGTAAGTGACTTATACCCGGGGTATCTGTCCTGGCTTCTTTCCTTTCCTTCAATAGGTTGATATGGTAGTTCTGGGACTTTTTGTAACGCTCACCTGGTTCCCACGGAGGCGCGGCGTCGAAGGCGCAGAACTCTGAAGATGGACAGGAAGGGCCCCTCTATTCTGGCTTCCCTGGCTCGTTGGATACCCTCCTGTGCGTGAAAAGGGAGTATTACCAACTGTGGAACAATGCTCAAGCCTCCCACTCCCTTCCAACCCTCCACGATACCTCCTCCACGATTCCCCGTGAAGCCTCACCTTAGGGTTTGGAAGGATGAGCTCTCCATCCTGCTTCTGATGCAGGGGCGCGTTGAAACCCAGTTACTTCACTGGATTGAGGATTGATGGGAGTTCAGGTAAGCTTGACTGTTCAGGTAAGGCGCTGTAAAAGTTCTGTTCAAAAGTTCAAGCTTAATAATAATGTTCCTTGTCTAATTGCAGCAAGCGCTAATGCTTATGTCTTTTTCCCCTTAGGGGCTGGGGTTCGGAATGCCGGAGATATGGCGCCGACCCGAAGTGAAACAGTTCTGGATGAGCGCTCAGGTAATGTCTTTGCATTCACTCATTCAATGTCTTTGTCTTTTTTCCCCATAGGGGCCGGGGTCCGGAGATGCCAGGAAGCGGCAGGACCCGAAATGCAGTGGGAATAATCCAACAGGTAAGACTTAAAAGGAAACTGAGCTTTCCTTATTCCTTTTTTCCTCTCACCTTTGTTCTTGTCTTTTTTCCTCTAGGCGCCGGGGCGTAGCTGAATCCGGAAGATCGCTGCTGAAGATGGAAGCGCCTTGCAAAGGTGAGTAAAATGCAGCGCTGCAGCGATCGAAACGAAATGCCTTTAAAATGATGTCTTCCTTTTCAGGGCCGTTGGAGAAATGACTCCGGGATGCAGATTTAGCAGGTAAGGGCTTTTCTTCTCCTATTCTCTTCCTTTCTCCCCTTACAGGTGTTCCAGGGTGCTGGCAGGCGTGGCTGAAGTCAGGATGCAGGAGCTGACACGGTGAGCGTCCAGCTGCTAGGTGCAGAACAACGCGAAGCATGTGTGGCTGTTCGGGTGGGGTTTAAATAGCCTTGGAAGAAGTTCCTGGTATGTATCCTTCCACCAATCAGGTATGTATCCTTCCCCGACCACACCCGGGTGGTGAAGTAGTCCTACAGGTTAAGTAGTCCCATTCAGGCCTCAAGAGGGCCTGGATGAAGCAGCAAGGTCTGCATCAGGTAAGTGTGCACCCAAGCACTTAAACACATATCCTCTTCTATGAGCCTGGCGCCTAAGGCGCCAGGACTGGGGTCCGCTATGAGCCTGGCGCCTAAGGCGCCAGGACTGAGTCCAAAGGGCCCCGACTTGGGCCCACTGAGACTTCCCTGGGGAAAATGATGTCTGCCTCTGGGGTTGCTGGGCCCGGCCTGGCTCCTTAGAGGTAGGCATCATGACAGTACCCCCCCTCACGGCCCCTCCCAAGGTCTTTTCCTCCGGGGGTTTTGGTTTGTGCGGGAATCTTCGATGGAATCTTTGAATTAATCGTGGTGCGTGAACATAGTTACTGGGTTCCCAAGATCTTTCCTGAGGTCCATATCCTTTCCAATCAACAAGATAGAAGAGTTTCGACTTAACTATCTTGGAATCTAAAATGTCTTTCACTTCGAATTCTAATTCTCCATCAATTTGGACAGGGCCTGGGGGCTCAGACAGTCTGGTTCCAGGTTGTACTGGTTTTAGAAGAGATGCGTGAAAAACGGGATGAATCCGCATGTTGGATGGTAAATCGAGTTTAAAGGCCACTGGGTTGATAATAGCTTTGATGGGGTAAGGCCCAATGAATCTGGGATTAAAAGTTCGCTGACCCTTGAGGGGTAGATGTTTAGTTGCTAGCCATACCTGATCTCCTACTTGGTAAGGAGGAGTTTTACTTCGGTGCAAATCAGCGTTTTCTTTATACTTTTTCTTGGCTTGCTGTAAGTGGGTTGTAGCTTCTTTGAAGGCTTGGGTTATTGTGGAATGTAGGTGATTTATTGCAGGCATCTCCAGGGTCAGAGGTGGATCTAGGTCAGAGGTCCGAGGATGGTGACCATACAGGGTATAAAAAGGAGTCTGTCCGGTTCCAGAATGCACTGAATTGTTGTATGCATATTCTGCAATCCAAAGAATGTCCTTCCAATTCAACTCGGATTGGTGTAACATGTACCGCAGATATTGCTCGAGAGTCTGATTGGTTCTCTCGGTTTGTCTGTCGGTCTGGGGGTGGTGGCTGGTGGATAACCGCACGTCTATTTGTGCTAGTTGGCAACATTTCTTCCAAAAGTGGGAGATAAATTGACTTCCACGGTCTGAGACTAATATGGAAGGGAAGCCATGTAACCGCACTATATTTTCCATAAATTCCTTGGCCAAGGTGGAAGCTGACGGCAATCCTTTTAAAGGGATAAAATGGGCCATTTTGGAGAATAGATCCACTATTACGAGAATCGTGTTGTAACCACCACAAGGAGGCAGGTCAGTTATAAAGTCCATTGACAAGGTGTGCCAAGGTGCTGGTGGAATGTCCAAAGGTTGAAGTAGGCCGGCTGGCCTTTTCTTTTGACTCTTATTTTGGGCACAGATTCCGCAAGACAACACAAATGACTTTATGTCTTTTCTCCAAGAAGGCCACCAGAAGTGGCGTTTGATCTTTTCTTCTGTTTTCGCGATACCGGGGTGTCCTTCCATTAATGATTCATGATGACGGGTAATGACAAGTTCCTGCAATTCTTTACTTGGCAGAAATAACCGCTCTTGGAAGTAGGGTAAATCATCCTTAACGGTGTAGTGAGGACCCTTTTGACTCCATTCCAGTAAGGCAGAAGAGTCAAAAAGCTGTTTTACTTGAGCTTGGATGTCCTCAATGGTTTGCAATAAAGTCAAGCCCAGAATTCTTTGTTCCGGTATGATTGGCACAGGTTCTAAACTCGAATTGGGTTCTTCCATGCCTATCCGGGATAAAGCATCTGCCTTACCATTCTTGCAGCCAGGGCGATAGGTAATTACAAAATCAAATTCCGCAAAGAATAAAGCCCATCGGAGTTGTCACGAAGATTGAGCTTTGGCCGTCTTTAAATACTGCAAATTTCTGTGGTCCGTAATTACGGTGATGGTGTGTCTTGCACCGAGAAGATAGTGACGCCAAGCCTTGAAAGCTGATTTAATAGCCAGTAGTTCTTTGTCGGTAATTGCGTAATTGAGTTCAGGTGGAGAGAATTTTCTGGACCAAAAGGCTACAGGGTGTAGTTGGTTAGTTTCTGGGTCTCTTTGCGACAGGACAGCTCCCATGGCCGAACTGGATGCATCGGTTTCCACGATGTAAGGGAGATCTGGGCGCGGGTGCTTCAATACAGGTGCAGAGGTGAATTTGGTTTTCAGGTCCTGAAAGGCTTGTTCAGCCTCAAGAGTCCATTCAAAGCGTTTGTTTTTCTTTAGGAGAGCTGTGATGGGTTGAACAGTTCGAGAAAATTCCGGGATGAACCTTCGATAGAAATTGGCAAAGCCAAGCATGCTTTGCGCTCCCTTCACAGAGCTAGGAGAAGGCCATTTGAGAATGGCGTCCACTTTCCGCGAGTCCATTCGGATTCCTTGAGGTGTCAGGATGAATCCGAGAAACTCCACTTCTGTGGTATGAAAAACGCATTTTTCGAGCTTGGCAAATAATTTGTGCTGGCGCAATTTCTCAAGAACTGCCCTAACATGGTTTCTGTGATCAGATTCTGAGGAGGAATACACCAGGATGTCGTCAATATAAACGATGACACAAACATCGATAAGTTCCCGAAGAACATCATTCATGAAGTACTGAAAGGCGGCAGGTGCGTTGCACAAACCGAAGGGCATTACTTGATATTCGAAGAGCCCAAATTTGGTGCGGAATGCAGTCTTCCACTCGTCGCCCTCTTTTATACGTACCAGGTGGTAAGCTCCTCGGAGATCTAGCTTGGTGTACACACGAGCATCTTTTACTTGGTCGATAAGCTCAGGTATCAGGGGCAAAGGGTAACGATTCTTAATCGTTATCTGATTTAGGGCGCGGTAGTCAATACAGGCCCTAAAGTCTCCTTCCTTTTTAGGTACGAAGAACAAAGCGGAAGAGACTGGTGACTTTGATGGGCGAATGAAACCATTGGCCAGGTATTGATCCAAATACTGGCGCAAATGCAGGTTCTCAGGTTCAGTAAGAGCATAAATCCTACTACAAGGTAGTTGTGCATTGGGTACCAAGTCGATTTGGCAATCGTAAGATTGATGGGGAGGTAAGGTGTTAGCCTGCTCTTTCTGAAAAACGTCTTGGAATTCTTGGTATTCAGATGGTAGCTGTACAGGGGTGGAAGTTACAGAGGCTAGACCCATAGCTGGATTCCTTGGGTAACAGGTTGGTTCACAATCAGGAAAAGTTATCTTCTTTGCTCGCCAGTCTATTCTCGGATTATGTGTTTCTAACCAAGGGATTCCAAGAAGTACTTGAAATTGTGGGGCCTTGATCACATCAAACACGATTGCTTCCCGATGTCCGTCCTGACCCACCAGAGTGATTTCAACTGTGGAATGCGTTACAGGCCCTGAGGCTATTTCGGTTCCATCAACTGTAGTAATTACATCTTGGGCTACTTTCGGGCGGAGAGGAAGCTTAATCCTGGAAGCCAATTCACGGTCTATGTAATTTCCAATAGCTCCACTGTCTATGTATGCTCTGCCTGGCCCTGCAATAACCTTTTGGCCAGATCATCAGTTCTTTCCTTGGATAGGATTAGTTCCCTTCTGAGAGCATTAGTCCCCTGGCGGGCTGAGTGCACTTCTGCCCGTAATTCCCCTAAAAGATGGGCCAGCTGATCTGTCTCGGAAGTCTCCATAGCGCCCAGGTGGGAAATTGTGGTAAGGCTTCGCGTTCTGTAACGCTCACCTGGTTCCCACGGAGGTGCGACGTCGAAGGCGCAGAACTCTGAAGATGGACAGGAAGGGCCCCTCTATTCTGGCTTCCCTGGCTCGTTGGATACCCTCCTGTGCGTGAAAAGGGAGTATTACCAACTGTGGAACAATGCTCAAGCCTCCCACTCCCTTCCAACCCTCCACGATACCTCCTCCACGATTCCCCGTGAAGCCTCACCTTAGGGTTTGGAAGGATGAGCTCTCCATCCTGCTTCTGATGCAGGGGCGCGTTGAAACCCAGTTACTTCACTGGATTGAGGATTGATCGGAGTTCAGGTAAGCTTGACTGTTCAGGTAAGGCGCTGTAAAAGTTCTGTTCAAAAGTTCAAGCTTAATAATAATGTTCGTTGTCTAATTGTAGCAAGCGCTAATGCTTATGTCTTTTTCCCCTTAAGGGCCGGGGTTCGGAATGCCGGAGATATGGCGCCGACCCGAAGTGAAACAGTTCTGGATGAGCGCTCAGGTAATGTCTTTGCATTCACTCATTCAATGTCTTTGTCTTTTTTCCCCATAGGGGCCGGGGTCCGGAGATGCCAGGAAGCAGCAGGACCCGAAATGCAGTGGGAATAATCCAACAGGTAAGACTTAAAAGGAAACTGAGCTTTCCTTATTCCTTTCCTCCCTCTCACCTTTGTTCTTGTCTTTTTTCCTCTAGGCGCCGGGGCGTAGCTGAATCCGAAAGATCGCTGCTGAAGATGGAAGCGCCTTGCAAAGGTGAGTAAAATGCAGCGCTGCAGCGATCGAAACGAAATGCCTTTAAAATGATGTCTTCCTTTTCAGGGCCGTTGGAGAAATGACTCCGGGATGCAGATTTAGCAGGTAAGGGCTTTTCTTCTCCTATTCTCTTCCTTTCTCCCCTTGCAGGTGTTCCAGGGTGCTGGCAGGCGTGGCTGAAGTCAGGATGCAGGAGCTGACACGGTGAGCGTCCAGCTGCTAGGTGCAGAACAACGCGAAGCATGTGTGGCTGTTCGGGTGGGGTTTAAATAGCCTTGGAAGAAGTTCCTGGTATGTATCCTTCCACCAATCAGGTATGTATCCTTCCCCGACCACACCCGGGTGGTGAAGAAGTCCTACAGGTTAAGTAGTCCCATTCAGGCCTCAAGAGGGCCTGGATGAAGCAGCAAGGTCTGCATCAGGTAAGTGTGCACCCAAGCACTTAAACACATATCCTCTTCTATGAGCCTGGCGCCTAAGGCGCCAGGACTGGGGTCCGCTATGAGCCTGGCGCCTAAGGCGCCAGGACTGAGTCCAAAGGGCCCCGACTTGGGCCCGCTGAGACTTCCCTGGGGAAAATGATGTCTGCCTCTGGGGTTGCTGGGCCCGGCCTGGCTCCTTAGAGGTAGGCATCATGACACTTTTCCTTTCTATCTGATTGTTCCACCAGATAATTCACTGGGCCTAATATGGCTGTGATCTTGCAGGGTCCTCGCCATTGGGCCAGAATTTTATTTTGGGATGTTGGCAACAAAACTAGTACTTTATCACCCACCTGAAATGCCCAAACTTTGGTGTTCTTGTTGTAATATTTCTCCTGCGAGGTTTGTGCTCTCCACAGGTTCTCTCACGCCATTTCCCTCAAGTTGGTAAGATGGGTTCTTAGATCTATCACATAGTCTGTGAGGTGTGTCCCTTCCTCTTGTTCTTCCCACTCACTTTTGGCTATGTCAAGTATAGTTTTGGGCTGATGCCCGAATAACAACTCAAAAGAAGAGAACCCCTGTGGAGGACTGTGGGGTGTCCCTCAATACCATCACAGTGACCCTCTTCAGTATCATTTTGATTTTTCATTATACCACTCTATTAATCCATCGGTCTGAGGGTGATAGACGGGCGTACGTATTTGTTTAATGCTTAGTTGTTGGCACACTTTTTGCATCACCCCTGAAACAAAACTCCTTCCCCGGTCAGTCGCGATCTCTATTGGTAACCCTACTTGTGCAAAAAACGGGATAAGTTGGTTACATACTTGCTTGGAACTTATACCCCTCATGGGAAAAGCCTCAGGGTATCTAGTGGCATAGTCTACTATGACCAGTATATACTGGTGCCCGTGGCTGTTAGGCTCCAGTGGACCCACAAGGTCCATACCAATCCTAAAAAATTGTTATTTTATACGCAGCATAGGATGCAGCGGCTCTTTTTGAGGTTTGTTAGGACTGGTCTTCTGGCAAACCGGGCACTCTTCACAGTACTTGGCCACTTCCCTATATACTCCTGGCCAGAAAAACCATTTCAACAGTTTGTCTTCAGTTTTTTCTTTGCCAAGATGACCCCATACTACATTGTCATGTGCCAACCTTAACATTGTGGGTCTGAAGCTCGTCGGGACCAGTAATTGCTCTGTTTCGCTCTTTTGTGGGTCTACTGTGATGCGGTATAAAAGGCCCCTCCTCGCCTTCAACCACGGCTATCCAGTTCCTATACCAGGGCTGGGTACTGCTTGCTCCCTTGCGGTTCTCAGTGTTGGATCCGTTAATAGTTTGTTTTGGAAGGTTTTCTTCCGGTCTTCTGGTAACCAATCTATTAGTCCCACATACCGATCTGTTTCAGCCCATTTTCTTTTGGCTTCCTTCACCTCTCTCCTGGTTTTCTTTTGGGTTTTTTATCCCATGGTTCAATATCAGAATGGTAATATGGGGTGGTTTTGAGCCAATCAGTATCGTTCACGCATTCCTTAAATGACAGTAGTTCAGTTCCCACTAACACCGGTGCTGGCAAGTTTGGCATTAGGATGCCCCCCATTCTGGAATACACCCCATTGACTTCTAAGTCTACCTCTTTTGACGGGTATGTTTTTGTGTCCCTATGCACGCACTTTATCAGTATCATATGTTCCCCAGCCATTCCATCCCCATTTACTTCTGGTCTTATGGCGGACTGTTCGCTTCCGGTGTCGAGAAGCCCTTGGCGTGGTGTTCCGTACACTCTGACTTCCTCTAGATAAGGCTCCCTTCTTCGTCGGAACTCTCTTGGTTGAGCACACCCGATTTTCATTGGTTCTGGTTTTGGTTTCCTTGGACAAAACCGGGCAATGTGACCCCCTCCCCACAATCAAAGCATTGTGGCTGTCGATTGATGGCTGGCCATCCTGCTCCCCTTGCCTCAGGCCACATGGTTTTGGTTTCCACGGTGCCTGTTCCTCGGGGTACCACCTTGGGTGAGTCCATAGGGGCTATACGTGAGGGCCCCGTTTTCTGAAAGGCAGATGCTATGTCAATGGCTTCAGCCAACGTAGGTCGGTGGTGTTGGCGAACCCATCGTTGCATTGCTGCTGGTAAGGCTTCTACAAACTGTTCTAGTTTTATTTTGTCCATTATTTCTTGCACCGATCCTGAGGCAGGCTTTAGCCACTTGTCACTTAGATTGTGGATTCTATAATAGAGTCTCCCCTTTACGCAGTCTGGTTTCTCTCAGCCTTGCCCTGTAAGCCTCTTCGTCGACCCCCATCCTTTCCAAGATGGTTTTCTTAATGTCTGCATAGGTTGAGTCACCCGCTGGATTGGCACCTGGTAAGCCCCTTGCATGGGACCCGTCAACAAGGGAGCAATGAAGTGTCCCCATTTTTCCACCGGCCATTGCGAATTCCTGGCCACTCTTTCGAAATTTGTTGAAATTTCTATAGTACATTGGTCGGGGCTATGCTTGTACCCCTTGAAGCCGCCATGGCTTTGGTGACTTGTTTTAAGGCATCTTGGTTTGCCGCCTGCAGCTGTATGGCCTGCTGTAATGCCTGCCTGTCTGTCTGCGCTTGATGGCTCTGGACCTGCATAAATTGTTGCAGCTGTTGTTGAGCATCGGTTAGGGCCTTGAAGGTAGCCTCCATGACGCGTTCCTTGATCCCACCGCTGCCACCAAAATGTGTGGGAACACACTGGACAGGATATGGCTTTGAAACAAAAGTTAGTCTTTATTGACTAAGAAACTGCAAAATAAAATAACAGCATATTGTTCTCCTTAAATGTAGTCCAAAAACAGCTTTGGTCTGGGGCTCCTGCGAGTATAAGGAAAGAACCTGGAATTAGTCCACATAAGCCCAACAGAGTTCTGAAGCTCCTTCCTCGCCTCGAGTCTGTTCTGAAACAGAAGGGAGAATAATCTGTTTGTCCTTTCTTGCTATTTAGTTTATATAGGGGCTGGAGTCTCCTAGACCAATCAGGGTCTACCATACTGTGGAGCTTTGATAAGCCCCCCAAGCCCCTCCCCCTTCTTTCCAGAACCGCCATAGGCCGCCATAATGGATGCTGCACTGCTGCCTCGCGTGGACTGCTTTTGGAACTTCCCTGCACCAGAGTTTTGGGTAAGTGAAAACAAGCGTTGCCTAACTCTGCTTTGTGTTCTAAAGTCCATGGCCTCTTTGATGTATGAAAACCCCACTCCGTCGCTTCCGGGTTTCTTCCATGATGGTTTCCATTACTTCCCACTGTGTCCATGTTTTTGTGGAGACATGTGCGTTTAACCCTGGCATTCTCGCCTGGCCCTGCTATTATTAAACTTCCTCTTTCCATGACCATGGTCGCTGTAGGGACGTCCCCGTTCCTTAGCGTCTGCCCCTCCACCTTTACCTCAATGAATGCTGCTCGTTTTCTGCCGACACTACTGTTCTCTCTGTTCACCGCATCGTCCTTTGTTGGGGAGGCTGTCCTGATTATGTCCCTTCCACACCAGGTGTTTTCCGCGGTTCTACGTTATTTTGCCGCAGGATTTTTCATCGCAGGACTTTTCATCGCCGTTTTTTTATCGAACCCCCCCTTTTTTGTTTTTTATTATTCCCTTTCATCCACAAATATTTATTTAATTTTTAACCCCCCCACAAAAAAAAGAAACAATGATTTTTTGTTTGATAAAAAAACCGCGATGAAAAGTCCCGCGACGAAAAGTCCCGCGGCAAAAGAACTGTATACCGTTTTCCGCTCGGTTTTTGTGGTTGTGCCGTATTCCTTGGGCAGGATTTCGGACTGGAGTTCCTCAGCATGGCTAAGGGGTGTACAGGCACCCACAAGTTTTCTTTCAGGTGTGTTGGGGCGACCAGTTGTAACATCATCCGAGAGCCATCTGGCCACATAACTAAGTTGCTCTGCCAGGTAGTACCTCTCCAAATCTGGCAACTGTATCCCACCTTCTCTGTAAGGTAATCTCAGTGTACTAAGCGACAGTTTGTGGCAGATGATACCCCACAGAAACCCCCTCAGCAGTACCTCCAGAAGGCGAAACAAAGAGGCCCTGCACATAGCCGTGCACATTGATATATTATGATATGATATGGCATTTATAATGCGCCTATACACAAGTGTTTCAAGGCGCGAGGAGGCAAGGGAGGGGGAACACAGGGAAGACAGACAACGATCTTACTAGGCCAGGTGTCATTCAGATTGTGCAAGTGCAAGGGAAGGGGAAAAGTGGAGAAGTGCAGGGGTAAGGGGGAGGGGAAAGTGCAGTACATGGGATAATAAACAATATTTTCAAAAAAAGGAAAGTGCGGTACAAAAAAAATAAACAAGATAAATAAAAGAATGGCCAGCAGGTGGCAAGTGCAGGGTGAGTGCTGACGAAGTTCTGGTGAGGGGACTGTAGGAATACAAACAGTCCCCTGTGCAGGGGTTGCCAGGGAGGCAGTGCAGGCGTGCAACTGGCAGGGCTTGTGCACAAGATCAGAAGGATGGCCAGGTAACCAGTGCAGTCTCAGTATAAGCTAGGAATTCAGCAGGGGAGAAGGGGAGAGAAAGCAGACGCAAAGAGGAGGGTTTTGAGGTGCTTCCGGAACCAAAGGTGGTTCTCCTCAAGTTTCAGGGAGACAGGGAGGCTGTTCCAGAGGGAGGCCCCAGCCGAAGAGAAAGATCTACCACCCACTCGTTGCTTGGAAAAGCGACTGCCCCTGAGGGAGGCAGATGAGCGAAGAGCTCGAGAAGGAAGATATTTAGGAAGAGAGAGTTGAAGGTTTTGAGGCCCCAGGCCCCAGAAGACCTCGTGGACGATGCAGTGTTTTGAACTTAATCCTTGCAGCCAATGGGCACCAGTGCAGAGATTTCAGTCCTGGAGAGATACGATCCCTGGCTTGAGGCCAAGGACAAGTCTCGCAGTCCCGTTCTGGATGAGTTGCAGAGGGCGGAGAGTAGAAGCAGCCAGATTTAGAAAGAGGCTGTTGCAATAATCCAGCCTAGAGAGAACCAGAGCTCTGGAGACAGCGAGCTTCTGGGGGAAGGAGAGAAAAGGAAGAATACCTCTTAGGAGGTGCAGCTGATAGTGTGACTTCTTAGAGACATCAGAGATGTGGGGAGAGAAAGAGAGTGGGGAGTCGAAGATGACCTGAGGTATTTAGCCTAGCAGCTGGGAGCAGGAAGAGGGCCAAGAGAGGTCGGCCAGAAGGTTACAGGAAAGGAGGGAGTGGGCGTGCTGATGAGGAGAATCTCAATCTTACTTGCATTAAAGCAGAGGTCATTGGCGGCACACCACTCCTGTATAGCAGACAGACAGTCAGAGACGAGGGACACGGAAGAAAGCCTGAAAATGAGTGTTGTCCACATAGCAGAAGTTGGGGCAGAAAGCGGCAATGCGGTGGGCAAGGAGTGCCAGATATTGGTTGAACAGCCAGAGAGAGAGGTTAGACCCCTGGGGGACACCACAGGTAGAGAAAAAGATAACAGAGAGGAAGGCCCAAGTTGGACCTGGAAGGGTCGGTCAGAGAGGAAGGAAGTCAGCCACGCCAGGGCCTGACCGGTAATACCCAGGTTATCCGCAGAGACATTTTAGCAGGATGGAATGGTTGACAGTGTCAAAGGCAGAAGAGAGATCAAGCAAGATGAGGACACAGGGGGTGTTAGAGTCGAGGTTGGAGAGCAGGTCTTCATGGATGTTCAGGAGAGCAGTTTCCGTGCTTCTGGCAGCTCTGAAGCCAGACTAATGGTCATGAAGACAACCAACTGATTCAGTGTGGAGATTAAGCTGGGAGATGGCCAGTTTCTCCAGGAGCTTGCCCAGGAAGGGAGTGATGGCGATTGGGCGATAGCCAGGCAGGAGGGATCAGCAGAGGGTTTCTTAAGAAAAGGGTGCACAAGGGAGTGCTTTAGGGTGATGGGAAGACTCCAGTGGCGAAGGAGTGGTTGCAGAAGTTAGCCAGGGCAGGAACTGGGGTGTCAATGTGGTCCTTGATGGTTTTGGAGGAACAGGGGTGAACCTGTTTTGACGAGACTTTCATAGATCGGACTTGTCTAGAAACTGTGTCTGCGGTAACAGGGGAAAGGCAGAGAAGGAGGGAGGAGGGGTGGCTGCAGCAGGGCCAGAGAAAGAACAAAAGCAGGGAGTAGCGGGAGGGAGGGGAGAGGAGGAGAGTGAGGACAGGATGTCTTGAGTTTTAGAGATGAAGTGAGGTGCCAGTGCCGTGCAGAGGGCCTGGGAAGGGACAGGAGAGGTAGAGACTGCAGCAGGATTGGCCAGTTCCTTGCAGATTTTAAAGAGTTCAGCCGAGTTGTTAGATGCCGCCGAGACACGAGCTTGGATATGAGCTCTCTTCTTGTTGAGGACAGAGTGCCGGTATTGCCTTTGGAGCAGGCGGCAGGCCAGTTTGTCAGAGGATGCACAAGAAGCACTCCATTTCCTCTTGGTCACCTTGCACTTGCGTTTAAGGGCACCGAGGTCTGAGTTGTACCAGGAGTTGCACTTAGCTTTGGGCTTCAGGCACATCCTTATGACAGGGGCAAGGATGTCAAGAGTTTCAGATATAGCAGAGTGGAGCGTGGAGCGGTGAGAGTCAGCCAAAGGGGGATGGTGCGTGAGAAAGTGGTGGTGAAAGCCTCAACTGATACGCGCTTTATGGGTCGGATGACCGAGAAGGTGGGTGGCAGTGATGGAAGTGGCTTGGCCTGTGGGGTAGAGAGGGTGAGATGGGAGGAAAGGAGAAAGTGATCACTCCAGGACAGAGGAGTGCTGAGAGGGACAGAAAGGGGAAGGTCTGAGGAGATCAGAACATCCAAGGTGTGCCCTGCAGAGTGAGTCGGGCCAGAGGAGAGAATAGTGAATGAGAGAGAGTCGCAGAGGTCGCGAAAGAGTCCAGATGGAGGACAGGAAGCATCCAGGTGGATGTTGAAGTCTCCAAGAAGGAGTTGAGTGGTTGAGGCCAGGAGTGAGGAGGAGAGGTCCGCCCACTCAGAGAGAAAGGAGGAAATCTGACTAGGTGGCCAATAGAAAGTAGCCATAGTAAGGGAATGGCTGGGAGAGAGAGAGAGCCTGCAGACAAGGCATTCAAAAGAGGAGTAGGCCTGCGTAGGAATGACAGAGGCAGGAATCCACTCGGGGAAGATCAGGGCTACACCCCCTCCGGAGCGGTTGGGCCTGGGCGCAGAGAGGATCTTGTAGCCGTCAGGGAGGAGCGTGTCAAAGCTTGTGACAGAGCTGGCCGTAAACCATGTCTTGGTGAGACCGAGGACATCAAGGTCAAGTTCTTTCAGAAGGCGGCAGATATCGGATGAGTGTTTGACAGCTGAGCGAGAGTTTAGATTAACAATATGGAGAAGGTTGCCGTTCTTCAAAGGCTTCCGGGGAGGGGTACAGATCAGTGGTACGCCCTACTGAGGTGTAGAAGAAGCCCGAGGAGGGGCAGAGAGGGAAGGAGCAGAGGGCAAGGTAGACAAGGAGGAGGCAGCAGAGGGAGGCAAGGGAGCCGTGGGGAAAGGAGAGGGGACAGCAGGAGAAGAAAGGAAATTGATGAGGTGCGGGAAACGTCTATCAAAGAGGAGAAGGTTGGCCTGAGGGCCTTGGACCAAGACAGTACCATTAGTATAGACATTAATGATGATCTTAGAGGAGTGGAAGGAGGCCAGGAAAGTAATACAAAAATCTCGGCAGAATAATCATTTTGGCGATGGCTGCCCTACCCATCATTGATAACGGTAGTTTAGACCAGAATTTCATAGATGTTTATAAGCCCTTCACCACAGCTACAGTGTTGCTCTCATGCATCAATTCTGGTGTGTGCCTGATATTCACTCCCAGGTATTTGAACGATTCTAGCTGCCACTTCCGGTAGGTCATCTACACTCTTTCCCCTTAGGCCCAACAGTGGGAATATACACGATTTCTCTATGCTAAAACAAATCCCAGACACCCTTGTGTAGTTATCTAGCATGTCTAGTATTACTGGCATATTCAGGTGCGGGTCTCTCAGGTATAGAAGTACATTATCTGTATAAAGTGATATCAAGTGGCTAGTTCCTCCTACCTCGATTCCCACATCAAAATATTGCTTCCTAAGGTAGACTGCTATCGGCTCTAGTCCGAGCACGTATAACATGGGTGATAGCGGGCATCCTTGTCTGGTGCCTCTTTGAATATGCCAGTTCGGAGACACCACCCTCCCTGACTTAACTCTTGCCACCGGTGCAGTGTATAGAATTCTTACCCATTTTATGAATTGCTCGCCAAATCCAAATACACTTAATACTGCTAGCAACCACACCCAATATATCGAATCAAACGCTTTTATTGCATCTAACGAGATTATTGCGTACTGTGCCTGTGAGTCCGCTGTTTGTGCCATTACATGTTGCAGTCTCCGCAGGTTAACTGCCGTGTTGCAGCCCGGTATGATTCCACTTTAATCATTGTGTATCAAACCGCCAATAGCCCTGGATATTCGCTTTGCCAGTATGGTTGTCAGTATCGTAATTCAATATCGCCAGTGGGCGGTATGAGTCGCATTCATCACTGGGTTTTCCCGGCTTAGGTATTGGGATAACCAGTGTTTCCCTCATACTCTCCGGCAGCACCCCTTTTTTCGTATGCTTCCCTAAATACCTCATGTAACATCGGGGCCAGCGCCGGTTCGTTCGACTTATAGAACTCCGGCGGGAGCCCGTCTGTTCCAGGAGTTTTGCTAGTCGACAATGATTTGATTGCCTCACTCACCTCTTCTAGTGAGATATCCCTCTCTAGTGCCTCGAGTTGCCCCTATTTTGGGCAAGTCAATTTCCTCCAGTGCACCCAGGATGTCGTCCTGGGGAACCTGAGTTTCATGACCATACAAGTGCAAATAAAAGTCTATGAAGGAATCATTGATTGCCTATTGCGACTTGTGGACTGTGCCCGCCCTATCATTTAGTTCCATTTTCAGATGTCTTGGGTTTTCCCTCTTGCACAGCCACGCTAGTAGCCTACTCAGCCTATCACCTTCTGCATGTGCTCTGGGGGTTTTTGCAATGCAATCGAACTTTGATAGTCTCGCCCAGGCATCCTGCCAGCTACGCCTAATCTCTGCCAATTTCACTTCCCCCTCTCTAGTTCCCTGGGTGGAAGCTTCCATTTGCTTAACTTCCTCCTCCCACTTCTCCAAGTCCTTCCTCAGCATTTTCCTTATGCACCCTGCATTAGCAATAACCTCTCACCTCACCACTACCTTCAATGCCTCCCACATAGTGCTCCATCTATCCACACTACCCACATTCTTCTCTATATATACCCCCAATTTGTGTTTAAGATCCTCTTTGAAGGCCTGGTCCGTGAACGCATCCACAGGCATATGCCACATTGGTATGGGGGGCCTGGGACCCTGCATCTTCCATTCCACAAGCAGTGGTGAGTGGTCGGACACTGACCTCCCCAAGTACTGGGCAGATTCCATTTGTGGCAAGTGGGTTTTGGCTACAAATAGGTAATTGAGTCTGGTATATAGTCAGTGGGGTGGAGAAATAGGAGTAGCCATGGTCTGCAGGGTGCAGCTCCCTCCATACGTCCACCAAGTCTAAATTCTCTATTGTTGCATTTAGTGCCATAGGGGCGGCCCCTGCCCTGCTTTTCGGCAGATCAGACCTATCCAGTTCTAGATCCCTCACTGTGTTGAAGTCCCCCCCCAGATAAAAAAACAATCTCGGTGTGGGGTTATTTTAGCGCATAGTGCGCTGAGGTGCACAGGGATCCCGTGGTTCGGGACGTAAGAGTTGACTATGCATATTTCTGCCCGCTCAATACAACCTCTCAATATTAGGAACCTTCCATTTTCGTCTGCCTCCATCCCCAGTAGCTGGAAGGGTACAGCTGCATTTATCCAGGTAAAAACACCACGTGCGTATTTTGAGTATGCCACCCCGTATTCCTGGTCTCCCCAATGCTCCCTCACCCTGGCCATAGTGTCTTCCGTGAGGTGGGTCTCTTGCAACAGTGCAGCCGATACTTTTTTTCCTATTCAAAAAGGATTTAACCTGGTTCCTATGCAAATAGGTGCCCATCCCCCATACATTCCACGTTAATATCTTAATACTGGGTGCCATGATTGTATAGTGTTGTACCCTACCATTTCCCACATCTCCCCATTGCCCCCTCATTGTGAACACTGCCGTTTCGCTCCATTGTCCCAGCCAGCCCGGTCCATCTGCACTCTTTTTCCCGCAAGCAACCAATCCCTCATTTCCACCATTTCATGTGAAGAACTAAGAACACAACAAACAATTTCAAACAACTGCGCCCAGCTGCTGCCTCACCCCTGCAGCGCTCACGCACACAGTAACCAAAACTAAACATTTGCCTACAGCTGCTGCTATCCTCCTGCAGTGCTCAGGTGCCCCTGCAACGTCTTGACCTATCCGGGCCTTCTTGTGCAGGTCAAATCGCATCAGCAACTAGCCGATGCCAACCGTAGCTTAGGTTAGACCTGTGAGCCGTAGGCAGGTGGTCTGTCGTCTCCCCCGTCGTACTTAACCATATGTCAACCTTTTGGGCTTATTGCCCCTATTATTTAGCACTTCATAGCAGACTTTACCTCAAGATCTTGTCACCTCCATGTTTCTCCCACCCCCCGGGTACCAGTTATCATTTATTTGCCAGCATCTTCTCCTCCGTCTATGTTGTTGTGCTCCAACCACATGGTGGCCGCAGCTGGAGTCTCCAGAAAAATGGGTCGACCTTCATCTATTACGTTTAACCTGGACGGGTACATCAGCATGTACTTCATGTTTAGCTGTCTGAGTCTGGCTTTAATTGGAACAAAAGAGTTTCTGACTCTTTGAATGGCGGGTGTGTAATCAGGGTAGATGGTTATTGTGGAGTTGTTGCGTCATATCACACCCCCTTCCCTCAAGTGTCTCAGTATGACTTCCCTGTCTTGAAAGTTAAGTATCTTCGCGATCATCGGGTGAGGGTGGGATCCCCGTGACGGTCGTTTCTGTAAGGATCTATGGGCTTGTTCCACTGCAAAGCCCTGTGTGAGTTTGCCAGCTGCGACTTCCTGTTGTTGTAGGGTCTCCATAAATTCAGTGGGGTTCGGGCCCTCCAGTCCCTCTGGGATTCCTAGCAGTCGCACGTTGTTGCGTCAGGCGCGCCCTTCTGCGTCCTCGGCGCGCAATTCCAGTTGGGCATTTCTTCTCTCCAACCCCTTTAGTCTCTTCTCCAGGTCCTTCGTTGTGTCGCCAGTTTCTTTTAGCTCCGACTCAACTGTTGTCACTCTCTCTGCCAGATTTTCTCACGTCCTGCCTCATCAGCTGCATATACGCTTTGACCTTTTTTTGTGCCAATAAATGACCGAAGTGCCACAATTGCCACCAACACCTGGTCATCTTTGCTTCCCACTTCAGGCATTTTCGTGTCACCTCGTGGGATTTGGTGGTGTTGCTGAAGGAGTCCATAATCACAGTTGTCCTCTTTCCTTTGGGTGGGGACATGCCCAGGTATTTACCGTTGGATTACGTCGCCTTGCCGCCTTTGCAGTGTCGTGGTATCAGAGCTGTGCTGTAGCAGTTGCAATTAGGGTTGTGGGGGTTGTCCCTTTCTCCCTGCACTGGGTGCGTGGGCACAGAGGTTGGTTGTAGGTTGCCTGTTTTGTTCTTACCACCCTCAGTGTTGTTGTGCTGCCATGCATTCGGGTACAACTCCTGATTGTCATGCACTAGGCGTCCCAGCTGCTCTGTTCGCAGGTTATCAGCCTCCCTGCTCAACCACAGGCTCAGTTACACCCACTACCCCGGCCCCCTTATGAAACATGTGTGCGCCTCAGCTCACTGGCCTTGTAGGCATCTCTCTGATGGTGCCTAGTGTGTTTAGTGGTGTGGAAAGCCTATTTGCAGCGCATCTCCACCAGAGGAGTCTTGTGTGGTGGTTGTTTTGGTGTCTTTATTGGTTGCCCACATCCGTTTGGTACTGGGGGGGCCTGCTCCTCGCTATGCTCTACTTCCCCTTATGCTGGTGCCCCCACGGCCATGATGCACCCTGCAGAAGTGCCCCTCGTCCGTGTTAGGAGTGCCCACGCAGAAGTTCCATAGGGGTCAGTCCCTTTCTCCTGTTTTCGCCCTCCTTGACGCAGCAGCTGTGGTGTCATTCGCTCAGCCCCGATAGTAAGCCTTTTAGCGGTTTCGCTCCGCTTGCAGCTTCATTTGGGGGTGTTATCCTAGCGCTTCTCAAAACTGTGCTCCTCTCGCTGTCATGCACGGGCGCTCACTATTATAGGACCTCTTGCTTATGGTGTATACGGCTAACAGTGCCTCCAGCTATTCCTCCTCTGGTGCTTATTTTCCGTTTACACCGTGGTCCGATTTCAGCATGGTTTCACGCCCCACAGCTAGACTATGTATCAGCAGCCCCTATTACCATTGCCGCTGTGAAGGGGGATAATGTTCACTGGGGGCACTGCGTTTGCCTTGCAAGTTTCCTCGGCTCCACCGAGAGCAATTTGCGCCTTCAAATGGTTGTGTCACCCACCTCAATGTGTCTCTGCTCCCGTCTCTTCGTCAGGCGTCACCCAGCTGCTCTGTCTGCCACCCGCCGTTGTGTTTGGCCGCGGACCGCTGCCTCTTGCAACCCGCGTCCAGTAGTTCCGAGAGTTCCTTATATGCAGCCAGCAGTCTGATCAGGGCGTTTGCATTGTAGTTGGAGTCCATCCTGGCTCGCTCTCAGTTTACAATTGTAGCATAGCTCCTGCGTATGCCAATAGCAGCGGACCCATATGCCCATATATACTCCTTCCGTGGCGTGCCTTGGTTAAGGCCCCTCAGCTGGTGTTTCACTACACTCCAGGGGGGGTCCGTTCCATAGAGAGTCCCCCTAGCATTTCGCACTCCTTCAGTGTGCTGGGCGTTGCAGGGGCTTCCTTCGCCTTCGTTCCACAGTGGCCAGGGTTGCCGCACAGGGGCCGCTCTGGAGCTTGTCTGTGGCGTTAGTGCGTCTCTCGCTGCGCGCTATGCTCTGTTGAGTGTCGGCCAGCTCAGCAACGCTCCACACCACAGAACAGATTAGCAGTGCGTTTCCATTCAGTAGTCTGTCTCCAGACTTCCCACAACGTTGCTGTTGTACGGCAGTCAACGTGTTCTCGGGCCAGAGGTCTGAGCTCCCTCCGCTGCTGTCGAGGTTACACTGCTGATCTCAGCTCCTCCTCCTTCAGCAACCTACCGCAGCATCGTCCGCCATCTTGCCGGCCCAGCGGTCTCAGTTCTCAGCCGTCGTTCTCCATTTAGGAAGTTCTGTTTTTTAGCAGAATTTCATTCCGGGGCTCGGGAATTGCTTCTCACACTCCTGTGTGTGTTCTGTTAACCGCTATTCGTTCGAAAAGTTGTGTTCCAGGATCATGAAGAGGATCTTGACGGGAGCTCAGCTCAGGCGCTCACTCACTTGATGAGCTTAGGCCACGCCCCCCCTTGGATTCATGATTGATACATAATGATTTTGTTTTATTAAATCTATTCTAATTTGTCCCAAAAAACTCCACTTACTTTATTTACAAAAACTGACATTGTCAGCCTACAGTGTGCCTTGTAGTTGACCCCAGATTCCGGTGGACCCCTCCTTTCTGTTAAATACCTTTCATCTTGTAGCCAAGATTAACTCAGGAGTACCTAAACCACACTTAGAATTTATTTTACTAACTGTTATTACCCACCTTGTGAATTTTGGCAATTTGAGAGTGCACCTTTACACCATTTGTTTCCTGTTGCTACACAAGAGTACCTCAGTTGTTGAACCCAATGTTTCCAGTTATGCTTCTCCTCAGATTGAACATTTTCATGATAGAAATATAAAGAATGGAGGGGTTCCTTGCATAACTTCTGTTTTCTACTCTCAGCCTGTAGCATACTCTTCTGTACAGGAACATACTCCAGTCCATAATGCCAAGAGTTCTGATGTTAATAGTTTGCTTAAGGGAAACACAGACCAAGTTGGTAAAAGAAAGAAGGCATCACAGAACCGGCAAGCAGTGAATGACAATGTGCGATCAGTGCTCATCCAGTTTGCTAGTGCATGATCCAGCCCTGATGTTACCATGCCTCCCACTGTGCCTACTGATAGTGATGTACAGTTAATGCAGGACATGCTAAAAGCTAAGCTTGAGGAGTTAAGACAAGAATGTGTTTCTTTACAAGAGGAGCATAAAACCTTGCAGTCTTTACTGAATACACCTCAGACCTTATCCCTTGTTGATGGTGTGAACACTGTTCAGTCCTTGAGTGCAGAGACTTTAGTAGACCATGATATTTGTCATTATGTAAGATCTACTGGGAGTGAAAGTCTTTCTTCTAGCGCAGCACTTAATCAGGGCACAGTTTCTGACATGTGTCCTTCTGTTTGTCAGGGATTCCAGTTAGCTGAAGATGTTCTATGCACTCCTTTACCTAAGATTTCCTGTGTAGCAGCTTGTCACAACTCTGAGCTAACACACATGCAAGTTTCTGATTTCCAAACACAATCCACAAGAGTTGCCTACATAGATTCAGTCACTACAGTAGGCTTAGGCTCTGCTCTTGATCGAGCTTCTGAGACTGAAGTAGATGTTCTAGCTGATGTGGAAAACGATGCAACCGCTGTCCACTCTTCCTTCTGCCAATTTTGGTCACAACGAACAGTCTGAGAAAGTACAGATTCCATTTTCTGGTAAACTCATTCCACAGTATACAGAACCAAAAACCTGGCAGGCGATTCCTGAACTGTTGATTGTTAATCTGCCACTTTCAGAGGCTAAGACAGATGAGTGGACAATTGATGAAATCTTGATTATCACAGACTTTACTATGGTGATACCTCTGGTTCATTTTGACTTCTACAAAGAAAGAGACTTTGCGTCATCCACTAAGGAAAGGGACTGCAATGGTACAGCTCAGTCTTTGGTTACTGGTGCCAAGGAGTCTACTGCCCTAGAGGTGCCTTCCATTCTTGAGCCACCAATGTGTCTGTCGACTTCTGAGACTTCCGGCTGTCCTCCTACAGCCATTCACTCTTCTACGTTCCAGTCCCCAGCTGTGCAGTCATCTTTAGCGCACGTGTCTTCCATCAATTAACCTCTGCCATTTACTCAAGAGCCTCCACCATGCACATGGTCAGTCCCAGAGACTTTGACATGTTTGTCTTCATCTGCCGAGATAGCTCCAGCATGCATGTCTTCAGCCTCAAAGTCCCCTCTGGCATGCCTGTCTTCAGCAACAGCGACTCATCCAGCATATCACTCTTCAGTCAAACCTCCGGCAGTCCATCCTAAGCGCATGTCTTCAGTCCCAGAGCCTACTGCTTGTTTGCCTTCGGTTCATGAGACACTAGTGTTGTGTTTATCCTCGGTGCCAATATCAGAGGTATACCTGTCTACATCGTCAGATCCTGCTGCATTTTCTTCTGCTCCAGAGATTCCTCCTGAATCCCAACTATTTACTGCCAAAGCACTTCCTGCCTGCCCTTCTTATGCTTCAGGAGCACCACCAGAATGCCTGCCTTCTACAGAAGATGATTCTCCCAACTGCTTGACTTCGGCACTAGAGCCTCCCGAATATTCAGCATCAGATTTTGAGACTTTTGCCAGCATGCCTGCAGTTTCCTCACCTCCCGTCGGTCCGCTCTCTCCAGGAAGGCTAACAGACCATCTACCATTGTCTAATCCATGTTGCGCTAGCATGCCTTCATCCTCAAGGATTTATAAGTGTCCACTCCCAGTGACTGAGTTTCCTGTGCCTTCCATCTGTGCTTCAGATCCTGCAAGTCCTTCACGCCTTTCTTCGACTCATGAGTATCTTCCTCACCAGAGGCCTGCCTACGATTCTTCTATACTGCAACCTGATTCTATGCACTCAAGTCCCTCTGCCTTTGCCCACAGGCCATCATTTACATCAGTGCCACCTCCAAAGAAAAAGCACTCCTATCATGGAAAGAAGATGCCTAGTGCAGGTGGCGGGCACCAGAGGACGGCTGTGGGAGGGGGTATACTGTCACGATTCGCTCCCTTCGCTATGGTTACCACAACTTGGGGGCATGCTTTGGGGTTTATTTCCCCACTGGTCATTCCTTCCGAACAATATGCTACAGTGCTGTGGTGAATTGGGAGTGCTAAATCCTTATTTTCCATGCTACTTCCCTTCTGATTCCATTCCAGGTTTTTGGCAGCCAGTATGCTGCTTTAATCAAAAGTCTATGCTTCCCGGAATGCCTGGCCCACTGCTTCATCTCCACTCTTGGAGGACAAGGTTGGGTCGAGGATAAGTAACACATGTGACTGGCAGGTTCCGCAAGCAGTACACCTCAGGTGTATGCTCATTAAGCAGCTGCAAAAAAACTCAATTAGCTTCAGTCCAGCGCTGCTCATTGATGCAGTGTTCCTGTTTGTGACTGGTCCCTTGTTCCTGGTTCTTAGCTTAGTGTCTAGTTCCTAGTTTCTATTTTCTTGTCCCTTTCCCTGGATTTCGAATTTAATGTGCTTATTAGTGATTTCTGCTTCCTGGATTCCCTTTCTGTCTTCCTGTTTTACAGTCAGCACTTCCCAGTGATTTTCTTTTTCTGTGCTGCCGAGTTTGCCTGTGTTCTATATTTCTTTGACTTTACCCTATTCTGCTGTGAAACCTTGATCCTCTAGTCTCTCCCCATTTATAGATTAAGCATTTTGCCTTTTTACCCTGGAAGGGGATGGTGAGGTTTGCCTTTGTAATTTTGTTTTCCCTGCTCCTGTTCCTTTACTCTCTCTTGCTATTCAAGATTGTCCCTTGCACTTTTCCATTTGTTTCCTGTTGATTATTAGGTCTGGTGTGCTGTTGTAGCTAGCTCCTGTGTGAATACCTATGTGTATATGACATCAGCGTTAATGAGCGAATGAAAAGACATTACCAAAAAACGCTCATTAAAGACTTACCTGATTTCTACAAGGATTTCACCTCTCATCTCGGGTCGGTGCCTGTTCCCCGGCATCCGTACCCCGGCCCCTATGGGGAAAAAGACACTAGCATTAGTACATTAATGCATGGACACAAGGGGAACCTCTTATCAAAAAACTTATCTGGAAGCCAAGCAAGTTTGGTTCTCACCAATCCGAAAATCCAGTGAAGTAACTGGATACCAACGCGCCCTTGCATCAGAAGCAGGATGGAGAGCTCGTCCTTCCAGACCCTAAGGCGAGACGCTACGGGGAATCACAGAAGGGTTTCGAGGAGGGTGAGAGGGGAAAGTGGGAGGCCGATTGCATTACCCCGCAGACAGTTAATCCCCTATTTTCGCCTACAGAAGGATACTTCTGCGAGCCAGACAAGCCAGATTTGGGGGCCCGGTCCAGTCCGTCTTCCGAACCCTGCGCATCACCTTAGAAGAGGTCACAGCAGCGCGAACCAGGCCAGCGCCTCCGTGGGAGTCAGGTGAGCGTTACAGAACGCGAAGCCTTCCTACAAATTCCCACCCAGGCGCTATGGAAAGTTCTGAGACTGATCGGTTGGCCCAATTACTGGGGGAATTACGGGCCGAAGTACATGCCGCTCGTCAAGAGACTAATGCCCTCAGGAGGGAATTAATAATATCCAAGGAAAGAACTGATGACCTGGCCAGACAGCTTTTGCAAGGTCAAGCTGGGCAAACTCCTCTACCCGGTTCCGGAGGGAACCCCCTTCCTGTGGTTTCCAGTAACCCTGTGCAGATTAATCTACCTGGAAACATGCCGCTGGCCCCACCCGAACGCTTTGCTGGGGACGCCAAACGATTCGCTGTATTCATGAATCAGTGTCGTTTGCACTTCCTATGCAGACCTTGGGCCTTCCCTAATGATCAGACCAAGGTAGCCTTTGTATTGTCATATCTCAGCGGCTGCGCTGCCGATTGGTCAGTTCCACTGGTTGCTCAAGATGACCCGATTCTCCGTGATTTTCAAGGGTTTCAAGCAAGCATGGAAAGGTTATTTGCTCGACACTCTCAGGGGCAGGCTATGGATGACGAACTTCTATCCCTGCGACAGGGCAATCAGGACCTCCTATCCTATATTGCAACCTTTAATAGACTAATTGTGGAAACGGGATGGCCAGAGGATAAAAGAGTCACGTTGTTTTATCGATGCCTACGCGGAGAACTTAAAGATGTCTTGGCCCAAGTTGTAAATCCGCCCCAAGAATGCACAGAGTATATAGACTTAGTGGTCCAATTGGATCACAGACTTCAAAACAGAAAAGCAGATCGGTCCAGGTTTGAGACCCGGGTGTTGGTCAAGACCCATGCTAATCCCAAGGAAGTTGATGTCTCTGAGCCTATGCAAATTGGAGGGGTTAAAGGACCCTTAACTCAAAAGGACCGAGAAAGGAGGCAGCAGTTAAAATTATGTCTTTATTGTGGGAATTCTGGACACTTTCTACGAGATTGCCCGGCAAAACCGCCCCGAAAGGCGGTAGGAGCCGCTGATAAAAACCATGAAGACTCTGTTTCGGGAAATGACTCTGCCCGACAAGCGTAGGGGTCCGATTGCCGAGCTTGAAAACTAATTCTCAGACCTCGCATTTCATTGTGCCAATGGTTCTCGTAGATCCAGAACAGCCTAAGCGGTTGCATGCAATAAAGGCATACATCGATAGTGGGGATATTGGAAACTATGTGGATCGTGAATTGGTCTCTAGGATTAACCTCCCTCTCCGTCCTAAAACCAGCAAAGATGTCATCACCACAGTCGATGGAACTGAAATTGCCTCTGGACCGGTAACACATTCCACTACTGAGGTGACTCTTATTGGTCCCGACGGCCATCGGGAGGGTGTTGTGTTTGATGTAATCAAGGCTCCACAGTTTCAGGTTATCCTTGGAATCCCTTGGTTAGAGACACATAATCCTCGAATTGTTTGGCGAGCTAAGAGAATAACCTTCCCGGTGTCATGATCTCTGCTTCCAAAAGGTCAGGGTTTTCCCAACTCCCTTGGAAGCAGATCCATAACCCAGGTTCCGAGTGCCAACCAGTCCCAATTGGGACCTTTTGGACCCAGTCCTGGCGCCAGTGGCACCAGGCTCATAAATATGCCCAGTCCCAGCGCTGGAAGCGCCGGGCTCATAATGCTTGGGTGGACTTACCTGCAGCAGACCATGCTGCTTACTTGCCTGCCAGTTGAGTCTCTGATCCTCTTCTGTTTTTGAACTACTTTTCCTGTTGGGTGGGGCAGGAGCCACTCCCTAGATTCAGAACACTGGAACTCTTCTGGAAAGCAGGAACTCTTTTCTTAGGCGTGGCTGTGGAAGGAGACACCTAAGCACTACAGGAGGCTATTTAAACCACACCCGATGGATGAATCTTGCTTTGCGTTATTCTGCATCCTCAGCAGCAGAACGCTCATCGTGTCTTCTGCATCTGATCCTGGGCCTAAGGAAAAAGGCTTACCATTCTGAATCCAGTCTTCAGCAACACCTATAAAGACAAGAAAGAACAGGTTAGCATTACGGTCTTCAGTGACAGCTCTTCACTTACCTGGTCCATCGGCTGTCACCAACGCCTCGCGCTGCATTCCGGCATCTGAAAGACAAAGGCTTACCTACTCTTCGTGCGCTCCGGTGGTCTTCACACTGCATTCCGGCATCTGAAAGACAAAAGCTTACCAACTCTTCGCACGCTCCGGAGGCCTTCGGCGCTGCATCCCGCATCTGAAAGACAAAACGAGGTGCGTTTAAAGACATTGGGGAACTTTAATACTCACGTGCCATTACTCCTTTCCACATCTAACCCAGTGGGTATTCCGGCACCCTGCAGCCGCCCCGAACTTGTACCTGCAAAATAAAAAGACAGTTAGAGTGCATCGTGAAGCAGGCAACTAGCGCTTACTTACGTGCTTCCAGGCGCTTCTATTCATCACACATACTCCATCTTCAACTCACTTCAGCCCGCCATCCACCATCGCCGGAACCCTGCAAAACAAGAGACATCATTACTAAAGACTTTAAAGACATTAGAATTACTCAAAACTTACCGTTCGTGCAGTAAACGACGGACAGCAGTCCTCTGAAGTCAAGAGGCCTGCTCCCCTTATCCAGTGAAGAAACTGGTTACAGCACCCTGCCTCGAGGCATATGGAGAGCACGGCGTTCACTTACCTAATGTGAGAGCGTTAACCTTTGGGGTTCTACAGGAGAAGAGAAAGGGAAGAAGAGAGAGACATTCAATAACCCAGTTCATTAATCCCACATTTTCTATCTGCAGACATCTTACCCTTCGAGCCAGACATACAGTGCACAGAGGTCCAGCCCAAAGAGCCAGCCGTGTGTTACACATTACCTTTGAAGATACGGTATACGCCCAGTCAAGACCGGCGCCTCTACGGGAATCAGGTGAGCGTTACACCCGGATTGTACACAAACCTGCTACCTAGAAAACCTGAAGATTAATCTAGCATCTGTAGCCTCTGCCTCCATGCAACTACCTCCGGAATACCAAGACTTTCAGGACGTCTTCCAAAAGGAACAGGCTAACACGTTACCTCCTCACAGATCGCACAATTGCCAAATCGATCTGGTGCCCGGGGCACAACCCCCTTGTAGCAGGATTTATGCCCTTACCGAACCTGAGAACCTGCATTTGAGACAATATTTGGATCAATACCTAGCTAATGGTTTTATTCGCCCGTCAAAGTCCCCGGCATCCTCGGCTTTGTTCTTCGTGCCCAAAACAGAAGGCGACCTTAGAACTTGTATCGATTACCGCGCATTGAACCAGATAACGGTTAAAAACCGTTATCCTCTGCCTCTGATCCCTGAACTCCTTGACCAGGTGAAGGACGCTTGCATATACACCAAGTTAGATCTCCGGGGGGCTTGTCATCTGGTACGAGTTAAAGAAGGCGACGAATGGAAACCTGCCTTCCGTACTAAATACGGATTATTCGAGTACCAGGTGATGCCTTTCGGATTGTGTAACGCGCCGGCTGCCTTCCAATACTTCATGAATGATGTCCTTCGGGAACTCATCGATGTTTGTGCTGTCGTATATATCGATGACATTCTGGTGTACTCCTCTTCGGAAACTGATCACAGAAAACAAGTCAGGGCAGTACTTGAAAAACTGCGCCAACACAAACTATTTGCTAAATTGGAGAAATGTGTTTTCCATACCAAAGAAGTCGAGTTTCTAGGTTTCATCCTGACACCCAAAGGAGTCCGAATGGACTCAAGAAAAGTGGATGCCATCCTCAAATGGCCATCACCTAGCTCTGTAAAAGGGGTTCAAAGTATGCTCGGCTTTGCCAATTTCTATCGCAGGTTTATCCCGGAATTTTCACGCGTGGTACAACCCATTACTGCACTCTTGAGGAAAAATAAACGTTTTGAATGGTCTGAAGAAGCCGAGCAGGCCTTTCAGGATTTAAAAGCTAAGTTTACCTCCGCACCTATATTGAAACACCCGCGTCCAGATCTCCCTTATGTCGTCGAGACTGACGCATCCAGCCTAGCCATGGGAGCTGTCCTATCCCAAAGAGATCCCGAAACCAACCAACTGCATCCCGTAGCATTTTGGTCCAGAAAATTCTCGGCACCCGAGCTTAATTATGCAATCACTGACAAAGAACTGTTAGCCATTAAGTCCGCTTTTAAAGCCTGGCGGCATTATCTGCTTGGCGCTTGACATACCATCACAGTGATCACTGATCACCGGAATTTACAGTATTTGAAAACCGCCAAGGCTCAGTCATCACGGCAGCTCCGATGGGCTTTGTTCTTCGCTGAATTTGATTTCGTGATTACCTATCGTCATGGCTGCAAGAATGGCAAAGCAGACGCCTTATCCCGAATTGGAATGGGAGAATCTTATACAAACTCAGAACCAGTACCAATAATTCCCGAACAGAGGATTCTAGGCATGACTTCGTTACAGACGCTAGAAGACATTCAAGCCAGAGTGAAACAACTCCTGGACCCTACAACCTTACAGGATTGGATACAAAAGGGATCAGACTTTACCATAGAGAATGGTTTACCTTATTTCCAAGGACGCTTATTCCTGCCACATAAGGAATTGCACAAACTAGTTATTTCCGGCTATCATGATACATTAATAGAGGGACACCCCGGTATTGCCAAGAGAGAGGAAAAGGTGAAACGACAATTTTGGTGGCCCTCTTGGCGAAAAGATGTTAAATCTTTTGTGATGTCCTGTGGTGTTTGCGCCCAAAATAAAAGTCAAAAGAGAAGACCAGCCAGTCTCCTTCAACCTCTAGACATACCGCCAGCACCCTGGCACACCCTATCAATGGATTTTATTACAGACCTGCCTCCTTGTTCGGGGTACAATACTATTCTGGTAATTGTGGATTTGTTTTCCAAAATGGCCCACTTTATTCCTTTGAAAGGTTTACCTTCAGCTTCTGTCCTAGCCAAAGAATTCCTCGAAAATATTGTTCGGCTACATGGATTCCCATCTATACTAATCTCTGACTGGGGAAGCCAATTCATTTCCCACTTCTGGCGCAAATGTTGTCAAATGGCGCAGATCGACGTAAGATTATCGACCAGTCACCACCCTCAGACCGATGGTCAGACCGAGAGGACAAATCAGACCCTTGAACAGTACTTACAGTGTATGTTACAGCAATCTGAAAGCAACTGGAAAGACATTCTTTGGATAGCCGAATACGCATATAATAATTCGGTACACTCTGGAACTGGCCACAGTCCTTTTTATACTTTGTTTGGGCATCACCCTCGAACCTCAAACCTTGACTCACCTCAGAACCTCAGAATGCCTGCAGTAGAACATCTGCTTTCTACAATTACCCAAGCCTTCAAAGGGGCAACTACGCATTTACAACAAGCCAAGCGAAAATACAAGGAGAATGCTGATCTACATCGGAGTGAAGCACCTCCGTATCAGATTGGGGATCAAGTGTGGTTAGCTACCAGACATTTACCACTCAAAGGGCCTCGAACTTTTAACCCAAAATATCTGGGACCTTATTCTATTACGGCAATAATTAACCCAGTGGCTGCTAAGCTTGATTTACCAGCTAGTATGCAAATTCACCCTGTTTTTCATGTGTCACTTCTGAAACCAGTGGTACCCGGAACCCGACTACTCAAACCTCCAGAACCTATTCTAATAGATGGGGAGCCCGAATTCGAAGTGAAGAACATTTTAGACTCAAAAATGTTTAGGTCAAAACTGTTCTACCTAATTGATTGGAAGGGGTACGGACCTCAGGAGAGGTCGTGGGAACCCAGCGACCATGTGCATGCACCTCGATTAGTCAGGAAATTCCACCGACTCTTCCCAGACAAACCAAAAGCCCCGGAGGGAACAACCTTGGGGGGGAGTGCTGTCATGATGCCCGCTCCCGGGGAGCCGGTTCAAGCCCTGCGTCCCCGAAAGTGGACATCCAGTCCCCAAGGAAGGACCCAGCAACCCCATATAGGGGCACTTTGGACAGTGTCCTGGCGCCAAAGGCGCCAGGCTCATTATGGGAGTGTTTGGGTGCACTTACCTGATGCAGACCATGCTGCAGGATCCCGGCCTCCTTGAGGCCTGAAAGGAACTACTTTACCTGTGGAACTAATTTACCATCCGGGCGTGGTCGGGGAAGGATACATACCTGATTGTAGGAGGGATACATACCTGGAACTTCTTCCAAGACTATTTAAACCCCACCCGAACAGCCACACGTGCTTCGCGTTGTTCTGCATCTAGCAGCTGGACGCTCACCGTGTCTGCTCCTGCATCCTGACTTCTGCCACGCCTACCAGCATCCTGGATCACCTGCAAAGGAAGGGAAGAAGAGAGCAGAAGAAGGAAAAGCCCTTACCTGCTAAATTCGCATCCCGGAGACATCTCGCCGACAATCCTGAAAAGGAAGACTTTTATTTAAAAGCTCATCGCGTCGATCGCTGCAGCGCCGCATTCCACTCACCTTTACAGGGCGCCTCCATGATCAGCAGCGATCATCCGGATTCGCTGTCCCGCCCCAGCGCCTAGGGAGAAAAAGACAAGAACAAAAGGTGAGAGAGAGAAGGGAATAAGGAAAGCTAAATCTCCATGTTTAGACTTAACTGTTGATTCATTCCCTCTTCATTTCGGGCCCGCGCCGCATCCTGGCATTCCCGGACCCCGGCCCATAAGGGGAAAAAGAGACATCAGCGTTAATGAGCGAATGAAAAGACATTATCAAAAAACGCTCATTAAAGACTTACCTGATTTCTACAAGGATTTCACCTCTCATCTTGGGTCGGTGCCTGTTCCCCGGCATTCCGTACCCCGGCCCCTACGGGGAAAAAGACACTAGCATTAGTACATTAATGCATGGACACAAGGGGAACCTCTTATCAAAAAACTTACCTGGAAGCCAAGCAAGTTTGGTTCTCACCAATCCGAAAATCCAGTGAAGTAACTGGATACCAACGCGCCCCTGCATCAGAAACAGGATGGAGAGCTCGTCCTTCCAGACCCTAAGGTGAGACGCTACGGGGAATCACAGAAGGGTTTCGAGGAGGGCGAGAGGGGAAAGTGGGAGGCCGATTGCATTACCCTGCAGACAGTTAATCCCCTATTTTCGCCTACAGAAGGATACTTCTGCGAGCCAGACAAGCCAGATTTGGGAGCCCAGTCCAGTCCGTCTTCCGAACCCTGCGCATCACCTTAGAAGAGGTCACAGCAGCGCGAACCAGGCCAGCGCCTCCATGGGAGTCAGGTGAGCGTTACATGAATTACAATGTGCAAATGTGCAATCAGTGCACATCCAGATTGCTAGTGCATGATCCAGCCCTGATGTTACCATGCCTCCCACTGTGCCTACTGATAGTGATGTACAGTTAATGCAGGACATGCTAAAAGTTAAGCGTGAGGAGTTAAGACAAAAATGTGTTTCTTTACAAGAGGAGAATAAAAACTTGCAGTCTTTACTGAATACACCTCGGACGTTATCCCTTATTGATGATGTGAACACTGTTCAGTGTCCTGAGTGCAGAGACTTTAGTAGACTATGATATTTGTCAATATGTAAGACCTACTGGGAGTGAAAGTCTTTCTTCTAGCGCAGCAATTAATCAGGGCAGTTTCTGACATGTGTCCTTCTGTCTGTGAGGGATTCCAGTTAGCTGAAGATTTTCTATGTACTCCTTTACCTAAGATTTCCTGTGTAGCAGCTTGTCACAACCCTTAGCTAACACACATGCAAGTTTCTGATTTCCAAACACAATCCACAAGAGTGGCCTACATAGACTAAGGGCCTCATTACACAGTAGGTGGTAAACCATGGTGCTATTAGCGCCATGGTTCATGCTGGTAATTTACCGGTACCGCCTTGGAGGAAAGGGGAATTACCGCCCTATTCCAAGGTTGGGAGCGCGGTAATTCCTCATTCCTCCATTGCCCTTCCCCATTCCCATTTTTGCCCAATAGGGCATAATGGGAATGGGGAAGGCGCTAAATACGGTACCACAAATTGCGGTACCATAATTAGCACCCCGGTCCCTTTGCGGGTTCGTTTTTTAACACCTGCAAAAAGCAGGCGTTAAATTCCCCAACCCGCAAAGGGACCTCGTAGTAAGGCGGTAAGGGTTTCCCGGTACCGGTAAAATACCGGTACCGGTAAACCCTCACCGCCTACCGTGTAATGAGGCCCTTAGTCACTACATTAGGCTTAGGCTCTGCTCTTGATCCAGCTGCTGAGACTGAAGTAGATGTTCTAGCTGATGTGGAAAACAATGCTACCTCTGTGTTCACTCTTCCTTCTGCCAATTTTGGTCACAACGAACAGTCAGAGAAAGTACAGATTCCATCTTCTGATGAACTTGTTCCACAGCATACACAACCAAAAACCCGGCAGGCTATTTCTGAACTGTTGATTATTAATCTGCCACTTTCAGAGGCTAAAACAGATGAGTGGACAATTGACAAAATCTTGATTAACAGAGACTTTACTATGGTGATTCCTCTGGTTCATTTTGACTTCTACAAAGAAAGAGACTCTGTGTCATCCACTAAGGAAAGGGACTGCAAAGGCACAGCTCAGTCTTTGGTTACTGGTGCCAAGGAGTCTACTGCCCTAGAGGTGCCTTCCATTCCTGAGCCACCAACATGTCTGTCGACTTCTAAGACTTCCGTCTGTCCTCCTACAGCCATTGACTCTTCTACGTCCCAGTCCCCAGCTCTGCAGTCATCAAGTGTCTTCAATTAATGAACTTATGGTATGTGTACCAATTATTCAAGAGCCTCTACCATGTACGTGGTCAGTCCCAGAGACTGTTTGACATGTTTGTCTTCAGCTGCCGAGATAGCTCCAGCATGCATGTCTTCAGCCTCAAAGTCCCCTCTGGCATTCCTGTCTTCAGCTACAGCGACTCATCCAGCATATCACTCTTCACTCATAGAGCCTCTGGCAGTCGGTCCTAAGCGCATTTCTTTAGTCCCAGAGCCTACTGCTTGTTTGCTTCAGTTCATGATACACCAGTGTCCTGCTTCTCCAGCATGGGGTCTGGCATGGATTCACATGCTCATGAATATTCCCCGTCGTCAGGCTGGGAATCCTCGGTAAAGAAAAAACCAGTATCAGTTTCGTTTCTGATCTGTCTTTCGTAGTAATAACCAATCACTGATCTCTGCGTCATACTGACCACAGCCAATGACTGCCCTCTACCTAAGCCCCGCCTCTGGCAGCCATCTTCAGATTTTTACCGCACGTTCATGTGTTGGGATCCTCGTGCTATTGCTCTCGAGCGTTAGTGCTATTTTTTTCACGTTTCTTCTCAAAAACTTCATTTTTTCGGTCAAAAGAGCCTCAAGCTCCACCGACTCTCCATCCGATCAACGGGGACCCGTGTCGGATTCGTCTGCGCCCCTCAAGGGTGAAGATTTCGTCGAGCTACGCTTTTGGAGGACTCCAGAAGTTTCTCAGGCCCGGTCATGGCCCAGGAGAAGGGAAGCTCGACGTCCGGAAAGCTGTTCAGGGTCTGCCCTGGATGCCAGCTGCAGAACGTCTTCAAGGAGGACGAACACTCTTTTTGTCTTTACTGCCTACATGAGGACAAGACGCACGTGGAGAAGGACTGTGCGTTTTGCGGCAACATGTCGGAGCGGACCATGAAGGACCGCCATCAATGTCTCGCCAACTGGCTAGAAGGGAAGAGCCCGTCAGGCGAGAAGAAGAGGAAGAAATCCGAGCGGTCTTCTAAGACCTTTGAGGACGCCCCGGCGACGGGGGTCCAACATAAGGCCAAGCACCGCGAGTCCGCTGGCACCGGGAGCGCCGAACGGTCGGGCTCTACGGGCGCCAGGCAGGGCGCACCCTCCCCGGCACCATCAACCACGAGCCAACGCTCTGGGTCGAGTAAGAGGAAGGCCGAGCACCCGGCGAAGCTCCTGGAGAGGCCCCGGTCGAGCTTGAAGGCGGAGGGGGAGCGAGGCAGTGTCCCCCCCCTCAAGGATAAGGCGGTGAGCGCACCTAAGGTGGTGAAGGCCTTAATCCATCCGGCCAAGCCCTCTATCGAAACTGTCGCCGCGGCCCTGGCTCAGCCTGTGGAGGCTACACCAGTGGTGGCGACCTCGGGGCTCAGAGTCTCCCTGCCACCTCGGAGGGAGTCCTCTTTTGTGCCCATCGATAGGACCCCCGTGAAATCCCCCGTGGGGAAGAAAAAGGGGGGGCAGGGTGTTGTCGTAGATTCGGCCTCAACCTCGGAGGAGGAGCTGGTCGAGGTCTTAAGCCACGGCCTCGGCGTGGAAGAAGACCGGCCCGTCGGGATGGATCCCGACGCAGGTGACGACGACATCGTCGAGGGTACCGACGTGGCCCCTGATCGCCCGTCGGATTCCCCTCTGCCAGCGCCGCGAGACAACTCGGCGGCCATTTTGTTGGCTATACAGTCCTTATGCTCAGAGATAAGGACGAGACTACCGTTGCCGACGGAACCTCTCCCGTCGGGGGACCCAGAACCGGGACCTTCTGGTGTTCCCCCTACCAAGAAAAGAAGGATCCACCCTCCACCTCCTTTTCAGCCGTCGCGCCCCTTCCAGCCCTCCTCCCCGTCCACCCGAGGGGATGATACGGGGACTGACACGGCAGCGACGGGTACGGACGACGAGGTATACGACGAGGATGTACCGTCGTCGCCTCCCACCAGGGCTTCTCCGCCCGACGAGATTGGATCGTTCCACTCCATGATCACCAGGGCATCCAAGCTTTTCCAACTCTGCCCTGAGGAGAAGAAGAAGGAAGGTTTCCTTTATCAGCGGCGCGAGGCCAAGAGGAAGACGGTCCTTGCAGTGCCTCTATTGGACGACATTTGGGATGAGGGCCTCACCCTCCTCAAGAACCCTTCCACGACGCCAGCTAGAAGAGACCGGTACGAGAAGAAGTACCGGGTCCCGGACACGGCCCCCCTGTGCCTCCGGGCGCTGCCTACCCCGGACTCCGTCGTCTCCGCGGCGGCCAGGAAGAAAGCGGGGGAGGGTGCGGCCCCACATCGACTTCCCCACCGGACGGCGAGGGAAAGAAATTGGACGCTATGGGACGCAGAGTCATCTCGTCTGCAGCGACGACGATTAAAGCGGCCAACGCCTTGGCTATCGTGGCCCGCTACGACAGGGAGCTCTGGTAAAAACTGGCTCCCCTGCTGGACTTCTTGCCGGACGACAAGAGGGCAGAGGCCCTGGAGATCCTGCAGGAAGGTGAGGTGGCTTCGGACCACGCCATTACCGTTGCGACGGACATCGCCGACACTGGGTTACGCCAGTTGGGCAACGGCGTTTGCCTTAGGCGGCGTGGATGGCTCAAGGCTACGGACTTCCGTCAAGACGTTCAGACCAGAGTCCTGGACATGCCCTTCGATGGGAACAACCTGTTTGGGAAAACAGTAGACGATTCCCTTCAGGCCATTAAAGCGGACACCGAGACGGCCCGGGCCCTTGGAGTTCTACAACAACGACGGACGCCCTTTCGGAGCAGCGGAGGCAAGGGCGCCTCCAAAGGTTCCGGCGGCGGTTTCTCCACCTACCGTCAAGCGGCCCGCTCGTCGTCTCAGGAGGCCTACAGAGGACGAGGCAAGTCTGGCGGACCCCGCCGTCGTCGCCAAGGAGGTCAAGGCGGCAAAGCCTCGTCGAAGCAGGATTGAACCGGCCGTGGGGTCGGGCCCCCACCGAAGCACCCCGTGGGAGGCCGGCTGGCGAGCTTCGTCAGCGTGTGGGAGTCCATCTCCACCGACCGTTGGGTGCTGGACACCTTGGACCGGGGCCATGCGCTAGAGTTTCAAAGAAGGTGTCCGCGTGTCCCCCCCCGTGGCCAGGAAAGAACTTCACGTCCCTCAACTTCTCCTGGAGGTAAAGGCGATGCTCAGGAAGGGCGCCATCGAACTCGTCCCAAAGAGGCTTCGGGGCTCCGGAGTTTACTCGAGATACTTCCTCGTGAAGAAGAAGACGGGGGGATGGCACCCCATCCTGGACCTGCGACGTCTGAACAAGTTCATCAAGGCGCAGAAGTTCCAGATGGTCACCCTCCAGCACGTCCTGGGTCAGCTGGAGGAAGGAGACCTCCTGTCGTCGTTGGATTTGGAGGATGCCTACTTCCATATTCCCATCCTAAAGGGGCACCGAAAATTCCTCAGGTTTGTGGTCCAAGGGCGTCATTACCAGTTCAAAGCCCTCCCCTTCGGACTACGGTCGGCACCCAGGGTGTTCACCAAGTGCCTTGCACCGGTGGCGGCGCAGCTGCGCCGCGAGGGGATCCACGTCTACCCCTACCTGGACGACTGGCTCATCCGAGCCAAGACGAGGGAGCTCGCCGTGGTTCACACGGCAAGGACCGTCCAACTTCTCACGGACCTGGGATTCTCCGTGAACTACGCCAAATCCCACCTGGTACCCGCGCAAGACGCTCTGTTTCTGGGAGCAAGGCTCAACACAGTGTCCCTTCTGGCCTCCCCGTCGGAGGAGAGGACCAGGACCATCCTGGGCAAGCTGCAGCGGATGTTGGTGGCCGACGCGGCCAAGGTGAGGTCCATCAAGTCCCTCCTCGGAATGATGTCTTCCTGCATCTACCTCATTCCCATGTGCAGGCTCCGGATGCGCCCGTTGCAGGAGTTCCTGGACGCGCGCTGGAATCAAACGACGGGCAGCTTCGAGGAAAGGATCACACTCGACGAGAGTTTCCGACGAGCGATCCGGTGGTGGGGCACCCGCGCGCATCTGATGGCGGGCATGGACTTCCAGACCCCAGCCCACCAGGAGACAGTGACCACGGATGCCTCCCTGGAAGGGTGGGGAGCGCACACCGAAAATCTGCACGCAAGAGGCCTTTGGCTCCCGACGGAGAAATCCCTACATATCAACGTCCTGGAGCTCCGTGCAGTGTTTTGGGCCCTCAGGTCCTTCCTTCCGTCCCTCAAGGGCAAGGTGGTGAGGATCTTCACCGATAACACCACCACCATGTTTTACATCAGGAAACAGGGCGGAACCAGGTCCCCAGCACTGTCCAAGGAGGCGCAGGACCTGTGGCATTGGGCCGTCGCTCAAAGGATATTTCTGGTGCCGTTTCATCTGGCAGGGATAAAAAACACCATCGCCGACTCACTCAGCAGGGAGCTGCGCTCGTGCCACGAATGGGAGCTACGGCAGGATCTAGTGGATCGCCTCTTCCGACGGTGGGGCACACCCCAGATCGACCTGTTTGCGACGGCGACGAACTCCAAGTGCCTGAGGTTCGCCAGCAGGTTTCCCCAGGCGAGGAGCATGGGCAATGCTTTCTCGTTCCCCTGGGAGGGCCTGTTCCTCTACGCGTTCCCTCCTTTGCCACTGCTAATCCGGCTCGTCAACCAGCTCAAGAGGTCACGGTGCAGGATGATCCTCGTCGCACCTGCGTGGCCGAGGCAGATATGGTTCCCGGACCTTCTGGACTTGTCAGCGTCCCCGCCAATCAAGCTGCCGGTGGACGCGGATCTACTCTCCAGGGAAGGAGGCGCCATCCTCCACCACGACCCAAAATCGCTGAACTTGCAGGCCTGGCTCCTGCAGCGCTAGAGTTTGGAGGATACGACATACCGGCCGACTGCAGAGAGGTTCTTGCAAAGGCCAGGGCGTCCTCGACTCTTAAATGCTACGGACACAAATGGAAGAGGTTCTCTGTCTGGTGCCACACACAGAAGATTAACCCTCTACGGATTACGGCTCCCCAAGTACTGCCGTACCTGCTGACGCTGGCCAAAGCTGGACTGGCACACGCGTCCATCAAGATTCATCTTGCTGCGATCTGCCGATACACCAGAACCACGGGGCGGACGTCCTTGTGGTCTCATCGTCTGGTGAAAGAGTTCATGAAGGGACTGTTCAGATCGTTCCCGCCGGTGAAGGCTCCGGCCCCGGCGTGGGAGCTCAACGTGGTGCTGACCAAGCTCATGGGACCTCCGTTCGAGCCTCTACACTCGGCTCCGTTGAAGTTTCTGTCGTGGAAAACAGCGTTTCTTGTGGCCATCACCTCCGCACGACGAGTGGGAGAGATCCAGGCCCTTTCCTGCAAGGCCCCGTACTTGACTTTTCACGACACGAGGGTAGTGCTCAGGACGCACCCCTCCTTCATGCCCAAGGTACCGTCGGACTTCCATCTCAACAAACCCTTGGTGTTGCCTGTGTTCTTCCCGTCGCCTTCGTCGCCGGCTGAGAGGACTTTGCACTAGCTGGATGTGGCTAGAGCGCTGAAGTTCTACGTAGACCGCACGAAGTGTTTTCGGAAGACGTCACAACTCTTTGTGAACTTTGGACCTGTCAATCAGGGGAAGGCTCTCTCGAAGGCTTCCATTTCCAGATGGCTCTCCGGCTGTATCATGTACTGTCACCGGTTGGCAAACCGACCGCTGCGTCCGAGAGCCCATTCCACCAGAGCGATCGCAGCTACCACGGCGTTCCTATCTGGTGTGCCCCTGCTGGACATATGCAGGGCTGCTACGTGGAGGTCGACGCACACCTTCACGAAATTCTACTGCGTCGACCGGGATTCCAGGGAGGAGTCCAGGGTCGGCCAAGCAGTGCTGCGCAACCTGTTCGCCTGAGGTGAGCCTGGTGAGGAGGTAAGATGCTTAATGTTGAGTTTGATGTAATGCTTAATGTTGAGCCTTTGCCACCTCCTGTGGTTGTGCATGTGTGTACTGCTATGTATTCTTTATTCATGAGCATGTGAATCCATGCCAGACCCCATGCTGGAGAAGGAACAAGTTACTTACCTGTAACTGTTGTTCTCCAGCATGGGTCTGGCATGGATTCACATGCGAACCCTCCCGCCTACCCCTCTGCGGCTCTTCACTTGGTCATACTGCCACTTCACGTGCTTCCAAATCTGAAGATGGCTGCCAGAGGCGGGGCTTAGGTAGAGGGCAGTCATTGGCTGTGGTCAGTATGACGCAGAGATCAGTGATTGGTTATTACTACGAAAGACAGATCAGAAACGAAACTGATACTGGTTTTTTCTTTACCGAGGATTCCCAGCCTGACAACGGGGAATATTCATGAGCATGTGAATCCATGCCAGACCCCTGCTGGAGAACAACAGTTACAGGTAAGTAACTTGTTCCTTATCCTCTGTGCCAATATCAGAGGTATACCTATCTACATCGTCAGATCTTGCTGCATTTTCTTCTACTCCAGAGATTCCTCCTGAATGCCAACCATTTACTGCCGAAGAACTTCCAGCCTGCCCTTCAAATGCTTCAGGGGGACCACCAGAATGCCTGCCATCTGCAAAAGATGATTCTCCCAACTGCTTGACTTCAGCACCAGAGCCTCCCAAATATTCAGCATCAGATTTTGAGACAATTGCCAGCATGCCTGCAATTTCCTCACCTCCCGCCTGTCTGCTCTCGGCAGAAAGGCTAACCGATCATCTACCATTGTCTAATCCATATTGCACTAGCCTGCCTTCATCCTCGAGGACTTATAAGTGTCCGCTCCTAGTGACTAAGTTTCCTGTGCCTTCCAACTATGCTTCAAATCCTGCAAGTACTTCACGCCTTTCTTTGACTCATGAGTACGAACCCGAAGGCCCTTTAAGATGAGGTAACAGTATCTGAGATGGATGGGTGGGGATGCAGATCTTACTCATACATCAATAATCAGACCAACCCAGGAAGTTGGTAAAACATGACTGTTTTATTTTCAATTGTCTAAAACAGGGAGTACAATGGACATCATCGACCTCGCACAAGCAGTCACAAACATTTTTTCTTTCTTTTCTTTTTTAAATTATTTTTTTATTTGCATTTGGTTTTATCAAAACCTTTACAAAATATATTTTTTGTTAGTTTTAAATTTACAGAGTTAAATGCATTCAGATTAAAATTAATATTCTACTATACTACATTCCATATAAAAAAATAAAATCAAGTTTTACATAACCTTTAGAGACAAAGATGTCACCCGTGTCCTCTAACAATATGTACAAATGAGCAATTATACATTATCATGTCATACCGCAAAATTTGTATAACCTAGTCAAGAAGTTTAACACTGCAGATTTTCCATTTTCAAATTCGCAATTGATCTTCTATGTCAACATTCTTAAAGGGATGAAAGTGTATCAACCCCCTCTCCTGAACCACAGAAGCTGAATAGATCGACCCTCCCACCGTGGTTGGCACGGCACTTGGATACTAATAACACAGGTAACCACGTGGCAGCCAATGGGGGGAAGACGGAGTTAGGGAAAGGGTGTGAACTGATAAAGGAAAGATGCGGAAGAGAAAATATGCAAATATATACCTATCTAACAATACAGATCTAAAGACAACTTGTACTCTTAAACTTGTAATCCTGAACATGACCTCATAAACCCTGTATAATCCTACTGCAACCTATTCCTGACACCAAGCATATTCCTTGCATTTTAAAATTTTACTTGCGCAACATAAAGCCTAGACATGAATGCACATACAATAAATGAGTTAGATGCCACAAACATAACTGAAACCAGCATTATAACCACAAACTTAGGGTGTTAATATTCAGGACCTGGTTTTAGCGCAAGCAGTATGACACAAACAAAAGGGAAGTACCCTTCTATGAAAAAACAAAGACACATGGCCCACTGGGCAAGCATAAGCAACACACAAACATTGTAAAACATTACATTTAGCTGTGCTCCACTTCATAGGTCTGGAGAAATCACCCCTATATATCATGTAACGTTCAAACAATAAGGTCTCCTTATGTCCGTTTGACAGCACGTATTTCGGGCTCTTAAAACCCCAAAGGCATATGCACTGTTAAGAGAAGCGTGGCTTAAACTATTCCCACTTTGTCTCCTTATGGAATATCAAAAAGCGTGCGCTCGGCACGCGCATATTTCTCCCCTTAAGTTAGAGAGAACGAACACACTATTCCCAAAGGAATAAGACCAAGGCACTTAACTGTGTGTCCGGGCGCCTATAAGCACACCTCGGCCCTGAAGAATGACGCGGGATACCGCCGGGGCCGCTTTTGTTCACCGCCACAGCCTGGACTGCGGGATACTCATGTCACCTCAGGCGCTCGTACATTGAATGAGAGCCTGATTTCCTGCAGCGTACCTCCGGTGTGCCACTAGCCTCCAGATCCCCTCACCAACACGAAACACCGTTGCAGCCCGTGCTGCTCATCATTAATTATCCGCACCAGACCATGGGCTGTTGACGGTTATGAAACCACCTGATTGCAATCAGCTGGTCTGCCTTGCGAACGCTCTGAACAACACAATGTCCCAAAGCATGCTGGGAATTGTAGTTCAGAGCAGTATCTTACAAGTTCACGCGCCTCCTTTTGCCCAAACCCCTATTTCTGACATTCTAAACAATCTCCATTGAGATTAATCTCACACCACATAAACATATGCATTTAACCACAGAGAAAAAACTGGCACTTTTGCCATTGCAATAAACTATTTGTACTTCTTCATGGAGAGCTGAATAGAATGGTCAAAAGTGAGCAACTTTTATTGAAAAACCAATATGAGATAGCCATTGCCTACAATGCTCATACTTTCTATTTGACATAAACTTTGGAATAATATATATGGCAGAGTCGGTGCAGAGTCACTGGAGTGTGGAGCAGTGTGGACATTGTTTTTTCTTCATGTGGATTGTTTGGGAGTAAAGTCTTTTTTCCATTTCTATACGTGGAAGGAGGTTCCAGGACTCAAAAAGCAACTTGACCCGTGGAGCGACGCAGAGTCGGTGCAGAGTCACTGGAGTGTGTTGCAGTGTGGACATTGTTTTTTCTTCGTGCGGATTGTTTGGGAGTCAAGTCTTTTTTCCATTTCTATACGTGGAAGGAGATTTCAGGACTTAAAAAACACCTTGACCCGTGGAGAGGTGCGGAGTCGGTGCAGAGTCACTGGAGTCTATGGAAGACTCTGGAAGCTGTGGAAGGTGACGCCAACCTGTGCCATATTAGAAATTGAACATCTTACAGCGAACAACTCCAATTGAGGAGCTAATTCTTTTGTGCTATGTGGGTAATGTGGTTGCGGAAAAGCAAGCCCTGAATAAGAAGAAAAGGGATAAGTATGGAGATGAGGCAGCAGCTCTGCGTTCGCACCAAGCTGACTCGTTGTGAATCCGCCCCGGCAAGGATTTCAAGGAAGCCGGCACCATGTTTGCAAGTAAGTGAAAACGAAAACAAGCCGAATGAGGTCTTTATGTCCGACGAAGGGGAGGGTGCGGGTGGCTTGGTACGAAGTGAAAGAACTGAACGTGCTGTTAAAAAAACGAAAAAGCCCTGTCTTTATGTGCTAAAGAAATGGGCACCTCACGTGTTAACTGTATGAGCCCTGAATACCCGTCCACTCCTCTACCTCGAGACTTGATTGCTCATGGGAATCCTCCCCTCCCCCCCACTGGACCTCCATTTGGTCTGTATACCTTGCTTGTGCTTGAAGACGTATGCCCTTTTTCGGTAGCAGGTGCTTCCCTATTGGTGTGTGAGGACATTTTGATACAGCTGCCTCCCTGTGTAGGAGACAGCGCCGGGCCTCTCACCCAGGCTGATGATTTGCCCCAGCCCCAGCCTCAGTCAGTAAATAATACTCAAGATGATGACCAGGACGAGCGAGACACTACTAGCTTGTTGCCATGTAGCTTTGATCCCGTAGCCGCCAGTCAGCTGGCTGCCAGTGATCTGAAAGGCTGTGAACTTGCCGCATCGCGATTAAATTTGCTGCCGATCTCTCACAATAATACACAAAAAGCGAACACATTACTTGTGCCTACTGGTGCTGAATCTGCATGCACTGTGTCAAGTACTTTAGGCGGTTAGAAAGAGAAATCTGACACATATGATGAGATTCAACAAGAACCGGCAACAGAAAACCTCTTTTAACCAATGACTGCCTATTGAATATACCTAAGTTCACAAATAAAATCTACGCGAGCAACGTCGAGATGGGTGAGCTGCTTTTTAATCATCCTGAGCTGGACGCGGAAACATGGCAAGAACAAGATCTCTTTAAGGAGAGGAGGAATTCACTGGCTGTGGCCGATCAACTGATCAAAGATCCGATGGAGATGACCGGAAAAGTGAACACACGTAATGAAGAAGTGATTGCCCGGAATCAGTCAATGGAAAAGATTAAAGGAATATGCTTCCATCTGAGATGCCCACCAAACTTATGTGCAATGAAATTGGCGTCAACGCGCCTTTGAGAGATGAGAAATGCGATCACTCTGCATGCCTCCGGAAAGAGCTTATGTGGCCAAAAGAAGAAGAGTGGATTCTAATCCTCAGAGAGAATCAGGATGTTCCCCAAAAAAGGCCTTGGGATGGTCGGCCAATGCCATACCCTTGAGACAAGGAAAGAAATTAGGGAAACCCAATTCTGAATCAACATCAGATAACTCCTCCTCAGATGAAACCTCGTCTGCTCTTTCTGACGATCAGGCAAAATATAACTCTGCAAGATCCTCATACAACTTAAATCAAAGAACCAATAACAAAGTCATGATACAAAAGAAATTCATACAAGATGTGACTGAAGCCGTAATTAATGAACTGTGGCCGAATTTGCTGTCAGCTACTGCTATTGTCATAACACATTTGGCTAAAATGTATGATCAATTCAATGAGAATTATAGAGATGAAAATACACTCATGCGCTTCTTAATACCAAAATGGTAAAACTTGAGATGATTCTTAACGAACTGAAAGTGCAACTTCAAAAGGACAAATACAAAGATGAGCTGACAGCAAATGTCCTGAAAGATGTGCTAAAAAGCACAGGGGAAGACAAAACATTGTTAGCTGAGGTTGCCAAGGAAGCATTATCGATCTTGAAAAAATACCACAACGGAAGTGAAAGTAATGTCGACCTTAAAAAGGATCTGATCAAAGCTCATGACCCACAACAGAGGATGGAAGAACTAAAAAAACTCTCTCTCCCCCTAAAGATAATGTAAAACCTGTTGAGAAGAGTCCTGAGAGAAGCCAAGATGAGTTGGTGAACCTTGCCCCGTGCATCTCAGAGCGAGTTAATAAAGATTCCAATAGGATACCACAACCAAGAGTCTCCCTAAAAATTACAGCTGACACTGTTGTTCCGTCTATGTCTAGAGACACCGATGGAATCTCCTATGACCCTTCGAAAGATAAAGATTTACTAGAGGCGGCCCTTAAAAATAATAAGGGTCAGGTGCCTGCCCGTCCTCAGATGATATGGATCTTTAGTCATCAGATATGTTATTGGCAGGCAAGATTGTTGAATCTAAAGTGAATGAACCACGCAAGATGCTCAAAGGAAAGCTATGCGATCTTTGGAAATGATATAAAAAGGCCTGATTCTATAAACAGCCTTGTGAGTGAGAAAAAATGGAAAGAATATCTGACAAATAAGAACAAAACAAAGAACATGAATAAACCAAAATATCCTAATGCGAAGAACTCACTCCTGAGAAACCTGAAAGCTTTGAATGTCACTATTCAAACAACTAGCTCTAACCTACTTGAAAAAAATCTAAAGGTGGCCAATAGTGCTCCAGTATCAGAAATGTTCAATAAGAACAGCTCGAATACACAAGAGAAACTTTCTGTGGAAGACAAATCAGATGCCACGATAACGGAGGAGCTATTAAATATGTCAACATATGAAATAAATGATGGCGGTGATGAAAGCAGTAAGGACATCATAAGTGATGGTTAGACCAGAGCATCTCTTTTTGACTCTGAAGACGAGGAGGAGATATCTCCTCAGAAAGAATCTCCTCGAGGAGTCAAGAAAGAATGGAAGAGAACTGTTGCTAAATTTTCACCCGAAAGAATGAAGTCAAAAGATAATGATATAGAAGGCAGAAAGCCAAATATTTGTGACAAATTCTTGACCATGGAAGACAAAAGAGAGAGGACTATTGTAACACAGAAGCATGAAGAAACAAGATTAGTACATAATAAAGAAGGGGAGAAAAGAAACAAACAGATGGAATCTAAAAAACGTCAGTATCCGCAGAAGGATCCTGCATATAACAGCAAAAGAGTGCAGGTTGCAAACCTGGAGGACGATGAGTCTTGAAAGCAGGATAAAAGAGTAAACAATATGAATAAAACCGGGAGTAATAAACCGGAACAACTGTAGACAGGACGGAGGCTGCTGCTTGAGAGAACTGTGCCAAGAGAAGACAGTTGGATCCTAAACCGTTATAATCAGGTGCGCCACCAAGGGGTGGCCAGGGGGGGCCATGGCCACCCTTATAAAAATGCTGGCCCCCCCATTGGCCACCCCACGAAAAAGCAACAAAAAAATTACTTTTTTTTCGCACTGAACTGTGCATGGACAGTAATAACATGCCCAGTTCAGTGCAAAAAAAGTATATTTTTTGTTGCCACAGCACGCAAAAGTATATAGAAGTGCAAAGAAAAAGTGTGCCACTATTGCTTGTAGCACTGAAGGTTGGAGAGAGTGTTAGGGAGAATTCTCTGTTTAGGCTGAATTTCCTAACCTAGTGAGTCCCCCAGCAGATTTGCTCGATTTCTGGATTTTGTTTTTTTCTCCTGCCAAGAGTGAGACTCTTTTCCTCACACTCTTGGACATGATTTGAGGGGTTCCTTTGCCTGTTAATGTGTTTTATGGGCTATGGGGTCTTTTACCCCATAGGGTCTCATGTGTTTTTACTATGTGTGTTACACAGCACCCTCCGTGCAGTGACACAGGGGTGTCATAGTGACACTCCACCATAGACTCCGTACCCTGGGACTGACTACTGTCTCCCAGGGAATGTAAAGTCACCATTGGCTTTACTAGTCCCAAATTATGAACAGAAACCAGTACAAACCATCATATTGTGGACGTACTGGTCGGGGCAATTCAATTGCCCCAGGGTCTGTTATTCGAGGGGGCACGTCTCCATCCCCCCTGATCGAGTTTTGGCTGGTGGCAGTGGATGCTTCTTTTTATAGTCGACCGCAAATATACCCCTATGGGATTTTCCCATTGTTCGAGGCTACCAACTTTAATTATTTAATTCCTATAGCCTCGACCATACCGCCGGGTTATTTATTCAATATTAATTCACCGGTTGGTATTTTTTGCCAGAACTCGATTCTAAAATGGCGTTTGTGTTCTCTTCTGTGACTCCAACCCAAGTCGAGCCCTTTTTTCCACTTTTTGGCGGGCTTCTCCATAGAAGCCTCCAGAAGTGGTGCCACTCTGTCTGGGTACCACAGGGGGTGTGGGAGGGGGTTTAGGCACCCTGGACTGAGTTGCCTTGGCAACTCAAGTTGCACTCTTGTGTGATTGGCCCAAGATTGGCCCAAGTGGTGAGCCGGCCGGCTCACCACTTGGCATGTTTGATTGACAGCTAGGCTGAATGAATGGGGGTTTCTTGCATAAAAGCAGGGCTTTTGGGACTGGAACTTCAGAAGTCGCCACAGGACGTGAAAGATCCAAAGAGGGAGAAGCTGAGCCGACCTGCAACGACGACACCACCGGTGGAGCCCTGCTGAACCGTCTCACCACTTCCCGATGACAGAGGAGATCTTCTTGCTGGAGAGTCTCTTCCCCTTGAGCTGGTGGGGACAACCAGTTTGCTTTCCTTTTCGCCTACCAGGACGTCTAGTGGCCGAATTGCCCGTGCCAAGCACTCTGGCAACCGGATAGCCACTTACCACTGAACCGCGAAAGAAAGGACCGCTGCTTTGAATCGAGAAACTCAGCGGCTGGTTTCTCCCTGGCAGCACAACGACCTCCTGTTTTCCTCCCCGACGAGATCTCTATTCTGCCGGACGAAGCACCAACTCGCAACCACTGCCAGGAACAACTGCTCCCACTGGAGTGTTCTCACCATTTCAAGGTACTGTGTCCGCCTGGCCTCCCTTTCTATAGATTGCTACAAGGTGACAGTAAATCCTTAACCTTTTAGACTGGGCTGGTCTCTTGACCATCTAACTGGTCCCTTTCTTTTGGTCCAACTCCTTACTGAACCTTTTCGAGACTTTTGTGCACTTTTCAACCGTGTGACCTTGGACACATTTCGTTCTGATCCTCTTAAAGTGGGTGCGGCTTTCTGAACTCTAACTTCACGGTTTTATTCTGCCTTCCTCTCTTGCTGTGTTCTTGTGAAGGTGTTGGGATCCGTTTCCATTTATTCTCTGCCTTTCTCCCCCTTTTAAACCGAATTATTAGAGTGCCATCTGCGTTAAGCGCTCACCGCTGTCTGAAAATAAGTGGTGCTTTACTTAAGACTTGTCTAATATTCTTTTAAGGGAGTGTATATACTTTAGTGACAGTGTTTTTGAACTTGCTTGATATTGGTGCCAGTGTGTTTTTATAGATTTTTTTTAAAATAAATAATTATATATCTTATACACCAAAGCTCTGGTCAGTGTTTGCTTGTTCTACTGTATTTACCTGCCCTATTGTGTATGCTCTGTATACTGCCTAACTCTTCTTGAGAGAAGTCTGACTGCTCAGCCACAGCTACCAGGTAAATCTGGGTGGTGCAGACTGCTACCAATTGGGTTTACTGCTAACTCCTGTAGTCCTAAACATTTTGCAGTGGTCCCTAAGGGAACTGCACAGGTTTCTGCCTAACACTGGTGTACAGCGGTGGGATTTGTATTGAGTATACACTTTAGTGTGCTTTTGGATACTTTAGGACAACTAACCACAAAGCTTAGCACTAAAAAGCTGATTTTCTAAAACCTGTCTACTATGGAAAGTTATACCCTAGAATCATTGTCTGCCAAAACTGCTGATTGCTTGAAAGTATTGTGTAGACATCAGAACCTCTCTGGGAAATGCAAGAAAATCGAACTTATAGAAAGATTGTTAGAAAATCAAAGTCTGGGTGGTACAGAAGAATCTACCCCCCCAGCAAATGTAGATAACAGTGATGGCATTGATCTGAATCAAAGTATTGATAATCTTGATAATGAGTCAGAAGAGGAAAGTGAGCCTAATGCAGTTAGCCACCCTGAACCTCTGTCTGCTTTACCAACTGTACCTACTGGACCTATACCAGGTCCCACATGTAATCCTGAATATTTTGAACTTGAAATAATGAAGCTGGAATTAGAATACAACCGTTTTATTGCTCAATCTGAACGGAATCAAGAGCTAGAGTTCAGGAGAATCAATGCCCAAGCTGAGCAGAAGCAAGCTGAGTTGAAGCTCAGAGAAATAGAGCTTAATCATGAACTTGAAATGAAAAGGTTGTCTGTGGAAACTGCTTCTCTCTCTTCTGGTTCCTCTAGGAGTTCCAGTCCCAAAAGACCTCGGATGCCTAAGGAATTAGTGGGTATGTATGAACCTAAGTTGGATGTGTTGGATTGGTTGAAAATGTTTGAATATAATCATGGGCTCCAGGACATCACAGGGAATGAGCTACTTCCTTGGTTGTTCTCTGGGCTCCCCCCTGTTGCAACTTATGTGGTAGTGGAGTTGGGGGAGGTGGATAAGAAGGATTATGAGTGTGTGAAGCTAGCTTTAATAGCTAGATTTGGGAAGACCCCTTTCCAGTACCTTAAGAGGTTTAGGACCCTCAAAAAGCATGATGGTACCCCTTGGGCTACCTGGGTGAGTGAAAGTTTGAAAAGCTTAGAGGGATGGATTAAGGGTTACAGGGTTAACACTTACGAGGGAATGAAGAATCTTGTAATGTTGGAGTCAATTTATGATGCCTGCTCTCCCGAGCTCAGACAGCACTTGGCTGATTCAAATGAATTGGATTCCAGGAAGCTAGCTAAGGCTGCTGACTTGTGGGTTGCCAACAGGGCTACTCACAATGATTCTGGGGCTACTCAGAAGAAGGATGAGGGAAAATAGCCTAAAAAGGACTCTAAAGAGAATTCTAATAATTCCAATCCCAAAGAGGGCCCCAAACAAAACCATAAGGGTAAACCACAAGGGAAACCAAATCAGGCTAGTGTACCTTCTAGTGCCAAACCAGAAGGAGGTCAGAACAAGCCACCATTCCAGAAAGCATTTGGTAAATGCTTTGTGTGTGGCTCTACTGACCATGTGAAAGGAGATCCCAGATGTAAGGGTAAACCTTCAGGGGTCCAGCTTGTCTCCTTAGGCTTCGCTCCAGAGGAGGAAGTACAAATGGCAAGTGGGAACTTTCTATTACTGGCTGATGAACCCATTGGAGTCTCAGCCAGTGTTTCTTTAGTGTCTCTGGGTTTGTGGGAACAACAGAATTTAGATGTCTATAATTCTATCCAGATAATACTAAAGAGTATTATAAGGACAGTGTCCAGGTGAATGGTCAGGAGACTCCTGCCATTAGGGACACTGGAGCCAGCATAACTGTGGTGGACAAATCATTTTTTCAGGCTGAGGATGTTGCTAAGGCACCCAAACGCCTCACCAAGTTAGCTGGAGGGCCTGTGCAGATGCTTCCCCAATTACCAGTTCTCATCCAGTGTAATGACATGACTGTGAAGATACCTGTCAGCATACAAAGTGAGGTGCCAGGAAGGGTTCTGTTGGGTAATGACTTGAAAACTCTTGGAGTAGTGTCACATACCCCCAGACCTCCTAGTAAAAGGTTACAGGAGCTCACCAGACCTGCAAAGGCGAGAACCATGAGGGGTACTCCCAATAAGATGATGAAGAAAGAGATCACTCCTACCCCACTGGAGCTGTCAGCTGCTGTATCCAAACAACCAGAAGAAAAGGGGAAACCTAAAACTTCTAAAAAGAAACCAGCAGTCAACACTCCAGTGCAGCAAACAAGGACTTCCCAGAGGTTGTCCAAAGTTACACCTGTAACTCCCCCTCCAGCTGAGGCTGAGAGGGTGGTACAACCCTGTGTGGTTGAACTAGACTCTGAAGAAGAGCTAGTGGAAGGCCAGGAACTCATTGGAGATCTGGATCCTGTTGACCATCCTGAGCTGCAGTCTTTACTGGCAGAAGGTGGACCCAACAGGGCAGACTTCAGTAAGGGACAGAGAGAATGTCCAACTCTGGAAGGTCTTCGCCACCAGGCAGATACTCAGGCTGAAGGGCAAGAGCCTGGGAAATATAGGTTGCACTGGGAAGATGGCCTCTTCTTCAGTGAACCAACAGAGTCTGCCCCTGGGGACTACAAACGACTTGTAGTACCCCAAGAGAACAGACAACAGTTCTTGCAGTTAGCCCATGAGATTCCTTTGGCTGGTCACTTGAGTTTCAAGAAGACTAAGGAAAGGCTCTCACTCTACTTTTATTGGCCAAAGATGGGGGCTGAAGTAGATAAGTACTGAAGGAGCTGCCACACCTGCCAGACTTCTGGTAAGGTTGGCTCCAAGAATGTGGCACCCTTAGTGCCTCTCCCAGTTGTGGGAGTCCCATTTGAGAGAGTAGGGATTGACATTGTTGGTCCCCTTGATCCTCCAACCTCCTCAGGCAACAGGTTTATCCTTGGTGTAGTAGACCATGCTACTAGGTATCCTGAGGCAATTCCTATGAGGACTGTTACAGCTCCGGCTGTGGCTAAGGCCCTCCTTGGCATTTTTACCAGGGTTGGGTTTCCTAAGGAAGTAATCTCTGACAGGGGGTCACATTTTATGTCCCACTACATGAAAGCCATGTGGAAAACCTGCGGAGTTACTTACAAGTTCTCAACCGCATACCACCCTCAGACAAATGGGTTGGTTGAAAGTTTCAACAGAACCATGAAGAGCATGATAGGTGCTTTAGAGGACCCCCTTAAAAGAAAGTGGGATCTTCTTCTGCCATGCCTTCTTTTTGCTTATAGAGAAGTCCCTCAGGAGGGAGTAGGTTATTCTCCCTTTGAACTTCTTTATGGCCATCCAGTCAGAGGCCCCTTAGCCCTGATTAAGGAGGGGTTGGAGAGTGCTCCTTCCCCCAAGCCAGTCAGAGTGACTGACTATGTGATAGGTCTCCGGAGGAGAATGTCACACGTGATGGTAGAAGCTAGTGATAACCTGAAAGCTGGTCAAGCTTTGGTCAAGCACTAGCATGATTAAAAGGCTAACATGGTTGAGTTTACTCAAGACCAGCTAGTTCTAGTTATGATTCCAACAAGGCAGAGGGCTTCGCAAGACAAATGGATGGGACCCTTCAAAGTTGTGGGTAAACTTGGAGAGGTCAACTATCTGGTGGACTTGGGCAATCCCAAGGAGGCTCCCACAGTCTTCCACACCAACCGACTAAAAGCGTATGTCTCCAGACCTGATTTAGGAGCTTTGCTTCTAGCATCATCAGAGGAAGAAGAAGAGAGTGAAGCTCTTCCTGATCTCCTCAGAGGCTTAACTTTGGACGAAATGATTGAAGGAGTAAATCTCTCTTCAAATCTGACACCTGAGCAACAAGAAGAGTGCAGATCTATGTTGAATCAGTTTGCCTCTTTGTTCTCACTTTCACCAGGCTTGACCCTTTGGGGACAGCATGATATACTCACTGGTGACTGTCTGCCAGTCAAAAGCAGAGGATATAGGATGTCAGAGAATGTAAGAACCCACATCAAAGGTGAGGTCAGCAAGATGCTTGATCTCGGGGTAATAGAGCCCTCTACTAGTCCATGGTCTAGCCCAGTTGTGTTAGTACCAAAGGCATGATCTAAGGAACTTAGATTCTGTGTGGATTATAGAGCTCTTAATGCGGTCACAAAGACTGATGCCCACCCTTTGCCAAGGACAGATGAGTTGGTGGATAGACTTGGTTCAGCCAAGTTCCTCAGCACATTTGACTTGACGTCAGGCTATTGGCAAATAGCCCTGACAGACCATGCCAAGGAGACAACTGCATTTTCTACCCCCGTTGGCTTATACCAGTTTAAGGTTATGCCTTTTGGATTGAAAAATGCACCTGCTACATTTCAAAGGATGGTAAATCAGGTTCTGACAGGGATGGAGGACTTCTGCATGGCATACTTGGATGACATTGCAGTCTTCAGCCAAACCTGGGAAGAACATGTGGACCACCTGAGGTATGTTTTGCAGGCTCTCGAGAAGGCCAATCTGACCATAAAGGCAAGTAAATGCCAGATTGGACAGAGTAAAGTGGTCTACCTTGGACAAGTGGTAGGAGGTGGAGAAATAAAGCCTTTGCTCAGTAAGATTGAAGCTGTGCAAAATTGGAAAACACCTACTACTCAGACCCAGGTGAGAGCATTCTTAGGTCTCACCGGGTACTACAGGAATTTCATAGAGAACTATGGGACCATAGCTTCTCCACTGAATGTCATCTCCTCTCCTAAATTCCCTAAAAAGGTAAGGTGGAATGAGGAGTGCAATCAGGCCTTTGAAAACCTGAAGAAGGCTCTTTGCCAAGCCCCAGTACTCAGAGCTCCTGACTACCACCAAACTTTCATTGTGCAGACAGATGCGTCAAATGTAGGAATAGGTGCAGTCCTCAGTCAACTGGATGGGAAAGGTAGGGAGCACGCCATTTGCTTCATCAGTAGAAAGCTGAAGGATCCTGAAACAAGGTGGGAAACCCTTGAACAAGAGTGTTTTGCTATTGTGTGGGCTCTGAAGAAGTTTAGGCCATACTTGTATGGTTCTACTTTTGTCATTCAACTGACCACCAACCCTTGAGATGGTTAATGCAAATGAAAGGGGAAAACCCAAAACTATTGAGATGGTCAATCTGCCTGCAAGGGTTTGATTTCACCATTGAGCACAGGTCAGGGTGTCACCACCAAAATGCTGATGGTCTCTCTAGGATGTATGTCATCGACTAGAGGTATGAGATTCATCCAGGAGTGGATAAAATCCTCCTGTCCCTTAGTCTGGGGGGGTGAGTGTTAGGCAGAATTCTCTGTTTAGGCTGAATTTCCTAACCTAGTGAGTCCCCCAGCAGCTTTGCTGGATTTCTGGAGTTTGTTTTTTTCTCCTGCCAAGAGTGAGACTCATTTCCTCACACTCTTGGACATGATTTGAGGGGTTCCTTTGACTGTTAATGTGTTTTATGGGCTATGGGGTCTTTTACCCCATAGGGTCTCATGTGTTTTTACTATGTGTGTTACACAGCACCCTCCGTGCATTGACACAGGGGTGTCATAGTGACACCCCACCATAGACTCCGTACCCTGGGACTGACTACTGTCTCCCAGGGAATGTAAAGTCACCATTGGCTTTACTAGTCCCAAATTATGAAAAGAAACCAGTACAAACGATCATATTGTGGACGCACTGGTCGGGACAATTCGATTGCCCCGGGGTCTGTTATTCGAGGGGGCACGTCTCCGTCCCCCCTGATCGAGTTTTGGCTGGTGGCAGTGGATACTACTTTTTATATTTGACTGCGAATATACCTCTATGGGATTTTCCCATTGTTCGAGGCTACCAACTTTAATTATTTAATTCCTATAGCCTCGAACATACCGCCGGGTTATTTATTCAATACTAATTCACCGGTTGGTATTTTTTGCCAGAACTCTATTCTAAAATGGTGTTTGTGTTCTCTTCTGTGACTCCAACCCAAGTCCAGCCCTTTGTTCCACTTTTTGGCAGGCTTCTCCACAGAAGCCTCCGGAAGTGGTGCCACTCTGTCTGGGTACCACAGGGGGTGTGGGAGTGGGTTTAGGCACCCTGGACTGAGTTGCCTTGGGAAATCAGGTTGCACTCTTGGGTGATTGGCCTAAGTGGTGAGCCGGCCGGCTCACCACTTAGCATGTTTGATTGACAGCTAGGGTGAATGAATGGGGGTTTCTTGCATAAAAGCAGGGCTTTTGGGACTGGAACTTCAGAAGTCGTCACAGGACCTGAAAGATCCAAAGAGGGAGAAGCTGAGCCGACCTGCAACGACGACACCACCGGTGGAGCCCTGCTGAACCGTCTCACCACTTCCCGACGACAGAGGATATCTTCTTGCCGGAGAGTCTCTTCCCCTTGAGCTGGTGGGGACAACCAGTTTGCTTTCCTTTTCGCCTACCACGACGTCTAGTGGTCGAATTGCCCGTGCCAAGCACTCCGGCAACCGGATAGCCACTTACCACTGAACCGCGAAAGAAAGGACCGCTCCTTTGAATCGAGAAACTCAGCGGCTGGTTTCTTCCCTGGCAGCACAACGACCTCCTGTTTTCCTCCCTGACGAGATCTCTCTTCTGCCGGACGAAGCACCAACTCGCAACCGTTGCCAGGAACAACTGCCCCCGCTGGAGTGTTCTCACCATTTCAAGGTACTGTGTCCGCCTGGCCTCCCTTTCTATAGATTGCTACAAGGTGACAGTAAATCCTTAACCTTCTAGACTAGGCTGGTCTCTCAACCATCTAACTGGTCCCTTTCTTTTGGTCCAACTCCTTACTGAACCTTTTCGAGACTTTTGTGCACTTTTCAACTGTGTGACCTTGGACACATTTCGTTCTGATCCTCTTAAAGTGGGTCCGGCTTTCTGAACTCTAACTTCACGATTTTATTCTGCCTTCCTCTCTTGCTGTGTTCTTGTGAAGGTGTTGGGATCTGTTTCCATTTATGCTCTGCCTTTCTCTCCCTTTTAAACCAAATTATTGGAGTGCCATCTGCGTTAAGCGCTCACCGCTGTCTGAAAATAAGTGGTGCTTTACTTAAGACTTGTCTAATATTCTGCGAATGGAGTGTATATACTTTAGCGAATGTATTTTTGAACTTGCTTGATATTGGTGCCAGTGTGTTTTTATAGATGTGTTTTTTTAAATAAATAATTATATATCTTTTACACCAAAGCTCTGGTCAGTGTTTGCTTGTTCTACTGTATTTACCTGCCCTATTGTGTATGCTCTGTATACTGCCTAACTCTTCTTGAGAGAAGTCTGACTGCTCAGCCACAGGTGCCAGGTAAATCTGGGTGGTGCAGACTGCTACCAATTGGGTTTACTGCTAACTCCTGTAGTCCTACACTTTTTGCAGTGGTCCCTAAAGGAACGGCACAGGTTTCTGCCTAACAGATAGTCAAAGTCCATTTGATCCCAAGAGCGAGTGTCGCTGCTGTCTGAAGTGCAGCAGTGGGTGTGAACAGTCTTGGAGGCTTCAGTGAGTGCCAGAAGAACTCAAAGACACTCAGCTTGGATGTGCAAACTTTGATGTTTAGGAGACCCAGAACATATGCTAAGGGAGGCATTACCTTCAGAAATGCATTGTAAAAATCCACTCATAGGTTATTAATAACCAGGATAAGAAAGGCTCCAAATTCGAGTGGCATGTGCAAGGCTAAGTGAATCATTTGTAGATATGGTTTCATGCAGGCCTGTGAAGAGTCTGTGATTATGTGTGTCTTTGGATTTACACACATCGTTGTGCTATGCTGCACACAACTGTCTGATCGCCCTCTGCCCACCCTCCAATAATTGAGACAGCACTCTACATTTAAATGGAGTTAACGTACAAGTGATTTTGCATCATTTTTATATTAATGTCACAAGGCACGCTCCATTTCGTATACCCTATTTCCTTGCCCTTCGAGTGTTGAGCAGGTCTGGTGCACATCGTCCACGAAGTCCCCCACACGCTTGCTCTCTATGGGGCTCTGATCTCTACCGCACAACGTCAGCCCCCTTTAGGCAGCAGCCATCCCTTCTCCTTGTGCTTCACTTGCTATTACCTTAAGAAAGGTCACCACTTACTCAGTTTCCCCCTTTATATATCCTCCCACTCCGCTTTGCCAGGTTCGGACTCAACATGTAATTAACCCCAGGCACCAAAGAAAAAGTGGTCCACCTTTGCACATTGCAATGTGTTCCTTTCTGTGAAAGATTTGGCATTACTTTTCATGGCAACCTGTTTTGGCACAACACATTGAGGAGTGTTAGGTAATATTAGTTACAGTGATTTTAAAGCATTTTTTACTCTATAGCATTGGTCAAAACTATCAGCTGCAAGCTACAGTAACCCATCAAACTGACCCAGGTTGTCCCACACTAGCATGTTAGGCTGGACTTTCTTGTATTGCCCTGTTGCCATATGGGCCCGTGGATGCCTGCCCTTTGCCTCATAGACTAGACAGCTCTTTGGACTGTGCCCCAAATTCACCCTTGCCCAAGTTGTCTACTCATTGCTTTGAGAGGATGCGGGGATTACCTCATCTTTTCATTCTCATCTTCCTCCGCTTTCTCCTGGGCTATGCCATGTCAGCTCCTAATTCCTCCTTCTGGGCTGGGAAAACATTCTTGCCTTTGCATGGATCAGACCTGGCTCTTTGCATACTATAGTGGGGCTGGCCTGGCTGGGTCTTACTGTGGCATGGAATGTTGTACTTGTATTAAGGGCAAAGGCAACATGATGAGTGTTCTTACATGGGGAGCGCATGTTTCCTTGTTTTGACTTGGTTATTTATTTTACTGGTGTTTAAGCTCAAAGGCAAGATACATATTCTTACATGGGGGAATATAACATGATGCGTGCAACATAAGTGTTCTTATATGGGGGATTTGTGCGATGATATGCTATTTATATAGCGCTTTCGCCAAAGCGGTGTACAGAGAACATATTTACATCAAATTTATCACCCAGCTAAAGTTTGCACTCATTTAATGAGTTATTTATTTATTGCATTTATTGACATCGGCCAAACCCGTAAGTATCACTGTGGTGGTACAACTTGGTGAGCAGGGAAAACAGTACAGTACATAGCAACAGAGAGGTAACAAGGTGCAAAAACATAATAGAACATGGCCCGCAGAGTAGGGTAGAGATCGCAGAGGTCGCTTTGAAGTAGGAAAAGTAGGGTTGTCCTTGCCAGGATTTGAACCTGCGAATCACACTCGGATTACAAAAGCATGCACTCAGCATGCTGAGCTATCTTACCAGCTAGCCAGCAAGAGCATGTTTTCTTTCTGTGGCATTGCAGTTTATTACTGATGTTAAGGCCAAAGGCAACATAAGTATTCTTACATTGGGGTGGGGGCTTTCGTGCTGCCTGCAAGGCTATGCTTTTTTTTTACTGTGGCATGACATTTTTTACTGCCGTTAGGGAGTAAATACAACAAGATGAGTGTTCTTATATGTGGAGTGGGGTTTGTGGAGTCAGCAAGGATATATTTTCTTACTGTGGCATGTCTTTTTAAAGCCAACAGGAGTATGTTCTTACATGGGGATACTGGCATGCATTGGGAGAGCTAGCATAAACATGCTTTGTTATAGTATAGTTACTGGCATTATGGGCAAAGCAAACATGAGTATTTTCCTACGTGGGAATAGTGGCATATATAGGTGCACCAGAATGGACATGTTTGAGCCAATTAATATGAAAATGCTTTTTTACACTTGCAGAGTACTGGCATATAGGGAGCAAAGGCATTATGAAAATGTGTTTGAAAATGCTCCTGTACATTGTTGGTGGCTTGGCATCTAACATAGGTTTTATTTCTTACCCTACAAAACCGATTGTAAACTGTGTGGCTTTTTACCTAATTTATCACTACTCTCTGTCACTCCGATGCATTTGGCTGGGGGCAGAACAAGTGGCCTTCCTTCCGCAGGCTCTTCTTAATGTGGGCCCTACTACATTAGCTCCAGGCCCCACTTGTTACAGAATAATGGCTACGCCTCTGGTGAGTTGGGGTGAAAGATGAATGTAATGGGCCAAAGGGGCCAAAGGAAAGCGTGATATTGACTCAACCTCCTGGGCTTGGGGAGGAGGCATTAGGACGATGGGGGTTCAGTAGCACAATAGGTTTAATGTCCCGTCTCACTAATAGTTTTCAAAACTGCCATCCAGCCCCGCCAAAATGTTGAGGCTGGATCCGCCCCTGTGTGCCACCCTGTGTGCCACCCCAAGATTTCCTGTGGCCTCATCAGGCCACCCCTATGAAAAATATCTGGTTGCGCCACTGGTTATAATGTGATGCAACTTTTGAATCATTTACATTTGATGAAGTCCATCTCATCTATTGACATCAAGACTGTTGAATTTATTGCTGATCTCATCTTGGATCAAGTAGTTTTACATATCCATTCAAGAATTGTTTATGATCTCATCCTACAGAACACCGAAGCCCTACTTTTCCTTGCTTTACCATAAAAGAGATCAAAACGAAAGGCATTGTTGAAAGAAACTTGGCAGATAAATCGGACAAAAATGGCGCTCCCCAATGCTGTCCTCCTGCTCCTATGCAGGCTTTGAAGTAGACATCTGGAAATAAAAATTATCCAAAAGATGATTTAGATGAGTTAGGTTTTGATTGCAAAAAGATGATGGAGATTGTGATGGAAAAAAAAACTTTAAGAATCACCCTTGCGACCCAAGAGGGCAAAAAAAAATGTAATGAAAATAAATGAAGATCTTTTTCGAAGACCAATGACTGATGACACTTGGGATAGGGATGCTGGGGCTCTACATGCTAAAAAAGAAAGCTAACTCAAAGAAGCGAGCCCTGTAGCAACTAACTCTGTGGGCTCGTGGAATACGCTGGGATTTTCTCATCTTACTCTTAAGTCAAATAAACTCCTCCAATCACTTGATATCATTTGCCTTCAAGAAAAGTGGTTGGGTGAGCTCCCCCTTGTAGATGGCTTTGATAAAGCCTTTAACACAGCCATCTGTCAAGGTTGTGGTCGTCCTATGTCTGGCATGCTCACAATGGTGAAAAGAAAAAGCAGATGGCGAATAACTGACTTCTTTAGTCCATCTTCCTATGTTCAAGTGACAACCATCTCTAAGAGTGGGAACAAGGAAAATTCGAACAGCCGGATGCATGTGATAAATATATATTGGCATCATAAAGCGGTTGGAGACCTGGAGTTCGTTGACCAGCTATGCAAACTCATGGACAGTATATCAGAAAAAGAAGATAATGCAACTATCATACTGTGCAGAGATTTTAATATGGAACTTCTAACGCAAGATAAGCCGCAGCAAAAGATCAAACGAAAGTATAATATAAAGACAATTATAGTAGAAGAACTAGAAGTTAGAAGCATGGAAATACTTAATGGAAAGAGGTCAGGAGATATACCCACACAACTGACCTGGGAACGAGACAATCAAAAGTCCATCTTGGATTATCTAGTCACTTCAAAAAGTATGACGCTGAATATCTGTAAAATGAAGGTCACTAAAACAGCTCTAAGTGATCATAACTTACTAACCATCACCTTCAAAACAGAACTTAAAAAGAAAGAACAGGGGGGGGCGTGGCATGGAGCGCCAGCGATGAGGCAGCTCCTTTGATGGCCTCCGCATGGGCCCACGGCTAAACTTCAATATTACCGGTTCCCGCAATGTCCCCTGAATGCTTTTGAGGGTTCCTGGTAGCGGAAGATATGGAGTGCTGATGGCCGCAATATGAGAGCATAACGCTCTCGGGATCACCAAGAACGCAGCGAGGGAACTCATCAACTGCATCCGACATCTTGACCCAAAATGGAGACCGCATCTCCACGGCCTGTTTCCAGCAGCCAGCAGGCAGCATTCACCGGCTTCGGACCTGCCTCGTGGGACGAGGTCCCCCCAGCGCTCACTCATAGAGCCTAATTGACGTGGCTCTTCAGCTGCACCTGAAGCATGGGTGGGAGTGGCCCAGATGCCACGCCATCGCCAAGTCTGTGTACAAGGAATCCCCCTGAGGTGGCGCACCCGCACCAGTACCCCCAGCCAGCCTCCTCCCCGGGCTCAGCCCCGCGACTCACCTGCTACCAGCGCCGGGGTGCTCTGGCCCCTCCTTCCTTAAGCTCCAAACCAAGGAGAACCCTGGCGGCTCTCTCCAACCCCCCCGGGACCTGGACTCGATCCCCTCCTGCCTCCACCTATGCGTCAGCATGGCTCACCGGCGTTACACTGGTCCTTGCTCCTCTGGGAGCAGAGGCAACTAACTCACAACCGCTGGGCACCCTCCTGGAGGGGGGCCCCCGGCCGCCATCTGGGGTCGACGCCAGCGCCCGGGAAGAGTGCCTTGGGGAAAGCATCCGAGGTGAGAGTCATTCACAACTGAGAGCGCCCGACAACATCTATTGAGGGCGGAACGCTCTACTCACCACCACTGATTCTGGAGCTCCACCTGCTCCTCCGAGCCCCGGCCTGGCACGCACGGGGTCCGCTGGAGGTCTAGCATCCTCCACTTAGCCCTACACAGGGTCGCCTCTGCTGCTGCAGCACTGACCGCCTCCTGCCTCCCCTCAGAGGCCCCCATCTCGGCAGGGGGTGGAGCGGCCTCCACGGAGCCCACAACAACGGCCCCCATGCCTGCCTAAACTTCTCCAGCCCTCCCCTGGGCACTGGACCTCTCGGATCTCCCGTTACTGCTTGCCCAATCCTGCACCGTCGCCTCCCTCAGCTCACTGGGGCGCTCCTGCCTAGCCCCCACCCTCAGCAGCTGGGGAGGTCCTGACTCCCCCGTCTTTCACCCAGACTCCTGCAGCGGAGGGTGAGTCGAGAGCCTACAGCCTTCTCACGTCTGAGAGCCCCACACCCCCATCCTATCACAGCGTTACCACTACCCCACGGCAGCGGAGAAGCCTACCTGCCTGCTCATTTCTTGGGGCGCCCCGGAACACCCCACCCCACCTCCCTGCTGCTGCCACCCATAGATCCCGTGATTTTTGGCGGGCATCTCGATACTGCCAGCGGATCAACCTGCACCCCACCTGCCAGTCCTCATGCTGACCTTGGGCCTGCTCACCAGGTGTTTCCCCTCCATCTGGAACCATGGTCAAAGCGCCGAAACCATCTAAATCCGTGGACATCTCTACCATGCTGCTGGCTCTGGAGAAAGAAAAGAAATCAGAACCCCCCAAACTTACACCCCTCAAGGCTACAGATGATGGAGGGACCCTTGCTACCAAAGACGATCTCCAGGCCTTCATGTCTGGCATCAAATCGGAGTTTAGATCCTGCATGGCGGAACTCACTGCAAAACTAGAACAAACAGAGCAACGGGTTAGCAACCTCGAACACAGGTTGAGGGAGTCCGAAGAACTAGCCCTGGAGCATTCCAACTCTCTAGCAGAAGTGCAACGCACCATCCAGACCCTAATGGACCGAACCAAGATCCTTGAATTCAAACAGGAAGATCTGGAAAATCGCTCCTGACGCAATAACCTGCCCATCCGAGGGGTGCCCTCATCGATCTCAGACAAGGAGCTCCCCGAGTACATGGGCAACTTCTTCCAGTCACTGCTGCTGAACCTGGATGAGGCCCAGCTCCTACTTGATCGCACCCATAGGCTTCGCCCCCGTCGAGGAACCGACTCAGACTCCCCCCAGAAGTAATCACAAGAGTCCATTTTTACACCACCAGGGAAGCCATCTCGGCAATCGGTCGCTCACGCGATGAACTATCTTTTCAGGGCTCCCCACTCCAGATTTTCAAGGAACCTCTCCCCTCTAACCTTGCAGAAGCGCAGAATGTTGCGTCCACTCACGCTCTTCCTCCGGGATCAGCAAATCCGCTACCGGTGGCTATTCCCCACGGCGCTACAGTTCTCGCACAAGGGCACCCCACGCACCATCAGCCACCTCAATGATGCAGAGTCAATCTTGCGCCCCGGCTCTCCTGGGGGGTCGGGGTGGCCCCCCCCCTGGCTGAGCGAGTCCCGACCCAGGCACAGCCTCCCCCAAACCGAGACGCGCCCCCTGGACAAGAGTGCAGAGAAGCCGCAAACCGAAATGACCCTTAACCAACATCCCTTAAGTCTACATTGCTCTGGAACTATTTAAGCTTTCTTGAGCTTGCCGCGGACCCCATGCGGTCCATACCCTCCTCCAAGGTGGATGTCATCATGTTACCCTTGGAGAGTATCTTAACTGTGTTGGCTACTGACAGCCTGGGTGGCGTCGGGCCCCGCCGATAGTTTAAAATCGGTCCCCCTCGCCACAATGTTGGCCCCTCGTTGGGGGCCCAAGTTGGAAGTTCACACCTCCCGTTGGAGGCCATTTAAAAATCCTCAGCCTTCGGAGAACCCAACGCAGCTTACCCACCATGACTATGGCTGATGCTAACCCCCCAACCACCCCTCAAGGCGAGGCAGCACAGGAAGCCCGCCCCCACACTGGAAACTGAAGTTTACCACCTTAAATGTCAGAGGCCTAAACTCCCCCGCCCCCCCTCCCCCGCTGAGGAGGAAATCGATCCTGTAATTGCTGCAGGATGAGGGATCCTCCGTAGCTTTCTTGCAAGAGACCCACCTGATACCAACAGACTACTCTCGCCTACGCAGCAGATTTTTCCCCCTACAATATCTGGTGTCTAACGGCACCAAGAAGGGTGGCACCGCCATTCTCTTTGCGAAGGACCTGAATCCACTGATCTTGGATACGCTGCGATTCCAGGAGGGTCGCTTCATCGCAATTAAATGCATCATTCTTGGCCAACTCTACACCCTCATTTCAGCCTACGCCCCGAACAACCATCATGAAGGATTTTATCGAGACATAGAGGAGGCCCTCCTCCCATTCATTGAAGGACAAGTCGTCATTGGGGAAGACTTTAATCGAGCCCCAGACCCTCTCAAGGACAGATCTCAAGGACTCTACCTCCCCCACGGACTTCAAATTAGCAACTGGACTGCTTCATCTATTTCGGACAATAAACATTGTCGATACCTGGAGAGTGTTATATCCAGAAAAGAAGGACTTCTCCTTCTACTCTTATGTGCACCGTACTTTCTCCTGGATTGACCTACTACTGGCCTCCCCCCAGCTCCTTGCCTTCACGGACGAGGTCTCCATCGGCCCCCGGATCCTCTTGGACCACGCCCCAGTCTCACTAACCATGCAAGCCCATAATCCGGACCCCCTCCCCGCCGCCAATGGAACCTTTATGACCCCATCCTGGGTGACATGGCAGTGAGAGATGCTATTGCCAAATCGATCCAGAACTTCTTCCTGGAAAACCGGAATGAGGACACCTCACCTGCCAAAACCTCGGATGCCATGAAGGCGGTGCTCCGGGGGAAATTGACCGCCCAAGGCGTGGCCTTCCATAAACGAAAGTGGGCGGCCCACGCCACTCTGGAGGCGGAGGTCCAAGAAGCGGAAGACACCCACAAACGCAAGGGCTGGTCCCCGAAAACGTACAGGGCCCTACAGGTGGCAAGAAAGAGACTGGAAGCGCATTATGCCGACTCCACGGCAAATTTATTGTCCAGGACAAAACAATGGTACTACGTCAACAATAAAAAAGCCAATAAATTACTGGTAAACAAACAGGCCAAAGTGAAGAGAAGAAACACCATCCTAGGCCTCCGCGACTCACAGGGAATGACCTAATTTGCGGAATGCGAGAAAGGAACCCAAGCGAACAGCAGGCCTACATCCGAGAGGCAGCTCTCCTGCCCCTCCCGCCCACAGCGAGTGAGGGACTCGAAGCCCCCATCACAGGCGAGGAAGTCGCCAAAGCCATTAAAAGCCTGAAACCCAGGGCCTCGGGCCCAGATGGGTTTTCCACCCGCTTCTACAAATTATTTCGACCTCAACTGGTGGCGCCGTTAACTGACTTTTTAACTCATTTGCCGCCACTGGGACCATCACCCCAACCATGCAGGAGTCCACTACAGTCCTCATTCTTAAAGCCGGGAAAGATCCCGAGGACACCAGTTCATACAGACCCATATCGTTATTAAACCTGGACGCTAATATATTCTCCAAAGTCCTTGCAACTGCCTAGCGCCTATCCTGCCTAACATCATAGATCCGGACCAGACAGGATTTATAACCCATAGTTCGACAAAAGACAACATCCGTAGGGCCCTGGACCTGATAGAGGTTGCCAACCAGGAAACGCAACAATTCGCCCTGCTGGCTTTGGATGCAACCAAGGCTTTTGACAAAGTGGATTGGAGTTACCTACGCCTCACCCTTGAAGCCCATGGCTTTGGCCCGATCTTCCAAAGAATGGTCCTGGCAAACTATCAAGCGCCCAGGACCCACTTGAGAGTCAACGGTCTCCTATCAGATCCGATCCCGCTCACATGTGGAACAAGGCAGGGCTGCTCCCTGTCCCCTCTGCTTTTCGCCCTAGCCATGAAGCCCTTGGCCCAGCAGATCCTCCAGAACCCCCAGATTAGAGGCCTGTAGGTAGGCCCCACGCTTCATAAATTCGCGCTTTACGCAGATGACGTGTTACTGACCATCGCTGACATAGCGGCTTCCATGAAGACAGCCCTAACTGAGAACCAGGGCTTTGGGAGAGTGGCGGGGTTCGCGATCAACTTCGGGAAATCGGTGGTCCTAGGGGTGGGACTGAGCCCAGGTGAGAGGAAAACCCTAGAGCAACAAAGTCCACTCCAGTGGAGTACAAAGTCCATTCCATATTTAGGGGTTCAGATCCCCGCCCACCCAGCAAAATCATACCAGATGAACTGCCCCCCTCTTCGAAGAAATGGAAAGGGATCTCAACCGCTGGCAGTCGCAAGAAATCTCTCTCTTAGGCCGCATCACGACATGCAAAATGAATCTTCTCCCACGGTTCCTCTAAGCCTGCTCCTCTCTCCCTGTCTCGATCCCGCTCTCTCCGTTGCAGCGGCTCCAACGGAAAATAATTGACTTTATCTGAAAGGGCAAAAAAGCGCATATTCCTCAGAGAACAATGATGGGCAGCACGAAAATGGGCGGTCTGGGTGTGCCGGACCTCTGCAAATATCAAATCGCAGCATAGCTAGCCCACTTTTAGGCATGGGGGACTGCCCTGGGGTGCCCGAAGTTCTCATGATGCCTACCCCCGGGCAGCTGGATCAAGCCCATTCGCCCCGGAAGCAGGCATACAGACATCTGTTTAAACCTCAGAAGCCCCGGCTAGGGGCTATCTGGGTTCAGTCCTGGCGCCTTAGGCGCCAGGCTCATAGTAGAAATCAGTCCTGACGCCTAAGGCGCCAGGCTCATGGTCATCACTTACCTCAGGCAGACCATGCTGCACATGCATCCAGGCCAACGTGAGACCTGGAGGGACTATTTTTCCACAAGGACTACTTTTCACTCGGGTGTGGTTCTAGGGACTTCTTACCTGGGACTACTTTCAAAGCTATTTAAACCACGCCCAATCTTCAACACACGCTTCACGTTATTCTGCATTTATCAGCGTAACGCTCACCGTGTCAGCAAACCTGCATATTATTTATTATTTTATTACGCTACTTACCTTGTATTGCACTTTCCCCCCCACCTCCTCCCCTTGCACTTTCTCCTTTTCCCCTTACCTCTGCACTTGCGCGATCTGAATGACACCTGGCCTAGTAGGATCGTTTGTCTGTCTTCCCCTTGTTTCCCTCCGTCCCTGCCTCGTCGCGCCTTGAAACACTTGTGTATAGGCGCGTTACAAATATATCATATCATATCATCCAGCCTTCTGCCATGCCCGCCTCGAACACAGAGCTCCTAGGAGAGAAAGGAAAATAGAAGAAGAGGTTAGATTACAGACTTTAATCCGATTCCTCACCTGATTTCGGATCCTGCATCACTCCGAGCCTGAAGGGACATTCTTCCTGCACGTGTCGCATCCCAGCTGCAGCGCCGCTCTTTTTTCACCAGCCCACAGTATCTCTGACTCGGCGCTGCCTCCGTCACTTTTTCGGTGATTTTCAACACCTGCGGAAAAGACAAGAAAAAGCAAGGTGAGCCTAAAGAGACTAAAAAGACAATCACTTATATTACAAGACTTACCTGATTATCACCGGAGGCTTTATCCTTCAATACGCCGCATCTAGGAAAAAAGGAAAAGACAGTGAGCTAATGTCACGCACCTTTACAGGACAGTTTGGGTAATACAGACTCTTACCTGAACGCCGCCAGCAACCTCCAGGCAGAATCTGCTGTCGCAAATCAACAGGGGAGTGCAAGAGTGAACTTTGGACATTTTGAACTCTTTAAAAAACTTGGCAAACTCAGGACTCAATAATCATCCAGAACCCCAACACCTAAAACCAGTGAAGTAACTGGTATCTACGTGCCCCTGCATGCCACGCAGGATGGAGAGCTCACCAATCAAAAATATAAGGTGAGAACACTGACCGGGAATATCGGAGGTGGCAAGTGGGGAGAACGGGAGAAGGGAGGGGGGTCTGCATTCACACCCACGGGGCTAAACACCTTTCTCCATCTACAGGAGAATATTTCTACGAGTCAAGCTTACAAGACTGAGGGGGGTCCGTCCAGACGGTCATCTTTGCCCTAAGCTTCACGCTGGTGGAGGCCGCAGCTGTCCGGGTTCGATCTATGCCCCTGTGGGAACCAGTTGAGCGTAACAGAACGCGAAGCCTACCTAAAAAACTCCACCGGGACGTTATGGAAACTTCTGAAACCAACCAACTAGCCCAACTGTTAGGGGAAGAGACTAATGCCCTCAGGAGAGAACTTATTTTGTCAAAGGAACGCACTGATGATCTTGCTAGACAACTGCTGCAAAGCCAAGCCGGCCAAACACCACTACCTGGACTCAGAGGGAATCCAACTCCTGTCTCTTCGAGCAATCCTGTGCAAGTGGTTCTCCCAGGGAGCATTCCTCTAGCTCCACCCGAATGTTTTGCTTGGGACCCGAAAAGGTTCGCCGTGTTCATGAACCAGTGCCGCTTGCACTTCCTATGCAGACCAGGAGCCTTCCCAAACGACCAAGCCAAAGTAGCCTTTGTACTGTCGTACCTTAGTGGCAGTGCAGCAGATTGGTCAATCCCGCTAGTCAACCAGGATGACCCTCTTCTTCGGGATTTTCAAGGTTTTCAATTGAGTATGGAAAAGCTATTTGCCAGGCATTCGCAGGGTCAGGCCCTGGATAACAAACTTTTATCCCTACGACAAGGCACTCAGGATCTGTTAACCTATATCGCAACCTTCAACCGGCTGGCCAGAGGAGAAAAGAATTACTTTATTTCATCGTGGGCTTCGGGGTGAACTCAAAGATGTTTTGGCCCAAGTGGTGAACCCACCCCAGGATTGCACAGAATTTATAGACTTAGTAGTCCAGTTAGATCACCGACTCCAGAATCGAAAGGCTGATCGAGCTAAATTCGAGAATCGAGTTCTGGTCAAACCACATGTTACCTCCAAAGGAACTGCTACATCAGAACCCATGCAGATCGGGGGGGTTAAGAGACCCTTAACGCAAAAAGAAGGAGAAAGAAGACGACAAATGCAATTGTGCCTTTATTGTGGGCCTTCAGGACATTTTCTAAGAGATTGCCCAATTAAACCATCCAAGAAAGTAGCCGGAGTAGCTGTTAGAAATCAAACAGAGCCTGAATCGGGAAATCACCACGCCCGACAAGCGTAGAGGTCCGCTTTCCGAGCTTGAAGAAGGACACTCAGACCTCGCATCTAATCATACCAATGGTCCTCATTGATCCTAGACTCCCATCACGTATGCACGCAGCAAGGGCATATATCGATAGTGGGGCCGTAGGAAACTATATGAACCATAAATTGGCTTCTAGGATGAATCTATCTCTCTGCAAAAAGACCTCTCCGGATGTCGTCACCACAGTCGATGGAACTGAAATTGCCTCAGGGCCTATAACTCATTCCACTACAGAGATGACATTGCTGGGTCAGGATGGGCATCGAGAGACTATTGTGTTTGACTTAATCAAAGCCCCACAGTTCCAAATAATACTGGGGATACCTTGGTTAGAAACACATAATCCTTGTATTGATTGGCGAGAGAAGAGAATAACCTTCCCGGATTGTGCACACACCTGCTACCTGGAAAAACCCTTGAACAAAGGCCTGGCCACTGTCACTACAGTCGTGCAGTTACCTCAGGAATACCAAGAATTCCAGGATGTTTTCCAAAAAGAACAGGCAAATACCTTACCGCCACACAGATCATATGATTGTCAAATCGACCTCATCCCCGGTGCACAACCCCCATGCAGCAGAATCTACGCCCTCACGGAACCCGAAAATCTGCACATACGACAATATCTAGACCAATACCTTGCTAATGGTTTCATTCATCCATCCAAGTCCCCTGTTTCTTCAGCTTTGTTCTTCGTACCGAAAAAGGAAGGTGACCTTAGAACATGTATAGACTACTGTGCATTAAACCAGATTACTGTAAAGAACCGATACCCATTACCTTTGATCCCCGAGTTACTAGACCAGGTAAAGGATGCTTGCATTTACACTAAATTAGATCTCAGAGGGGCATATCATTTGGTACGTGTAAAGAAGGGCAACGAATGGAAAACTGCCTTCCGCACCAAATACGGATTGTTCGAATATCAGGTGATGCCCTTCGGGTTGTGCAATGCACCAGCAGCCTTCCAGTATTTTATGAACGATGTCCTTCGTGAACTCATCGACGTTTGTGTTGTCATTTACATTGACGACATTCTAATGTACTCTTCTCAGAATCAGATCATGTTGAGCACGTTCGAGCAGTCCTTCAGAAACTACGTCAGCACAAGTTATTTGCAAAACTGGAAAAATGCGTTTTTCATACCACGGAAGTAGAATTCCTGGGATTTATCTTGACTCCAAAAGGAGTCCGAATGGACTCTTGAAAAGTGGATGCAATCCTCAAATTGCCATCACCCAATTCAGTTAAAGGAGAACAAAGCATGCTCGGATTTGCTAATTTCTACCGCAGATTTATTCCAGACTTCTCACAGGTTGTACACCCCATCACAGCACTTTTGCGAAAAAACAAACGCTTCTTGTGGACCGAAGAGGCTGAAAGAGCCTTCCAAGAGTTGAAGTCGAAATTCACATCAGCACCTGTCTTGAAGCATCCACGTCCCGAACTTCCATACATAGTCGAAACAGATGTGTCCAGTTTAGCCATGGGGGCTGTCCCGTCGCAGAAGGATCCCGAAACCGGTCAACTTCATCCTGTAGCCTTTTGGTCCAGAAAGTTTTCGGCCCCCGAATTAAACTATGCGGTTACCGATAAAGAATTGTTAGCCATCAAATCCGCCTTCAAAGCTTGGAGACATTACCTTCTCGGTGCTAGGCACACTATCACAGTAATCACTGACCACAGGAATCTGCAGTATTTAAAAACTGCCAAGGCCCAATCATCCCGTGAACTCCGATGGGCGCTATTCTTTGCCGAATTCGATTTTGTGATTACTTATCGACCTGGTTGCAAGAATGGTAAGGCAGATGCCTTATCCCGAATAGGAATGGGAGAAGCATTTTCGAACCCAGAACCAGTACCCATAATTCCAGGACAAAGAATCCTCGGCGTAACTACTTTACGGACTTTGGAAGATATTCATTTAAAGATTCAACAACTTTTCGATTCAACAGCCCTGCAGGACTGGAACAAAAGAGGCCCAGTTTATTCAGTCACTAATGAGTTACCCTACTATCAAGGGAGTCTGTTTTTACCACACAAGGAACTGCAAGAACTGGTAATCTCCAATTACCATGATGCTTTGATGGAAGGACACCCAGGTATTGCCAAGACTGAAGCTAAAATTAAAAGACAATTCTGGTGGGCCACCTGGCGAAAGGACATAAAGTCATTTGTGTTGTCTTGTGGGATCTGCGCCCAAAACAAAAGCCAGAAGGAGAAACCAGCCGGTCTTTTACAGCCTTTGGATGTTCCGCCTACACCTTGGCACACTTTGTCCCTAGACTTTATTACAGATCTACCTCCATGTAATTGGTTTAACACAATTCTAGTAGTTGTTGACCTTTTTTCCAAGATGTCTCACTTTATTCCTTTAAAGGGATTACCTTCCGCTTCAGTTTTAGCCAAGGAATTCCTTGAAAACATCGTTCGAGTACATTGATTTCCTTCTGTATTGGTGTCAGATCGAGGTAGTCAATTCATTTCGCAATTCTGGAAGAAATGTTGCCAACTAGCGCAAATCGACGTGAGGTTATCTACTAGTCATCATCCCCAGACCGATGGTCAGACGAAAAGGACCATCCAGACTCTGGAACAATACCTACGTTGCATGTTACATCAGACCGAGGGCAATTGGAAGGATATATTATGGATTGCCGAATACACATACAATAACTCAGTACATTCTGGAACCGGACAAAGCCCCTTTTATACCATTTATGGTCATCATCCTCGAACCTCAGAACTTGATTCACCCCAACACTTGGAAATGCCAGCAGTGACCCATCTGCATTCTACTATTACTCAAGCCTTTAAGGGAGCAACTGAACATTTGAAAAAAGCAAAGGAGAAATACAAGAAGAATGCCCATCAGAATAGGGGTGACACTCCCCATTATCAGATTGGAGATGAAGTTTGGCTGGCAACCAGACAAATACCCCTAAAAGAGACTCGAACTTTTAATCCTAGATATTTGGGACCTTACAACATTAAAAAAATTATCAACCCGGTAGCAGTTCAATTAGAATTGCCCTCTAGTATGCGGATCCATCCCGTCTTCCATGTTTCACTTCTAAAACCAATTCAGCCCGGAACAAGATTAGCCAAGCCACCTGACCCCATCCTAATAGATGGAGAACCTGAATTCGAGGTAAACGATATTCTGGACTCTAAGATGTTTAAATCTAAACTTTTTTATTTAATCGAGTGGAAAGGTTACGGACCACAGGAAAGGTCATGGGGAACCCTGTGACCACGTGCATGCACCTCAATTAGTGAAGAAATTCCATCGGAACTTCCCAGACAAACCAGGGCCCAGAGGAACAACAACCTTAGGTGGGGTGTTGGGGGGGGGAGTGCTGTCATGATGCCTACCCCCAGGCAGCTGGACCAAGCCCATTCGCCCCGGAAGCAGGCATCCAGACATCTGTTTAAACCTCAGAAGCCCTGGCTAGGGGCTATCTGGGTTCAGTCCTGGTGCTTTAGGCGCCAGGCTCATAGTAGAAATCAGTCCTGGCGCCTAAGGCGCCAGGCTCATAGTCATCACTTACCTCAGGCAGAGCTGCTGCACATGCATCCAGGCCAACATGAGACCTGGCGGGACTATCTTTCCACAAGGACTACTTTTCACTCGGGTGTGGTTCTAGGGACTTCTTACCTGGGACTACTTTCAAAGCTATTTAAACCACGCCCGATTTTCAACACACGCTTCGCGTTATTCTGCATTTAGCAGCGTAACGCTCACTGTGTCAGCAAACCTGCATCTAGCCTTCTGCCACGCCCGCCTCGAACACGGAGCTCCTAGGAGAGAAAGGAAAATAGAAGAAGAGGTTAGATTACAGACTTTAATCTGATTTCTCACCTGATTTCGGATCCTGCATCACACCGAGCCTGAAGGGACATTCTTCCGGCACGTGTCGCATCCCAGCTGCAGCGCCGATACATTTTTACCAGCCCACAGTATCTCCGACTCGGCGCTGCCTCCGTCACTTTTTCGGTGATTTTCAACACCTGGGGAAAAGACAAGAAAAAGCAAGGTGAGCCTAAAGAGACTAAAAAGACAATCACTTATATTACAAGAATTTCCTGATTATCACCGGAGGCTTTATCTTCAATACGCCGCATCTATGAAAAAAGGAAAAGACAGTGAGCTAATCTCACGCACCTTTACAGGACAGTTTGGGTAATACGGACTCTTACCTGAACGCCGCCAGCAACCTCCAGACAGAATTTGCCGCCGCAAATCAACAGGGGAGTGCAAGAGTGAACTTTGGACATTTTGAACTCTTTAAAAACTTGGCAAACTCAGGACTCAATAATCATCCAGAACCCCAACACCTAAAACCAGTGAAGTAACTGGTATCTACGCGCCCCTGCATGCCACGCAGGATGGAGAGCTCACCAATCAAAAATATAAGGTGAGAACACTGACCGGGAAAATCGGAGGTGGCAAGTGGGGAGAACGGGAGCAGGGAGGGGGGTCTGCATTCACACCCACGGGGCTAAATACCTTTCTCCATCTACAGGAGAATATTTCTTCGAGTCAAGCTTACAAGACTGAGGGGGTCTGTCCAGACGGTCATCTTTGCCCTACGCTTCACGCTGGTGGAGGCCGCAGGTGTCCGGGTTCGATCTACATCCCTGTGGGAACCAAAAGATCGAACAATCCCACATCCCTCTCCCCCTCCGCTTCCTACCGTTCATCCCCTCTGCCCTACGCCGGGTTTGGCCAGACATGCTTTCCTCCACAAAACAATCTATGAAGGCCTGGGATTGGGCCCGCAGGCACAAGAGTATCACAGGGGACTTGAGTTCTCTCTCCCCTATCTTCCTCAATCCCGCCTTCTCCCCGGGCACTCACCCAAAGAACTTTAGAAACTGGGTGGTGGGGGGTCTTGAGTCACTGGGGCAGCTCTTTGAGGATGGCCTCCCCCGCACCTTTGAACAATGTAAACAAACCTTCCAATTGGAGGAAACAGACAGGTTCACCTATGCCCAGCTGAGGCACTGGTGCTCCCATCCCCAGACCCGAGCCGCAGCTACCCGTACCCCTGCCCAGCTGGAACTTACAGTGAACGATCTGCCAGCCCGTGGGAAGATCTCGACCCTCTACAGACTACTACAAGAAGACCCCCTCTGCACCAAGCCCTCCTATATGGCCCAATGGGAGGCGGACCTAGGTCACGGCATAGAGGATCATGCCTGGATGGATATCTGGTCTAGGATGCGTACGGCCTCCCCTTGCATCACTAATCGGGAATGCGCCCACAAACTATTGTTGCGCTGGTATTTCCCCCACCCTCTGCCTTCAACACTTTCAGCAGGCTTTGGATCCACAATGCTGGCATCGCTGCGGCCTGCCAGGATCCTATTTCCATATGCGGTGGACCTGCCCCATGGTAAGAGTGTTCTGGTCTCAATGCCTCGCTACGATTAAGGACATCACTCAGATGACAATACCACTGGCCTCCCGAACAGGTCCTCCTGGGGATTCCGATCCTAGATGCCTACCCAAGAACAGGTCGCAGGGCAGCGCTGATAACCCAACTCCTGCTAGCGGCCAAAATTACAGTAGCGCGCACCTGGAAATCCGCAGAGGGCCCCCGATGACCCTTTGGTGGATCAAAATCTGGGATACCCTAATCGCTGAAAAGGTCACTGTGCCCAAAGCGAGCCTTCTCCATCGCTTTATGAACATCTGGACACTGCTCTTAGACTTTGACCAGAACTACTCGGCCCTGACCCATAAGCTACGCCTGATCGCGAGAGCCCTCCACGCAACCAGCGGAAACTCGGAGCCCGGCCCGACTCAAGGGGACTGAAAGGTAAGACCCATCCTGGGAAATTAGGGGAGGTATGGGGGTAATTGCATCCTATATACATTCTATGGGGTTGTAATCAAATGTTGATGTACATGTTCTCCGTGTACTGTCTTATAAATAAACACATTTTTAAAAAAGAAAGAACAAAATGGAATCAAGTGATTGTAGTGGAACAAGGTGGAAATCGCCTGAGAATGAATTAGACCAAAATAACTATTCGGACAGCTTTATTAAAGGGGGCAAGATTGCCCAACGATCACATGTCGATTGAATACCATGGCCTGCTCCAAATATATAAAAGTCAAAAACAACAAAGCAGGAACAATTTGGTGAATAAGCATGTATATGACCCAGAAGTGGTTAGAAAAACAAGGATTTTACGAAATGAGTAGAGGACTCTGGAAATCTCTTCTATGACAAGAGTTGAGAAAGACAAGGAAAAAAAGAAAAGGAACATGCAGTATAAAAACTGGCTTAAGTGGTACAGATATGTACTTGAGCAACACGATGCAGAGGACATGATGTCATGCCTAGCACAGTGAAACCCAAGATATTTTTGGCCGATAATTAACGAGCTAGAAAGACCACAGAACGTGAGCCTGTGCAATATGGTAACTGAGGACTGCACACTGTACCATGCTCTTCAGAAATCTGAGCCCACTGCTGATCTGGTGAGAAGTAAAACTTTCCGTGGAACATCACGATGGAGAGAGATGACATATACAGTACCATCAAGAAGTTAAGTGCCTCCCATGCTCCAGGACCGGATGGCCTGACCAATTACATTCTAAAGCAAAACCCAGAAGAATGGACAGATTTTTGTTACAAGCTCTTTGGGATGATACTTAAAGAAGGAAGAGTTCCAAAGAGTTGGAAAAGCGCCTTAATGGTCCTCATTTTCAAGAAGGGTTTGAGACTAGAACCTAACTATAGGCCCATTGCACTACTAGATTTAGTAGGAAAACTTTTTGCCACACAGCCGTTGAATCAATTGACAACCTGGATTCGATATGCTGGTGTGGCTGATTCAAGGCAAAAGGCGTGGGCTGCAGCCTTAATCTTTTTATCTGGAAGATCTTGAAATCCCTACTACGAGGTCCCTTTGCGGGTCCTTCCTTAACGCCGGTTTTACCAGGCGTTAAGGACGAGACCCGCAAAGGGATACCGGGTTCAATAACGGTAACCCAATTTGCGGTACCATTATTGTCACCTTCCCCCGTCCCATTGAGCCCTATGGGGGCCCAAATGGGAATGGGGAATGGTTCTGGTGAATGGGGAATTACCAGTCCCGCCGACCTCGGAAGGGACCAGTAATTGCTCCATCCACCAGACCAGAGTCGGAACGATTTTGAAGGCAGCCACGGTGCTAATAGCGCCATGGCTACCTCCAACCTCGTAATGAGGACCAGTGCCTCCTGTGGGTTTTTTTAATGGCATCCAGCACGTGTGATAACACTGACGCATTTACGGCAGTTGCCATATGTTTTTGAAAGCCAGTTTGATGTTGAGATAAAGAGTCATGCTCACAAATAAAATCTTAGAGTTGATTTAATATTAGGATGGTGAAAACTTTATACGAAGTGTCCATTAAGGCTCTCAGATGATAATTATTTGGATCAGAGGGACTGCCCTTTTTATATATGGGAATGATTAGCGATATGCGCCAAGAGCGAGGAATGCTGTTAGAGTTTAAGATGTTCTCAAATTTTATCTTAAGAATGCCTGCCCAAAATAATGCATCTTTTTTTATCACACATGCTGGAATGACGTCAGGTCCTGACGCCTTAGAAACATTTCATTTGCCAATCGCCCATATGATGTCGTCGATGGACCATTGGACTCGTGGGAGGGAGGATAATATGATAGTTTGAAAAGTGATAAAGCGATAAACGTCAGGAAGATAAAAGGCTTGAGTAATGTGTTTAGACCAGACGTCGGCTGAAACAGAAGTACTCATGGAATCTGAACTCTTGTTTGTTTTTTGTTTGATCATGTTCCAAATAGATTTACTGTCCTGTTTGCACAGATGAATTACTACGGCTTGGTTGTCCGCTATGTGAAGCTTATAGCAGAGAATCTTACAGGCATTCTCATGAGTCTGAAAAATTCATTTTTTAGAGACTAATTACTTTACAGTGGAAAGATGAAGACTAGCTAAACTCCTCAGTTGTCTATATTTTTGATGCTTCAGTGCAGAAATTTCCCAATGATATTTATGTGTGTGTGTTGAAGGATATTTGAAGTATTGGTTCGTGCTGAAAGCACAAGTTGATCTCGAATAGTACGGTTATTATGATCTTCTCTAGACTTTATATCCTGCATAGAATACCACAGATTTGGATTGAATTTTACTGTCGTCCCAAGTTTAAAAACCAGACGATTGCATACTTTTTTGTTCCAATTAACTGAGAGTAGTGGGCGCTCTATTTCCACTAAACACAGTTCTGGAACTATCTCCGGATGTTTGCAGGGTATAGACAATTCAATTCAGAGGACACAATGATCACTGTATCCCACTTCAGAGGACTCACATATTCCGCACAAGTCAATTAAATTGGCGGATATTTAGAAAAAATGTATAAGTGAATGTGCATGCCCTCTTTGCGATGGTAATGTGGGAACTTCATGCATGTTTTCAACTACGAACAGGCTCCACGAGGCAAAATATTGATTCCAATGGTGACCCACTCTGATTGTATTAAGGTCAGTATTTGATGTTCGTTGGTTACCTGATCTGCTAGGTAGCCTAGATCAATTTAAATTAAAATCCCCCCACAATGATCTTATAGTGGGGATTATGTAAAAGGGCATTTTCAAGAATAGTATCCAGCGTATCAAATATTTTGTTTATCATCATTTTAGGTGGATTCCAATACAGTGATATTAGAAAGAGAGCATACGACTTATCATCCTTATGTAGTAGTTCAACAGCTAGGAGAGCATCAGAGGAATGGATAAGAGTAGCATGCACATTCAAAGTATTATTAATTAGGATGGAAAGCCTGCCATTGGGGCATTTTAACCCTGGTTTTTTGGCAGGAACAAAAAAGGATGTATATCCATCCACACACAACTGAAACATAAACATTGCTTCTTGCAAGAAAATTACCGAAGATGTATCGAAAATGGAATGAGACTTTAAACATGCAAACATATTATTAAATCCACATACAGTCCACAAATGGAATCTTAGCATGGTATAGCTAAGAGCTTGCTTTCCGACTCTCTATGGACATTATTGTTTTACAAGATTTTCCACCCAGGACCAATCTTTAATGTTTGAAGCAATAGATGTAAGTTTCGATATAAGATCCGCTTGCATGGTCACAGAAGGGATATTGTTAGCCGCCCGAACCATGGCACTTTCAACTCAGGGTGATAGTCAATGAATGCATGAGCATGCTCGTCTTTGGTAAAGAGGACCATCTGAATTCCTAGCAATATGAGGTCCTCATGATGTTCCCATATTTGTTTTAGGATAATAGGTGCATTTAATTGACATGTCATTCTTTGATTGTTGTAGGGCGCAAGCTTCACCCACTCTGTCATCAGAGTGACAAATTCTTAACATAGGTATCCGATTAAAGACTTTGAAGATAAATGCGCGGTTAAGCCGTGCTACACCACTGATTGCTGCATCTCTAATCCATCCCATAATTGTAGATGTATGGGCAGATAAAATCGGCATTGCATGGGAATCTGATTGTTCAACTTTCACATGGGTGTTGAATTCGGTATTCCCAATTGCATCTGAAAGGATTGGCTCCAAGTGCTTAGGTTCCCTTACATTGTGTGTTTCTGTGTCCTCAATACCCCTTTCGTCTGACTGTGAAGGCAAAAAATGATTGCACTTTGTAGTCGTGCCTGACTGATGACGTAGATGGAATACTACAGCTATCGGGGAAATACATGCAAGGTTTCAGAGTGTCATTGTGTACTAATTTTATAGTATTTCTTGTGAGAGGGTAGAAGGAAGATAGTTGAGATTGTTTACTATCTTTGTGTTCATTATTGCTGATTTGCTGCTTATTTTGCATTGCTTGCATAGGTTTTTGCTCTAGGCTACAAGAAGGTTTGGAGGTCATCGCTATCTTATTGTTCAGCTCAGTAGACACATTTATTTCTTTTTTGTTTTTTTTGGGAGCATTTGTAGTCAATGTGACAGTAGATGGTATGAGGGAGGGATTAAGGATTTGAAGAGCTCTCCTACTTTACTCATTCAGCTGCTCTAGGTCTAATAGTTCATCCTCCTGTACGAGGATGCTGATATTATTGCCATTTACACTGGGACAAGTAATTTCTGAGGTCAGTGGGTTGGTGTTTTTTTAAACATCTTCTTTAACTTTAGGTTTCCTCATCTCTTCTTTTAATGGCCCTTAAGTGCAACCGTTTTTGTTTACGTGATATAAATCCCCCTGATGCAGCCCTGTCGGAACACATATCCACAGGTTGACTGCCATTTGGAGGATTCATTTCTGACTCTTGAGATCTGGAGCCCATATCTTCCTGCTCCATGTATGATTGGCAAGATGTGATAGATTGGTGGACAGTTGACAAATCATGTTTTCCAGCTTGCCCATGTGTGCACAGATCAGGGCATGGTTTGTCTTGGCTTAGAAAGTCCCATCGGGCCTAGGTTGTAGATCAGTAAAAGCAGGAGAAATCACAGCCTGAGCAGAGGAACGCCTAGAGGCTAAGGGAGAGGTCCCCAAGGATTGTGTCTGTGACTGCTTTGACCCGTACGTTTGAGAACTCTGATTATGAGTCAATTTCCCCATAGGTGCCTCAAGAATACCTTTGTTGGAATCATCAATAACCAACATTTTTCCACATAATAGCCCCTCCATTTTGCTAATCAGTTCCATTGAAGTGTGTTTCAAAGCCCTGATCTCAAGGTGGGTCAGTTCATGCCCTTTATCTAACAGATTGAGTATGCGGCTTAATACTGGGAATTGTTGCTCAGAGCTCTCTATGTCCTGTAAAGCAGACAATGTCCCTAAAAAATGTATGTGGGATACTTTGTGTGTGGCCATTGGAGGTTGTTTCAAATCAACAGGACTCAAACAAATTTGTGGCGCTTGTTCAGTGTCAAAATTTAAATTACACACTTGGGGTTCACCAGAACACGTAAAAGCCCCAAGTGGTTCTTGCATTACAGAGGTAATAGTCTGGACTTTACTATATGGTTTCCTGTGGTCAGTAGCTTGCATAGAGTGTAAATGCACATTATCAATCCCTCCTCCCACCCCAGTAGCGGGAGTAGAGGGCCCAAGGGACAATCGAGTACGCTTACCCAGTTATGCCATTACCGCCGGAGACATCAGGTACAGTTGCGGGCAGGCAGATGGAAGAAACAGGTACGCGCATGCTAAAGAAGCTATGTTGTATCGAATGGTCACAATCATACATTTCTTTAAGAGGAAAAGATTTCATTTTGTTAGCTTTGTCCACCTCTGCATGTATTTGCGCATGCATAAAAGCAGGCACCCCGTCTTGGACAATGTTCTCATTCTTTCCAGATTCAATCACACTCGCCGCATCTAGCTCTGCCTTTTTATTATTGAGTGAAGTGTGTGGCACTGCTAGCACAATCTCACCGTTCGCCGCATGCGGAGATCGAGCAGCGTTAGAGCTAGCTTTTTGCATGAGGTTAATGGATTGTGTTGCTGACTTACATATTTTTCCACTTCGTAAGCTACTAGCCAGGCTTACTTTAGATCACGTGCCAAAGGCACCATTAAGACCCACCTCGAAGTAAACTGGGGGGACAGAGCGCACAATGAGAAAGAATCAAGAAAAAAAGGAAAAATAGAAAAGCACAGTGCTCAATATCACGAGAGATTAGAGCTCAAAACTAAGAATACAGTACAAAAAGCAATAATCCTAGTCTTATCTGCTCCACACCCTAAGAGCCCAACAGCACTTGCAGGGCACTTCCGAGTGGCTCTATGTAGCTGTGCTGGGTGTCAGGGGGCGGAGCCAAAACAACGCTAATGAATCTAAAAAAGAAAACAAAAACATAACGTGATGCGCGTATGCATGACACTCTTAAACACCGCAACCCAAGTTCACCACGTAGAATAAGAATAGCCTGCATTGGTATGTAAGGAAAGAAGAGTCCAATGCAGTAAAGGAGTCCAATGCAGTAAAGGAGTCCAATGCTACGGAAGAGTCCGATGCAATGGGCAGGTCCAAAAGTCACAAAATTGTATTTACTTGATTTTAAAGTCCTTGTTGCGTTTTGCCATGCTTGGCTGAAAGAAGGCTTCCTCTTGCCGACTCACCTACGGCAGAAGCTTTCAGTTGAAGTTTTGAATGGGAAGCATTCCGCTTGAATCGGACAGCAAACCCAGCCCAACAGCACTTGCAGGGCACTTCTGGGTGCGCGCTCAGGTGCGCGAGCACCTGGCTCTATGTAGTGTGCTGGGCGTCAGTGGGCGGAGCCAAAACAACATAATTAATTTGATTTTAAAGTCCTTGTTGCGTTTCGCCGTCTGCGGCTGAAAGAAGGCTTCCTCTTGCCGACTCACCTACGGCAGAAGCTTTCAGTTCAAGTTTCAAATGGGAAGCATTCCGCTCAAATCGGACAGAAAACCCAGCCCAACAGCACTTGCAGGGCACTTCCGGGTCTCAAACATTTCACATAAAAAAAAGCTTTATACTAAGAATTCGTCATTACTGAAATCATGCTACATCCAAAAGAACACCTACTTGGGGATGTGGTAGGATTAGGGGGACATCTAAGTATACTTTCTATGGGGGACTGGACGGTGATTGGGTCTCTAAGGTCAGGTGGACAACTATGCCCACCCCTAGTGCAAGTCATCTAACCGTGTCATAATAATAGACGGTCTTCTATTGGCTTCTCAAACTATAGGGCTCCTCACTGCGTGGCCCTTACAATTGGTTGTCACGCTTGTACCCTTCTGGAATATTCCACTTGCTAGCAGCATGCAAGCTGGTTACCCCAGGTGCATGTGGGTTGGCTTGGTCATGCCTCTCCACCCAATTAGCCTAACATGCATCATCACTCCTGCTGTCTGCCAGTCAATAAGTCTTTGAACTCTGCCTTGCAATAGCCTCTGGTCTCTGGGAATAAAAGGGAGTGAGAGCATGCCCTTATCTGCTGGTCTCGGTATAGCTCGCTCCAAAGTATATTTTCATCTGACCATGTGACTGGAGACCACGTTTTGAGCTCCTTCGTTGTATTTAGTACTATTAAATGAATCAAACCTGGCACTTCTAGTGTTTTTCTGTTACACCGCAAACAGAAGCACGTCTTGCTTCTCATGTTCATTGTATCTCCTTGAGTAGATAACCAGGCTCCTGGTGGCCCGACTATTGACACTGGGCCAGGCAAGCCTTCTCAAATCTTCCTTCGCCTTCAGTTATTTTATTCAACTACGCCACACTTTCAGTCCTTCTATTCACCGGGTCCAACTTTCTAGAATGTGTTGTGGGAACATCCAGTTTCTATACATTCCTATATATCTACATTGGCAGCACCGCCTGCAGTCTATTCACTACGTATAGCCAGCCTTATGATTACTTGGTCTACTTGCGTTACTGCATCTGTACAATTATAAAAATGGCTTTGCCTTTTCTTCAGTGCTTTTCCTCACGTGCAATCTTCATTTTGCTGCCAAAATGTTGCTCAATTCTTTACTTCGCCATCAGATTCTATACAGTCTATTCACCTTCATCAACATCTCTTCTAGGTGTGTCATTTCTGCTTCATGCTTTGTATGGAAGGCCGTTTTCCATTCTTCCCCCTTTTTGACCCGTACCAGGTGATAGGCCCCTCGGAGGTCAAGTTTAGTGTAAATCTGGGCATCCTTAACCTGGTCCAACAGTTCGGGGATGAGCGGCAAAGGGTATCAGTTCTTCACCGTGATTTGATTTAGCGATCTATAATCTATGCATGTTCTTAAGTCCCCTTCCTTCTTTGGTACAAAGAAGAGGGGCAAGGCTGCGGGTGACTTTGACGGGTGGATAAACCCATTGACGAGGTATTGGTCCAGGTAAGTCTTCAAGTGGCTGTTTTCTTGCTCTGTTAATACGTAGATTCTACTTCACAGAATTTGGGACCCTGGTATTAGGTCAATTTGACAGTCATATGACCGATGTGGTTAGTCCTTCTGGAACACGTCCTGGTAATCCGCATACTCAGAGGGCAAGGCCCCCATTAAGCACACCTTAGCCCCTGCCAGTGAGGTGGTCTTCACTTCTTTTTCCAAGAGGGCACCGACTCCATAACAAGTACCTGCGCAGTCTTTGGAGAAAGTCAACACTCTTGCACGCCAGTCAATGTGAGGATTGTGAGCCTCCAAACAGGGTATTCCCAGGATTACCTGGAATTGGGGAGCACAGATGAGGTCAAAAAAGATGTTCTCCCGGTGTCCCTCCTGACAAAGTAGGTTAACTTCTTGGGTGCAGTGTGTCACGGGGCTGGAGGACAGTTGGGTTCCATCCACCGCCATTACATTCTCCGCTGTCACCGTCTGACAAAGGGGTAGACCGATCTTTTTTGCTAAATTCTGGTCCATGTAATTGCCGACCGAGCTGCTGTCCATGTACGCTTCCAATGCGTGCATTCGGGAGGGCTGGTCTGAGCTAATTAATATGACCGGTATGACTAGGTGCGAGGTCTGTGAAGATTCTCTCTCTCTGCTCGACAAGCGGACCTCTACGCTTGTCGGGTATTGGAGTTTCCCGCATCAGGCGCAATGTCCTCTTTATCAGTGGCTCCCACTGTTTTCCTGGGTGGTTTCCGGGGCACTCACGAAGGAAATGGCCTGGTTTGCCACAGTATAGGCAGAGCTGTTGTTGCCTCCTCTTCTCTCTTTCAGCCTTAGTGAAAGGGCTCCTCAGTCCTCCTATTTGCATGGGCTCTGGGTGTGACTCGGTTTGCCGGACTTGACTCTCCTTGGGTCGCACATAAACGGCTCATCTTTCCGACCGGACTCAGTCAGTTCTTCGGTCATGCAGTCTGTGATCCAGTTGCACTACCAGATCTATGTACTCTGCACAGGCTTCAGGAGGGTTCACCACTTGGGCCAGGACGTCTTTCAGCTCTCCTCGCAAGCCTCGGTAAAAGAGTGTAGTTCTCTTCTCCTCTGGCCAATTGGTCTCGGCTACGAGGTGGTTGAAGGTGGCTATATAAGACAGCAGATCTTGATTGCCCTGTCAGAGGGACAGTAGTTTGTTATCTAAGACTTGACCTCTGGTATGGCGGGCGAACAGTTTCTCCATTTCGTGTTGGAACCCGACAAAATCATGAAGCAATGGATTGTCTCGATTAACTAAAGGAATCGACTTATCCGCTGCGCTGCCACTCAGGTACGAAAGCATGAACGCCACCCTTGACTGGTCATTGGGGAAAGCTCTGGTTCGACACAAAAAGTGCAGACGGCACTGGTTCATGAAGACTGCGTATTTATTGGAGTCCCCCATTAAGCGTTCGGGCGGGGCCACGGGTACTGCGCCGGGGAACACTACTTGCACCGGTGTAGGTTGTGGGATCGAAGAAGAGGAAGCTGAATCAGGTAGCGGGGCCTGGCCCGCCTGCGTCTGCAGGAGCTATCTAGCTAGGTCATCAGTACGTTCCCAGTTTACTATGAGTTCCCTTCTCAGGGCGTTGGTTTCTTGTCGCGCAGCGTGCACTTCAGCCCACAGAGGTTTGGGAGTGGCTTCGCGTTCTGTTATGCTCACCTTGTCTCCGCGGGGGCGTCGAATGCGAGCAAGGTAGGGTGGTCCGTTCCAGCATGGTTATGCTCCACTCCCTAACTGGTTTGCTCAGGTGCCCTTGTCTCTGCTTGAACTGGCCTGGGGTCAGCTCCTGATGGGAAAACAGAATAAATATAAGGGGACTGGCGCCTTCCCCGGTGGACCCTTCCCTTGTGTCCCCAGATAAGAGTTCTTGTTGTTCTGGTTACCCAACGCAGTGTTTGCTCACCTTGGAGATTGTAATGATGTGCTCTCCTTCCTGCTCGTCTCAGCAGGGGTGCAATGTTGCTCAACTGAATCGAGTTGCTCCACTGATTCCGGTGTAATGTTCTTATGGAGCGAGTTACTCCACTGATCCAGTACAAGGGTACTTGGATCGAGTTGCTTCACTGATCCGGTGCAGTAGGTGAGTCTTCTCTTGTTTAATTATGCAATAGAATCACTGTTCATTATTCACTGTTCCCTTATCTTCTCGTATGTCCCTTATGCAATGTTCTCTAATTCCTATGTCTCTTCTTCCCAACAGATTCTGGACGTTGGACAGTGTGTAAGCAGCAAAAGCACAGATGGAACTGCCGCATGAAGCGTCGGACGCTGTTGAAGGTATGTAAATTGCGGTCGCGAGAGAGAACTTTACTCGCAAGCTTTTCCTCCTGAACTAACCTTGTTTTGCTTTTCTCTCCTTTCCCCACAGGTGCGGCCGCTATGCAGAAGATGGAGCGAAACATTGGAGATGGCGCTGGAGGCTGAATCAGCTGTTGTGCGGAAGGAAGAAGGCTGCAGGATCACTGCGGATGCCGAGGATCACCGGGTAAGTGTCAGGTAAGCTGGAATCATCGTGTGCTCATAGAATGCTGGAATTTCTCATCCGTGGATCAGATGTCAGCGGAGAGTGTTCTGCTGCCATGGGCAGTTCAAAGCAAAGCATCTAACAAGTTCTGGGCGGGGTTTATGTAGCCAGGTCTGGCCACACCCAAGATCTTGGAGCACGTTCTGCTGGCCACGCCCATACTTGCCATACCCATTCCAGAAGCAGTAATTAAGGATGTTCAGCCATGCAGACAGCCCGTGTTAGTTTTGTTGAACAGGCTTCATACCATGAGCCTGGTGCCAAAGGCGCCAGGACACGGTCCAGGTGGGCCTTTCTTGATCTCTCCAGTTTTTAATCCGGACGGGGTGCCTTTTAAGCCCCAAAGTCCCTAGGGCAGGGTTGCATTGTCTCTCGGAGGTACTGGTCATGACACTAGATTGCTGAAGAATTACACAGAAAGTAATAGAAACCCAAGAAGCCTAACAGAAGAAAGTAAAGAATAAAAGGTCAGGAAGAACACTGTTCGACCACAAGGCAACCAGAACTAGTGCAGGGCGAATCAGCAGGAAAAGGGTGGCATAGGATGAAATCAACCACTGCCTACGAAACGCAAGCAGAGCAACAGTGGAAAGTGCAAGAATACAGAAACAAGAGAGAAGGAGGAGCTGGAGCTATTCCACGGAAGACGGAAGACAAACATAGAACGGCTCCACAGAAAGAAAAGGAAGTGGAAGGTAAGAGCAAAAAGGGAGAAAAGGGAAGGCAGAAGCTGGCTAAGGTGGAATCCGAGGCGAGACTCGTGGCTGGCACTCAGAAAAACAGAAACAAAAAGCAATCAAGAATGGAACACACAGAAGCATGCAAGGGAGACTGGAAGTCAGGAAAGGGTCGGGGCGAGACCCGAGAGAGGGAAATGCGAAAAGGTAGCAATAACACGGGAGTAGCTGGGACGCAAGGCAAACAAGCTAAGCGTATAGACTACTAGAGTTGCAACGCACCGGGGGGTGGGACTAAGAGACAGATCAAAGAAACGTGGCTGAAAGACTAAACCAAGGTGATTAAACGTGGTGGAACATCAATGGCGGATACTCCAACAAGTCCATAGCTTCCAGGCATCTCTCCTCATGACACCATCTCAGCAATTTTGCAAGTTTAGGCCAGACAGGTTTGCATCCCTTCCCTACACGATCTATAACTGGTTTGTGATGTCCTGTTACTGCCACAGCTCTGCATACGACTGTCTTCTTCCCAGCCATCTGGAGAAAGTACTGTTCCCCTGCATCCGGCCTCTCCTTGCATCTTGATATTTCTTCATCAGTTTTTCCCTGGCAATTAAGCTTCTTATTTTTTTTAATGTTTTTATTTGTTCTTGATTCTATTACAAAGTAACAGAACCTTTACAAAACGAAATAACAAATAGTCGTTGCAGTATATATCATACAAAATGTAAAAATATTCAATAAAACTTCATAATAGCATTTCTTAAAAAAATGAAAGGGAAAAAAGATTCAACAGAAATGAACACACAAACATATTCAGATTACAAATACAACAGTAATAATATGTCCCTTCACCTAGACTAGTGAGTTTGCATACACCATTTATCAAACATTCTTATTTATCTCCCATCGGATTCCTGCTCCCTTCATTCCAGGCTGTTGTTCATATCTTATCACATGATCTCTGGTGTGTGCTCTTGCTCTTGTCTTTAAATCTTGAACATAATCATCTTTTTCTGGAGCTGATTATTCGGTCACCCATACCAATGATGCTGTTCGACCCAGGAACTGAACTCTTGTATGGCAGAGTGCAAGGTGAGTCATGCAATGAGCTGTCGGGACATCTATTTCTATAGCTATGAATATCTTGGACGTATCCCATAGCATAAGGTAGGAGAGCACAAACATAGCAACTCTCCTCAGAGGTTCTATTTCCTGCTTGTATACGAATTGCTCGTTTTACAACTGTCAAATTACAAGTGACCGAACTGTGAAGGTCAATTGTAACATATATGTGGGGGGAAACCCCCCACAACCCCCCACCCAACGCCAAACCCCCCAAAACCCCTATATATAAACCAATATATATATATATATATTAATTACATGGCCACGGTAGTGGCCAAGTAGTTATGGTTAAGTTGCTGTTTCCATAGGAAGAGCACTTTTTGGGTGGCTTATAACTTCGCTCTCCCTGGACAGACCCTCACCAAACTTTGCAAAAAAAGTATGTGGGTCACTCTGAATTCTTTTGCAAAGTTTGGTGAGGATTCGTCCAGGGGGGGCAAAGTTATAAGGGGGGTCCCAAATCTTTTTTTTTTCCCATAGACTGAATTGAAAAAAATTTTTGCTTGCGCCTACAGCCCAAACCGCTGGACGGATTTCCACCAAATTTGGACCAGGAGCAGCGGATTGGTCCCGAAAGCGTGCTTTTGCAAATTTGGTGAAAATCCATCCAGTAGTTTTTTTTAAAATGACCAAAAAGTAGGTAAAAAAAAAATTGTGATCTGTGTTCGGTTCGCGGACACACTTCCCTGTTCGCTCCGCGGACAGTGTCCTGATTTGCCAATCATCTTGCGTGATGTTCGCGGACATGCAACGTGTTCGCTGATTGGACGGCGTGGAGCGTGAAGCGCGTCAGATTTTTCGGTAGCGCCCGCCATCTTGGATTCGCGGACGTCCGCGGACAGCGCGGTGAAACTTTGTTCAAAATGTATATTTAGTAGAGTGTGTTGGTGTGTAGGAGTGTTTGGGGAGGGTGGGAGTGTATGAGATAGGATGAAAGTTGTGTTTTTTATGTGTTAGACATTCTTTTTGTGTTCGATTTGTTTGCGGACATCACGGGTGTTCTGAAATGTTCTAAATAAACTGACTGGGGGGAGTTCTAAGGACTCAAAATGTGTCCGTTTTGTTTGCAAGCAAAGTGAAACTGTTCTAAGAACACTCGCGGTGTCCGTGGAGTGTTCGTAGGGGGTGTCCTGAGGACGGTGTCCGTATTGTTCTCTGTCAAGTTGAATGTGTTCTAAGAACACCCGCGGTGTCCTGAAATGTTCGCAAATAAACAAAATGGGGGTGTTCTGAAGACGTTTTTGAGAACACTCCCGGTGTCCTGAAATGTTCGTAGGGGGTGTCCTGAGGACGCTGTCCGTATTGTTCTCTGTCAAGTTGAATGTGTTCTAAGAACACCCGCAGTGTCCTGAAATGTTCGCAAATAAACAAAATGGGGGTGTTCTGAAGACGCTTCTAAGAACACTTGCGGTGTCCGGGGAGTGTTCGTAGGGGGTGTCCTGAGGACGCTGTCCGTATTGTTCTCTTGTCAAGTTGAATGTGTTCTAAGAACACCCGCGGTGTCCTGAAATGTTTGCAAATAAACAAAATGGGGGTGTTCTGAAGACGTTTTTGAGAACACTCCCGGTGTCCTGGAATGTTCATAGGGGGTGTCCTGAAAACGGTGTCCGTATTGTTCGCTGGCAAGTTCAAAGTGTTCTAAGAACACTCACATTGTTCGCGGACATTAAAAGTTTCCCATAGATCATAGTTGAAATGTTTGACACTATGGATGTGATATGCTGCGGTGGTTGTTGCCAGGGCATAGAGTCTTGGGTGCATGGCCATTTGGCCATGCACCCAAGACTCTATGCCCTGGCAACAACCACCGCAGCATATCACATTCATATTTGCTTATAACTTTGGGTGAAAAACAAATGTATAAGGAACAAAGGTATTAGATACTATGGATGTGATATGCTGCTATGGTTGTCCTTATTATTGTATACTTACTGTTTGGTCTAGTAATGGGAGTCCATGTTTTTCTTCATTTCTGTGATAAAAGAAAATAGCATGTTAGTATTAGTATTTTGTAATGACTTATTACATTGTATAAGCAATATTCTTTTATTTTTTTCCGACCCTCATATTTAGTAGAGTACAAATCAGAGTACTGTGCAATTTGCTCAGTTTCTGTATTTGTTGCTAAAATCATTGGGTCTGTGGGAGAAAAAAAAATCCATGTTGGATTAAAAAAAAACCTTTTTCTGTTATGCTACAGTTTATTTGTTTGTTTGTTTTCAGTGTTCACTTGTTTCTGGCTAATGCTTTATACTGTGCTTTGTTGTATTTTTTTGGAGCAGTAACAGATTCTTCATTTGTTTTGATATTATAAAATTTTGGAGCAGTTATATACCAATTGGCGTATTCTAACTGTCTATTTTTTTAATATATTTTAGTGGTTTTGATTTATCTATTTGGGTATTATTAAATTTTGGGACAGTTAGATACCAATTGGCGTATTCTAACTGTCTATTTTTTTGCCTAATTTAGTGGTATTCATTTATCTGATTAGTTGTTGTAGAATCTTTGAGCTGCTAGATAGCTTTTGGAGTATTCTAACAGTTTATATTATTTTAACACAAATTTATAATTTTGGGACAGTTAGATACCAATTGGCGTATTCTAACTGTGTATTTTTTGGTCTAATTTAGTGGTATTCATTTATCTGATTAGTTGTTGTAGAATCTTTGAGCAGTTAGATAGCTTTTGGAGTATTCTAACAGTTTATATTTTTTTAACACAAATTTACTTAAAGATTTAAATACAGTTTATTTATCAAATTTTGGTTTTAAGAACATCAAATAAGCGTTTGTAAGATTTGCTGGTAATCTCTGCTTTAGAGTAATGGTACTATCATTACATTCAAACCATCCACATTTCTTTTTTATATATGCCGTGTAGTGCCCTGAATTGGTTGTGGCTCCTGCGTGGTAGATTATACCTATTGTTGTGAAGGTTTTCTTACCAATTGATATTTGACTATGTGTGAATCCAGTCAGCTTGCAGTTGTTTTTGGTACCATCTGCATTGTAACGTAGAAGCATTAGTATTACGTATTTACTATGTGTTTGTATTACTAACGTGGAGCGATTATCTGAATTGCAGGTAGAGCATAATGTACCATGGTTTGCATTTTGTACAAGTTGCTGAAATGGAATGGATTCACAATTTGGTATTGATATATATATGAAGCGTTCATTGGGAATTTCTTCTTGTGTCACATTGTTGCACAGAGTGCATGTATGTTTCCACATGTATGAAATCTGGAAGATTTCCTTTATAGGTATGTTTTTGTTTTCCAGTACTTGTTGTAAGTACATTAAAAATTCTTGTGGATCTTCCTGTGAGTTTATAGTGAATTTCACCATTCCAGCACAGTAGTCCAATTCTTGTCTTATTCCATAAACACTATATGTGTTGTCAGGATTGTTTTTTTGCGTTTCTATGAAGTACTAACATTTGCATACACAATGGGTCTCTAAAGTGTAAGTAAATGTTGTCAACAATTGGTGGTAATTGAAATAGAATATTCATTGCTACATTTGCATAGCAACTTACACCAACTATATTTGAGAATTTAAATGGTCCAGGTAGTTCTGTATCTAACTGCTTTTTTTGGAGTTTGTCTTCCTTCTTTAAAGAAGTACCTGGTTTACTTTCTCTAATTGATTTTTTTGTTTGTGGTACTTGATGAAGTATTAGTTTCTTTTACTCTCTTTGGAGGATTTGCAGTGACGTCCTGTTGCATTTCTGTTTGATTTAGTTTTGTTTTACAACATTTTAGTTTTTGTGGAACAGAATGTGTTTAGATGGGGAGTGTATAGTGAGCGAAGTCTATTATATTCTAAAATGCAAGGAATATCAGCGTTTACTTTACTTGCATCAAAGTTGATTAGAAATAGACCGTTTATGACAGAGAAGGTGATGCAGAAACAGAAACAAAAACAGGAGAATTTGGGGTTTCAACATGATTGGTATTAGGTGAAGAAGGGATGGAAGTCTCATCAAAACGTTTTGGATTATGGAGAGGGTTTGGGGATAATTGACTGGGATATGGTGAGGAGGGACAAGTACATGTGGGCCAATGGTACGAGGTTTTTGGTTTGAAATGATTATCTACAAAAGTTTTTAAATTATTAAAATTAGCCAACAATACATCCATTTTTTCTTCTATATTGTGAAGACTGTTATCCATAACAGGGTTTTCTGAAGTTTTTTCTATTTTGGTATGCTCTGTACAAAAAAATAATATATATGTTAAATGTATATAAAAAAAAATAATAAATAAATGGTTTATATTATAAAGTGTTTACCATTAGTTTCACTATCTTGTGACATTTCTTATGTGGGAAATTGTTAGCCATTCCAGAGTACTAGACATTTCTGTGAGAAAAAACAAAAAGATAATATATTTTTTAATCTAATACAGAAAGTTTATAAATATATGAGTAAAATGAAGTACACTTACTATTTCTGGTAAGATAAGTCCTATGTATTCAGTGGGTCTGGTCTTGTTCTCAGTTCTGTTGTGTCTGTGAGGTAATTATGTTGGAAGCCAATTTATCTTCTTGTGGTATATTCCATATCAGAACATATTGTATTTAAATGAATGGTTAGTGTGTTACATATATGGGTTATATTTCTTATGTATTACTATATATAATGTGTTTTTGTGCTGCTTTTTGAATTTGTTAAATGTTCCTATATTATGATATAACAATCAAACATACCCCCACCCCCACAGTTTTTAGGTAGTGGTACTGTTCTCCGAACATGTCCGCGAACATTAAATAAGTTCGCGGACATCAAGTTCATAAGAAGAGATCTAGTCAGTTCCATATGACGTGTATATAAAGTCAAAGTCATTATTGTTAAGTTGTGCTACTAAAAAACTATGAAATTCAGTGAAAAAACTTTGTTAAAGGGACGTTATGGTTAAGTTGCGCTACTAAAAACCTATGAAATTCAGTGAAAAAAACTTTGTTAAAGGGACGTTATGGTTAAGTTGCGCTGCTAAAAACCTATGAAATTCAGTGAAAAAACTTTGTTAAAGGGACGTTATGGTTCCAAGTAAAACCGAAAAACCCTTGAAATTCGCCAGTTATGGTAAGCTAAGCAACCATAAATCGCGCCACCACCGTGCACTGCTAAGACTAACACCCAGGACATCAAAGATGACATCACAAATGTCATTGATGACATCACTGATGACATCACATGTGTATGTACTTCTCATGAAATATGTGTAGAAGGGATTCTTATTATGTTGCGAAAAAAGTGTCAAGAATCATTGCAAGAAATATACCCTAATAAGTGCATTGAACGATGCATTGATATAAATAGCATCCTATTATGGGGTTCTATCTAGTATACTAAGCTACTCATACAGAAACATAACATTGTGTGCAGCGTACAAGATGAAGGTATGATATTCGTAATGTTAATATGTTGAATAATGAAATAATTGTTTTCTTAATAGATTTTTGTGTACTGTGAAATATGTAATAAGTAGCTAATAAAACCCATGTATTACATAATTGCATTACTATAGACAAAACACAAAGACACAAGAACATATACAAATATGGGTATATACAGGGAAAGTGAAGTTAGCAAAAAAGCACAAGTAGTAGCAGAAACAATTCATAACTTAACTGAATAGTTTCATGCAATTAAATGATTGCTTTGTTTCAAAGCTGCTATTTACCCTATGTATATGTATCACTTGATGTGATTGGACCCTAAGGAAAGTAGTGTGAGTACAATGTATACAAATGTGACCATATACAGGGAAAGTACAGCCATAAAAAAAACAACAGAACTATCAGAAAGTGCTCATAAGTCTAGTGATTATCTTTATGCACAAAAAGGATTGCTGTCTTTCAAGCTTGTGTTTTCCCATATGTATATGTTTCATATGATGTGACTGTACTCTAAGGGAATTACTGTAAGAACCTACTAGAAGGATATGTCTACAAATAAAATAAAATTCTTAGTTTCTGACTGTTACTGAAGAAAACCATGTGGCCTAGATATGTCAGCAAAATAAAAAATAGTGAGCCAGACATGTGATGTCATCAGTGATGTCATCAATGACATTTGTGATGTCATCTTTGATGTCCTGGGTGTTAGTCTTAGCAGTGCACGGTGGTGGCGAGAGTTATGGTTGCTTAGCTTACCATAATTGGCGAATTTCAAGGGTTTTTCGGTTTTACTTGGAACCATAACGTCCCTTTAACAAAGTTTTTTCACTGAATTTCATAGGTTTTTAGTAGCACAACTTAACCATAACATCCCTTTAACAAAGTTTTTTTCACTGAATTTCATAGGTTTTTATTAGCGCAACTTAACCATAACGTCCCTTTAACAAAGTTTTTTCACTGAATTTTATATATATATATATATATATGGTCAATTGTGAAAAGGTCAATTGTGACCCTTTAAATTAGTTCAATTGTTTATTCGAACAATTGTAAACGAACAATTTGGGTAATACCCTATTTCCTACTTCTTTCATGTGCTGATACCACATGTTATTTCCCAAATGTGCTGGTGCTGTACTGTCCAGATAATTATTTAACTCATGCTAATCTTCCCTTTTACCTCTCTTAAGTCTTTTTCTTGCAAGGAGAGTAAGTGCATAATGGTCAAATGATATATCAGTAAAGATCCTTCCTACAGTTGGAATCATAGGAACACTTGTCAGGTCAGAGAAATTGGTGACTTCGCATGAGTCACTGGTGTCGGGATAATCACATATGGCCTTGGTCTGTTTGCAACGGATAACTCTATATAAGTCACTGGAGTGGGAAGAATCAAAGGGACTCCTACCTTTCTGGAACCAACAATATAAGCAGTGTGGATTAGCAAAAACAGAAACACAATAATAAATGCTGAGCATGCATATATTATAAGCCAATACATGAGACCCCACCACTGGCATCTCTCCACACGTCCTTGAGTCTGCTCACTTTCTGGAACTGCATTATTCTCAATAGTCCACATTGTGCCTGTATACTACTTTTAAGGAAGGTACAATCCTTTTTAATCAGGCAGCCTTGTTAGATACTCAGGTGTCTGCAATATCTGCTCGAATTTCGCTGCAAGCAATCTTCTAATCGCAGGGCCATTCTTAGGATGCTGCATAAAAGTACATATGTCAGTACTACGCCCAACAAGAGCAGGGGTAAGCTCTGAGTACAAAAATGAAAACAGCAAGAAGGAGCCTATGAACATTGGCATCAGATAGAACCATAAATCTAACCAAAGAGAAACTCAGTGAGGAAAGAATCAGGGAACTGCTGCCTTTTACAGTCGTCGTATATAAAATCAAGATCTGGCATTTTCAGCACGTCAACACTTTCAAATGTCCAAATTAAAGATTCCTGTGGCTCAAGAACATGTTGCTTTTGCATTCCTGCTAAAATTTCTATAAAGAGTGTCCGGGGCAAGCCACAGTCCAAATGCACACTTGAATTTATTTAATCAGAAATCTTAGCGTCCTTCTTCCTCGTCATTAATCGATTCTGCATGTGCTGAACTACTTCTTCTTGCCTTGCTTCCAAATCGGGAGGAGGTGTACCGGTCTCACCAGCATATGGTCTCACGTCACCCAGGTGTATCCTGGCGCGCCTTTCTTGGACTTATTCTGCAGATGGAGTAACATTCTACATGATAAATGGTCCACTGAAACAGGGCTCGTGCCACTTCCTTGTGAAGTTACGCACTAAAACGGAATCGCCAATAAACAATTTGGGTACAGATAGTTCTTTAGGTCTGGTTGCTCAATGGTCTTCATCTGTGTCCAAAGACCGACACCTCTTACGCTTGAGTTGATCTGAAATGACAGAGATACTAGCAGTCATACATGTCAAATACATATGTAGCTCATTTCCTAACAATTCTGCAGTTGCCCGGGCATCACGTCTACTCCTCGATGGAGGAGAAAGGGGTGTTCTCATTCGCATTCCTGTTACTAACTCATGGGGTTTGAGGTGGTGGTCCGATCCGGGCTAATTCCTTAATGCATATAATGCAAGGGGCAGGCAGTACATCCATCCCTTCTTCAGTGTCAATATTAACTTGGCGATTCTCTATTTGAGAAGATTGTTGAGTCTATCACATATCCCGTTCGCTTGCATGTGTTTTATACTAAGCAATAAGCTAATCTGTTCAAATACTTCATTAACAAAATGGGGCCCATTGTCATGACCACTGCTTCCAAGGAGTCAGGAGCAGCCCAACGCCCTTGGAAGCAGGCTCACAACATTCATTGCAGACGCCAGCAAGTCCCTTTAGGGACCTTTTGGGCCTTGTCCTGGCACCGGTGGTGCCAGGCTCATTGTGGGGACTGGTCCCGGCACAAGAAGCGCCTTGCTCATAGCAAATACAGAAGTGCTTGGGTGGACCTACCTGCAGCAGACCATGCTGCTTCCTTACCGACAAGATGATGTCTTCATCCTCTTCTGGCAGGAACTACTTTTCCTCTGGGTGGGGCTGGCACCACTCCCTAGGACTGGAACTCTTCTGGAAACTGGAACTCTTTTTCTTACCTGGGCGAGGCTGTGGAAGAAGACGCCTAAGCACTCCTGTGCACTATTTAAACCACACCCGATTGGTGCAACGTGCTTCGCGTTATTCTGCATCAGCAGCAGGACGCTCACCGTGTCAGCTCCAGGGAATCTTCCATTCCGGCTTCTGTGAACGCGAAATCTCCGGATTTACCTGATGAGAATCCAATCTTCAGTCTTCAGCAGCGTCTGCAAAACAACAAAAACACAGATTAGCAAAGTCAAGGTCAGCGATTCAACTTACCCGATCCACCGGAGTGTTTAAGGTATTTGCCGCATTCTTTCTCCGCCATCGAGCCCTGCAAAGACAAAAGAACATTGGTTAGTAACGTTCTGTTTCTGAACGGCTTACCTGTGCGACGTACGCTCCAAAGTCAGCTCGCACCGCACTCCGCCACCTGCAAGGCAAAAGAGAGACATTAAGGTGCGTTTAAAGGCCTAGAACAGACTTTCTACTTACGTGCCTTCATATGCTCCATCATCTTGTTCACTCTTCGGCACAAACCTGGGCATCATCTCCGGCGCCTTCATCATTCTCCATCTGAAAGGAAAAGACATTAAGGTGCGCATTAAAGTACTGTGGCATTCATTCTACTTACGTGCCTCCACGAACTTTGGCATTCTTTCGCCATCATTTCTTCTCAGTGAACCCTGCAGAAAAGGGACGTTAAAAGAGAACATTATGGACTTTGATATATGCAAAATACGCTCGTGCAATTAACGGCGGCATCGCTCTCTACTTACCCTCTGCAATCAAGAGGCTGATCCCAAATCCAGTGAAGTAACTGGACCCAGAGCCCCTGCACAAGACGCAGGATGGAGAGCCCGGCATTCACCTATTTAAGGTGAGCACAGTTAGCAACCGAGTACCACGGGAAGAGAGAGTGTGGGGGTAGAGACTTCATCCAACCTTCCAGCTACTAATCCCCTGATTTTTCCACTTGTAGACATCTCACCCTCCAAGTCAAGCTTTCGGTGAGAAGGGGGCCAAACCAGGGAGCCAAACGAACCCTAAGCCTAACATTGAAGACGATTTCACCGCCCAGCCAAGACCCGCGCCTCCGAGGGAACCAGGTGAGCGTTACACCCATTGTCGGATCTCAGCACCTCACATACTCCCCATCTAGGAAAGACTTCTCAGACTAAAAGCTTTGCAGCGCAAGTGGCATAAGGGGGTGTACATGGACCAGCTTTAATCCATCTCGGAAAGGGGCACACCACCACTATCATTTATCTATATCCACAACACAGTTACAGCATATCAACATAGTCAATATGTAAATGCTGAAAAGGACCGTTCAGTCGAGGAATCATTCCTCTGATTGTTTGCAGTGTGTGCCCAGCTGTAAACTTTTGACATACGATGCAATTTACTACATAAAAAGCAACGTGTCCTAACAGGTTCGGTATGAACCAGTCCTCCGCAATAGCTGCTGTGAGGCTTTCCCTAGTTACATGCACAGGGTAGTGCAGCTGTTCAAGTTCTACCCTTAATAGGGCTACAGGCATCACAGGCTTTCTAGTGTTGTCCTGATGCCACAATGCTTCAGAGGGGGCTTAAGAACACCCCTGCCATGTCCATAGTTCTTTCTCTTCCTGTTGAGCACTCCCTTGAATCTCCATCAACTGTGTTCTTGACAAGTGATTAAACCCTTCATTTACAATCATAATCGTGACCACTTTTTCTTTCACATTTGGAGTATCAAAACTAGAAATATTGGGTGAATATGCAACCCTTTTGGCCACTTCGGCTGCTGCTTCATTCCCACGTGAGATAAAATCAGTTCTCTTAGTATGTGATGCACATTTAACTATTGCAAAGGCTACTGGGAGCTGTAGTGTCTTAATAAGCCTATCCAATAATGTTGCGTGCTGCACTGGAGTGCCGTCCGCTCGGAGGTACCCCCACTCTTTCCAACATGCTAGCCCTGCGAGCACGATTGACGTCACATAGGCAAAGTCACGATACACCGCCACTTCCTGCCTTTCGTGTTTCTCCAGCGCGACAATAAGCGCTGCCAATTTTGCAGCTTGTGCTGAAAAGTGAGACAGACGTTGAAGCAAAGGTAGACGAATTAGGGATAGAAAAAGTCAAGAGAAGAAGTCCAACAAGGTGTTTCATCGAAAAATAGTTAAAGACTATGATGGAATGTTGATCTTACACTAAAGATAAAGTTTTTCAAAAGTTTGTATAAACTAAATGAAAATAAAAAAAAAAAAAAAAGTGAGACAGTAGTCTTGCACTTGCTGCCACTTCAAATTCCCCGTTAGCTCTGTGCCTTACCAGAGCTCTACTTGAATGCCTTTCTCCATCTGTTTGATCAATTTTTGATGACCTGTCAATAAAATAAAACCCCATCCCACTAGAGCATTCTCCTTTACCTTTGGAACTCATCATAGAACTCCTTGTAGTTAGAGCAATAATGCACTTGCTCGTCCTCTGTCACATGTTCAGCTATGAACGCGGCAGGGTTCACTATTTTGCACCTGACTATTTTAATCGCTGGATTTTACCTCATATGCAGAAGCCCTCTGAGATGTTAGTCCAAAACAGTAAACAAAGCATGCTCAACAAATAAAGTCATGGAACACCCCATCACAATGCTTGACACTTCTCAATAGCGAATGCGGCTGCTGCCAGCGATTGTTTACAAGGAAAGTGTCCTCTCATAACTGGATCTTAAATCCCACTGTAATATGCCAGGGGTTTGTACCTACCCCAATGTGGTCCTCTGTGTAAGCACTGCTGTCATAACTGTTCCATTTGTGTGTGAATACAGAAAGAACTCCTCTGAATAATTGGGAATTCCTAAGACTGGAGCTGTATAAATTGCTTTCTTAAATTCTTCAAACCCTCCCTCCATTTCCTCAGTCCATTCTGTTTTCTCCTTGTTCACTTGTGCTTGCGTCAGAGCCTGCAGAAGAGATATTGTGTATGAACTATAATCAAATACCCATGCTCTAACATAGTTACATAATCCCAAAAACTGCTGCATTTGTTTTATCGTGTGCGGTTTTGGTGTTTTCATAATTACCTCAGCTCTTTCAGGTGTGACTTTCTTCCCTTCATGCAAAATTAACTGACCTATGTACTCTTCCTGACAATACTGCAATTTCTCCTTGTCCACTTTATATCCCTTTTCTGCTAAGATGGTCATTAACTGAATCGAATCTCATCTGCACTCATCTTCTGTCGTGTTGCAAACTAAAATGTCATCTACGTACTGCAGCACAACACTTTGCAAATCGATGTTGCTTAGGTCCATCTGTAGGATCCTATAAAAGATTGATGGATGGAGACTCAGAGTACCCTTGGGGCAAACAACTACACTTCAGCTTAGCCTGATGAAACGTGAATGACGTAAGGTCTTGGGAGTCCCTATGCAATGGGATTGAGAAAAATGAATTTTTCAAGTCAATCACCGTGAAATATCGTGTTTCTACTGCGATACTACATAGTATCGTTGCAGGATTCAGAACTAAAGTAAACTCTGCCTCTACAATCTGGTTTCATATTTTGAATTAATCTCCATGAACCCCCTTTCAATTTCTTCACAGGATACACAGCAGTGTTGCACAGTGACTCTGACGTCACTAAGATGCTGTGTTCCATCATGGTTGATATAGGCTTAAAAATACCCTCATCTGCCTCTCGAGACATTGGGTACTGTCTTGCTCATGGTAAAATTGCTCCTGGCTTCAGTTTAATCTTAACCTCCCCCAGCCCCTTCAATAGGCCTATGTCACAGGGGCCTTTAGTCCATAAAGAGGTTGCCACTTTTTCCATGTCCTCATCAAAAAATGCTGGGCACTGCCGCTCTATTGCCATTCACCGTGGGATTTCCGTTCTCTCTATTCTGATCCAATATGCAATACGCATCTCGAATACTACTTCATCGTCTGACAGATCATCTCTAAACATATCCTCATCAGTGATGTCAGTCAATCTATACCCTTCCCCAATGGCAATCACTGTTCTCCATGGCCTTCCTTCATCATCTGTGCCTTGAAGCATGGCCAATTCCCCTCGCACTATGGGTGCATGCAACTCTAGGGGGATAGTCTGTCCCCCCTCTACGTCCATAGGTACATGTGGCCTGAACAAGAACTCATCAGGTATTCCATAATCTTTCCCACAAGACCGGGTAGTCATGTCAACAAAATGCGTACCCCACAAAGAAAGACTTCCGGCTCTAACGGCATTCCTCGCAGAGCCATTTGCCCTGTAAAAGCCATTATAAATACGCCCACGTTCATATACTGTATCCCTGGAGTGGAGCACACTATGCCTTCATCAGTGAAGGAAATTGTCATATTTAACTTTGTCATTAAATCCCGGCCCAACATATTAACCGGTGTGTGCCTTGAATACAATAATTGGACAGATATGTCACACTCTCCTATAGAGACGGGTAATTCATTAGTAAAAGGAGCTCTACTTGTAGCTCCAGAGAAGCCTTGCACGTTCATGGCATTTCCCAATAACAGATATTTTCTCTCTCGTATACATGAGCAAGTTGCCCCAGTGTATACAAAAAAAGAAAAAGATTTGCCTCATATGGTAAGATCAACCCTTGGTTCCTCTTGAGGATCTGGTGTCACAGATAGAACTGAACACATCAAGTCACCCTGTGAGCTGTCCTATTGCTGATACATGCTTATTCCCATGCTTGTAAAGGGACTTCCTCCCATCACTGTGACACCCCCTACTCTAGGCTTCAATAACTGTCCCGTATTTTCACTCTGCTGTATCGCATGGGTGCATGCTGTGACTGCCCTTGCGGCGGATTCAATGGTGCTTGCTGTGGTTGCAGTGCCTGTTGCATTTGCAGCGCTTGTGCTTGATACTGATTTTGGCTAAACCTATCCCTTTTTTGTAAGCTATATTCTGGAGGATAAGCTGCCCCCCCTCTCGAGAATTGCCCATTCTGTACATACCCTTTGCTCCCACATGTTTCCGCGATGTTCCCTGTCATTCCACATGTCCAACATACAGGAGGGACCCTTTAATGAGCCCTCCTTGCACATTTTGATTGTCACTCTGCATATTCTGAAACCCGCCTTGGTTATTTTGGAAGCCACCTCTTTCTCTGAAACCCATTCCCCTGCCTCGCGACAGGAACCCATTCCCTCCTTGATCTGTTTGACGTTGATTATTCATCTGCGATATACCTACTGCTTGCTGCGTTCCCAACCCCCCTCTGCTTGTCAGTACCGCCCCATCGAATGGATTGTGTCCTCCCACGTATTCCTCATCTTATAATTCGTTGTCCCCAGCTTCGCTGCTTCGGAAAAAAATTTTCTCTCGAGGTCATGGCGTTGATTGTCCCTCGACGGACTCCGTACTCTGTTGACGTCACCGATGGTATAAATAGCTCGAGCCGCACCCGTTGCTTCTATCCATTTTTCCGATCGCTTCGCTATCGAGAACGGCGCGCTTCAGATTTTCTGTGAAGAAAATGTCATCATCTTCAACTCCTTCGACACCCAAGACTGGGTTCAAGAAGTGTGAAGAGTGTGGATAAAAAATGTCGATCACAGATCCCCACCGGGTTTGTCTCTGGTGTCTCGGTTCCAGTCACCGAACCGACGACTGCGGTTCCTGCCAATCCATGACCGAGAAAGCTCTTTGTGAGAGGAGAGGTAAACTGTCGGTGGGGAGGGAAGCCTCTAAGAAGGCTACGTCTAAAAACATAAGAAAGCGACTGATTCGAAGGAATTGGATCGCCATAGGCACTCCCAAGAGATCTCGATCTAGGAGTGGATCGAGACACTCTTTGTCATCATCTAAAAAATTAAGAGGAGACATAGATCTCCCTCATCATCTTCTTCTTCAGAGTCGACCGAAGAAATTCGATGTCCGACAAAATCGGATTCTCCCAGTAAATGGGAAGAATTCCGTAAAAAGATGATGGAGGTTTTCGAGAACGCGGCCCGACCCCCTCGAAAGAACCTCGAAAAAGCCATACCCCTAAGGTCTGGACGACAAAGGGAAGTCCAAGACTACCGTGGTAAAGACCAGTAGTGTCGAGGATACTAAAAAAACTCGAGTCGACGCCAAGCCGTCGAAGACTCTTTGAGAGTCGAGCACTTCTCCGGTGCCATACAAAAAACACAAGTCGTCGAAGGCTTTGACGACTTCATCGACGCAGTCGGCGTCGACCATTTCGGCACCAAAACCAAAAACATCCTCGACGCCTGTGTCGAAGTCATCTTCGAAGTCATCGAAGACTCCTTCGACAACTTCGAAGGATTTATCAATCCCTTTGACGCATATGGTAGAAGAAGAAAGGAGATTCACTCCTTTGCCCAGGTCAGACTTTTTTAAGTCCATGTCCTCAATTTATGAGGAATCTGGCTCAGAAGAAGACAAAGTTACTCCTTTTGGAGTTTCTTATGGCACAAAACAAGTTCCTGAGGAACTTATTGACCTGGAATCTAGAATGAGAGACCTGAGTGATACTCTACATTCTGCCAGTGGAATTGACACCTCCCCAGAATTAGAGTTTGCCAGACCTGATACTGCAGAGCATGCAGATGCTGGGTACAGGGGTCTTATGACCGGAGTAATAGATTATATGGGTTGGGGTAACACTTCACCCATTTTTTAACAGGATGACATGACGGATATAATTGTCAGAGGGCCTCAAAAAGATCCAGTTCTCCCCTTTCACAGGGCCCTTCAAAGGACTGTGGAGAAAAACTGGGATAAACCAGAGAGTATTGCTGCTGCAGATAGAACTTTCCCAAAAAAATATAGACCAGCTGGAACGGATCCTGAATACCTAAATAAGCATCCGACTCCAGAAAGTCTAGTCATTCAGGCACCATCTACATCAAAACAAACTGCATATCCCACTATTCCTCCAGATAGAGAGGATAAAAAGGTTGACGCATGGGCACGTAAAGTTTTCACGTCAGGCAGTATGGCCCTTAAATCGACAAATGTCACCTGTACCCTGGCCAGGTTTACCCATACCCTGTGGGACTGTATTTCGGCGGCGGCTGATCATATTCCGGAAGGCGAGGAAAGGGAAGGCTTCCTGAATATAGTCAAAGACGGGAAGGAGGCAATGGGGGAATGTCTCCAGTCTGGACTGGATACTGCTGCTAGTATCAGCAGGTCCATGGCTGCAAGCATTGTGCTACGCAGATTTGCGTGGTTGAGGAAGTCGGGGTTTGCACCAGATGTGCAAGCCAGACTCCTTAACATGCCCTTTGATGGCTCGAGGCTGTTTGGCAGCAAGGCTGATGAAAGCCTAGAAAAACTTCAGACCTCGAAAGCGGCAGCTAAATCGCTTAGCGCCTCTATGCGCCAGCCTCTAAAACCCTATTCTGGCTCATCTTCCTGGAGGTGTCGTTCTTTTCGATACTACTCCTCTTTTGGTAGAGGAAGAGGACAGGCTTCTCAAAGGGGAAAAAGAAACTTCCCTCTTGGAGCACGAGGAAGAGGTGCAAAATCAGCCTCAGGAGCGGCATCTGTACCCTCAGCCACTCCTGCAGCCGCCTCCAAATGCCTCTGAGACCTTGTTGCACAAAACACCAGTGGGAGGCAGTATCTCTCAGCATCTGAAGGAATGGAGGGGCATTACCTCAGATGCTTGGGCACTGGAAACAGTAGCCCGAGGTTACTGTCTCCCCTTTCTAAAAAGGCCTCAGAATCATCCACCAGGAGCCAACTCTGTCAAAATTCCAGATCCGCTCCTGTTGCAGGAAATTTTAACCCTGCTAGAGAAAGGTGCCATAGAGTTGGTACCTGTGGCGGAGAGGAACAGGGGTTGGTACTCTCCATATTTTCTCATTCCAAAAAAGGACGGAGGACTGAGACCCATCTTGGACTTGAGAAACTTGAACAAGTTCCTCAGGAAGGATAAGTTCAAGATGGTGACTCTTTCTCAGATCCTTCAAGCTCTCCAACTCCAAGATTGGTTGGTATCATTGGACCTTCAGGATGCTTACTTTCATGTGCCAATCCATCCAAAGCAAAGAAAGTACCTGAGGTTCTCGATTGGCAATTCTCATTATCAGTTTTGAGTTCTGCCATTCGGGTTGACCTCCGCCCGAGGGTTTTCACCAAACTGTTGGCGGTTGTAGCAGCGAGTCTCAGGAGAGGAGGTATTCACATATATTCCTACCTGGACGACTGGTTGATCAGAGCAAGTTCTCCAGAACAAGCTCAGGAACATCTTTCGATCAACTGCCACTTCCTCCACAAGTTGGGCTTCTGTTACGCTCACCTGGCTCCCAGAGAGGCGGAGATCGGAACTGGACAGCTGCGGTCTCCACCAATGTGACGCGTAGGGCCGAGATGACGGACTGGGCTGGCCCACCTAGCTTCGTTTGCTTGGCCCGTAGGAATATTCTTCTGCAAATGGAGAAAGGGAATTAACCACCCGTGAAGTTGAGCGTAAATCCCCCCCATACCCGCTCTTCTCCCCACAGATCACCTTTGATGTCCCCTCTTATAGTCTCACCTGATGGTTTGAAAAGATCAGCTCTCCATCCTGCATTGAGCGCAGGGGCACGTTGATAACCAGTTGCTTCACTGGCTCGAAGGAATTGGTGAGTTCCAGAACAATATTGACTCCGAGATTCCCGGCAAGACGCTTTAAGTATAAAGTTCGTAAGAGTTCAAATGCCTGACTTTCACTCTTGTCCGATTCCTTGCAGGTTGCAGCTTGACCCTAATGAAGGGTTCCTCGTGGCAACCGGTAGTATCCTGGTAAGGATTTGTATTTTCCAACACAGTTCGATAAAATAATGACAATATGTAACCTGTTGCTTTCTCCCTTATTCAGGCGCTGAGAGAAAGTATGAAGTCTCGGGGAATAATACCTCTGGCGGTAAAATCAGGTAAGTCTATTGTGGTGAGGAGGGTTCCCCTTGTTAGTCCCTTTGTTTCACCTTGCTGTCCTTTTGTTTCCCCTTAGGGGCCGGGGTTCGGCGAAGATGCATTGGAAGCTGCGCCGACCCGTGAAGAGGAATAGTAACCCCGGTGGTAAAATCAGGTAAGTCTATGGGGGGTAACTAATATTCCTCTGTGTATTCCCTTGGCTCACCTTGCTGTTCTTGTCTTCTCCTTAGGTGCCGGAGTGCGGCGGGAACATGCAAGAGGATGCGGTGGAATGTGAAGATGCTGCGAAGGCCGGTGAGTTCAGCGCGGCGCTGCAGCAGGCGAGGCGACGCGCATAAATAGCTTCTTTCTTCCAGCTCGAAGGCGCGATGGAACGGGAATTCAGGTAAGGATCAAAGGTATTGCTCTTGTTCTAACCTTTTCTCCTTCTTTCTCCCTTTTTCTAGGAGCTCCAAACTCGAGGCGGGCGTGGCAGAAGGCTGGATGCAGATTTGCAGGCACGGTGAGTGTTGCGCTGCTGGATGCAGAATAACGCGAAGCGTGTTCTGCTCTTCGGACGTGGTTTAAATAGCCTCCAAAGTAGTCCCAAGTAAGTATTCCTCCCCAGCCCCGCCCGAGTAAAAAATAGTCCCTAAGTAAAGTAGTCCCTTCCAAGCCTCTTTTGGCTTGGAGGTCTTGCACCATGGTCTGCATCAGGTAAGTTTGCAGCATGGTCTGCATCAGGTAAGTTTTAATCTATGAGCCTGGCGCCATAGGCGCCAGGACTGGACCCAAATAGCCCCTAGCAGGGGTTGTTGGGCTTGCTTGAGATAACTTGATGCCTACTTCCGGGGTTGCTGGACTTGGTCTGGGTCCCCGGGGGTAGGCATCATGACAGTACTCCCCCCCCCCCCCAAGGCCCCTCCTAAAGTCGTTCTTCCCTGTGGTTTCGGTTTGTCTGGGAAATTTTGGTGGAATTTTTTCACCAATCGGGGTGCATGAACATGGTCACTAGGTTCCCATGACCTTTCCTGTGGTCCATAACCTTTCCAGTCCATTAAATAAAAGAGTTTTGACTTTATCAGCTTGGAGTCCAGGATGTTCTTAACTTCAAATTCGGGTTCTCCGTCTACAAGGATAGGGTCTGGTGGCTTGGTTAGTCTTGTCTCTGGTTGCAATGGCTTCAAAAGTGACAAATGAAAGACAGGGTGAATTTGCATATTAGCAGGTAAGTCCAACTTGACAGGCACTGGGTTGATAATGGCCTTAATAGAGTAAGGTCCCAAATATCTGGGGTTAAAGGTCCGTGTTCCCTTTAGAGGTATATGTTTTGTGGCTAACCATACTTGGTCCCCTATATGGTGTTATGGAGTATCACTTCTATGTCGATCAGCATCTTTCTTGTATTTTTCTTTCGCCTGTTTTAAATGTGTAGTTGCATCCTTAAAGGCTTGTGTAATCGTAGCGTGCAGATGGTCCACTGCGGGCATTTCTAAGTGTTGGGGTGAGTCAAGGTCTGAGGTTCGAGGATGGTGCCCATATAAGGTATAAAAGGGGCTTTGTCCAGTTCCAGAGTGTACTGAATTATTGTATGCATATTCGGCGATCCAAAGAATGTCTTTCCAATTACTCTCAGTCTGATGTAACATACAACGCAGGTATTGTTGGAGAGTCTGGTTGGTCCTCTCCGTTTGACCATCGGTCTGGGGGTGGTGACTGGTCGATAACATCACACCGATTTGCGCAAATTGACAGCATTTTTTCCAAAAATATGAAATGAATTGACTGCCCCGGTCAGAGACCAATATGGACGGAAATCTGTGTATGTGAACAATGTTTTCGAGGAACTCCTTGGCCAGGATTGAAGCTGAAGGTAATCCCTTTAAAGGAATAAAGTGGGCCATCTTGGAAAACAGATCCACAATAACTAGAATGGTGTTAAATCCATTGCATGGGGGTAGATCAGTAATAAAGTCTAACGATAAGGTGTGCCATGGTGTAGGCGGAATGTCTAAAGGTTGTAAGAGTCCAGCTGGTTTTTTTCTTTTGACTTTTGTTTTGGGTGCAAATGCCACAAGACATCACAAATGATTTAATATCCTTTCGCCAGGTGGGCCACCAGAATTGTCTTTTAATTTTAGCTTCAGTTTTTGCAATACCTGGGTGCCCCTCCATTAGGGTATCATGATAACGGGAAATGACTAGCTCTTGTAGTTCCTTGTGTGGCAGAAATAGCCGCCCTTGGTAATAAGGCAGATCATTGGTGACAAAGTAGTCCGGGCCTTTTTTTACCCAGTCCTGCAGGGCTGTAGGATCAAAGAGTTGCTGGATCTTTACCTGAATGTCCTCTAGTGTCGGTAGAGTAGTCATGCCAAGAATCCTTTGTTCGGAAATTATAGGTACTGGTTCTGGGTTCACTTCTGCCTCTCCCATCCCTATTCGGGATAAGGCATCTGCTTTACCATTCTTACAACCTTGTTGATAGGTTATTACGAAATCGAACTCGGCAAAGAACAATGCCCATCGGAGTTGACGTGACGATTGGGCCTTGGCTGTCTTTAAATACTGTAAGTTCCGGTGATCGGTGATCACAGTAATGGTATGCCTGGCACCGAGAAGATAGTGCCGCCAAGCCTTGAAGGCAGATTTAATGGCTAATAACTCCTTGTCGGTAACCGCATAGTTCAACTCGGGTGCCGAGAAATTTCTGGACCAAAATGCTACTGGATGAAGCTGGCCAGTTTCAGGGTCCTTTTGAGACAGGACAGCTCCCATGGCTAGACTGGATGCATCAGTTTCCACTATGTATGGAAGTTCAGGGCGCCGGTGCTTTAATACAGGTGCAGACGTGAATTTCGCTTTCAGCTCTTGGAAGGCATTTTCAGCTTCTTCAGTCCACATAAAGCGTTTATTTTTTCGCAAGAGTGCTGTGATGGGATGTACAACATGTAAAAAATCTGGGATGAATCTGCGGTAGAAATTGGCAAAGCCGAGCATGCTTTGTACTCCTTTAACTGAACTTGGTGATGGCCACTTAAGGATTGCGTCCACCTTTCGTGAGTCCATTCGGACTCCCTTTGGGGTCAGGATAAACCCTAGGAATTCAACTTCTGTGGCATGAAAAACGCATTTTTCCAGTTTTGCATATAGTTTGTGCTGGCGCAATTTCTCAAGGACTGCTCGGACGTGCTTCACATGGTCAGATTCTGAAGAGGAGTATACTAGAATATCATCGATATATACGACAACACAAATGTCAATGAGTTCATGAAGTATTGGAAGGCTGCTGGTGCATTGCACAACCCGAAAGGCATCACCTGGTATTCGAATAACCCATACTTAGTGCGGAAAGCAGTCTTCCATTTGTCGCCTTCTTTTACACGTACCAGATGGTATGCCCCCCGGAGATCTAATTTAGTGTATATACAAGTGTCCTTCACTTGGTATAGTAGTTCAGGGATCAGAGGCAATGGGTATCGGTTCTTAACAGTTATCTGGTTCAATGCGCGGCAGTCTATGCACGTTCTGAGGTCACCTTCCTTTTTGGGCACGAAGAACAAAGCTGAAGATGCAGGGGACTTGGATGGGCGAATAAAGCCATTGGCAAGGTATTGGTCTAAGTATTGTCGTAGGTGAAGGTTCTCAGGTTCCGTAAGGGCATTGATCCTGCTACAAGGGGGTTGTGCACCAGGTATGAGATCGATTTGACAATCGCACGATCTGTGAGGAGGTAAGGTGTTTGTCTGTTCTTTTTGGAAGACATCCTGGAATTCTTGGTAGTCTGGAGGTAATTGCATGACTGCTGTGGTTACTGTGGCCAGGCCTGCGTTCTGATTTTTCTTTGGGTAACAGGTTTGTGCACAATCCAGGAAGGTTAGTCTCTTCTCTCGCCAATCAATACAAGGATTATGTGTTTCCAACCAAGGTATCCCCAGTATTATTTGGAACTGTGGGGCTTTGATTAGATCAAACACAATAGTCTCTCGATGCCCATCCTGACCCAATAGTGTCATCTCTGCGGTAGAATGAGTTACAGGCCCAGAGGCAATTTCAGTTCCATCGACTGTGGTGATGACATCTGAGGTGGTTTTTCGGCAGAGAGGTAGATTCATCCTGGAAGCCAATTCATAGTCCACATAGTTTCCTATGGCCCCGCTATCAATGTATGCCCTTACTGCGTGCATACGCAATGGCTGCCCTGGATCTACGAGGACCATTGGTATGATGAAATGCAAGTTCTGAGTATCCTTCTTCAAGCTCAGCAAGCGGACCTCTACGCTTGTGGGGCGTGGTCGTTTCCTGAGTCTGACTCCATATGGCTTTTAGCAGCAGCTCCTACAACCTTCTTGGGTGGTTTAACAGGGCAATCCTGTAGAAAATGCCTGGAAGTTCCACAATATAGACACAATTGCATCTTTCCTTCTGGGTTAAGGATCCTTTAACCCCTCCGATTTGCATGGGTTCTGAAGCATCTGCTCCTTTGGGGTTAGCGTGAGTTTTGACCAACACCCGATTCTCAAACTTGGCTCGATCAGCCTTTCTGTTCTGAAGTCTGTGATCTAACTGGACCACTAAGTCTATATATTCAGCGCAGTCTTGAGGTGGGTTCACGACTTGAGCCAAGACATCCTTGAGTTCTCCTTGAAGCCCTCGATGAAATAACGTGATTCGTTTTACCTCAGGCCATCCAGTTTCCACTATCAACCTATTAAAGTTTGCGATGTGGGATAGAAGGTCCTGGTTACCCTGTCGTAGGGACAAAAGTTCGTTATCCAGGGCCTGTCCTTGGGAGTGCCGCGCAAATAGTCTTTCCATGCTCGTTTGAAAGCCCTGAAAATCCCAAAGAATTGGGTAATCCTGAGTAACTAGTGGAATTGACCAATCAGCTGCACTGCCGCTGAGATATGACAATACAAAGGCTACCTTTGTTTGATCGTTTGTGAAGGCTCCAGGTGTGCATAAAAAGTGCAACCGGCATTGGTTCATAAACACGGCGAACCTTTTGGGATCTCCGGCAAAGCGTTCGGGTGGAGCTAATGGAATATTTCCTGGTAGGTTTATTTGCACAGGGTTACTCGATAACACAGGAGCTGGCTTTCCCCCGGAACCAGGTAGGGGTGCTTATCCAGCCTGGCTTTGCAATAGTTGCCTAGCAAGGTCATCAGTTCGCTCCTTTGACAAAATCAGTTCTCTCCTAAGAGCGTTGGTTTCTTGACGGGCGGAATGCACTTTAGCCCCCAGTTCCCCTAGTAATTGGGCCAATTGGTCAGTCTCTGAGGTGGGAATTTGTGGGTAGGCTTCGCGTTCTGTTACGCTCACCTGGCTCCCACAGAGGCGTCGATCAGAACTGGACAGCTGCGGTCTCCACCAATGTGACGCGTAGGGCCGAGATGAAGTACTGGACTGGCCCACCTAGCTTCGTTTGCTTGGCCCGTAGGAATATTCTTCTGCAAATGGAGAAAGGGAATTAACCACCCGTGGAGTTGAGCGTAAATCCCCCCACCCGCTATTCTCCCCACAGATAACCTTTGATGTCCCCTCTTATAGTCTCACCTGATGGTTTCAAAAGATAAGCTCTCCATCCTGCATTGAGCGCAGGGGCACGTTGATAACCAGTTGCTTCACTGGCTCGAAGGAATTGGTGAGTTCCAGAACAATATTGACTCCGAGATTCCCGGCAAGACGCTTTAAGTATAAAGTTCGTAAGAGTTCAAATGCCTGACTTTCACTCTTGTCCGATTCCTTGCAGGTTGCAGCTTCACCCAAATGAAGATTTCCTCGTGGCAACTGGTAGTATTCTGGTAAGGATTTGTATTTTCCAACACAGTTCGATAAAATAATGTCAATATGTAACCTGTTGCTTTCTTCCTTATTCAGGCGCTGAGAGAAAGTATTAAGTCTCAGGGAATAATACCTCCGGTGGTAAAATCAGGTAAGTCTATTGTGGTGAGGAGGGTTCCCCTTGTTAGTCCCTTTGTTTCACCTTGCTGTCCTTTTGTTTCCCCTTAGGGGCCGGGGTACGGCGAAGATGTAGTGGAAGCTGCGCGACCCGTGAAGAGGAATAGTACCCCCGGTGGTAAAATCAGGTAAGTCTATGGGGGGTAACTAATATTCCTCTGTGTATTCCCTTGGCTCACCTTGCTGTTCTTGTCTTCTCCTTAGGTGCCAGAGTGCGGCGGGAACATGCAGGAGGATGCGGTGGAATGTGAAGATGCTGCGAAGGCCGGTGAGTTCAGCGCGGTGCTGCAGCAGGCGAGGCGACACGCATAAATAGCTTCTTTCTTCCAGCTCGAAGGCGCGATGGATCAGTAATTCAGGTAAGGATCAAAGGTATTGCTCTTGTTCTAACCTTTTCTCCTTCTTTCTCCCTTTTTCTAGGAGCTCCAAACTCGAGGCCGGCGTGGCAGAAGGCTGGATGCAGACTTGCAGGCACGGTGAGCATTACGCTGCTGGATGCAGAATAACGCGAAGCGTGTGCTGCTCTTCGGGCGTGGTTTATATAGCCTCCAAAGTAGTCCCAGGTAAGTATTCCTCCCCAGCCCCGCCCGAGTAAAAAAGTCCCTAGGTAAAGTAGTCCCTTCCAAGCCTCTTTTGGCTTGGAGCTCATGCAGCATGGTCTGCATCAGGTAAGTTTGCAGCATGGTCTGCATCAGGTAAGTTTTACTCTATGAGCCTGGCGCCTATGGCGCCAGGACTGATTCTCCGTATGAGCCTGGCACCGTAGGTGCCAGGACTGGACCCAAATAGCCCCTAGCAGGGGTTGTTGGGCTTGCTTGGGATAACTTGATGCCTGTTTCTGGGGTTGCTGGACTTGGTCTGGGTCCCCGGGGGTAGGCATCATGACAGCTTCTCCCTCAATTTCAAGAAGTCCCACATGATACCATCCCAGAAGCTCCAGTTTATCTGAGCAGTCTTGGACACTTCATCGGGAAAAGCCTCGCCTCCCCAAGTGAGACCTCTCCACATCCAGCAGATGGTAACAAAATTCCAGAATGCCCAACGTCTACCGGCCTTAGATTTTCTCAGGTTGCTCGGCCTCATGGCATCCTGCATTTTCCTAGTACCAGAGGCCAGGTTGAGAATGAGATTCCTTCAATGGGCACTCAGAACTCAGTGGTCCCAGTTCTCAGGGAATATGTCGGATCTTCTGCAAGTCTCGAGCGCAGTTGCTCAGGATCATCTATGGTGGGCTTGCAACAACAACATTCTCAAGGGAGAGTATTTTTGGCAACCATGGCCGGAGATAACAGTAGTGACGGACGCCTCACTCACAGGGTGGGGAGCACACACCAACGATCTGACAATCAGCTGTCGTTGGTCTCCATCGGAGTCCAAACTACACATCAACCTTTTGGAGCTGAGGGCAATCAGACTAGCGCTGAAGGCCTTTCTGCCCTCTGTACAGGGAAAGAATGTCCTGATAATGACGGACAACATGGTGGCCATGTACTACCTCAACAAAAGAGGAGGAGTAGGGTCACTTCCACTGTGCAGAGAGGCGATGCAGCTATGGTTCTGGGCAATACGAGAAGGAATCTCTCTATCGGCAATTCACCTAGCCGGAGAGAAGAACACTGCGACAGACGCTCTGAGCAGGCAGAGCACGGTCTCTCACGAGTGGGAGTTGGCTCAGGAAGTCCTTCTGGAGATCTTCGCCCTTTGGGGAACCCCTCAAGTGGATCTGTACGCCACAGTGATCAACCGGAAGTGCGATCAGTACTGCTCAAGGGAATCTCCTCAAAGAGGAGCTCTGGGAGACGCATTCGTAGTGGAGTGGAATTTCCACTGCTGTACGCGTTTCCCCCAGTCCCCATGATTCCTCAAGTAATCAGGAGGTTGAGAAAGTTCAGGAAAACCATGATCCTAATTGCCCCGTATTGGGCCAGGAGGACGTGGTACCCGGATCTTCTAGACATGTCCATCTGCCCTCCAATACGTCTTCCGCAAAGAGAGGATCTTCTCTCGCAAGAGGAAGGTTGGGTTCTCCATCCAGAGGTCAAGACACTCAACCTTCACGCATGGTTTCTGAGAGGTTGAGATACAAGGATTGGGATCTTCCGGATGACGTAATGGAAGTCTTGCTTTCGGCCAGAAGGCCAGCAACAAAATCTTTGTATCGATGTCGCTGGAACAGGTTTAGTAACTGGTGCAAAGATAAGGATGTGGACCCTTTTCAATGTGGCACTCCAGTAGTGCTCTCTTTTCTATTACATCTAGCCGATCTGGGGCTCCAGATAGGAACAATCAAAGGATACCTTGCTGCGCTGTCCATTTTCAAGCGCACCTTGGAAGAGGTTTCATATTTCAAAATACCACTAATAATTCATTTCTTAAAAGGACTTACTAACGTATACCCTCCAATACCTTTTTATGTCCCAATTTAAGACTTTAATTTAGTATTAAAATTCTTGACTTGCATACCTTTTGAGCCTCTGCACTCATGTCCATTGAGGCTTTTAACACTAAAAACTGTCCTTCTTGTGACCCTATCATCAGCCCGCAGGGTTAGTGAACTTCAGGCTCTCTCATGCAAACCACCATATACTATTTTTTTATAAGGATAAGGTAGTCCTTAAAGTTAAACCTTCATTCTTACCAAAGGTAGTTTCGGACTTCCATTTGTCACAAAAAATAGTACGACCAACTTTTTATCCTCCTCCTCATTTGGGCAGGGAAGAGGAGAGACTCCACAGACTAGATCCCAAGAGGGCTCTTAGTTTTTACATCTCAAGGATGTCTAAATTGAGACAAGATGACCAACTATTCGTGGGTTATACTGGTCATAAACTAGGCTTATCTGTAACAAAACAGACCATATCCCGCTGGATCATTTTAGCCATAATTGAATGCTACAGATTAGCGGGTAAAGACCCACCAGATGGGCTTTGTGCCCATTCTACAAGGGGAATGGCTACTTCTGCGGCTCCAAAGAGGGGAGTCCCTGCAGCAGATATTTGTGCAGCTGCAACTTGGAAAACAATGCATACTTTTGTCAAGCATTACTGCTTGGATACTGCCTCCTCCAATGAGGGATTATTTGCCAAGGCAGTTCTGCATTCTGTTCACGAAAACTGAAACTAGTACTCCCGCCTCCAAAATTGTCGCTGCTATGGGAGTCTATCATAAGATGAGGAATACGTGGGAGGACACAATCCATTTGAAGAACAAGTTACTTACTAACTGTAACGTTCTTTCGACTGGATGTTCCTCCCACGTATTCCTCATCGACTCTCCCATCCTACCCCACAGTACAGTTTACGTTTTCTTACACTTTCCTCTCACGATGAGTGCATCAGTTATGGGGCATGCCTGGGTGTTCCTCCTATATGTTTCATCGAAAAAACAGAACTGAAGCAACGGGTGCGGCTCAAGCTATTTATACCATCGGTGACGTTGACAGAGTACGGAGTCCGTCGAGGGACAATCAACGCCACCACCTCGAGCAAGGCGCCCTCTGCGAAAAACAAATTCCGACACAGCGAAGCCGGGGACAACGAGTTATAATAAGAGCAATACGTGGGAGGAACATCCAGTCGAAAGAACGTTACAGTTGGTAAGTAACTTGTTCTTCTATGGCGTACTTTGACAATTTCTTCTGAACTAACTTAGCTTCTTCAAGTTTTCTAGCATCTTCCTTCTTCTTATTTTTCTCTTATAATAGCCGACAATGATGCGTGATAGTCAACTGTATCTCTGTACATGGCTTCTCTTCCATTCCCACTAATTTCTTAAGCTGCCTCTACACCTGTTCTGGAAATCCCTGACACAAAATATGGTAAAATACTGGCACTAATTTCCATCAAGACTCGCTCGTTTCCAAAGTCCAGCGTTCCTGAATACTTTGAATGTAAGCAAGCGGATCTTCGTCATCTTTCATTTTGCATGCCATAATTGTACCCATATCTGACGTATCAGGATAATGTACCCTGAGTGCCTGCCAAATGTCTGCTTTACAATTATTAAATGGTGCTCTGTCATGAGCTGTATTCTGTGCTGTGACACTTGAGTAACTGGCTCTGGTCCAAATGTCATCAGCCCTTTCCCCAAGAATGACTGCTAGGAGACCTTTAATGTCCACTACAGCGAGAGTATTTCCTCCTGTCATCTTTTCAAGCTCATAAATCCATTTTCCCGCACTCGCCGTTAAACTATGGAGTTTACATCTTAAATTATCCTTGTCCTTTTGGGGCCAGGGGATATACTGCGATCTGGCCCCTCCTTTCTCCAATAAAGGGAACTGCATGAACCCAAATCCACAATCGGCTCCCATCGTCTGCCTATCCATAGTAGGGACAATGGTTCCTGATTGCTTTCTGCCTGGCAATGACCTCAGCCTGCTCACATATGGTGGCGATTCTCCCTTGTCACTACACAATCGTCATTTAGGTCGCTCTGGGTACACCATGGGGTCTGGCATCCTATCTTTAGGCTGATCTATATCAGACCATCTCACTTCCTTGTCTGTCTGCAGACACCCCTCAGGACAGCATACACTTTCTCCCTCCTCCCCACAGAAGGTTTCTCTGTCTTCATTTGACATATCTAGTCCCCAACTAGTATGGCTTTCATCTCTTTCATCCCTATCTCAAAATTCCCATTTAGGTTGACCCTAGATGGTCCTGGCATTGTTCCTTGCAACAGGAGAAACTCCTCTATGTCGCCCCATGATATTACTGGACTTGGTTCCATCAGCTCTTTCAGAATGCAATCAATATCGCATTCTCTCTGTCTTTTTTTTCGCTCCATTTCTTTGTCTAATTCCCTTTGTTTCCTCGCTTCCCATCTAATCCTTTCCTCTTCTTGTCTTTTCTCTTCTATTTTTTCATTTGCCCTATGCACCTCTTCGTCCCTTCAGATTTGTATTCTTTTATCCCGTAATCTCTGAGCTTCTTCTTCTCTCTTCTCTTCTAGCCTGTCCCATTCTTCGATTGCTCTCTACCTGTTGTCATACTTTCTCTGCTCCTCTGCCCTTTCTTCTTTCTTTTGCTGCTCCTCCTGATACATCTGTTCTCGCCTCTGTCTATTCTCCCTTTTGTACTCATCTTCTTTCAATCGTTTCTCTCGTTCCCTGTCTTTTCTATCCTGCTTGTCTTGATCTTCCCCTTGTCTAACGTCCTTCATGCTTTTCCCATCGAGCTTGAGCAATATCTGTCCACCCATTCATTTGTTCTGTACAAGCATTATCTCGTCAGCTTTATCCTTTTCTCCCTTCCATCTCTTAATCTCCCGATCTATATCTAAGGTCAAATTTGATCGCTCACCTTTCTCACCTTTGTCTTGTAAGACCTTAAAGATCTCTTCTTTTCCTTTAGCTTTTTCTAGGCTCTCATCACTGCTATAAGCAGGCGGTTCATCTATCGGATTGCTATATCCTGTCGCTGCTTTTAGTTCCCTCAATGGGTGCAATCCTTCATCTTTTGCACTATCGCCTTGTCGTGATAAGCTTCTAGGCGCTTGCAGTAACCTGCATTTGCACTAACCTATTGAGCTATCTTGTGTGTATTATAGCTTATTCAAAGCGTGGAGGAAAATGCTGAAATCAGCCAGGCCTCCCAAACTGGGTGAGCCCTCATGCTTGTAAAGGGTTAACTGCGAAGGCCCTTCTGTCATGATGCCTGCCCCCGGGAAACCAGACCAGCCCCAGCAGCCCCGGAAGCAGGCATCACGCCATTTGGAGCATACCCAAAAGCCCCAGTTAGGGGCTGTTTGGGTGCAGTCCTGGCGCCTTTGGCGCCAGGCTCATAAGAACAAAGTCAGTCCTGGCGCCATAGGCGCCAGGCTCATTTATGAAAACTTACCTAAAGCAGACCATGCTGCTTACTCACCTGATGCAGACCATGCTGCATGAAGACCTAACCCAAATGAGGCTTAGGAGGGACTATTTTAATGCAGGGACTATTTTCTTACCTGGGTGGGGCCGTGGAAGAATACTTACCTGGGACTTCTTCCAAAGCTATTTAAGCCACGCCTGGACAGCCACACGTGCTTCGCGTTATTCAGTAGCAGCGTAACGCTCACCGTGCCTGCAGCAGCTTCCAGTCTTCTGCCACGCCCGTCTACACTCTGGAGCTCCTGAACCCTGCAAGGAAAACAGAAGGAAAGGTTAGAGCAAGAGTTTATTCATACTCACCTGAATCCTGCATCTTCCCGACTTGGACCTGGAAGAAAGAATCCATTAGTCGCTCTTGCCGCGCCTCCTGCAACGCCGCGCTGAACTCACCTGTTGCCATTTTCAGCATACCATCACGCTCATCTTCAGTCCGCGGCCGCTCTTCATCACCTATGGACATAAAAACAATAAGGTGAGCAACAGAGAGTTATCTAAGGCAACAAAGGCAAATATTAAGACTTACTTGAGATCACCTGGGATACTCACCTAATCTCGGGTCGGCGCAACCTTTTCCGCATATCCGCCGCACCCCGGCCCCTATGGGGAAACATTCTGCTACAGACTTACCCGGTTGCGGTAAACGCTTCAATCCACGGATCTGTCTCCGAATGGATGCTTAAAAAGGAAAAAGACCACAGATCAGAGCAAGCTTCCCTCTTTATTCCGAACAGCTTTTATAAACACTTACCTGCGCATCTCTGGTTGCCACGTGAACTCTTTCCAGATCCATAAGGGCAACCTAGGGGAATTGGACAGAGTGAATTCCAGACGTTTTGAACTCTTATAATTATTACCTCTACGGAGTCAACTCTGTCTGCAACTCGCCAACTTCCCACACCAGTGAGGCAACTGGTCATCTACGCGCCCCTGCACTTGAAGCAGGATGGAGAGTTCATCTTTCCAGATTATCAGGTGAGAATCTAAAGGAGTCCCAAAGTAATTCATGGGGAGAAGGTGGGGTTAAGCTTAAACCTCACAGGTGGTTAATTCCCCTTTCTGCATTACAGAAGAGTATTCATACGAGCCACACAGACCAAGGTGGGTGGCCCGGTCCACTCCGTCATCTCGGCGCTCCGAGTATCGCTGGAAGAAGTAACATCAGGCCGGTCCAGATCAACGCCCCCATGGACACCAGGTGAGCGTAACACCTTCTTGAAGACATAAACATCTAGCCTTTGCAAGAGGCTCTATGCAGCCCTTGGGAGCCAGGCACAGCTTTGCACAGCCTTGCTCGTCTTCACTCTGCGAGTCAGATGCACTGATAACACAGAAATGCCAGGCCTTCCCCAAAACAACGTGCACGAAGCCTGGGAGCCAGGACTGGCTGTTTCCAGTCTTGTAACTTTCCAGGCAAAAACATGTTTACTGCCCGGAAGGATGAGCCCAGAAGCTTCTCGAAGAGCTGGTACGTCATAGTGATTGACGTGCAGCACCTAATAAGAGAACTATACCTGGGCCAGTGAGACAGGGACTCATCCTGGGCTGTTTGGTGAAATGCGCGCACAAAGAGGAACAGTGCCTGGACGACCAGCCGTGCACTATCTGGGCCGAGACTCCTAGCATCACATCCCTGCTCTGGTTTAGGACTGTAGGGGGCTTGGCCAATCCTCCCCTCCTCTCTTGAGGAGTGCCGGGCACCTGTAGCGGCGAGGATCCCGGGTGTGACCTGATCATCTACATTTTCTAGGAGCGTAAGATAAATAATTGCATATTCATCTGTGACTGATAATTGGCATTATTCAGCTTGCACTTTTATTCCCATATTATTGTAAATTGCTGCTTAGTTCTCACTAGACATTATAGAAATAAATGCAAGCATTGTATATTCTGTGTGATTAGCTTTCTTCCAGACTGAGTTCATCATGCTTCGTATAAACTTACTTGTGTGGGAAGGTGATTAGGAGTGATTATAGCACCAAGGGCTGGCCCCAAGGGAGGGTGCGGGTTTCCCCTTTTCACTACATTTGGCAGAGTCGATTGCAGAATTTACGAGCACGATGCCTTTCTGGAAAAAACAAGCAAAAGATGAATGCACTCTTTCACATTTCAGGATGGCCGGCATCAAATGCTTGGTCGGGTGTGGCAAACATTTTGCATCGGTACTCCGCGCCGAGGGCTTGGGAAATGCTTGAAAATGATGTTTCCTCGGCGGTAATTAGTGAGTGCTTGGAGAGTTTGCCGCTAGGGAAATGCAGACGGTAGCTAAAAGCAGCAGGAAACATAGGCTGGTTATTCCTGCAGGCGCTCAGGAAGTTGCATGAGAATTAATTGCTTAAAGATGCGCAGATTCGCAAATTAACTGATGACATTTCCTTGCTCCAGGAGCAACAAATCATTGAGAGAGACCCTTGAATCATCCATTAAGCGGGCCGATCAGATGGAAGACAGGTGTGCCTCCTTAGCTGTGCGTGTAGCCACGCACAAGCGCAGACAGCGGCGGGGCAATCCGTCAAAGATAAGGATTCGCGCACTAATTAGGAAAGATAACTGGGACCCAAATTTATGGTCGGGTGAAGTTAGTGACAGCGAAACTGAACAACCATTTGACTGGGATGAATCTGTTGAAGTCAGGCTTGCAGAGTTAAACTGCTCTGACGAAGAGGAGCTGAAATGTGCTCCAAAGAAATGTGTTTATCCAGCGCGGCCGTTCATCATTAACAAGACAAAAGGCCAAGCTGGTGGTGCAAACATTCAGAATACTAGGATTGTCCGTGATTATACACAGACAGAGCTTTTAGAGATTGCTAACTTATTTAGACAGAGGGCAGGTGAAGCACTTTTGAAGTGGTATCTACATTTTTGGGATACGGGTGCCGATAGCATCTTCTTAACCCCAGAAGAACTGTTAAAGATGGGTTCACTCACTACTAATGTAATGCTGGGGCAGTTAGTGCTTGGTGCGCTCGGGCAGCAAGGCTCGCATTCCTTGTTTAATTGGCTTCAGACTGCCCTATTGAATTTGTATGGGAGTCCGATGGATATGGAAGAGAATTGGGGCATTTGGGATCAATAACAGAAGCAACAGATCAGCTTAGAGAGATGGGTTTACAGTGCAAATTTTGCAGGGCCTGACATGGAGTGGTTTACAGCTGGAATGCACGCTCGCTTGCTGAGAAACGCTCCAAGCCATATGAAGGGAGCATTGCTTTCATTGCTGGGTCCAGCGCAAGGCAAACCCATTGGTGAAGTGGCACTTCTGTTAGGGCAATTAGAAGGGCTGGATGTGCACAAAGCGGTGTGCCTAATGGCTGCGAGTAATGACTCCGAGAAAAAGCGTGGCAAAAATGTAAAGTCCAAAGAGAAAACTGACACCATTGAGGTCACACGCAGACAAATGTGGGTGGACCTGCTAAAAGTGGGAATTCCAAGGGAAGAGATAGACGGTAAACCCACACCTGTGCTGCTTGAGAAATGGAAGAAATTGAGAAAACAGGGATCAGGAAAAACTAAGCCCTCTGCACCCTCTGAAGAAGAGGTGTTGAAGCCCAAAGTGCGAGCAAAAGGTTACCCTGATTTAGCAAAGGACAAGTGGGAGGTCCCAGACCCCATTTTTGATTGAAGGGCTGGCTCTGTCTTTGAGGTACGGTTAATAAAGAGAACCAGTCCCAGAGACAGACGCACTTTTGTGCCACTTACATTGTATTTGGATGAGAAAGTAAAACACGTCTTGGCTCTATTAGACACGGGAGCTGAGGTAACCATTTTGAATGGCAATCCCAGTAAATTATCTGGCTCCAGAGTTTTAGTCATTGGTTATGGGGGAGCAGAAACTGTTGCAAAAGCCTTTAATGTAAAAATGTCAATTGGCGAGGGATTGCCTTTCACAGCAAATGTCTTGATTGCAGATATACTGGAGTATATCCTTGGTATGGATGTGCTGTTGGGCAAAAGTGTGACTACAGATTTAGGTGAATTTGTTTTTGGCAATCGGAAGGTCCATGTGAGAGTTGTTAACTCCGTTGTGGTTGGGCATGCCAAATGGTCCCCCTTGCATTTACCTCCTCCTGCTGAGCCAGTGTGCGTGAAACAGTACCGGTTGCCAGGAGGACATAAAGAGATCGGTGAAACTATTGAGTCATTGGTAAAAGCTGACATAATGAGGCCGGCAGTCAGTCCATTCAACTCGCCTATCTGGCCTGTCCGCCACCCAGATGGGGCGTGGCGTCTGACAATTGATTACCGCATTTTGAATAAGAAGGTGCCGCCCTTAGCTGCGGCAGTGCCAGACATCATTACTCTAATTGAAAACCTTACGAAAGAAGTGGGTGAATGGCATGTGGTTCTTGACCTGGCCAATGCATTTTTCTCCATTGATATTGATACTGAATCACAAGACCAATTTGCTATCATTTGGGGAGACAGACAATTTACCTTTACTAAATTGCCCCAGGGGTATTTGCATAGTCCCAGTCTGTGTCATGGATTGATTGCCAGAGACTTAAAGATGGTGCAGTTGGATGATGTGTATGTTGCTCATTACATTGATGACATCATGCTGACCAGTGATGAGAAAAAACATGTAGAAAAAGCTGCTGAAAAGTTGATCACACATATGCAAGACCGGGGGTGGGTCATAAATCCCAAAAAGGTACAGAGGCCTGCTCAAGCGGTGAAATTCTTAGGTGCAATCTGGTCTGGGTCAGTTAAGAAAATTCCTGACCCTGTAATTGACATGGTTCAGCAGATGGCTCCACCAGCAGATAAAAAAGAGGCACAAAGATTTATTGGGTTAATGGGTTTTTGGAGAAATCACATACCTCACTTAAGCCTGAGACTGAAACCCATCTACAAAGTAACTAGAAAGAAACATGATTTTACATGGGGCCTAGAGCAACAGTCTGTCTTTCAGCAGGCTAAGGACGCTTTGCAGAATCACATCACGCTGGGCCCCATGACAAAACTGATCCTTTTGAACTGGAAATTCTTGTCTACAATGATGTTGCTGTGTGGAGCTTGTGGCAAAAGCAAGGACAGAAAAGAGTGCCGCAAGGGCTCTGGTCAAGAAAGCTAACAGATCCTATGACAAGATACACTCCGCTTGAGAAACAATTTGCTGCAGTCTACTGGGCTCTAGTCGAGACTGAAAGAATCACAGGCGAGCAACCAGTGACAATTTGCACAGAAATTCCGATCATGGGCTGGGTGCGCGACACTGCTGCAAGCGGGAAAAGAGGCAGAGCGCAAGACGCCACTCATGTCAAATGGAAATGGTATTTATAGCAACGTCCAGACTGCAAGAACAAATGCTGGAGGCAGTCAACTTGGAAGCGATGCCTGAACCGAGCATCCTTGTGGCGCTGCCAGAATCTCCCTTCAAAGTTGCACCCGCCAATGATACATTGACAGAGGAAGAACAAAAGTCTGCATGGTTCACGGACGGCACCGCAAAGTATGATAAGGGGCAAATACACTGGCAAGCTGTTGCATTCCAGCCCCACCGAGAAACACTGCTAATGAGAAGGTGTGGGAGGATCCAGTCAATATGCTGAACGGCAGGCGGTGGCCTCCGTGATTGAACAGGCGAAAGAGACAGAGACTGCATACATATACACGGACAGTTGGGCCACGTATCAAGGCCTGACACATTGGGCGCTGGCATGGAGAAGAGACGGCTGACAGATCAAGGACACTCCGATCTGGGGAGGGCCGGACCTCTGGGAAGAGATGTGGTGCAAAGGTGAGAGGTGCAAAATCTACATTGGGCATGTCCATGCACACATGACCCCTGACACCTCACTGGCTGCCCTGTTCAACAACGAAGTGGATCAAATGGCAAAGATTTGCCCAGTAACAACACCTGAAGAAGCTGAGGTATGGCAAGGAATGGCGGACTGGGCACACCAAACCTCACGGCATCTAGGGCAAACAGGAACATATCAATGGGCTTAAAGGAGACAATTGCCCATTACCATGGATCATGCCAGACAAGCTGCCTCCCAATGTTCCGTGTGCTGCGAAGTGAAGCACTACCCTCTGGAGAGGAAGCCTCAAGGCCCTTTGAGAAGAGGTGAAAGAGCTGCTAGCCTATGGAAAGTTGACTACATTGGCCCTTTACCGCCCGAGAACGGAAAGCATTATGTGTTGACCATGGTAGACACATACTCTGGACTGCTGTTAGCTTATCCAGTCGCCCATGCAAATCAACGGGCTACCTTGCAAGGAATGGAATACCTCATCAGGCACTATGGCATCCCGGATGAAATCCAATCAGACCAAGGCAGCCATTTTGCTGGACACAATGTGCAAGACTGGGCGTTAGAACAAGGCATCAAATGGACACTGCACATCAGTCGATACCCAGAATCCTCTGCTTTGGTGGAGCGTAGCAATGGGCTGCTCAAGCAACAAATAAAGAAACTGACTAAGACTCACACTCTCAAGGGGTGGTCCAAACATCTGGCTCAAGCGCTGTTTGAACTGAACAATCGTGCGCTGGGAAACCGCCAGACACCCTTTGTGAGACTGACAAGTGAGAAGGTGGAATCCACAAAGACTCTTGTTGTGTGGAAGACCGACGAAGAAGCAAAGCTGCCTGTGCAAGCCACTGCAGGCAGCATTGGGCTTGATCTATCTATCTGTGAGGATGATGTTATACCAGCGGGGCAAACCAAATCCATCTCGCTGGGTATTGGCATCAAATTGCCAGCTGGCACTTATGGACGCATTGCTGCAAGATCCAGCCTGGCGAAAAAAGGCATTGACATTTTGGGAGGTGTGATTGATCCTGATTATAGAGGGACTGTTTCGGTACTCTTACATAACACTGGTGCATCTGCAGTACCATTAACCAAATATGACCGAATTGCACAATTGATTTGTGAGCAAGCAGTTGTTCCCCTAGTGGTTGAAAGTAAGCAAGCCCCAGACACTACACTTAGGGGGGAAGGAGGCTTCAGTAGCACGGGAAAAAAGGTGTGGGTTCACCATCCTAACAAAAAGCCTGAGGCTGGGGAAGTGTTAAGTCAAGGTGTTGGAAATACTTATGTTGTACTTTTGCAAAATTCTGACATACCTGTTTATATTCCCGCTACTAGGCTCACACCACGAACGTAGAGCAGTATGAAGGGGATGGGATTTACCTTGCTGTGGGTGCTCCTGGCCTGCCAAGCAAACGCTTTCTCTGTAAAGAATGGGTTGATGCAAGACGCTGCATGGACTCTGAGAATCGCATGCACTACACCTGATGCTCCAGTCCTGCGTGATAACTACAACCGCACCGTAACCTGTGAGAAAAGCGCTACAAATGAGTATCCACATGGAACTGCAAAAGTGATAGATTGGCATATTATCGGACACCTTTTGTCACTAACTCATAAGACTGGTGCTTATGAAATATTAGGCCCAAACGTTTCAGTGAATGGATCCAATAATTTGTTTGATGTTTCATGTTTCTCCAGCATGGGGTCTGGCATGGATTCACATGCTCATGAATATTCCCCGTCGTTAGGCTGGGAATCCTCGGTAAAGAAAAAACCAGTATCAGTTTCGTTTCTGATCTGTCTTTCGTAGTAATAACCAATCACTGGTCTCTGCGTCATACTGACCACAGCCAATAACTGCCCTCTACCTAAGCACCGCCTCTGGCAGCCATCTTCAGATTTTTACCGCACGTTCATGTGTTGGGATCCTCGTGCTATTGCTCTCGAGCGTTAGTGCTATTTTTTCACATTTTTTCTCAAAAAACTTCGTTTTTTCGGTCAAAAGAGCCTCAAGCTCCACCGACTCTCCATCCGATCAACGGGGACCCGTGTCGGATTCGTCTGCGCCCCTCAAGGGTGAAGATCTCGTCGAGCTACGCTTTTGGAGGACTCCAGAAGTTTCTCAGGCCCGGACAAGGCCCAGGAGAAGGGAAGCTCGACGCCCGGAAAGCTGTTCAGGATCTGCCCTGGATGCCAGCTGCAGAACGTCTTTAAGGAGGACGAACACTCCTTTTGTCTCTACTGCTTACATGAGGACAAGACGCACGTGGAGAAGGACTGTGTGTTTTGCGGCAGTATGTCGGAGCGGACCATGAAGGACCGCCACCAACGTCTCGCCAACTGGCTGGAAGGGAAGAGCCCGTCAGGCGAGAAGAAGAGGAAGAAATCCGAGCGGTCTTCTAAGACCTTTGAGGACGCCCCGGCGACGGGGGTCCAACACAAGGCCAAGCACCGCGAGTCCGCTGGCACCGGGAGCGCCGAACGGTCGGGCTCTACGGGCGCCAGGCAGGGCGCACCCTCCCCGGCACCTTCAGCCACGAGCCAACGCTCCGGGTTGGGTAAGAGGAAGGGCGAGCACCCGGTGAAGCTCCTGGAGAGGCCCCGGTCGAGCTCGAAGGCCCCAGCGGAGGGGGAGCGAGGCAGTGTCCCCCCCCTCAAGGATAAGGCAGTGAGCGCACCTAAGGTGGTGAAGGCCTTAATCCATCCGGCCAAGCCCTCTATCGATACTGTCGCGGCGGCCCTGGCTCAGCCTGTGGAGGCTACACCAGTGGTGGCACCTCGGGGCTCAGAGTCTCCCTGCCACCTCTGAGGGAGTCCTCTTTTGTGCCCATCGATAGGACCCCCGTGAAATCCCCGGCGGGGAAGAAAAAGGGGGGGCAGGGCGTCATCGTAGATTCGGCCTCAACCTCAGAGGAAGAGCTGATTGAGGTCTTAAGCCACGGCCTTGGCGTGGAAGAAGACCGGCCCGTCGGGATGGATCCCGACGCAGGTGACGACGACATCGTCGAGGGTGCCGACGGGGCTCCTGATCGCCCGTCGGATTCCCCTCTGCCAGTGCCGCAAGACAACTCGGCGGCCATTTTGTTGGCTATACAGTCCTTATGTTCAGAGATAAGGACGAGACTACCGTTGCCGACGGAGGAACCTCTCCCGTCGGGGGATCCTGAACCGGGACCTTCTGGTGCTCCCCCGCCCAAGAAAAGAAGGATTCACCCTCCACCTCCTTTTCAGCCGTCGCGCCCCATCCAGTCCTCCTCCCCGTCCACCCGAGGGGATGATACGGGGACTGACACAGCAGCGACGGGTACGGACGACGAGGTATACGACGAGGATCTACCGTCGTCACCTCCCACCAGGGTTTCTCCGCCCGACGAGATTGGATCGTTCCACTCCATGATCGCCAGGGCATCCGAGCTTTTCCAACTCTGCCCTGAGGAGAAGAAAAAGGAAGGATTCCTTTATCAACGGCGCGAGGCCAAGAGGAAGACGGTCCTCGCGGTGCCTCTACTGGACGACATGTGGGATGAGGGCCTCGCCCTCCTCAAGAACCCTTCCACGACGCCAGCTAGAAGAGACCGGTACGAGAAGAAGTTCCGGGTCCCGGACGCGGCCCCCCTGTGCCTCCGGGCGCAGCCTACCCCGGACTCCGTCGTCTCCGCGGCGGCCAGGAAGAAAGCGGGGGGGGGGGTGCGGCCTCCACATCGACTTCCCCACCGGACGGCGAGGGAAAGAATTTGGACGCTATGGGACGCAGGGTCATCTCGTCTGCAGCGACGACGATTAAAGCGGCCAACGCCTTGGCTATCGTGGCCCGCTACGACAGGGAGCTATGGTACAAACTGGCTCCTTCCTGCCGCCTACAGGAAGGCGAGGTGGCGTCGGACCACGCCATCACTATTGCGACGGACATCGCCGACACTGGGTTTCGCCAGTTGGGCAACGGCGTGTGCCTTAGGCGGCGTGGATGGCTCAAGGCTACGGACTTCCGTCAAGACGTACAGACCAGAGTCCTGGACATGCCGTTCGATGGGAACAACCTGTTTGGGAAAACAGTGGACGATTCCCTTCAGGCCATTAAAGCGGACACTGAGATGGCCCGGGCCCTTGGGGTTCTGCAGCAACGACGGACGCCCTTTCGGAGCAGCGGAGGCAAGGGCGCCTCCAAAGGTTCCGGCGGCGGTTTCTCCACCTACCGTCAAGCGGCCCGCTCGTCGTCTCAGGAGGCCTACAGAGGACGAGGCAAGTCTGGCGGACCCCGCGGTCGTCGCCAAGGAGGTCAAGGCGGCAAAGCCTCGTCGAAACAGGATTGAACCGGCCATGGGGTCGGGCCCCCACCGAAGCACCCCGGTGGGAGGCCGGCTGGCGAGCTTCGTCAGCGTGTGGGAGTCCATCTCCACCGACCATTGGGTGCTGGACGCCTTAGCCCGGGGCCACGCGCTCGAGTTTCAAAGAAGGTGCCCGCGCGTCCCCCCCCGTGGCCAGGAAAGAGCTTCACGTTCCTCAGCTTCTCCTGGAGGTAAAGGCGATGCTCAGGAAGGGCATCATCGAACTCGTCCCAAAGAGGCTTCAGGGCTCCGGAGTTTACTCGAGATACTTCCTCGTGAAGAAGAAGACGGGAGGATGGCGCCCCATCCTAGACCTGCGACGTCTGAACAAGTTCATCAAGGCGCAGAAGTTCCGGATGGTCACCCTCCAGCACGTCCTGGGTCAGCTGGAGGAAGGAGACTTCCTGTCGTCGTTGGATTTGGAGTATGCCTACTTCCATATTCCCATCCTAAAGGGGCACCGAAAATTCCTCAGGTTTGTGGTCCAAGGGCGTCACTACCAGTTCAAAGCCCTCCCCTTCGGACTATGGTCAGCACCCAGGGTATTTACCAAGTGCCTTGCACCGGTGGCGGCGCAACTGCGCCGCGAGGGGATCCACGTCTACCCCTACCTGGACGACTGGCTCATCCGAGCCAAGACGAGGGAGCTCGCCGTGGAGCACACGGCAAGGACCGTCCAACTTCTCACGGACCTGGGATTCTCCGTGAACTACGCCAAGTCCCACCTGGTACCCACGTAAAACGCACTGTTTCTGGGAGCGAAGCTCGACACAGTGTCCCTTCTGGCCTCCCCGTCGGAGGAAAGGACCAGGTCCATCCTGGGCAAGGTACAGCGGATGTTGGTTTCCGACGCGGCCAAGGTGAGGTCCATCAAGTCCCTCCTCAGAATGATGTCTTCTTGCATCGACCTCATTCCCATGTGCAGGCTCCGGATGCGCCCGTTGCAGGAGTTCCTGGACGCGCGCTGGATCCAAACGACGGGCGGCTTCGAGGAGAGGATCACACTCGACGAGAGTTTCCGCCGAGCGGTCCGGTGGTGGGGCACCCGCGCGCATCTGACGGCGGGCATGGACTTCCAGACCCCAGACCACCAGGAGACAGTGACCACGGATGCCTCCCTGGAAGGGTGGGGAGCGCACACCGAAAATCTGCACGCGAGAGGCTTCTGGCTCCCGACGGAGAAGTCCCTCCATATCAACGTCCTGGAGCTCCGTGCAGTGTTCTGGGCCCTCAGGTCCTTCCTTCCGTCCCTCAAGGGCAAGGTGGTGAGGATCTTCACCGACAACACCACCACCATGTTTTACATCAGGAAACATGGCGGAACCAGGTCCCCAGCACTGTCCAAGGAGGCGCTGGACCTGTGGCATTGGGCCGTCGCCCAAAGGATGTTTCTGGTGCCGTTTCATCTGGCAGGGATAAAAAACACCATCGCCGACTCACTCAGCAGGGAGCTGCGCTCGTGCCACGAGTGGGAACTACGGCAGGATCTAGTGGATCGCCTCTTCCGACGGTGGGGCACACCCCAGATCGACCTGTTCGCGACGGCGACGAACTCCAAGTGCCGGAGGTTCGCCAGCAGGTTTCCCCAGGCGAGGAGCATGGGCGATGCTTTCTCGTTCCCCTGGGAGGGCCTGTTCCTCTACGCGTTCCCTCCTTTGCCACTGCTAATCCGGCTCGTCAACCAGCTCAAGAGGTAACGGTGCAGGATGATCCTCGTCGCACCTGCGTGGCCGAGGCAGATATGGTTCCCGGACCTGCTGGACTTATCAGCGTCCCCGCCAATCAGGCTGCCGGTGGACGCAGATCTACTCTCCAGGGAAGGAGGCGCCATCCTCCACCACGACCCGAAATCGCTGAACTTGCAGGCCTGGCTCCTGCAGCGCTAGAGTTTGGAGGATACGACATACCGGCCGACTGCAGAGAGGTTCTTGCAAAGACCAGGGCGTCCTCGACTCTTAAATGCTACGGACACAAATGGAAGAGGTTCTCTGTCTGGTGCCACACACAGAAGATTAACCCTCTATGGATTACGGCCCCCCAGGTACTGCCGTACCTGCTGACGCTGGCCAAAGCTGGACTGGCACACGCGTCCATCAAGATTCATCTTGCTGCGATCTCCCGATACACCAGGATCACGGGCCGGACGTCCTTGTGGTCTCCTCGTCTGGTGAAAGAGTTCATGAAGGGACTGTTCAGATCGTTCCCGCCCATGAAGGCTCCGGCCCCGGCGTGGGAGCTCAACGTGGTGCTGACCAAGCTCATGGGACCTCCGTTCGAGCCTCTGCACTCGGCCCCGTTGAAGTTTCTGTCGTGGAAAACAGCGTTTCTTGTGGCCATCACCTCCGCACAACGGGTGGGAGAGATCCAGGCCCTTTCCTGCAAGGCCCCGTACTTGACTTTTCACGACACGAGGGTAGTGCTCAGGACGCACCCCTCCTTCATGCCCAAGGTACCGTCGGACTTCCATCTCAACGAACCCTTGGTGTTGCCTGTGTTCTTCCCGTCGCCTTCGTCGCCGGCTGAGAGGACTTTGCACTCGCTGGATGTGGCTAGAGCGCTGACGTTCTACGTGGACCGCACGAAGTGTTTTCGGAAGACGTCACAACTCTTTGTGAATTTTGGACCTGTCAATCAGGGGAAGGCTCTCTCGAAGGCTTCCATTTCCAGATGGCTCTCCGGCTGTATCATGTACTGTCATCGGTTGGCAAACCGACCGCTGCCTGGCCGTCGGAGAGCCCATTGCACCAGAGCGATCGCAGCCACCACGGCGTTCCTTTCTGGTGTGCCCCTGCTGGACATATGCAGGGCTGCTACGTGGAGGTCGACGCACACCTTCACGAAATTCTACTGCGTCGATCGGGATTCCAGGGAGGAGTCCAGGGTCGGCCAAGCAGTGCTGCGCAACCTGTTCGCCTGAGGTGAGCCTGGTGAGGAGGTAAGATGCTTAATGTTGGGTTTGATGTAATGCTTAATGTTGAGCCTTTGCCACCTCCCGTGGTTGTGCATGTGTGTACTGCTTGGTATTCTTTATTCATGAGCATGTGAATCCATGCCAGACCCCATGCTGGAGAAGGAACAAGTTACTTACCTGTAACTGTTGTTCTCCAGCATGGGTCTGGCATGGATTCACATGCGAAACCTCCCGCCTACCCCTCTGCGGCTCTTCACTTGGTCATACTGCCACTTCACGTGCTTCCAAATCTGAAGATGGCTGCCAGAGGCGGTGCTTAGGTAGAGGGCAGTCATTGGCTGTGGTCAGTATGACGCAGAGACCAGTGATTGGTTATTACTACGAAAGACAGATCAGAAACGAAACTGATACTGGTTTTTTCTTTACCGAGGATTCCCAGCCTGACGACGGGGAATATTCATGAGCATGTGAATCCATGCCAGACCCATGCTGGAGAACAACAGTTACAGGTAAGTAACTTGTTCCTTCTTCTGTCCCAAGAACTGCAGCGAGTGTACTTGTCATGATGCCTACCCCCGGGCATCCGGACCAGGTCCATCTGACCCGGTAGCAGGCATCGAGATACTTGGGAAAAACCCAGCAGCCCCGGCTAGGGGCTATCTGGCTACAGTCCTGGCGCCGTAGGCGCCAGGCTCATAGAAGGGGTCAGTCCTGGCGCCATAGGTGCCAGGCTCATTTGCTTTCACTTACCTCATGCAGACCATGCTGCTCAGCATTCAAGCCAATGTGAAGTCTGAGGGGGGACTACTTTACCTCAGGGACTATTTTCTTACTCGGGTGTGGTCTTGGGAATTTCTTACCTGGGACTACTTTGAAGGCTATTTAAACCACGCCCGAAGAGCAGCTCACGCTTCGCGTTATTCTGCATCCTGCAGCGTAACGCTCACCGTGCCTGCAAGTCAGCATCCAGTCTTCTGCCACGCCCGCCTCGAGTCTGGAGCTCCTAGAAAAAAGGGGAAAGAAGGAAAGAAGGTTAGAACAAGAACAATACTTTTATTCCTCACCTGATTCTGGATCCATCGCGCCTTCAAATAGGAAGAAAGACGTTATTTGATGCGCATCGCCTGCTGCAGCGCCGCGCTATACTCACCAGCCGTCGCAGCACCTCCACGATCCACCTCTGTCTTCTTCTCTTCTTCGCCGAACTTCAGCACCTAAGGGGGACAAAAAGAACAGCAAGGTGAGCCGAGAGAATAAACAAGGCAATATTAGTCACCACCATAGACTGATTTTATCGCCGGAGGCATTCTTCACCTCCACGGGCCGGTGCAGCCTCCATCTCATCTTCGCCGAACTCTGGCACCTAAAGGGAACAAAAGGACAGCCAAGAGAGCTGAAAGAACAAACCAAGGGAATCTTTTTCACCATAATAGACTTACCTGATTTTACCGCCGGAGGCATTCTTCACCTCCACGGGCCGGCGCAGCCTCCATCTCATCTTCGCCGAACTCCGGCACCTAAAGGGAACAAAAGGACAGCCAAGAGAGCTGAAAGAACAAACCAAGGGAATCTTTTTCACCATAATAGACTTACCTGATTTTACCGCCTGAGGCATTATTCCTCAAGACGTCATAATTTCTCACTCTGCACCTGTAATAAGGGAGAAAGCAACAGATTACATACAGGTGTCATTTGCCGGACAGTGTTGGGTAATACAGACTCTTACCTGGACTTTACCAGCCGCCACGAGGCAATCTTCTCTTGGGTCAAGCAGCAAGCTGCAGGAATCGGACAAGAGTGAAAGTCGGACATTTTGAACTTTTACAAACTATTTACTTACGGCTCCTCGCCAGGAACTTCAGAGTCAATATTGTTCTGGAACTCCCCCAATTCCTTCGAACCAGTGAAGTAACTGGTTATCCACGCGCCCCTGCATTCCACGCAGGATGGAGAGCTCATTGTTTAAAAACCTAAGGTGAGAATATAAAAGGAGACATCAGAGGTGATTAGAGGGGAGAACAGTGGGGGGGGGGGTTATCACTCAAATCCACGGGTGGCTAATTCCCTTTCTCCACTTTCAGGAGAATACTTCTACGGATTAAGCAGACGAAATTAGGTGGGCCAGTCCAGTCTGTCATCTCTGCACTACGCGTCACGTGGGTGGAAACCGCAGCTGTCCAGTTCCGATCGACGCCCCTGTGGGAGCAAAGTGAGCGTAACAGTACTTGCCAAGATTATTTGGACTATAACTTGACTAAATTCATTTCATACAATTGTAAGTTGAAACAGCCACTGCCGGATGGTAGTATGGTGTTTGTATCTAAAACCAATATTGTACATGGTAGGCATCCCACTTGGAGAATGGTGTTTTTCAAATCGCACAAAGTAGAAATTGTGAACATCCTAGATTTTCCAGTAGTAGGACAACACTTAAATTGCAGACACATGATGCACGCGTCTATCATTACAGAGGTACACTTAGACATATATTTATCACGAGGCAATGTTTCCTTAGTACTACCAAGCTGCTACCTACAAATGGAGTCAATTTCTATGGCCCATCGCCAAATTGCGCGTAGCTTGGGGGTTAGATTCATTAATTGCGGGAGCAGCGGGAGTGGGAACGGGAGCTTTAAATGCTTTTGTCGTAGAAACTGTGCGCAATAAGTTAGCTACTATGGGTTCTGATGCCAGCGCTGCTATGAAACTTCTGGCCCAGTGGGGCCCATTGATAAGCCCTACCCTGCGCAAAACTGCTACAAGTATTGGCAACCACTGGAGATGGCAGAATTGTAGCTATGAAGACATTTTTTCTGCCATAGGGCAGGTCAACAAGACTGCTAAAGACACAATGCATTTTATGCCAAACTTTCTTAAATTAGCAGGTGTTGGCTTTTCCGCTCCGAATGGGGACGACTATCCTCAACCCACTGTCACACAGAGCTACAGTTACCAGCAAACATATGGATTAAACCGCTTGCTTTTGATTGCATGAATAACACATGCCATGCTTTAATGCAAGTTAGTAGAACCGCTTATGCTTTAGAAATATGGTGTCCTTTTATAGTATTGCCTATGAAAATCAATGGTTCTTGGTCGGTACCACAGATACGAGGGGAATGGTTAGACAGCCAAAACTACACCATCCACAGTCACGCCTGCATGCCCTGGGATCAGGGGTGGGTGTGTCCCCAAACGGGAAGGATTCCGGACCCATGCATGCATCCCGTAGCAGGGGAGTGCACCTGGATGCAATACCACATTAATGGGACTGACATTTTCAAAATAGATCAGCATAAAACTTGCATAGTTACTAATCATTCCTTGCTTATTAAAAATTACAGGTTATTAGGGAATCCTCAAGTATTTTGCATAGATCAGGTTGTGACTATCTTAGACATTGTTACTCACACCTTACATTCATTAACCCAGTGGTCTCACACTACTTTGCCTGCCCTAGCTCACGGATTTGCTTAACTGGACTCTACCCTATGGGGTGATTACTGCCCGGCTTCAAGCTATTAGACAATTTGCCCAAACTGCTTGGAAAGATTTCCAGACGCTAGCTACTTCAGTTATTTCTGCAGAGTGCAAGCTGATGATAGACAGGAACCAATTAATCAAGACTGCTGACCATCTGCAATCGGTTACTACTCCCCTTTGGTGGGATTTATTCACTGGATGGTCTCCCTCCTCCACTAAGCTGCTTAATGTAATGCTGCATCCATTGCTGTGGCTGCTGATTTCCCTAATATTCATCCTTATCGTTTTCATTGGGCTCTTGCGCAGAATGTCTTTCCTGTATACTAGAATAACTACGCTAGAAAAACGCTTAATCGGCCTACAGCACACCGTACATGCTTCTAAATCATGGAACTGAGTCAGCATTTTCAGGCCTCACTTCGAAAGGGGTGGAATGTCGTGATAAGCTTCTAGGTGCTTGCAGTAACCTGCATTTGCACTAACCTATTGAGCTATCTTGTGTGTATTAGAGCTTATTCGAAGCGTGGACGAAAATGCTGAAATCAGCCAGGCCTCTCGAACTGGGTGAGCCCGCATGCTTGTAAGGGGCTAACTGCAAAGGCCCTTCTTGAAGACATAAACATCTATCCTTTGCAAGAGGCTCTACGCAGCCCTTGGGAGCCAGGCACAGCTTTGCACGGCCTTGCTCGTCCTCGCTCTGCGAGTCAGGTGCACTGATAACACAGAAATGCCAGGCCTCCTCCAAAACAACGTGCACGAAGCCTGGGAGCCAAGACTGGCTGTTTCCAGTCTTGTAACTTTCCAGGCGAAAACATGTTTACTTCCCGGAAGGATGAGCCCAGAAGCTTCTCGAAGAGCTGGTACGTCATAGTGATTGACGTGCAGCCCCTAATAAGAGAACTATACCTGGGCCAGTGAGACAGGGACTCATCCTGGGCTGTTTGGTGAAACGCGCGCACGAAGAGGAACAGTGCCTGGACGACCAGCCGTGCACTACCTGGGCCGAGACTCCTAGCATCACATCCCCGCTCTGGTCAGGACTGTGGGGGGCTTGGCCAGTCCTCCCCTCCTCTCTCGAGGAGTGAACTGATCATCTACATTTTCTAGGAGCGTAAGATAAATAATTGCATATTCATCTGTGACTGATAATTGGCATTATTCAGCTTGCACTTTTATTCCCATATTATTGTAAATTGCTGCTTAGTTCTCACTAGACATTATAGAAATAAATGCAAGCATTGTATATTCTGTGTGATTGGCTTTCTTCCAGACTGAGTTCATCGTGCTTCGTATAAACTTACTTGTGTGGGAAGGTGATTAGGAGTGATTATAGCACCAAGGGCTTGCCCCAAGGGAGGGTGCGGGATTCCCCTTTTCACTACACGCCTTTTACTTCAGGTGAGGTAAGGGAAGCAGAAGGCTCAGCACCTTCCTCCCTACACTGATTAAGCATTCAATCCTTAGGAGGCGGGTCTTCCCGTTCCTCCTGGTACATTTCCCAGATCTCTAAACTAGCTAAACTCTTTTCCATTGTCTTCCCTGTGTACGCAGCGTGCAAGTATCTGGTCATGTGCTGCAAAACCGCCTTTGACAGCGATCCGCCCTTGTGGCCATGGCATGAATATCTTGTCTGCTGTACCCTTAACCCATTCCGCACTATACTGTTTGAGCTTGGGTGCGTGATTTGGCAGTGTGTTGCACATGTGCATTAGTGGAGTAACTTCCCCCATTATGACAAGTCTCAATCGACTATCAATACTTACTGTTGATTTACACAAAAATAGGTTTCAGAATAACAACAAATATGAGCATGCACCAACAGTGACCGCTCAAAGTCTCTACTTCTCAATTATTCCTGTCTACCTATTTCAGTCTGCGCTGACAATGATTAAAAATAGATATTAACTTTTTATCTCTACTCATCACAGCCTATGATTGTCGATCTTCGACACTTCACTTTTTCAATACACAAAATACACAAACAGACAAACTAGTCGACTTTACATATATCTCCTCAGCGCTATTCGCTTCTATCTCTTGCCCCTAAAATACCCTGATAGGATTTTGAATCATTCCCAATCATAAACCTTGTTTATGTGCCGCCTAAGTACACACCTGGGTTTCAAAATGACTCCTTCTAAAGCTCCTTGAGCTAGGAAACTGGGCACTATAGACGCTCCTCATCTAAACACTCTTTGTCATATATTCTTGACGCTCCTTATCATACATTAAACAACCCCATGTTACCTCTTTTTATTATCACAATCACATTCCCCTCTCTTACCAGCCCCTCAATATACTCAACATTTGCCTTTTGGCTCAAGATCCTCGGGATCGACCCCTCCTCAATCGGCCATTGTCCCCTTGGGTCCGCTCAGCACCTGTGGAAACCAGAGGGATTTCGTGAAAGATGGACCCATCCCACCTATATGCATTTTCTTGCAAGAATTCTATATTGGCCGCTCTCCACAGGAAACCTTGCGATCATCCTGCTGGATGGCGGACGGTGTTCGATGTTTAAAAAATTCTAAAGTCCTACTAGGTTGATGTATTTGTAACCATCCTTCTTCTGCTACCAAGTGAACCCAAAGGCCCTTTAAGACGAGGTAACAGTATCTGAGATGGATGGGGATGCAGATCTTACTCATACATCAATAATCAGCCTGACTCAGGAAGTTGGTAAAACATGACTGTTTTATTTTCAACTGTCTAAAACAGGGGGTACAACAGACATCATCCGACGTCGCACAAGCAGTCTCAAACAATTCACATAAACACACAGCTTTATACTAAAAATGTGTCATTACTGCTGTCATGCTACGTGGCAAAATAATAAAACCTACTTGGGGATATGATAGGCTTAAGGTGAACATCTAAGTATACTTTCTATGGGGGACTGGACGGGGATTGGGTCTCTAAGGTCGGGTGGACATCTATGCCCACCCCTAGTGCAAGTCATCTTCTGTGTCATACTAATAGACAATATTCTGTTGGCTTCTCAAACTGTAGAGCTCCTCACTACGTGGCCCTCTACAATTGGTTGGCACGCTTGTACCCTTCTGGAATATTCCACTCGCTAGCAGCACGCAAGCTGGTTACCCCAGGTGCATGTGGGTTGGCTTGGTCATGCCTCCCCACCCAATTAGCCCAACATTTATCATCACTTATGCTGTCTGCCAGTCAATTAGTCTTTGAACTCGGCCTTTCAGTAGCCTCTCGTCTCTGGGAATAAAAGGGAGCGAAAGCATGGACTTATCTTCTGGTCTCGGTGTAGCTTGCCCTAAAGTCTATTTTCATCTGACCGTGTGACTGGAGACCACGTTTGGGCTCCTTCATGTATGTGATACTATTAAGTGAAGAAAACCTGGCACTTCTAGTGTTTTTCCGTTACACCTCAAACAGAAGCACGTCTTGCATCTCACGTTCATTGTATCTCCAAGAATAGATAACCAGGCTCTTGGCGGCCTGACTTTTAACACTGGGCCAGGCAAGCCTTCTCGAATCTTCCTTGCCGTCAGCTATTTTATTCAACTGCACCACACTTTTAGCCCTTCTATTCACAGGGTCCAAGTTGCTAGAATGCGTCATGGAACATCCAGATTCTATACATTCCTATATACATACATTGGTGGCACCGGCTGCAGTCTTTTCACTACGTATAACCAGCCTTATGATTACTTAGTCTACTTGCGTTACTGCATCTGAACCATTATAAAAACAGCTTTGAATTTTCTTCAGTGCTTCTCCGCACGTACAATATTCATTTTTCTCCCAAAATGTTGCTCAATTCTTTACTTTGCCATGAGATTCTATACAGTATATTCACCTTCTTCATCGGCATCTCTTCTAGGTGCATCATTTCTGCTTCATGTGACATCACCAATCTTCTCTTTCATTCATCTTCATACTTCTTTCAGAACTTCCTTCAAAAGACTGGTATTTCTTCGCGGATACATCATATAGGGTTTTTTCAATGGATACCTTGTTTCAAGGACTCTTTGCGGTATAGGCACCCTCACTAGTTTTGCGCATGTTGCAATTTCCGGCTCCCAACATATAGGCAACATGGGGGCAGGACTACCAGCAGAGGTACTTGTCTCCTCCTCTACAAGTATCTTCCTCACCAGAGGCCTGCCTATGATTTTTCTATACTGCAGCCTGATTCTATGAACTCCAGTACATCTGCCTTTGCCGACAGGCCACCATTTCCATCAGTGCCACATCCAATGAAAAAGCACTCCTATCATGGAAAGAAGATGCCTATTGCGGACGGCGGACTCCAGAAGACGGCTGTGAGAGGGGGTATACTGTCACAAAGAGCTCCCTTTGCACCCGTTCCCACCACTTGGGGGCATGATTTGGGGTTTATTCCCTACTGGACATTCACTCCGAACCTTATGCTACAGTGCTGTGGTGAATTGGGGTGCTAAATCCTTATTTTCCATGATACTTCCCTTCCGATTCCATTTCAGGTTTTTGGCAGCCAGCATGCTGCTTTAATCAAAAGACTATGCTTCCCAGAATGCCTGGCCCACTGCTTCCTCTCCATCCTTGCAGGACAAGGTTGGGTGGAGGATAAGTAACACCTGTGGCTGGCAAGTGCAGCAAGCTGCACACCTCAGGCGTGTGCTCATTAAGCAGCTTTAAAAGCCTTAGTTTGCTTCAGTCCAGCGCTGATCATTGATACAGTGTTCCTGTTTGTGACTGGTCCCTTGTTCCTGGTTCTTAGCTTAGTGTCTAGTTCCTGGTTTCTATTTTCTTGTTCCTTTTCCCTGGATTTCAAATTTAATGTGCGTATTAGTGATTTCTGCTTCCTGGATTCCCTTTCTGTCTTCCTCTGTTTTGCAGGCAGCACTTCCCAGTGCTTTACTTTTTCTGTGCAGCTCAGTTTGCCTGTGTTTTTTATTTCTTTGTCTTTGCCCTATTCTGCTGTGAAACCTTGATCCTCTAGTCTCTCCCCGTTTATAGATTTAGCATTTTGCCTTTTTTCCCTGATGCGGAGGGGAGGATTTGCCTTTGTAATTTCGTTTTCCCTGCTCCTGTTCCTTTACTCTCTCTTAGAATCTATTTCAGGTTTTCCCTTGCACTTCTACATTTGTGTCCTATTGATTATTAGGTGTGGTGTGCTGTTGTAGCTAGCTCCTGTGTGAATGCCTATGTTTTCCTCACTATTCTGTAGTCACTAGTCCTACTTGCGTCTTGTCATGAGTCTTCTGTATTAAGTTATCCTCCCATTGCTGTTATAGCCTTTCTGAGTCCCTGTTTGATCAACAGTGTTTGTGGCCCTTGCTGACATTTCAGGTGGTATTTCACGTCTTTGTGAGTATTGTCTTTAAGTTACCTTATACAATACAATTAAGGGTGTTAGATCACAGATCCTGTCGTTGCTTGCCCTGTATGTGGGTTTAGCGCTGTCAGTACCTGTAACAGCAATTGTGGGTAAGGAGCTTGCCAACTTTCTTTGTAATCATAAGGCGCTTCTAAGTGCTTACCCCACATCCCTTTTGATATATTTGTATTGTTATCACGCTCTGCTTGCACATCCTGGGTTTTAGTGTACATGTGTCTTGGTTCCTGTGTGCATGTTGTTTGACTCAAAGATATTCACTGTGTGATCTTGTGCACATTTCCCTTGTCATATTCGCTGCCTTTGTCCTCTCATGACACCCGTGGTGGGTCATCCAAGGAGGAGGAGTTGAGTGGTTGAGGCCAGGAGGGAGGAAGAGAGGTCCACCCACTCGGCGAGGAAGGGGGAGATGGGACCAGGTGGCCGGTAGATAGTGGCCACTGTGAAAGAGTGGCTCGGAGAGAGAGAAAGCCTACAGATCGGGCATTCAAAGGAGGAGTAGGCCTGCATAGGAATGATAGAGGCAGGAATCCACTCCAGGAAGATCAAGGCTACACCCTGGTTAGATCTGGGCACGCAGAGGATCTTGTAGCCATCAGGGAGGAGAGTGTCAAAGCTTCTGACATTGCTGCCCGTGAACCATGTCTCAGTGAGACCACAAGGACATCAAGGTTGAGTTCTTCCAAGAGACGGCAGATGTCAGAGGAGTGTTTGACGGCTGAGTTAGAGTTAAGAGTGGGGAGGTGGAGAAAGTTACCATCCTTGAAAGCCTTCCGGGGAGGGGTACAAATAAGAGGTACTCCCCACAGAGGTGTAGAACAAGCCCGGGGGAGGGCAGAGAAGGAGAGGGCAAGGTAGCCAAGGAGGAGGAAGAGGGTGTCAACGTAGCGGCAGAGGGTGGAGGAAAGGAAGCCAAAGAAGGGAGAGAAGGGATAGCGGGAGAGGAAATGAAATTGATAAGGCGCAGGAAGCATCTATCAAAGAGGAGGAGGTTGGCCTGAGGGCCTTGGACCAAGACGGTGCCATTGAGATATACATTGATGATGACCTTAGAGTAGCGGAAGGAGGCAGGAGGGCCTCCCACCAGGTGCCACCATTAATGGGGGAGGAAGCGTAAGGAGAGAGAGCAGAGACCATATGCAGAGTCCATAGGTCTGGCGGAGGAACGGCAAAGAGGATGTTGGTGAGAGTCTGTCTGGAGGAAGCGCTAGTGTAGGTATCGGCGATAGGGAGGCCTGGTTTGGAGACCAGGATATCCTTTTTAAACTTCTTCCTACCAAACTTAGTGAGGAGGGTAGATTAGTTGATAGTGAAACCGCTGGAGAAGATGGGAGAAATGGAGAGCACCATAGGGGATGTGGAAGAGAGGGAAGAGGAGCGAGATGGGATGGGTGGGGAATGAGGGAAGAGCAGAGGGAAGGGCGGGTAGGGACACTAGCAGAGAACACGGGGGGTGCAAGCAGAAGAGATGGAACAAGACAGTAAGAGCAGGACAGATGAAAACAAAATGCAGCCACTGGGCACAGTTAAATTAGAAATTAGAAACTAGTGGACAGATGAAAACAAAATGCAGCCACTGGGCACATCTAAATTTGAAATTAGAAACTAGCAGGATAGATGAAAACAAAATGCAACCACTGGGCACAGCTAAATTCAGCGCTGCGATGCCTAGGGGCTGCCCTGTGCGCTATACAAATGTGAAAAATAAAATAAGATAAATAAATTAGAAATTAGAAACTAGTGGACAGATGAAAACAAAATGCAATCACTGGGCACAGCTAAATTCGAAATTAGAAACCAGTGGACAGATGAAAACAACATGCAGTCACTGGGCACAGCTAAATTAGAAATTAGAAACCAGCAGGACAGATGTAAACAAAATGCAGTCACTGGGCACAGCTAAATTCGAAATGAGGAACTGGCAGGACAGATGAAAACAAAATGCAGTCACTGGGCACAGCTAATTTCGAAATTAGAAACTAGCAGGACAGATGAAAACAAAATGCAACCACTGGGCACAGCTAAATTCAGCACTGCGATGCCTAGGGGCTGCCCTGTGCGCTATACAAATGTAAAAAATAAAATAAAATAAATAAATTAGAAATTACAAACTAGTGGACAGATGAAAACAAAATGCAGTCACTGGGCACAGCTAAATTCGAAATTAGAAACCAGTGGACAGATGAAAACAACATGCAGTCACTGGGTACAGCTAAATTAGAAATTAGAAACCAGCAGGACAGCTGAAAACAAAATGCAGTCACTGGGCACAGCTAAATTCTAAACGAGGAACTGGCAGGACAGATGAAAACAAAATGCAGTCACTGGGCACAGCTAAATTCGAAATTAGAAACTAGCAGGACAGATGAAAACAAAATGCAGTCACTGGGCACAGTTAAATTAGAAATTAGCAGTTACTGGGCACAGCTAAATTCGAAATTAGAAACCAGCAGGACAGATGAAAAAAAAATGCAGTCACTGGGCACAGCTAAATTCGAAATGAGGAACTAGCAGGACAGATTAAAACAAACTTCAGTCACTGGGCGCAGCTAAATTCAAAATAAGGAACTAGCAGGACAGATGAAATCAAAATGCAGTCACTGGGCACAGCTAAATTCGAAATTAGAAACTAGCTGGACAGATGAAAACAAAATGCAGTCACTCGGCACAGTTAAATTAGAAATTAGAAACCAGCAGGACAGATGAAAAAAAAATCAGTCACTGGGCACAGCTAAATTCGAAATTAGAAACCAGCAGGACAGATGAAAACAAAATGCAGTCACTGGGCACAGCTAAATCCGAAATGAGGAACTAGCAGGACAGATTAAAACAAAATTCAGTCACTGGGCACAGCTAAATTCGAAATGAGGAACTAGCAGGACAGATGAAAACAAAATTCAGTCACTGGGCACAGTTAAATTAGAAATTAGAAACCAGCAGAACAGATTAAAACAAAATTCAGTCACTGGGCACAGCTAAATTCAAAATGAGGAACTAGCAGGACAGATGAAATCAAACTGCAGTCACTGGGCACAGCTAAATTCGAAATTAGAAACTAGCAGGACAGATGAAAACAAAATGCAGTCACTGGGCATAGTTAAAATAGCAACCAGCAGGACAGTTGAAAACGAAATGCAGTCACTGGACACAGCTAAATTCGAAATGAGGCACTAGCAGGACAGATGAAAACAATACAGCCACTAGCACAACTAGGGGCAATGAGAGCGGAAGTCCAGGTGAGATGGAATGAGGGAGGAAAGTCCCTCATTCAAGAAATTCAGGAAGTAATGTTAAGTAGAGAGAGCAGGGTCAAATCAGCCACCAGACGATCATGTGGGGTTTAGAGGCCAGACTCCCAGACACGGCCAGCCATGGGAGCGGGAGCAGGCCTGGCACACCAACAAGGGTCATGGCAAACAATGGGGTGGCCATGTTAGCTGGGCAATACTGCAGTAAACTAAGGCATCTTCAATTTGTAAAGCATGTGTTTGCATCCACGTGGGTGAAGAAATGGATCGCTTTCCGGAAAAGTTGATTCTCACAATTAAATAGGAAATTGAAAATGCAAAAAGGCCAGAGAAGGAAGAAGGCCCCAGTATGGAGCTCTTCCTGAAAAAATGGCTGGCGGACCTATTTACACCCAAGAAACTGTTGAAGTTCTCTATTGAGAGGGTGCACCGAATCCCAAAAGGTTCCCGTGGTCACATCTGCACACTATTATAGCTCGGCTTCTAAACTACAGAGACTGTGACGGCCTGCTGCAGATGGCAAGGGCAACTGGCCTGATCATGTACAATGACCACAGGATTGGGCTGTTACCAGATTACACCAAGGATGTGCAGAGGGTCTGCCAGTCCTTCAACTCGGTTAAAAGGAAACTAGCATCCATTGGGGATAAGTATGCCCTATTTTTCCCAGCACAGTTGAAAGTGTATTACAAGGGGACGGTCCACATGTTCAACCATCGTGCGGAAGCATGGACTGGATGGAAACCCAGATCCTGTCGACTCCTGGATCCAGACCGCTGAAGGGAAGGTCCAGACCGGAGTTGGTGAGGTGTGGCTTCCCTGCTCGCAGCCTACAGAACAACACAATAGCGGCTGTAGAGGTGGTCTCTGGGGGCCCTGGCTGAACAAAGAGCTGGAAGATGTCTGACTCAACTCAATGGTGACTAGGTTGGGGTTGTAGTTCAATGGGGGTAGCTGGCGGAGGAAGAGAGGCCGGCACAGGCTGCCTGGAAGTGCATCCCACACATAGTTGATTGTATTCTCTCGTACATGGTTGCTGTGTGACTGGGAAGACAGGTGCTTCTGGTTGGGGGAGAAATATGGGGAGGCAGGAGTAGGGAAGTTCAGGAGGTTATGTTCTGGGAGGTACGGCGAAGTGCATGAGGAAGTCTTGCCTGGCTGTGGGGTGACACGGGATGGGACAGGGGGTGGCAGCAGGCGGCATGTGCTGGTGCTTGTGGCCCGTGGTATGACGAGCTTTCTCTGGGATGATGGCTCATAATGGGAAGGTCTTGTTGATGACCTGGACTGTCAATGGGATGTGTTATGGTGTTAAGCACAGGCTGGTGCTACAATTTCTTAGTAGACGGTCCCTCGACATTCTTTTCTCACTGAGACACACCTGGCGGGAATGGAGTGCACATTTTTCCTCAGGTCCAACTACAGGGTGTCATTCCATGCAGGTTTCTCGAGGGGTGCCCGGGGGACACTGTGAGAAACCAGAAGGTGTCTCACCCGCTGGTCCCCGCGGATCGGTCATCCAGGTGACCAGGACAGGGCCATCGCTTTTGGATTCAGTTCCTGGGGATGGACCAGTGCGGGAGGATCCCCTGGGTGAGGGGTCTTCGGAGAGTGGGAGTGGGACACCAGATGGCGAGACACTGTATCCCTCCCCCTGTAACCCCTTTTCTCATCCTACCAGGTAGGATACCTGTGAACTCTAACCCCCCTTTCCCAAGCGGCAACATTGTAATGAGCGCAGGAACGAACACTGTTAAACACGTGTGATGAAAGATGCGAGTAAAGCTAAACTATTAATGAATGCTTGAACTTGAGAAGGAAAGATACAATACCGTTGACAGAGTGGTCCGGCAATGCAAAGGTGCTCAATCAAGGGTCTCTGTAAGTTATCCCGCCAAGAAGTGAGAAACGAAAGTCGAAGATTGACAAAACCATTGAGTAAATCGAAGTGATCCTGCAACAGTTTAAGCAAAACCTATCACACAATCAAAAGTCTTCGATTTTGATATCAAGAGGAAAACGTAGAACGTAAAATGATATGGTCCGAGCCCGAACGAGTGAGACCAAATGGGAGTATTGTGCTAAAGGGATCCAAGCCTGAATAAGGGAGGTCTATGATCCGAGCCCATGATAAACATTGAAAGCAAGAACTTGTGCATGTGAAAATCCTGAGAAGAATGTAACTTTGATATTTGTTTGTTCCGACAGGCCCTCTGCAGTAAGAGACTGTTAATGGAACAGAGGCTTTGGCAGAAGGCCCTGAGACGTGTTTTGAACTGTTTCCTCATGGCCAAAAAGCCAGAGTGTGTGAAGCTCAACGTGCTGCCTTGTCCCGTTCTGAAAACGTGGGGAAGGGGGAAGTCAACTGCTCAACTATCCTGGCATTTTATTTCTTGAACACTTTCCTTTTTCCATACACAATTGTCCCACACCCTTTTGTATTTAGAAGTAAGGATTGGCAATAGGTTTATTAGTATAGGCCCTTTTATTTTGACAAAGATTCCCCTAGGACTGGGTTATTATTATTTGATGGTGGTGGCTTGCTCCCATCCCTAGATTTAGGTTTAGATGGGCGTTCTACCAACCCATTGAAGTTTAATAAACACCCTTGAACTGTGATCACTTGTGTCTGTCTTCACTGTTTGATACCATGCCTTCCTTACAACTCTCATTACAACGCTCATACTCCTACATAAAAGGATCCCATTCCTGCTTGAAGAGGTGGAGTCCGACCGTAGGAGGCACTTTGTGTTGGTCAAGGGGACCTCTGGGGTGCCACTTGGGGCATGGTGGCTTTGTACACGACCTTCTATCAGAACTGCAGGGACTCATCCTTCAGGACCATGCTGATATATGGGTGCTAGGGGTGATTTCAATGAGGTGATGGACCGGGGTCTAGACAGGACACATGTGGGCTTTTTTCTCTGGGCTTCACACTTCCATGTCAAGGATTTACTATTTTTTATCCCATCAGACATAACTCATAGGCTCTTGTCAGCTAAGTTCTTGGCTAGAGGGATATCAGACCATTCCCCACTAGTCATTGAGCTGAAGAGCGGGCAGTCCAGGCCCACTGGGTGCTGGTGCTTGAGCACATATTACCAAGGGGACCTGGAATTTGTGGAAGACCTGTCTGCCAGGACTGAGGAAAATTTCACTTTAAATATGGGAACCGTCGACAGCCCAGTTACTCTTTCGAAGGGCTACAAGGCTACACTGCAGGGAGGGGTGCTCTCTTTGGTAGCTGCTAGGCGCAGGAAGCATGCGATAGTCGTGGAGGAGGAGCAGAGGGTGGTTGGACGGGCAGAGGAGGATTTCCTCTCCTCCTGGGCACCAGAGGCAAGGTTGACCTTGTCCGTGGCGCAGGAGTCCCTAAGCAACGTGGCGCTGGATAATGCCAGGGAGGCGCACTGGGCTAGGCAAAGCCAGGTACATGAAGCTGGGGACAAGGCAGGGAAAATGGTGGCCTTGCTGGATAGAAGGGAAGGGGGAGCGGGCATGTGCAGGCTATACAAAAAGCACAAGGGAGGGACCTGATGGATGACATAGATATCGCTGAAGCCTTTGCCCAATTTTATGAAACACTTTATAATACCTTGATAAGAGGCTTGGTGGCAGGGGGGTGGCTGTGTTGGACTGGGTGCCTTTTTCAAAACTCACTGCAAGGCAGGCTTGGGGAATGGAGGCAGACATTTCTGAGGAGGAGATCTCGGCCACAATAGCGCAGCTACGGATGGTAAGGCACCAGGACCCAATGGTTTCCCAGTGGAAGTATGGAAACGACTGGGGAAGCGGGCGGTCGCACCGATGCATCACCTTTTTATGCAGTGCAGACAGGATGGATGCCTCCAGCCGGATCTTAGAATGGCGAGCATAGTGGTTCTCCCAAAGCTAGGTAAACCACCAGAGCAGTGAGCCTCCTATAAGACGATCTCTTTGATAAATGGAGAGGCCAAGATCCTCGCCTGGGTCCTGGCCAACCGCTTGCTGGGGGTAATCGGTTCGCTGGTCCACCCGGACCAATACAGGTTCATGCCGGCCAGATCCAAACGGATGAACCTGCGCAGGGCACAACTCGCCATTGGCTTCGCTGCCGAGACGCCGGGCCCATTGTCACTCCTGGCAATCGACTTTGAGAAGGCGTTCAACTCCGTGAGAATGGACTCGCTCTGTGAGATCATGAGCCTCATGGGGTTTTGGGGGAAGGTTTGGAGGGAACTTCTTGTCCTGGGTTCGCCTGCTTTATACCTTTACGCTGGTGACAATCAGAGTGAACCGAGACTCTTCTCAGACCTTCACCCTCAGAAAGGGTATGAAGCAGGGATGCCACAAAACATGAAAACGAATTTCTGGCAGTAATGATAGGGCTTGTCAAGAGGCTGATCACAGCATCCTGGGGTGCAGCACAGCATCCGAAACTAGGCAATGGATAGCAGAAGTGGACCAATGTGCGTCCCTAGAGAGGAGAGTGTACAGGGTGTGGGGCTGCCCCCAAAAATGTGTGGGGCAAATGGGTAATGGAGGGTTGACGGAGTATGGTAGTCTGCTTTGTTTCAATCCAGGAATTTAAAGATGGTGCACTATTACCCACCGGTAACCTCTGTTATATTATGTTATTGGATCTATATCACCCTGTGGAGACTGTTACATCATGCTTCAACGTACCTGTTTGCTTGCTTTCACTTTATCAGTGTTACAGTAAAATCAATAAAAAGATGTGATTAGGAAAAAGAGTTATGCTCGCTTCCGGTCTTGACATAGAACGCAAAATGTAATCTCAAGTACTTTAGATGTGACCTCCTCAGCGTCAAGGAGAAGCAATGAGTTCAGAAAGTGATAATGAGAATGTCTTACAATGGGATCCAGATGATTTCTTTGACATGTTCACTCATGATGCAACAGAACAAGATGAGTAATACAAAGCATAATTGAGAATAATAGGATAGTAACCCTATCCTATTTAGCTTTAGATAAGTCTTTGTACGTCCAGTAATGGTAATGTGTAACACATTGCATAACAACACGTCTAGAACACATATGTCATACCGACACATGTGAAGCTTGTAGAAGAGATGTAAAACTTGTAGAATCTCTACTATTATTATCATTATTATTATTATTATTATTGTTGTATTTATTGAGCATGGACCTAACTTTGAGAAGCAAGGAGCACTTCACTTTTACAACAATACAGATACATAACAGAATGCTTTACAGAGGTATACCACAGTACAGATGCATAACAGAGTGCTTTTCAGAGGTAACAACAGAACAGATATACAGCAGAGGGTAGGATACAGGGGCACAGAGGAGGAGTACAGCTCTACCGGGTGGCAAAGAGTAGAGGGGCGGGTGTTGTGTAGCTTTTCTGAACTGTAGGAGCATGGCGACGAGTCTGATACTGACGGGGAGGAGGTTCAATACTCTTGGGGCGTAGGCAGAGGATTGTTTTCTGATCCTTTCCTTTTTGAAGCAGCAGATTTCAAGTCTGCACGTGTCCTGGCTTCTGGTGGTGTGCTGTCTGCCGGAGATGCTGAGTTTCTCCGTGAGGTAGCTGGGTGACTTGAGAGCAACTGCCTTATAGATGATGCAGCAACACTTGAAGGTGATTTGTGCATGCAGTGGGAGCCAGTGAAGGCCGATGAGGGTTGTGGTGATGTGGTTGTATCTGTATAGAACCTTGATGAGGCAAGCATCCACGTGTAGTACACTTATCAGGGGCACAAGGGCAGATGACAGTGTTGAGGAGGAGCCAAATACCTCTACCCGAAGTCCCGCTCCCATGTTGCCTATATTTTGGAACCGGAAACAGTAACATGCGCTATACCAGTGAGGGTACCTATACCGCAAAGAGTCCTTGAAACAAGGTATCCATTGAGAAAACCCTATATGATGTATCCGCAAAGGAATGACAGTCTTCTAAAGGAAGTTCTGGAAGAAGTGTGAAGATGAATGAAAGAGAAGACTGGTGACGTCACATGAAGTAGAAATGACGCACCTGGAAGAGATGCCGATAAAGAAGGTGAATAGACTGTGTAGAATCTGATGGCGAAGTAAAGAATTGAGCAACATTTTGGGAGCAAAATGAAGATTGCACGTGCGGAGAAGCACTGAAGAAAATGCAAACCCATTTTTATAATTGTACAGATGCAGTAACGCAAGTAGTCTAAGTAATCATGAGGCTGGCTATGTAGTGAACAGTAGTATTGGTGCCGCCAATGTATATATATAGGAATATATAGAATCTGGATGTTCCACAATGCATTTTGGCAACTTGGACCCTGTGAATAGAAGGGCTGAAAGTGTGGCTGAGTTGAATAAAATAGCTGACGGCGAAGGAAGATTTGAGAAGGCTTGTCTGGCCCAGTGTCAAGAGTCAGGGCTGTCAAGAGCCTGGTTATCTACATAAGGAGATACAATGAACGTGAGAAGCAAGACATGCTTCTATTTGAGGTGTAATGGAAAAAATACTAGAAGTGACAGGCTTTCTTCATTTAATAGTATTAAATACTGTGAAGGAGCTCAAAACGTGGTCTCCAGTCATATGATCATATGAAAATAGACTTTGGGTCGAGCTACACTGAGACCAGAAGATAAGGCTATGCTCTCACTCCCTTTTATTCCCAGAAACGAGAGGCTATTGCAAGGCTCATTTCAAAGACTAAATGACTGGCAGACAGCAGGAGTGATGATGGATGTTGGGCTAATTGGGTGGGGAGGCATGACCAAGCCAACCCACATGCACCTGGAATGGCCAGCTTGCGTGCTGCTTGCGTGTGGAATATTCCGGAAGGGTACAAGCATGCCAACCAATTGTAGAGGAGCCGTATAGTTGGAGAAGCCAATAGAATGTCATCTATCAGCATGACAGGGAAGATGACTTGCGCTAGGGGTGGGCATAGTTGTCCACCTGACCTTAAAGACCCAAAACTCTGTCCAGTCCCCCATAGAAAGTATATTTAGATATTCCCCTTAAGCCTATCATATCCCCAAGTAGGGTTTCCTCTTTTGCCACGTAGCATGACATCAGTAATGACACAAATTTTGTATAAAGCAGTGTTTTAAAAATATATATGTTTATTTTAAGGCAGAGCGAAAACAGTATGATATAAACAAAGCATGTGAGGCAAAACCATAACTGCCCTCTGATTGCCCTTCCGCCTCCCCCCATGGCTCATGGTCCGGGGATGCTTCCCGCTGGTTGTATTTTCTGTGCCAGATTCGGCTATATTCCCCTTTCAGGGAGCATCCTGATCTCTCAAGGCCCACCGGATATTGGTAGGCTTGTAGGTTAATGCAGGAAATTTCTGGTCATACTCCAGTACTGGGGCCCAAATGTTCTGGAAGCGGTGGAGGAATCCGGCCCTTGCCGCTGTTACCTTCTCCGCGATTAGTATGTCCCATATTTTCCCCCACCATTGAGGCATATGGGAGCCGTCTGGGGTTTTCCAAAAGCGGGTGATCACTATTTTCCACGCCAGGAGGCATTGAGAAAGCAGTTTAGCTCTGTTCCCAGAGCGTGAGTAGTTCCCGGGAACCGGGGCCCCCAGAAGGACAGGTTCAGGCTCCAGGGGAAGAGCTGTCTGGGTGATCTGTTCGATGGTGGCTAAGCATAGTTTCCAGAATTGTTGGATTTTTGGGCATGTCCACCACATGTGGAAAAAGGAGCCCGGTCGGCCGCACCCTCTCCAGCAAGCGTGGTCGATGGACTGGGTCATGTGATGGAGCCTGAGGGGCGAGTAGTGCCAGCGCAGCAAAATTTTGTACGCACATTCCCTGTTGGTGACACAAGCGGATGACTTTTGTGTTTGGGTCTTAATATCTACCCAGGCCTGGTCCTCGACCGGGTGTCCCAAATCAGCCTCCCATTGTGCCATACATCAGGTTCTTGATGCTAGAAAATCCCCTAGAAAATGTCTGTACAGGGTGGAAATCCTGCCCCGAGCTGGGAGGTCTTTAAGAGTTAGTTCGAGGGTGGGGAGAGGGCGTGTGGCCGCCCGGAGGGTTTGGGGCTGGGAGCACCAGTGACGTAGTTGTATGTATGTAAACCTGTCTCTGTCTTGGAGCCGAAATCGTTCCTTACATTGTTCAAAGGTGCAAGGTAGGTCTCCCTCATACAGCTGATCTAAGGTTTCGAGACCTCCCGCTATCCAGTTTTGGAAGTTTCAGGGGTTCACCCCGGGTGAGAAGGTTAGGTTGTGAAAGATCGGGGATAGGGTGCTCAGACCCCTCAGTTTATGTGAAATGTTTGAGCCTGCTGGTGTGATGTCGGATGATGTCCGTTGTAGTCGCTGATTTAGACAATTGAAAATAAAACAGTCCTGTTTTATCAACTTCCTGAGTCGATCTGATTATTGATGTATAAGTAAGATCTGCATCCCCATCCATCTGTTACCTCATCTTAAAGGGTCTTCAGGTTCAACGGAAAGCCTTTGAGGAGTGCATTGCCCCCATCAAGGTGGGATAAGACCAATGCTTGAACGGTGGATCTAAAGCTGTCCAGAGGGAGCAAGGGCTTGACTTTTTGCAGTAGGGAGAGATCAGACCAAGCTGTCTTGAGTTTTATTGGTTTATAGTGACTTTTTCGAATGGCTTATTTTCGAATGCGATTTTGTCGAAAACATTTTGCCAAAAAAAAATCAAATTTATTTATATCTCCCAAACCCGTTTTTTTTAACACTTTTTTTTCCTAACGAAACCCAAAAAGAATATATAAATTAAAGAAATACATTCGAAAAAAACATTTCGCCAAAATGTTTTCGACGAAATTGCGTTTCGAAAATAAGTATTTGAAAATATGACCGGACACCAGTTTTCTTAGCTATGTATGTCTTCAAGGAGAGGTATTTGTCGATGTAGAACCCGAGGGACTTGGCGCAGGAGGTGACCTTGAATGTGAAGCCCTCCGAGTTAATGGTTAATAGCCAGATCTATATGTCTGGGTGTTCGGTGTTGTTGGTGAGGAGTAGGAATATGGTCTTGGAGTGGTTGAGCTTTAAGTATTGTGAGAAATCTGAGGGCGTCCTCACATTTACTCCTCCTGGGTCCTCCGCTCAGTTGGCCAGGGAAAGGCCATCGCTCTTGGATACCAACCCTCGGGGTGGAGAAGTAAGGGAGGATCACCTGTGTGGAGGGTCCTTGCGGATTGGGAGTGGGGTGCACTCAGGTGAGACACTTTCCGTTCGGGGAGGAACCCCTATCCCAGAGGCGGTTATGGGATATTGTTCCCCATGTCCCATTGACCAAGAAAATGACAGGAGATGTAATCAGCCCAGACATGCTAAAAGGACTAGGAAAAGGACTGGGGTGCCCTTAGGTGAATGCCAGGAAGAGACATGGTACCCCCTTTCACTTTAGACAATCCACCCAAGCTCCCCCAAACCTATATGGGCTGTTATAAATCATCTCCCTTCATTTCCCCACCTTTGTCCTTTAACAGTACTGTGACAAGGAAGAGGCGACTAGAATTAATGACCACTAACAACTCCCATGTAACCTTTAACACTGGGACGAGGAAGATGCCTGCTAAAAGCCATGGGGGTCAGGCATGTCCTCTTAATCAAAGTCAGGCAGAATTGGACAATGGTACACACATGCAGCCTATTGATGGACTACAGGTATATAAAACGAGAAACCAAGAAGTGAACAGAAAGAGAGATCTGGGGAACTGTCGAGGCAGAGAGCAGCAAGAAACCCCGAAAGACTGCAGGCAGCCGTGGTGGGACCCGAGGTAGAGCCGGGAAGCCAGCCGACATCGCCGAGCCGTCGGGAGCCTCCAATGCGAAGTGGGAGCAAACAGAGCTACGGCAAAGCCTTAGCAAAGAAGTCGCTGTGTCCGTCCTCTCAGAAGCAGAGGAGTCGCCTGCGCCAGCCGAGCTCCAGTCCACAGGCAAACAGGGCTTGCGGAAACAGAAGCAGCAACCAGAGCAGAGGTGAAACACAGTGAGAGCCGCCAAAGTAGAAAGCTGACGACCGGTGAGTGCTGCGGGCGGGCTGCAAAAGCGTAGAGCAGCGCCAAAGGAATAAATGCTTCGGTTACAGATGAATCTGTTATAATAAGTGAATGCGAGAAAGGCAAGTTGTGTGGGGCACATTCATTGTCAATATTGAATAACAAAATGAAAGAAAATAGCAAATCAAGTCGAATTAAGGACTCTGACTACAGAGTAGAAATCAAGTCTGAGAAACCATTTGTTTGTTGAATAGCGAACTGATTGAACCCTAAAACCGTGCTTAAAGGACAGTAACTTACATATTTGAAAGAAGCTAAGCACAAAGGTGGAAAAAGGGTCCCCAAAATTAAAGTGTGAATAAGACCCTGAAGTACAATGAGTCTGCCTGCCGTGGCCGCTGTGCCCGACAGGTCTGACCCTGCCGGGCGCAGCTGCCACAGTAGGCAGACTGGTCACAGAAGCTCTGGGACAGTTGCTAATGGTGCCAGTGTTTCTGTGTCCCCACTCAATGTGGACTTACAATTTGCCAGCGCCTGACTTCCCGGGCCGCCGGACTCGTAATGAGCCGTTGGCACCAGGAAGTCAGGCGCCGGTAAAATATTACGGGTAGAGCGGCAACCCGCCGGTAGCACCAGCAGGGTTACCGCCTGATCCGTATTGAGGCCCATTGAATGTGTACAGGAAAAGCAAGCCAAGTTAAGGAAACTCAAACACAGAGGCGAGATACTGTGGAGCGTATGTGTGAGCAGGAGAACTAAAAGTTTCTGGTTGCGAGGGGCATGGCTACGAGGCCATGAGCTAAGCTGCAGATCCAGGGAGCTCCCGAGATCCATCACTTATCCGCCGAATAGATGGCGGAATAAATATACTGGAGCCAGGCAAATCATATCCAAATCCATGTGAACTTGAGGGGCACGTGGCGATGTGCAGCTTGTGATATAGAACGTTTGCAGAAAGGCAGAATCGGCCTGCGAAGATCCGAGCCCTGGGTGACTGTGCACCAAAGACGGCACCTGCCCACATGGAGAACAAAGGACGAGGACACTGAGGGACAGAGAAGTGATCCGAGCGCTAAGGCAGTGAGCGGCGCCGTAGGATCCAACATAGTAACACACAGTATTGGAACTGCTGTGAGCACACCCAGATACATTGTCCGCAGACTGGCTGTGGATACATTGTGGCGCTGAAGCCGGGGAGCGGCTGAAGAGCGCCGCAGCACTGTGCGGACAACTTTCTGTGGATGCTGACCCAAAAGGTCCAAGGAACGTGGAAATAGAGGGGCCGAGTCGTCCACCAAATAGCCGGCTTGATGCCTCGACAGCACCAAAGGCAACGTCCACACAGGAGGGATGTGAAACCCGACATTGGGGTTCATAACGGTAATGGACGAAGGAGCTGTGCGGAGAAGCACCCGTAAAACATAAGAAGGTGGTGTGCGTGACAGACAAAGCGGAGTGAACGGCTGAGGGGGACAATATATTAATGGCAAACATATATATGGAAATAGAGGCACAGGGAGATACAATGAACGTGAGAAGCAAGACATGCTTCTATTTGAGGTGTAATGGAAAAAATACTAGAAGTGACAGGCTTTCTTCATTTAATAGTATTAAATACTGTGAAGGAGCTCAAAACGTGGTCTCCAGTCATATGATCATATGAAAATAGACTTTGGGTCGAGCTACACTGAGACCAGAAGATAAGGCTATGCTCTCACTCCCTTTTATTCCCAGAAACGAGAGGCTATTGCAAGGCTCATTTCAAAGACTAAATGACTGGCAGACAGCAGGAGTGATGATGGATGTTGGGCTAATTGGGTGGGGAGGCATGACCAAGCCAACCCACATGCACCTGGAATGGCCAGCTTGCGTGCTGCTTGCGTGTGGAATATTCCGGAAAGGGTACAAGCATGCCAACCAATTGTAGAGGAGCCGTATAGTTGGAGAAGCCAATAGAATGTCATCTATCAGCATGACAGGGAAGATGACTTGCGCTAGGGGTGGGCATAGTTGTCCACCTGACCTTAAAGACCCAAAACTCTGTCCAGTCCCCCATAGAAAGTATATTTAGATATTCCCCTTAAGCCTATCATATCCCCAAGTAGGGTTTCTTCTTTTGCCACGTAGCATGACATCAGTAATGACACAAATTTTGTATAAAGCAGTGTTTTAAAAATATATATGTTTATTTTAAGGCAGAGCGAAAACAGTATGATATAAACAAAGCATGTGAGGCAAAACCATAACTGCCCTCTGATTGCCCTTCCGCCTCCCCCCATGGCTCATGGTCCGGGGATGCTTCCCGCTGGTTGTATTTTCTGTGCCAGATTCGGCTATATTCCCCTTTCAGGGAGCATCCTGATCTCTCAAGGCCCACCGGATATTGGTAGGCTTGTAGGTTAATGCAGGAAATTTCTGGTCATACTCCAGTACTGGGGCCCAAATGTTCTGGAAGCGGTGGAGGAATCCGGCCCTTGCCGCTGTTACCTTCTCCGCGATTAGTATGTCCCATATTTTCCCCCACCATTGGGGCATATGGGAGCCGTCTGGGGTTTTCCAAAAGCGGGTGATCACTATTTTCCACGCCAGGAGGCATTGAGAAAGCAGTTTAGCTCTGTTCCCAGAGCGTGAGTAGTTCCCGGGAACCGGGGCCCCCAGAAGGACAGGTTCAGGCTCCAGGGGAAGAGCTGTCTGGGTGATCTGTTCGATGGTGGCTAAGCATAGTTTCCAGAATTGTTGGATTTTTGGGCATGTCCACCACATGTGGAAAAAGGAGCCCGGTCGGCCGCACCCTCTCCAGCAAGCGTGGTCGATGGACTGGGTCATGTGATGGAGCCTGAGGGGCGAGTAGTGCCAGCGCAGCAAAATTTTGTACGCACATTCCCTGTTGGTGACACAAGCGGATGACTTTTGTGTTTGGGTCTTAATATCTACCCAGGCCTGGTCCTCGACCGGGTGTCCCAAATCAGCCTCCCATTGTGCCATACATCAGGTTCTTGATGCTAGAAAATCCCCTAGAAAATGTCTGTACAGGGTGGAAATCCTGCCCCGAGCTGGGAGGTCTTTAAGAGTTAGTTCGAGGGTGGGGAGAGGGCGTGTGGCCGCCCGGAGGGTTTGGGGCTGGGAGCACCAGTGACGTAGTTGTATGTATGTAAACCTGTCTCTGTCTTGGAGCCGAAATCGTTCCTTACATTGTTCAAAGGTGCAAGGTAGGTCTCCCTCATACAGCTGATCTAAGGTTTCGAGACCTCCCGCTATCCAGTTTTGGAAGTTTCAGGGGTTCACCCCGGGTGAGAAGGTTAGGTTGTGAAAGATCGGGGATAGGGTGCTCAGACCCCTCAGTTTATGTGAAATGTTTGAGCCTGCTGGTGTGATGTCGGATGATGTCCGTTGTAGTCGCTGATTTAGACAATTGAAAATAAAACAGTCCTGTTTTATCAACTTCCTGAGTCGATCTGATTATTGATGTATAAGTAAGATCTGCATCCCCATCCATCTGTTACCTCATCTTAAAGGGTCTTCAGGTTCAACGGAAAGCCTTTGAGGAGTGCATTGCCCCCATCAAGGTGGGATAAGACCAATGCTTGAACGGTGGATCTAAAGCTGTCCAGAGGGAGCAAGGGCTTGACTTTTTGCAGTAGGGAGAGATCAGACCAAGCTGTCTTGAGTTTTATTGGTTTATAGTGACTTTTTCGAATGGCTTATTTTCGAATGCGATTTTGTCGAAAACATTTTGCCAAAAAAAAATCACATTTATTTATATCTCCCAAACCCGTTTTTTTTAACACTTTTTTTTCCTAACGAAACCCAAAAAGAATATATAAATTAAAGAAATACATTCGAAAAAAACATTTCGCCAAAATGTTTTCGACGAAATTGCGTTTCGAAAATAAGTATTTGAAAATATGACCGGACACCAGTTTTCTTAGCTATGTATGTCTTCAAGGAGAGGTATTTGTCGATGTAGAACCCGAGGGACTTGGCGCAGGAGGTGACCTTGAATGTGAAGCCCTCAGAGTTAATGGTTAATAGCCAGATCTATATGTCTGGGTGTTCGGTGTTGTTGGTGAGGAGTAGGAATATGGTCTTGGAGTGGTTGAGCTTTAAGTATTGTGAGAAATCTGAGGGCGTCCTCACATTTACTCCTCCTGGGTCCTCCGCTCAGTTGGCCAGGGAAAGGCCATCGCTCTTGGATACCAACCCTCGGGGTGGAGAAGTAAGGGAGGATCACCTGTGTGGAGGGTCCTTGCGGATTGGGAGTGGGGTGCACTCAGGTGAGACACTTTCCGTTCGGGGAGGAACCCCTATCCCAGAGGCGGTTATGGGATATTGTTCCCCATGTCCCATTGACCAAGAAAATGACAGGAGATGTAATCAGCCCAGACATGCTAAAAGGACTAGGAAAAGGACTGGGGTGCCCTTAGGTGAATGCCAGGAAGAGACATGGTACCCCCTTTCACTTTAGACAATCCACCCAAGCTCCCCCAAACCTATATGGGCTGTTATAAATCATCTCCCTTCATTTCCCCACCTTTGTCCTTTAACAGTACTGTGACAAGGAAGAGGCGACTAGAATTAATGACCACTAACAACTCCCATGTAACCTTTAACACTGGGACGAGGAAGATGCCTGCTAAAAGCCATGGGGGTCAGGCATGTCCTCTTAATCAAAGTCAGGCAGAATTGGACAATGGTACACACATGCAGCCTATTGATGGACTACAGGTATATAAAACGAGAAACCAAGAAGTGAACAGAAAGAGAGATCTGGGGAACTGTCGAGGCAGAGAGCAGCAAGAAACCCCGAAAGACTGCAGGCAGCCGTGGTGGGACCCGAGGTAGAGCCGGGAAGCCAGCCGACATCGCCGAGCCGTCGGGAGCCTCCAATGCGAAGTGGGAGCAAACAGAGCTACGGCAAAGCCTTAGCAAAGAAGTCGCTGTGTCCGTCCTCTCAGAAGCAGAGGAGTCGCCTGCGCCAGCCGAGCTCCAGTCCACAGGCAAACAGGGCTTGCGGAAACAGAAGCAGCAACCAGAGCAGAGGTGAAACACAGTGAGAGCCGCCAAAGTAGAAAGCTGACGACCGGTGAGTGCTGCGGGCGGGCTGCAAAAGCGTAGAGCAGCGCCAAAGGAATAAATGCTTCGGTTACAGATGAATCTGTTATAATAAGTGAATGCGAGAAAGGCAAGTTGTGTGGGGCACATTCATTGTCAATATTGAATAACAAAATGAAAGAAAATAGCAAATCAAGTCGAATTAAGGACTCTGACTACAGAGTAGAAATCAAGTCTGAGAAACCATTTGTTTGTTGAATAGCGAACTGATTGAACCCTAAAACCGTGCTTAAAGGACAGTAACTTACATATTTGAAAGAAGCTAAGCACAAAGGTGGAAAAAGGGTCCCCAAAATTAAAGTGTGAATAAGACCCTGAAGTACAATGAGTCTGCCTGCCGTGGCCGCTGTGCCCGACAGGTCTGACCCTGCCGGGCGCAGCTGCCACAGTAGGCAGACTGGTCACAGAAGCTCTGGGACAGTTGCTAATGGTGCCAGTGTTTCTGTGTCCCCACTCAATGTGGACTTACAATTTGCCAGCGCCTGACTTCCCGGGCCGCCGGACTCGTAATGAGCCGTTGGCACCAGGAAGTCAGGCGCCGGTAAAATATTACGGGTAGAGCGGCAACCCGCCGGTAGCACCAGCAGGGTTACCGCCTGATCCGTATTGAGGCCCATTGAATGTGTACAGGAAAAGCAAGCCAAGTTAAGGAAACTCAAACACAGAGGCGAGATACTGTGGAGCGTATGTGTGAGCAGGAGAACTAAAAGTTTCTGGTTGCGAGGGGCATGGCTACGAGGCCATGAGCTAAGCTGCAGATCCAGGGAGCTCCCGAGATCCATCACTTATCCGCCGAATAGATGGCGGAATAAATATACTGGAGCCAGGCAAATCATATCCAAATCCATGTGAACTTGAGGGGCACGTGCCGATGTGCAGCTTGTGATATAGAACGTTTGCAGAAAGGCAGAATCGGCCTGCGAAGATCCGAGCCCTGGGTGACTGTGCACCAAAGACGGCACCTGCCCACATGGAGAACAAAGGACGAGGACACTGAGGGACAGAGAAGTGATCCGAGCGCTAAGGCAGTGAGCGGCGCCGCAGGATCCAACATAGTAACACACAGTATTGGAACTGCTGTGAGCACACCCAGATACATTGTCCGCAGACTGGCTGTGGATACATTGTGGCGCTGAAGCCGGGGAGCGGCTGAAGAGCGCCGCAGCACTGTGCGGACAACTTTCTGTGGATGCTGACCCAAAAGGTCCAAGGAACGTGGAAATAGAGGGGCCGAGTCGTCCACCAAATAGCCGGCTTGATGCCTCGACAGCACCAAAGGCAACGTCCACACAGGAGGGATGTGAAACCCGACATTGGGGTTCATAACGGTAATGGACGAAGGAGCTGTGCGGAGAAGCACCCGTAAAACATAAGAAGGTGGTGTGCGTGACAGACAAAGCGGAGTGAACGGCTGAGGGGGACAATATATTAATGGCAAACATATATATGGAAATAGAGGCACAGGGAGCGAGCGGCTGGCTGAGTTGACTGGAACGTTAGGGAAAACGAAACGACGAGAGGGCGGACTGCCCATTACACGGCCAAGAGCACAGAAATGCACAGCAGGCAGCAGGAGGCAGGGGACAAGAGCAGTTGTGCTGGATGCAGCAGTGCCTCGGGTCCTGGCCACAGCGACGTGCGCATGCATATAAGCCCATGCGTGGGGTGCGCGAGCTCGGAGGTGAAGCAGGAGCTGAAGGTAATCACCCCAAAAAAGCCAAATAAAACTTTTTTTAAAAAGAAAAAAGAAGAAGAGGGGGGGATGGCACGAACTGGAGATGAGACCCAATTGAAGGGAAATATACAACACTGACCCTATGCAGAACGGTAATGACAGTGTAGCAATACTGGACTAAGTGAGGAGGGGCCTGCACAGCTAAGTAGGGCACCGGGAGAAGCGATCACAAGGTGGTCCCGCACACTGTGCAAGGTTCACAGAGGTGTGCATAGAGAAGGAGAAGGTCAGTGAGCAATAACCTGCCAGGATTAAGCAGTGCTAGCGCACACAAATAAGAACGTAATATAGTCTGAGCCACTGGGCCAAGGGTAGACTGAGGGCTACAGGGAGTCCCGAACCCCAGAGACAACCAGGGCACCACGCTTCATGCCAGGAGGAATCTCTAAAAGTTAAGAAGTGAGGACTGGTGCCCACGTGGAACAAGGAGGGGAGAAACCGCATCACTGAGCGGGAGGCATAGGACATACAACTGATTTGCAGTTGGGTGAAACAACACACATTAAGTGTCCCGGCGCTGTGAGCAAGACCATGCAAACTGAACATCAAAATGTCAGCCAAAGCAGGCAAACCGAAAGAGAAACAACCTACATTAGAGGACTTCACCAAATTGTCTCCAGCTGGGGAAGCAGTGCAGCCCAAGAAGCAAGACACGCCAGGAGAAATGGCCCAGGCGCGAAGTGACCAACAAATACTGAATGCCATAGCAGAGTTGAGGTCATTGTGGGACAGTAAAATTGACACTGCTATAGCGGAATTGAGGACCTCGCTGGAATTCAAGATTGACGCAGTGAGCGTGGATGTTAACCTGCTACGGCAGGATGTTAGGAAACTGGCGGAGCGCACAGGAGTACTAGAAAATTAGGTACAAGCCAACACGACCATCTGTTTGGCGAATGCCAAAGATGTCTCAGCACTACAACAGCAAGTGCGCAACCTAGAAAACAGGGCTGAAGAAGCAGAAGGGCGAGCACGCAGGAATAATATACGAATTGTGGGGCACCCGGAAGGAGAGGAGGGCTTGGACCCGACAAACTACGTCGAAAACATGCTGTTGCAAGAGATATCCGGGGGAGCACTCACTCAGGGGTTTGCGGTGGAGAGAGCGCGCAGGGCCTTGACCGGGAGGCCTCAGCCATAAGCACCTCCCCGACCGCTTATTGCAAAAATATTGAATTATAAGGACAGGGAGAAGATTCTGGAATACTTCCGCAAAGGGGGAACCATACAGAGAGGAGCAGCGACCATCACGGAGTATCCAGACTATACTTTCATGGTGCAACGTCAGCGGCTGAACTATGTGGCAGTCAAAAGGAGGCTACGGGAGGCAGGATACAAATACATACTGCTGTGCCTGGCAAAGCTGAAGGTGCTACACAACAATAAGGCACATTTTTTCAATGATCCAGAGGAAGCAATAACATGGTTGGACGCACAGAGTTGCCCAGCAGGAGCGGAGGAACAGGCAAAGAGCAGACCGGAGAAGTAACGATGGTGCCGCAGAGAAGTACTGTGTCCTGGATGGGAGGGGGGATGTTGCACGTATTAATGACATTGACTTTGGACTAGAATATAATAATGTAAAAAAGTAGCTTAAGGCGGAAGGAATGCAAATAAGGCTTACGTCATTTGGAAAGGGGAAATGGGAGACATGGACGAGGCGCATTAGCACCCCCAGTAGTTAGGTAGTTGGGATACTGTTAGGGCGGTATTCACCTGCAGAGCCCTAAGTATCAGGCAAGCCTGAAAAAAGGACTAGATGCGGGGAGCCTGGGATCCAGGAGTGGAGCTGGGCAACAGTTGGGGATGGGTGTGGGGGGGTGGCAAGATAGTTGGGGGGTTGAAATGGGGTTATTGGGGGTGGGCGAACATACACCTATATTGTATTGCGTAAGGGGAAGGAGAAGGGGGTGAAAGGCGGAACAGGATACAGATAGGATGGGAGACCTCAAGATAGTGACGTGGAATGTGAGAGGGCTCAATAGTTATTTGAAAAGGAATAAGGTTATGATGCATCTGAAGAGACAAAGAATTGACATTGCCTTATTGCAAGAGACTCACTTAACCAAGGATAAACAGAGCCTGGTGGAGAGGAAGTGGAGGGGCACCACCGTAGGGTCCACATATTCAGCATATGCCAGAGGGGTCAGCACGTGGGTGGCACCGCATGTCCCCTTTAAACTGTTACAGTCCACCATAGAGCCGGACGGGAGTATGGTTCTGATAAAGGGATTAGTGGAAAATAGGGAGCTGAGCATTATTAACACGTACACCCCGAATCAAGATACAACGAGCTACGTCAGGACCTTATATGACAAAATTGGTCCATACTTCGGGGGTTAGTCATATGGGGAGGAGACTTTAATTGTACACTTGACCCCAAGGTAGATAGATCAGACATGAAGTTCGACAAACCCACCCCGGCAGCCAGGGCCTTGTTGACCCTATTGAAAGACCTTAACCTGGTGGGTGTGTGGAGGATGCACCACCCGCAAGACAGGCAATACTCACACTATTCCGCCCCACATAATTTGCACACGAGGCTGGATTACATATTTGTTGCACCAGAATTGATAGGAGAGGTGATGGGGTTGGAATATAAGGCGAGAGTCCTTTCTGACCACTCGCCCCTAATAATAACGTGGCAATACGTGTCTCCTAGGGCACGGATTCCCACATGGAAGCTTAGGGCTGAGGCCTTGAAAGATGTCATATTCAGGGAGGATATGCGGAGGGAAATAGTAGAATATTTTGAACACAACATAGGCAGATTGGATTCAGCTGCCACAATATGGGAGGCATTCAAGATGGTGATGAGGGGGGTAGTAATATCCAGATCCAAAGGCCTGCAAGGAGGAATAATGCGGGAGCTGCAGGAAGCTGAGAAGAAAATAGAGGCAGTCATGCGAAAGGGTAATCACTCTCCTGAGGAGGCTGAGATGATAAGACAGTTACAACAGGAGTGTGTGGAGCACTTGGTGAGATTATGTAACTTGAGCTATAAAAAATACGTGGAAAGACAACATGTGGGAGGGGATAAACCTGGCCGGTTACTAGCTTGGCTCTATAAGCGTGAGACACCCAGACAAACGATTAGGGAAATACGGGGGATGGATCGTCGAATGCTGGATACCCAGGAAGAGGTCAACAGGGGCTTTATGGACTTATACCAGCAACTGTATGAGGATGTTGAGCAAGGTGATGGAGATGAGGTAGCTGAAACGTTGGCGGATATTGGCCTTCCCAAGCTAGGGACTACAGAGAGAGAGGCCCTGGAGGTCCCAACCACGGAAGAGGAACTAAAGGCGGTGGTTAAGTCGTTGCCCACTAGCAAGGTGCCAGGTGCGGATGGACTCCCTAGTAAGTTCTATAAAACATACAGGGCAGCGGCGATCCCCCCACTGTTAGCTATGCTTAATGACACATATGACAAAGGGCTACTGCCTGAGTCCCTGAGGGAGGCGGTCATTGTCCCACTCCTCAAGCCCAAAAAGCTTGTACGGACTGTGGGTCGTACCGACCGCTATCAATGCTAAACCAGGATAGTTGGACCAGGACTCACGGCAGTGCTAGCGAACAGATTTAGACCAGTCATTAGAAAGCTCATTCATTCTGATCCGACTGGGTATGTACCGCACAGGAGTAAATCGGATAATCTTAGGAGGCTACATCACGGTATAGGGCAGACGCAAGATGACCCAAGGGAGGTCGCTATAGTCTTGTTGGATGCGGTGAAGGCCTTCGACTCAGTCAAGTGGCCCTGGCTGCTGGCGGCTGGCGGCTTTGAAATAGTATGGGGTAGGGCCCACATCCTTCAGATGGGCACAGCTGCTATACAGCACGCCCCTAGCCCGGGTCAAGACGGGAGCAACGGTCTCAGACCGGTGGCAGCTTAGCAGAGGCACTAGACAGGGGTGCCCATGGTCCCTGATGCTGTTTTTCCTGGCCCTGGAACCTCTGGCGATATACCTGAGACAGCAATATGGAGAGGTGGGGATTAGCACAAGGGGATGGCGACATCTGATATCACTATATGCTGATGATATGCTGCTATATCTAAAGTACCCGGAGAAGAACCTGCAATATATACTGGAAGTGTTGGAGGGATACGCAGGCTGTCAGGCATAAATGTGAACCCCAAAAAGTCATGTATATTTCCACTAGGCAGATATAAAGGGATACCTAAAGAGAAATTGCCGGTACTACAGATACAATGGAAGACCAGAACCTTCAAATACCTGGGGATTGATGTATATCATACAGTCGAGTCCGAATATAAGCATAACACTGAGAAGGCAATGGTTAGCTTAGAGAAAAGTATGAGGTTCTGGGCTAAGCTCCCCTTGGCCATGATGGGAAGAGTAGCATTACTGAAGATGGTGGCGCTACCTAGTTTGCTGCACTTCTTTGGGAACATACCATACATGATACCGAGGCGATTCTTTGTCAAGCTTGAAAGCATGTGTAGAGGGTTTGTATGGCACAATACTAGAAACAGGATAGCTTTGTGGAATCTTCAGAACACATATGATCAAGGGGGCATTAAATTGCCCAACTTTGAGGTTTACTTTCTGGCCAGTCAGATACAATATGTGGTCAGATGGCTATTGGAAGACTCAACATCAGAGTCTAGACTGTTGAGGGCCGAGTGTGGTCCGTTCTTTCTTAAGGAATGGATATGGAGGCCGAAGCAACAGCAGGACAGGAAGGTGGGACTGTTAGACCTGGGATGGGAGATATGGTGAAGAGCGTGTCAGATCATGGGGAACTCGACCCGTTGTTGCCCACAAATGCCGTTAGTGGTGCTGAAAGGAGTTGACAAGCAATTGAGCAAGCAGTGGGAACCGTTTGGAATAGCCACGTTAGGGGATATCTGGTAGAATCGCCATGGGGTGGAAGCAACCAATAGGCCTAGAGTCGAAGTATGGTCGCACGACCTCCAGAAGTGGGTGGAAGTGGAAACAGTGGCATGGAGTAGAGTGGCCAATAGGGGAGGAGAAGAGGAAGCAGAGACATTGAGAGCCTGGAGACATTCGGTAGCTACCTTATCAGATTCTGTCTCGACTGTCCCTGATGATGAGGACTCTCTAGAGGGTGAGAGGAGGTGGATACCCCCAGAGGCGACAGCGGCAGGAGGTGATGGAGAGTAAGCTTGAGGGGACGGGCGGGTAACAGTGGTAAAAACATGATACAAGATATGTTAAAACTGGAATTCACTGTTTGGTTTGGTGTTGATGGTTGTGTTTGTAGTTAAAACCAATACAAAATGTTTAAAAATAAAAAAAAAGTTTCTGGTTGCGTGACCTGTGATGGGTGGACTGTGTGGTCTGCACCCAGACCAGAGAACCCCAACATGTTGGAAACGGTGAAGATAAATATGCAAAGTGTCACGAAAGAAAACTACCTTTATTGCATTTAAACCTTGGAGAAAGAAACCCTGAGCTGTGAAGAATTGTTGGAAATTACCTTGAGGACAGAGCCTCAAATCCATTTCTTTTGTGATCTCTGTTACATTGAACTTGGGGAAGGTAGCTCTGAGACCTTCTGTAATGAGACTGTATTGAACTTGTGGAAGGGAACCCTGAGAAAGAACTGTATTACCTTTAGTCCAAAAGAAGGTAATTTAAAAACTGTTGTGAACTGGTTTGTACGGTTTGTACTTGGGGATGGGGAGCTGAAGAAGAAGCCCTGAGCTGGAAATAGCACAGAACTGTACTTTTGGAACACTGTTCAGTTTATGGTTGACATACCTACACATTGTTTTACTTTAGGTGTGAGGGCAAGCATAGGTTTTGGACACAGACAGACTTTTAACTTGAACTTACTGACACAGACTATCCTTAGTTTCTTTAGGTAGGGAAATCCCACCTCAGCATAGGGCACGTTAGGCCTTACAACATCCTGACATTTAAGTTAATAAAAGTATTTTTGTTAATATTGAATCTGTTGTCTGTGTCGTATTTCATGATGCCATCACAGTATGCACTGGACATCTAAGACTGGATCAGCGAGAGCCAGATTTTGAGCCTATGAATGTCGTTGATGGAGTCGATCTTGAGGATTATGAGGAATCTGAGGGCGTCCTTACTTCTTTCCATATATCCTCATCCCAGGTGGCCAGGCAAAGGCTGTCACTATCGGATCCTGACCCAGGGGGTGGATATGCGAGCAATCACCTGGGTGGAGGAGACTTGGGGAGTGGGAATGAGGCACCTTTAGGTGAGACATGGTATCCCCCATTTCCCTTTCATAATAAGTCCAATATTCCCCAGGCCTTTGTAGGCTATTGCCAGCCCCTTCCCTATTTTTCCAGTAGATCATCTTCCAGTAAACACCAATTAAGTACTGGAACGGTACTGGAACGATGAAGAGACAAACCAGAGCCATAGATCCTCCCTTTATTGACTTACACACACACGCACGCATGCACACACACACACACACACACACACACACAAACACACCAGTTAAGTATTGGGACAAGGAGGAGGCAAAGAAGAGTAATGCAGAACTCCCAAAACAGTAATGAGTGGTCTAGTCCTTTTTGGACCAATGAACCTGGCGGGAGGTTTTAAAAGCAGGAAGAACCGTCAACATGCCGTCGGCTGCGGAAGCAGGTCTGTGGACTGCTGGATGAAAGCAGACCTCTTCTGGAAGCGGCGTGGCAGACAGAGTGCTCAAGGACCCCGGAAAGATGCAGAGTGCATGCAGCGGGTAGTGAAATCTGGAGGCCTGTGGCGGAATGCGGAACCGGCGTGACCAGGCGAAGCGGTGAAATGAGGCCTTAGCTGTGAGAGGTGCATCAGAGGTAGGAGCGAAGCCACGGACAGCCACTGAGGCGACAGAGCGAGGTGCTGTGTGAAGATCCTGAGGGCTTATTCACTTCTTCTCCCCCGGTATCCTCTTCCCAGGTGGCCAGGAAAACGCCATCGCTTTTGGATCCCGACCCTCTGGGTGGATATGCAAAGGAGGATCACCTGGATGGAGGAGACTTGGGGAGTGGGGAGAGGATGTCCTTAGATGAGAGATGGTATGACCCATTTCCCTTTCACAATGCACCCTCTATCCCTCAAGCCTTTATGGGCTTTTGATAGCCCTTTCCCTGTGATTTCCCAAAAGTATTTCCCAAAATACACCAGTTTGCTACTGGGACGAAGAAGAGGACACCTATAACAACACATCCTCACTTTGTGAAAGCGGACACCTATCAACCGTAGTTAGGTAATGGGACCTGGAGGACGGCAGAGCAAAGCAGAACTAGTGCTTTAATAGTGAGCAGTCTTATCCTTTTTGGAATTAGAATGGAAGCAGGAACTTTAAAAGCTGGAATCCCAAAGGAAATGGAATCAGCTATGGGAGAACGCCCACGAACTGCTGGGTGCAGGCAGACCTCTCTGGTGTAGCGCTGTGGCAGGAGGAGTGCTCGAGACCTGTGAAAAAAGTGCAGAGTGTATGCAGCGAGAAGCGAAGGTACAAGACACTGGAGGCTGGTGGCAAGCCATAAGAAGGAGGCTGGTGAGACTGAGGGAAACAGTTGTGCGTCGCAGAGGAAGCACTGCTGGGTATGTCTATGCCACAGAAGACTGCTGGGAGAAGACGGGGACGGGGAGAAAGCAACCCGTGGTAGCAGAGGACCTCGCAAGGAGCCGTAAGTCCGACCGGTGAGTGCAACCAGAAGGGGGAACACCGGGCAGGCAGGTGGTCATAGAAATAAAGCTATGGACATTGATGTAAATAGAAACCACGCATTTTTATGTGTACTTCAAGCAGAAATAAGGCATTTTGAATACCGAACAAAATTAAAGCAAGTTGCGAACACTCTTGCATCTTGAGAGGAGTGAAAGAAATATTCTGAATCTTACTGAAAGGACGTTTTTGAACTGTATGGTATGAGGAAAACAAGCATTGGCAAGTGCCAAGGGAACATAAGAAAGTGTAACAAGTGCATGGTGGCCAGGCAAGCCACAATGCAGTGTCAGGTGTTTGTGACACATGTGAATGAAGCAGGCCTCACTGCTAAGGAGAAGCAGTGGACTGGTGTTAATGGAAAAGCAGTCACTGGAATGTCTTTGTTTTTTTGTAGATATGAGTTGAAGTTTGAAAAACATGATCTTCTTGAATTATTTGCTCCTGATGAAGGGATAACTTATCCCGAAACGCGAAGAGCTCAATTTTTAATTACACATGAATTTATTTCATAATGTGTTTATTCACCCTCCATTGAATTTCTTCGCTATGGAAATGTGATGATTAAATATTGTCCAATTGATACACATTGATTTTATGAATCTGAATATGCACTAACTGATTACTTACTACAGAGAACAACCATTCTTGAAACTTCAATAGAATTTGACTGACTAGACTGTCATTACATTAGATATGCAGGGGACGCGAGTGTCCACCAGTTAGGGACACTTTAAAATTCGTGATTACACGGTGCATTGTGGGACATGTAGTTTGTGAAATTAAATAAGGAAGTTCCAAAGTCTTGAAAATGGAAAGTAAAGACAAAACCATAAATAGGTATTGTCCGGGAAGGTTTATGGTGATGATTGAGTACCATAGAGTCCACAATGTCTGCCAATTGATGCTCCAGTGGCACAGTCGTGACATCAGCTACACAAGCAAGAGAGCTTGCGGCAGCTGCAAGCCTCGCTGGGACACCGTAAGCACCAACCAGTGAGACACCGTAAGCACCAACCAGTGAATCAACCTAGGAAGGGGGACACTGGGAAAGCAGGCGAGCATGTACGACTGACAAGAAAGTTAATGAAAGCAAAAGCAAGCATATTGAATACAGATCTGAATTAAAGTATTTTGAATACCAAAAGCATACTAAATTCCGATCTGAATGAAAGCCAGTATTTTGAATACCGATCAGAAGTGAAAGCAAGTACGGTTGAATACCGTTACGATAGAAAGCAGTTTTGTGAAATCTCACGCCATAGAGGAACTGTATAATTTGAGTGAACAAGCATTGGCAAGAGCCATAAAGGAACTGTGCATCTTGAGAGAACAGGCATTGGCAAGAGCCATAAAGGAACTGTGTAACTTGAGTGAACACGCATTAGCGAGAGCCAGTAGAGTGTGTTAAAGTGAAAAAGTGAATGGTGGCAAAGCAAGCAATGATAAAGCATCATGAGGATGTGTAATGAGAATGAAGCAAGCACCACTGTAAAGCTGAAGCAGTGGCAACGTGTATATGAAATGGAAGCAAGTAAGGTGTGTCGGTTGCGGGATCTGGAATGGGTAGACTGTGTAGTCCAACAACTGTGTCTAGACCGAGTACACCTATCTATGGAAATGTCACCTAAAGCACTCACAAAGAAGCTTGTGATTGATTATAAGGAAATCTTGTGTGATCTGAATTTAAGGAACTGAATTCTATGAAATTGGTGAAAGCTAACCACATCAGGAGAGTTGTGAAATATCCCAAGGAATTGTGTTGTTTTGAAGTTGTTGAAAGACTTGAAAGCTTAGGGTAGGGACCCCCTTTTTGCACTGTGAACTATTTGAACCTTGGGGAAGGGAGACCTTTTAAAACCAAGAGCTGGAAGTAGCTCTGATCTTTTATTTGAACACTTATCATTTGGAAGCGGACATTCCTACACAGTGGGCCTCATTCCAAGTTTGCCGGTACAGTAACAACGGTACCGGTAAGCTTGCTGGTACCTCTGTTATCGTACTGGCAATCTATGAGTACTGCTCGCAGGTGCCTTTTCGCCCACCAGGTCTGACCTGGCAGGTGGACCGGCACCCGCGAGCAGAACATGCCGGATGCACCAGCATCTGAATGGTGCCGGTGCATCTGTCCTCCCATTCATTGGGGGGCTCGAATGGGAATTGGGAGCATTTTTTCCGGCACCCAGGAATGGGCAATTACCGGGTCCGGCGGGGCCGTAATGACCCGGTAATTGCCCATTTCTGGGTGCCGGAAATAAAATGATACCAGTTGAAGCCGTGCCTGTTATACCGGCACTTCTACCACCGGTATTGTAATGAGGCCCATTGTATACAAATAGACGTGAGGGCAAGTATACGGTTTGGCCACAGACAGCTATTTGCTTTGGGCTTCCTGACACAGACTGGCCTTAGTTTTATTTAGGTAGGCAAATCCCACCTTAACATAGGGCAAGTTAGGCGTTGTCCAACCTCTTTTCTGTTTAAATAAATGTTCACATCCCAAACTTTTAACTAAGTTGTCTGTGTCTACTTCATTATGCCTTCACAGCAGTGAGATGGTCTCAATAGATATAAGTTGGGGACCCTGAACAATAAAGAGCAAAGAAGACCCTTATGCTTCTTGTAGTTCAACATCTATCAGGAAAATATACTATGCATGAAGGTTCAGGCCCAGGAGAAAGTCTTAAAAATTAAAACCTTAATTGCCACTCAGTGTCAGATTCCAGTCAGGTGTCAGGACTTAGTATAGGACTCACACATCCTTCTTGACAGTCTTACCCTTGTCACCTACCACACATCCTTCTTGACCGTCTTACCCTTGCCACCTACCAATTAAAACAAGGGGACAGAATCCTCCTGAACATTTGAAAACCACAAGGATTCATTCGGCTAGGGGCCTTTAGTTTGTTTGTCCATAGACAGGAATTCTCCTCTCTAACTTCGCCTTCAGCTTCCAAAGAGTTGTACGGAGTTACAAAGGAGAACAAGTGAGTGAATGCCACCAACCTAACCGAAATTGAATCAAACCCAGAAACAGATGAGGACTCAGAGTTATTTTCCCTCTCTGAGTCTGAGGAAACCCCGACCAGAGCTACCGGCCTCAAGACATCATGGCCTCAGTAGAAACCATGTTGGCCCAGTTGGCGGCACACCAAATGCAAGCAGAGGATCGATTGCAGACAGGGTTGGAACGGCTGATTGCCGGCCAAGAAAGGCCTGATATACCCCAGCGGGTTCCTCAACCATATAAAGAGGGAGATGACCTAGGGAATTTTTTCTTACATTTTGAAAGTTTAGCCAGCCAGTTCCGATTGGGGGACGATTTGAAACTCTGTCATCTAGGTCCATTACTGAAGGCAGAGTTACAAACCTCCTATCAGTTATTAAATCTCCCGGGAACAGCTACCTTTGCCGAAATCAAGGAAGGTCTCTTACAAAGAGTGGGCCAGACTAGCAATTTTTATGAACAGAGACTAAGAAGTCTTAAATTAAAACATGGGGAAACGCCAGTGGAATTGGGAGAGCGAGTTAAGAACACAATGGGCCTCATTACGGGTCCGGCGGTAACCCTGCTGGTGCTACCGTCGGGTTGCCACTGGACCCGTAATATTTTACTGGCTCATTACGAGTCCGGCGGCCCGGGAAGTCAGGCGCCAGCAAATTGTTAGTCCCCATTGCCAATGAGTCCTAGGGGACTCTATGGGAGTTGGGACATGAAAGCACCGCCACCGTTAGCAGTGGTGCCAGTGCTTCCAAGACCAGTCTGCCTACTGTGGCCACTGCGCCTGGCAGGGTCATACCTGTTGGGCACAGCGGCCATGGAAGGCAGACTCAGAATTTGCCAATTTGGAAACAAGGGTGTCAGTGAGTTTACCGGCACCCTTGTTTCCGGACAAACTTAGAATGAGACACAATGTCTTTATGGTTAGGAAGAAAACCTTTACATGATGTATTGGATGCTTTAAACATAGAGCAGTTCATACGCATGCTTATCCTTTCCAGTTGCAATCCCGACACCAGCTCTCCGAAACCTGCAGAGGAAAAAGCTACAATTCATTTGGAGGGGAAAAAAGCTAGGATTCCTAAAGGCACAATGCTAGGTAACGCAAAGCTTGGCGGCCTAGGGATCCCAGACCTACAGAGATAGCAGATGGCAGCGCAGTTGGCATGCATCCAGGCGTGGAAAACTCTTACTGATCGCCCTAGGTGGGTGGACCTCGAACAATCACACTTATCCCTCCCTCTATGTTTTCTCCCGCACATCCCACCACCGATGCGGCGGCAATGGCAGGGATTGCTGGTGGCTTCTAAACACATCATTTCTGTCTGGGATAGGACCTTAAAACAAAAGGGTATCCCAATAGAACTTGGCCCCTCCTCCCCAGTGTTCCTGAACCCAGCTTTCCCACCCGGGGCTTCCCCCCAAAACTTCAAAACCTGTAAAGAAATCTTTCGGCTCCAGGAAAAGGATAGATTTACATACATCCAGCTACATCACTGGGGCACCCACCCACAGACTCGCCAATCAGCTACTCGCCCCCTCCCCCACAGCGATAGCACTGACTCTAAAGGAGCTCCCGACCCAGGGCAGGATCTCCACTCTATATAAACGCCTCCAGAAGGATTTTCTAACCTCAAAAACCCAATCCATGGCACAATGGGAGGCACACCTGGGCCACCCTATGGAGGACCAATCCTGGGTGGACATCTGGACCCGCGCCCACTCGCCATCGGCATGCATCACAAACAGAGAATGCGCATAAAAAATCTTACTGCGTTGGTACTACCCTTCTCTAAGACTCCACCATATGAACAATACACTTGACCCGACCGGCTGGAGACAATGTGGCCAAGTAGGGTCCTTCTTCCACATGTGGTGGACTTGCCCAAAAGCCCAAAGCTTTCGGAAGCAGTGCTTAACAACCATCGCAGAAATCACCCAGATAAGGCTAACCCTAGATCCCGAACCCATTCTCTTGGGCATCCCAGTCCCCAGGATCTATCCAAGATCAGGGGCCAAAGCCAAATTGCTGTCCCAATGCCTTGTGGCAGGTAGAATTGTGGTAGCACGCTCATGGAAATCTGTGGAAGGCCCTCTCTTGCCCCTTTGGTGGGTAAAAATATGGGACATAATAATTGCAGAAAAGGTGACGCAGCCAGGGCAGGTCTGCTTCATCGCTTCCGGAACATCTGGGGCCCAATACTTGACTTTGACCGGGACTTCCCAGCCCTGATTTATAAGCCCTAGATGGCCCGGAGGGTCCTGGACGACGGAGATGTTCAGCAGGAACAGGAATAAAGAGCGGGGCCCTACATGGCCCAACAACCACAGGGATGGAGGGGAGGGTAATAAGATATGTGGTTATTATGATCCATAACATGCTTTGATAAACATTTCTGTACTGTTGCTATCCTGCCTTGTTCAAAAATAAACATATTTTAAAAAAAGAAACAGAGCAGTTCATAAATTCCTTACCCCCTTCCTGCAAAGGGCTATTTTACAACTGAACAAATCAGCATTGGCTTTAGCTATTGAAACTCCCCAAAAGTTTTCTAATGCCAATACATTTTCCATCTGTTACACTGAGTTGAAGGGATAACAGAGGGCCCTCTCGCCACAACTTCTAGCCAAGAGGAAGAATGAGTGTCATAAGTAGGTCTAAGTGGTGAAAAGGAGAAAACAGAAAGAAAGCCAGAAACTAGAATGCGGGAAGAAATAAGGAGAGAGGAAAGTAGACCTATTAAACCAATGGCTCCCGTATGTTTCTCCGGCAGAGAGTCTGGATATCTAGCTAGAAATGGTCCCAGAACAAAACGGAAGAACCCATGGAGATTGGGTGTATGGTAGGGGAATAATGATATATATGATATGATATGATATGATATGGCATTTATAACGCACCTATACACAAGTGTTTCAAGGCGCAAGAAAGTAAACATCATTATGATGTGTAAGGAAGGCATGGCATCAAAGTAAGACGGACACAAGGGGCCACAGTTCAAGGGTGTTTATTGAACTTTAACAAAGATGTGATAAACGCCTATCTAATCCTAAATCTACAGGTGGGAGCAAGCTATGAACATCAAATAATAATAATGCAGTCCTAGTGGAGTCTTGTCAAATAAAAGGGCCTATACTAAAAATAACAATTGCCAATCCTTACTGCTAAGTACAAATAGTGTGGAGTAATGTTCATGAAAAAGAAAGAAGTGTTCACAAAATGATAAGTCAGGATGTTTAGGCCGTTGGCCTCCTTTCGCAATGTTTTCAGCACAGGACAAGGTGGTTCACTCGAGCATAGCACACTCTCAGGCTTCTTCGGCACAAGGACACAGTTCCATTACCAACATCAGGGTCTTCTGTGACCAAGTCTCTTAAGTTATCAAAGTCTCTTGATTCAGAGGACCTGATGTACCAAACAAATGAAATGTTCCTTTACAAGTACTGAAGTTGGGTGATTCACTCTTCACCCTGGATCCCCCTCAGACGGGCTCAGATCCCTTATATACCACAATCTTTACTTTGGATCCCCCTCTTCCGGGCCTCAGATCCTGCTCTCCAATGCCTATTTTTTCTCAGGTGACTCACGGTTCACCTGGAACCCCCTCAGCTGGGCTCCGATCCCTTTTCCCCAATTAGTCTCCCTCAGCCGGGCTCGGACCAATTGCAGTTTGTATTAGCTATCGAAGACTTTCAAATGTACACAGGGTTTTGCTTGACCCGTTGCAGGACCACTTAGATAATGTCATGCACGGCAGCCGCGGCCGCTGGCGGCTGTGGAGACGCTGGCGCTGGAGCGGCCATTGTTAAGGCCGCTACGCAGCTGCACGTTCTCCAGCCGCAGTCTAGCTGCTGCCGCGGCCGCTGGCGGTGTTGGAGACGCTGGTGCGGAGCGGCCATTGCTACGGCCGCTACGCAGCTGCTCGTTCTCCCGCCGCGGTCTAGCTCTCCGCCGTCAGATCAGCGGCGCACTTTATTACGAGCGCCAACCCGGAAGCCCGCGCGTTGCAACCTATTCGCGTTAGGCTTCCGGGTTGGTACGCTCTAGTGTCTTTCTCCGTGCTTCTGTTCCTCTCTCGTTCTCTCTCCTGAGAACGTTCTGCTTTGCCATTTCATCCTCTTCCTTACCTCTCTGGCTCCCCTTCTCTCTGCAGTCCTTCTGTTTTGACAATCAAATAGGCATCAGCAGTTTTCCTGTTCTTTTCTACCTGTCGAGTTCCATCACCCCCATCCTACCTTCGTTCTGGAAGGAAGTTCGTTCCGTGTGGAATCCTTCACATCATTGCTGACCTGGCATCCTGTTATCCGATCCCATCGGAAGGGGTTTTTTGTGCCTAGTGGCTTTTTCCCCTTCATTGGTCTGCCCCGGTTCGGGGGTCCCCCTAGGCCCCGAGTCAGAGGGGCAGGGTGGCTTCCTCTCGAGGCAGACCCCATCTGCATTCCCGAGAAGAGGCCCTGAGAAGAAGGAGATTTGGACTCCAAACAGAAGAAGAGACAGCAGGTGAGCAGGAGGGCATAAGGGTCACGGTCACGGTGGATAGTGGTGAGGAGTCGAGTAAACCAGGGAGCCATTGTGACAGTTTGCAACACCCAGAAAGAAGTATGGCCTCCCCCGAGCAAATACAAGATTTAGTAGCCGCGGTTCAGGCCATGAATATGGAACTACAGAATGTAAAGGCAGACAATGCAGTTCTGAGACAGATGATCTCTAATCGAGAAGCTAGAGATTCCGACTTACCGCCGATGACCTTGTCCACAGGCAAATACGACGGCACCCCAAAGCGCTTAAAGGAATTCTTGGAAGCATGTTCCGTTTACTTTGCATTCAGACCACTGATGTTCTCTAACGATCAAGCTAAGGCGGGGTACATGATTTCTAATATGACGGGAAATGCCTTGGCTTGGGCCACCCCATTTGTGACCAACAATAACCCTATTATCAGAGATTATGGGGGTTTTCTGACCTTATTGCGCCAGCAGTTCGAACAACCAGAGATCACACATGTGGCTGCAGAGGAACTTTTGGATGTGCAACAGGGTACCAAGGACCTGCAGACTTACATCTCCACCTTTAAACGGTTGGCCTCTGAGGCAGGTTGGCCAGAAAGGGCCCAGTATACAATATTCCGTCGAGGATTGAAGGAGGAGATAAAGGATGAGCTGGCCCACATAGCCCGTCCTACTACCCTGTCGGACTTATTCTCCATAGTAACACAGATTGACTACCGCCTTAGCGAACGCAAGGCAGAACGGAAGAAACAAAGGGTGTCCGTCACCCCACTACCTAGTGCCTACCCTATGCCCTCACTGTCTCACTCCAGTAACAAGGAGGAACCCATGCAAGTTGGGTCCGCACGGTCCCCATTGACCCCCGAAGAAAGAAGACGCCGGAGGGAAGCAGGCCTCTGCATGTATTGTGGTTCCGGTTCCCACTTACTGTGAAGTTGTACTGAAGTCCCACCAAGACGCTCGGGAAACGACCGACCTCGGAACTGAAGGGGACGAGTAACCGAGGTTCGACCACAAGTCCCTATGTTACGGTGACCGTAGCGTCTCATTCCACCACCATGGACTCTCGCCTTATGGCTGTTCCCATCCGGTTGGAAACCCCGACAAAAGTCTTCAACACTATGGCGCTTTTGGATTGTGGCGCCGCAGGGGTATTTATGGACACTGAGTGGGCACATAAACATGGTCTCCCACTGAAGAAACTGGAAGAAGTCCAGAAGGTAGAAGGAGTTGATGGCTCTCCTCTGTCATCGGGGCCCATCACCCATTCCACTATTTTTCTGAAGGCGTGCATTCTCCAACATTCAGAACAGTTACAGTTCGACTTAATTCGAGCAGCCCATTTTCCGGTTATCCTCGGAATCCCTTGGTTAAGGAGGCACAACCCGCTAATCGACTGGGCTCAGAACACCCTGGCTTTTACATCCTCGTATTGTAAACAGTACTGTTTACTCCATACCTCAGAAGAGTTTGTACGAGTCCTAAACCCCCAACAAGAAGGAGTGCATGAAGTTTGCAAGATTCCCTCAGAATTGGTTAAGTTCAAAGAAGTTTTCAAAGACAATCCGGTCTTGGATCTCCCTCCACACCGTCCGGAAGACTGCGCCATCTTGGACTGGCCCGCACCCAGGTCTTTGAAGGATGTCCAACGATTCTTGGGACTAGCCAACTTCTACAGAAAGTTTATTGAACATTTTTCGCAGATAGTGCTGCCCATTACTTCACTACTCAAGAAGGAGGCTAAACCGTTTCTATGGTCGGAAACGGCCAATCAAGCCTTTATTGGTTTAAAGAGGAGATTCTGTTCTGCACCTATACTATCCCAACCTGATCAGAATCAGCCCTTTATAGTAGAGGCTGATGCTTCCGCAAGCGCATTAGGAGCAGTACTTCTGCAACTCAAAGAAGGACTGGAACATCCTATCGCATACCTTTCTAAGACTCTATCCACCAGTCAACAGAATTATTCAGTCATTGAAAAGGAACTTCTAGCGCTCAAGGCGGCATGTGAAGAGTGGAGACATCTGCTACAAGGCGGTTCACACCCATTCACTTTACGTACAGATCATAAGAACCTAAAGATCCTTCGAAACATGGAATGCGTCAACTCCAGGCAGGTTCGTTGGGCTCATTTCTTCAGCCAATATGACTTTTCTATAACCTATATTCCAGGCACTCAAAACGGTTTGGCTGACGCCCTGTCAAGATGTCAGATTTCCGAGAATCACTCTTCTTCATTTAGTCACATGATGTTTCCCCGAAACCGAATAGTGGGGATAATCTCGTCATTCCTTCAAGAAGTTAAGACAGCAACCCAACCAAATTTAGCAACCACTGTGCCGGGTGGCTTACAACCTCAACTTCGCTGGTCTGAAGGCCTTTTACTGGTGGGGCAGCGTTTGTACATTCCCTCTAGACCCCTACAACTGAAAGTACTGGAATGGGGTCACAACCATGTTACCGCCGGACATAGGGGCGTCAAGGGTACTATGGAGTTGATCTCTCGCTCCTTCTTCTGGCCTTCTCTTTCTCACGACGTAATGCAACACTGTAAGTCGTGTATGGTATGCGCCCAAAACAAGTACTCCACTCACAAGCCCTATGGGTTGTTGATGCAACCAGAATTGCCAAGCCAGCCATGGTCCCAAATATCCACAGACTTCATAGTAGACCTGCCCCGATCCCAGGGGCTGACATGTCTTATGGTTACCATTGATTCATTTACCAAGCTGGCCCATTTCTCAGCGCTAAAAGGAGTACCATCCGCTACAGAAATGGCTGAAGTATTCCTTAGAGACATATTCAGGCTCCACGGGTTACCTGATGAGATTATCTCGGACCGGGGCTCTCAATATACCTCTCGATTTTGGGGGCGCACTATGTCAACAGTTAGGGATAGAGAGGGCCTTGTCACCCGGTTTCCATCCTCAGACTAATGGCCAGACAGAACGCCTTAATGCCTCCCTGGAACAATACCTCCGATGTTATGTCAACAAGTATCAGGACAATTGGGTGAGCCTTCTGCCCACCGCCGAATACGCATATAACAACGCTGTTCACTCGGCGACGGGACTCAGCCCTTTCTTTTGTTCGTCTGGTTTCCACCCTCGAGGTATATTACCGATTTTCACTTCACCCTCAAATATACCCACCATCGAATCCACCTTAGATCAAATAACCTCTGCCCACACTACCGCTCAACAAAGTTTGATATCTACCAGACGCCGGTATAAGGAGGTGGCTGATAGAAGACGTTTATCCGGTCCTGATTGGAGGGAGGGAGAGCGGGTCTGGTTGTCCACCAGATATCTGCCGAGATGGGTACACCCAACCAAACTAACCCCCCGGTTTATCGGACCTTTCAAAATAATCAAGAAGATTAACCCAGTGGCTTATAGATTACAACTTCCCAAGTCCATGTCTCGGATACACCCAGTCTTTCACTCCTCCCTCTTCCGGCTAGTCGATTCAAGCACTCCTGTCAGAAAGGCTACCGGGATAGCGAGTCATCCCCAGGCCATACCCGAAGAATACGAGGTATCTGCCATATTAGATTCCAGATATCGTAGAGGCAGATTGGAATACCTTGTGTCATGGAAGAACTATCCCAGTTCGGAGGATTCTTGGGAACCCAGGTCATATGTACATGCTCCTAGACTGTTAAAATGTTTTCACCGAACACATCCGGGGAAACCCGGAGGGGCAGGATCTGGAGGGGGGCATACTGTCATGCACGGTAGCCGCGGCCGCTGGCGGCTGTGGAGACGCTGGCGCTGGAGCGGCCATTGTTAAGGCCGCTACGCAGCTGCACGTTCTCCAGCCGCAGTCTAGCTGCTGCCGCGGCCGCTGGCGGTGTTGGAGACGCTGGTGCGGAGCGGCCATTGCTACGGCCGCTACGCAGCTGCTCGTTCTCCCGCCGCGGTCTAGCTCTCCGCCGTCGGATCAGCGGCGCACTTTATTACGAGCGCCAACCCGGAAGCCCGCGCGTTGCAACCTATTCGCGTTAGGCTTCTGGGTTGGTACGCTCTAGTGTCTTTCTCCGTGCTTCTGTTCCTCTCTCGTTCTCTCTCCTGAGAACTTTCTGCTTTGCCATTTCATCCTCTTCCTTACCTCTCCGGCTCCCCTTCTCTCTGCAGTCCTTCTGTTTTGACAATCAACTAGGCATCAGCAGTTTTCCTGTTCTTTTCTACCTGTCGAGTTCCATCACCCCCATCCTACCTTCGTTCTGGAAGGAAGTTCGTTCCGTGTGGAATCCTTCACATCATTGCTGACCTGGCATCCTGTTATCCGATCCCATCGGAAGGGGTTTTTTGTGCCTAGTGGCTTTTTCCCCTTCATTGGTCTGCCCCGGTTCGGGGGTCCCCCTAGGCCCCGAGTCAGAGGTGCAGGGTGGCTTCCTCTCGAGGCAGACCCCATCTGCATTCCCGAGAAGAGGCCCTGAGAAGAAGGAGATTTGGACTCCAAACAGAAGAAGAGACAGCAGGTGAGCAGGAGGGCATAAGGGTCACGGTCACGGTGGATAGTGGTGAGGAGTCGAGTAAACCAGGGAGCCATTGTGACAGATATCAGAGTTCACAATTTTACACTCTAATTTGGATACCTAACAAAGACCTTTGAATGAGCACCCACGTGATGCCGGACCACTCTGTATATGGTATCTGTAATAAAGTGGTAGGCCGCAGAGAGGTGAGTGCAATATTAGGTTTTATTAGCTTAATATATACACATATTTATATAACTGGGAGAATATAAGATGAGATGATGTGAGCCCCACTGACTGCAGCTCCCTTCCTTCACTCTCTTCGCCAACTGTCATCCTGCTTCTGTTTTCCTTCAAAGCCCACTGCTCTCCTTCACGCTCCAGACACGAGTCACTGGCCTGCTCGTACACTGTGGCTCGAGGCTAATACTACACATCCTCCCTTCTTCACGGATGATAAAAAGGTCTTAGATAAATTCTGTTCAGTCACACACATACTCAGCCAGCCGTCGAGGTCTACAGTGAGATCTTCCACATCTCGCTGGCGAGCACTTCCTGAATTTTCACTAGACAAGGAAACGTCAGATTTCGGTTTTCTTCCCCCACCCCGGCACACACATTCAAGTTCTTCCTTGCCTCCTCAATCGAGCCATTCGCCACGCTTCTCACCACACATACTCTTTTCATATTCCACACTCGCCCGTCATCTACCCTCACTGCATGTTTAAACACTTCAGCTACAAACATTGGTTTGGACCATCTATATGGCCCCTTCCTAAGAGCAGGGGGTAGCTTGATTCTCACTGTGTCTCCCACGATGGGTGATGTGTTCTTGGCCCTCATTACACCCACCCTGTCATGTGCTGTTTTATTTTTAACCTGAACATTTTTGATGCGCTCCACAACATTCTCGGGTCTCCCTCTTGTGTCTGTACTTCTTCCTAACCAGGGTGGCACCAACTTGGTATTGGCCTTAGGTCCTCGGCTAAGTTCGAACTGGGAAATGCCTGTTGTGCAGTGTGATGTAAAACAATGAGCTATAATGGTATCCCTCACTGCTTTTTTCCATTCCAGTCCATTGGACCACACCCAGCGAATGGTCTACTTGAGGATTCGGTTGAACCTCTCCATGACACCATTCGTCTGGGGGTGGTAAATGGCACTATAATTGTGCTCCATAGAATGTGCCCTACAAAAGTCACCCATTTCCTTTGAACTAAATTGGGTTCCATTATCAGTAACTATAACTCTGGGGAATCCCCCACGTTCACTGATCTCATTCAAAAATTCAATAACTGACCTTGTGGGGATGTATGGTTTGATTAATACTTCGGACTACCTGGTAAATAAATCAATCACAACCAAGCAAAAATATTGTTCACCATCACTCCATACAGGGCCTAATACGTCCAAACGCAACTTGTCCCATGGTTTCTCAGGAATATCGGTCAAAACAATAGGATACCTCGAGCTTACACACGCCTTATCACTCTTACAACAAAGGATACTATTGCGGACTGATCTCTCGATCTGCAGGTCACATCCAGGCCACCAATAGTCGCTCCTTATCCTTTTCTTGGCTTTGATAATTCCTTGATTCCCCTCATGGCCTAAATCTATGATCCTTGGTCGTACGTTCAAAGGTAGAATGATTTTGTCTCCACGCATTAACAATCCGTCATGAACACTCAAATCATCAATAAAGTTCCAATAGGGTGCTAGACCCGAAACTTGAAAATAACTCTTCATCCGCACACTGTTATCTTGTAATACATCTTTCAGCTTGTTGTGAGACTCATCCTCCCTCATCGCTTCTTCCCATTCTTCTCGTGGGATCGGTGAACAGTTTATGCTGAAAACCACATCCTCATCAAGATCTTCCTCATCAGCCTCTACACCATTTGTAAGTCTGGATAGACAATCCGCTGACCTATTCTTGACACCAGGTACATATTTGACCATACAATTGAATTCTTGAATCTGTGTCACCCATCTCCTGATGCGGCCTAACACCTTGTCCAAACCCTTTGATGTAAATATCTCTACTAAAGGTTTGTGCTCAACGCGAAATTCTAATTCTGTACCCCATATAAAACATCTAAATGTATCTGCTGCCGATGTGATGGCTAACACCTCTTTCTCAATAGTAGCATATGATTTTTCTGCATTCTTCAATAGTCTAGACGCAAATGCTATAAGGAACTCTTTACGATTGTCCTCTTGGGTGATAACAGCCCCAAACCCACATTTCTGGCGTAGTATTAGCCTCGAGCCACAGTGTACAAGCAGGCTGGTGACTCGTGCCTGGAGCGTGAGGGAGAGCAGTGGGCTTTGAAGGAAAACAGAAGCCGGACGACAGTTGGCGGAGAGAACGAAGGAAGGGAGCTGCCATCAGTGGGGCTCTTATCATCTCATCTTATATTCTTCCCATTATATAAATATGTATATATATTATACATTATATTAATAATAATAATAATAATGCAGTCCTGGGGGGGGTGGCTACCGACCCATGGGCTAGGGTGCATTTCCAGAGAGCTCCTGAGATCCGAAAATGATCTGCACTACAAACGCACATTAAAAGCTTCTTAATGAAGAAAAGTAATGAGCCAATGCTATGGGGAAGTTAGGAGCGCCTGCAGAGACTCTTTCCCAGGAAATTGGTGCCTGTTGAGACACATAACGGTGGCGAGGAAGTGCAGTGGGCTCTGAGGCTACAATAGAAGATGGCGCCTGCCAAATACAACAACGGAACTTCTGGCGATGGGTGTGCTGTGACGAAATGATGCACAGTGCGGCCGGTGAAGTAGGAGACCAAAAGGAAGTGCAGAGACTTTCGCCAATGTCCGATGAGAGGACCCAGCACGTCTGCAGCTGGGGCACTGTGTAGCATGCAGCCTGAGATACAATAGACCAGCCGTAGACTCATTGTATTGGGCTGTGGTCTCCTACACGCTCTGATCACAGCTGACACCTCGGAGCGCAGGCGAATGAAGGACCGTTCTGCCGGTACATCAGAGGTGGACAATGTAATGCTCAGCAGCTGACAAACTCGTCTAGGAATATTACGTCCAGAAATAAGCCCAAATAATGAGCATGTACACGGAACGAATTCCAAGATGGCGGTCGCAAATTAAAGAGACAAAGGACGGCTCTTCGTGTGAGGAGGCCATGTAACTGCATTGCTGTCATTGCAAGCCCGCTCTAGGTGTATACAGATCAAGCGGTTCTGTATGGGACACAGACTGTTTCCGCGGATGTGACTATGACCAAGTGAGCTGTGTGGGACCCATATACTGTGACAAGGAGGCGGAGGAGCAGTAAGAAGCCCGAGGCACTACTACAGGGGAGAAATGACCCTCCAGCAGGGGAGATAGAATCATCCGCAGAAGGCGTGCTACATTGTATCCAGCCTTCTCTCATTGACACTTTCTCGGAACACAGAGCAAAGCTACCAGAAGATGCAATACACTATATAGTAGTGCGAGGCAAGGAGTCCTTATGAAACAGTTATATACATCGCTCATTGGCCATGCTTAGGCACTGGAATACTGGAAGCCCCTGACTCCCACTGGGTGACCCGAGGAGTCAGACACTTCTTATGCTGATGGCTGCCAGCGCCGCGGCACACCTCGTGAATACAGTAGTGTAGTTACAGCAGCGGAGACGAAAGTTGAACAGACCAGAAGGCACGAAAGTGATAGCAAGCACAAGCCGGGTGTAAAGTGGGCATATCCAGACGTGCTATGGATGAGATAAAGAACTGAACTCCCGTTCTTATACCATACAGGAGACACAGAAAGGTGCTACAAAGTGTTAGATGGTCAGCAAGGAAAGAGGATTGTGCGATGGGGGCAGTGTATACTAGACACATTTAATGCTGGCTGGTCGCAGAACTTGCTTACGCATATGAGAGCATAGAAGCTGGGGGGGTACACATTAAGGACCTACCCAGATGCAGTAATTGTGTCAAAAGGAAGTGCAGGCAGCAGCCCCTAGAAACACAAGCAGCAGGGCCCTTGGGGAATAACAGAACCTACGGTGTGAGGAAGCAAGCAAACTGCGGTTCCCCCCTAGATTGGGCCAGATCAACGCTGTATGGGCGCGGGCAAGGTACTGTGAAGGTGACATGAGGAAAAGCTAGTACTTTTCTGGGGGTCAAGCTGGCTCGCTATGGAGACCAAGGCCAGGAGCTGCTACAAGGCTGCAGTGGAGAAGGGTAGTAGCAGTAGAGACACTATTACGCAAGCTGACTCAATTGAAGGCAAGGAGCACTTATGTTAAGGCCCATACTGACAAGAAGCTGAAAATGGCATGGACACCAGACTATATCAGTTGGGCAGGAAATAACAAGCACAACGGCACTAGGGGTCCTGACACGCTGGAGAGGGGGTGCCTCGGCTCCGTGCAAGAGACAAGGGTGGGGATCACACCACGAGACGGAGGAGATAAATAGGGGACCCAGACGAAAAGGGACGACCCTGTGAGAGCACAATATGGCCTCTAAGGTGGGCAAAACTAGGGTGAAACAGCCAACCATGGAAGATTTTGCCAAAGGATCCCCAAGCGCAGAGGTTGTAAGACCTAAGAAGCAGGACATGCAAGGCGAGGCGACCCCGGCACGTAATAACCAACAGATATTAGATGCCATTGCAGAGCTGAAGACTTCTCGGTCTTAATGCAGAACTAAAGATTTCGCTGGAGCATAAGATTGACGCAGTCAGTGTAGACGTTCATCTACTGCGACAAGATGTCAGGAAACTGGCAGAGCACACAAGCATGCTGGAAAAGGACGAGGATGCTAACACAAGCACCAGCACCGCGAACGCCAAGGAAGTCACTGTGCTACAACAACAAGTGCGCAATCTGGAAAATAGGGCAGAAGAGGCGGAAGGACGGGCACGGAGAAACAATATATGCATCATAGGGCTTCCAGAAGGGGCAGAAGGATCAAACCCGACGAACTATGTCAAGAATATGCTGCTGCAGGAAATAGATGGGGCGCACTCACCCAAGGATTCGCAGTGGAAAGGGCGCACAGAGCCCAGACCCCAAGGCTGCAGCACGGAGCACCTCCCCGGCCACTTATTGCCAAAGTTCTGAACTATAAAGACAGGGAGAAGATACTGGAGCACTTCCGCAAGGGAGAGACCATCAGCAGAGGATCTGCAATCAAAGCGTACCCGGACTATACCTTCATGGTGCAAAGACAACGATTGAACTACGTATCTGTCAAAAGAAGGCTACGCGAGGTGGGATTCAAATATATGTTACTGTACCAGGCAAAATTGAAAGTGGTGTATAAGAACAAGATGCACTTTTTCGAGACCCCAGAGGACGCAATTGTATGGCTTGACATAATGGTATGGCTTGACATATGGAATTGCCCAGCAGAGACTGTTGACCAGACTGAGAGCAGACCGGATAAGTGAATGTGTGGGTTTTTTGGGCCGCAGAGGCACTGTGGGTCGAGCAAGGGGGGTTGTGGTTCACAGCTAAGACATTGATATGGAGTCGTAGCATAATCCTCTGGGCTTATCATATCTGTACAGAGAATGTAGATGTAGAACGCTATATATATATATATATATGTATATACATATATATATATATATATTACACGGCCAAGTTGCTGTTTCCATAGGAGGAAGAACACTTTTTGGGCGGCCTATAACTCTGCTCCCCCTGGACGAATCCTCACCAAAGTTTGCAAAAAAAGTATATACGCCACTCTGAATTCTTTTACAAAGTATGGTGATGTTTGGTCCGGGGGGGGGAAAGTTATAGGGGGGGTCCCAAAACGTCTTTTTTTCCCATAGACTGAATGGGGGGAAAACTTTGCACATGGCTACAGGCCAAACCGTTGGACGGATTTTCACCAAATTTGTGGCAGGGGTTTGGACCCGAAAGCGTGCTTTAGTAAATTTGGTGACAATCCGTCCAGTACTTTCCTTTAAAACAACCAAAAAATATGTCTCGATAAATTAGTGATATCTTTGTCCGCTCCGCGGTCACATTTCCCTGTTCGCTCCGCGGACATGATACCGATTGGCCAGGGGGGGTGGCGCCATCACCGCGGACACGCAACGTCTTCGCCGATTGGCTACAGCGAGCCGTGATGTACGTCAGAATGTGTGGATGCGCCCGACATCTTGGATCCGAAGACAGCGCGCTACCTACCAGAGACGAAATGCTGTTTTGGAAACTGTTTTCCTCTCCTACAGTGTGTGGGGAGGATCACAGAGTAAGAGATGGGTTAAATACTGTACTTGTTTGGCCGGTAGATGTTAATGATTTATTCGCCATGTGAAATGGTGTTTGGGAAATGAGGGATCTAATAAGGATACTATTTGAGTCCGTGCTGTGTACAGGCACCTTGAAAATGTTCGCAGGACAAGCGTGGCGTTAGTGACCATTGCTTTTGAGTGTATTTCCCTATTATATTACATTTTCCTATGGGTGTATTATTGCTTAGTACGCCACCATGGTCGAGACATGCTGCAGTGGTTGTGGGCAGGGCCTAGAGTCTTGGATGCATGGCCGTAGGCCGAAGACCATACTTCCAAGACTGTAGGCCCTGCCCACAACCACCGCAGCATGTCACGACGATGGCTACACGTGTAGTATTGATTATCGCTTACGTGGTTGAGGGGAGAGTGTACAGTGTTGGGTGCATGGCCGAAGGCCATGCACCCAACAACAAAGTTATAAGCACTGGAGTTATAAGCCAGTGCACATGAACACATTGCAATAATATCTATGGGCACACAGCTAGGAGTGCAGTCTCTGGCCAGAATAAGTGAAGCATACCACACCTATCAATACACCCATACTACTGGACATCACTGAGGTGGTTGTGGGCAGGATGTAGACTTTTGCTTCCATGGCTGCAGCCCGTAGCCCATACATCATACTCCTAAAACCCTAGGCCCTGGCCAGAAACACCACATCATATTACTGCAGTGCATACACTCGTCCTATAGGTTAGCATGTCAGATGGTTCTGGGGAGGGTGTACAGTCTTGGCTGCATGGCCGAAGCCCATGCACCCAGAAACAACAATGTACACCTATACATTCAAAAATACGTGGACATATATCTCAACCTCTAGGTCCTGCCGTCACCCACTGCAGCAAATAGACAGGCACGTTAGTGACTGTGTTGCTTTGGTGGTGTGGCTGTTTCCATAGAAAGAACTGTTTTTGGCTGCCTTATAACTGTCCTACCTTTTGACGATTCGTCGCCAAACTTTGGAAAAAAATATATCAGGCACTCTGATTTTGGTTGGCAAATTTGGTGATGTTTGGTGCAGGGGGCCAAATGTTATAAGGGGGAGGGGTTCTCAAAACCTCTCTTTTCCCCTTACACTGAACGGGGGAAAAAGGTTGTGCTCACGGCCATGTGGCTCTTTCCCAGATTGTTTGAAGAACAGTGTGAAGTAAGGCAGCTTTCTTCGGTGCCCCCCCTATCTTTTACTAATGTTTCCGTGTGCGCGGATACCGCCAGAAACACTTCCAAAACAAGAGAGCATTAGACTTCTCAAACTCAAGTAATAGTATTTCACAAGGTCACCTTTGAGGGGGGCCAATGAGCTGTGGAAGCACAAAGTGAAAAAGTGCAGTTTTCTTGTCTGCAAAAGGATACGTTTAAACGCAAGTTTGTGCTCACCGCACCACGACCAATTACAGCGTGTGGAATAAAATGTGTTTTGGAATAATATTTCCCTCACATTGGCCTCTTCAGTTTTGAAAACTAAGGCCATCATCTGCACTGTTTGCTTGAAACAGCGCTTCTGGAGGTGTATGGGAGTAGAGGTTCTCATAATTGGATTTCAATATGTTGCTTCAAAGCAAGAATGTATTTGGCTTCTGAGTGAAGGCCACACGAGTTGCTTTTTTGGTTGACCGCTCAATACGCCCGCGCATCCGAGTGAATGTAAAGGGGCAATTGTTTTTTGACCTTGAGCCCAAGAGAAACTTGCTTGCTATTCAGGGAATGAAAGGGTCGAAAAAAACAGCAATTGATAAGGTTATGTTTTAAAAAGTTTGTAAGGGACATGCAATATCAGCCAACGAAGATTCTTTGCTGCAAACACAATCGTGACTGATTTGCAGAAAAAGAATGGAGGCTGTAAATATTTTGTAAGTTTACTTTGGCCCACTCTACAGCGAACCGTGATTTATTTTTACATAACTGCACATCTAATTCTGCTAATATAGTTGACATATTATTTTTCTGCCCTTTTACAATTTTCCTGTAATGTTGCAGAGTGCACAGGTTGCTCATTTGCAGGGTATCACTGCACTCAACCTTTTTTACCATTAATATTTCTAATTTGAAACATTTACTTTGTCCACATAGCTTTGTGTATAACTTTGCACGTTTTCTTGGTCTTCTTTGAAATGACGAGACATAATAATTTTTTTATTTGTCCACTCTTTTTTATTACATACTTAAATTATTGTCTTTCTCTGTACTTGGCATTTTGTTTTCTCTTACGGTGCATGCAAAATTTCAGCATTTGTAACCTCAGCCTGTAAGTACACTTGGACATTAGTAAGATATTACTAGAATGTCAACTTTGAGCATGTACCTTCGTGTAGCACTTTGAACATTTTCTGTGTGATCTTTTAAAAAAATGTGCTACAGGTTGGTTACTGACACATATTTTTTGTAATCTTTCCCGCTTAGGTATATATTGCCGTACTGTGTGTGCCATGGTTTTCAAATCCCGAGTGAGGGCTTCTTTGGACGGCAAATACAACTGCTGGTGAGCGGTTGCCTGGCCGTAGCAATAATGTGGAATGACACTGTAAGCCCGCTTTGTCCGTTCGCTGACCTCCCTATTCGGAGCAACGTGACATCATTTATGGTGCTGTAGGCTCAACGTCATGACGACTTCTGGGAAATAACTGTGGAAACAAAGCGACTGCTTCAACGTTAGACCCCAAAGTGTTTGTTTGAGCAAAAAAAACGGCCTCCTCATCTTCAACATTTGCAATGCCTCCCTTACCAGCATTGTAATCATTGCATTGATTATGCGATTATTCCGATGATCTCTGCAAGTTTGTTATTAAATAAATCTATTTTGTAACCTGTGAAATGGTCACGTGTTCTTTACCATTCCACTGTTTTTTTTGCAAATGTAAGTTATTACCATGTACGTCGCTGAATGTTTATTTACAGGTTCTGCGTCACGCCACGTACTTGTGCTTTTTGCAAACTACAATGAAAAGGGAAGAGGGGCTATGTATGCAATCACAACCTTCCCTTCCTATGGCGGCCATCTTAAAAGAGGATTTTCTTTTGTGATCCTTACTGCCAAAGTCGCCTCGAATTACAAGTAAACGTCCTTTTTAGTAGCACACGTTACTACATTAGTAATTTAGACTATTGCTGGCAAAGATTATTGCGTCTATGTACTTTACAGAGCAATAATGAGTACGTGGAGTGTATGCAAATCTTTTTTTCCATTATACTGTGAAAGGTCGTTAGGAACGCATTGTTATCTTTGTTTACGGGTGCCTTTATTCTTTGCCACAGCAGGCAATAAGGCAATATGCGAACGGCATTGAGCAAAAAGGCATCAAACGGTAAAATGAGTGACTGTATGTGTGGCAACACATTTTTTCTGTCTGTTATGTGCAAGGTAGCGACACACTTTCTTATGCTTTTGCATTACCCCACTGCTGCTGTTTCTTAGGGAAGAAGGCTCCCTTTAGCTGATGTCTTTTTCAGATAAGTACAACTTTCCCTACCAATATATAATGTGCAGTGCATTGGCAATCGCTGCATACCAATATGTGTTGCCGTTGTGTAAGGCAAATGTTCAAGGTGGACGTTCCTACATGAATATAAAATCTATTTCCACATTGCCTAACAGGCATACTTCGTTCAGGTAAGTGTGTACTGATTCTGGGACATGTCACGGTGCCGTGCGACAGTATATTTTCATGTGGCATTCTTCGGAAGGTGTATACTATTCACCAAACGACCCTTCCTAAAGGGACCTTTTGGTTATGTTGCACTACTGAAAATCTGTGACATGCAGTACAACATTTTTTTCTTAGCTACACCTTATACTTAAATTGTACTACTAAAAACCTGTCCAATTCATTAAAAAAAAACTTTGTTAAGGGGGCGTTATGGTTAAGTTGCGCTACTAAAAACCTGTGAAATTCCCTAAAAAAACTTTATAATCATGACATTATGGTTCGCGGTAAAACCCAAAAACCCCTGAAATTCGGCAGTAATGGTAGCCTATGCAACCATAACTGCCTGCACCACTGTGCACTGCTAACACTAACACCAGCTAAGCAACCATAACTCGCGCCACCACCATGCACTGCTAAGACTAACACCCAGGACATCAAAGATAACATCACAAATATCATTCATGACATCACTGATGACATCACATATCTGGCCCACTTGTTTTTATTTATAGACAGAAATAGGTGAGGTGGGTTTATTTACTGACAGTCAGAAACTTAACTTTCAAAAGGTATTACATTTATAGATATTGCTATTCTCACATGTTCTTACACTACTTTCCTTAGAATGTAATCGCATCTTATGCTATACATATATAGGGGAAGAAGTAGGCCTGCAACACAGCGATCATTTTTCTACGTAAATACAATCATGTACATTATACACAGTTGGTATTGCTACTGCCTCTTGTTTGCTTACTTTACTCTCCATATGTAAGCCCCATATGTTTATGCATTGTAGTCTATTTATGTTTGGGTGTATTACTAGAAATATGTAGCAAGTGATGCATTATTACCTATTTAGTACATGTTTCACAGTACGGAAAACTGTTATGCAGAGGCATACACCGTTTCATTATATAACTTTGGAAAATTACAAAAATAGCTCCTCTGTGGTGTATGCTGCAGCCAATATCTACATTTCTGTATGAGTAGGTTCCTGCACTAGAAAGAACACTGCAATGGAATGTTCTTTAGAACACTACATTGCGTGATGAAGTATGTAGTTTATTACACATATTCCAATAATCCCCGATATGTTTTTGCCAACATTACATTCACCACCCCTTGTATGAAAGGTAAAAGCGCATGTGATGTCATCAGTGATGTCATGAATGATATCTGTGATGTTATCTTTGATGTCTTAGGTGTTAGTCTTAGCAGTGCACGGTGGTGGCGCGAGTTATGGTTGCATAGCTGGTGTTAGTGTTAGCAGTGCACAGTGGTGCAGGCAGTTATGGTTGCTTAGGCTACCATAACTGGTGAATTTCAGGGGTTTTTGGGTATTACCGCGTACCATAATGTCATGATTATAATGTTTTTTTTAGGGAATTTCACAGGTTTTTAGTAGCGCAACTTAACCATAACGTCCGCTTAACAAAGTTTTTTTAGTGTGTATATATATATGTGTTAAGGGCCTCTGGGCTGGAATATAAACGAGATAAGTAATATTTGTATAGTACGGCTTGTGCGTATTATATTGAGGCAGTTATACGCGAGTCATAGAGGAAATGCGTTCTCACCCCCCGTAGGTAGTTTAGTTGGGATACCAGTAGAGGGGTTCCCCCCTGCTGCGTTCCAAGTACCGGCGAGACCGGGCTAGGACTAGATGCAGGGTAGCCTGAGATCCAGGGATGGAGCTGGGCAGCAGTTGGGGACCGGTGGGGTTGTGGGGGGAGTTGGGAAGTTTCAAGGGGGAGGGGAAGGGTATTGGGGAGGTTATGGGGATACAATCCTACAATCATATGCCACGGAGGAAGAAGAGAAGGGTGGGGTGGGGACGGGCGGAGTAGGAAATGGCTAGAATGGGAGACCTGAAGATAATGTCCTGGAACGTGAGGGGATTGAATTCTTATATTAAACAGAATGAAGTAATGATATACCTGAAGAGGTTGAAGATAGATTTTGCACTGATACAGGAATCCCACCTGAACAAGGAAAAACAAGAGGTAGTTATGAGAAAATGGAAAGGAGTAACCCTAGGGGCAACGTACTCGACGTACGCCAGAGGGATCCTTACATGGATAGCGCCACATGTCCCGTTTAAGTTATTGCAGTCCACCATAGATAACGATCGGAGGATGGTACTAATTAAAGGGATGGTGCAGAATAATTTATTAATGTCTATGTCACTACAGTTTACTTCAGGAAATTAAACTCCAAGATTAGTCCTTATATGGATGGGGCAGTTATATGGGGTGGTGATTCAATTGTATTCTGGACCCAAAGTTAGACAGCTCTGACGAGAAAATAGACAGACCATGTCCACCAGAAAAGGCCTTGATTACCCTGTTAAGGGACTTTAGATTGGAGGATGTGTGGCGAATACACCACCCTCACATTAGAGGGCATTCACACTAGTCTGCCCCACAAAACCTACGCACCAGATTAGATTACATATTTGTCAGACCAGAGCTACTGGAAGCGGTGACACAAGCAGAATACAAGGCTATAGTCCTCTCGGACCATGTACCACTAATAGAGACGTATTAGATCCCAACCCCTGGGGCGAGAATCCTGACATGGAAACTTAGAGCTGAGGTACTGAAAGACACAGTATTTAGAGATATGAAAAAGGACATACAGGAGTATTTCGAACATAACACTGGCAGTGTAAAGTCAGCCGGGACACTGTGGGAGGTGTTTAAATTAGTAAGGGGAGTAGCGATATCAAAATCGAAAGGGTTACAAGGTTGTATAATATGAGATTTACGTAATGCAGAGAAAGAGCTGGAAATGAAAATGTGGGAGGATGTGGAATCACCTACGGAAAGTGAAGCCATTAGCCAATTACAGCAAGCATGCATGGCACATTGGGAGAGATCGTGCAACCTAAATTACAGGATATAAGTGGAGAGGCAACATGCAGAGGGAGAAAAACCAGGAAGGTTACTAGCATGGCTGTATAAAAGTGAGGCCCCCAAACAAGCAATTAGAGTAATGAAAGATGCGGATGGCCAGATGCGGGATACCCAGGAAGGTGTAAATGAATGCTTTTTGGAATATTATAGGACACTGTATGCAGATATCAATGAGGAGGAAGAGGTAGACATGCTCGGGGCGTTATCAGAGATTACTCTGCCTAAGCTTGATGCGGCAGACAGGGAGAGCCTACATGCTCCGGTGACTTTAGACGAATTAGAATACGTGAGTAAGACACTACCCACCAACAAAGCCTCAGGCGCGGACGGCCTCCCGAGTTAGTTTTATAAAGCATACAAGACGGAATTGCTTCCTCCGATGTTAGCAATGCTAAATGAAGTGTTTAATACTGATATGTTACCTGTATCCCTTCGGGAAGCAATAATTATCCCGTTACTTAAACCTAACAAACCAGATATGGACTGCGGGTCATATAGACCGCTTTCGATGCTTAATCAAGACAGTAAAATACAGCGGTGGTGGCGAATAGGTTGCGGCCCGTCATAAACAAACTCATCCATCTCAATCAGACAGGTATGTCCCGAGCAGGTGTATATCAGACAACCTTAGAAGTCTCCACCATGTCATCAATCAGACTGAAGGAAGCTCTCAAGAGATAGCGATAGTCTCGCTGGATGCAGTGAAAGCCTTTGATTCGGTCAAGTGGCTCTGGCTCCTGGCCGTCTTGGAGGAATATGGGGTTGCGCCTGGGTATCTAAAGTGGGTCCAGCTGCTATATAACAAACCACTGGCTCGAGTTAAAACGGGGCAGACTATATCTGAACAATGGCAATTGAGTAGAGTCACCAGCTGGTGGCAGAGCACTTAGAAAAGATACCGTGTAAACCTGACATACAAATCTCTCATTATATTGATGATATTTTGATTCAGGGTAAGGATGAGCGCAGTGTGCAAAACCAGTTAGAAGTCATTATGGAAGGATTGAAGAAGGAAGGGTGGGAGATTAACCCGAACAAAATCCAAGGGCCAGCTGAGACAGGGATATTCCTAGGGATTCAGTGGCATAATGGGCATCGCAAGATGGTACTGAAGGCCCGACAGAAAATTCTTGAGTTCACCACTCCATTGAACAAAAACCAAACTCAGCAGTTCATAGGGCTGTTTGGGTTTTGGAGACAGCACATTCCCCATTTAGGGCAAATACTCGCTGTGATGCTGGAAATGCATCTGAGGGACAGGGCCTCTCTCCAGATTTGACAACAGAGCAACAGAGGGCCTGTAGGGCTTTGCTCCAACAGTATGCCTCTCTGTTTTCACTGAAGCCAGGCCTTACACCGTGGTGTAAGCACGAAATTGACACTGGTGACAGTGTACCTGTCAAAAGCAGGTGCTACCGTATGTCAGATACCGTTAAGAACCACATCCAGGCTGAGGTCGCCAAGATGTTGGATCTGGGTGTTATTGAACCCTCAATCAGTCCCTGGTCCAATCCAGTGGTTCTTGTTCCCAAGGCAAGTTCCCAGGCGGGTACCAAGGATTGGAGGTTCTGTGTGGACTACCGAGGAGTCAATGCCGTCACCAAGACTGACGCACACCCATTGCCCCGGGCTGATGAGCTCGTGGACACCATAGGTGCTGCCAAGTTTGTGAGCACCTTTGACCTTACCTCAGGCTATTGGCAAATAGCTCTGACGGACCATGCCAAGGAAAAGACGGCCTTCTCAACACCTGAGGGACTCTACCAGTTTAGGGTCATGCCTTTTGGGTTGAAGAATGCCCCTGCCACCTTCCAGAGATTGGTCAATCATGCGCTCAGTGGGCTGGAAGCCTTTTGTGTGGCTTACTTAGACGACATTGCCGTCTACAGTTCCACCTGGGAAGAGCATTTGACACATCTGGATAAGGTGTTGCAGGCCTTGAAAAGGGCTAACCTCACTATCAAGGCTACCAAGTGCCAGATAGCTCAGGGGAAAGTTACCTATCTTGGTCATGAGGTAGGAGGGGGTCAAATCCAACCTCTCGCCAGTAAAGTACAGGATGTACAGAACTGGGAGACTCCCACTACTCAAACCCAGGTGAGGGCCTTTTTGGGTCTGACTGGGTACTATCGCAATTTCATGGCAGACTATGGGACCATAGCTGCACCTCTGACAGCTCTAACGTCACCCAAGCAGCCTAGGAAGGTTACTTGGACCGAAGACTGTCAGAGGGCCTTTGATGGCTTGAAAGAAAGTCTGTGTAGGGCACCTGTGTTGAGTGCGCCTGACTACAGCCGACCCTTTATCGTCCAGACGGATGCCTGCGACACCGGAATTGGAGCTGTCTTGTCCCAGTTAGATGACAAAGGGAGAGAACACCCTATCATATTCATCAGTAGACAACTCAAGGGTAGAGAACTTAGGTGGGCTACTGTTGAAAAGGAGTGTTTTAGTATAGTTTGGAGCCTAAGGCGTTATAGGCCCTACCTTACGGGGTCTACCTTCAAGGTCCAAACAGATCATAAGCCCCTGAAGTGGCTTATGCAGATGAAGGGTGAGAACCCAAAATTGCTCAGGTGGTCCATTAGCCTGCAAGGGCTAGACTTCACCATAGAGCACAGACCAGGGAAGAGTCACGATAATGCAGATGGCCTTTCCAGAAGGTATGTTGACCGTCTGGATGAGGGTGTCTATCCCGTGGGAGATTAGACACCCTCCACCTCAGTCTGGGGGGGGCGACTGTGATGCTGGAAATGCATCTGAGGGACAGGGCCTCTGAATCCTTGTCCTTTTTCTGTTTTTACCGTGTGTTCTGTTATGTTTTCTGCCCCGGAGTCCATGTGGGACTCCTGGCAGTGCAGCTCTCTCTTTTGGTTTGGTGAACAGACCCATGGGATACCCTTATGGCACCCATGGGTAGGGGTACAACCCTGTGCCCCTAGTGTATGTTTTTGGGCACCTGTGGGTGACCCCAGAGCAGGGTATGGGCTGGTGGCAGCTCCATGCTGAAATTGACAGGTGCTCTGGGTGTCCTCCATTTTGGGACACCCTGGCCCTGCCATTGGGATCTGTTGATTCCTGATAGGAAACAAGATGGCCCCTGTGGCCTCTTGCTTTCTATGGCCTGTTATCTTGTTTTTCCCAAAGCCCTGGGAAGCCCTGTCTCTGTCCCTTCCCCCTGACTGGCTGTTGGGTGGAAGTTCCATGTATGGTATTGTTGTGAAGGCCCAGCTAGACTGGCTGGAGCCTTCCCAGTGACTGTATGTTGTGGGTACCTCCTGTGGGTGGGACCTGGGTGAATGGAGTGTGTGACCAATATACACTTCTTGTTGTGGTTGTCTGGTTTCTGGCATGAGAGACAAAGACTGAGACAGCCCTGCCCGAAACTGGCCTGAATGCAGTGTGTAGTGTTGAATGGCTGGGTACTTGTCCCAATCCACATTCCTTGTTGTGAGTGTCTGGAAGGGAGGAGTGTGGCCTGAATGCACTGCGTGCCTGATTGGCTGACTGACTGCATGAATGCCCTGCAGTATGATTGGCTGCTGAGTGTGTGCCAGCAGCGTGGATGAGAGAGAGGATAGTATATCTGGGGACCTCTCACCACTGGAAAAGTGTTCAGAAGCGTTCAGAAGCTGAGTCTCCACTCAAGAGTACTGGAACTGCTGACCCTCTGCGTCCAGCTGGAAGAAGAAGACTTGCTGTGGCATTTGCTTCGACCGATCCGAAGGCTGTCGAATTCGTCGAGGACTGACCCGAGAGAGGACCTGGTAAGGCGCCCTCTTCCCGTGCTCCGAGGGACCATCGAGCACCGCTCCATCTTCGCCGAAGCGCCCTGGAAGACAGATCCTCCAAAGGCTGTCGACCCGAGACGGGACCGCCGAGGAGATCGAAGTGAAGCACCCGGACATCGACGCCGTCGAAGTCCATTGCCGTCGACCAGGGTTCGCAGGTTTGTGGAACCGCTGGAGGCCCGTCGAAGTTGTGTTGCCCAGCCGTGGGAACCACTTGACGCCGTGCCGCCGACGACCGGAGCCGTCCGCTCCATTGCCTAAGAACATTCAATCGAAGGACTCTCTCGACCGCATCATCGACCGCTTATCCTGCCGGAGAAAGTCGAGGACGACCAACGCGCCGAGGAGAAACCTGCCGGTGGGTTTCCCGCCACCCGACGACCTCAAAGACTCGGACGACTCGACGCCCTTGCTGGGCTCCCGTCCCTACAATCTTTGCGGTCCAGAACTATTGTCATCGAGGTGCCCCGCACACCTCCGCCTTGCAGGACGCCGACGCCCCGACGCCGACGAGCACCGCTCGGACGAAGCTGCCGCCTCTTCGACATCGTTCTACCTCGTTTGTCGACGGACGTTCGACGCCCCGTGCCTCCCGCTTGAAAGGGAAGGCATTCAAGAAGGGCCGTCGATTCCCCGTCTCCGAACAGCGAGTCCCTCAACGTTTGTCGACGCCTTTTCGAGGAACTCGACTCCACCACGTACATTGGGGGGGTAAAAACATTATAGGGGAAAATAAGACTTGCAGAGCAATATATGGACTGGGCTTGTGCTATATCTTTCTTTACAGGTTGCCCAGGTGGGGGGATCTCCACACAGAACTGTGCCTAGTGGTAGGGGTCAGTATTCTGCCTATTGCTCAACCATCTTATTTTCTCTCCTCTCTCTATTGCTGGTTTCACTCTATTGGTCTGTGTGACATTGTACAGTATTGTTCATGCACTTCAATGAGATCTAGGGTGGTACCACTTTAGGATTGTAAATATTTGTCATTGTAGATTTTGCCAGAGTACAAAGTGAGTTATCATGATGAATGTACATAACCTTAACTATTGATTATATAAAGACTGTGTTCTAACCAATACAGAGTGTGGATATTCCTTTGTGGGGGCTTGGGGATACACTGTACTTAAGAACCAGCCTGCATCACCTCCTGAGAAGCTAGGCCTTGATTGCTCGACCATTGCTACCGAATAGAGAATTTTGGCTGGGGTCTCCTGTGCCTCTCCTCCACCATATAGGGAGTGGGAGTACAGACACCCCCCACCGGTCGTTGAGATCCGTTCTCTCACACTCGCTCCCCTCTACAAAGTGACCCGAAAGAAATATGAGTTTCAGTCGGGGGAGGAGCAGCAAAAAGCATTTGATTTAGGGAAAGACACTGTGCAGCAGGTGCTTGATCGATGGCCATTGAAGGAAGGCGAAGTGGAATCAAATGTGTCTGTGCAAGACAATTACGCCAACTGGAGTGTGTGGCAGAAACAGGACAGGAAACGTGTGCCATTGGGGTTTTGGAGTCGTAAGTTGCCCGTGGCTGGTAACTCATACACTCCGTTTGAGAAGCAGTTGCTGGCATGTTATTGGGCCCTGGTCGATACTGAGCAAGTGACAGTGGGGCATGATGTGTTGATGAGGCCTGAAATCCCAATTATGCAATGGGTGCTGAGCTCTCCTAAAAACACACAGAATAGGACATGCTCAAGAAGCCAGCATAATCAAATGGAAATGGTACATTCAAGACAGATCTAAATCAGGGAAGGGTGGAGTTGCCAAATTACATGAGCAAGTGGCCAACATACCGCCCTCAGATTATATACCACCGGAAGTGCCTGAAAAACGCGAATCTCCCGTGAAATGGGGAGTACCTTATGGCGATCTGACCGTAGGGCAGACAGAACATGCCTGGTTTACAGATGACTCGGCTCGATATGTGGGAACTGAGCGATATTGGAAAGCGGTGTCTTATAATCCCAAGACAAAAAGATTTTGACAACATCAGGGAAAGGGAAGAGCAGTCAATTTGCAGAACTTTACGCAGTTTACCAAGCATTGAAACAAGAGACCCCTGGTCGATGTCATTTGCACACAGATTCATGGTCAGTGGCGAATGGATTGGGGGTGTTGCTGCCAACCCGGCAAAAGAATGGGTGGATGATTCATTCAAAAGAGTTTTTTTTTTTAATTTATTTTTATTTTTTAACCAAACAAAACAACAAACAATACAACTTTTCAGGACATGCATAATCAATATAAAACCATCACATTATACAGTGTTATTCCTCGTCGTCCTCCCTCCCACCCCACAAACTTGAGCCGGCTCATCCGTGTCATCTTCGGGAGCATTTTAGGGAATCACAGTGCTTGTGGACTCATCCGAGTCTTCTGTTTCATGATTGACCTGGTGGGGATTTGCCATATAGGCCACCAATTGTCGCCAGGCTATCAGGGGCCCTACTTCCTCCTCTCCCCCCTTGGTAACAGCTTCAAACCATACTGCAATTTCCGCTTCCGCCCACCTCAGGAGGTCCGCCCACCATATCTCCAACCTAGGTCTATGGTCCGCCTTCCAACACATTGCAATCCTGCGCTTGGCCAGGATATAAGCCAGGTCCTTCATCTTGCTTATGTGCTTTAGTTTGCTTGGCCTGGGAAAAATCCCGAGCATGCATGCCCAGGCCGACCCCACGTCTAGCACCACTCCCCCACCGGCCATTTTAGTTTTTATTTCATCCCAAAATCTGTGCACTTCGGGGCAAGCCCAGAACATATGCAGCAGTCCCGCTTCCACCTCCCCACACCTGGGGCATTTCTGTGATTCATTCAAAAGAGTTGTGGGGAAAAGAACTGTGTCAAGATATTGCTGAGATGATATCACAAAATGAAGTCACTGTGTATCATGTGGATGCGCATTGTGCTGCAGATTCATTAGAACGTTGGTTTAATTCTGTTGCAGATGAACACACCTGTGGATGCGGAGGTTCAGGAAGACGATTTGGAGGGTTTGGCCAAGTGGGCTCACCAGAAATGTGAGCACCTTGGAGAAAAGGCTACTACCAGATCCTGTGTCTGCCTGGTGTAATTGTGGGACTAAATGGACTCTGTTTGGGAGAGTCAAACGGCATGCTGCTTCCCACGAAACATGTTGCATCTGTGCCAGCGACCCAGGGGAGACCGATGACGATGAGCAATGATGTCCAAAAGCAGCCCTATGCTGATGCCGAAAAGCCAGCCAGACCGAAGAAATGGATTTGTGGAATGCGAAAATCACGTCAGGTGCAGACGCAAACAACGTTGATGCCAGCTATACAACAGTGTCTTTAGGACGACGAAAATATTCCCCGATTATTACACAAGCAGAGAATATGTGGACATATTTGGCACAGCAAGTACTCAACATTACGCACTTTTGCATTACTGGCGTGCAACATGCAGAAGCTTTGCTGACTACATGTTTAGTAGCGGTACCAACGCCAGTTCCGGTTCTAAAGCACATTTTTGGCATCACGCACAATCATTCTTTGGTTCAGGAATCCGATATTAGACAATCCTTTTCAGTCTATGAGTACTGCAGGTTTTGCCAGGAAACAGATCGCAAATGGAGAAACTTGACACGTATTATAACATACAATATAACTCAAGGCGATGTGTGTTACTTTATGACCTGCAATGTAGAAGAAATTGGCAAATGCCAATAGCTGAATTTAACCAAACAGAAAAATCAAACTGTTTGAGAGAAGGTTGTGTTCACGAGTTCCAAGCACATGTACCAGTGTGAATAATACTATGTCTTGTAATCATACAGTGATAGCTGCCAGCCTTTAAGTCACATTAAACTTCCAACAGGGTGGCTTTTTTCATGTGGCAACATCACATACACTTACATTCCAGCTAACATTTCCGGAGGTCCATGTGCCTTAACTCGATTAGGGCTAATGATTTTCCCTTTACACCCAGCAATGTCTCGAATCAAAAGGTCAATTTTTGAATCTGTGGGTTTATCCCCAGATTGTGATTCACATGTGCATTTGTTATCAGAGGCTGAGGTTCTAGCATTAGCCCTTTCATTAGTGGAAGTCTGGGGTTTAGCTGCTGGGGGTTACAAATCTCTGATTAAACTAGCATGTTTAGTGGTAAAAGGACTGGATCATACTTCTCAAGCATTAGAAGAGTTGCTCCTTGATAGCAAAGTTATTAGAAAAGCAACTTTGAAAAACAGGGCTGCCGTTGATTATCTCTTGCTGAAACATAATTTGGGCTGTAACGCAGTTGAAGGTATATGTTGGTTCAATCTAAGTGACCATTCACGATCCATTGACAGTCATATTAGAGGTTTGAGAGACCTCATTTCCCAAGTGTCTCAAGATCATACTGGGAATTGGTGGGATTGGTTATTTTCACGGATTCCTGACATTGGGGGTACACTGAGTTACGCCTTTTCCTGCATTTGCATTATTTTTTTTTTGTTGAAAATTTAGTTTTTATTAAGATTTTCATTATCATAACAAATAATGCAAGCTTGAATTTAGCAAAGTGTACATTACAGATGAAAAAAGAAAAATGTGTAATACAATTTATTCCCCTATTCCAGCCTTTACCTCCCCCCACCCCCCTCCCTCTCCCATGCCATGGTTCAGAGAGCAGTAATAACAATAGAGTCTACTTCGGTGTCTGAGAAAGGTAGGACACGGGCATAGGGCGAAATCAGGATGGGTGTGGATGACTCAACGCGTCAGGGCCCACACTTTCGGGGGGATGTTCCCGGTCTGGGCTATATCTTCACGGTTCAGGTGAGGTGGATGTCTTATGGTGTTTTCCCATATTTGTCAAAAAAGGAAAGCCATAGGGACTCTATGTTTGACTTGGATTCATCGAGCAGGTGGGTCAAAAATTTCATGTCATATATTGCCCGTGTTTTTGATACCTATTCCATTCCTTCTCCCCAGGGGGTTGGGGCGATTTCCACATTTGGGCCCAGCAACTTCTGGAGGCTACCAACATCACCTGTAGCATATGGTCATGTTTAACCTTCGGACCCCCTTCCACTTCAATGCCAAACAACATCAGCCAGGGGGATAAGGTCCTCTCCATCCCATCCACCTCATTTATCCAGGACAGAACCTCATTCCAGTAAGTTTGTACCACCCGACACTTCCACCACATATGTATATAGTCTCCCTTTTCAGTATGACATTTCCAGCAGTGTGGGTAATATCCCTTTCTCATTCTGGCTATTCTCTGTGGGGGGTAATGCCATCTATGATTTAGTTTAAGAGCCTGGTGGCGGTATTGGGGTGCAGTCGCGGAGTGGTTGGCCTGTCTACATATCTTGAGCCACCTTTTTTCAGCAATGGGTGCACCCAGGTCCCTCTCCCATTGGAGCTGGGCAGGCCGGGGGTCCCGCGGGGCAGAGAGTAGCAGAAAGCCATAGAGTCATGATATCACCCCTCTGGTTCCCTTGTGTGTGATGAGGAACTTCTCAAAGTCCGTTAGGGCTCGTCTAAGCGTGTCACCCCATCTGCTTTCGGTCAGCGCCCCCTTAAATTGTAGGTAGCGAAAGGGGGAGAGGTTGGGAAGATCCAGGGCTTCCTTCAAGTCCCCCAATGATATGAACACCCCCTCCCGCCAGAGTTGCCTAGCTCTACAGAGGCCCGTTTCATACCATTGCAGGAACGCCAGTGGCTCGTTGATCCCTTCCCAAAGTGGGGGAGCCCAGATGCAGCTCAGAGGTGAGGGCCATGTTGTGAGCCATCTCAGGTAACCCCCTTCCTTCAATATGGACCACAAGACCCCCAGGACCGGGTGTCTCAGAATTGTTTTGGGGATACTGGCCTTAGGGACCCACAACCATTCATCCAGTGTGACTGGGGAGAAGAGCAAGTTATCTAGTCCTACCCACTGCTTTTTCTGGCCCATCGTCAAGTGATCCACCAGGATTCGGAGCTGTGATGCCTTGTAGTATGTGTCCATTTGATCTCTAGAAGGAATGACTTTGGTATTTGGGTCGGGAGCATCTGGAAGAGATACAGAAATTTAGGAAGGATCACCATCTTAATGGAGTTGAGGCGTGCCATCCATGAGAGACCGGATTTTGCCCAGCGTTCAAGGTCGCGCTTGATTCCCGACCAGAGGGGGGGATAATTTGCTCTAAAAAGATCTGCTAGGTCCGAAGGTATCTGGATCCCCAGATGGCAAAACCCCTTGGGTTGCTTACGAAATGGGAGGGTTTCAATGTACTGCTTCTCTACCTCGTTGAGGCGACCCACTGAGAATGCGATTAATTTATCTAAATTTACCTTATAGCCCGCCAGGGTCCAGTATTGTTCTAGGCTGTGCAGCACTTCTGGGACTGATTGGGATGGGTAGGTGAGGTATAGTAGTAAGTCGTCTGCGAATAAGGTTATTTTGTGGCCGGTTTCCCCCATCCTGATGCCCTGAATCTTGTTGTTGCTCCTGATTGCTATAGCCCAGGGCTCCATTACAAGGGCGTGAACAAGGGGGGACAGTGGGCACCCTTGTCTAGTACCTCTTCCCAATGGGAGGCCTTCCGATTCATACCCATTGACTAACACTTTTGCTGTAGGGTTAGAGTAGAGCGCTGACAACCAACCCCGCCACTTTGGTCCCATCCCCAGGGATGACAAGACACCCTCCATGAAGGCCCAGCTCACCCTATCAAATGCCTTCTCCGCGTCCAGCGACAAGAGAAGGGCGCCCTCTGTTTTAACTTTTTTTGAGCTCAGTATGTGCAGGGTCTTGCGCATACTGTCAGCCCCCTGTCTGTTTATCACAAAGCCGACTTGATCTGGATGTATCAGTCTAGGGAGGTAGTTTTCTAGGCGTGTCGCTAGGATCCTAGTAAAGATCTTTGCATCTGTGTTAAGGAGCAAAATGGGCCTGTATGAGCCACATTCCATCTGGTCCCTGCCAGGTTTGGGGATTACCGTAATCAGGGCATGTAGGAATATTGGTGGGATAGTTTTTGGGGTTTTAATCTGGTTGAAGAGTTTGGCAAGTGGTGGTGTCAGTACCGGTTGATACTGTTTGTAGAAGTCGGCTGTATAGCCATCCTCCCTGGGGGTCTTACCTACTTTCAATTTCTGAATGGCCTCCTCCACTTCTTCCTCCGTTATTTCCCTTTCCAAAGTCTCCCTCTCTAGGTCTGTAAGCTTGGGTAGGGGGTGGTCTTTAAGGTAGCTATGGATTTCTTCTAGTGGTTCTCCCTTTTGTGCGGTATAGAGCGTTTCGTAGAAGCCCGCAAAGGATGTGGCTATATGTTTGGCTGTCGTATGGACTGTACCCGACCCATCTCTAACCTTCTCTATCCGCCTGTCACGCTCACCTGATTCCCATGGAGGCGCAGGTCTGGCTTTGAGTGCTGATGCTTCTTCTATGGTGAAGCGCAGGACTCTGAAGATGGACTCACTGGCTCGCAGGAATATTCCCCTGTGCGTGAAAAGGGAGTATTACCTACTGACGGAATAATGCTCAAGCCTCCCACTCCCTTCCAACCCTCCACGATACCCTTCCTCGATTCCCCGTGAAGTCTCACCTTAGGGTCTGGAAGGATGAGTTCTCCATCCTGCTTCTGATGCAGGGGCGCGTTGAAACCCAGTTACTTCACTGGATTGAGGTTTGATGGGAGTTCAAATAAGCTTGACTATTCAGGTAAGGCGCTGTAAGAGTTCTGTAGCAAGTTCAAAAGTTCAAGCTTAATAATAATGTTCGTTGTCTTATTGCAGCAAGCGCTAACGCTTATGTCTTTTTCCCCTTAGGGGCCGGGGTTCGGAATGCTGGAGATATGGCGCCGACCCGAAGTGAAACGTGCAGTTCCAGTAAATGACAGGTAAGTTCTGGATGAGCGTTCGGGTAATGTCTTTGCATTCGCTCATTCAATGTCTTTGTCTTTTTTCCCCATAGGGGCCGGGGTCCGGAATGCCAGGAAGCGGCAGGACCCGAAATGAAATGGGAATGACCCAACAGGTAAGTCTTAGAAGGAAACTGAGCTTTTCCTATTCCCTTCCTTCTCTCACCTTGTGTTCTTGTCTTTTTCTCTCTAGGCTCTGGGAAGTGGCTGCGGATCCGGATGATCGCTGCTGAAGATGGAGGTGCCCAGGAAAGGTGAGTGAAATGCAGCGCTGCAGTGATCGGAGCGAAATGCTTTTAAAATGATGTCTTCCCTTTCAGGATCGTCGGTGTGAAGTCTCCGTGATGCAGCTTTAGCAGGTAAGGTCTTCTTTCTCTCCAATTCTCTCTTAGCAGGTGACCCAGGATGCTGACAGGCGTGGCTGAAGTCCAGATGCAGGAGATGACACGGTGAGCGTCCAGCTGCGAGGAGCAGAACAACGCGAAGCGTGAGTTGCTGATCGGGCGTGGTTTAAATAGCTTTGGAAGAAGTTCCAGGTATGTATCCTTCCACCGATCAGGTATGTATCCTTCCCCGACCACACCCAGGGGAAAGTAGGTCCACAGGTAAAGTAGTTCCATTCAGGCCTCAAGAGGGCCTGGATGTAGCAGCATGGTCTGCATCAGGTAAGTGCACCTTAAAAACACTTGAACACATGTCTAGCTTTATGAGCCTGGCGCCTAAGGCGCCAGGACAGGGGTCCAACATGAGCCTGGCGCCTAAGGCGCCAGGACTGTGTCCAAAGGGCCCCAGCTTGGGCCCGCTGGCACTTCCCTGGGGGAAATGATGCCTGCCTCTGGGGTTGCTGGGTCGGACCTGGCTCCTTGGAGGTAGGCATCATGACAGTACCCCCCCTCAAGGCCCCTCCCAAGTTTGTTGCCTCCGGGGGTTTTGGCTTGTTTGGAAACCTCCGGTGGAACCTTTGTATTAATTGAGGTGCGTGAACATGGTTACTAGGCTCCCACGTTCTCTCCTGAGGTCCATATCCCTTCCAGTCAACAAGATAGAAGAGTTTTGACTTTAACACCTTGGAGTCTAAAATGTCTTTAACTTCGAATTCTAATTCCCCTTCAATTTGAACTGGGTCTGGAGGCTAGGACAGTCGGGTCCCTGGTTGTACTGGCTTCAAAAGTGATGCATGAAAAACTGGATGAATACGCATGTTAGACGGTAAATCCAGTTTAAAGGCCACGGGATTGATTATAGCCTTGATGGGATAAGGTCCTATGAATCTGGGATTGAAGGTTTGCGGGCCCTTGAGGGGTAATTGTTTCGTTGCTAGCCATACCTGATCTCCTACTTGGTAAGGAGGAGTTTTACTTCGGTGCACATCAGCGTTTTCTTTATACTTTTTCTTGGCTTGCTGTAAATGAGTTGCAGCTTCTTTGAAGGCTTGGGTTAATGTGGAATGCAGATGATTTACTGCGGGCATTTCCAGGGTCAGAGGTGGATCTAGATCAGAGGTCCGAGGATGGTGACCATACAAAGTATAAAAAGGAGTTTGTCCAGTTCCAGAATGCACTGAATTGTTGTATGCATATTCTGCGATCCAAAGGATGTCTTTCCAATTTAACTCGGATTGGTGTAACATGCACCGAAGATATTGCTCGAGAGTCTGATTGGTTCTCTCGGTTTGTCCGTCGGTCTGGGGGTGGTGGCTGGTGGATAGCCGCACATCTATTTGTGCTAGTTGGCAACACTTCTTCCAAAAATGGGAGATAAATTGACTTCCACGATCCGAGACTAATATGGAAGGGAAACCATGTATGCGAACTATATTCTCCAGAAATTCCTTGGCCAAGGTGGAAGCTGACGGCAAACCTTTTAAAGGGATAAAGTGGGCCATTTTGGAGAATAGATCCACAATTACAAGGATAGTGTTGTAACCAGCACAAGGAGGCAGGTCAGTTATAAAGTCCATTGACAAGGTGTGCCATGGTGCCGGTGGAATATCCAAGGGTTGAAGTAGGCCGGCCGGCCTTTTCTTTTGACCCTTGTTTTGGGCGCAAATTCCGCAAGACAATACAAAAGACTTTATGTCTTTTCTCCAAGAAGGCCACCAGAAGTGGTGTTTGATTTTTTCCTCCGTTTTAGCGATACCAGGGTGTCCTTCCATTAATGATTCATGATGATAGGCAATAACAAGTTCTTGCAATTCTTTACTAGGCAGAAACAACCGCTCCTGGAAGTAGGGTAAGTCATCCTTACTGGTGTAATGAGGACCCTTTTGACTCCATTCCAGTAAGGCTGAAGAGTCTAGAAGTTGTTTTACTTGCGTTTGGATGTCCTCAATAGTTTGCAATGAAGTTAGGCCTAAGATTCTTTGTTCTGGTATGATTGGCACAGGTTCTAAACTCGAATTGGGTTCTTCCATGCCAATCCGGGATAAGGCGTCCGCTTTACCATTCTTGCAGCCAGGGCGATAGGTAATTACAAAATCAAATTCCGCAAAGAATAGAGCCCATCTGAGTTGTCGTGAAGATTGAGCCTTGGCCGTCTTTAAATACTGTAAATTTCTGTGGTCCGTAATTACAGTGATGGTGTGTCTTGCCCCGAGAAGGTAGTGACGCCAAGCCTTGAAAGCAGATTTAATAGCCAGTAACTCTTTGTCGGTAATTGCATAGTTGATTTCAGGAGGAGAAAATGTCCTGGACCAAAAGGCCACAGGGTGTAGTTGGTTAGTTTCTGGGTCTCTTTGCGACAGGACAGCTCCCATGGCCGAACTGGATGCGTCGGTTTCCACAATGTAAGGGAGATCTGGGTGCGGGTGCTTCAATATAGATGCAGAGGTGAATTTGGTTTTCAGGTCCTGAAAGGCTTGTTCGGCCTCAAGAGTCCATTCAAAGCGTTTGTTTTTCTTTAGGAGAGCTGTGATGGGTTGGACTGTTCGGGAAAATTCCGGGATGAATCTTCGATAGAAATTGGTGAAGCCGAGCATTCTCTGATCTCCCTTCACCGAGCTAGGAGATGGCCATTTGAGGATGGCGTCCACCTTTCGCGAGTCCATTCGGACTCCTTGAGGTGTCAGGATGAATCCGAGAAACTCCACTTCTGTGGTATGAAAAACGCATTTTTCGAGCTTTGCAAATAGTCTGTGCTGGTGCAATTTCTCAAGAACTGCCCTAACATGTTTTCTGTGATCGGATTCTGAAGAGGAGTACACCAGGATGTCGTCAATATAAACAATGACACAGACGTCGATAAGTTCCCGAAGAACATCATTCATAAAGTACTGAAAGGCGGCAGGTGCATTGCACAAAACGAAGGGCATCACCTGATATTCGAAGAGCCCAAATTTGGTGCGGAATGCAGTCTTCCATTCGTCGCCTTCTTTTATACAAACCAGGTGATAAGCTCCTCGGAGATCTAACTTGGTGTACACACAAGCGTCTTTCACCTGGTCGATAAGCTCAGGGATCAGGGGCAGAGGATAACGATTCTTAATCGTTATTTGATTTAGGGCGCGATAGTCTATACATGTTCTAAGGTCGCCCTCTTTTTTCGGCACGAAGAACAGAGCTGAGGAGACAGGAGACTTGGACGGGCGAATAAAACCATTGGCTAGGTACTGATCTAAATACTGACGCAAATGTAGGTTCTCAGGTTCCGTAAGAGCATAAATCCTACTACAAGGTAGTTGAGCATTGGGTACCAGATCGATTTGGCAATCATAAGACCGATGGGGAGGTAACGTGTTAGCCTGTTCCTTCTGAAAAACGTCTTGGAATTCTTGGTATTCTGACGGTAGCTGTACAGGGGTGGAAGTTGCTGAGGCTAGACCCATAACTGGATTTCTTGGATAACAAGTTGGTTCACAATCAGGAAAACTTATCTTCTTTGCTCGCCAGTCAATTCTGGGATTATGTGTTTCTAACCAAGGAATTCCAAGACTTACCTGAAATTGTGGGGCCTTGATAACATCAAACACGATTGCTTCCCGATGTCCATCCTGACCCACCAGTGTCATTTCAACAGTGGAATGCGTTACAGGCCCTGAGACTATTTCGGTTCCATCTACTGTAGTAATGACATCTTGGGTTACTTTCGGGCGGAGAGGGAGCTTAATCCTGGAAGCCAATTCACGGTCTATGTAATTTCCAATAGCTCCACTGTCGATGTATGCTTTTATAGCATGCAACAGCTGAGGCTGTTTCGGGTCCACGAGCACCATTGGCATGACAAAATGCGAGGTCAAAGAGTTTGTTTTCAAGCTCCGCAAGCGGACCCCTACGCTTGTCGGGCTAGGTCGTTTGCCAAATCAGGTGTCAATAAATCGTTATCAGTGGCTCCAACCACCTTCTTAGGTGGTTTAACCGGACAATTTCGAAGAAAGTGACCGGAAGTCCCGCAATATAGGCAAAGTTGCATTTGCCGCCTTCTCTCTCGTTCCTTCTGTGTTAATGGTCCTTTAACACCGCCGATTTGCATAGGTTCGGATATGTCGGTACTCTTGGAGTTAGCGTGGGTTTTGATCGGTACTCGGGTTTCGTACTTGAACCGATCTGCTTTTCTATTTTGAAGTCTGTGATCAAGTTGAACCACCAAGTCTATGTAGTATGCGCAGACCTGGGGTGGATCTACTATCTGAGCTAGAACATCCTTAAGCTCTCCGCGCAGGCCTCGATGAAACAATGTGATCCTTTTGTTTTCTGGCCATCCAGTTTCCACAACCAGTCTATTAAAGGTGGCAACGTAGGACAGAAGATACTGATTATCTTGTCGTAAGGATAGCAGTTCGTTATCAAGGGCCTGTCCTTGAGAGTGTCGAGCAAACAATCTTTCCATTCTGGCTTGGAAACCCTGAAAATTCTGGAGAATGGGATCATCCTGATTTACCAATGGAATAGACCAATCGGCAGCACTGCCACTGAGGTAAGATAGTATAAAGGCTACCTTGGTCTGGTCGTTAGGGAAGGCCCCGGGTCTGCATAGAAAGTGTAAACGACATTGGTTCATAAAGACGGCATATTTCTTGGGATCCCCCGCAAAACGTTCAGGCGGGGCCAAAGGCATGTGTCCAGGTAGATTGATTTGTACCGGGTTATTCAAACCCATTGATGTGGAAGTATCTCCGGAATTAGGTAAAGGAGTGTGCCCTGCCTGGACCTGCAATAACCTTTTGGCCAGGTCATCTGTTCTTTCCTTGGATAGGATCAGTTCTCTTTTGAGAATGTTAGTCTCCTGGCGGGCTGAGTGCACTTCTGCCCGTAATTCCCCCAAAAGCTGGGCCAGCTGATCTGTCTCGGAAGTCTCCATAGCGCCCGGGTGGGAAATTGTGGGTAGGCTTCGCGTTCTGTCACGCTCACCTGATTCCCACGGAGGCGCAGGTCTGGCTTCGAGTGCTGATGCTTCTTCTATGGTGAAGCGCAGGACTCTGAAGATTGACTCACTGGCTCGCAGGAATATTCCCCTGTGCGTGAAAAGGGAGTATTACCTACTGACGGAATAATGCTCAAGCCTCCCACTCCCTTCCAACCCTCCACGATACCCTTCCTCGATTCCCCGTGAAGTCTCACCTTAGGGTCTGGAAGGATGAGTTCTCATCCTGCTTCTGATGCAGGGGCGCGTTGAAACCCAGTTACTTCACTGGATTGAGGTTTGATGGGAGTTCAAATAAGCTTGACTATTCAGATAAGGCGCTGTAAGAGTTCTGTAGCAAGTTCAAAAGTTCAAGCTTAATAATAATGTTCGTTGTCTTATTGCAGCAAGCGCTAACGCTTATGTCTTTTTCCCCTTAGGGGCCGGGGTTCGGAATGCCGGAGATATGGCGCCGACCCGAAGTGAAACGTGCAGTTCCAGTAAATGACAGGTAAATTCTGGATGAGCGTTCGGGTAATGTCTTTGCATTCGCTCATTCAATGTCTTTGTCTTTTTTCCCCATAGGGGCCGGGGTCCGGAATGCCAGGAAAGCGGCAGGACCCGAAATGAAATGGGAATGACCCAACAAGTAAGTCTTAGAAGGAAACTGAGCCTTTCCTATTCCCTTCCTTCTCTCACCTTTTTTTCTTGTCTTTTTCTCCCTAGGCTCAGGGAAGTGGGTGCGGATCCGGATGATCGCTGCTGAAGATGGAGGCGCCCAGGAAAGGTGAGTGAAATGCAGCGCTGCAGCGATCGGAGCGAAATGCTTTTAAAATGATGTCTTCCCTTTCAGGATCGTCGGTGTGAAGTCTCCGTGATGCAGCTTTAGCAGGTAAGGTCTTCTTTCTCTCCAATTCTCTCTTAGCAGGTGACCCAGGATGCTGACAGGCGTGGCTGAAGTCCAGATACAGGAGATGACACGGTGAGCGTCCAGCTGCGAGGAGCAGAACAACGCGAAGCGTGAGTTGCTGATCGGGCGTGGTTTAAATAGCTTTGGAAGAAGTTCCAGGTATGCATCCTTCCACCGATCAGGTATGTATCCTTCCCCGACCACACCCAGGGGAAAGTAGGTCCACAGGTAAAGTAGTTCCATTCAGGCCTCAAGAGGGCCTGGATGTAGCAGCATGGTCTGCATCAGGTAAGTGCACCTTAAAAACACTTGAACACATGTCTAGCTTTATGAGCCTGGCGCCTAAGGCACCAGGACAGGGGTCCAACATGAGCCTGGCGCCTAAGGCGCCAGGACTGTGTCCAAAGGGCCCCAGCTTGGGCCCGCTGGCACTTCCCAGGGGGAAATGATGCCGGCCTCTGGGGTTGCTGGGTCGGACCTGGCTCCTTGGAGGTAGGCATCATGATACCGCCTGTCTGCTCTGTTACCTCTAAGCCTATGTGCTAATAGTGTTCCGACCTTGTCTCCCCTTTCATAGTATCGTTGTTTAGTGTATCTCATTTTCTTGACTACCTCTCCAATTAGAGTCGTGGGTAGGGCCTGTCTTTTATCTCTCATTTCGCTGAGGAGGCTTTCACGGTCTACGGAGTCTTTGGTGAGCTGTGCCTTCAGGGCCTTTAGGTCGTCTCGGAGTTTAGATTCTATTAGGGCTCTCTCGCTTTTCTTACTTGAGCCCTCCGCGATAAGGGGACCCCTAAAGGTTGCCTTTGCTGCCTCCCATACGGTGGCCATGGGGACCTCTTCCCCTATCGTTTGTTTCAAAGAAGGCTTCAATTTCCTTCCGTAGGAATTCCCTGAACACCTGGTCCCTTATGAGAGTGTCGTTGCAACGCCACCTGTATGATTTGGGGACATCTTGTAAACACCATCCCATGACTAGAAGTTTGTGGTCTGACCAGGTTATTGGTGCAACCGTGGGGCCACTGACCTCCCCTCCGCCCTCCTCCGATATCAGTAGTAGGTCAATCCTGGTATATGTCTGGTGGGGGGGGAGAAAAACGTGTAGCCCCCTGGGGTCTGCCAGCATTTTCGCCACACGTCTACCCAACAATATTCCCGCAGCAGGTCGTCGCCCATGGCTAGGTTATCTTTAGTGGGGGCCTTCAGTCCCGTCCCCTTGGCGGACCACCACTCTAGTTGGGGGTCTTGAATGAGGTTAAAGTCCCCCTCCCAGGATCGTGGCCCCTTCGGCCTATTCGTCCATGACCTTGAAGATTTTATGAATGAATTTGGTTTGGCCGGCGTTTGGTGCATACAGGGTGGCCAAAGTAATCCGTGTGGCTTGGGATAGTCCCTTGATCCCCAGAAATCTGCCCCCGAAGCCCCTTTTCGTCTCAATATCTGTAAGGTGAAGTGATTTGCTAAGGAGGATCCCCACTCCTTCCTTCTTTGATGACTTGTGTGAAGCCCAGAAGTTACTGCCAATTTCTTTTCCCCTTATTGTTGACTCGGCCCTCCTCCTATAGTGTGTTTTTGTAGGAAGAGGATTAGCAATTTTTGTTTGCGGAACATAATACTTGTGAGAGATCGTTTATTCTGTGAGTTAAGACCCTTGAGGTTGAGTGTGCCAACCCGTCCCTCAACCATGATCATTGCAGCCCATCCCCTGTAGAGTCACAGTAAGTACCCCTTGTGTTAATCTTGTGATCAAGCCCCCGTTCCATGGTATGGTATGACCTTCTCCCCTGTTCCTCCCCCCCCATGTTCCCTGTCTCCCTTACCCGTTGTGTAAGGCGTTCATTTCCACAGCCCGAAGAACATCGGGTCGAGTAAACGAACCACCAGGGCCGCTGCCCTGGCCTCGGGAGATACATTGGTATGGAGCATGTCTTCCATTTATTCCATATAAGGTGGGTCCCAGGTCTGGTTGGGTGTTAGGTCGCTTCATGGGACCTTTCTTTTGAGTCTCCCCTCCCTCCCATCCAACAACATAAACCGCTTCTAAAGAAACGATGGGGCTGCTTGTACCTTGACTTTCAATACAGGACTGAAAGGGATCACCCCAGATCGGATAACCATTGCGGGTTACCTCCGGACGGATCCGCACCCCTCCAACCCTTTGTAGGGCGAATTCTAAACTTTTACCATTATATCATTTAAACCAAAACTTCGCCAACTGTGGCAATATCCTGTGGTGGCGTATGTTTTCCCTGCACAATAGGGAGTCCCCATGGGCCACAAAAGCAACCACATTCTGAACAACAACCATCATTTTCTCTATCTCGTTCCCCCAACCTCCCTCCGTGGTCAAATGGGTTCATCTCAGCCCCTCGGGGGGTGTCTGGTTTTCTGAAATTTGCGGGTGCCTTTCACTTTATGCTTTCCATGACTCGGATCTGGACCTCCGGGCCCCGGGCAGGGTCTCTGTCCGACCCCGTGCGTGACCCCGATGGGTTTGAGGGGTCCCCAACCAGCTCTTCCGCAGTTCTCTGAATATCGTCCTCAGTCACAAGTTGGTATTTCTCACCATGCCATTTGAACGCCAGATAGAAGGGGTGACCCCAACGGTATCTGACTCCCTTCTCCTGTAGCTACGTGGTGATTGCCCCACATTTTTTCCGCAGTTGTAGCGTGAGTGCGGACAGGTCCTGGTAGATTGCCACGTTTGAGTTGTCGTATTTTATGTCTCTTAAGGTTCTCGCTCTCTCTAGTATCCTTGCCTTGTCTCTGTATTAGTGGAACTTTGCCAGAACTGATTGCGGGTCTCTACCTCCTCCGGTCTGGGTCTCGCCCTCCACCTCTGTCAGGCCAAAGATCTGCAGGTTGCTTCTCCGTTCCCGGTTTTCCATGTCGTCTACCTTGAGGCGAAGCTCGTCCTCCCGTCTCTGCATATCTCTGAACCATATCTCCATTTGTGTCTCTAATAGGTCTGTAGATGCCTGGTTATTCTCTACTCCCTCCATTTGGTCTTCACGTGTGGAGACTTTGGCGGTGAGGTCTGCCAGTTTAGCACCCATGTCTGTCCTCATGCCCCTGATTTCATCTAGAATCGTCTGGGTATTGTTTTGCATGGTGTTCATGTCTGCGGCAGAGGGGGATGAGGTGCCCGTCTCCATCTTTGGAGCCCCTGGGGTAAAGTGGTATTTCGCTAGGGTTTCTTTCCAGCTCATATGGTGTTACCCTCTTCATATATCCACCGGTTTCGGGCGTCTTTGGTGGTACCTTCTGGGAGTGGCGGTGTGCTTAACAGTTTCCTGGGTCGCAGTGGTGTGGTGCTGTGTGGTGGGCAGGTTCCCGTGACCCCCCCCTGTTGTTACCCAGCTTCCCGTCCCCTGTCCTGATCCAGCCGTGGGCTCGGGAAACTATACCTGAGAGTTTCTCGAGGAGGGAGTCCCAGGTCTTATGGAAGGGGGGGCGGTCCCCAAGCAATTGTGCCCCTATATCTCAGGTCTCCTGATCGCTGGTTCTGTGATGGGCGCCGATGTGTTGGGGGGGACCAGGCGCGCTCCCGCGTCGGCCCGGTCCCACGGAGGGGCAACTCCGGACCAATGTGCCCCTCGATGCTGAGTTGCGAGGCACCACTTACCCCGTTGTGGCAAGCTCTGTGGGGGAGTCCAGGGTCCTATAGGGGGGGCCGGCCCCCATGCAATTGCACCCCTATGTCTAGAACCTCTTGGTGGCCGGTTCCGTGTTGAGCACTGGATTGTCAGGGAGGAGCTCAGGCGCGCTCCCGCGTCGGCCCAGCCCCACGAGGGGGCAGCTCTGGATTAACGTGCCCCTCGTTGCTGTGTAGTGGGATACCACTTACCCTGTTGTGGCAAGCTCTGCTGAGGGCTATGGGTGGTCAGGAGGGCCCCGGTGTGCACTCGTGCTGGTCTGTGTCTATGTGGCTCCTCTCGCGGGTTCCTGGAAACCCGTGTTGGTCTGGGTGGGCCTCCTTCGGGGGCCTGTCGGTGTTGAGTGTGGCGGCCTGAGGGGGGAAGTAGGAGGGGCCCGGGCGCGCTCCCGCGACAGCCCGGACCGATTGCTGGGGTCGCCGGGTGGGGTCTGGAGGATGTGTGGTGGGTTCAACGGTGCTCCTCGTGGTCCGCGTCCGAGTTCCTCTCCGGCCGCCCCACCGTGCAGTGTCTCTCACACGTGTGGGGCCGTCCTGGGCCGGCGAGCGGGACGCGTTGCCTCAGGCACTCTGATTCCCAGGTCGTCTGTGCTTGCGAGTGCAGCGTATGGCCGGTCCGCTGATTGCCGTTCCAGGCCAGCTCGCCTTGGGGAGGTGGGCGGCTCTGCTCTGTCGGGCCGCCCGCGACGCCGGCTCGGAGGGGGGAGGAAGAGCGTAAACGCTCCAAATCGAGGCACCCTGGAGGCTCAAAAAGGTGTTGCCTGGGTCTTGGGGGCTTCCCACAACTATTTCTTCAAGAATGGGGAAGCGAATGCTCCATTTTCACAGCGATTCTCCCGGGGCCATTCGGGGAGCTAACAGATCAGGCAGCCATATTGCCTGCGCCCCCTGGTGGCCTCCTCCATTTGCATTATTTTGGCCATTATAATAATTGGTTGTTGTTGTATTCAATGTATTTGTAACGCTCACCTGATTCCCGCAGAGGCGCCGGTCTTGACTGGGTGAATGCCGTATCTTCAAAGGTGATGTGTAACACACGGTTGGCTCTTTGGGCTGGACCTCTGTGCACTGTATGTCTGACTCGAAGAGTAAGATGTCTGCAGATAGAAAATATGGGATTAATGAACTGGGGTTATTGGGTGCCTCTCTCCTCTTCCCTTTCTCTTCTCCTGTAGAACCCCAAAGGTTAACACCCTCACCTTAGGTAAGTGAACGCCGAGCTCTCCATCTGCCTCGGGGCAGGGTGCCGTAACCAGTTTCTTCACTGGATAAGGGTGCAGGCCTCTTGACCTCAGAGGACTGCTGTCCGTCGTTTACTGCACGAACGGTAAGTTCTGGGCACTTCAAATGTCTTAAAAGTCTTTTGTAATGATATCTCTTGTTTTGCAGGGTTCTGGCGATGGCGGATGGCGGGCTGATGAGAGTTGAGGATCGAACCCGCGTGAGGAATAGAAGCGCCTGGAAGCACATAAGTAAGCGCTTGTAGCCTGCTTCACGATGCGCACTAACTGTCCCTTTTATCTTGCAGGTACAAGTTCGGAGCTTTAGAGAAGCTGAAGGGTGCTGGAATACCCACTGGATTCGGCGTGGGAAGGAGTAATGGCACGTGAGTAATAAAGTTGCCCAATGTCTTTAAACGCACCTTCTTTTGTCTTTCAGATGCGGGATGCAGCGCCGAAGGCCTCCGGAGCGTGCGAAGAGCTGGTAAGCTTTTGTCTTTCAGATGCCGGAATGCAGTGCGAAGACCTCCGGAGCATGCGAAGAGTAGGTAAGCCTTTGTCTTTCAGATGCCAGAATGCAGCGCGAGGCGTTGGTGACAGCCGATGGACCAGGTAAGAGATGCGCTGCCACTGAAGACCGTAGTGCTAACCTGTTCTTTCTTTGTCTTTACAGGTGCTGCTGAAGACTGGATTCCAGGATGGTAAGCCTTTGTTCCCTTAGGCCCAGGATCAGAAGCAGAAGACACGATGAGCGTTCTGCTGCAGAGAATGCAGAATAACGCAAAGCAAGATTCATCCATCGGGTGTGGTTTAAATAGCCTCCTGTAGTGCTTAGTAGTCTCCTTCCACAGCCACGCCTAAGAAAAGAGTTCCTGCTTTCCAGAAGAGTTCCAGTGTTCTGAACCTAGGGAGTGGCTCCTGCCCCACCCAACAGGAAAAGTAGTCCCAAACAGAAGAGGATCAGGGGTTCAACTGGCAGGTAAGTAAGCAGCATGGTCTGCTGCAGGTAAGTCCAGCCAAGCATTATGAGCCCGGCGCTTCCAGCGCTGGGACTGGGCATCTTTATGAGCCTGGTGCCACTGGCGCCAGGACAGGGTCCAAAAGGTCCCAATTGGGACTGGCTGGCACTCGGAACCGGGGTTATGGGTCTGCTTCCAAGGGAATCGGGCAAGTCCTGATCTTTTGGAAGCAGAGATCATGACAGCACCCCCCCTCAAGGCCCCTCCCAAACCGGGCTTCTCCGGGGGTTTGGGCTTGTTAGGAAATGTTCGATGAAATCTTTTGATTAGACGAGGCGCGTGGACATATTCTGCAGGTTCCCAGGATCTTTCTTGGGGACCGTAGCCTTTCCAGTCAATCAGGTAAAATAGTTTAGATTTGGAGATCTTGGAATCCAGGATGCTTTTGACTTCAAACTCGAGTTCTCCATCAACTAGAATAGGTTTTGGAGATGTAGTTAGTCGGGTTTGAGGTTGCACAGGTTTTAATAGAGAGACGTGGAAGACCGGATGTATCTTCATGTGAGGGGGCAAGTCCAACTTGACCGCTACTGGATTTACTATGGTAGTGATGGAATAGGGACCAAGGTATCTTGGGTTGAATGTGCGTGGTCCTTTTAGAGGTAGATATTTGGTGGATAACCAGACTTGATCTCCTACTTGATATTGGGGGGCTTCCTTCCGATGTTGGTCTGCTCCTTTCTTGTATTGTTCTTTAGCCCTTTGAAGGTGAGAAACGACTTCCTTAAAGGCTTGGGTGATTGTAGAATGCAGGTAGTCTACCGCTGGTGTTCCAAGATCTTGGAGTGGATCCAACTCCGAGGTTCGAGGGTGACTACCGTATAAAAGAAAAAACGGGGTCTTCCCAGTTCCCGAGTGGACAGAGTTATTGTAGGCATATTCGGCTATCCAAAGGATATCTTTCCAAGTTTTTTCAGTTTGTTGTAGCATGCAGCGCAAATACTGTTCCAGAGTTTGATTGGTCCTCTCGGTTTGTCCGTCGGTTTGAGGGTGGTGGCTGGTCGAAAGTCTCACATCAATTTGAGCCGACCGACAGCAACTTCGCCAAAAATGAGAAATAAATTGACTACCTCGATCCGAAATTAGAACTGAAGGAAAACCGTGCAGTCGGACGATGTTTTCGAGAAATTCTCGGGCCAGAGTTGCTGCTGTTGGTAAGCCTTTGAGTGGAATGAAATGCGCCATCTTGGAGAATAGGTCCACGATTACTAGGATCGTATTGTATCCGGAGCATGGAGGTAGATCGGTGATGAAGTCCATAGAAAGCGTATGCCAAGGGCGAGGCGGGATGTCAATAGGGCGTAAGAGGCCGGCTGGTTTTTCCTTTTGACTCTTGTTTTGGGCGCATACTCCACAGGACATTATAAAGTCTCTGATATCTTTTTTCCAAGACGGCCACCAGAAGTAGCGCTTGATCTTTTCCGAGGTCTTGGTCATACCGGGATGTCCTTCCATTAAAGAATCGTGATAACAAGATATTACCTTTTTCTGTAAATCTGTGCTGGGCAGGTATAACCGTTCTTGGAAATATAATAGGTTGTCCTTCACCGTAAAGTCCTTTCCCTGCAGATGCCAATTCTGTATGTCTGCTGGAGTTACCAGTAGCCTGGCTTTATCCTTAACTTCCTCTATGGATTGTGTGGCGATTACACCTAGAATTCTTTGTTCGGCGATGATAGGTACAGGTTTAGGATTGATCAAATGTTCTTCCACTCCCATCCGAGAAAGGGCATCAGCTTTACCGTTTTTTGTACCAGGTCGATAGGTAATTATGAAGTCAAACTCGGCAAAGAATAGTGCCCAACGGAGTTTCCTAGAGGATTGAGCTTTTGCGGTTTTCAAATATTGCAGGTTTCGGTGATCTGTAATCACAGTAACGGTGTGTCGGGCCCCCAGAAGATAATGCCGCCAAGCCTTAAAGGCGGACTTGATAGCTAGAAGTTCCTTATCAGTAATAGTGTAATTGATTTCAGGAGGCGAGAATTTGCGGGACCAAAATGCCACGGGATGCAACTGATTGGTTACTGGGTCCTTTTGTGATAGAACTGCCCCCATGGCAAGGCTCGAAGCATCAGTTTCAACGATGTAGGGGAGTTCTGGGCGAGGATGTTTTAAGATCGGTGCAGAGATAAATCTAGTCTTCAAATTCTGGAAAGCTTGTTCCGCCTCGGTAGACCATTCAAAACGTTTCTTTTTCTTTGACAAGGCGGTGATGGGCTGGACTATTCGAGAGAATTCGGGGATAAACCTGCGGTAAAAGTTAGGGAAGCCTAACATGCTTTGAACACCTTTTACGGAGGATGGCGATGGCCATTTGAGAATTGCATCGACCTTCTTTGAATCCATACGCACTCCGCTAGGTGATAATATGAATCCCAAGAATTCAACTTCAGTCACATTGAAAACACATTTTTCCAACTTAGCAAAAAGTTTGTGTTGACGCAATCGCTCGAGGACCATTTTCATGTGTTTTCGATGTTCAGTTTCCGATGAAGAATAAACGAGGATGTCGTCAATGTAAACAACAAGACACACATCTATGAGCTCTCTGAGGACATCGTTCATAAAATATTGAAAGGCGGCCGGGGCATTGCAAAGTCCGAAGGGCATGACCTGATATTCAAATAGCCCATACTTGGTGCGGAAGGCCGTCTTCCATTCATCGCCCTCTTTTACTCGTACCAAGTGGTAGGCTCCTCTAAGATCCAGCTTTGTATATATGCATGCTTTTCTGACTTGGTCCAGGAGTTCAGGGATCAAAGGTAACGGATATCTATTCTTAGCGGTGATCTGGTTCAGGGCGCGATAATCTATACAAGTTCTTAGGTCCCCTTCTTTTTTTGGAACGAAGAACAAAGCTGAAGAAGCAGGGGACTTGGAAGGACGAATAAACCCATTCGCTAGGTATTGATCCAGGTATTGTCGGAGGTGAAGATTCTCAGGCCCGGTGAGGGCATAAATTCTACTACAAGGAGGAGTAGATCCAGGTATCAGGTCTATCTGGCAGTCATAAGACCTATGAGGAGGTAGAGAGTTAGCCTGATCCTTCCGGAAAACATCTTGGAATTCCAGGTATTCAGGAGATAACTGAGGAGCCTCCCAGGAAATTGCTGCCAGTGCAACACCAGGTCGAGGGTGACAAGTAGAGACACATTCTGGAAACTGAACCGTTCTTGCTCGCCAATCGATCTGAGGATTGTGCTTCTCTAACCAAGGAATTCCTAGAATAATCTGGAACTGGGGGGCCTTGATCACATCGAACACGATCTTCTCATGGTGTCCATCTTGACTTACTAGCGTCACTTCTTGGGTGGTATGCGTTACTGGTCCGGAGGCTATCTCTGTACCATCCACCCTAGTAATGACGTCCTTTACCGCCTTTGGACAAAGAGTCAGATTCATCCTCACAACCATTTCATGATCCACATAATTGCCGATGGCACCGCTGTCGACGTAAGCTTCAATCGCATGTAATCGATCCGGATGTTCAGGGCTAATGAGGACCATAGGTATCACGAAATGGGAGGTCACAGAACTGGTTTTAACGCTCGGCAAGAGGACCTCTATTCTTGTCGGGCGAGGTTGTTTCCCTGCTCAGAGTTTGTGACCCTGGTAACTGCAGCTCATACTGCCCACCGGACAGTCTCGAAGAAAGTTCCCCGAGTTTCGCAATAGAGGCATAATTGCAGCTGTTTTCTCCTTTCCCGCTCCTTTTGTGTTAGTGGTCCTTTCAGGCTCCCTATTTGCATGGGTTCCCCAGAGTCTACTCCTTTGGTAGGAGTTGGTGGTTTGGCAAATACTCGAGCATCAAACTTGGGACGATCGGCCTTCCTGTTCTGCAGTCTGTGGTCAATTTGAACGACTAAGTCAATATAGTCCGAACAGTCTTGCGGGGGATTCACTACTTGGGCTAACACATCTTTGAGCTCTCCACGTAGACCTCTATAAAACAGCGTAATCCTTTTGTCCTCAGGCCATCGAGTTTCCACTATCAGTCTGTTGAAAGACGCAATATAAGCCAAAAGGTCTTCATTACCCTGTTGCAATGAAAGGAGCTCATTATCCAAGGCCTGCCCCTGTGAATGTCTTGCAAACAGTTTTTCCATACTGAGCTGAAAAGCTCGAAAATCATGGAGAACCGGATCATCTTGATTAACTAGAGGGATCGACCAGTCTGCCACATTGCCACTAAGGTACGAAAGCACGAAAGCTACCTTAGCTTGATCAGTTGGAAAGGCTGCTGGCCGGCATAAGAAGTGCAACCGGCACTGATTAATAAATACTGCAAACCTCTTTGGGTCACCAGAAAATCGTTCGGGCGGAGCCAGAGGTACATTCCCAGGTAGGTTGATCTGCACTGGGTTCGTAGAGGATGTTGAAGGAAAATTTGCCCCTGATGCGGGTAACTGAGTTTGTCCGGCTTGTGACTGTAGCAATTGTCTAGCGAGATCGTCTGTTCGCTCCTTGGAAATAATCAGTTCCCTTCTTAAAGCATTCGTTTCCTGATGGGCTGCATGCACTTCTGCTCTTAGTTCCCCAAGTAACTGGGCTAGCTGGTCGGTATCCGAGGTTTCCATAGCGCCTGGGTGGGAGTTTTGCGATAGGCTTTGCGTTCTGTAACGCTCACCTGATTCCCGCAGAGGCGTCGGTCTTGACTGGGTGAATGCCGTATCTTCAAAGGTGATGTGTAACACATGGTTGGCTCTTTGGGCTGGACCTCTGTGCACTGTATGTCTGACTCGAAGAGTAAGATGTCTGCAGATAGAAAATATGGGATTAATGAACTGGGGTTATTGGGTGCCTCTCTCCTCTTCCCTTTCTCTTCTCCTGTAGAACCCCAAAGGTTAACACCCTCACCTTAGGTAAGTGAACGCCGAGCTCTCCATCTGCCTCGGGGCAGGGTGCCGTAACCAGTTTCTTCACTGGATAAGGGTGCAGGCCTCTTGACCTCAGAGGACTGCTGTCTGTCGTTTACTGCACGAACGGTAAGTTCTGGGCACTTCAAATGTCTTAAAAGTCTTTTGTAATGATATCTCTTGTTTTGCAGGGTTCTGGCGATGGCGGATGGCGGGCTGATGAGAGTTGAGGATCGAACCTGCGCGAGGAATAGAAGCGCCTGAAAGCACATAAGTAAGCGCTTGTAGCCTGCTTCACGATGCGCACTAGCTGTCCCTTTTATCTTGCAGGTACAAGTTCGGAGCTTTAGAGAAGCTGAAGGGTGCTGGAATACCCACTGGATTCGGCGTGGGAAGGAGTAATGGCACGTGAGTAATAAAGTTGCCCAATGTCTTTAAACGCACCTTCTTTTGTCTTTCAGATGCGGGATGCAGCGCCGAAGGCCTCCGGAGCGTGCGAAGAGCTGGTAAGCTTTTGTCTTTCAGATGCCGGAATGCAGTGCGAAGACCTCCGGAGCATGCGAAGAGTAGGTAAGCCTTTGTCTTTCAGATGCCAGAATGCAGCGCGAGGCGTTGGTGACAGCCGATGGACCAGGTAAGAGATGCGCTGCCACTGAAGACCGTAGTGCTAACCTGTTCTTTCTTTGTCTTTACAGGTGCTGCTGAAGACTGGATTCCAGGATGGTAAGCCTTTGTTCCCTTAGGCCCAAGATCAGAAGCAGAAGACACGATGAGCGTTCTGCTGCAGAGAATGCAGAATAACGCAAAGCAAGATTCATCCATCGGGTGTGGTTTAAATAGCCTCCTGTAGTGCTTAGGTGTCTCCTTCCACAGCCACGCCTAAGAAAAGAGTTCCTGCTTTCCAGAAGAGTTCCAGTGTTCTGAACCTAGGGAGTGGCTCCTGCCCCACCCAACAGGAAAAGTAGTCCCAAACAGAAGAGGATCAGGGGTTCAACTGGCAGGTAAGTAAGCAGCATGGTCTGCTGCAGGTAAGTCCAGCCAAGCATTATGAGCCCGGCGCTTCCAGCGCTGGGACTGGGCATCTTTATGAGCCTGGTGCCACTGGCGCCAGGACAGGGTCCAAAAGGTCCCAATTGGGACTGGCTGGCACTCGGAACCGGGGTTATGGGTCTGCTTCCAAGGGAGTCGGGCAAGTCCTGATCTTTTGGAAGCAGAGATCATGACAGTATTCCTAACTTGGTTCCAATGTTTCGTCGGTTTCAGAGACCGGCTCCTCTGCCACTGGGCTATGGAAGATAAATATCCAAGGGTGGAATTGTTATGCTTGAGGTAAAACATGGCGCTGATGCGCTGTGCATTCTGGGGGCACTCAGAGCTATAATGGATATTTATTCCATGCCTCAGTGAAAACTGCATTTGCTTTGCTAAAAGACCTGCTTTCAATGTTATCCGTTGCTGAGCCAGGTATGCAGACTTTAGTCAAGGACAGTGTGCTGGGAAGCTGGTTTTGTTGTGTCTTGCTATGAGTTATGGAATTGTTTTTCCGTGGTGTTTAGAAGAGGGAAGCTTTGCTCCTTAGGGGTTACTGTCGGTTGACCCGGCCAGCAACCAACGGTCACTCAACAATGCGCAAGTGCTAATGCCAGAAGGTTTGAGAAATTGCCACCCCTTTTTAGGAGGGCATATATTGGGAGGCTCTGGAGAGGTCGGTGGGGGAAAAACACAAAGACCTCAGTCGGAGGGGGGACGCCTTGTTCCGACCTTCCTGTGGGCTGTTGTGCTCTCTGCCTGGCTGTTACGGGGGCGTTCCAGCTACCTCTGGCGAGGAATTCTCTATCTTCTCTGTGATTTATTTCTGTTTTATCACTTGTTGCTTCTTAGCTATGAATAAATAGCCGTATAAGTGCTCATTATTTCTAACTGCGTATCTGGTTGTGAGTTATTGCTCCGTCTACCTGCGTTCAAAATATTTTCTTTGCTCTGCAAATGTACTGGTGATAAATAATTGTCCGTGCACTCTTGGCAAGCAATACAACTACTTGGCCAGCCAGCTCCAATACGTGGCGCGCTGGCTAACGGATGACTCCACACCTGAGGCTAGACTGCTCAGGGCGGAGTGCACCCCTTACTTTCTGAATGAGTGGATGTGGTTGACGAAGCAACAGCAGGGTGAGGGGACGAGTTTACTGAATTTAGGCCAGGAAATATGGCAGAGGGCTTGCCGGGTGATGGGGAACCCAACCCTGTGCTCTCCACAAATGCCAATAGTGGCAGTAGTTGGTACAGATGAACAGATGAGAGCGATAATCAGGAAACATTGGGAAAGGAAAGGCATAGCAACCTTAGGGGATGTATGGCAAGACAGGAAGGTGATAGGGTTTGATACATTAACGGAGGACACAGGAGTACACTGGGGACAACATATCATGTATGCCGGGTTAATAAAGATGGTCAAGGGTAGGTGGCCTGAGGCTGTGTTGGCTCAACAACCGGATCCGGTTATAGAAACTTTTTGTGATATATCTGAAGGGGGCCATGAAGTCTCTCGGATATACGAGCTGTTGATGTCTAAGGTCGAGAAGGAGGTGATTAAGACAAGACCAGACTGGGAGGAAGAGGGGTCGGGGTAATGGGAGATGTCTCCCACGACGGGTGATATGTTCTTGGCCCTCATTACACCCACCCTGTCATGTGGCGTTTTATTTTTAAACTGAACATTCTTGATGCGCTCCACAACATTCTCGGGTCTCTCTCCCTCTTCTTCCTAACTAGGGTGGCACCAACTTGGTATTGGCCTTATGTCCTTGGCTAAGTTCGAATGGGGAAATGCCTGTTGCGTATTGTGGAGTGAAACGATGAGCTAACAAAACCTTCGAATAAGCACCCATGTGGTAGCGGACCACTCTGTATATGGTATCTATTTTGACTTCAAAAGTTCAGTCATTCCTTGTATGTTCAATTATATTTGCATCGCTCATCACATATGCCTCACACTCTGTTCTTTGCAGATTTCTTCATACAATGTTGCTGCTTGCAACCTTGGTTCTAACACAGACTAGTCTGCTATCAGTCTCCCTGACTCACCGGCTGTGCTGACTTTGCTGGCGCTGCTTTGTTGTAGGAGCCAAGGACAGTACCACGGCGGCAATCGGTTCTGCCCGCCTTGTCTATCGATGAAGGAGGACCTCGGATACCTTCGACACACAATGCAGCTTTCTTCAGTGTTAATTCCCGGTCTTATGTTTCTTATACCGGAGGGCTCATGAAAGTAGTGGTTCTTCTCCGAAAAGGTCAAGGGTACTTCCCTCCTTGCAACCCTCTCTGGTCTTGCTGTCTTTCTCCTCGTATTAAACTGACATCTTGGAACTGCTGCTTCCTCATGTGTTTTGACTTGCTCAGAATGTGTTTCCGTGCGCCACCTTTTATCCGTGTGTGGAAATGTGATGGAATTAAGATGTGTGTAATAGCGTGACTCGGCCTGATCCTTGTGTTGGGACATGGCAGGTATACGGCTCGGGTGTTAGTCTGTTTTCTCTCAAAGTGAGCTGTCCATGAGAAAATGTTTGTGTCGGGAAAGGGAGGGAGGTTCAGTTCCTAGGTATCCTAACTGGTAGATGGGGATCCCGTATCTCACCATCTGGCATCCCACCCCCACTGCCTGAAGACCCCTCATCCAGGTGATCCACCCGCAGTGGTCCACCCCCAGGAACTGGATCCAAAAGCTATGGCTGTTTCCTGGCCACTTGGATGACAGATCCCCGGGGACTAGCGGGTGAGCCACCTTCTGGTTTCTCACATAACCTTGCCCTATGCAAGGTGGATTTCACTGGTCTGTGTCCAGGTTCTTTATTGTTAAGACCTGGGAAAGAACAGGGATGAGATATATCCAAGTTCTCTTGCATATTCCACAGATTTTCTTTTGACTGTGTAGGTGAAGGCGAGGTGGTTTTATTGGTCTCTTGAAAATAACCAACAAACTGCACTTTTGTGGGGTATCAACTAAATCAACTAAATCCACTCACGAAACAGCCCTGGTGGATGGTATCCCAGTACAAGCTTTGATAAACTCTGGCAGTAAACAAATGGCAAAAGGCAGTACGAGCCGATTTGGTCCCGCCCGAGAAGTTGAGGAATGTTCCTTTGGTAGAAGTCACCTGTGTCCACGGGGATCAAGAAATCTACCCCAAGGTTGCCATTCCCATCCATGTACAAGGAAAAACTACTCTTTCCCCCTCAGCCACTATTCCAGGTCTGCCCACAGAAACAGTCATTGGTACAGACTTCTGAATGAAAGAATTTGAATACTGTGAGAAACCTGTGGGCGTCCTCTCATTTCCACCCCTTGAGTCCTCTACTACGTTAGCTAAGGAGGGGCCATTGTTCTTGGTTCCTGACCTTAAGGGTGGAAAAATGAGGATCACAGGGGTGGAGGATCCTTTGGGATTGGAAGTGGGATTCCTTAGATGGGTCACAGTATTCCAAATGTTCCTTTCAGGAAGGAACCTCTATCCCAGAGGCGGTTATGGGATATTGTTCCTCATGTCCCATTGACTCTGAGCATGTTAAAAGATATTATCAACCCAGACATACTAGAAGGAGGAGGGAAAGGATTAAGAGTGTGAGGCCTTCAGGCGAGTCATGGTATCCCCCTATCTCAATGTCAACCAACCTAGCCCTCGCTCGACCTTTATGGTTTATTGTAGGTCAACTTCCCTTCTTTCCTTGCTTGGAACACTTGACAGTACTGAGAGGAGGAAGGGACAGCTGAGAGTAATGAATACCAAACACTCTACCCACTCTAGAACTGAGATGCGGACAAACAGCTGAGAGTAGTGAACACCACATATTCTCACTACCCTAGTACTGAGGCAAGGAAGAAGCAACTAAGAGTAATGAACACCAGTCACATTCACCACTTAGTTACTGGTACGAGGAAGATGCAGGAAAGGTATAAAGGTCAGGCATGGTCTCTTAATCTGAGTCAGGCAGAATTGAAGATGGAATACACCTGCAGCCTATTGAAGGACCACAGGTGTATACAAGACAAAGCCCTGAGGGAGGAAAAGAAAGAGACCTGGAGAACTTGGACAGGGATCGTTGTACAACCCAGAGAAACCAGAGGCAGCTGTGGTGGGACCTGAGGACAAGCTGGGACACCGGCAGACATCCCCAAACCAAGGGAAACCTCCTGTATGCAGAATCAAATCTCCTGTGTGAAGTGGGAGCAAAAGGAGTTGCAGCGAGGCGCAAACATCAAGGATGCTGTGCCTGGCCTCGCAGAGGCATTGAAGTCACCTACGCCGATGGAGCTCCTATCCCCACTCGAGCGGGGCTTGTGGAATTAATAGCCAGAAGAAGGAAGGAAAGCAGCAAGGACCTCTAGAGGACGATGCCTACCACCGGTGAGTGCTGGTGAAGTTACCCAGAGACCGGGGCGCTCCGGGCAGGCTACGAAGGATGGGGACAGTGCTGAGGTAGTAAATACTTCAGTTATGAATGGAGCTATGAGTCAGATGAATGAGTGAAAGACAAGTGGTGCTTGAATACCAAACTGAATGAAAACAGCAAAACTGGTAATATTGAATGCTGAACTGAATGAAAACAACAAATCTGCTCATCTTGAAAAATAAACTGAATGAAATAGCAAACTTGCTAATATAAGCTAGTGTTTAATCATGTACTGAAAGAAAATAAGAAACTAAAAGTGAATGAAGAACTGCAGAGTTGAAATCAAGTCTTAGAAACTGTGTGGCTTCGAAGCTGCCCTTGAGAAACCACTTGATAGTTAAATATTAAACTGCTCAGAGGGAACTCAAGATTCCTGGTTGCATGACCTGTAATGGGTGCATTGTGTGGCCCAACAACTGCACCAAGACCAGAGAACCCATATATGCTAACAAGGAACACTACTATTCATGCACGTAAGGATTGGGGAAGGGAACCCTGAGCTGTGAAAAAATGTTGGAACTTACCTCAAAGACAAAGCTTCAAGATACTTTTTTTGTGACATCTTTTGATATTGAACTTGGGGAAGGGCATCCTAACATTTAAACATTTGTGGCACTATATTACCCTAAACCCAAGAGAAGGCAATTTGAACACTGTGGTGAGTATGTTAATATTTGGGAAGAAGGAGCTGAAGAATAAGCATGAGCTGGAATTAGCTCAGAGCTTCATTTTTGGAACACTGTTTAATTCCTACACACTGTTTTGATGTTAGTTGTGAGGACAAACAAACGTTTTGGACACAGACAGATTTTTAAGTTGAACTTATTGACAAAGACTATCCTTAGTTTGTTTACGTAGGGAAATCCCACCTTAGAATAGAGCCAGTTAGGCCTTACACCATCCTGACATTTAAGTTTATGAAAGTATTTTTCTTACATTGAATCTGTTGTCTGCGTTTCCTGCCATGATGCCAACCTCACAATACCGAAAGCATATTGAATACCGATCTGAATGAAAGTATTTTAAATACTGAAAGCATATTGAATACATATCTGAATGAAAGCCAGTATTTTGAATACTGATCTGAAGTGAAAGCAAGTATGGTTGAATACTGTTATGAAAGCAAGCAGTTTTGTGAAATCTCACGCCATAAAGGAACTGTGTAATTTGAGTAAACAAGCATTGCCAAGAAACATAAAGGAACTATGTAACTTGACAGAACAAGCATTGACAAGAGCTTTAAAGGAACTATGTAACAGTGAACAAGCATTGGCGAGAATGTTGAAGTGCAACAAGCGAATGGTGGCAAAGCAAGCAATGATAAAGCATCATGAGGATGTGAAATGAGAATGAAGCAAGCACTACTGTAAAGCTGAAGCAGTGGCAAAGTGTATATGAAGAGGAAGCAAGTAAGGTGTGTCGGTTGCGTAAGCGTGATAGATGGACTGTGTGGTCCAACAACTGCACCTAGACCAAGTATACCCATCTATGGAAATGTCACCTAAAGCACTCACAAAGAAGCTTGTGATTGATTATAAGGAAATCTTGTGTGGTCTGAATTTAAGGAACTGAACACTATGAAATTGGTGAAAGCTAACCAAATCAGGAGAGTTGGGAAATATCTCAAGGAATTGTGTTGTTTTAAAGTTGTTAAAACACTTGAAAGCTTAGGGTAGGGGAACTCTTTTTGCACTGTGAACTATTTGAATCTTGGGTAAGGGAGACCCTTTAAAACCAAGAGCTGGTAGTAGCTCTGAACTTTTATTTGAACACTTTGTGAAAGGTAGCCAAATCAGGAGAGCTGGGAAATATCCCGGGGAATTGTATTGTTTTGAAGTTGTTGAAAGACTTGAAGGTTTGGGGAAGGGAGACTCTTTGAAAAGCAAGAGCTGGAAGACGCTCTGAACTTTTATTTGAACACTTATCATTTGGAAGCTGATATCCCTACACATTGTATACAAATAGAAGTGAGGGCAAGTATAGGTTTTGGACACAGACAGTTATTTGCTTTGGACTTCCTGACACAGACTAGCCTTAGTTTTATTTAGGTGGAAAAATGCCACCTTAGCATAGTAGTTAGGCCTTTTCTAACCCCTTTTCCTTTGAAATAAATGTTTATATCTCAAACTGTTTTTGTTTTGTTTTGTTTAATCATTTGTATTAGGTAAGTGTCATGATCCCTATCCCTGAACCCCACTGGCAAGTCAGCCTGCCAGGCAGTGCCAGGTTTCGGGGTTCCATCATGGCCTTAAAGGCCTTCAAATCTCACCCAAGACTCTCTTGGAGTCAGCCTGGCGCCTTTGGCACCAGGCTCATAATCACTGTGAAGAACACCTTAAGATTGGGACTATTTTACTTGGAACTACTTTCTTGGGGCTTCAGTCAACATGGAGGCACTCACAAGGCTCAGTTGCCAAGAACTGAGCTATGCGGTATAGTGTTTAGGGTGTGGCTGGCATGGGACTACTTTACTTGGACTACTTTACCTGAAGGCTATTTAAACCACACCCAAACAGCAGAACACGCTTCACATTATTCTGCTGTTTGCAGCGTAACCCTCACTGTGTCCAGTTAGGTCTCCAGTATTCTTTGATGCCAGCTATTCTTTGGAACCACATGCCTGCAGAGAGAAAAAGAACATAATTATTGGAATCCTACCTGTGAGTAGCATCCCATCTGCAGTGCATCGACAACTCCTGATTCAACTTACCTGGAGACATTCGATCCAGCGAACTCCATCATCTGGGCACCGCATGCTTCCCGGAACGCAGCAACCTGGAAAGAGGAGAGAGAAGAACAGCATTAGTGAGGTCATACTCACAGTTCCACTCCAACAACGAAAAAATCACAAGATTCTTACCAGATTGGTCGCCTCTTGTTCAGCATCATTCCGAAACATCACTGCAACAAGCGAGGAGCGCCTTGGGCTACGAAGGAAGGAGAAAGACACAGGTTAGCATATACAAGCAAAACAGCGCTGCGCATCGCGCATTACTTACCGGACAGCATCGCGCACACCGCGCCTTCATTTACCAGCTTGTGCTCAGCTCCATCCTGCACGAAAACGCCAAACTCTCTTGCACACTTAAAGAGAAGAAATAAAACATTAATAACAAATAAGAGGAAGGAAGGAAAGAACAGAATAGAATACAAAGACTGTAAAGCAGCAAGATCTACCTTAAAGACTCAAAGACCTTCAAAAGGGGCTTGCACCAGTGGAGCAACTTGGTCACTCATGCCCACAAGAGACTATGCACCCCTGCCACGAAGAGCAGGACCGAGAGCACGTCTTCTAAGGAATTAAGGCTCAACTTCCATCGGAGGCACTATCCAGGGATCGGGGAGAGGGTTTGAGGCGCATATCATCCAACCAGGGCTGAGTGGCGTCCCCGTGGATAGCAGGTGAGCGTAAAAGTAAGTTCATTAACAGGTGATATAAACATAAAGTATAAACATATTTTTATATTCGAGCTCTTGTGGAGCATTACAACCATAAAATGTAATGAAACAAGTTAATATGATAAATATGATATGATTATTTTTGTGAATTAATAATGAGACGAACAGGGAGACAAACGAGACAGAATACAATAGAAATGGAGAAGGACAGGGCATTGGTGATTTATAATTAATCTTACTTATTCAGAAGTGTTAAGGTATTGGATAAACACATTCAATTTTGTGTTAAAATTCTGTAAACAACCAACAGAGAATGCATGACATTTTTCAATCCGTTGAGTGGAGCAAATAGAGTTCCACCAGATGTTATATGACAAGTTGGAAGTATTTTTTCCAGTTATAAGTAATATTATGATAAGCAATACTGATGAATAAATTAAATAGTGCAGGTGATTCAATTTGTTGCATAAAAGGATCAACAATGAGCGAATCATAAGATTACAGAGTGACTAAGGTTCTTTAAAGTGGAAAATCTTTTGCAGGCATGACCACATTTTTGTCCAGAATGCATAAACAAATTTAAAATTTAAAATTAAATGAAGATAATCGGCAGTTGGTACATGACAAGACCAGCAATTGTTTGTTGAGTTACCCGCTACTTTAGGAATGCAAAGTGTAAAATAAAGAAATTAGTTTGGGTAAGATTGGCAGCTACAGACGTTAAGTAATACAATTTCCAAATTTGAGCCCAAATTTCTGAGGTAGGTTGAAAGGTCCAATCGAGCTCCCAGTGTCTAATAATACTAGAATTTAACAAATTTAACAAAAAGTCAGAAGTGTGGAAGGGGATTTTTGAATTAGTGAGGTTAAGGACTTAGTTAACGATTTGAGGAGGGGCGTGGCCAAGAGGGCCATGTGAAGAGACGTGTGCTGAGGGAGCTCCTCTGATCCTGCATTGATCCTGTTATAAAAGTGCATGACTAAACGCCCGTATACGCCTACAACTCCAAGTGCGGACTTATGAACAGAGCGGCTGTGCCTGCTAAAGTTTGCAGGGATCGCAGTGGAGCCGCGACGTAGAAATTCCCAAACAAAGAAATCGTGAGCCGGACGGAAGAAGGAGGCAAGTTGGCCGCCCGACAGCACGGACAAAGGAATCGGCTGACCGAAATGCCGTGAGATGACTGCAGCGGACTGTAGGGACACGGCAGTGCTCCAGTGGAGGGCATATGCGCTCGACAGGATCCGAACATCTGCAGTGGGACAGGATGCCTTTATAACCCTTCTGAAGCGTACAACGATTAAGGAGGACCGCAAATATATGTGCATAGACTGACGGCGGTCGGCGTGTGAGATGCCTGGAATAACCTTTCTGGGGTGGGAAATGGCTGAGTGTGGCAGGAGTTGTGAGACTTTTCGCCACAGGTTCGGCACTGTGACAGTGGAGGGGAAATGGCGGACGCCCGCGGGCAAAGAGGAACACTGGGAAGAGGAGCTGCGAGTGGGCAGTGACCGCGGTGCGGTGTAAGGCGAGACGGGCGAATACATTTGGGAACTGTAATGTATCCACAGTAAGATACATTTAGACTCCAGCTAGCCCTTGAGACGTGTGTGCAGCAGCGCTCCAGTACCACGCTGCACCGAAGCGCTACAGTGTTGCGGGCGGCAGCCCGAACTCCTGCAGGACAAAGCCGGAAAGGAAAAGAAGTCACCGCCGCGTGCCGGTGGACACTGTAGCAGAAAGCCCCGACACGCGATCCGACTCTACACTATCGCGGAGACGCAGGACATGGGAGCCCTGCATACCGGCAGGAAACGAGGGAGTGATAAGGCCAACGCTGGCTGAGGAGAAAGACAGACGTGGACAAGGAAAGGTCCTTGGAGCATGCGAAGGCCACGGAACACCCGCACACAGTCAGTGTATAGATGGGAACTGCGCAATAATGACACCTGAGGTGGTGTCCCAGGATAAGGCTCAGAGCCTTGCAAGGCTGCCGGCGTAGAGTGAAGTAGCAGGACATTGAGTGCATAACATGCTGCATTGCAATCAGAGGGCACACTAAATACTGCCAGTACAATCCCAAGCATAACGGGGGCACTTCCAGGGGCACAATTGCCTTGATGACAAATGGGACTTGTCGGTGATCCGGACAGGTGACACGAAGTACCCCTGCGGAGGAATTATCTAACTACGTGGGAGAGCGCAATCCATTGCGACAAACGGGGAATAGGCCCAGGGCGCTGGGGTGAGGGTCACCTCAGACACGAAAGACAGCAACAGGCCGCCCCTCCGGAACTGAGTAACAGTAGTGCAGACGCACTGCATGAGAGGTGGCACCACCGCATACAGGGCAAATGCTATGGTAGATGCTCTGCACCGTGAACTGTAAGTAGGAGTAGGCGAGTCCGAGACTCCAACGGAAGGGAACTAAAGACACGTCGCATACTGGTGTGTACGAAGGCAGAGAGGGTGTTGGGCAGAGAAGGCTGGCGGAGCTTCTGAGGGTTTGTGACCCCCCATGCTTGGGTAGGGCATTGGACATTGGAACGAGGAGTGTGCCCTTCTCCCCCTGATTGTGGAGCAGTAGAAGCGGGTGGACCCACGACATACAGCTGTTGCGTCATGTCGAATAAGCCTCTCAGACAGAAGGTGAAGCAACCTACGCTGGACGATTTTGCCAGAACACCGACGGGCCCGGAAAGTGTTAGGAGCAAAGACAAGCCTCCCGCAGGTGGCATGGCTGCCGCGAGTCCAAATCAAGAGGTTCTGTCTGCAATTGCGGATTTGAAAGCAGATTTGAAAGCTGCCTGGGAGGCCAAGCTTGAAACAGTAGTGGCTGAACTGAAAACTGTGTTGGACCTTAAGGTCGGTGAAGTGCAGGAGGAGGTGAACCTACTTCGACAGGATGTGAGGTCCCTGTCGGAGTGCACAGAGAGCCTGGGGAAGGAAGGGAGCTCGAACACAGCGGACTGCGCCACACACAAGTCGGAACTGCATGCCCTGGTGCAAAGAGTGGGCAACCTGGAGAGCAGAGCGGAGGAAGCGGAAGGGCGCGCCCGAAGGAACAACATCCGCACTGTGGGCATACCGGAGGGAACAGAGGGCCACAACGCCAGGGAATTCATTGAAAACATGCTGTTACAGGAGATCACCGGAGGAGTTCTGTCTCAAGGATTCGCTGTGGAACGAGCGCACAGGGCTCTGACGAGGAGGCCGCCACCAGGCAATCCACCCAGGCCAGTGATCGCCAAGATCCTTAACTATCGGGACCGGAAGAGGATTCTGGAACACTTTCGCAAAGGTGGAACAATTAAGCGAGGGGAGGCAAATATAACAGCCTACCCGGAGTACACCCTGATGGTGCAACAGAGCCGAATGAACTTCAGGGCTGTTAAGAGGAGACTTAGGGAGACGGGGCAGAAATACATGCTACTTTACCCGGCGAAATTGATGGTTTTTCATAAAAACAGAACTTTATTTTTCGACACTCCGGAGGATGCCATGGGATGGCTTGATACGCAGGGCTGCCCCCAGGAGCCAGATGTCCAGGCGGAAGAAATAAGTAAATAGTGATGGGAGCACAGTGAAATTGTGCGTCTTAAGACTATGGGACTTGATTATAGTCATTGAAGTGACCTGTTCGTAGACGGGCCTGGAGTGGGATAGATAATGCATTGTTTGCACTATGGCTGTTGCTTTAGGAGGGAGCCTTTCGGGGCTAGTCCTCACACCCCCATTTAGTATTAATAGTTAAGTGGCCATTAGGGCGACTTCACCCTACTGAGCTCTGAGAGTACGAGACAGGGCTAGATGTGGGGGTGCCTGAGATCCAGGGATGGAGCTGGGCAACAGTTGGGGAGGAAGTTGTTGGGGAAGGAATGGGGGGGAGGGGAGAGAGTAGGGGAGTTTGGTGTGTATATAGTTTTGGGGTGTTTGAGTTTAAACGCGAGCCTAAAGGGAATAGCCCTAGAAGTGTATCTGTATTGCGCAGTTGGATGGGGGCGGCTGGGAGGGAGGAAATGGGTATTGATGAACCATGGGGGAGCTTAAAATAGTGACATGGAATGTCAGGGGACTCAATAGCTATCTTAAATGGAACAGGGTTATGCTGTATTTGAAAAGACAAAAGATAGATATTGCATTGTTACAAGAGACGCACTTGACCCGGGAAAAACTGGAGCTGGAGAAAGTGGGAAGGTACTGTAGTGGGGTCTTCGTACTCGGCCTATGCAAGGGGTGTGCTGGTCTGGGTGGCTCTGCACGTCCCGTTCCAACTGATGCAGGAAACGGTGGATACTGAGGGGCTTTTGGCCATAGTGAGAGGGGTGGTAGAGAATAAAGAGGTGTGCATTGTAAACACGTACGCCCCTAATCAAAACACGGCGGAGTACTTCTGGACTATGTGCACCAACCTGAGCTTGTGCGTGGGTAGCGCAGTGATCTGGGGAGGGGATTTCAATTGTGTGCTGAACCCCGCAGTGGACAGGTCGGATGACAAGATGCTCAGGCCTGCCCCAGCAGCTAGCGCATTGCAGTCGTTGTTAGAGGATTTTGGACTGGTAGATGTGTGGAGAGCTAAGCACCCTAATGAGAGGCAGTATTCACATTACTCGGCCCCACAACAGCTACACACTAGACTTGATTATGTCTTTGCCACGTCGGATGTAATGATAGAGATTGCTCACATAGAATATAAAGCGAGGGTCCTGTCGGATCAATCGCCCTTGGTCGTGGGGTGGCAATATGGCCGCCCTAGGGCATGGATTCCGACGTGGCGCCTCCGAGCGGAGGCGCTCAAAGACCCGGCTTTTCGGGAGGATATAAGAGAAGAAATCATTCGTTATTTTGAGGTGAATACAGGCAGCGTTGACTCGGCGGGGACACTGTGGGAGGCCTTCAAGTGGTGGTACAGGGTGTGGCCATTGCTAAATCAAAAGGCCTGCAGGATGGGGTTCTGGCTGATTTACAAAGAGTGGAAGGCGATTTAGAGAGAGAACTAAAACGTGAATGCATAGACACCGAGCTGGTGCTTAAACTACAGCAACATTGCATGGAATGCTGGGAAAGGCTCTGCAGCCTCAATTACAGAAAGTACTTTGAGAGACAACATGTGGGTGGAGATAAAACGGGCCGTCTCTTGGCGTGGCTATATAAATGTGAAACCCCGAGGCCCCCCGATTAGGACAATAACCAGGGAAGATGGGGAGGTGACAGACAGACACCCAAGAGGGAGTCAATAGGGAATTTGCGGATTACTATAGAGAGTTATATGAGGATAGAGGAGGAGGTAGCCAGGACGAAATGCTGGAAACGCTGCAAGACATTGGGTTGCCTAAGATAAGCACAGAGGAAAGAGAAGAACTAGATGCTCCAATTACGTTGGAGGAGTTGGAGGAGGTTGTTAGGCAGCTACCTACTAGTAAGACTCCGGGAGCAGATGGATTACCTAGTGAATTTTATAAAGCATATGGGGCGGAAGTGCTCCCCCCAATGTTGGAAATGCTCAATGAGGCGTTTGAAGTGGGACGGTTGCCGGAGTCGCTCAGAGAGGCAGTCATAATACCGCTCCCTAAACATAATAAACCTGGGCATAGCTGCGGATTGTATAGGCCGCTGTCGATGCTGAACCAGGACAACAAGATATTAACGGCTGTCCTGGCGAATAGACTGCGGAAAGTAATTGGCAAATTGATACACCTGGACCAAACGGGCTATGTCCTGGACAGGAATATTACTCACAACCACAGGCGACTCCATCGGGTGATCGAATGGGGCTGTGACAATGAAGGAGAGAGGGCAATCGTGTCTTTGGACGCGGTAAAAGCTTTCGACTTGGTCAGATGGGCGTGGCTGCTGGCGGCTTTGAGAGAGTATGGAATGGGGCCGGGGTACATTAGGTGGGCGGAGATGCTGTATAGTGCGCCACTGGCCAGGGTACGGACGGGTACAGTGATATCCGAGAGATGGCAACTTAGCATGGGCACTAGACAAGGGTGCCCCTGGTCCCCGATGTTGTACATTTTGGCTCTGGAGCCTCTGGCACTGTATCTGAGGCAGCAATACGATCCGGTAGGTATCGAGGTTGGGGGGGAACGGCACTTGATATCCCTGTATGCGGAGGATTTGTTATTATATTTGAGATACCCGGAAGAAAACCTTCAGCATATTCTGGAGGTGATGGAAAGGTATGCGAGGTTGTCCGGTATAGCTGTGAATCCCCAAAAATCTAGCATTTTCCCTCTGGGCAGTTATAAAGGAATCCCTGTGGAAAGGTTGCCAGCGTTGCAGGTGCCGTGGACTGTGGGCTCTTTCCGCTACCTGGGAATAGATGTGTGCCATACGGCGGAGGAGGAACACAGGTGTAATACCGAGATGGCCGTTGAGAAAATCCGCAAATGCACGAGATTTTAGGAGAAGTTGCCCTTAGCGATGATGGGACGGGGAGCGATGCTTAAGATGGTGGTTCTGCCTAGGCTCCTGCACTATTTTAGCAATATTCCACATATGATTCCTAAGAGGTTTTTTTGTTCAATTAAATGGTGTGTAGTGACTTTCTGTGGCATGGTACCCGAAACAGAGTAGAGCTCTGGAAGTTGCAGAACTTTCACGAAAAAGGGGGCGTCAAGCTACCTAATTTTGAGGCCTATTATATAGCGAGTCAATTACAGTTTGTGGCCAAATGGCTCTCTGATGAAGCGACCCCGGAATTTAGATTGTTCGGGCATGACTGTGCCCCGTTTTACTTGAAAGAAATTATCTGGTTGCCTGAGTCAGAAATAAGGGAGTACCTGAGGATGATGAGGCTTGGGTGGAAATGTGGCGACGAGCATGTATAATAATGGGGGACCCGCTCCCGTGTTCCCTGCAGGTACCTCTGGTTGCTTTGGCGGGAGGAGATGAGCAACTGAGGGTGATTATCAGAACCTATTGGGAGTCAGTGGGACTGGCAACGTTGGGTGATGTATGGCAAGTGGGGACCATCAGGGAGTTCGAAGGACTTGGAGAGGAGGCGGGGCTACAAGGGGGCCAATATGTTACGTATCACAGACTGGTGCGGAAGATTCGGATAACGTGGCCTGAGACAGTCCTGGCGGAGGAACCGGACGCCATTATGGGGGTGATATATGACACAACTGAGGGGCGACATGAAATCTCTAGAATGTATGAGATGGTAATGACTAAGGTTGGAAAAGAATTGACACATTTGAGATTGGATTGGGAAACAGAGGTGGGAGCCCAAATAGAAGATGGGATATGGGAGCGAGCCCTGGGATACCATAAGAAAGTATCTAGGAATGCCAGATTGCAGCAAATACAGTTGTACGTAACACACAGAGCATATATGACCCCGCTGAGGATATCTAAATTCAGGAATGCCGGGAGACAGGCGTGCCCTAAGTGCGATGAGGAGAATGCTGATATGACACATATGTTCTGGGCATGCCCAGTGATAGAGGGTTTCTGTAGAGAAGTTGCACAAAAGCTAGCAGAGAAAGGGGTCACGCTCGCCGTTGATACGGCTTGGGCCTGCTTGTTGGGAGGGTTTCCTAGACCACGGAAGCTGAAGCATGTTGGGAAACTGAAAGACTTAGCGTACGTGCTTGCAAAACAAAGGATAGCTATGGGATGGAAAAAGTGTCGTAAGCCACGGGTGGAGGTGTGGTGGAAAGATTTACAGAAATGGGCGGAGGCTGAAACAATGGTGTGGCAGAAGGCAAGTTGCATCTCTTGGGAGGAGGAAGTGGGTACCCTGATGGCATGGAAAACATTGATATCTGGCCTATTTGGAACAATGTCAGATCCAGAGGAACCTGATGATAATGACGCCCATCCATGTGTGGCAGATACTGGGTGTGAAGGATAAACAGGCTCGCGAAGGGGGGGGTGGCAGTAGGGGGGCAGTGAATAAAGACCAATTTATGTTAAATGTAATGATGGTGGATCGTACTGCGTGTTTGGTTTGTATTGTTGGTTGTATTGAAAAATTAATAAAATTCTTTAAAAAAAAAAAACGATTTGAGGAGAGATGTGTGAAAGAGGAGATCTGATTCAGGGATATTGTATTGTATACGAATCTGTGCAAAGGAGATTTCTACATAATTATGGAGTAGTTGCTTGCCAAATTTGATGCATGATGAGTACCATCTATATATATGTACCATCTATATATATTAATGGAGTTAGATTTGATAGGGCAGTGTTTATTGAACCAAAGGAAGATGTCTCCTAGTTCAGTTTCAGAGAAAGAGCTGGAAGGACGTTTGTTCCAAATGGTTTTGAAAAAATGTAGTGAAGGAAATGAGGTTATATTAGGCCATGAGGATGTAAGTAAGAAGTGAGAGAGGGAGAGCGGGGCAATAATATTTGCTTCTATATTGATCAATAAAGGGGCATCCTCGAGATGAGTTTCATATTTTTTTTAAGTAACTAATTGTTTTAGTATAAAGGCTTTATGATACAGTTGAAAGTTGGCAAATGTAACTCCACCTAAAAGCTTAGGGAGACTTAGTTTGTTGATGGCAATCCTTGGTGTTTTCTGATTCCATAAGAATTTAAGAAGTAGGGAGTCAAGTTTTTTGTAGAATTTGGTATGAATTGCTATGGGGTTCATGGATAAAGAGTAGAAGATTATTGGGCTGATCATCATTTTTATGGAATCAAGACGTCCCCACCAAGATAAGAAAAGAGGTGACCATTCAGAGACTATTTTAGTCACTTTTTCTATCAAGAGGTTGGTGTTCAGGGTAATTGTAGTATGAATGTCTTTAGCAATGTGGAGTCCTAGATATTTGATATGCGAAGATTGCCACAACATACCGAATAGTGAAGTATTGATTAGATGTAACGCTCACCTGATTCCCGCAGAGGCGCCGGTCTTGACTGGGTGAATACCGTATCTTCAAAGGTGATGTGTAACACACGGTTGGCTCTTTGTGCTGGACCTCTGTGCACTGTATGTCTGACTCGAAGAGTAAGATGTCTGCAGATAGAAAATATGGGATTAATGAACTGGGGTTATTGGGTGCCTCTCTCCTCTTCCCTTTCTCTTCTCCTGTAGAACCCCAAAGGTTAACGCCCTCACCTTAGGTAAGTGAACGCCGAGCTCTCCATCTGCCTCGGGGCAGGGTGCCGTAACCAGTTTCTTCACTGGATAAGGGTGCAGGCCTCTTGACCTCAGAGGACTGCTGTCCGTCGTTAACTGCACGAACGGTAAGTTCTGGGCACTTCAAATGTCTTAAAAGTCTTTTGTAATGATATCTCTTGTTTTGCAGGGTTCCGGCGATGGCGGATGGCGGGCTGATGAGAGTTGAGGATCGAACCCGCGTGTGGAATGGAAGCGCCTGGAAGCACGTAAGTAAGCGCTTGTAGCCTGCTTCACGATGCGCACTAACTGTCCCTTTTATCTTGCAGGTACAAGTTCGGAGCTTTAGAGAAGCTGAAGGGTGCTGGAATACCCACTGGATTCGGCGTGGGAAGGAGTAATGGCACGTGAGTAATAAAGTTGCCCAATGTCTTTAAACGCACCTTCTTTTGTCTTTCAGATGCGGGATGCAGCGCCAAAGGCCTCCGGAGCGTGCGAAGAGCTGGTAAGCTTTTGTCTTTCAGATGCCGGAATGCAGTGCGAAGACCTCTGGAGCATGCGAAGAGTAGGTAAGCCTTTGTCTTTCAGATGCCGGAATGCAGCGCGAGGCGTTGGTGACAGCCGATGGACCAGGTAAGAGATGCGCTTCCACTGAAGACCGTAGTGCTAACCTGTTCTTTCTTTGTCTTTACAGGTGCTGCTGAAGACTGGATTCCAGGATGGTAAGCCTTTGTTCCCTTAGGGCCAGGATCAGAAGCAGAAGACACGATGAGCGTTCTGCTGCAGAGAATGCAGAATAACGCAAAGCAAGATTCATCCATCGGGTGTTGTTTAAATAGCCTCCTGTAGTGCTTAGGTGTCTCCTTCCACAGCCACGCCTAGGTAAGAAAAGAGTTCTTGCTTTCCAGAAGAGTTCCAGTGTTCTGAACCTAGGGAGTGGCTCCTGCCCCACCCAACAGGAAAAGTAGTCCCAAACAGAAGAGGATCAGGGGTTCAACTGGCAGGTAAGTAAGCAGCATGGTCTGCTGCAGGTAAGTCCACCCAAGCATTATGAGCCCGGCACTTCCAGCGCTGGCACTGGGCATCTTTATGAGCCTGGTGCCACTGGCGCCAGGACAGGGTCCAAAAGGTCCCAATTGGGACTGGCTGGCACTCGGAACCGGGGTTATGGGTCTGCTTCCAAGGGAGTCGGGCAAGTCCGGATCTTTTGGAAGCAGAGATCATGACAGCACCCCCCCTCAAGGCCCCTCCCAAACCGGGCTTCTCCGGGGGTTTGGGCTTGTTAGGAAATGTTCGATGAAATCTTTTGATTAGACGAGGCGCGTGGACATATTCTGCAGGTTCCCAGGATCTTTCTTGGGGACCGTAGCCTTTCCAGTCAATCAGGTAAAATAGTTTAGATTTGGAGATCTTGGAATCCAGGATGCTTTTGACTTCAAACTCGAGTTCTCCATCAACTAGAATAGGTTTTGGAGATGTAGTTAGTCAGGTTTGAGGTTGCACGGGTTTTAATAGAGAGACGTGGAAGACCGGATGTATCTTCATGTGAGGGGGCAAGTCCAACTTGACCGCTACTGGATTTACTATGGTAGTGATGGAATAGGGACCAAGGTATCTTGGGTTGAATGTGCGTGGTCCTTTTAGAGGTAGATATTTGGTGGATAACCAGACTTGATCTCCTACTTGATATTGGGGGGCTTCCTTCCGATGTTGGTCTGCTCCTTTCTTGTATTGTTCTTTAGCCCTTTGAAGGTGAGAAACGGCTTCCTTAAAGGCTTGGGTGATTGTAGAATGCAGGTGGTCTACTGCTGGTGTTCCAAGATCTTGGAGTGGATCCAACTCCGAGGTTCGAGGGTGACTACCGTATAAAAGAAAAAACGGGGTCTTCCCAGTTCCCGAGTGGACAGAGTTATTGTAGGCATATTCGGCTATCCAAAGGATATCTTTCCAAGTTTTTTCAGTTTGTTGTAGCATGCAGCGCAAATACTGTTCCAGAGTTTGATTGGTCCTCTCGGTTTGTCCGTCGGTTTGAGGGTGGTGGCTGGTCGAAAGTCTCACATCAATTTGAGCCGACCGACAGCAACTTCGCCAAAAATGAGAAATAAATTGACTACCTCGATCCGAAATTAGAACTGAAGGAAAACCGTGCAGTCGAACGATGTTTTCGAGAAATTCTCGGGCCAGAGTTGCTGCTGTTGGTAAGCCTTTGAGTGGAATGAAATGCGCCATCTTGGAGAATAGGTCCACGATTACTAGGATCGTATTGTATCCGGAGCATGGAGGTAGATCGGTGATGAAGTCCATAGAAAGCGTATGCCAAGGGCGAGGCGGGATGTCAATAGGGCGTAAGAGGCCGGCTGGTTTTTCCTTTTGACTCTTGTTTTGGGCGCATACTCCACAGGACATTATAAAGTCTCTGATATCTTTTTTCCAAGACGGCCACCAGAAGTAGCGCTTGATCTTTTCCGAGGTCTTGGTCATACCGGGATGTCCTTCCATTAAAGAATCGTGATAACAAGAGATTACCTTTTTCTGTAAATCTGTGCTGGGCGGGTATAACCGTTCTTGGAAATATAATAGGTTGTCCTTCACCGTAAAGTCCTTTCCCTGCAGATGCCAATTCTGTATGTCTGCTGGAGTTACCAGTAGCCTGGCTTTATCCTTAACTTCCTCTATGGATTGTGTGGCGATTACACCTAGAATTCTTTGTTCGGGAATGATAGGTACAGGTTTAGGATTGATCAAATGTTCTTCCACTCCCATCCGAGAAAGGGCATCAGCTTTACCGTTTTTTGTACCAGGTCGATAGGTAATTATGAAGTCAAACTCGGCAAAGAATAGTGCCCAACGGAGTTGCCTAGAGGATTGAGCTTTTGCGGTTTTCAAATATTGCAGGTTTCGGTGATCTGTAATCACAGTAACGGTGTGTCGGGCCCCCAGAAGATAATGCCGCCAAGCCTTAAAGGCAGACTTGATAGCTAGAAGTTCCTTATCAGTAATAGTGTAATTGATTTCAGGAGGCGAGAATTTGCGGGACCAAAATGCCACGGGATGCAACTGATTGGTTACTGGGTCCTTTTGTGATAGAACTGCCCCCAAGGCCCCCAAGGCCCCCAAGGCCCCCAAGGCTCGAAGCATCAGTTTCAACGATGTAGGGGAGTTCTGGGCGAGGATGTTTTAAGATCGGTGCAGAGATAAATCTAGTCTTCAAATTCTGGAAAGCTTGTTCCGCCTCGGTAGACCATTCAAAACGTTTTTTTTTTTTAACAAGGCGGTGATGGGCTGGACTATTCGAGAGAATTCGGGGATAAACCTGCGGTAAAAGTTAGCGAAGCCTAACATGCTTTGAACACCTTTTATGGAGGATGGCCATTTGAGAATTGCATCGACCTTCTTTGAATCCATACGCACTCCGCTAGGTGATAATATGAATCCCAAGAATTCAACTTCAGTCACGTTGAAAACACATTTTTCCGACTTAGCGAAAAGTTTGTGTTGACGCAATCTCTCGAGGACCATTTTCACGTGTTTCCGATGTTCAGTTTCCGATGAAGAATAAACGAGGATGTCGTCAATGTAAACAACAACACACACATCTATGAGCTCTCTGAGGACATCGTTCATAAAATATTGAAAGGCGGCCGGGGCATTGCAAAGTCCGAAGGGCATGACCTGATATTCAAATAGCCCATACTTGGTGCGGAAGGCCGTCTTCCATTCATCGCCCTCTTTTACTCGTACCAAGTGGTAGGCTCCTCTAAGATCCAGCTTTGTATATATGCATGCTTTTCTGACTTGGTCCAGGAGTTCAGGGATCAAAGGTAACGGATATCTATTCTTAACAGTGATCTGGTTCAGGGCGCGATAATCTATAAAAGTTCTAAGGTCCCCTTCTTTTTTTGGAACGAAGAACAAAGCTGAGGAAGCAGGGGACTTGGAAGGACGAATAAACCCATTCGCTAGGTATTGATCCAGGTATTGTCGGAGGTGAAGATTCTCAGGCTCGGTGAGGGCATAAATTCTACTACAAGGAGGAGTAGATCCAGGTATCAGGTCTATCTGGCAGTCATAAGACCTATGAGGAGGTAGAGAGTTAGCCTGATCCTTCCGGAAAACATCTTGGAATTCTAGGTATTCAGGAGGTAACTGGGGAGCCTCCGAGGAAATTGCTGCCAGTGCAACACCAGGTCGAGGGTGACAAGTAGAGACACATTCTGGAAACTGAACCGTTCTTGCTCGCCAATCGATCTGAGGATTGTGCTTCTCTAACCAAAGAATTCCTAGAATAATCTGGAACTGAGGGGCCTTGATCACATCGAACACGATCTTCTCATAGTGTCCATCTTGACTTACTAGCGTCACTTCTTGGGTGGTATGCGTTACTGGTCCGGAGGCTATCTCCGTACCATCCACCGTAGTAATGACGTCCTTTACAGCCTTTGGACAAAGAGTCAGATTCATCCTCAAAACCATTTCATGATCCACATAATTGCCGATGGCACCGCTGTCGACGTAAGCTTCAATCGCATGTAATCGATCCGGATGTTCAGGGCTAATGAGGACCATAGGTATCACGAAATGCGAGGTCACGGAACTGGTTTTAACGCTCGGCAAGAGGACCTCTATTCTTGTCGGGCGAGGTCGTTTCCCTGCTCAGAGTTTGTGACCCTGGTAACTGCAGCTCCTACTGCCTTCTTGGCTGATTTCACCGGACAGTCTCGAAGAAAGTGCCCCGAGTTTCCGCAATAGAGGCATAATTGCAGCTGTTTTCTCCTTTCCCGCTCCTTTTGTGTTAGTGGTCCTTTCAGGCCCCCTATTTGCATGGGTTCCCCGGAGTCTACTCCTTTGGTAGGAGTTGGTGGTTTGGAAAATACTCGAGCATCAAACTTGGAACGATCGGCCTTCCTGTTCTGCAGTCTGTGGTCAATTTGAACGACTAAGTCAATATAGTCCGAACAGTCTTGCGGTAGATTCACTACTTGGGCTAACACATCTTTGAGCTCTCCACGTAGACCTCTATAAAACAGCGTAATCCTTTTGTCCTCAGGCCATCGAGTTTCCACTATCAGTCTGTTGAAAGACGCAATATAAGCCAAAAGGTCTTGATTACCCTGTCGCAATGAAAGGAGCTCATTGTCCAAGGCCTGCCCCTGTGAATGTCTTGCAAACAGTTTTTCCATACTGAGCTGAAAAGCTTGAAAATCATGGAGAACCGGATAATCTTGATTAAGTAGAGGGATCGACCAGTCTGCCGCATTGCCACTAAGTTACGAAAGCACAAAAGCTACCTTAGCTTGATCAGTTGGAAAGGCTGCTGGCCGGCATAAGAAGTGCAACCGGCACTGATTAATAAATACTGCAAACCTCTTTGGGTCACCAGAAAATCGTTCGGGCGGAGCCAGAGGTACATTCCCAGGTAGGTTGATCTGCACTGGGTTCGTAGAGGATGTTGAAGGAAGATTTGCCCCTGATGTGGGTAACGGAGTTTGTCCGGCTTGTGACTGTAGCAATTGTCTAGCGAGATCGTCTGTTCGCTCCTTGGAAATAATCAGTTCCCTTCTTAGAGCATTTGTTTCCTGACGGGCTGCATGCACTTCTGCTCTTAGTTCCCACAGTAACTGGGCTAGCTGGTCGGTATCCGAGGTTTCCATAGCGCCTGGGTGGGAGTTTTGCGGTGGGCTTTGCGTTCTGTAACGCTCACCTGATTCCCGCAGAGGCGCCGGTCTTGACTGGGTGAATGCCGTATCTTCAAAGGTGATGTGTAACACACGGTTGGCTCTTTGGGCTGGACCTCTGTGCACTGTATGTCTGACTCGAAGAGTAAGATGTCTGCAGATAGAAAATATGGGATTAATGAACTGGGGTTATTGGGTGCCTCTCTCCTCTTCCCTTTCTCTTCTCCTGTAGAACCCCAAAGGTTAACGCCCTCACCTTAGGTAAGTGAACGCCGACCTCTACATCTGCCTCGGGGCAGGGTGCCGTAACCAGTTTCTTCACTGGATAAGGGTGCAGGCCTCTTGACCTCAGAGGACTGCTGTCTGTCGTTAACTGCACGAACGGTAAGTTCTGGGCACTTCAAATGTCTTAAAAGTCTTTTGTAATGATATCTCTTGTTTTGCAGGGTTCCGGCGATGGCGGATAGCGGGCTGATGAGAGTTGAGGATCGAACCCGCGTGAGGAATAGAAGCGCCTGGAAGCACGTAAGTAAGCGCTTGTAGCCTGCTTCACGATGCGCACTAACTGTCCCTTTTATCTTGCGGGTACAAGTTCGGAGCTTTAGAGAAGCTGAAGGGTGCTGGAATACCCACTGGATTCGGCGTGGGAAGGAGTAATGGCACGTGAGTAATAAAGTTGCCCAATGTCTTTAAACGCACCTTCTTTTGTCTTTCAGATGCGGGATGCAGCGCCGAAGGCCTCCGGAGCGTGCGAAGAGCTGGTAAGCTTTTGTCTTTCAGATGCCGGAATGCAGTGCGAAGACCTCCAGAGCATGCGAAGAGTAGGTAAGCCTTTGTCTTTCAGATGCCGGAATGCAGCGCGAGGCGTTGGTGACAGCCGATGGACCAGGTAAGAGATGCGCTGCCACTGAAGACCGTAGTGCTAACCTGTTCTTTCTTTGTCTTTACAGGTGCTGCTGAAGACTGGATTCCAGGATGGTAAGCCTTTGTTCCCTTAGGCCCAGGATCAGAAGCAGAAGACACGATGAGCGTTCTGCTGCAGAGAATGCAGAATAACGCAAAGCAAGATTCATCCATCGGGTGTGGTTTAAATAGCCTCCTGTAGTGCTTAGGTGTCTCCTTCCACAGCCACGCCTAGGTAAGAAAAGAGTTCCTGCTTTCCAGAAGAGTTCCAGTGTTCTGAACCTAGGGAGTGGCTCCTGCCCCACCCAACAGGAAAAGTAGTCCCAAACAGAAGAGGATCAGGGGTTCAACTGGCAGGTAAGTAAGCAGCATGGTCTGCTGCAGGTAAGTCCACCCAAGCATTATGAGCCTGGCGCTTCCAGCGCTGGCACTGGGCATCTTTATGAGCCTGGTGCCACTGGTGCCAGAACAGGGTCCAAAAGGTCCCAATTGGGACTGGCTGGCACTCGGAACCGGGGTTATGGGTCTGCTTCCAAGGGAGTCGGGCAAGTCCTGATCTTTTGGAAGCAGAGATCATAACATTAGAGTACAAGCGTTAGTGAGAGGCATAACTTCAGATTTATCAAGATTTAATCTGTAGCCTGAGACAGTGGAAAAACTATTTATGGTAGATATTAAATGCTTGATGGAAGAGGCAGGGTTTGAAAGGTAGAGTAAAATGGCGTCCGCTTCGCAGATAATTTTACTTCTATGTTATTAATGGAGCTAACATTTATGTTAGTGTTTGTTCTTATTTTCTGTGAAAGGGATTCTAGTGCAAGGTTAAATAATAAGGGGGAGAGGGGGCAGCCTTGACGAGTACCTCTTTTTATTTGGAAAGGGGAGAGAGGGAATTATTAATGAGAATTCGGGTGTGTTAGGCAGAAACCTGTGCAGTTCCCTTAGGGACCACTGCAAAAGATTTAAGACTACAGGTGTTGGCAGTAAACCCACTTGGTAGCAGTCTGTACCACCCAGATTTACCTGGTAGCTGTGGCTGAGCAGTCAGACTTCCCTCAAGAAGAGTTAGGCAATATGCAAAGTATACACAATAGGCACTCAGATACAACAATACAAGCAAACACTGACCAGAGCTTTGGTATCAAAGTATATAATTATTTATTTAAAAACACACTGTTGAAAACACTCCAGCACTCTTATTGTAAAATATTCTAAACACAGTTACTATTATAATATATACACCCCTTTTTCCTTATCAGATAAGTCACTGTAAAACACCACTTATTTTGAGGCCTTAACTAGATGGCACTCCAATAAGTTTGTGAGAAAGGGGGGGAAAAAGACAGAATATGGAAAGGTACACCACTCTAAGATTCAGGAACACTGTTAGCAAGGCAGAAGAGCAAAAGTCACTGGTGAGCCAAAGTCCAAAGGCTGGGCCCACTCTTAGAGAGAGCAGAGCACAAATGCGCCCAAGATCACACAGTTACACTAGGCTTAGAAAGTATTGCAGAGGGTTCAAAAAGAGTTTAGAGAGGCTTAGGAAAGTTTAGCCAGAGTGTCCCAGGCTAACCCAGGTTCGAAAGCCGAGGGCTAAATCTACCCCGCACAGTCGGTCGCAAGGGAAGCCAGGTGGGACACGGTACCTTAAGTGGGAAGGATCCTACAGCGGTGGCAGTTGTTCCTGGTAGTGGGTGCAAGTTGCGTCGTCGTCCAGGGGAAGAGAAGATCTCAACTTGGAGGAAAGATGAAGGTCGTTGCACTACCAGGGAAGAAACCAGCCGTGGAGTTTTCCGGTTAAAGGAGGTACCTTTGTTTCGCGGTCGTGGTAAAACGTGGTGTCCCGGTTGCCGGGGTGCTTGGCACAGGCAGGGCGGCCACGAGGTACGTCGGGAAGGCGAAAAGACGGTGAAACTGGTTATCCCCACCAGTCAAAGGAAGAAGACTCTCCAGCGGGAGATCTCCTCTGTCGTTGGGAAAAGTGGTGAGGCGGTCCAGCAGGGCTCCACCGGTGGTGGTGTCGTGACAGGTCGGCTCAGCTTCTCCCTCGTCGGATTCTTAGGTCCTGTGGCGACTTCTGAAGTTCCAGTTCCCAAAGCCCTGCTTTTATGCAGCAAACCCCCATTCACTCAGCCTAGCTGTCACTCAAACATGCTAAGTGGTGAGCCGGCCGGCTCACCACTTGGGCCAATCAGGTTGGGGTGCGACTTGAGTTGCCTAGGCAACTCAGTCCAGGGTGCCTAAATTCCCCTCCACCCCTCCTAAGTACCCCAGACAGAGTGGCACCACTTTGGAGGGCTTCTGTGGAGAAGCCCGCCAAAAAGTGGAACAAAGGGCTCGACTTGGGTTGGAGTCTCAGAAGAGAACACAAACGCCATTTTAGAATCAAGTTTTGGAAAAAAATACCAACCGGAGAATTAATATTAATTAAATAAACCGGCAGTGTTTGAGGCTACCGTAAATAATTAAATAAAGATAGTAACCTAAAACAATGGGAAATCCCATAGGAAAATATTCGCGGTTGAATATAAAAAGTAGTATCCACTGCCACCAGCCAAAACTCGATCAGGGGGGAGGAGACGTGCCCCCTCGACTAACAGACCCTGGGGCAATCGAATTGCCCCAGCCAGTACATCCACAATATGATGGTTTGTACTGGTTCTGTTCAGAATTTAAGACTAGTAAAGTCAATGGTGACTTTACATGCCCTGGGAGACAGTAGTCAGTCCCAGGGTATGGAGTCTATACTGGGGGGTCACTATGACACCCCTGTGTCACTGCACTGAGGGTGCTGTGTAACACAGATCACAAAAACACATGAAGCCCTATGGGGTAAAAGACCCCATAGCCCATTAAACACATCTAGATCCAAAGAAACACACTCAAATCATGTCCAAGAGTGAGGGTAAAAGAGTCTCACTCTTGGCAGGAGAAAAGAATAAACCCCAAAAATCCAGCAAAGCTGCTGGGGGACTCACTAGGTTAGGAAATTCAGCCTAAACAGAGAATTCTCCCTAACAGGGTGGAAGGAGAGGAGTAAAAGACTTGGATCAGGTTAATAAATAGGGAGAAAAATTGTGCCATTTTAAGGAATGAAACATTTTTCAGCATCAAGGACCAAGAGGGCTAAGGGGTCATTAGAATTCTGGGAGTGAGATAGAATATTAAACAGTAGTCTAGTGTTAGAAGAAGCATAAGTATCTTTGATAAAATCTGACTTGTTAATGTGTGTAAGTTTAGGAAGATATTTTTCTAGATGTTTAGCTAGGAGTTTAGCAAACGTTTTAGAATCAGAGTTGATAAGAGCAATAGGTCTGTAGTTTTTAACTAGAGAGGGGTCTTTATCGGATTTGGGAAATAGTACAAGAAGAACTTCACCAAAGGAACCAGGGCTTTGACCAATTTCGGCAAAGTAAGAATATAATTGTAAGAGTTTTGGTGAAATGGAATCAATTAACGTATTATAAAAATCAATGGAAAATCCTTCGGGACCTGGGGCTTTATTAGGTTTGAGATCTAATATGGCTTGTTTAATTTCTGTTAAGGATACAGGTGTATTAAGAGGGGAAAGGTCAATGGGATCAGTAGAGTTTTTCTTTTTTTTTCAAAAAAAGAATGGATTTCGGTTGTCTTACTAGAGGGATCAGGGGAATATAGGTTGGAGTAAAAGTCTAAGAAGTGTAACGCTCACCTGACTCCCACGGAGGCGCTGGTCTGGTTGGAGCTGCTGTGACCTCTTCTAAGGTGATGCGCAGGGTTCGGAAGACGGACTGGACCGAGCCCCCCAAATCTGGCTTGTCTGGCTCGCAGAAGTATCCTTCTGTAGGTGAAAATAGGGGATTAACTGTCTGCGGGGTAATGCAATCGGTCTCCCACTTTCCCCTCTCACCCTCCTCGAAACCCTTCTGTGATTCCCCGTAGCGTCTCACCTTAGGGTCTGGAAGGACGAGCTCTCCATCCTGCTTCTGATGCAGGGGCGCGTTGGTATCCAGTTACTTCACTGGATTTTCGGATTGGTGAGAACCAAACTTGCTTGGCTTCCAGGTAAGTTTTTTTTGTGTCCATGCATTAATGTACTAATGCAAGTGTCTTTTTCCCCATAGGGGCCAGGGTACGGAATGCCGGGGAACAGGCACCGACCCGAGATGAGAGGTGAAATCCTTGTAGAAATCAGGTAAGTCTTTAATGAGCGTTTTTTGGTAATGTCTTTTCATTCGCTCATTAACGCTGATGTCCTTTTTTCCCCTTAGGGGCCGGGGTCCGGAAATGCCAGGATGCGGCACGGACCCAAAATGAAGAGGGAATGAATCAACAGGTAAGTCTTAACATGGAGATTTAGCTTTCCTTATTCCCTTCTCTCTCTCACCTTTTGTTCTTGCCTTTTTCTCCCTAGGCGCTGGGGCGTGACTGCGAATCCGGATGATCGCTGCTGAACATGGAGGCGCCCTGTAAAGGTGAGTGGAATGCGGCGCTGCAGCGATCGACGCAATGAGCTTTTAAATAAAAGTCTTCCTTTTCAGGATTGTCGGCGAGATGTCTCCGGAATGCGGATTTAGCAGATAAGTGCTTTTCCTTCTTCTGTTCTCTTCTTCTCTTCCTTTGCAGGTGATCCAGGATGCTGGCAGGCGTGGCAGAAGTCAGGATGCAGGAGCAGACACGGTGAGCGTCCAGCTGCTAGATGCAGAACAACGCGAAGCACGTGTGGCTGTTCGGGTGGGGTTTAAAAAGCCTTGGAAGAAGTTCCAGGTATGTATCCTTCCTCCAATCAGGTATGTATCCTTCCTCGACCACGCCCGGATGGTAAATTAGTCCCACAGGTAAAGTAGTTCCTTGCAGGCCTCAAGGAGGCTGGGATCCTGCAGCATGGTCTGCATCAGGTAAGTGCACCCAAGCACTCCCATAATGAGCCTGGCGCCTATGGTGCCAGGACTGATGTCTTTTATGAGCCTGGCGCCATAGGCGCCAGGACACTGTCCAAAGGGCCCCTATATGGGGTTGCTGGGTCTTTCCTTGGGGACTGGATGTCCGCTTTCGGGGACGCAGGGCTTGCACCGGTTCCCCGGGAGCGGGCATCATGACAGCACTCCCTTCCAAGGCCTCTTCCAAGGTTGTTCCCTCCGGGGGTTTTGGTTTGTCTGGGAAGAGTCGGTGGAATTTCCTGACTAATTGAGGTGCATGCACATGGTCGCTGGGTTCCCACGACCTCTCCTGAGGTCCGTACCCCTTCCAATCAATTAGGTAGAACAGTTTTGACCTAAACATTTTTGAGTCTAAAATGTTCTTCACTTCGAATTCGGGCTCCCCATCTATTAGAAAAGGTTCTGGAGGTTTGAGTAGTCAGGTTCCGGGTACCACTGGTTTCAGAAGTGACACATGAAAAACAGGGTGAATTTGCATACTAGCTGGTAAATCAAGTTTAACAGCCATTGGGTTAATTATTGCCGTAATAGAATAAGGTCCCAGATATTTTGGGTTAAAAGTTCGAGGCCCTTTGAGTGGTAAATGTCTGGTAGCTAACCACACTTGATCCCCAATCTGATACTGAGGTGCTTCACTCCGATGTAGATCAGCATTCTCCTTGTATTTTCTCTTGGCTTGTTGTAAATGCGTAGTTGCCTCTTTGAAGGCTTGGGTAATTGTAGAATGCAGATGTTCTACTGCAGGCATTCCGAGGTTCTGAGGTGAGTCAAGGTTTGAGGTTCGAGGGTGATGCCCAAACAAAGTATAAAAAGGACTGTGGCCAGTTCCAGAGTGTACCGAATTATTATATGCGTATTCGGCTATCCAAAGAATGTCTTTCCAGTTGCTTTCAGATTGCTGTAACATACACAGTAAGTACTGCTCAAGGGTCTGATTTGTCCTCTCGCTCTGACCATCGGTCTGAGGGTGGTGACTGGTTGATAATCTTACGTCGATCTGCGCCATTTGACAACATTTGCGCCAGAAGTGGGAAATGAATTGGCTTCCCTGGTCAGAGATTAGTATAGATGGGAATCCATGTAGCCGAACAATATTTTCGAGGAATTCTTTGGCTAGGACAGAAGCTGAAGGTAAACCTTTCAAAGGAATAAAGTGGGCCATTTTGGAAAACAAATCCACAATTACCAGAATAGTATTGTACCCCGAACAAGGAGGCAGATCCGTAATAAAATCCATTGATAGGGTGTGCCAGGGTGCTGGCGGTATGTCTAGAGGTTGAAGGAGACCGGCTGGTCTTTTATTTTGACTTTTATTTTGGGCGCAAACACCACAGGACATCACAAAAGATTTAACATCTTTTCGCCAAGAGGGCCACCAAAATTGTCATTTCACCTTTTCCTCTGTCTTGGCAATACCGGGGTGTCCCTCTATTAATGTATCATGATAACCGGAAATAACTAGTTTGTGTAATTCCTTATGTGGCAGGAATAAGCGTCCTCGGAAATAAGGTAAACCTTTATCTATGGTAAAGTCTGATCCCTTTTGTATCCAATCCTGTAAGGTTGTAGGGTCCAGGAGTTGTTTCACTCTGGCTTGAATGTCTTCTAGCGTCTGTAACGAAGGCATGCCTAGAATCCTCTGTTCGGGAATTATTGGTACTGGTTCTGAGTTTGTATCAGATTCTCCCATTCCAATTCGCGATAAGGTGTCTGCTTTGCCATTCTTGCAGCCAGGTCGATAGGTAATCAAGAAATCAAATTCAGCGAAAAACAAAGCCCATCGGAGCTGCCATGATGACTGAGCCTTGGCGGTTTTCAAATACTGTAAATTCCGGTGATCAGTGATCACTGTGATGGTATGTCGAGCGCCAAGCAGATAATGCCGCCAGGCTTTAAAAGCGGACTTAATGGCTAACAGTTCTTTGCCAGTGATTGTATAATTAACCTCGGGTGCTGAGAATTTTCTGGACCAAAATGCTACGGGATGCAGTTGGCTGGTTTCGGGATCTCTTTGGGACAGGACAGCTCCCATGGCTAGGCTGGATGCGTCAGTCTCGACGACATAAGGGAGGTATGGACGCGGGTGTTTCAATATAGGTGCGGAGGTAAACTTAGCTTTTAAATCCTGAAAGGCCTGCTCGGCTTCTTCAGACCATTCAAAACGTTTATTTGTCCTCAAGAGTGCAGTAATGGGTTGCACCACGCGTGAAAATTCCGGGATAAACCTGCGATAGAAATTGGCAAAGCCAAGCATACTTTGAACCCCTTTTACAGAGCTAGGTGATGGCTATTTGAGGATGGCATCCACTTTTCTTGAGTCCATTCAGACTCCTTTGGGTGTCAGGTTAAACCTAGAAACTCGACTTCTGTGGTATGGAAAACACATTTCTCCAATTTAGCAAATAGTTTGTGTTGGCGCAGTTTTTTAAGTACTGCCCTGACGTGTTTTCTGTGATCATATTCCGAAGAGGAGTACACCAGAATGTCATCGATATATACGACAACACAAACATCGATGAGTTCCCGAAGGACATCATTCATGAAGTATTGGAAGGCAGCCAGCGCGTTACACAATCCGAAAGGCATCACCTGGTACTCGAATAATCCGTATTTAGTACGGAAGGCAGTTTTCCATTCGTCGCCTTCTTTAACTCGTACCAGATGATAAGCCCCCCGGAGATCTAACTTGGTGTATATGCAAGCGTCCTTCACCTGGTCAAGGAGTTCAGGGATCAGAGGCAGAGGATAACGGTTTTTAACCGTTATCTGGTTCAATGCGCGGTAATCGATACAAGTTCTAAGGTCGTCTTCTTTTTTGGGCACAAAGAACAAAGCCAAGGATGCCGGGGACTTTGACGGGCGAATAAAACCATTAGCTAGGTATTGATCCAAATATTGTCTCAAATGCAGGTTCTCAGGTTCGGTAAGGGCATAAATCCTGCTAAAAGGGGGTTGTGCACCGGGCACCAGATCGATTTGGCAATCGTACGATCTGTGAGGAGGTAACGTGTTGGCCTGTTCCTTTTGGAAGACGTCCTGAAAGTCTTGGTATTCCGGAGGTAGTTGCATGGAGGCAGAGGTTACAGATGCTAGATTAATCTTCAGGTTTTCTGGATAGCAGGTTTGTGTACAATCCGGGAAGGTTATTCTCTTAGCTCGCCAATCAATTTGAGGATTATGTGTCTCTAAACAAGGAATTCCAAGAATAACCTGAAACTGTGGAGCCTTGATTACATCAAACACAACACCCTCCCGATGGCCGTCGGGACCAATAAGAGTCACCTCAGTAGTGGAATGTGTTACCGGTCCAGAGGCAATTTCAGTTCCATCGACTGTGGTGATGACATCTTTGCTGGTTTTAGGACGGAGAGGGAGGTTAATCCTAGAGACCAATTCACGATCCACATAGTTTCCAATAGCCCCACTATCGATTTATGCCTTTATTGCATGCAACCGCTTAGGCTGTTCTGGATCTACGAGAACCATTGGCACAATGAAATGCGAGGTCTGAGAGTTAGTTTTCAAGCTCGGCAAGCGGACCCCTACGCTTGTCGGGCGGAGTCGTTTCCCGAAACAGAGTCTTCATGGTTTTTATCAGCGGCTCCTACAAATTTCAGGGCGGTTTAGCCGGGCAATCTCGTAGAAAGTGTCCAGAATTCCCACAATAAAGACATAATTTTAACTGCCGCCTCCTTTCACGTTCCTTTTGAGTTAAGGGTCCTTTAACCCCTCCAATTTGCATAGGCTCAGAGACATCAACTCCCTTGGGATTAGCATGGGTCTTGACCAACACCCGGGTCTCAAACCTGGACCGATATGCTTTTCTGTTTTGAAGTCTGTGATCCAATTGGACCACTAAGTCTATATACTCTGTGCATTCTTGGGGCGGATTTACAACTTGGGCCAAGACATCTTTAAGTTCTCCGCGTAGGCCTCGATAAAAGAACGTGACTCTTTTATCCTCTGGCCATCCCGTTTCCACAATTAGTCTATTAAAGGTTGCAATATAGGATAGGAGGTCCTGATTGCCCTGTCGCAGGGATAGAAGTTCGTCATCCAGAGCTTGCCCCTGAGAGTGTCGAGCAAATAACCTTTCCATGCTTGCTTGAAACCCTTGAAAATCACGGAGAATCGGGTCATCATGAGTAACCAGTGGAACTGACCAATCGGCAGCGCAGCCGCTGAGATATGACAATACAAAGGCTACCTTGATCTGATCATTAGGGAAGGCCCCAGGTCTGCATAGGAAGTGCAAACGACACTGATTCATGAATACAGCGAATCGTTTGGGGTCCCCAGCAAAGCGTTCGGGTGGGGCCAGCGGCATGTTTCCGGGTAGATTAATCTGCACAGGGTTACTGGAAACCACAGGAGCGAGGTTCCCTCCGGAACCGGGTAGAGGAGTTTGCCCAGCTTGACCTTGCAAAAGCTGTCTGGCCAGGTCATCAGTTCTTTCCTTTGATATTATTAATTCCCTCCTGAGGGCATTAGTCTCTTAACGAGCGGCATGTACTTCGGCCCGTAATTCCCCCAGTAATTTGGCCAACTGATCAGTCTCAGAACTTTCCATAGCGCCTGGGTGGGAATTTGTAGGAAGGCTTCGCGTTCTGTAATGCTCACCTGACTCCCACGGAGGCGCTGGTCTGGTTCACGCTGCTGTGACCTCTTCTAAGGTGATGCGCAGGGTTCGGAAGACGGACTGGACCGGGCCCCCCAAATCTGGCTTGTCTGGCTCGCAGAAGTATCCTTGTGTAGGCGAAAATAGGGGATTAACTGTCTGCGGGGTAATGCAATCGGTCTCCCACTTTCCCCTCTCACCCTCCTCGAAACCCTTCTGTGATTCCCCGTAGCGTCTCACCTTAGGGTCTGGAAGGACGAGCTCTCCATCCTGCTTCTGATGCAGGGGCGCGTTGGTATCCAGTTACTTCACTGGATTTTCGGATTGGTGAGAACCAAACTTGCTTGGCTTCCAGGTAAGTTTTTTTGATAAGAGGTTCCCCTTGTGTCCATTCATTAATGTACTAATGCAAGTGTCTTTTTCCCCATAGGGGCCAGGGTACGGAATGCCGGGGAACAGGCACCGACCTGAGATGAGAGGTGAAATCCTTGTAGAAATCAGGTAAGTCTTTAATGAGCGTTTTTTGGTAATGTCTTTTCATTCGCTCATTAACGCTGATGTCCTTTTTTCCCCTTAGGGCCTGGGTCCGGAAATGCCAGGATGCGGCGCGGACCCGAAATGAAGAGGGAATGAATCAACAGGTAAGTCTTAACATGGAGATTTAGCTTTCCTTATTCCCTTCTCTCTCTCACCTTTTGTTCTGGTCTTTTTCTCCCTAGGCGCTGGGGCGTGACTGCGAATCCGGATGATCGCTGCTGAACCTGGAGGCGCCCTGTAAAGGTGAGTGGAATGCGGCGCTGCAGCGATCGACGCAATGAGCTTTTAAATAAAACTCTTCCTTTTCAGGATTGTCGGCGAGATGTATCCGGGATGCGGTTTTAGCAGGTAAGGACTTTTCCTTCTTCTGTTCTCTTCTTCTCTTCCTTTGCAGGTGATCCAGGATGCTGGCAGGCGTGGCAGAAGTCAGGATGCAGGAGCAGACAGGGTGAGCGTCCAGCTGCTAGATGCAGAACAACGCGAAGCACGTGTGGCTGTTCGGGTGGAGTTTAAATAGCCTTGGAAGAAGTTCCAGGTATGTATCCTTCCTCCAATCAGGTATGTATCCTTCCCCGACCACGCCCGGATGGTAAATTAGTCCCACAGGTAAAGTAGTTCCTTTCAGGCCTCAAGGAGGCCGGAATCCTGCAGCATGGTCTGCATCAGGTAAGTGCACCCAAGCACTCCCATAATGAGCCTGGCGCCTATGGCGCCAGGACTGATGTCTTTTATGAGCCTGGCGCCACAGCCGCCAGGACATTGTCCAAAGGGCCCCTATATGGGGTTGCTGGGTCTTTCCTTGGGGACTGGATGTCCGCTTTCGGGGACGCAGGGCTTGCACCGGCTCCCCGGGAGCGGGCATCATGACAGGAAGGCTCCATTTTGGTTGGTTAGTCTGTTGCCATCAGGAGAGGTGATACGAGTGATGAGCGATTTTTCTTTTTTGTTTTTTAAATAGGATGCCGACATTTTCCCAGCTTTGTTGGATCCACTGTATAGTTTAGATTTAGATCGAAGTATAGAGTTAGCAGCTTTATCGGTGCATAGTTTGTTAATTTCAATGTGCTTATACATGAGAGCTTTTGCAACAGTAAGATCTAATATGACCTTTCAAGATCTTTGATTGTGGCTAATAATGTTTTATGAATGGATTCAGATTGTCATTTTTTATAAACCCACGTAGGGAGGATTTGAAAGTATCCTAATTATTGTGCATGGAAGTATTGTTCTGGGCGATTGTGGAGAAAGAACTCTTCAATGAAAGAGTTGGTTTTTGTCAATGAAGGACCTGTCTTTAAGGATTCATGAGTTAAATTTCCATTTTAGGGAGAGTTTACGTATACTTATCCATTCTACAGTGGTGGAGACAGGCGCTTTATCGGAAATGGTTCTGGAGCTGATTGCAAAATTGATAATAGCAGAGGTTAATGATCTAATCCGGAGAAGGAATGGTGAGGGAGTGAATAGAAGGTATAACCTTTTGTATCTGGGTGACAGAAGCACCATGAGGCAATCAGATTGAGATTATGTAACAAATTGAGGAAATTATTGCAGGACTTGGAGTTAACAAAATTGGAAGTAGATCTGCGATCAAGGGTAAAATCAAAAACTTGGTTGACATCTGCACATAAAATAAGCATATCTGGACTTTTCTGTGCAAGCCTTAGATTTAAATTGGACCTGAAAACAGGGTTTGGGGGGTTGGGACCATAGACATTAATTATAGTTACTGGTAAATTGTTAATAATGGTTTCTATAATGATCCAACGACCTTTGAGGTCTTTTTCTTCACTGGTTAGGGTGAAGTTTAGGTGCTTATTAATCAAAATGGAGACACCACCTTTTTTGTCTAGAGTATTAGAAAAGAGTGTATGACTAATCCGTGAGGCTTTGATTTTGAGGTTTTACTGTAAGAGCTCAGATGAGTCTCTTGAAGACACGCAACATCTGCTTACATTTTTGTGAGAGTTGGGTAATAATTTTATTGCGTTTAATGGGGTGATTTAACCCTTTAACATTCCAAGTAACAAACTTAATAGACATTAGTAATCAAAAGGTTGTAGATGACAAAATTAAAGAGTACAGTAGAAATTAATGCATTAGAATAAACAGATAATATATATGACACTAAAGTAAAAAATGAACCAGTGGAGCAAACACTTCCATATGTTGTGGTATCACCGGGATATGTGGGGAAGAACAGAAGGGTGGGATCATGACAAGAGGGAAAAAGACAAGTAAGAGTAAGTAAAGGATATATTAGGGTTGATATAAACATGAATAATAGCAAAACGAGTGTGGTGAGTTTAGTTAGAACAGTAATAAAAAGGAATATCATGGGGATACAAGAGCACAGAGACAAATGGAGCGAAAGTGAAGAATTAGTGAACAGGAGATAAAGATAATGTCGAAAGTTATAGATATATGGGCACATTGGGTGACGATTAAAGTAAGCAAGTTACAATATCAAAGTTAAGTGAGCAAAAATGCATAAAACGGGGATTCCAAGATGGCAGCCGTGGTGAGGAGACGTGCATAAGAGTCTCTCCCGCCGGGCCACGAAAATAAAGCTTAAAATCAAGCACTGGGATCACAGAAATTGCAGCACAGTCCAACTCCTGGTACCTGCTGGACACGGAGAAGCCCCTGCGGTACACAAGTGGGAGCGTGAAGGCTAAGGGCGAGCTCGCTCCCCCCATCAGGGCTCGGCCCTTGGACGCGCGCCGGGACGCTCTGGATGCGAACGCTGGCCAGAGAACCTACGGCCCACTCCCGAGGCGAGTGCAGGCCCGGTAGAGGGCGAGCCCGTAAGCAATAGGAGCTGCATCGGAAGAAATCGAGCCAAAGTGAGGGTGAGGACAAGATTAGAAGCGGGGAGCAGAGCAGGCACACCCACCAGGGGGGGAAGAGAAGATGCCGACGGAGCAAGGAGCTGGGAAAGACATCCACCCGATCAGGTGACAAGCCAATACACGGGAACTGGGCCGAAGAAAACAGCCCACGCGGTCTGCAGAAGACTGGGCGTCCTCCACTGGCTCTCTGGAGGGAAGGCCTTTGACGGAAGACTGTGCCGCTCCAGTATCCCACCTCCAGGCAAAAAGGGGCAAACGGTCGTGACTGAACGGGGAGCCATTGGTCTCCCTGCATCCCTTGCCATAGGAAGCAGTATCAGTGCCACGCACGGCATCCACGCGGGGAGATCCCAAGAACAGGAACGGGCGATCGGAAGAGAGGAGCACTGGCCCAGGAGTACTCGGAGGAACAGGGACCCTCTGGTGGCAGACTCAGAGATGTATTCCACAGCAAGGTGAGGGTGGAGGAAGGACCCGGGGGGAACATAAACGCATTATATGGCTGGAGGCGGAATACATTATAATCCACCCCCACCCGACTTCATCCATGCCGGGAGAATATGGGCCAAGTAGTCCTGCATAGTCAAGTGCCTGCGACGCCGCAAAGGGGGCCCCCATCCCCCGCCCAGAAGTATATCATATACAGAGGCAACTTAAAAGGGAGTGCGGGAGAAGGCTCTGGCAGCCCAGAAACAACACACAGAGCCACTCATAGCATTGTGCCAGACTGAGCACAACCCAGGGACTGGAGAATAGGCCACAGAAGCGGCCCTCTGGGGGTGCAATACAGGGCGTGGAAGAGAGCGCGGTAGACAGAGACAATTAGGGAAGGGGGACATCGCCCTGGTCCCACTCACACCTTCCCCCACTGCAGTAATGAAACGAGAAGGGCCGGCAAGGAGGACAGAGGCTCAATCACCCCAGCAGAGGTGATCTGTAAGTACTGAAGAAGCACCAGACAGGGGGACTGGCACCTCGGGAAAGCGGCAACCCGGCCTGGCAGAGGTACTGATACAAGTGAGGGCGTTGGCCAGCAAAGAAACCACAACCTCCCACCCCCCGGCATCAAGAGTAAGAAGAGCAGTAGAGGGAGGGCGGACGTAAGGAATAATGTAATGCAAGTAGAACCCCCCCCTAAGGGAGAGAGCGGCAGGGGGAGAGCAGTGCAAAGATCAGACAGCCGCAGAAGGCGGAGTACCACATCTGTAGCAATAATGTCAAAAGCAAAAGGGAAAGGGGGCTACCCCAGGCGCATTCCCAGACCTCCAAACAAGACTCAAACCTGATCCAAATGTGGACTTTGGACAACCCGGCCAATACTAGAGGGAAAACACAGGAGGAACCCTTCACCTCATCACTCGTCATTGGCATCCAAAGATGACATGCAAGTATGGTTTAGGGAACTACAGGATAGATTCATAACCACGGTCCAAGATCAGTTTGCAACCATGGGAGAAAACATGAAGATGGCGGTCCAGGAATTGCGGACGGACGTAGCAAGGCTGTAAGAGCGAACGGACACGCTGGAAAGAATCATCCAAAATGTGGAAGAGGAAGCACAGCAAAACAGTAAAACGCAGGAACACCTGTTGAGGTTAACACATAACTTAGAATTGCAATGCGAGGACCTGGGAAATCGCTCTCGCAGGTCCAATATATGCATAAAAAATATGGTGGAGTCGGTGGAAGATAAAGACCTCAAGACGGCAGTTCGAGAAGTCTTCAGAGACATTCTGGCAGCGGAAGAGGATGAGGACATTAAAATCGACAGGGTGCATTGGGTAAGCCCAAAGAGGATTGGCGAGCCGGGGGAACACCCTAGGGATGTGCTGGTTGTCCTAACCTCGTACCTCCAGAAAGAACAGATCCTAAGGAAGGCTAGAGGGATGAACCACATCAGGATGAATGGTGTAGATATCCAACTTTATCAAGACCTAGCCCTTGTGACACTACAGAAGAGAAGGACGATGGCAACAGTGGTGATATTCCCTTTTGGTCTTCTTTTCACATGGAAAGGTAAGCAACGGAGGGTAACATCATGCAAGGAAGGGCTTCAGATGATGAACATCCTAAGAAGATAGAGAAGAAGGGAACCAGCGCACAAGAGAAGAGACACGCAGGAAGCCATGGGAATGGAAGACAGTGCAGTATAAGAAGAATCAATCTAGGGGGGGGAATGGTGAGCGAAACCCGACAACCACAACCATGGATTAGGACTATATGAACAGCAAGACAGAAGCAAAGGCAGGACCGGAGAGGACGGGAGACCAAAGCAAACCAGTGGACATTATTGAACAGCAGCCCGGCGAGGTGCCCCATCGCTGGAATCCAGCTAGACAGAGGTAAATGCAGGGTTTAGGACTTGCCGTGATGATTCACCCGAGTGAGCAGAGGGTCAGGAGCGACGGGCTTCACGCTCTAGCAACATTAGGTCCCTGGGCCCTCCTCAGGACAGTTATTGGTTTATTGGGGGAGTTATATGTTTGTGGAAAGGGGAGTGGGAGGGCAACCGGAAGAAAGAACAGAAGTAGGACAAGGGGGAGCTACAATGCCATCTAGGGCTAAGAGGACATGTGGAAGCTGAACATTCTTACGTTTAATGTGAGGGGCCTAAATGCCCTGATCAAGAGGAAGAAAGAAGAGAACTTGCTAAGAAGGGAAAAGGGGGACATTATAGTAATGCAAGAAATGCACATCAGATCTCATGACAAAACAAAACTGCATCTAAGAGGCTACAAATTAGTAGTGCAGTCCAACGCCCAGACAAAAAAGCAGGTGTAATGATAGCATTTCACGATGGCCCAGGACACTCAGATACAAAATACGTTGCTTGACAAGGGGGGGGGGGGTTGTATTTGCCAATGCTTCCGTAGATGGGTTCCGACTCACTTTAGCCTCTATATATGTGCCCAATATGGAGGCATTGGGCAAATTGGAGGAATTTCCAAATGGGGAGATAATAGTGGGAGGTGACCTGAATCGGGCATGGCAACCAATTATAGATAGGAGCGCAGGAGGGCACCAGGGGCAAGGGGCACCTTAAAAAAATCACTGCCAAAAGATGGGCCACATGGCACTTTGTGATGTGTGGCGGGAACTCAAAGGACAACAAAAGGGATATACCCACTTTTCCCATGTATATAACACAATGTCAAGGATTGATTACTTCTGGGTTTCAGTGGGGCTAATGGGGGAAGAACAAGGGATGGAAATTGGCCCAATCTCGATATCAGATCACGCCCCTCTGTGGATGGTAATCAGAACACCAGGGAGAAAAAGCGGGCTGTGGAAATGGAAGCTACCTCAAGAAATAATCCAGGATCCCATTTTAGGGGACACTATTAGGGAAAAGATAGTAGAGTACTTTGCCCACAATGACACGGGGGACGTTTCATTGGGAACAGTATGGGAAGCTTTCAAAGCAGTCATGTTGGGTCATATGATTGCCCTGAAAGCATCTAAAGACAAGCAAAGGTATATGTGGGAAAAATAACTTGAGAAGAAAATAACAGACATACAGGGGGAACTAATACGGAATCCCATGACCGGCCTGAAGAAGGCATTGAGACATGTGCAGGGACAATTAGATGTGGTCCGAACAAAAAAAGCAGAGAAGAGCCTCCTACACCTCAGACACTGGTACTATACAAAGGCCAACAAGGCTGATAAATACCTAGACAGACAATTACGGGCAAAGCGCTATCGATCAAGAGTGTGCGAAATGCGCAGGGAGAGACCTTAAAGCGCACAAGGGACAAAGCAGAGGTTTTCAGAGACTACTATCAAGCGCTGTAAGCAAACGGCAGACCAAACAGCGTAGACCAAGAAACATACTTGGAAGCCCTAACCATATCACAAATAACAATGGAAGATAGAGCGGCCTTGGACGGGTAAATAAGGGAAGAGGAAGTGAAGGGAGCAATAGAAGGACTCCCATTAAATAAGGCGCTGGTCCCAGATGGGTTTACGGCTACGTTTTACAAGAAATTTGCGGGCATTTTAACCCCATTCTTAACAAAGCTATTAAATTCATTCAAGGAGGTGGGGAATGTGACTCCATCTATGAACGAAGCCAAGGTGTTAGTCTTTCATAAAGCAGGAAAAGACCCATTACAGCAAGGCTCCTGCCGCCCAATTGCTCTAATCAATCTTGATTCAAAGTTATACACAAAACTTCTAGCAGCTAGACTCTTGCCGCTCCTCCCCAAATTGATTAATACTGATCAATCAGGGTTTATCCCAGGCAGGCAAACCCACCATAATCTGAGAAGAATAATACATCTGGTGGAGAAAACTGTGTAGAAAACTGGCATCACGCATATCCCGGCTATACTGATGTCATTAGATGCCGAAAAAAGGCATTTGACCGGGTGGAATGGTCCTTGCTGTTCAGAACGCTAAAATATATGGGGTTTGGTGAAAAATTTGTGAAAATGATCGGGGCTAACTATAATACCCCTTCCATTAGAATAGCCATAAACGGGGAAGTTATGGGCAGAGTGGAGATAACAAGGGGCACAAAACAAGGATGCCCGCTGTCCCCCCTGTTATGTGTTATCTTCTTAGAACCACTTCTTATCAGAATCAGAGAGACCTCCTTCCTCACCCACAAAGGGATAGAAATGGCAGGCAGGCAGCATAAGGTTGTGGCGTATGCGAATGATATGCCGGTTGCCCTTACGGACCCAGTGCGTACCCTCCCCGAAGCAATTCAAGAATTAGACAAATTTGGGGAAATCTCTGGGTTGAAGATTAACAGAAATAAATCGGAAATTCTAATTTTGGCAGGGGATGGAGGGGAAATGAAATAAAAAGTAAAGCGACATCCCTAAACGTAAAGGTAGCACAGAAGGGGATAAAATACTTAGGCATTACCCTTACGGGCAAGGTGGACCTCTTATATGGGGAAAATGATCCTGAGCTGCTGGCAAAAATTAAGAGGGACATTGAATGGTGGAACCCACTTGCGATCTTTTGGTGGGGACGCATATCGGTAAAAATGACCATTCTGCCAAGGTTGGTTTACTATTTCCAGGCTATCCTGATAAGAGCCGCCAAGTCTTTCTTAAGAGCGCTCTCAAAAGTGATTTCTTCATTCATTTGGAAAAAGAAACCCCCCAGGGCAGCAGGAGCAGTATTAACAGTTCCAATACAGGAGGGCGGATGTCTCTCCCAAACTTTTTATAAATACTATCAAGCAGCGCAATTGTGGGTGTTACAGGAGTGGATGGCAGAGGACCAGGATAAAATCTCGGTATCGCAGGACAGGGCGGTAGCGAGAACCCCACTTGCAGAGTTGTTGTGGGGAAGGGGAAACAATTCAGGCACCCTAATCTGCATATCAGCGAGGTCATGAGGGCTCCTCTGGAAGCCTGGGACGAGCAAGCGCGGAAGGGCACCTTAACAGAAATGCATGCCCTGTTCACACCCATGTTTGTGAACACAGAATTCCTGCCAGGAATGGAAAAGGGGGCGTTCGGCAGATGGGAATTAGCAGGGTGCACGAAAATAGGAGAAATGATAGAAGACCATGAGATTAGAACGTTTGAGGCATGTAAAATACACTTGAACCTCAAGGAGTCGGACAGATACAAATATGAACAGCTTAGGTGCTGGCTTGCGACACTGACATCAAGCTAGCACCCTTCAAAAAAATTCACAATGACAAACTCAGGGTCCAAGAAACTTGTGTCGTCACTGTACAATTCATTAATGTGCAGAAAGAGGTCATCAGGTGGAGCTACATGCTGAAGTGGGAAAACACCCTGGTGGAATCCATTAGTAAACCACAGTGGGAGGAGCTCTGGAACAATATTCCTAAACTGACTCGTTTGGTCCAAATGAGGGAAACGTGGGTAAGGATTGCGACCCAATGGCACTATACCCCGGAGAGGCCAAATACAATTTACCCGCACACATCCAAGCTTTGCTTGAGAGTCTGCTCAGGGGAAGGCAACTGGAGGCATATTTGGTGGGACTGCCAAGTGATTAAGGGATTCTGGGCAGAAGTGAAGTCACAGATGCAGGGGATGTTTCCAAACGTGGGCCAACTGGGAGAGAGGGTATGGTTATGTGGATAAAGGACCCGACCGCAAGGAAATTCACAAAACCACAATGGAGGACTTTTATGGGCTTAGTGATAGCGGCGTGGGCAGCGATAGCACATAATTGGAAACAATGGGACCCACCATTGGTGTTTGGCTGGCTTTAGAAAGTGTGGACATTGGTGACTATGGAAAAACTAACACAGAATCTACAAGGAACAAGTGGGTCCTTTGTGAAAAAATGGGGAGCGGTGTTGGAATACCTCCAATCGGACCATATGAAACAATGGTGCTCGCATAAAATAAGGATTTTGGACATACTCACGGCATGAGAGACATCCGAAGTGGAGCAGAGGATTGAGATCTTCCAAAGGGAGGGAGGTGGGTGGGGGAAAGTTGGAGTGGAGTTGGTGTTTGATTTCATGTATTTGAAAACAATACAAAATATATATATTTTTTAAATGCATAAAACAAGTTGCTGATTTGATGAAATAATGGCAGAGTGTAACACAAATAGTATTGTAATCAAGTTTGTAAGGTAGAAAGAGCAGGATCTGTGGTTTTAATGGGAGATCTCGATTTGTCTCTCAGATGAGTAGGATTAGAGGAAGGATCATGAGGGATTGATGAAACAGATCTGCTGTACTTAGAGATAAACTTGGTATGCTGATTTTTTGGCCTTCTGAATGAAGGTAGTTGAGGTTGAGGATCTGACTTAGAGGAGTTGGATGCTGAATCTAAGGAAGTAGTATCCATCGGGGTAGATTGAAGGTATTGAAGCAAACTGAAGAGATTTCTGGGTTCCGTGAATTCTTTAGTAGGTCCATCCAGAATGGTGATTATCATTTTCGCAGGTTCAAGTAGTCCATATCTGATGTCAAAGGTCTTCATAAGAGGTCTCATATCAAGAAATGTTTTCCTCTTGGTTTAACGGGGAAATTATTTCTGGCAGTTTATAGAGTTTGGCGTGCTTGTTGGTGTCTTAGAAAGCATGCAATGAAGGGTCTAGGTGTAGAACTGTTGCCAGAGAAACAAGGCCTTATTCGATGAGCACGCTGCAGTTCCAATGGAGGCGAAAAGTGATACCTAATATGGAGGGGATCCATTTGGTAAGAACATGTATGGAGTCATCTGGTTCTGTTTTCTCGGGGATCCCTGTCACCAGGATTGGTGATATCCTCGTCAGAGAACGTATAATCCGATTCGCCACCCTCCCCTAACTCCTCACCTTCGTCTCTTCTTCCAGTACCTTTCTTCCCTTTACTTCTTGGTCGCTCCTTTTTTTTATGTAGGTAGGGGCGCCCACGGAAGGAAGCCACCGTGTTACCCAGAAAGGGTTCCCGGTGCCTCCTCCCGGGAACGCCGGTAAGGGGAAAAAGCCAAAAGGCACAAAAAACCCCGAAGCGACCTGTGTGAACTCTCCTTCGGAATGAGCTGGAATGTGCTGGAATGCAGTCGGCTGAAGCAGATACTCCGTGGTTATTAGGATGAAGCTCCGAAGGAAGGTAGGCAGAAAGTAGAACGGAGTCTCACAGGGAGAACCAAGTCCAAAGGTTAAGCGCAATGAATAGGCAGTCCTTAAACAGGCCGGGATCTGGTACACGGGAATCACAGAGGAAGGTATCCGAATCAGAAGAATCAGCTATCCAAGAAAACAAGCCTAGGTCCGGTACACAAAGAGGCAGGCAGGGGGAGAAAACAGGAAGGCAGAAGGCAAGACAAGGGGATAAGGAAAAAGGACCCGATAGAATTCGGGTATACCCAGCAGTGAGAGAGAGCAGGCGAAAAGGCAGACAGCACTAACGGAGGAAACCGGAAGCGTTGCAACGCGTACACAACCCGGAAGGAGCTGTATTTATACTCCGGGCCGCGTAAGCGCGCATACGCACGGGCGAAACTGAAAGTGGGCGTGACAGGCTACCAGCGTGCACGGCCGGATAATGTCCGCGCCGCCAGCGGTTCCACAGGCGCCAAGTACCGCGTGGCATGACAGTATGCCCCCTCCCAAGGGACCCTCCCCCTGGTTTGCCCGGATGGTAAAAGTGGAATTTGCGCAACAGTGTAGGGGCAGAAATATGGGAGAGGGGTTCCCAGGAATTCTCAGAGGAGGGGAAGCCCTTCCATCGTACAAGGTATTCTAGTTTGCCTCTATGATATCTGGAGTCACATATTTGAGCTACCTCGTATTCTTCCGGAGTAGAATCCTGAGGAACATTAACTCTCTCAGCTTGACGCCTCCAGGTATCAACATGAAAGGGCTTAAGCTGAGACGCATGAAAGACAGGATGAACTCTGTTCAGGCTGGCAGGAAGTTTAAGACGGAAAGCCACAGGGTTGATCCTTTGTATGATCTTATAAGGCCCTAAAAACTTTGGGGATAGTTTGGATGGATGGGCCCAACGGGTTAAGTATCTCGTAGAAAGCATTACCCTGGAACCTACCTCCCAACCTGGCACGGGTTGACGATGTCTGTTGGCTTGGGACCTATAGCGTTCCTGCGCTGCCTGAAGGCTTTCCATAGCCTTCTTGTGTATCTCTTTAAGGCGGGTGAGTGAGGAATCTACAGATGGTATATTAGTAGAAAGACAGGAGACAGGAAGAATAGACCGGGGATGGTAGCCATAATTACAGAAAAATGGACTAACCCCTAGAGCTGAGTGTACGGAATTGTTGTAGGAGAATTCGGCCAGAGCCAATAACGAGTGCCAGTTGTCTTGTTGGGAATTAGTAAAACACCTTAAGTATTGTTCTAGAGTTCCGTTTAGCTGTTCAGTTTGTCCATTAGACTGGGGGTGAAACCCCGACGTGAGAGCTCTTTCAATCCCCAGCCGCTCACAGAGAGCCTTCCAGAAATGAGAGGTGTACTGACTTCCCCTGTCAGAGATGATCTTAGAGGGCATACCGTGCAGTCTAAAGATGTCTTGGAGAAATACTTCGGCCATGTTGGCTGCAGTGGGAACTCCGGGCAAAGGGGAAAAGTGAGCCATTTTAGTGAATGAATCAACCACCACCATTATACATGTGCACCCCTGTGAGATGGGAAGATCCACTATGAAATCAGTAGAGATTGAGCTCCAGGGGCCGTCAGGCACAGCACAAGGTTCGAGTAATCCTATAGGTCGTTGTCGAGGGGATTTACTTCGGAGGCAGATGATACAGGATTGTACATAACGATCCACGTCCTCCCTCATTCTAGGCCAGTAGAAGTGACGACGAAGGAATTCCAGGGTGCCTGTACCGCCCCGATGTCCAGCAAGTTTTGTGTCGTGACACCAGTTCAAGGCCATCTTGCGAAAGGCAGGCGTGGGTAGATAGAGTCTACCTTTGACCAGGTAAAGTCCATCTCTAATTTCGTACGCTAAGCCTTTGGGATGTCTCTCTACTTCAAAGCGCCCTCCCGATTCATCTTTTACCTGACTGAGGAACGTCGAAACCATTCCGATGCTTCTGGGTCGGGGAAACATGTGTTCACGAGGAGACTCGGAATCGGGTAGGTAGTCACAACGCCGTGAAAGGGAGTCAGCCAACACATTCATCTTTCCTGGGATATAAGTGATGTGAAAATCGAATTGGGCGAAGAAATGAGCCCATCGGGCCTGTCGGGTGTTGTAGCACTCGAATTGCCTCAGGACTTGCAGGTTCTTGTGATCAGTCCGGATTGCAAATGGATACCTGCCTCCCTGAAGGAGATGCCGCCATTCCACACAAGCCGATTTCATTGCTAGTAATTCTCGTTCAATGACCGAGTAGTTTCTTTGACTGGCGTTAAGTGTCTTCGAGAAGTAGGCGACAGGATGCTCTACTCCCCGAACCTCTTGGAGAAGGACAGCTCCTATGGCAGCAGCAGAGGCGTCGGTCTCCAGAATGAAGGGCAGCTCCTGGTCAGGCTGTAGAAGTATGGGTGCAGCACAAAAAGCGTTCTTAAGATCCCCAAAGCTATCCTCGGCCTCAGCCGACCATCTGAACGGCTCAGAAGATTTCTTGAGGAGAGTAGTGATGGGCAGGATCTTCTGGGAGAAATTGGGAATGAACCTACGATAGAAGTTCGCCAGACCCAGGAATCTTTGAATTTCTTTCACTGAAGAGGGTGAAGGCCAGTCTAGGATGGATGACACCTTGTGGGGGTCCATTGAGATACCCTGACTGGACAAGATATAACCCAGATAAGGTATGGATGAAGAGGAGAAAACGCATTTTGCAAGTTTGACTGACAAGTGATTGTTCTTAAGCCTAGGGAAAACTTCCTTGACATGTTCCTCGTGTTCTTTGGCATTGTTGGAAAATACTAGAATATCGTCAAGATACACTAAAGTTGTTTGGCACAACAAATCGGAGAACAGTCTGTCCATAAACCGTTGAAAAATAGAAGGGGCATTAACCAACCCAAATGGCATGACCTGGTACTCAAAGAGCCCAAACGGAGTCCGGAAGGCAGTTTTCCATTCATCTCCTTTGTGTACTCGGAGAAGGTGGTAGGCGTTCCTTAAATCGAGCTTAGTAAATGTTGTTGCACCGTGGACGGCTTGTAATATCTCAGTTATCAAAGGCATTGGATAACGGTCCTTAACAGTGACTTTATTTAAGCCTCGATAATCAATGCAAGGTCTTAGGTCCTTCGAATCTTTTTTGGAAACGAAAAACAAGGAAGCTCCAGCAGGAGACTTTGAAGGTCGGATCAGTCCATTAGCCATGTTATCGTCCAGATAACCTCTGAGATATTGCTTTTCCTCCAGTGATAGAGGAAACATCCTGCCGAATGGTACTAAAGCTCCTGGAGTTAGTTCGATGCAACAGTCCTCAGGCCGGTGTGGAGGTAGTTCAATAGGTATCTTTTCTGTCACCACCTCTGTGAACTCCCTTAGATAATGGGGCAAACAATGGACAGACTTGGTTTCACAACTATTAGATGTCTTGACAGTTTCGAATCTTGGCTCGGGTAAGCATTCAGCTCTACAGAAGGAAGATTGAAAACTCAATAGATTTTTTGACCAGTCAATGCTGGGGTTATGCTTGCCTAGCCAGCAGATTCCCAGAATGATGGGAAAGTGCGCGGCTCTGATGATGTCAAAAATAATTCTTTTCGTGTGCTGTTGTATCGACAAGGTGAGTTCCTCGGTGGTGTGGGTGATCATGCCTGAGCTCAAAGGTTCACCATCCACACCTTCAACCTTCTGGTCTTCCTGTTTGGCAACTCTTTTAAGACCTTTTTGTTTGGCCCAGTGAATGTCGATGAAGTTGCCGGCAGCACCACAATCCAGTAGAGCTAATGTAGTCACTTCTGTAGACTCTAGTTTGAGGGTAACAGTGAGCACCATAAGACGAGAGTCTTCCGGGATTTCTGGAGATGACACAGATAGAGAAACGTAAGGACTAGGACCAGCCCCTCGGTAGTGAGTCCCAACACTTACCGAGGGCGAGCGTTTCCCGACCTTCTGGGTGGAACCTCCGGACAGTCTCGTAACATATGAGTAGAAGCTCCGCAATACATGCACAGGCAGCCGTCCCTGCGCCATTTGCGTTCCTCAGGGGTAAGTGGAGCACGTGCTGTCCCAATTTGCATGGGCTCCTCTTTGGAGGAGCGTGAGAAGGGTACAGAAGGAGACGGGTGTGTTTCCAGGAGAGGGGGAGCATTTGTCTTGGTCTTTCTTCTTTCCATCCGTCGTTCGGTCAGGCGGAAATCTATCCGGAGGGTTGCCGTAAGGAGTTCTGCAAAGGGTACAGGTCTTTCTATCCTGGCTAGCTCATCCTTTAAGTCTTCTCTCAGACCTCGCCGAAAGATTGCATATTGAGCCTGCTCCTGCCACCCGGCTTCAGCTGCCACCTGTTTAAATGTTGTAATGTAGGTTAGCAGATCCGAATTTCCTTGACGGATGTCCAGCAGATCCTCTGAAGCCAGGTAGGTACTTTCGGTACGTAGAAAGGTTTGTTGTATCAAGCCCTTGAAAGCATCATAATCCTGTAAGACTGGATCCGGCAGGTTCACCAACGGAGTAGCCCATGCCAGGGCATTACCTGACATATGTGTTATCATAAACCCCACCTTGGCATGGTCCGAGGAAAAGGTCTGAGGGCGGAATGAGAAGTGCAAATGGCACGCATCCAAAAACTCTTTTACTTTTCTTGGAGTGCCATCAAACTTGCCCGACACAAGGGGGAGCGGTGGAAGATCGGTGGAAGGTCGTTCTCTCTCTGTTATTCGTTGCTGAAGGGTGGCATTGGCGGCCTTGAGATTCTGCATTTCCATATTTAAGTTCTGGACTGCTGCTACAAGTTCCTGTACTTGCTGTGGTGTAGCCATCTCAACTTCAATTTGGCGTTGCAAACTGTCACCAGGATTGGTGATATCCTCGTCAGAGAACGTATAATCCGATTCGCCACCCTCCCCTAACTCCTCACCTTCGTCTCTTCTTCCAGTACCTTTCTTCCCTTTACTTCTTGGTCGCTCCTTTTTTTTTATGTAGGTAGGGGCGCCCACGGAAGGAAGCCACCGTGTTACCCAGAAAGGGTTTCCGGTGCCTCCTCCCGGGAACGCCGGTAAGGGGAAAAAGCCAAAAGGCACAAAAAACCCCGAAGCGACCTGTGTGAACTCTACTTCGGAATGAGCTGGAATGTGCTGGAATGCAGTCGGCTGAAGCAGATACTCCGTGGTTATTAGGATGAAGCTCCGAAGGAAGGTAGGCAGAAAGTAGAACAGAGTCTCACAGGGAGAACCAAGTCCAAAGGTTAAGCGCAATGAATAGGCAGTCCTTAAACAGGCCGGGATCTGGTACACGGGAATCACAGAGGAAGGTATCCGAATCAGAAGAATCAGCTATCCAAGAAAACAAGCCTAGGTCCGGTACACAAAGAGGCAGGCAGGGGGAGAAAACAGGAAGGCAGAAGGCAAGACAAGGGGATAAGGAAAAAGGACCCGATAGAATTCGGGTATACCCAGCAGTGAGAGAGAGCAGGCGAAAAGGCAGACAGCACTAACGGAGGAAACCGGAAGCGTTGCAACGCGTACACAACCCGGAAGGAGCTGTATTTATACTCCGGGCCGCGTAAGCGCGCATACGCACGGGCGGAACTGAAAGTGGGCGTGACAGGCTACCAGCGTGCACGGCCGGATAATGTCCGCGCCGCCAGCGGTTCCACAGGCGCCAAGTACCGCGTGGCATGACAATCCCATAGAAGCGTAGGTTATCTCTACGATTTCTGTCCTCAAATTCTTTAACATCAAATTCTAGTTGTGCAGTTCTTTGCTGCATGTTTTCAAGGCCTTCCACCCTATCCTCGACAACAGAGATTCTGCTTATTCTAATCTGCCAGAAAACATTTTTATTTCATTTTTGAAGCCTTTGATTTCTTCTTGTATGTTAGAGGAACAGGAGTCAAGTGTGGAAATGGAGGAACGAATATTGCTGAGTTCCCCTAATATCTTTTCCATGCAGGAGTTAAATGAGGGATTATCTAATGAGGGTTATATTTTGGTATTATAAGCCATATTTGTGAGTAAGAAGCAGCTGCAGTATGCCAGAAACTGAAGAAAATTGAGTAAAATGCAGAGCGCAATATTATATTTGGTCAGCGGGTGTCAGTATCGAGTAGGCCACCGATATTCAGTTGAAGCCGGGGAGTAACGTGATCTTTGGGCCGGATGATGTGAGGTAAAGAAACAGCTGCATGAGAGAGAGAGGGGCTCCAAAGGTGGATATGTGTGATGGCAGCTTGGCCAAAATACGTGGTAACAGTGCCGGTGAGGACAAAAAAGCGTTCACAATAACGCTGTGTCTCTGAGGCGATTGAGGGGCCACTAAATATGTAGCCCGCCAAAGTTAAGGAGAGATTCACCTCAGGGGCACGGTAGTGATACTTACCGGCATGAAGGTTGTGTCGCCGCAGACAATGTTGGAGCTGGGCTGGATGTCAGCAAACGTCTCCCTCCAACCGCCTAGGCAGTCCATTCAGTGGAATCTGGAAATATATGAGAAAGGAGGACACTCGAGAAGACGTGGGTGTTGCACCGCTTCGCTTGCAAGGTTACAGGTATTACGGTAGGAGTGTTTTTTGTTGCTAGAGACTCAGAAAGGTCTCTAAAGTGAAAACCTGCTGCTATTTAAAACACCAAGATGATGTTTTGAGGTTCAGAAAGTCAGGAATAAGTGCCCATGTTTAGGTTGTTGTCTCTCTGTTCAAGGGAGCTTGCCACTTAAGCTGCCATCTTCGTTGCTGCTTGGCCACGCCCCATATCTTAAACTTTTAACTCAATTGTCTGTGTCGACTTCATGATGCCTTCACAGGATACATATTGGTATTCCAAATTGGTGAAACACAAAGATAGCACTAATTAGTGACTAGTGTGAGTACCGCTAAATTCCCCCAACAAGATTTAGCTCTAGAAATGCCTAGAAAACAGGTATCAAAGTACAAGGGGAGAAGTGGTAGGAAATGGCAACATAAACTGTAGGTGCAGAAGAAATGATTTGTCCCATTGTTCCATTCATGACATGCAGGGAATCTAGGGTAGGATCAACAGGTGAGATACCATTTCATGTCAGAATCTCTCTCATATTAGTGAAAGTAGCATTGTAGTGCCTTGAAGAGAAAGCACAGGTAGTGTCATACATGCTTATAGGGAAATGCAGACACCAACATTTGCAATACTTACAATAGCAACAGTCGTGCTAACTTCAGTGACAGTATAATGAAAGCACTTTAATGCTCAAACAGGCTTCTAGAGTCCTATATTAGCCATGTATTGCAAAGTAGCCACATAGCAAGAGTGTGTTAATAGTAGTGCCACAAACACATAGTGAGAAGTGTATTTCTGTGTTATGCAAGGTTGCAAAAGGAGGAGACTAACACATAGGTGACATGGTTGGTGGCACACACTTTTATTATTAATGAAAATAAAGATAAACCCTAACTTTCCCTAACTCTAAGAGCGGTTTCCCTGACTCAGCTAAAAAACTAAGGTTTTGGTCAAGATGTCCATTGTAAGACAGGCAGGGTATCAAGAGAGACACAAACTCAAAGATGTTAGTTTCAAAACCTTTATTTACTAAGGTTCCTGGGTTGGTGTAATGCCTTACTGGCCCTAACTCTAAAGGAATGGTTCCCTTAACTGATGTTTCTAAGGGCCGTCGATGTCTGAAAGTCCAAAACAATTATCTGTCTGTGTCTAAACCTATGCTTGCCCTCATTCTTTACAAAGATGTGTTAGGAAGTCTTTAAAAAGGAAAACTAGTGGTTCAACAGGAAATAGAAAACCAAGGTTGGTTTTAGGTGGTCTTCTCACCAGGTTTAGTTTAATCAACATCACATAAAAATGTGTTCAATCAAAAAGGGCTCTTCGTAAGACCTGCTCCACAGGGCCCTTGCAGTACTCTCAAATACATTAAATGGGCCTTATTACAAATTTGCCGGTTTGGTAATAGCGGCACTGGTAAGTTTGCTGGTACCGTTGTTACTGGACCGGCAAACTACGAGTTCTGCTCGCGGGTGCCTTCCTGCCTGCCAGGTCTGACCTGGCTGGAGTACCGGCACCCGCAAGCAGACCATGTCGGATGCACCGGCACCATTCACTAAATGGTGCCGGTGCATCCGACCTCCCATGGGGCTCAATTGGGAATGGGGATCATTTATTTCTTGTGCCTGTGAATGGGCAATTACCGGGTCCGGCAGGACCGGACTGCCTCAGGCCCCTTCAGTTTCAAACCCAAGTTCCGTTTAACAACACATTGGGGCTCATTACGGGTCTGGCGGTAACCGTGCCAGTGATACTGGTGGGTAGCTCCCGGACCCGTAAATATTTACCAGCGCCTGACTTCCTGATGCCACTAGGGGATTACAACCCTGGCAGCCCGGAAAGTCAGGCGCCAGTAAATTGTAAGTCCCCATTCCCATCGAGTCCCATAGTGCTGGTGCTTCCATGACGGTCTGCCTACTGTGGCCGCTGTGCCCGGCACGGTAGCTCCGGCAGGCAGACCTGTAGTATGCCGATCTGGAAACAATGGTGCCGGTAAGCTTACCAGCACTGTTGTTTCCAGACTGGCCTACTTGTAATGAGCCTGTTTCACTTATGCCTCTCAGGGTTCCCTTCCCCAAGCTTAGACTTCTTCAGTTTCAAAAACAGAAAAGTGATGGAGGAATCCCCCAGTGGGGGTTTTCAGTCTTCTTCATTGGACCCCATGGGTGCATTTATTGACATTAAAGCTATGTTTAATCAACTTCAAGCTGACATACACTCATTGGATGGAAGGATGGACACCCTAACATGCAGAGTGGACCACATGCAGGTGCGCTTGGAAAAGCACGTGGAAAGGCTGGATGAGGTTGGAGGCCTAGTCTCGACTGTGTAAAATGAGTCTACGACTGCGTCAATGGATCTTGTTCAGATCAAAAAGGCCCTTAAAGAACTGGCTGCAAAGCAGGACGATTTTGAATTGCGCTCCAGACGTTATAACCTTAATATAGTAGGAGTGCCGGAGTACGTGGATCAGAGACTGATGGAGCCCCTGTTTGAGTCCATCCTACGTGAGGCACTTGGTGGAGAGGACTTCTCGACCGTCGTTATCGTAGAGCACACCTTATCCCTAGCTACAGAAATCCGATTCCTGGAGCACCAGTTAGGCCTATCATAGCCTGCATGCTGAACTACTGAGATAGAGACTTCGCTCTATGGAAAGCTGGGGAGAAAGGGACACTGACATACAAAGGGGAAACTATCTGGCTTTTTCCTCCTGACTTTTCAGGCAAGGTGCAGGCATCCAGACGGATTCGCTAATTTTTATCGGCGTTTTATCGCTGGTTTCTCTTCCATTGTGGCCCCCTTAACTGCCTTGATCAGTCCTCTTGTCCCCTTCCGTTGGTCTATGGAACATCAGGTAGACTTTTATTCCCTTAAAACAGCCTTCACCACAGCCCCAGTCCTTCAACACCCAGATCCAGAGCTCCCTTTCGTCCTAGACGCTGACGCGTCATCATTCGTGTTGGGTGCAGTCCTTTCCCAACCCTGCCCAACTACCGGTCACCTACATCTAGTGGCATACCATTCGCGCAAATTCACCTCAACTGAAACCCATTATACGGTAACTGAGAAAGAGCTCCTGGCCATCAAGGATGCACTACAGACCTGGAGGCATCACCTTCTGGGGGCTAAGCACCAAACTATTGTGTACTCTGATCACAAGAACTTGTACGATCTAGCTTCCCTCAATTGCACGAACAGCCGGCAAGTACGTTGGCATCTGTTTTTTGTGGCGTATGACTTTTTGATCAAACATAGGCCAGGGGTGCTCCACGGAAAGGCAGATGCTTTGTCCAGGTCTCCAGGGGGGTGTCCCTCCCGTCTTTTCCAGACACACTGTTAGAGCAGGGTCATGTAGTCTGTGCTTGCATTCCATCACTACCCATGTTGTCCGCTATACGTCTTTGGGTCTCGCAACACCCTCACACACTGACAGAATGGGACCCTGTTTTCCAGGACGGATTGCCTTTCATACAGGGGAAGTTGTATCTACCCACAAGTGACATCCGTAACCAGGCACTGGACTGGTCTCATGATGCTGCCATCAATGGCCACCCAGGGCAACGTCGTACCTTAGATCTGCTGAAACGTTGGTGCTGGTGCCCGTCGATGAGACATGATGTAGAGAACTATGTGAACACCTGTTCAGTGTGTGCTTAGTGTAAATCACACAGAGGTCACCCACTAGGCTTGCTTCAACCACTACCAGTACCCCCAAGACCCTGGCATACGGTCTCAATGGACCTGATTACTGATTTGCCTCATACACAGGGTTTTCACACCATCTGGGTAGTGGTAGATTCCTATACTGGGATGGCCCGTTTTATGCCCTGTACGGGGATTCCCTCCGCTCCTACACTGGCCCGAATATTCTTCAAGTCAGTCTTTTGCCTATTCGGGTTGCCACAGGTCCTAGTGTCAGATCGTGGTACACAGTTAACGTCTCGTTTTTGGCAGGCCCTTACCAAACTTCTTGGCATCGATGCTCGCTTCTCCTCCACCTACCATCCGGAGAGCGACGGGCAGACAGAGAAGGTGAATCAGGCTTTAGAGCAATACCTACGCTGCCTATCCCTCCAGTATCAAGACACCTGGCTTAGTTTACTGCATCTTGCGGAATTGGCATACAACAATGCCCTACACTCATCCACTGGTTTTTCCCCTTTCTATTCCCTTTACGGTCAGCATCCCTGCACGCTTCCATTACCTGATTTCACGCTTTCCAGTACCCCTGCTGCCAATGCCTGTGCTCGCGACCTTGTCACGGTACATGCCCAGACCCTCGTCCATCTGCGGGAAGCCCAGGCTTCCATGAAAGCCGCTGCTGATAGGAAACGGGTGGTGGCTCCTGCATAGCAAGTGGGGGATCGGATTTGGTTGTCCTCACGCCATTTACATATCCCTGGATGCCGTAAGCTACTCTATCGATTTGTTGGTCCTTATCGGGTATACAAGGTACTGAACCCTGTGGCCTTTTGCCTGTCGATCCCCCCTGCCTGGCGCATTCATCCAGTGTTCCACACCTCTTTGCTCAAGCCATGCCCTGGCCCTACCCGCATCATTTCCCCTCCTGCTCCTGTTTCTGTGTCTTCCCCCAATGTGTTCGAGGTCTGTGCCATTTTGGATTCTCATCTCTGTAGGGGGCGGTTGCAGTATCTTGTGGATTGGGTGGGTTACGGTCCCGAGGACCGCTCTTGGGTTCCCTCTTGTGATGTCCATGCCCCTCGGTTGGTTGCTCGTTTCCATCGGGAGCACCCGTCGAACACACGAGGTCGTGGGCCTTTGGGGGGGGGCTCTGTCATGCCCCCTGTCATGAATCCCCATTCCTGTACACCCGGTCCTTCCCCAGTCACCCACCGGCTCCCCTCTAAATCCCGTCTCCCTTCACATACCCGATGGCAGCAGTTGGGTGTTTAGTTCCAACACACTCGGAGGTGGAGAGGCTCGAGTGGCAACCCAGGATCTTTGCGGCCCTTCCTCCACTGGAAACTACCATGGCGGTTTTCCAGGTCGTACCGCGGACATCGACACCACTCTGGTGCGCGTAGATCCTCGTGTCACGTGGTCGGGAAGAGCAGTTCCCGTTATCAACACGGGTCACGTGACTTGGAACACGTACCACGTGACCCGGTTCATGTGACTAAACCTCGCAGTTAAAAGGTTTGGGAAAACGCGAAGACAATGCTTCACAGCTGCTTATTGCGAGTACTGTTTGGCGCCATATCGTTTTGGATTTCTACAGCATTCTCGACCACGGACTGTTATACAGACTTCTTTGCCACTCCTTGGAATCGTCGCACTATTTGTCTTACCTGGATTTCAGACCCTTGGCTCTGCTACCTGGCTCTTGAGTTGGTCCCCTCTAATTTTGGCATTTCCTCTTGGCCCCTGACCTCGGATTGTTTACCGGACTGTTTACAGATCTGCCACCATTGCACCTCATTGCTGGCTCAGGTGTTCTCACTCCATCCAGAGCGCTATTCAGACTCCTACCTGTCTACTGCTGCCGCCGGTTATCTACTGGCCCTCTCCCCCCAGATTACCCGTCTACCTCCATTAGGTAAGCCTCCTTGTACTCACTGTCTGTTGCTCTGATTGTCATCCATTGCCGCCACTGTCTGACATAACCATTGCTTGCCTTGTAGTGGTTGGGGGGTCCTTCCGGTGTTCCTGGTTCCAGTATGACAGCACTCTACACCTGTGGCCTCAAAGACTGCATAGGCAGTGATCTTGCTATCTTCCCGTGCGGTACTTGGGGACAGAGGTTCTATAATCTGCACGACCATCAAGTCAGAACACTGGGAAACTGGAGCTGCATCCCCTGGAGGTGTATCGACAGGATCTAACGGATGGGAAGTTACCAGACTCTAGGAGGGAGAAGGTGGTCACAGTACTGTTGAAACCTGCCAAAGGGGCTGAATTAAATTAGATAACAAAATCCTGGCTAAACTATTAGCGATGCGGCTGACGCCCTTATGCATAAATGTGTGTGGTCCGACCAGTCTGGGTTCATCCCTGGCCGGTCCACTTCCTATGGCTTATAGCGCATATTTGGCTTAATGTCAGTAGTTCGTCAGGAAGACTATATAGTGGCGGCGTTGATAGATGCTGAAAATGCATTTGATTCAGTAGAGTGGCCCTATTTATTCATGGTGCTATGAAGAATGGGGATGGGAGAGGAATTTGTATCTTTGATCTCCTTGTTGTATAATTTACCTAATGCGCAAATTAATGTAAATGGTTAGCTCACGTCGGTTGTTCCTCTGGAGGAACAAGGCAGGGGTGCCCGTTGTCGCCCCTGCTGTTTGCCTTGGAAATAGAGCCACTGGCAGAGATTATCAGAGGCAGGCACCTGCGTAGGGAATACAATTATATAAGCATAAGGTGGTGGTGTTCGTATATGCTGCTGACATGGTGATATACGTTAGTAACCGGCAAGTTAACTTAAGACCAATTATGAAAGAAGTGTTAAAAATGGGGAGCACTCTGGTCTGAAAATTAATGTCGCAAAGTCGGTACATTTCCCACTCACTGAAAATACAGAGCAGTTTGTTGATGGATTGAGGTTTCAGTGGCATATGGGCCATATTAGATTTTTGGGGATAGATATTGCACGGTATCCGATGGTTTTGTACCAGCAAAATTATGAAAAGTCATTAGAACGTACCCAAGGTGCTGAACAGATGATGAGCCCCCCACTTAGTCTGTACGGAAGAATTTCATTGGTAAAAATGGTTCTGCACCCTCATTTTTGATATGTGTTTTTAAATGTACCAATAGCGGTATCAAAGTCATATTTTCACGAGGTGCAATCTAAGATATCCTGGTTTATATGGGCGGGCAAGCAAGCATGCATATCATGGAAGAAACTAGTTGTGCCGTTAGATAAAGGGGACTTAGTGTTACCAGATTTCAAGTTGTATTACGAGGCGGCTCAGGTGGGATTTCTGGCGTACTGGTTTGAAGGAGGGGCAGAAAGGAGGCATGTGGAAATAGAGAGGTTGCTCACAGCACCATCTTTGTTAAGGGCAATAATATTAACGGCCCCTGGAAGGTCATCTAGGTTGATGAATATGGTGGAGTCATCTTGTAGATCGTGAGTTCGCATTGAGAAAAAGGGGCGAGGTGAGGTTTGTACTTCCTAAGTTACCGGTCATTCGTATTCCCGGGTTACCACTGACTAGTGAGCTTGGATATGCACGCTGCATGAAACGGCTGGGTATTGTATGTTTACGTTACTTTTTCCAGAGGGCAGTTGAGGGATCATTACAACTTTAGATTTATTCTTATAGTTCAGGCTAAGGGACTCCCTGAAGAATCTATTTTCTTCTTTTCTGGGGAAACCCGAAACAGCTGCTACATTAGATGAAGTGATTGGGAGGTCTCTCTGAGTGATGTGTTTCGTGAAGATGTGTGGAAATATTGTTGTGCACAAACTAGGAAAATTGCCCTTAATGGTAGATTTAAGTAAATTCACGTAAAATATTGTTCTTTGAAATTTTTTAGGGCTTGAAGATCTCAATGCCAACCTGCATTCTCATCCACTCTATCAAAAAGTACAAAGAGGTCAGATGGATATACCCTGTTACTCAGTTTTTGTGGGATTGTATGGGGAGGGGGCACTGCTTGTTGTTCCCATCTCTCAGTGATAGACCCCTATACGGCTACATTACTCTTGATGTTGATGGCTAATATGCAGTTGACCGTCTACCAGGGTCTATAATAAGCTCTTAATGGATGCTGGGCCTTCTTCCCTTGCAGTAACGTTGTTTGGTGGTGTATCTGTGTACTGCATCTTCTTTTTCCTCCTCTACAACTGTGGGTTTTCTCCACTGCTGCAAGGTGGAACTGTTTGGAAGTCTTGGTAGTCCGCTTCCACTGGCTTGAGCTTGTTTCAATTGGCAGGTTCTATCCTGGACTTTCCATATCGGTTCCAATAGACTCTTCTTTGGTTCTCCTGCCAAGGTGATGGATTCCTCCGGAAGGTCAGTTGAAGTGGTGTCTGACCCGGATGACTTCAAAAAGACTTTAGATTCTTTTGGTTGAGGATCAAGACTAAGAAATTCCTTCCGCCCAGATCTCTCAGTGAAAGGGTTCAGTACTAGCAGTCACCCAGGATGTCTGACTGCTCGTCCGTCTTTCTCTCACATGTGACCAGACTCTGTTTTGGGGCTTGATGAATCCCACAATGACAATGCATGTCACAGATGGCATCATGAATACATCAACCCTTGCAGAAGTTAAAGGGTTTTCATTACAATTTCTGAAAAGGTGCTCACCAAGGTGTCTCTCTCTCTCTCTCTCTCTCTCTCTCTCTCTCTCTCTCTCTTCTCCATTTCCTTTCCATTCTTCCTATTCTCCTTCCAGATATTCCTCTTCTCTGTCCCTGCCTTGCTATAATCTTTACGTCTACTCTACTCTACGTTCCACACCTCTCCCTCCTCTCTAATACTCCCTGTACTACTACTATTCCCTCTTTACACTCTACCCTGGCCTTCTCTCCGTCACCCTCCTTCTACACTCCCCCTCAACTCCCCACTCACTAGAGCTCACATTCCGACACACTCTCTTAGTCTCACTCACTCACCTTGCATGTACTCTCCCACCTGTAAGGAACTCATGGTGGCAACAGTAAAGACAGACACAAGTGATCACAGTTCAAGGGTATTTATTTAACTGTATATGGAGGTTGGGAAAACGCCTAATCTAAACTTAAATCTAAGATGGGAGCAAGCTATCACCATCAAATAATAAGGCAGTCCTAGTGGTGTCTTGTCAAATAAAAGGGTCTATACAAAAAAATCTATTGTCAATCCTTACAAGTAAATACAGAAAGAATGTGGGATAGTGTTCACAAATGATAAGTAAGGATGTGGTAGCCTGAGGTCTCCCTTCCCCACATTTTGAGAAAGGGGACAAGGCGGGAATCGTGAGCACAACACACGCTCGAGCTTTCCCAGCACGAGATGACAGTTCTGTTCTCAGCTATCAGGACCTTCGGCGGTCTACAAAAAATCTCTTGCCTCTGAGGACCTGATGTATTCAAAATAACAAACAAAAAGTTATTTTCCATATGTATGTTGGGTGATAACTTTTCACCCCTGGGTCCCCCTAATCCGGGCACAGATCCACAAGGACCTTCAGTGTGGTGTCTCTTGCTTCCAAGGGCCTGATATGTTGAAAATAACAACAAAAAAGATCCTTTCTAATTGCACTTAGGGTTATGATTCTTCACCCCTGTGCCCCCCTCTTCCGGGCTCAGACCCCTCTCGAATGTCAGCCTCCCTCCATCGGGTTCACTATGGCCTGTATTCAAAGAGATTTCATTTGTTATATTCACGTGTCGTTGGGTGATGGCTATTACCCCCTGGATCCACCTCTTCGGGCTCAGACCCTTCTCGACTGTTTGCCTCCCTCTGTTGGTTTCACTACTGCTTTTATTCCAGAATATTTTCACCTTTCGCAATCCACTGAGGACATCCCTCCGTTGGGTTCACTCTTGTCAACACAATGTTCATTGGGGCATCATGCTTCTCCCCTTTTTGTTGGTATCCCCCCATCCGGTTCACTCTTGCCAACCACAGAGTGCCTTCTCCTTTCTTACTATGCGGGATTCGTCTCCCTTAGCTTTCCAATTACGTGCCGGTTAAAGACTTTCGACTGTACAGGGGTTTTGCTAGACCCCTGTATGACCACTTTGAACTTTTCCTTGCGGCTCTCCTAGGGCCTTTTGCTATTGGTAGTTTCAACAAATGGGGAATCAACTAGTCTCTCAAATGAACACCCACGTGGTGCCGGACCCCTCTGCAGCTGGTTTTCCCCTAACGTGTTAACAGTTCTTTGAACTTCCCTTAATTTGCCACTGGCAACTTTTGTTCAACACAGTTTGGTTTCTTGTCGGTTCTCCCCTCGACTCACCGGCTGTGATGAACCGATTGGCTTTTCTTGTCTTGTCTCTGGAGTCAATGCCGGTACCATGTCTGCAAGCGTCTCTCCCTGTCCTGATTATCAGTGTAGGAGAGCTCTGCGTACTACTGATATTTGCTGCAACTGTAAGGGTGTCCCTAATTAGGCTCACATCAGAATAAATACACCCCTCTAGGGGAATGAGGCCAAAAGCTGATATTGTAAGGATAACAAGTTTAATCTTACAAAAATTAGGATGGTAGCAAGGGGCTCTGTTGCCTGAACAGTCTTCTCCTGTCCCTCTTTCATTCCTTCCTGCCAAAGTGGTGGCAGGCAGGGGTTTATATAGTCCTGTCTTGCTGTAGTGGCGTCACGTGATATGGACCATAGCTTCTTCCCAAACTGTCATTCTTCCATACTAGGGATGCTCCAAAGCCTTCTTTTCTTCATTGTCAGTGGTGTTTGTCAGGGCATGCTGCTCTACATTTTGCTACCTTATACAGAAACACACTGCAGCCCTGCAGAATTTTTCAAACCTTGAGGCCTAGCCCAAAGGAAAAACGAAACATTTGTATAACTAATTTTCATTTATTCTGTCCATATTTCACTCCTCCTGCTAATATTATCCCCTGGGCAGGGGAGCCCAGGGTTGTGCTCAGGGAAATGCCCCAGGTGAGATGCAATATTATACCAGAGAAGAAGTAGGGGGGGTGTGATCCCTCAGACCTTTGTAGGTGGTACCACATCTGTCTCCCTGCCAATGAATCTCTCTTGCCCAGATTCAACAACAACTCTGTATATGACAAATCCCCTATGAACCCAAACCCTTTTACACTTGGAAACTATCTCTCCCAGAATCCCTGTTTCCCTGTGTCCTACCCGAATACTCCCAGTTGTTCTTCTCCACATCCCTCTGATTATTATTTCCCGAACTCCCAATCTGCTTTGACAAAACATCACGTCCCCCCTTTTCATTTCATAAACCCTACCAAACTCACCCTTCCGAATTCAGATAAGTAGCTTTGGGTTTTCACCCTAAGTTACTAAGGTACTCCAGACGTGGAACCCTTGCTCACTGTTCTTCGAGAGGCACAGCTCCACCTGACCAGGAGGCCCAACCAGGCCGAAACAAGTGTTTGGGGTTGCTGTTGGTACTTTTGCTCAGAAGAGAATTGCCTGGTGTTTTGGTGCTGGCTGGCTGGACTGCCCTTGGGCAGGACAAAGACTGATATGTAGTGGACATTTCTCTTCTGTGAAAGGATGTTGAGCTAAAGACTCTGGTTGAGACTCAAACCCGGGATATAGGCCGGTGGAGAGAAACTCCCAGAACCCCCTTTACTTATCCTGGATGTTTTAAAGCAGGAGTTATGCCACTGGCCAGGATCTGATTATATTGTAGGTCTATGCTCTTGGGAAAGGTTCAGAACAAAATCTGCCGGAGTGTCTGAAGTGACAGCAGAGGTGCTCTCAGCAGGAAATTGAACCAGCATTTGAACTTTGGTACCAAGAGAAATACAAGAAAGTTCCTCAATGGGTAGGTCAATGCCAAAGGAAACCTGGTTAATCTCTTGAGTAGAAAGAGTGCTTTAAGTTAACCTACAAAGGGCACGCATATTCTTGCTTCAAACCTTCTATCTTTCCTATTTGCACCAATGATTTTTCGCTTAGTTCAATTGGCATCCTACTGCCATCAATAATCAGAAAATGTCTTGTGCAGGGAAACACCTTGTCAGGAACAGCACCACGCCAGTCGCAACCTACATCTGCTGATCTTGTTGGTAGTTTCCCTGGTGGATCTGTGATAGCAATCTAGGCCGGGGACCACAACACCCAGGAGAGGAGAGAAGTGGTGATGTCATGATGCTTGACGCCTGCCGTGATGCAGAAGTAAAGTTTGGCAGCGCAACGTTCTTCTCATTGCCTCTTTTGAATACCCGATAGCAGTTCTCCTGTGCTTTTTCCTTTGCCTTCTACTTTCCCACTGCGACTCGTGCATTGCTTTCAGGTTTATGGTCTCTCTGATTCCTACTGGCTTTGATGTTTTGGTGCTGGCATGACTCTTGATATTTTGACCCTGGATTTGTCAGACATACTTTGCTGTGCATTTCCCTTTTGGAATGATTATTGCAACTTGTTTTTTGTCAACCTTGTTGGATACCTTTGGAATGGACATATGTATACACTTTGAACCCTGGAGAAAGTGTTTCCTTTTGTGAACAATCTAACTCTGGGTGTCTCCTGGGATGGGCTGCCCTGCTAGTCTCCTCCTGGCCCTTTCACTTATATTGCGTTCTCGTCTCATTTGGGTCAGTCCAAACCAGACTCCTGTGTTCTTTTCCAGTTCCAATTCCTAGCCTCTGGACTCCAACCTCCTTCCCCAAGCAAAGCAGGTAAGAAAGGGAAGGTGGGGTGAGCAGTGGAAACCCTGGTGTTTTTGTTGGTTCTAGTATTAACTGCCCTTCCCCCTTCTATTACAGCTCTGGAGAGAGCCTTCGTGTGTTATTCAGCCATTCTGCTTTATTCCACTCCTCGGGCGATAGAGAGGAAGGTCTGTTGCCTACCAGGGGCCTTGCTGCCCACAAACATAACACACAAATTCTCTAAAGAATAAATGTATCCCTGTCTTACCTTTCACCAATAATGACATAGGGCCTCATTACCCGGTAGGCGGTGAGCCATGGCGCTATTATTCTGTAAAATACCGGCACCGCCTTGGCGGAAGGGGGATTTACTGCCCCATTCCAAGGTTGGAGGGGCGGTAAATCCCCCTTCCGCCATTGCCCTTCCCCATTCCCATTTCTGCCCCATAGGGCTCTATGGGGAAGGCGCTAATTACAGCACTGCAATTTTGCGGTGCCGTAATTAGCTCCGAGGTCCCTTAGCGGGTTGGATTTTAACGCCTGCTAAAAGCAGGCGTTAAATCCCCCAACCCGCAAAGGGACCTCGTAGTAAGGCGGTAGGGATTTACCTGTACCGGTATTTTACCGGTACCGGTAAATCCCTACCGCCATCTGTGTAATGAGGCCCATAGTCATATGAATCCATGGCGTGCCTTGTTAGGGCAAACAGCTGTTTCAGTTAGCTTTTCTGATCATAGACATTTTCTGAGGATTGAGCTCATTTTTGTTCAACATAGTCTCCCCATTTCAGATTCTAGAGTCTTCCTTATCCGTCTCCTCACCTGGATCTTCTGAGGATTCGTCTGGTGATTCGTTTTTCTTCTTCTTTCTTCTAGAGTCAGTCTTCTTGACCTTTTACTGGACGAGATTAGGCTGAGCTCCCCCGCAGGCCACTTTGCCTTGATTGCAATCTGCCAGGCAGTGTAGACTCCGGGGAGCCAACCCCAGCCCAGGGAAAAGCTGTGAGGCTGAAAAAACCCTGGAGGTCTTAAGTTGTGCTGGATGGTTCCAGGATGATCTTCCTTGTATGTGTAATATGATCCATGCAATTCTGGCAGGCAAATTAGGTTCAGAAGATGTGATAAAGGATAGACCAGGATACCTAATGTCTGGTGAGTCCAGCAGAAAGAAATGGCCATGTTTCACAAAGAGTGGATTGCACAGTGAGTGCGAGAAAACAGAACTGAACTGAATGAACCAGAATGCAACTGGGAGGAAGAGGCGAAAGGGAAAGGCGGCAGGGAAATGGTATAGCGTGGCTGCGTGAGAGTGGAAGAGCGCAGCCCACGACCCTGCAGAAAACCAACAATGAGTAAGGCAGGAGGTCTCTGAAACTCCAGTCGTAGAGGGAGCAGAGCAGTGCTGTCTAAAGACAGCGGGAGGAAAGGAACGAGGGGAAACTGCATCCCATAGCTGCGAGGAGGGAACAGCGCTAAAGTAAACAGAGAAGTGCCTCGGAAGCAACAGAGGGACAGAGGAAGGCAAACAGTAACAAGCAAAGCAGAGATGGCGAATCTACAGAGCGTCTTACCCGGCGCAGTGGCAAGGGTTGCAACGCACCGTCTGAATGAGGGAAAGCTGGTATAAGCTTGCGCCGACCATCTTGGATGGAAACTAGACCGCTGATCATGTTCTGTATAGGAACGTGATGGGGATTTCAATGTAGTCTCTAGCGACTCGGCTTACACGGATGGAACTTGTGGAACTGGCGCACGAGTCGAGGGGCCTGGATGTTCTTTGAGGGTTCCCATGTTCTCTCTGCTTCTGGATAGCCCTTCCAATGAACCAGGTATTGCAATACACCCTTCCTGTAACGAGAATCAACAAGCATGGATAACTCATATTCCTCTGGTTCATCATCTTTGGTGCTTCTGTGTCTTCTTATCTTACGATAGTAAGGGTCAGGTAGGTAGGCTTTGAGGAGGGATGTATGGAACACTGGATGGACCTTTCTCAAGCAGTGAGGTAGTTTTAAATGAAAGGCTATGGGATTGACTCTTGCTTCAATGGAATATGGACCAATGAAGTGAGGAGAGAACTTTCCTGGATGCACTCACTGAGGGAGTACCTGGTGGACAGCCATACCTTTGAGCGTACGTCCCATGATGGGTTTTGTCTCCTTCCCTTGTTGGCCCAAACCTTGTAGGTCTGCTGCTTGTTTGCAGATTCTGCTGTGCTTCCTTATGTGTGTTTTTTAAGGTTTCCAAGAGCTGGTCAACTGTAGGCACTTTAGAAGGGGGAAAACCAGTTGTGGGTATATGTTTGGGATTATAGCCGTATGTGCAGAAGAATGGGCTCATCCCGATTGCTGTGTGCTTGGTGTTGTTGTACGCGAACTCCGCTAGTGGGAGAAGTTCTGAACCAGTTGTCTTGTTCTTGATTGCAAAAATATCTCAGGTACTGCTCCAGGGTGGCATTGAGTCTTTCGGTTTGTCCATTACTCTGTGGATGCTATCCCAAGGACAGGGCCCGATGGGTACCTAGTTGTTTGTAGAGGGTGGACCAACATTTTTGCAGGTAAATTGTGTTACTCTGTCCGACAGAATGGTGAGAGGGTGTTTGTGAAGTCTTGCAACATCTCTCAGGAACACATTAGCAGTTTTGCACACATTAGCAGTTTTGGAGGTTGAGTGAAGTCCCATTAGAGGAGAAAAAATAGCCAATTTGCTAAAGGAATCTGTGGTCCCCATGATGGTGGTAAACCCCTGTGAGCGGGGGAAGATCGACGATGACATCGGTCGAGAGATGCTGCCAGGGACCTGAGGGAGGAGGTTCTTGTTGCAAGAGACCCAGTGGTTTGGCTGTTGGGTATTTGTTCTGAGCACAACTGGGACAAAAGGAGACGTACTCCTTTACATCCCTTTTGATAGACGGCCACCAAAAGTGACGTGAAGTCAGTTCCAAGGTGGCGGCTTGACCCTTATGGTCTGCCATGGGAAGGTTGGGACACCTTGAAATAGCCAATGTTTGTAGCTCCTTGGAGGGCAAATACAACGCCTCCTTCCTGAAAAAGAGTCCCTTCCTTAGGGCTAAGGGCAGGGTCAAACTTGGAGTCTGATTGATGGTAGCCTGCTTGACATCTTGAAGGAACGCGTTCACTTCTCCAACAAATCTCTTCCCTGCTAGAATCCTTTCGTGCCCTTGATACTGTCCGGAATCCTCTCCGAGACTGCGGGATAAAGAGTCTGCTAGAATATTTTCTCTACCAGGTAGGTACGTGATGGTAAAGTCAAACTGTGAAAAGTAATAGTCCCACTTGGCATGTCATGAGTTACGACACTCTATTTGTTGTAGGAGGTTACGATGATCTGTGTGTACTTGAAATGGAAAGGCTGCTCCTTGTAGGTGATGGCGCCATTTTTCCAGGCTTCTCGAATTGAGAGTAGTTCCTTTTCGAGAACTGAATAGTTTCTCTCGCTCAGAGTGAGGGTCCGAGAATAGTAGGCCACAGGGTGTTCTAAACCGTCTTCTCCCTTCTGTAACAAGGCAGCACCTAATGCCCATACCGAAGCATCGGTCTTCACCAGGAATGAAATGGTCTGGTCAGGCTGTCAGAGAATAGGTGCAGAAACAAAGGCCTTTTTGAGTTTCTGGAAGGGTGCTTCCGCCTTGATGTGCCAATCAAATCTTACCCCTTGCTTGAGGAGAGCCCTAATGGGTAAGACTACCTCAGGAAAGTTGGGAATACATTTCCGGTAAATGTTTGCCAGCCATAGGATTCTTTAGATGTCCTTGATGGATCTTGGTGCAGGCCACTGGAGGATAGCCTTAGTCTTGCTGGGATCCATTTCGACGCCGCCCTTGGAAAGGATAAACCCTAGATAGGAGACTGTGGTTGCCTCAAACATGCATTTTTCCAGCTTGGACAACAACTGATGCTGACGTAGATGATGTAGATCCTCTGAGACGTGTCTGCGATGTTCAGACAGATTGGACAAGTAGACCAAGTTATCGTCCAGGTAGACTACCACCGAGGAGAATAGGAGATTGGCGAATACTTTGTCCATAAACCGTTGTAATATGGCTTGGGCGTTAACGAGTTCAAACGGCATCACTTGATACTCGAAATGACCCAAAGGGGTCCGAAAGGCAGTTTTTCACTCGTCACCAGCTCTGATTCTCAGGAGGTGGTACACCCCTTGTAGGTCTTGATTAGTGAACATACTGGCACCTTGTACTGCTTTGTTGATGTCCTTTATATGAATTGTATTTGTAAGATGTGATTACTATGTGATTAATATGACTCATTTTTTGTAAAGGTTTAATTTTAACCAAATACAAAGAAAAAAATGTTTTAAAAAAAAAAGATGTCCTTTATGAGGGTCAAGGGACCCGAATGTTGAGGCTGTTGATGTAACAATCTGCTTCACTATATGACTTTTAACAAAGCACCCAGCAGTAACCACTGACCTTGCAGGTCCTTGACGATAGGAAAGTCCCCCTGAGGATCTTACTCCCCTCTGCCTGTAGTGGGACAGGACAGAGGGGAGCAACCTCCCCAGGGAAGCCCTCTGGGGAATAAAACCCTTAACTGGAGTTGAGAGCGTTGGGGATACTGCGCTTCTTCATCTAGACTACCGGGCAGAGCGGTGTTGGAGCGATAGTTCTCAGATGGTTGGAGGGGAGTCTTCGACTATGAGAAAGAAGGCAAGTAAGTGCAAGACTCGGAAACAGATTGAAAGAGAAAAAGGAAAGAAGGTGATCAGCAACTGTAGCCTGTTTAAACTCTTCCCCGAACGGGAGACAGCGGAGGGAACAACAACGTGGCGCTGTTCAGAAGGAAAAGGGACGATACCTGGAACCAAAAGAACAGGATGAGAAGAGTTCCTATTCTGCAGATAAGACCTGTCCTTGAGATTTTTGACTTACGGAGACAAAGCTGCCGCCTGATTCAAAGGCTTCCGCGCCGGGGGCGTGGAGGTCGGCAAAAGTAGAGTTGTTCCCAGAGAGAAAGACCTGGCAGAGGGAGAGAGTTAGGAAATGAATGGAGAGCACAAAGGCGTTTCCCCTGGATTGAAACCCTGATCTTAATCTTACTTCCATGGAGAGAGAAGGCCGATGCCGTGCTTCGGTTTCAGAGTTGGAAGAAGGGAAGAAACGTAGGAGTGGCGATTGCTTCATGCAGCAAAGGCGGTCGTGACCGCAAAGGAGACAGATCTGGAAACACAAAAGTTAATTAGATTGTAAGAAACACAGAGTAGGTGAGTAACCAGAATCCCTGGACCACAAACTTACGGAGCACCTTCTAGGGGAGTAGTGACGCGTGTGCAGTCCGGAACAGCCGGCATATAACTGGTCAGCTGACTCAAGGCAAGCGAGACGCCCGCTGAGGCTGGAGGAGGCGGACAGCAAGGAAAGAAACGGCGTGAGCCAGCAGCCATGTTGGAAGTCCCAGCCACTGCAGTGAAGCGAACACGGCCACAGCGCCATAATGACCAACAGCCGTAGTGAGATGTAAAAGTATGCCACCCCCGCCGAGGCGGACAAGTGGGCTTACCCGGGTGAAGCCGAAAGAAAGCCCGAACCAGGCGAGGGGCATGAACCCGTATAGCAGGTTCCCAGGAACGGTCTGCCGAGGAGTAGCCCTTCCAGTCAACCAGAAACTGAAGGCGACCCCGACGATACCGCGAATAACAGATGCCCTCCACCTAAAACTCTGCCCCATCGGGGGTGACAACAGGAGGCGGACCCCCAGCAGTACCCCTGAAAAAGTGATCGGGAACAGCTAACTTAATTTGTGAAAGGTGAAAGACTGGGTGAATCCGAGACCAGGAGGGAGGAAGCTGGAGGCGAACCGCAGCCTCACCTACAAACTGCTGAATGGAGAAAACACCGAAGAACTTGTGAGACAACTTCGAAGGAACCAGATGACGAGGTAGGTATCTGGAGGACAACCAGACAGAATCACTCACAGCCAGGAGGGGTGCCGGTCGCCTCCGCCTGTCGGATTATGCCTTTGCCCGTTCCTGGGCATCACGTAAAGCAAGGAGAGCCTGCCAATGCCACTGTTGTACATCCGCCACCAGAGCATCGACCCCAGGAAAACGTGTAGACAGGGGAACCACCATGGGAAGGAAGGATGGATGGTATCCGTAGGTGCAATAGAAGGGGCTAGATTTCAAGGCCGAGTGTGTAGCATTGTTGTAGGCAAACCCAGCAAACGGCAGTAGGACATCCCAATCGTTCTGGCCGGCGGAAACAAAACATCTCAGATAGCCTTCCAGAGTTTGGTTCAATCGTTCCGTCTGGCCGTTGGTCTGGGGATGGAACCCAGAGCTTAGGGCCCGTCGAATGTGTAGCAGAGCACACAGCTGCTTCCAGAAGCGCAAGGTGTACTGTGGACCCCTGTCAGAAACGATGGTGTCTTGTAGACCATGCCTGGAAAAGATCTCGGAAAAGAACACCTGTGAAATCCGAGCGGCTGTAGTGATACCTGGGAAAGAAGTAAAGTGAGCAAGTTTGGAGAAATACTCTATAGTGACCATCACAGCCATGTGGCTGTGAGAAGGGGGCAAGTCCATGATGAAGTCGGTGGAGATGATTTGCCAAGGTCTTTTAGGCATTGGCATCTGAGACAGTAAGCCAAGAGGGAATTGATGGGAAGATTTGGACTGCAGACAGGTTACACAGGAGGACATGTAGTCGTGTACATCAGTTGCGACTGTAGGCCACCAAAAGTGCCTCTGCACTAAGTCCAGAGTTGTGTTGATTTCACGATGTCCAGTGGCACGAAAATCGTGGCACATATGCAGGACCTCCTTCTGAAGTTCCTCGGACAAAATCACCACCTTCTGCTTGTGGAGGTAGAATCCATCCTCATGGGTTAGGGCGTGGGAATGTGCCAGATCCTGACAATGGCCACGTTGCTCTAGTGTGCCTTGTTTGATATGACTGAGAAAGTTGGACACAACGTGTACGAATACTACCTTAGGAAAGATGGCTTCGGTACGGAACCTGGATTTTGGGTGGTCTTTCTGGGAAAGAGCATCTGCTCGGAGGTTCTGAGAGCCGGGAAGGAAGGTGAAAACAATGTGATAGGGTGAAAAGAAATGTGTCCAGGGGGCTTGGCGGCTGTTGGCTGTTTGGGTGTTCTGGAGAACCTTGAGGTTCTGATGGTCGGTTCGGATCTCAATCGGAAATGACAAGCCCAACAGGAGATGTCTCCATTCTTCAAACGCCTGTTTGATTGCCAGCAATTTTTCTTCTAGTACTGAGTAATTGGTTTCAGCAGGACTGAAAGTCTTGGACAGGTAAGCCACCGGAGACTCAGTTCCTTTGGTATTTTCTTGTATAAGTACGGCCCCTAAGGCATAGTGGGATGCGGGGGTTCTAGTATACATTTGCGTTGTTGGTCTGGGTTTCTTACAATGGGGGCTGTGGTGAATAACTGTTTGGGGCATTCCAGACAAAAGGTGTTCCTTTCTTGAGGAGACGTGTGATAACAAGCGTGAGTTCAGAGAATTTAGGTATAAATTTCCGATAGAAATTAGCAAACCCACAAATCTTTGGATCTCCTTTAAGTTGGTAGGAGAAGGCCAATCCACAACTGCCAAAACCTTTCTTGGGTCCATCGACACCCCTTGGAAAGACAGAGCCAACACTAGATAGGTGACTTGAGGGCTGAGGAATTCGGACTTCTCCGCCTTACAGTACAGCTGGTTGGCTTGAAGCCGCTGTAAAACCAGTTTCACATGACACACGTGATCATGCAAGCTGGATGAAAAGACAAGAATATCGTCCAGGTAGACGACTACATAATGTAGTAGTACGTCTGCAAACACATGGTCCATAAAGCGTTGAAAAACGGCTGGTGCATTGGAAAGACCAAAAGGCATTACATGATATTCGTAATGCCCTAAAGGGGTCTGAGAGGCCGTTTTCCATTCGTCTCCGGGGGCAATCCGTATCAGATGGTAGGCTGTCGCAGATTCAGTTTAGTGTAAATTGTGTCTCCTACTACTGCTTCCAATATATCCGGTATCAGTGGCATGGGGTATTTGTCGGCCACTATGATCTTGTTCAAACCCTGGTAGTCGATGCAGGGACTGAGTTCCTCTGTATCTTTTTTAAGGGCAAAGAAAAGAGAAACCCTCGCAGGAGAGGTTTACTCGGTAATGAGCCCATTTTGGAGATTGGTTTTGAGGTATTCTTTGAGCACAGTCTTCTCTTATTGAGACAACATGTACATCCGACCAAAGGGGATGGGTTGATTGGGCAGGAGCACTATGTGACAGTCGTCCCGGCAATGAGGAGAATTTGGGTTTAGCGAATACCCGAGAGAACTGGTCATAATAGTCAGGGATGTTACCTAGGTGGCCGACTGTGGAGCCGTCCAGTTAATAAAGGGGTTATGGAGGCGGAGCCATGGAAGACCCAAGATTACGGGAAAATGTGCTGCCTTGATCAAATCAAAACTTATTTCTTCTGAATGGGAGGCTATCTGGCATTTCAATAAGCCTGTCTGTTCCTTAATAGCACCAAACACAAGGGGACTCCCATCCACACCCTGGATGGGAACGGCTATTGTTTTGGGAACTCTTGGGATGCCTCTGGTAGCGGCCCAATCGTTATCCAGAAAGTTCCCGGCTGCACCACAATCGATAAGTGCCGGAACGTTTTGGATTAGGTGGTCATCAAAGGAGATCTGAACACGAACAACCACCATAGTATTGTCTGTGAGCCTTGCACTGTTGGAAAGGATAGGGGAATCGGAGGAACCATCTTGAGCTACCCTTACCGTGGTCCCTCTTACAGCAGGGCGGAGGAGTTTTCCGACTTCTTACGTTCGAATCTCATTGGGGGAGCTACAGGGCAGTCCTTCTCTACATGGGCCGAGGATCCGCAGTACATGCATAAACCAAGGGTTCGTCTCCGTTCCCTTTCTTCGGCAGTGAGGAGACCCAAGGCTGCTCCTATCTGCATGGGTTCTTCTGTAGGCATTTCCTTGGTAGGGCTGCCTGAGGACTGGATTCCTGAATAGGAACGTGTTAGGTGACCTCTCTTCCTCTCCTTGAATCCTTCTTGTAAGCGATAGTCCATCACATTCTGGTAATAATCATGTCAGCTAGATTACTGGTCTGGGCCCTCTGGATACCTCGTCCTTCAGTCGCTCAGTAAGGTCTCGGCGGAACAGGGTCAGTAAGGCATCATCTGGCCATGCGGTCTCTGAGGCAAATTGTTTGAACTGAGTAATGTAAGTGAGCAAGTCTTGATTGCCCTGTCTAAGATCCAACAGTTTCTCTTGGGATGAGACCGTTAACGCCTGCCTGTTGAACATTTGTTTCAAACTGTTCACAAAGGCCGGGTAGGAATCTAGAATGGCGTTCCTGGAGGTTACCAACGACGTGGCCCATCCCAAAGCATCCTCAGAGAGATGCGACACCAGGAATCCCACCTTATCCTTATCAGAGGGTAAATATTTGGCTTTAAATGTGAATTGGACGGTACAGCTGTCCAGGAACTCTTTCAGCTTATGGGGACTTCCATCATTCTTGCCTGTGGGCAAGGAGGAGGGGGGCAACTCGGGGTTAGCCCGGGCTACCTGTTGACAGAGATGCGTGTTTTTGTCACGGGTCAGTGCCTCCCACGATGGTCTCTTCGGAAACAGTGGCGACTTGGCTCTAAGATAGCATTTTCAGCAACAGGAACGTCGCTCAGGACTACCAAGATGGATGCTTCTATTCTTGGACACCCCAGTTTCTTGTTTGTGTCTATGAACCAGGAGTGCCACGTCATCCACTGGAGCCCATTCGAGGATTCCCGGCTTCCTGACAAGCAGCACACAGGCAAGTCTCTGTGCGTTTCAACACTACGGTTCTTACCCTAGCTCAGCGCTTGTGTTTTCCTCCACTCTGGCCGTCTGGCCACTTGCCGCTTACCTTTTCCTTGCTCCTGATTCTTCCTCTTACCTTCTGCCTCTTCTTCGCGGGAGCTTGTCCTCCAGGCTGGTAGCTGCCCCTACCTTCATCTTCCTCGTTCCTGGTTCCCACGATCCACAATCTCGCGACCTCTCACCTCTCTTCTGATTAGACGCTCCACTGGATACCTCCAAATCTCCAAGTGAGTTTTTTCCCTCTGGGGTTTTTTCTTCTCCTTTCGGGGGTTCGCTCCGGGTGTCACTCTTCCGTTGCTTTCTACCAGACAGCGTGGCATCCCGAGAGGACCGCCCTTTTCTGTGGGATTCCAGATTACAGCACAAAAACAAACGAGGCTCTCCTGGGAAGTCGACTTCACGTAAACAGGTGAGCTTACACCCTCACAGTTTGAGACACCCAGAAACAGCTGTAGTCAGGGAACCCATACAGGAAGTAATGCAAGCTCTTCAAGAGCTTACTGCAGAAGTGCAGACCTTGAAAGCAGAGAATGCCACTCTGAAACAGATGGTTCTTACTCAGGATATGATGGCACAAGAGAATCCACCGATAGGGGCCGCCTTAGAAAAATATGATGGATCCCCTAAAAAGTTACAAGCCTTCCTGGATTCATGCACAATCCAGTTTACTTTTCGCCCAACACTTTACGGCACTGAAAGGGCTAAAGTTGCTTTTTTGGTTTACCATTTGACGGGAAACGCTCTTACCTGGGCCTCCCCTTATGTAACCGGCGCTGATCCTTTACTGGATAATTATGCTGGATTTGTGAATGCTTTCCGGAATATGTTTGATAGACCGGACATAGCCTTCAGTGCTCAAGAATCCTTATTGTTCCTACAGCAGGGGTCTTTGGATGTTTTGTCCTATACAAGCAAATTCTGAAAACTGGCCAAAGAAACAGGGTGGCAGGACAATACTTGTTATACGTTATTCCAAAGAGGCCTTGCTGAAGACATCAAAGACGAGTTAGCTTGAGTGTCCGTCCAGTCGATTTAAACGCTTTGGTCTCTGTCAGAGCAACTGAATACTTGAAATGGAGCGAGTTGCCTCGTAGTTTAGACGAAGAAGTCTTCCAAATAATGTACCTGTCTGATTGTTAGAATTCACAACCAGAATGGTCTATTAATGGAAAGACAGGAGACCGATGACACTGGCGTCGTAGAAGTGGTCAAAAGGTAGGCAGGAGTACACACCACTGGCGTCGTAGAACTGGACACAAGGTAGGCTGAAGTACACACCCCCAGCTGAAGACAAGACAATAGTCAGTATAGTGTAACCAGAAAAACACTACACAATGTACCCAGTAAAATGATATGCAGGCAACTGAATTCACAGAGAGGAGAACCAGGAATTAGGAACTGGCTAAGGCGGAAACATGAAAGAGTCAAATAAGCAGAATAACAGTCTTACCGTATTGGACTCCTGTGCGATGGAAAAAATGGAGTTCAAGAGCAACTGATATGCGTGGCAAGTTCCTTTGATGGCAATAACGTACACCCAGAAGTCTCTAGTCCGTGTACTTATTAGTCCCCAAATACAAAGTTATTTCCAGGCACTGTGCAAAGTTCCGTGTGAAGCAAGGTGAGCAAGGTAAAGAAGACGAAATCCAAAGACAATCCTATGAGTTTTCCAGGTCAGGCAACGTGCAGGCGGCAAGGTACTCAAACGTGTCCAAAGATAAACCCAAAGTCGGTCCGTGATCAGGCAGGAGGCAGGCAACGATGAGTAGAGTCGAAATCCAAAGGTAAAACAGCAGCGGTCCGTGGTCAGGCAGGGTGCAGGCGACAAGAGCAGAATCAGAAACCAGAAATGCAAAACTTTAGCGGTCCGTGGTCATAGCAGGGAAGGCAAGAAGGAATGTTTTCAGAAACACAAAAAGCAAGGTCCGTAACGCAGCCGAAAGTTGTTCAGAAGCGCCGGCAACTTCAGTGGGAAGGGCTTAAGAAGGATGAATCATGTGACTGCATTACGTGCTGCCGTCAGCGCAGGGTGGGGCATCCTGCGGTGTAGAGGACGCCAGCGTTGCCAAGCGACCTTCCAAGCGCCAGGCTATGTTCCAGGTAAACAGATGGTGTTATTCATGCGGCCCGCATCCTTGTGAAAAAGCATGCGATTTCGGGCGTGCCTACACTTGTATTTCGCTAATGCCCGCACTTTCCCTACTACCGTACCAGGACAGCAGGGAAACCTGACAGTATCCTCCCTCAAAGAGGCCTTCACCCTGCGGGCAGACCAGAACCGGGACAGGAGAGCAGGGGCATGTATGTTACTTGCAGGTTCCAAAGTACGATCTTCCGGACCATATCCCCTCCAGTCCACCAAATAAAACCGTCTACCCTTACGTATCCGTGCCCCCAGAATAGCTCTCACTTCATATTCATCAGAACCGTGAACTCTATTCGGAGGAGGGCGAGATGGAAGTCTAGCAAAAGGATGGCAGGGTTTCACTAGCGAAACATGAAAGACTGGATGGATCCTCCAGGCTGACGGAAGTTCCAATTGTACGCCCACTGGATTGATTACATCCATAATTCGGTATGGCCCCACAAATCGTGGTAGCAACGCCCTGCGACCTGGTATTCGCAGATTGCGTGTGGACAGCCAAACCTTCATTCCCTTCTCATACAGAGGTGCCGGGGATCTATGTACGTCCGCAGACTCCTTCACCTTCGCTTGGACTTGAAGCAGGTGTTGCTTAACCATCCTGCGTGTTCCAGATAAGTCTCTCACACAAGCAAGAGCCGCAGGAGTATTCAGCGGTGGGTCGAAGTGAATTGGAAGGGAACGTGGATTCATGCCATACATGGCATAGAACGGGGAAACACCCGTTGCAGTATGCAACGAATCGTTATATGCATACTCTGCGAAGGCCAAGAGAGAAACCCAAGTGCTCTGGCGCTGATTGATGAGACAACGTAGATATTGTTCCATAGTGGCGTTCAGACGTTCGGTCTGCCCATCCGCCTGTGGGTGATAGGCACTGGAATATCTAGCGTCAATACCTAAGGCAGAAGTGAGTGCTTGCCAGAAAAGGGAGGTAAACTGCAAACCACGGTCCGTAATAATGATCTGAGGAAGACTAAAACATCTGAACACCTTTTCCAAAAACAGGCCAGCCAAGACAGGAGCAGTGGGAATACCCCGAAAAGGAATAAACAATGCCATTTTAGTAAAATAATCTATGACAACCCAGATAGTGTCATATCCTTCCACCAGGGGTAATTCCACAACAAAGTCCATGGAAATCATTGTCCAGGGTAACTCGGGTACGGGCATGGGTCTTAGTAATCCCACACGTTTGCCATGTGGGTTCTTACACTGGGCGCACACCGCGCAGTTTGCCAAATGGTCTGTGACATCTTCCTCCATAAAGGGTCACCAACACCAACGTTTCCAAAGTTCCAGAGTCTTCTGGATACCTGGGTGGGCGGCAACAGAAGAGTCGTGGCACCATTGCATCGCTTGAAGTCTCGTAGAAGTATCGGGCAGGTAGATATTCTCTTGTTAAGGTAGAGATTGCACTACCTCTAAACCAAGAGTGGTGATCTCAGTGGGAGACGTTCTGACCCAATCACGTATCGTCTCCTTGAGAGAAGGCTGGAGAGTACACCCACAAACCACTTGATTAGGCAAAAGCAGAACCCCATCCATGCTATTGGGTTCGGGATTTCCATGGTTACGAGAGAGTGGATCTGCTTTAGAATGGAGAGCCCCGGGGCGATAGGTGATCACAAAGTTGAACATAGAGAAGAACTCATGCCATCGGGCATGACGTGCTGTGGTACACTTGACGGATTGAAGTGCAAGCAGGTTCCTGTGGTCAGTGAATACTTGGACAGGCTCCGGGGTACCCAGCAGGTGATGTCTCCATACCATGAAGGCATCCCACTGCCAACAACTCATGTTCCGTGATCGTATAATTTCTTTCGTATGATGTGAGCTTTCTGGAATGATAAGCAACAGAGTGGAGGCTGCTAGTCTCCAGGCATTGTTGGGATAATATAGCCCCAAGGGCAATATTAGATGCATCCGCCTCCACAATGTATGGACGCGTCGGATCGGGGTGTTGGAGTATCGGGGCCGAGGTGAATGCGATTTTAAGGGTCTCAAAAGCATTCTGAGCGTCCTCATTCCACCGAAATGCCCTCTTAGAACTGGTCAAAGCAGTAAGAGGGGAGGCGATGGCTGAGAAGTCCTTGATAAAACGCCGGTAGAAATTAGAGAACCCTAAAAAGGATTGTAGTTCTTTCAAATTCAGAGGGATCGGCCATTGCAATACTGCAGATACTTTGGAAGGACTCATTTGCACCCCATGATCGGTGATCTTGTAGCCCAGGAATTCAACCTCATGAACATGAAACGTACATTTTTCCAGTTTGGAAAACAAATGGTTTTCCCTCAAGCGTTGTAATACACTCGATACATGGGTAACATGGGTTTCAAGATCAGGAGAGTAGATAAGAATGTCATCTAGATAGACCACTAGGAACCGGTCCAACATGTCGTGGAACACCTCATTGATGAAGTACTGGACAGTTGCTGGTGCATTGCACAGCCCAAAAGGCATCACACAGTATTCGAAGAGACCATATTTTGTTTTAAATGCAGTCTTCCATTCGTCTCCCTTGCGTATTCTTACCAAATTGTATGCCCCCCGCAAGTCTAACTTGGTGAATACGACTGAGGCGCCAAGTTGGTCCAATAGGACTGAGATCAGAGGCAGTGGATATTGGTTCCCGATGGTAACAGCGTTCAATGCCCGATAGTCAATCCAAGGGCATAGGTCCCCCTCCCTCTTGGGAACAAAGAACAATGGGGATGCTGCGGGGGACTTTGATGGGTGAATGAAGCCAGTTTTTAATGACTTATCAATGTACTCTTTTAGTATTAAATCTTCTTTAGGGGTTAAAGAGTAAATACGCCCCGATGGTATTTTTGCCCCAGGTACCAGTTCTATATGGCAATCGTAGCTTCTATGAGGTGGCAATATATCGGCTCCCCCTGCATCAAAACATCCTTGTACCCTTGATATTCCTGTGGCAAAACCACATTGATAACTGCCCCCACAATGGGAGCGAAGTCAAGCAAGGCATAACTGGGATTCGAATTCGATGAATCCAGGCTGGCCTTCAAGCAATTTGTTTCACAATGATCAGAAAGGAACATCACCTCCCATGTTTGCCAATCAACGACGGGGTTGTGTAACTGCAACCAGGGTAGTCCCAGGATGCACCTGAACTGTGGAGCGGCAATGAGATCAAAGGTAATCTCCTCCTTGTGTCCACAACCTGTGGTCATAACCAAAGTGGCAGTGCACTCTGTTACAGGACCTGAAACCAGTGAGGACCCATCAACTGCATTAACAGTTTCTGGACAAGACTTGGGTACAATAGGTAATCCTAACTCTCGAGCATAGGTTCCATCCACGTAGTTCCCAGTGGCTCCTGAGTCTAGGACGACCAACACTTCTCTTAAACCAATCTTTTCCGAGGCTAGGGTAACAGACAAATAATATGGAACGGACATCTTGGATCCCATAGTGGAAACGCCCGGCAGCTGGACCCCTTCTACTGCCGAGCTTTGGCGTTTCCCTGTTTCTTAGCCGGTTTCTTTGTACAAGCATGCAAAAGGTGGTCTGAGGCCCCATAATAGAAACACAACCCATTCTTTCTTCTGTGTTCTCTTGTCTCAGCGGACAGGGGACCTTGTACAACCCCTATCTGCATAGGTTCAGAAGATCCTGAGGCTGTAATGGGAGAAGTGACGGATGTAGTAGGGATTGTTCGTCTTTCCCCTTTCCTTTCCGCACGTCTGGAATCAATCTGTAAGACTATATCAAGGAGTTCAGGAAAGGTATTCGGTAGTATCAGAACAGTAGCCAAGGTGTCTTTCAAGGGTTCAGATAGACCTTTGTAAAACAATGAAGCCTTTTTATCCTCGGGCCATCCAGTCTCTGCCACGAGCTGGTTGAATTTGGCCAAGTATGCAAGAAGGGATAGGTCCCCTTGTTTGAGTCCGAGCAACTCCAAATCTGTTGCTTGGGTGGCATAACGTGTATCAAACACCCGGCTCATCGCATCTATTAAGGCGTCGCAATTATAGAGCAAATGTCTGCCATCTTCTAACAAGGGGTTGGCCCAAGCGGCCGCTGTACCTCCTAAATGGGACAGTAAAAAGGCGGCCTTAGTTGTAGAGTCCGGGAAGGAAGCAGGCCTACAAATAAAATGTAGCCTACATTGATTCAAAAAGGTCCGGTAAGTCTTAGGATCCCCGTTGAATCGTTCTGGTGGGGCCAAGGGAAACTGGGCAGTCATGTATACCGGTCCTGTACCGGATACTGCCGGCCCTAAGCCTGACCCAGATGCCATGTCAGAGGGTGGTCCCTGTGCACCAGGAGGTTGATGGCCCACATGTAGCTCATCAATCCGTCGTTGTGTGGCGGAATGTGCAGCCGTCATGTCATTACGTAGATCGGCCACTAATTGAAAAATAGCAGATAAGGTCTTGTTCGCTTCCATAATGTATAAAGGCTTCTGAATCTGTCAGAGCAATTGAATACTTGAAATGGAGCGAGTTGCCTCCTAGTGTAGACGAAGAAGTCTTCCAAATAATGTACCTGTCTGATTGTTAGAATTCACAACCAGAATGGTCTATTAATGGAAAGACAGGAGACCGATGACACTGGGGTCGTAGAAGTGGTCACAAGGTAGGCAGGAGTACACACCACTGGCGTAGTAGAACTGGACACAAGGTAGGCTGAAGTACACACGCCCAGCTGAAGACAAGGCAATAGTCAGTATAGTGTAACCAGAAAAACACTACACAATGTACCCAGTAAAATGATATGCAGGCAACTGAATTCACAGAGAGGAGAACCAGGAATTAGGAACTGGCTAAGGCGGAAACATGAAAGAGTCAAATAAGCAGAATAACAGTCTTACCGTATTGGACTCCTGTCCGACAGAAAAAATGGAGTTCAAGAGCAACTGATATGCGTGGCAAGTTCCTTTGATGGCAATAACGTACACCCAGAAGTCTCTAGTCCGTGTACTTATTAGTCCCCAAATACAAAGTTATTTCCAGGCACTGTGCAAAGTTCCGTGTGAAGCAAGGTGAGCAAGGTAAAGAAGACGAAATCCAAAGACAATCCTATGAGTTTTCCAGGTCAGGCAACGTGCAGGCGGCAAGGTACTCAAACGTGTCCAAAGATAAACCCAAAGTCGGTCCGTGATCAGGCAGGAGGCAGGCAACGATGAGTAGAGTCGAAATCCAAAGGTAAAACAGCAGCGGTCCGTGGTCAGGCAGGGTGCAGGCGACAAGAGCAGAATCCGAAACCAGAAATGCAAAACTTTAGCGGTCCGTGGTCATAGCAAGGAAGGCAAGAAGGAATGTTTTCAGAAACACAAAAAGCAAGGTCCGTAACGCCACCGAAAGTTGTTCAGAAGCGCCAGCAACTTCAGTGGGAAGGGCTTAAGAAGGATGAATCATGTGACTGCATTGCGTGCTGCCGTCAACGCAGGATGGGCCATCCTGCGGTGTAGAGGACGCCAGCGTTGCCAAGCGACCTTCCAGGCGCCAGGCTGCGTTCCAGGTAAACAGATAGTATTATTCATGCGGCCCGCATCCATGCGGCCCGCATCCTTGTGAAAAAGCATGATATTTTGGGCGTGCCTACACTTGTATTTCGCTACTGTCCGCACTTTCCCTACTACCGTACCAGGACGGCAGGGAAACCTGACAGTCTCCCTGGCTCTATAAATCGACCATCGCCTCCAAGAACGTAGGATGGAAAAAAGAAAATCACAGCCTACTTCTTACAAACCTACGCCTGTCCCAAGTGGGAATTCATCCAGAAGAAGTCTTCCTGAACCAGACCCAATGCAATTGGGATCCGCCGGGGGACCCTTAACACCAGAAGAAAGACGGTGCAGAGCCAAGGACTGATTGTGTATGTATTGCATAGCTCATTCACATCTGCTCAGGGATTGTCCACTGGTTCCACCCCGACGGTCGGGAAACGCCAGCTCCCGGTCCTAAACGGAGCCGTGAATCGGGAGAAGGACACAGGCTCCGACTTTTCATCAAGCTCCTTTGGGTTTGGCGCTCCATCCCTGTTGGTCCTAAAGGTTACCTTAACTCCGCCACAAGGGAATTCTCTACAGGCTCTAGCCTTGGTGGATTGTGGTGCTGCTGGTCTGTTTATGGACACTACCTGGTCCAACCAAAATCAAATACCCACTTTTATGAAAATCATTCAACAACCCGTTGAAGGGATCGATGGTCGACCCCTGTCTTCAGGTCCTATCACTACACAAACCGACATTTTGAAGATGGAACTAGCTCATCATATGGAAGACATTAGTTTTGATCTCATAAAGGCAGCCCATTTTCCAATTGTATTGGGAATACCATGGCTACACAAGAACAACCCGTATATACATTGGGCAGCTAGCACTTTGTTTTTGGGCTCAGAGTATTGCACCGCCCGTTGCTCCAAAACTCTGGATCCACCACTCACCCAGGCAAATCTCACTACTCAAGATGCTTATTCAGTAGCTCATCTTCAGTATATACCCGCAGAGTACCAAGACTATCATGAAGTCTTCGCTAAGTCCAAGGAAAAACATCTTCCACCTCATCGTCCTGAAGACTGTACGATTGACACCATACCCAATTCCGTGATACCTTTTGGTCAGATGTTCCTTCTGTTTGAATCAGAAAAGAAGGTGTTGCGGGAATATCTGGATGAATGTCTGGGGAACAGCTTAATACGACTATCCAAGTCTCCATGTGGTGCCTCCTTATTCTTCGTACCAAAAAAAAGACATGACATAATTAAGACCTTGCCTGGACTATAGAGGGCTAAATCGTGTAACTATTATGTACATACTATTATATGACATATTGGAGGCTCTTCGAGGCACAGCCGTGTTCACCAAACTGGATATCCGTGGGGCCTATCACCTCATACGGATTAAAGAGGGTGACGAGTGGAAAACCGCTTTTAGGACCCCATTTGGGCACTTTGAATATCTTGTAATGCCCTTTGGCCTCATGAATGCTCCTGCGGTTTTTGAAAGATTTATGGGCCATACGTTTTCAGACATGCTACATCATTTTGTTATCATATACCTTGACGATATTCTCATCTATTCCCCTAATCTCAGAGACCATCGCCATCATGTGAGACAAGTTCTTCAAAGGTTGAAGGTAAACCATCTTTTAGCCAAACCGGAAAAATTTAGTTTTCATCATTCCTCCATTATTTGGGTTTCCTCATTACTCCACCAGGTGTAGCAATGGACCCACGAAAGGTACAAGCCATCCTCGACTGGTCTCCCCCATGAACGGTACACCAAATACAGTGTTTCTTTGGTCTGGCAAATCTTTATAGAAAATTCCTCCCAAACTTTTCACAGAAAGTCTTACCATTGACTAGACTGCCTATGGGATGAAGAGGCACAGGAAGCATTCACCTCTCTCAAGACTACTTTTACCTCTGCACCTATTCTTTGCCAACCAGACCCCAGTTGCGAATTCATCGTTGAGACTGATACATCATCCTATGCGATCGGCGCAGTCCTAAAACAAACGCAGGATGATAAGGAGGAACATCCCATAGCGTACTACTCTAGAACACTCAGTCCCAGCGAACTTCACTACTCAGTATTAGAGAAAGAACTCCTGGCCATTAAACACGCCTGCCTCGAATGGAGACACCTTTTACTAGGTGCGCGTTACCGGTTATCAGCAGGACTGACCATCGAAACCTTCAGTCATTGAAGAAATTTGAGTGTCAAAATTCGAGACAGGCCCGGTGGGCTTATTTCTTTTCTCAATATCATTTCGTTTTGACTTATATCCCTGGGACTCGCAATGTTCTTGCAGATGCCCTTTCCAGAAGATATCATCACCAGGATAATTATTCAATGCCTTTTCAAACAGTTTTCCAAGACGAAACGTTTGTATTTTCCGTTGATACTTGCTTGGATCAAGTACTCCGTGAAACTTCCACTTCCTCTGAGCTAATCAACTTACCGCACCATAATCCCTGGGACCTCAGGCTTCAACGTGGCTATTTGTTTAAATGCAAAATGTTATATCTTCCGTCTGAACCCCTTCAACGGCAAGCCTTACACCTATGTCATGATACTTTACCAGCAGGGCATAAAGGTACCACAGCAACTTTGAAGACATTGATTAGACATTTCTGGTGGCCAAAGATGGAACAGGCTGTACGTACTTATGTCAAAGCCTGCCCCGTTTGTGCCCAGTCTAAAACTCCTAAAGGCAGTTCCACCAGACTAAGCTTGCAAGCAGAACCACCCTCCAGACCATGGGAAGAGATAGCGACTGACTTCATCGTTGACCTACCTCCTTCCAGAGGGTACACCACCATTATGGTAACTGTTGATTTGTTTACCCGTTTTGCTCACTTTACTCTGTTTCCTAGAATACCCACTGCACCAGAGATGGCGTTGGCTTTTTTTTTTTCAGAGGTGTTCCGTTTACATGGCCTGCCCAAGGTTATCATATCTGATAGAGGCTCGCAATACATCTCCAAGTTCTGGTCTGTGTTAAGCCAACACATAGGCATAAAGAGGGTGCTTTCTTCTGGGTACCACCCCCAATCCAACAGGGTTACGGAACGTCTCAATCAGACTTTGGAGTTGTACCTCTGTTGCTTTTCCACCCAAGTACAAGGAGACTGGTCGACCTTACTCCCGAATGCAGAATTCTGTTATAACAACACCTATCACTCTTCCCTGCGTCAAAGCCCTTTTCTATGTTCTTATGGATTTCACCCGTCTGTTTTTCCTACGGTTTTACCTGCTTCTTCATCCGTTCCCACTGTAGATCAATGGATAACTGATCTCCAAGGACACAAACTGGCCTCTGAAATGTTATACTTCGCACAGGAAAGGATCAAATATTACGCTGACAAGAAACGGAAGAGTGAACCCCAATATGCAGAAGGAGATAGAGTCTGGCTGTTTTCTAAATATCTACCCAGACACCTGGCTCTTACCAAGCTGTCGCCTAGGTATTTCAGACCATTCCTCATCCAGAAGAAGATCAATCCTGTCGCCTTTCGCCTGTCCTTACCTTCATCTTGGAAAATAATTCATCCCACTTTTCATGTGTCTCTTCTGAAACCTTTTGTTCCATCCACCAACAGAGCACCTATTCCCCTGGCACCTGTACTAGTCGATGGAACACCTGAATACCTAGTGGAACAGATCTGTGATTCAAGGTATCGCAGAGGTCGTCTGCAGTATCTCGTTCACTGGAAAGGCAATTCCATCAGTGAAAAGACGTGGGAACCTGCTGCTAACATATATGCTACCACTTTGCTGAGAAGATTACATCGTCTACACTCGGGCAAACACGGGGCCCTCCTAGTTGGAGGGTGCATACTGTCACGGCTCAGCGCCTCCCACGATGGTCTCTTTGGAAACCGTGGCGACTTGGCTCCAAGATAGCATTTTCAGCAACGGGAACGTTGCTCAGGACTACCAAGATGGCTGCTTCTATTCTTGGACACCCCAGTCCCTTGTTTGTGTCTATGAACCAGGAGTGCCACGTCATCCACTGGAGCCCATTCGAGGATTCCCGGCTTCCTGAAAAGCAGCACACAGGCAAGTCTATGTGCATCTCAACACTACGGTTCTTACCCTAGCTCAGCGCTTGTGTTTTCCTCCACTCTGGCCGTCTGGCCGCTTACCTTTTCCTTGCTCCTGATTCTTCCTCTTACCTTCTGCCTCTTCTTCGCGGGAGCTTGTCCTCTGTGCTGATAGCTGCCCCTACCTTCATCTTCCTCGTTCCTGGTTCCCACGATCCACAATCTCGGGACCTCTCGGCTCTCTTCTGATTGGATGCGCCACTGGATACCTCCAAATATCCAACTGAGGTTTTTTCTCCTCCTTTCGGGGGTTCGCTCCGGGTGTCACTCTTCCGTTGCTTTCTGCCAGACAGCGTGGCATCCCGAGAGGACCGGCCCTTTCTGCGGGATTTCAGACTACAGCACAAAAACAAACGAGGCTCTCCTGGGAAGTCGACTTCACGTAAACAGGTGAGCTTACGCCCTCACAGTTTTCCTGTTTGAGGTTCTGCACCTCATGCGACAAGGACTGCATAGCAGCCATTAGCTGCTGCATTTGCTGTACCATGATTCCATGATCCCTGCTGGGTGTTTTCCCTTTTCTTTTTTGGGCGATGCTAACTTTAACAATCTGCTTCACTATATGACCTGTAGCAAAGCACCCAGCAGTAACAACTGACCTTGCAGGTAAGCAGTCCTTGACGATAGGAAAATCCCCCTGAGGACCTTACTCCCCTCTGCCTGTAGTGGGACAGGACAGAGGTGAGCAACTCGCCAGGGAAACGCTCTGAGAATAACTAGAGTTGAGAGCATTGGGGATACTGTGCTTCTTTTTCTAGACTCCTGGGTAGAGTGGTGTTGGAGTGATGGTTCTCCAATGGTTGGAGGGGAGTCTACGACCATGAGAAAGAAGGCACAGAAGGAAAGTAAGTGCAAGACTCGGAAACAGATTGAATGAGAAAAAGGAAAGAAGGGGATCGGCACCTGTAGCCTGTTTAAACTCTTCCCTGAACGGGAGACAGCAGAGGTAACAACAACATGGCGCTGTTCTGAAGGAAAAGGGGCGATACCTGGAACCCAAAGAACAGGATGAGAAGAGTTCCTATTCTGCAGATAAGACCTGTCCTTGAGATCTTTGACTTACGGAGACAAAGCCGAATCCTGATTCAAAGGCTTCCGCACCGTGGGCGTGGAGGTCGGCAAGAGTAGAGTTGTTCCCGGAGAGAAAGACCGGGCAGAGGGAGAGAGTTATAAAAGGAATGGAGAGCATAAAGGAGTTTCCCCTGGATTGAAACCCCGTTCCTAATCTCACTTTCGTATGTGGAATCGGAGAGAGGAGGTTGATGCCGTGCTTCGGTTTCAGAGTTGGAAGAAGGGAAGAAACATAGTTGTGGTGATTGCTTCGTGCAGCAAAGGCGGTCGTGACCGCAAAAGGAGACAGATCTGGAAACACGAAAGGTAATTAGATTGTAAGAAACACAGAGTAGGTGAGTAACTAGAATCCCTGGACCACGAATTTACAGAGCGTCTTCTAAGGGAGTAGCAATGCGTGTGCAGTCCAGAACAGCTGGCATATAACTGGTCAGCTGACTCAAGGCAAGCGAGACGCCCGCCGAGGCTGGAGGGGGTGGACAGCAAGAAAAGAAACGGCGTGAGGCGGCGGCCACGTTGGAAGTCCCAGCCAACACAGTGAAGCAAACACAGCTGCCGCACCATAATGACCAACGGCCGTAGTGAGATGTAACAGTTGAGCCTGCAGTAGTCTATATAGGGTCGGAGCTCAGATGTCCCTTTCTTCGGGTTAAAGAAAAGCCATGCTCCCGCCGTGGACTTAGACTCCCGAATAAGTCTGTTTTGGAGGTTAATATTCCTGAAGCGCTCTTCTTTCTGGTAGTGACAATGGAAACAACCTTCCGAAAGGAACAGTAGCCTTGGGTTGTAGTTCTACGGTGCAGTCTTCCCTTCGGTGAGGTGGCAGTTTTCTTGGCAACACATCGTCAAACGCATCCTGAAAGTCGCGGTACTGAGGCGGAATGGAGTGTATAACAGGAGCTGAGAGAGGAACGTTAACGCCTACTTGAGGTTTTTCTTCTTCCTGTTCCAGGCAATGTTGATGGCAATAATGCGAATGGAACTGGATGGTGTTTAAAGACCAGTCGATACTGGGGTTGTGTCTTTTAAGCCACGCTATGCTCAATATCACTGGGAAGTTGGCTGCTCGGATGAGATCAAAGGCAATGGATTCCTTATGGGACAACATGGAGACTCGCATAGCCCTAGTTTCTTGAATGACGGGTCCGGACATCAAGGAAGAGCCATCTATTCCTTCCACCGGGATGGGATTGTTTTTGTCTTGTTGAGGAATGTGGTGTTCTTTAGCCCAGATGTCATCCATGAAGTTTCCCGCAGCACAGCAGTCTAACATTGCAAGGACCTCAATGGGTTGGCGATCTTTCACATGTAACTGTACACTGAAAACCATGAGTCTGTTGTCAAAGGATTTTTCTTGCCTTTGAGTGGAATTGCAGGGACTGGTGTTCTCCTCCCCTACCTTATCCCCGATTAAAATTGGGGGCATTTGTTTCCCTGGCGCTATGGGGGTACTTCAGGGCAGGTCCTCAGAAGGTGTTTGTTGGACCCGCAGTACATGCACAGTTCCTGGTCCTTGCGCTTCTTGCGTTCTGCAGCAGTGAGTGGGCCTCTGGCGAAACCAATCTGCATTGGCTCTTCTGTTGCAGGATTCCCGGTCTGAAATGGTATGTTAGCAGGTGTGGGAAGAACTGGTCTGGTTCTTCTTTTTTCCAGTCTTCGTTCTGTCAAACGGAACTCAATCTTAAGAGAGAGGCATACCAGCTCTTGGAAAGTTGCATGTCGAGCGATCTGGGCCAATTCATCCTTAATATCTTATTGGAGCCCACCCCGGAACAAGGTCTGCTGTGCAGTTTCAGGCCATCTGGCCTCAGCTGCCACCTTCTGAAACATGAATGCGTATGACTAGATGTCGGATGACCCATGTTGGATGTCCAGCAAGCTTTCGTAGGATGAAAACTGGACTTCAGGCTTCTCAAACCACGTCTTGAATAGCTGTACAAACTGGGTATAGTCGTTCAAAGAGGGATCTGAGTTTGTCACCAGTGGAGTGGCCCAGGCTAACACGTTCGCTACTAAATTGGAGATGAGAAAGCCCACCCTGGCTCTCTCATTCTTGTAGGCTTTAGGACGGAACGTGAAATAAACTAAGCAGTCTTCGAGAAATTCCTTTAATCGTCTAGGGTTTCTGTTGTATCTTCCAAAACGTAATGCCAAGGGGGCAGATCCCCTCTCAGGTCCTCCCTAAATGCTGCCTGTTGTTGCAATGCTTTGTTTTCTGCACATAGGTTTTGTACCTCCACTGTTAGTCCTTGCAGGGCAGCAACTAGCTCTTGGTATTGTTACAGACTTGCCATGGTGGTTTCTGGGCGTTGCAAACTCTCTGATTCCATAGAGTCTTCCTTATGTGTCTACTCATCTGGATCTTCTGAGGACTCGTCTGGTGATTCGTCTTTCTTCTTCCTTCTTTTAGAGTCAGTCTTCTTGCCCTTTTTCTGGAAGAGATAAGGGCGAGCTCCCGCAGAGGCCACTTTGCCTTGACTGCAATCTGCCAGGTAGTGGGGACACCGGGGAGCCAACCTCAGCCCAGGGAAAAGCTGTGAGGCTGAAAAAACCTGGAGGTCTTAGGTTGTGCTGGATGGTTCCAGGATGATCTTCCTTGGATGCGTAATATGATCCATGCAATTCTGGCAGGCAGATTAGGTTCCGAAGATGTGATAAAGGATAGACCAGGATACCTAATGTCAGGTAAGTCCAGCAGAAATAAATTGCTGTGTTTCACACAGAGTGGATTGCACAGTGAGTGCGAGAAAACAGAACAAAAGTGAAATGTCTGGTATGGCAGACTGGACTGAATGAACCAGAATGCAGCTGGGAGGAAGAGGGGACAGGGAAATGGTATAGTGTGGCTGTGTGAGAGTGGGAGAGCGCAGCCCACGACCCTGCAGAAAACCAACAATGAGTTAGGTAAGAGGTCTCTGAAACCCTGGTGGTAGAGGGAGCAGAGCAGCACTGTCGGAAGACAGCGGGAGGAAAGGAATGAGGGAAAACTGCAGCCCGTAGCTGCGAGGAGGGAACAGCGCTAAAGTAAACAGAGAAGCACCTCAGAAACAACGGAGGGACAGAGGAAAGCAAACAGTGACAAGCGAAGCAGAGATGGCGTCTTACCCTGAGCAGTGGCAAGGGTTGCAATGCACCATCGAATGAGGGAAAGCCGGTATAAGCTTGCAGCGGCCATCTTGGACAGAAACTAGACCACTGATCACGTTCTGGATAGGAACGTGATGGGAATTTCAATGGAGCCTCCAGCTACTCCAAAGCCTCCAGGGCTGCAGCATTTAACTTAGCAGAACCTTCAGGATGGTCAGAGTATGTCTGTGGTACAGAACAAAGTCTAGCGGCCTGGGTATTAATGCTGAGGCTATGGGCTGGTCTATCCTGAAATCCTAAATTGGCAGCATAAGCTTCTTGAGAGCTGGACTCAACTGAACAGTAACAGAGCTTTTCAGGCTTGATGGATTTGTAAGCATTAGGCATGATCCTGGGGGCATTTCAATGACTGGTGTCCGTGAAGTGAACCATTAACTTGTCACAAATTTGCTGATCAGTCATGGGACAGAAAGAGCGTGAAATAGCGATTTTTTTGTATGCCACTGACAGAATGAGCTCAAGTGAGGATTGAAGCCCAGTAGTGAAATTGAGTCTCTCCATAACAATGTTGACTTTTTTATTAAACTTTTTTGCCGCTTTGGTATGAGCTTTAATGTAGAAACCCCCTACGGCAGTACCACCAGCATTTGTAGTAGGGACTGTATGCCCAATGCATTATGAAAGAAAGCTTTCCTTCTTTGCCCAGGGAATTCAACTCAGGACTGAGTCCATGATGGAAGTCACAAAATGGATCAATCATTATGACCAAGGAACAAGTTTAGTACCTGAGTTTGAAGAACAGATGGTGGTGGTGCCTTGAATGATTCAATCAGACTTGCTATCTGTCTCTGGCATGAAACTGCCCTGAACGCATCGAGTTCCACGTGAAGTACTCACCACCCGGGTGTGATCCCCTCGAGCTGGGTGGGAGAGCCCAAGCCTCATCAGCACAGGTTTTCTCTCAGGGAATATGTGAATGAGTATGAGAACAAATCAAGAGCCCAAAGACAAAAAACAGTGATGACAGCAATACATCATGTTGAAGCAAACATATCTCTATATATATATTTGTGAAAGTGTGTTTTTATGTTTGGGGTTGGCTCCAGCCCCATAAAAGTTGGTGGGCTGAAATTTTGGCCCAAGGTCAGCATACCAGTCTGGGGTGTACTGGCCATAGTGAAATTTCACCCACCCCACCCATTCAACCTGCACAGCACAGAGTCAGGCCCTGTGCTATCAGAATAGGCGATTTTGGGAGATTGACGATTTTGATACTTTTTCAATAATAGGAAGTTAGGATACACGGTCGGCATATCAGTCTGGGGTGTACTGGTGATAGTGAAATTTGATCAACCCAAACCAGTCGACCCTGCACAGGGGTGGAGCGGGGTCCGGCCCTGTGCTATCAGTATAAGCGATTTTAGAAGATTGCAGATTTTGTGATTTTTCAAAAATAGGAAGTTAGGACACAATACAACTTACACAAGGCAGGGATCAAAATTGGGATCTGTTGACCAGGAGCAAAAAACAGCTCCTGGGTATCAGGCATCACCCATAGGCAGGAGCTACGTTTGGGGAACCTGGAGCTAGAACAAAGTGTGTGAGATGCAAACTAACTTTTTGTCCATTATATATTATCCAATGATTTAAATGTCTCTTAGTTGTGTTCTTTATTCTCTTTTATACACATTCCCAAACCTACACAGTTAATATTATATAGCTATGTTTGTATGGCACCACGTGGCTGGTGAGTCACAAGTAACTCCTGGTAGCTCTTGGTTTCAAGCTAACCAGCCTCTCCATGGCTATATCCAGGAGCTAAATAGCTCCCAGCTCCTGACAATTTCGAACCAGGACAGGGCTGTAGCAGACCCCCGCGTGCATATCAGCTAGAGACCCCGGCAACGCTGGGGGTTATGGCTAGTTTTATTCACAGTACTCACATATGACGAGAGCTGGAGGGCCAGTTGGAAAAAGGGTCTATGGCTGCCTGCTTCCTTCGTGCTTGCTCGCATTGTCACTGCACGTCATACTTGGAGCGCACCATAATGCTCAGTAGCAGTAAAATATGGTGACAGAGGGGCCGGGAGAAGGTGCAAAGTCTCTGATGAGGTACAGTTGGGGGGAGGGGCGGCAGGGTTTCGGCTGGAACAAACCAGTGCTGTGCTCCAGAAAAATGTGTCTTGCCTGATCGCTGGCTATGTGTCACCCATATGCATCCCAAGTGGTTTCTTTCTACTGTGCACATGGAATCTATTCTTTTTTTTATTGTATTTGGTTTAAATTAAACTGTTACAAAACAAGCAATCACAAATAAGCAAGGCACATGGAATCTCCTTCTGTTTAAAACAGTCCAATCCTCAAATCGATAATCAATCACTATCCAAGAGCTTGTGTCTTGTGCTTTACAGACATGTTGCTGTTAGGGCGAGTGCTGTGTCGAATGAAATGAGCAGAGAGCCTAGTTTGCATTACTTGCTCAGAAGGGTTTCATGCTTGTTTTACTGGCGATTCTTATGTTCCAAAAATGCTCTTTGCATGTACCCCCTTAGTGGACCTGGTTGAGTTACTTGAGATCAGGGGCTGTTCAATCTGGTCTTGGGGAGTCTCACCAAGCAAGAGCAGGGTGGGGTCATATCATTCTGTGCACTTCCCACCCCCAAAAGGCAGAGAGGAATCCCAGTGAACATTTTGTCCACTTCCAGCACTGAGTATATTTAATTAGCGCAGGAGAGATGGCCCAATTAAATTCCATGGGAGGCATGGGATTTTTTAACGGGCGAAAGCAGGAGCAAGGAGGATGCAACCTTTATTATCCCAATACGTTGGGAGGTATATTCTCCCAGCAAGCGTTCACCTCCAGCAAGTATTCATCTCCACAGAGGCAAAGGTGGATGGGAACTAAAGGGTACAATGTTCCGTTGCTGCTGTGCTATCTTGCAGGTGCTGAGTTTCTCTGCTTCATTTATATAGACTCCCTGAGACTAAACGCTCATTGCTGAGCGGTCACAAAATCCTGCTCAGCAGTATTGTGTCTTCCACAATGGATTGCTGCAGTGTGTCTGTACAGATAACGGCTGGGGTGTTATCTGTAACAATGTCTCTAAATAGGTGGCAATGGGGGTCGATTGGAAAGGGAGGCTGCGTAAAGCTGCATGCTGTGGGGGACAATGACCAACTAACGGTAGTCATTTAAATTCATTTTCTTTCTTTGTGTTTTTGTAGGTCTTGATAGTACTGCTGTACACACAGCAATGTGGGGTAGTGTGGTGAAAAGGAAGGCATAGTATTTTAATTGCTGTGGGTGTTGAGAATGGGGTCGGTGGAGAATGCAGGGTTGGTGGTTTGAGAGGGAGTACAAGGGGGTGCGGCCAGGGACCATAGTTCCACTACTTTTTTTTCTTTTTTCACCTCTGTAGCATCGCGAGAGGTCGCCATCACCAGAAACGCTGACCCTCATGAAAGGTCAGATGACCCATATATGTGCAAATAAAGTCCGTTCCTAGCAATCATCCCTGGAGTCCGGGTCTTTGTGCGTGCATGCGTACCTGAGCTGCTGCCGCTGCCAGCCATGCACGCCCTCCCCAAATAATCTAAGACATTACACTGGCAACGAGGGAAGAGCCGATCCGCTCCGAGTTGGCGGATCACGCGCTAATCACTACAGTATTCTAGGGAGAAGTGGATGCTTCATGGAAGGCAAGGGAGGAACCGGCAAGGCCTGTCGCCCACGGATGAGTGCGCAGAGTACGTATAACACCCCTTACATGTCCTGGAATGCCCCACATATGCCCCGGAGGGCCTAGAGAGGCACTAGAAGGAGGGGGCAGCACTACACAGCAGGCCATGAAGGTGCAGAAAGCTGCATAAGCCTCCAGCACACGACAGAGTGGCCATTTTCACCCAAGCACACAAGCAAAGTGGTGAAGTCCTGAAGACACCATGTCAGACCAGGATCAAAATCTGGCAGCACGTGCCCAAGCACAGGACCAGAAAGGAAGGGATGTATTCCCTGTGCCTTCAATACTGCCTTTTGACACAGTAGATACCACCAGTTTGGGTCCACGATGGACCAAGTGGATGAAGGAGTTTGATGCTTACCTAGATGCAGTAGGCCTTCAAGAGGACAAATGCATCATTGGCCTACTGACCATCACTGCAGGTCCTGAGGTACATGAGATTATTTTGAGTTGCTCGAGTATGTAGAATACAAATATGATGATCTCAAGAAGATATTAAAAAGAGCATTCTGCCACGCACAGAAACGTGCACTATGAAAGGCACATCTTTCATACCACTACAAGCTCAAAGGGGAGAGCATGGATAAATTAGTCACACGACTAAGGGCCAGAGTATAACACTGAAAATGTCACTTATATAATAACAAAGAAGCTATAAAGTCCCAAGTAATCGCAGGCTGCGAGTCACTGGTGCTAAAAAAGAGAGCTGCTGCAAGTGCCACACTCGTTGGCAGAAATACTCGTGCTGGCGAGGACATCGTCGGCCCTGGACCAACAAATCTCCACATTGAGCAAGACTCACATCACAGTGCCCATCATCAAAGAAGAGTGGATAAACAAGATGACATCACAGCTGACCATGCCACACGACACCAGACTGGAAAAACAACAGTGTTTTCGATGCGGACACGACCTTCCCCACGACGGCCCCTGCCCAGCCAATTGTCAAATATGCTCTGCCTGCGGTGGAGAAGATCACTATCGGGCAACGTGCCGAAATCCAAAGGCAATGAGGACCACCTCCACACATCAAGGACTGAACATACATTGGTCCCCTCCAGATACCGCAAGGAGGAAAGAACAAGAGACACTAAAAGAAACTACTACAAGGAGAGACGACACACACAAGGAAAACACTCCAAATCCCTGGAGGGTTGCCGAAAAAAGGGAGAAGAATACACAGACTAAACACGTCTACGCCCTCCATAAGTGAATTGGAATCGCAATTCAGCACGGACAGACACAAAAAGGATACCTATATGCTCTAGGGAATCCTACTGAATCAGAGCATAGTCCCATCCTGACATTGACCATGCAAAATCAGGAATTAGAATTCCTAGTGGATTCCGCAGCGACAATCGACGCCATGCCAGAGTCAGAATACCTAAAACTCAAGTGCAAGCCAAGGTTACGCAAGGCTCAAGTGGACATCTACAAATACAGAGGCAAAGAACCACTGCCATGTCTGGGCGCTTTCAGAACTTCGTGCCACCACAAAGACAAGGAAGATCAAATAACAGTACATGTCCTGGCAACTGAGGCTGCAAGCGGGTGCATATTAAGTTTCAAATCTGCGGTTCAAATGGGCCTCATCCACATTCTATACAGATTGATGGCAGGGAAATACATGTCTCCGGCGGCCAAAGTGGTGGCAAACTTTCCAAGTCTTTTCAAAGGTATCGGAAAACTCAAAGGATGAAAAATTGCTCTACACATCGACCCAACGGTGAAGCCCGTAGCACAGCACTTTAGAGGGATCCCATTCAACATCAAGTTGAAAAAGAGCTGCTGTTGTTACCGGAAGGAGAAATCATAGAACATGCGAGTGGACCCACATCATGGGTCTCACCAGTTGTCCCAGTACCGAAGAAAAGTGTAGATGGTTATGTGTCGACATGAGGGCACCGAACCAAGTGATCCTTTGAGAACACCACCAAACACTGTGCATCACTGATATGATGTACCTCCTCAATGGCGCCACAGTATTTTCCCACCTTGATCTAAACAAGGGGTACCATCAAAATGAGCTCAGTGAGGAGGTGCGTTACATAACAACCTTCACTAAGCGCCTAGGACTAGATATAAAAGCCTGAATTTCGTGATCTCATCAGCAGCCAAAATATTTAAAGAAGAAATACGCAAACTCACTAGACACATACTGCATTGCATCAACTATAGCAATGACATTCTAGTTTTTGGGCACTCTCATGAAACGCAATACGCCACACTGATGAAGGTGTGCACAGCACTGAGTGACGCTAATTTTACACTGAACCAAGACAAATGTGACTTTAACAAAAGCACACTAAAAGTCTTCGGACACATCTTCTCTCAAAAGGGAATACAACCAGATTCTGACAAATAAAAAGCACTAACGGAAGCTCCGAGACCTGGAACTGTGGCGCAAGTACAATCATTCTTGGATCTGACGAGTTACTGCACAAGATACCTCCCCGATTTCGTTACCACCATCGCATCCCTGAGAGCACTCACGAAACAGGACGCCACATTCGAATGGGGACTGGCACAACAGAAACGTTTTGATGCAATACGGAGGGACATGGCTGCGGCCGTATGCATGTCTTACTTCGATCCTAACTTACAGATGGAACTCACCGTGGACGCCAACCCTGTAGGACATGGGGCTGTCCTAGCCCAGCACTTCGGCAGTGAGCATGCCAAAAGAAGGATAGTGTCCTATGCCAGTAGGAGTCTAACGGAAACAGAGCAGAGCTATTCACAGGATGAGCGAGAGGCCTAGCGGTCGTGTGGGCCTGAGAGCACATTCAATTGTTTGCGTATGGCAAGACATTCACAATAATCACGGACCAAGCAGCATATGTCACAATCTACGTAAAACCAACGGCAGAAATGTCACAGAGAATCGCGAGATGGGGACTCCGTCTCCAGGATTACAAATACTCAATACTACACAAACCCGGCAAGGACGAAAATCCAGCAGACTTCTTTTCTCGACATCCACTCGCTGGAGGTGCAACCTCATGAGATAGAGCAGATGGATACATCAATTGCATAATTCACCATTCAATGCCACCCACCATTTCCATGACAGAACTTGCAAAGCACACAGCCGAAGATGCCACGCAAGCACTATTGGCTTCGTGTATTGGAAATGGAAGATGGAGATCTGGGGGAGAGGCACTTCAGGCTAGCCCAGCACTGGATGAGCAGCTGTTCAAAACACTGGCAAAGTCGAAAGAGGAATTGTCCATATCACTGTCATCCCTACTGCTAAAAGGAGATAGAATAATAATACTGGAAATTCTCCACAAGAAGGTCATAGAGATAGCCCACGAAGGTCATTCTGGAATCGTCTCCACCAAACGCATGCTGCGAAGCAAGGTATGGTTCCCAAGAATGGACAGACAAATAGAGAAAACGCTGAAATCCTGCCACATCTGCCTGAGATTACAAGCCACCGTTTTCCCACTACGCATGTCAGAGCTCCCTGGTGGAGTGTGGGAGGAAGTGGCCATAGACTTACGTGCTGGTAGCACTGGACGAACAGTCCCGCTACCCACAGCAGCCACAGCTCTTATACCAGAACTTGATCGCATTTTCTCAGCGTTCGGAGTACCAAAGGTGGTCTAATATGATAATGGTCTGCCGTTCACCAGCCGGGACTTCCAAAATTTTCCAAACTACCTGGGATTCAGACACAAAAAATAAATAAATAAATAAATAAAATCATACCCCTGTGGCCCCAGGCGAATGGAGTGTTAGAGCGTTTTATGGCCAACATCAAGTGGGCAGTCTGCATTGCAACAATTACACGCATGTCCATCGAACGAGCCCTCTGCCAACTCCTAAGAGATTTCCTGGAACACACTGCATGACTTCACAGCGAAATGTCCGGCAGAACTCATGTTCGGGTACCCCGTCAGATTGAGAGTACCGTAGGAGGATCAGTAAGTGGAGGTGAGCGAAGAGATGACAAAGACAAGGGAGACAGAAATTAGAGCAAAGGAAAGAATGAAGGAATACATCATCAAAGGAGAAGTGCTGGTACAACAAACCCAGGTCCACAAGGACATGCTACCATTTCATTCAAGGCCCATGAAAGTATCTCACGTCAAGGGCTCCATGATCACAGCAGAAAGGGATGGATGGGTCATAAACGAGAAACAGTTCCTTCTTCAGAAAAGCAGGGGAGGATACCATTCGGACAAACGGGCAAGAGAGTGAAGAAGAAGAAAGACAAAGGGGGTCAGAGGATACTTGGCGTACGAAGATGAGCCAGAAAGAGAACAATGTAACAGCATGGAGGAACATCTAGATGGGACAGCTGCGTCCCCTCGACAAGGAAGGGCCTGCCGCATCATCCGAAAGCTATAATTATTTTGGGGGGGGATGCAGCATCGCAAGAGGTTGTCATCAGACGCGCTGACGCTCATGAAAGGCCAGGTGACCCATGTATGTGCGCGCACTGCGCGTAAATAAAGTCACTTCCTAGCAATCATCCCTGGTGTCCGGGTGTTTGTGCATGCGCTTCCGCCGGCCCTGCGCGCCCTCACCACATAATCTTAAGACATCACAACCTCGACCACTGCATCTCCATTGATTTCAGTGAGGTCGTCCTCCAACATCATCTCTCTTTTCACTGTAACCAACCGTGGAGACTAAACAGGTTCACAGGGTTTCATTATCTTCAGAGCCTCCTCTCTCCATATATCACTAACCCTCCCGATTTAGACGGGAGACTCCTGATTTTTAGATGAAAAAGATTGATATTTTTTTCTTCCCCAATGCAATCCTATGGGGAAATTTCTTTCTCTCGCTTTCGGGAGCAGAATCTCCCTTCTAGGTGGTCGAGAATGTTGGCATGTACGATATATGTTCGAAATATATTCGCATTCTAACCCCCCCACTCGCAAATCTCCCTCAATCCTCTCTAGGTTCAAGTATATTTCCTACTGACACAAATCCAACCTGAACCAATCGGAAAGTCCACCAACCAAGCCCCTCCAGTCCAACTTGTACAGAACATTGCAAAGAATAAATAGCAGTGGCACGAACTACTGGATATTGGCGCATGCGCGTATTCCGACAAGAGTACGTGCTCATCACGTGACGTTTAAAACGTCGCTCAGCCGTTTCCTGTGATGGGAACTAGTCGCTGCCAAGCTATAGCGGCGCGAGCTGTCAGCTGCTGTGCGCGAGCCTCGGCCCCAGTTTGATAGCACTACTCCGCCCCTACTACAGCCCTCTCACGCCGTGGAACATCCACGCCACCAACTCCATCAATGAGATGCAAACATGAAAGACAAGAGGAAGAAGAAGGACCGCACCTGGGCCGAGGCTGCCCGCCTGGTACGTGCAGCGCTGCCCGGGCATTGTTCTACCCGCGCCCCTCCCTCGAGTGACGTGAGCGACGCAGTGTTCCTGGGGGACCCTCCCCCTGCATGGCTGAAGTGATGGGCAGAGCAGAATGTAGGAGAGGGGCGTGACTGATGGGTGCAGGTTACTGGGGACTATATAGTGCTTGAACCTCTGTGAATTTCTACACATCTGTGTTCTTGTATTGCCTATGGCAATGTGGCGGTCTGTTGGATGTTTCTGTCTGCCCCCCAGTCAAAAATCACTTTTTGACCCTGCTAGTAGCCCCTAGCTGTTCCTCCCCACCTGCACCCTGCCATGTCAACCACTGCCGCGCTTTGCCCATTCAACTCTTCTGCACTTTGCTCGTGCCCCACCTTGCCCTGTGGCTGCATTGCCCACTTTGACGCCCTCCTGCACCTCACCCCGTGTCCCTCGATGCACCTTGCTCTGTGCCACACTTCGTTCTGTGTTGCACCTTGTCTCATGCTGTCCCACACCCTGTGCGCCTCCCTGCTGCATCCTCATCCCTGCTGACCACCCGGAGCCCCCTTGCTGCTGCTTGTGGCAACCCCGCATTGCAGTTCACCCAGCTTCCTGGTTCCACTGCATAGTGCCCCCATGCCTCACTGCCCGTGTCCTCCCCGTGCATGCCATCCTGCACCACCTAGCCACACACCAACCGAAGGCCACCTACACCGCCCTCGCTGCTGTGCCACATTAGTGCCCCCTGCTGCCACGTCCATGAATGCCCCCGTGCGTCTCCTTGCGCCATGCCGAAGCTTGCTTTGTGCTGCTTCTAGTTCTGTATGCTGCATTGCACCCCTGCCACTTTGTGCCCTCATGCCATTCACTTCCATGCTACCTGCTGCTCTGCCCCCTGCGGCTTGACTGGGGCCCCTGTGCTGCCCCACACCCTCATGCTGCATCATGCCCCTTGCCTGCTTCTGCTCTGCCCCCCTGCCACATACGTCCTGACGTGCGCTGCAGAACTCCCACAGTCACCCCATGCGCTGCATAGTGACCTGCACCCTCTTGCCACACACCGCCCCACGCCCACCTACTCTCCAGCTGCACTCTGCCTCTTGCTGTTGCATGCTGTCATGCCCCCCTGCAGCCCTTGTTTGCCAAGTGCCCTTTTGCTCTCTCTTCTGCACCTCACTGCCACACAACTACTAGCCGTACACCTCCCCGTGGCCCTCTGCTGATTCCAACCTATCTACCAGTGCTGCGCCAGGGATTCCACCCTGGCTACCAGTGCTTCTGCTCTACCCACATGATGCCATTCCCTGCTCACCCTATGCCATCCAGCGCCCCTTTGACACACACACCTGCTGCTTGCCGTCTTGGAACCCCCTTGCCACACACCACCCTGTGCTCCCTGCTGCTCACCCAGATTTCACCTGCTTGCACTCCTTATTGCCCTGTGCCACAACTCGCTCCTGTGGCCTTGTGCCTCTCCTTTGAACCTGCACCATTCTGCCACATAATAACGTGTTTTACTCCTCCCTTCTTGCTTCACTGCCGTATGCTTCCCGGCAGCACTTCCCCATGCCCCTACGGCACACTGCTGCACACCCACTGCTTACCCAGTGATTTCACCTGATGAGCAGTATCTCTGCTTAACCCGTGCGCTCCTGCAGGCCCCTTGCGCTCCTCCCCCTGATGCTGCTTGCCTATGCCCACCCTTCCCCCGATGCTGCTCGCCTGGCACCCTCCCACGCTGCTCACTGGGCACCCCCACTTGTCTCCTCACGCCTTGCCCATTTTCCCTTTACCACAGCTTGCTGCCATCCACTCCCCCTTTGCATGATCTGTAAATTTGCCTAGTTCTTCCCTCTCCCCTGCGATGTGTTCAGGCTTGCTCAGTGCCCCTCCACTACTACACACAACTTGCTTAATCTCCACAATATGTTATTTTATGAAAAATGTGTGATGCCATCATACACCCACAGGGCTCGCAAAATGAAGGGCGAGAACCGTTTGCATGGTACTCGACCTTGCTGGCAAGTATGGAGATGTTTGAAACTTTTACTTTACATTTACTGCAAACCAACTATGTTTTTAGTAGTGGCAAATAAAATGTTCAGTCTGCATGACTGGCCTTTTGGGTGGCAGCATTGCACCAAATCTGACGTGTGTTTATGGTGACATGCTCCATTTGCCAGAAAACACTGGCTAATATTTGTCACCAATCACCGTCGGGCAAGTACATTTCTCTTAGGTTGAGTATGTAAACTAAGGAATGCGCCCTGCAGGTCTGGTGGGATTTTTACAAATTTTCAAATTTGCAAGGCGTGCAACCACTCAAGTGATTGTTTTTCTTGCTTGCTGCACCAAGTAATCAGTTAACACATTTAAGGAGGTTTCCAAATATGAATTGGATATAATTGGATATATCAAATTCTTCACCTCAGATTAAATGTAATCAATACAGGAGAAATACTGCAGATAAGGAATCTGTCTGAATGCACTGACGCAATGTGTAGATTTTGTAAAAATTAAACTTTTGTGGAATCGCTAAAGCATGTTCTATGTTGTCCTGAGTTAAGGGAGAAACATCAACCATATGTGGGAAGCACCATATGTGGGAAGCACTTTGAAAGATTTTTATAATAATTAATGAAAGTCCTTTGGGCTAAGCTATTGGGTACGTTCACATTGATAATAATGGTTGCATTGAAATTGTTAAGGGTGTGTCATGTAATCTATAGCATATGATATATATATTTTTTTGTTTGTATTTGGTTTAAAACCTTTACAAAATTATCACGCAATAAAAAATGAAATGATACAGCTTAAGTTTAAAAACGGTACAATAACAACAAGAAAGAACTCCTCCATGGGGTTAGTATATTCAAAAAACAAAATCATTGCCGAATACACATCATACAGTCTTTTCCTTTTCATGATTCAAAGTCTATGATCTCTTTAAGAATAGGGGCAGAGAAGAAATTACTACGGCATTACTACCCAAAAAACCACATATCCCCTAGTTGCCATTTAACTATACCATAGGGTAGGATAGAAATTAATCTTTCAGAGAAGTGAGCCTTTTTCACAACCCACCTTTAATGAAGAGGTGACATTGCAATTTTTTAGAACTTGCACTACCGTCGATGTTAGGGCTATGTTATGGCCAGAGATTATTCTATCCCACAGATATTCTGCGATGATCCCCTCCTCCCGAATCACAATTTATATAGCATAGGATATAATAATGCAGGGTGAGATTAAGTGCCAGGAAAATGATGCAAAAATATATATTCACCGTCAAATAATTGGAGGTGTAGCAAGACTTTTTTTTTTAATGTATGATATTCAAAGCAATCTTGGAACTTTGAGTAAAAGGACAAGTCATATTCAAAAATTGATTTAGATTGGAGGGTTGATTTTTGTGGATTTTCTTTTGTCCAAAATGTGTAATGTTTTTTTTTTAGATAGAATGAATATTTTTGATAATGAAGCTCCTTTTGATAGCTAAACACATTTTCTTTCACGACATATAAACATGTTTCCCTGAGAACTTGATGACAATTTTGTAGCATTTATGCTCTCAAAAGGAAGTAATCATGTGTATTTGGGCTTGCTTAGTATACAAAGATATTACTTTTGTCTGAATTAAGTTGTATTGGTCACCTTAAATTAAAAGCAATTACGATTTTTAACATGCATACGAGAATAATCCATTGTGCCTAGTTATTAAGGATATTGCACTCCCTATTTAAATTGCATTTCGTTATGTGACGTTTCAGGTTTCGAAATTGAGGGGAGCTGGTAGCTATTTGACCCCTGCTTGTAGCCTAGACGAGCCTGGCTAGCTTGGCACCAACAGCTACTAGGAGCTACATTTGGCTCCCAAGGCCAACTGATGCCAAACAAAACACTTATTTGACTTTAACTCTGTGCATTTGGGACAATCTATAAATAAGCATTAGGACACATCTATATGACATTTGAAGCATAGGGGTCATAAACAACAAGCAAATGTTAAGTTGGCATCCTATGTGGTAGTTAGATTTGTGGAACGCTATGTACTAGCACCTGGATCGCCAGTGGTAGCTTTTGCTCTTTGGTTACTGCTGGCTACCCAGGAGCTCCTTTCAGCTCTGGTCATCTAATCTTAATTTCAATCCCTGGACAGTTGCATATCACATTACTTCTATTGTCTTTCAGTGCTTCAAAGCATTTTAGGTTGTCTGGTAGTTTGGCAGACCATTGTCCGAACAGGCTAAAACAATGCCTTATATTACAAGAGAAGATCTTTTCATGATACATTACAGTTTCAGGAAAGTGACAATATTTGGCAGAGATTACTAGTACTGTAACATTCTATTTAGCAGATTCCATGTGTTGCATTTGGTGTGCTCTGCTTTTTGCTGTATCAGTAAATCATCAATTGCTGGCTTGGGACTCTGCCAACTAAAAATTGGAATGCTGCACTGAAGGAGGGAGCAGTTAGTGTCTATAGATGCAACTGATTGCTGTTGTGGGCTAATGTATATTCAGAAGGCCACAGTCTAGCCATTAGCAGCAAGAGACCAATTGCTTTGGCAGGTATGGCCGCTACTTAAAGTTATCCTTTTGTTTGGTGATGGCTGCTGTATCTTTTGCTATGTTAGTGAATAAGTGATTGCTGACATGAGAGCCGAATTTGCGCCCTGACCTTTGGCAACAATTATCAAGGTGCTGCACTGAAAGGTGAAGCTAGCAATGTGTATATATGAAAACGTCTATCCCTGAAGTATTGCGTGCTGATACAGAACATTGGATTAGTATTGACAATTATTTTAAATGTAATACAACAAGCCTGAAGTATCTAGTTAGTGGATCTGGCCTTCTGTGAATAACTATACTTGCTAAACTCATACAGTGTGTTGATTTTCTCTACGAATCGCTAAAGCACAGAAATCCTAAATCATCTACCCACAATATTGACTTCACAGTTTGGGAGAGTCCCAAAAGTGAACACAGACTCTTTAACGTTGCCAGGCAGCTCCATTTGTGGTAACCGGATGTCTATACGTTTTCATTCAGAAGTACAGTACATATGAAATATTAAAAGACAATATTGAATACAAAAATATTAAAGGACAATATTGAATACATTTTAAAATGCAGGGATGTATTCGCTGCATACATTGAAAAAAGGTGAAACCGGTATTAACGCAGTGAAATGGTGACATTTGATGCCACTTTTCCAGAACAAGAGTCTGGGCTTTGGTGTATTTCATTTCTGTTCATTTAGTTAGGAGAGTCTTTAAAGGTCGTTGTTATTAATTGTGTGTCTTAAAAGGCTGTAATTTCCTACCAGGGGAAAGGTCATTTGGGGAGAGTATTCTGTCCAACAATGGTTATATGAGCTCATTCTTAATATCTGTTTTTCTGTAGATCATAAGGGTTGTTTGGGATTGAAAATGGAAGGTATTTTTGATGGTTTGAAATTCTTGGCAGATTAGTTGAAAATCCCACCTCTGTTTCCCATAAAGTGGTTGAGGACATGTATGCAGTGACATGAATCTAACAGAACAGAGAGATGGCAATGGTGATTGACACACCCAGCTGTGTTTTAAAGGCCAGCATATATGTGTTCAAAATGTAACAGCAGTCTCTAGAGTTGTTTGGTGGCACAGCTCCAGATGTTTTGAGGTAGGATTGTTTTAATTGGTAGTAAAACTGGAGTGTTAGCTGTCAGTTGAGCTAGTTTTAGGCAGCTAAAGCCATATTTTAATTTTAAAATATAGGTATTTTTGTAACACTTTTTGTTTTAAATGTTTATTCTTACAAGTTCAAAGCAGACCCCCCCCCCCGCATCTGATCTCATCACTTTTAATTACATACCTAAATCACTTTGTTCTAAAAAGTCCATAATCCGTATATTGTGTGGGCGCCATTGCTTCATATAGTCTTTCTGGAGATAGTTCAGCACTTCGCCCCAGTCCTGTTTGAAAGTGGCTTGTTCTTCTCAGGACACATACGTTGCCCATTCCATTGAGTCCCATATTTTCCTAAACCAAATCCTGATCTGTAGGTCTTTGTGATTTTATTTTCCCACCTTTTTGCCACCTCTAGCCATGCTGCTTTAAGCAAACCATTAAACAACGTTTCTGCCTTTTTGGAATAGGATTTTAGTTTGGGGTCCCAAAGACTGCACAAACACACCACCGTTTCTAAGGGATTTAGTGTTGTAAACATACCTTCCGTATATCTGTTACCTCTTCCCAGAATGGTTTCAATCTCTTCCCAGAATGGTTGGAGCACTAGACAGTCCCACCATATATGTCTCCATAACCCCTTCATCCAACATCCACTCCAACAAAGGAACAATGAATTCGGGTACATAGATTGCAACCTTTCGGGTGTGTAGTAATAATTTAATTAAAATAATTTGCATTTATATAGCGATATGAACCCTCGGGCATCTGAGCGCTGCTTATTATTTCATGGTGTGTGGTGCTTATTTATCAACCACGGAAGGATGAAAGGCTGAGTTTGGCCCTGCCGGGATTCGAACCTGTGTCGCACTCCCCGGATGTCAAACCGAGCTCTCTACTCGCAGTGCTATCTGACCTGGTGTAGTGCCATTGGTACATCACTTTGTACCACATTTCTCTTATTTGAATGGAGCAGAGCGAGTTAACTTTTTAGTATAATACCCCAGAGGTGGTCCCATTGTTATTTTGAGAAAGTCATTCCCATTGTGGTCTCCGATCTCTTAATACATTTCCATTGTACCTGAGTAGTATCATTGTTCTGAAATCGATACAGTACCGAGATAAGTTTACTCGTGTGAGTTGGGATATGTTTCAAATGGTGTCAACTGTCTCGGGGCTGCCATTAATTTCCACACTGGTTAGCCAATGATTCAATTGAACATATTGCATCCCATCTTCCTCTACTAAACCATTATTAAATATGCAGTCTTCAAATGATCGAATAGATTGGCCTTGGAACATAGCTCTTTACGCATCTTCTGTCCGTCCTGCCCACATCTTCTGTCCGTCCCCCGTAAACCATTCCTTTATTACTCTTAATTGGGCCCTACCTCATAATATCTATAAAAATGCGGTAGGGCTGGCCCACCCCTTTTTGTTTTGGAGCTGTCAAGGTACTCATCGCTATCCTCGGCGGGGGGTGGGTGGCAGGGGAGGGGGTTGTTTTGATATATATTATATATATATATGTAATATATGATTTTTGTTGGGGATTTAAGAGAGGTTTTCGGTACACTGAGAGAGAGAGTGCTAGTAGCACAATATTCTTGGCGGAATCACCATTTTTATCACTGTTATTCTTCCTAGCCATGAAACTGATAAAGGGTTCCATCTTTGCAAATCACTCTTAAATTTCGTAAGTAATTGGGGGTACTTTTCTCTATATATGTAATCCATCTATTCCGGCAGGACTACTCCCAGATAGGTTAGCCACTTTCCAGCCACTTTTTTCAGCCACTTTCAGTTGGGAAGGAGCCCTTATTACTTCCATTTCAATTTAACATGACATCCACTATGGGGGACCGCCTGGGGAGGCAGTGGCGGAAGTTGATGGTGAGGCCAGGGCAGCAATATAGTCTCGAAATTTCGGCCAGACATCCCTCGGCCTGGAGCGGGAGCGCTGCATCGCACTCCAGGACTGCTCGGTGTCGTGAGCCCATGTGACCGAACCAAGCCATTGTGTCTAGGTAGGCGCTCTAGGGCGGAGCCAACATAATAATATACAGCGAACTGCCAGCAGCATACAGAGACCTGCCAGTTTCCTAGAGTCACGAGACAACTGAGGGAAATCATGGAAAAAACAATGCAGTGGGGTAGGGGTTATCGGGTGTTCCAGAATGTCGGATAATGTAGAGCAAATATCTAGCCAAAATTGGGCTAACCGGGGGCAGAGCCACAGCATGTGCATGTAAGACGCTTGGTCTGCGCCACACCTGGGACAGGAGGGGGGGTTAGCATCGGAGATACGATGAAGTCTCATAGGTGTATAATGATACCTGTGCAGGATTTTGAATTGGATGAGTTTAAATTTAGTGTTGTAGGAAACCTCGTGAGTGCGGGCGCACTTACGAGCCCACCTCTCATCAGTGATCTCCGAGCCGAGATCCCTCTCCCATTTGCGACGAAGCTCCGTGAAGTGGGGGGCCGCTCTGGACTGAAGTAAGGTGTAGAGCCTCGACACTTTGCCTTTGAAGGAAAGATAGGAGCAGAGCTCCTCTACTATCGGTTCATCGGGAGGCAAGGCGGGGAAGTCTGAATATCTGGCTTTAAGGTGTCCACGGAGTGACGAGTACTGTAGCCACACCGAGGGTCGGCGCCTGAGTGAGGGGGGAAGGTCAGACCATTCTATAAAATTCCCCTGCTCAAAGGCATCGCGCAGAGTCAGGAAGCCTGCAGTGGCCCAGCGGTTGACCACTGAGAGTGGAATGTGCGGGACACCGGGCAAGAAGTTCCACAGTGGGAGGTCCCCGTGGAACGGGCTGGGAGTGTCAACCATGGTCCAGAATTTGGAAAGGGCCAGGGATGTGCTGGCCACTGGATTCGCAGAGTTCGGATCAGGAAGGATCGGTTGGAGGATCAGGGAACCTATCGCCCGATCACAGATGGACAGCTTCTCAAGGCGAACATGTGGGGGGGGGTCGACAGTGTTGAACCAAAATGCCGCAAACTGTGACTGGGCCACCACCCACTATCTGACAAAATCGGGAGCGCCGAAACCACCTAACGCCTTAGGGGCGAATAGCGTGGAGAATTTGAGGCGGACAGCTCCGGAGTGCCACAGGAAGGTGTTACATATGCTGCGAAGCATTCGAAAAAAGTTATCCCCTGGCCAAAGAGGTAGATTAGTAAATCGGTACAGTAATTGGGGTAATACAATCATTTTGAGTATACCAATCCTGCCCGCAAGCGAGAGGGGGAGTTTAGTCCAGCTGGTGGCCTTAGCCTGAAGGGTAGTTAGATAGGTGTGGAAGTTGTCATCGCGCAGCTGAGGTGTGTGCCGGGAGACCACCAAACCTAGGTAGATGAAGCTATTGGGACACCAGTTGAACCCATGAAGCTCGGGGGGGAGCTTGTGTGAAGTCTGTGAGTGGAAACAATACAGATTTGGAACAGTTAATCCTCAGACCGGATATGTCACCGAAACGGGCCACATCCCTCAGTATGGGCAGAAGGTTGGCTACAGGGGATCGGACATACAGGAGGGTATCGTCTGCGTAGAGGGAGATTATGTCGGTCTGGCCAGATGTGCGCAACCCTCTGTGCGAGTGCAACTGTCTAATCATGTCAGCAAAGGGCTCCATGGCAATTGCAAAGATAAGCGGGGAGAAGGGGCATCCCTGGCGTGTTCCTCTAAAAATCTGGAGGGGGGAGGAGCACCTATCTTCTGTGCGGACTTTGGCGGACGGGGCGGTGTAAAGGAGCTTTATCCAGGTGCAAAAGTTAGGACCGAAGTTACATTTCTCTAGAACACACCATAGGTATCTCCATGAGACTGAATCAAAAGCTTTTTGCATGTCCAATGCAGCCGCCACAGCCTGGGTGGCAGGGTCGATCCTAGTGATCACATTGAAAAGTCTCCTCAGATTTAGGGAGGTGGATCTGCCGGGGACGAAGCCGGCCTGATCTGGATGGATAATGTGGGACATGTATGGGGCTAAGCGGTTAGCAAGTAGCTTGGCAAATATCTTAATGTCACTATTAATCAGAGAGAGGGGACGGTACGAGCCGCACTGCGTAGGGTCTTTTCCTACGCAGTAGTCTAGCCAGCATTCTGCCGGGTCGTTCACCCTCGCCATATTTTCTCGCTGATTGGGGGGAATCTAGGAACCTGACCTCGCGCTCAGCAAGGCCACGAAACCTGTCCAACTCAGAGCCCAGGAGCGCAAGTGTGGCCGGGGAGTGGTCATCAGCGTATTGGGATTCATAGACGGAGAGGGCCGATTCGCAAACAGCTATATCGGCCCGAATGTCCCTAAGTATGCCACTGCACTTGGAGATGGCAACCCCTCTAGTGTGTGCTTTAAAGGCCTCCCATAGCACCGCGTGTGTTGGGACAGAGTGTAAGTTAAACTCGAAATATTCCTCGATAGAGGTCTCAAGCTCAGACACGAAAACTTGGTCAAGAAGCGAGTGGGGGCTCAGCCTCCACTGTCTAGTTTTATTGGGATCTAATCCCCAGTTCAAAGAGATTAGTACAGGTGAATGGTCCGATAGCGTCCTGGGGAGTATGGCTAAGTGGGTGATGCATCTAACGAGTATATCTGTGACGAGCCACCTATCTATCCTGGAGTGGGAGTCATGCACTGAGGAGTAGAAGGAGTATGTACGGTCATCGGGGTACATCAGGCGCCAGGCGTCTACCAACGCCAAGCGGGGGAGCGAGGTAAGGATGGAATATGCTGCCCTAGAGAGTTGGCGGGGGCGAGAACCCGATCTATCCAGGTTGGCATCTAGTATCGTGTTGAAGTCACCGCCCCATAGAATGGGAATTAGAGGGTAGCTCTCGAGCAGAGTGGCCAGGTGGAGGTAGAAGTCAGGGTCGTCGATGTTGGGACCATATATGTTCAGAATGGCAATTTCCTGTTGCTGCAATATACCGGTGATGAGCACAAACCTACCGAGTGGGTCTATGTGAGAGTGCTGACATGTAAACTTCAGGCTTTTATGTATTAGGGTGAGGGTGCCCCGGCTCAGGGTGGAGTAATTAGTATAATACCTCTGGGGGCCCCATTGCTTGGCAAACCGCTCACAGTGTTCGGAGCGGGCGTGAGTTTCCTGCAGGCACAGGATCTTCACTCCGTGGCGCGCGGCGTGAAGCTGAATCTGTCGCATCTTTTTATGGTTGCCCAGACCCCTGATGTTCCAACTCATAAGAGTTGTATCAGCCATACTTAGGGGTGATGGTGGAATAGATAAGAGTGGATTCCAGTAAGGTGAACGGTGTGTACCCATGGAGTATGCGGTCCTCCGACCATATGTGTGAATTGATTGCACGTGGTGCCCGTGGTGCCTCTGAAGGCCGTCAAGAGTTTTACAAACCATAACATTCCCAAATTACCTCCCACCCACATCCCTCCCCCAATCAGAAGGACGAGACCCAAACACAACCACAACAAACGTAAACTTTTAGGCATCAACGCCAGGGGGTCTGCTTGCGGCCGGGCAATGGCGCGCCGGACCGGGAGAGCGTAAGGAGAGTTATGCTACGTAGTAGGATTAGGCAGGGCATTTAGAGTGTATGCGGGTTACCTCGGGTCCAGATCTGTGAAAAAGTGGGCCCAGCAGAGGTTGGGATGTCGCCGTGTGATAGGACGCGGTAACCACATAGTTGGGTGTGTATTTAGCTAGAAGGGACATCTGTCCCGCGGTCACAGCGAGCAAAGTGAATGGAGTGAAATGTCGGGTGACTCCGGGAAGGGACCCCTGAGAGATGGTAATTACAGTGAGCGGGACAGTAGCAGGGTGCGAAATACACCGAGACAGATAGGAGATGAAACGACATCAGCAACATGAACTACTATAAAGCACGATGAATAGGGGCCATTGCGGGGGGGGAGCGCCGTGGCGGCCCCACCCCGCGGGCCAATTACAACAGAATCATTGAGAAACCATACAACCCATATCAACATTGTCTACATCAACCCGGAAAGTGTTCATCTATAAATTTCGAGGCTTCTTCGGGGATAGTGAAAAAGTGTGTTTGATTAGAGTGTACAATCCTCAGTTGGGCGGGAAAGAGCATGGAGTACTTGACCCCTAGGTCCCGGAGTCTCTTTTTCACCGCAAGGAAGGTCTTACGTTCCTGCTGCACAGCCACAGAGTAATCCGGGTACAAGTGTATCCTTGCAGCCCCAAGATGAAGCTCACCCTTGGCCCTGGCCGCCCGGAGCAGGACATCGCGGTCACGGAAATTGAGGATTCTGGCAATGATGGGGCGGGGTGGGGCACCAGGCCTGGGTCTAGGGGCCAAAGAGCGGTGAGCTCGCTCCATTGCGAATTGTGCCGAGAGGTTGGGGCTATCCAGGAGGGTCAAAAGGGTGCGTTCCACGTAGTCCTCCATGGGCTCCCCGATATCGTCCTCGGGAATGCCAACAATGCGTAGGTTATTCCGCCTGGAGCGGGATTCAAGGTCGTCGTTTTTCTTTTCGACCATAGAGACCCGGTTGGTCAGGGTGGTCACAGCTGTGCGAAGGGAGACCAGGTCGTCCTCTGCGGTGCTGACCCTAGTCTCGATCTCAGCGACCATGCTGTCTGTTTTTTCGATATGGGCCTTTATGGAAGAGATGGTCCCGTTCATATCGTCCAGCTTAGTGTGGAGCGCGGTAAAACCCTCTCGCATGTATTCCATCATTTTCTGCGAGTCGTCTGAGGTAGAGGGCGTTGCAATGACTGGCGCCTCTTCGGCTAGCGGCTTGGAGGGAGTTTTAGCAAACATATTTAGCGAGGCCTGCCTCTTGTTAGAACCGGCTCCTTTGGTCATGGCGATAGGACGCGTCTGGTGTCCAGGATCAGGTGCAGGTGTGGCAGGAGGCCTTCCAATAGGCGACCCGTAGGGCGGCCAGGTGGGGAGGAGGGAAGGTATGGAGAGCAGCTGACGAGTTTGGGGGAGAACCAGGGGTCCCCAACAGAGAACAGCGGGTGAGACCGCCGGGTCCAGGACCAGTGGGGTAGATCAGAAGTGAGGCTGCCAGTGGTGTGTAGGGGGAGCTCAGTAATTGTAGGGGGTTAGGACCCCTGCTCCAGGAGTGCTCCAGGGTTATTGGCGGCCGCCGGCAGAAGCCTGGGAGTGCTGGAGAGCCCACGGAGTTGGTTAGTAGTGGGTCGGCTGGTGAGGAGAGCCAATTGTTTGTGGGCCAAAAGTAGCGCTCAGAGGGGTATTACACGAGGGCCGCCCAGCAAGGGGATCAGATCCAGAGTTGGGGGGGGGGGGGGGGGGGGGGCAGGTGAGATGGAGGCCGGAGAGAGCTGTGGTGTCCCAAAATAAGTGTCCGCTGGGGCTCAGGGACCAAGGTCGGCGCAGGCCGAGAACACAGGAGCGGGCAGGGGGCAGCACCGTGGTAAGCGTGGCCCATAGGCTCGGTCGCAGCTCAGGCCCACAGCAGACGGGAGCAACACCAAGCGGCCCCCCCCCGAACCCCCCCACCTTGTTGCGGATCAGAGAGGGCGCGCCCCGCCGGAGGGGGGGCGCCGCAGGTAAGCAGGTATCGGAGAAGCAGGTGTCCGCGGTGGGGGGTCCGCTCCCCGCGGCTCGAGAGAGGGAGCCAGGCAGAACGGCGTCACGGGCGCCGCAGGTGGGGGGGGGCGCCGCAGGTAAGCGGAGCGGAGAAGCGGGTGTCCGCGGTGAGGGGTCCGCTCCCCGCGGCTCCAGAGAGGGAGCCAGGCCGTATGGTGTCACGGGCGCCGCGGGAGCCGGACCATACAGGCCGCCACAGGTCCAGGCAGGGTGCGTGTGATCCACAGGAGGAGCGATGAGGCCGAGGATGGAGCGCGGGAGCCGGCCAGCCACGGCCGACGAGGAGGGCTCTGGCGCCCCTCCCCCACAGCGGCCCGAAGCGCCGCGTCCTGAAGTGGATGGGAGGGCCGCAGCCGGTGGAGCCGCGGGCGGGCAGTCAGGCGCAATAAGACCCCGGCAGAGTAGAGGGCAGCAGTACGGTCCACAGGAGGGGCCGCGGGGGCCAGAAATCCGCAGTAGTGCAGCGGATGCGTTGAAGATGAAGCACCGCCCGCACACGGGAGGATAACCAGAGCAGAAGAGTGCTTTTCAAGGGATCGTACGCTCTCCCAGCTCAGAGCCCCGCAGCTAGTGGCCATCTTACTTCGGCGCAACAGCGCCCCCCACTTCAGTTCTGTTTTAAACAAAGAAAATTGTGCCTGCAACATCTCCATACATTGCTCCTGGAATTCCTTAAAGCAGTCTTTTTTCATTGCCATGTTCCGAGCTTCTTCACTGGCCTGATGATATTTATTGGAGTCCTCCGTGCCCTCAGAGGTATGGTGTGCAGTTCCTGCAGACCACAGTTTTTTGATGGTGCTGTCAGTGTTTCTTTTCTGAGTTCTCTGACCCCCTGTCTTTGCTTTCCCTTTACTTTTGGACATGGGGATGAAGTAATTGTCCAGTGACCGGTGTTCTGCCTTCAGAGTTCCCCTGTGGGCTTGACCCGCAGTCTGTGGTTAAGTTGCTCCTTATGACCAGCGTCGCTAGACGAGTATGTGCACCTAGAGATTGGCAAATTATTGCGGCACCTGCAGGGGGAGGGTGGGAGTTTTAGATTTTCTTTCTCCTTTATGTCACCCTTAGTTGAGCAAATCTGCCTGCCCACTATGTCCTCACAACATGCCACCTGGCGGGGTGAATGTCTGTCCCCCCCCGTCTCCTGGTCCTCACCAATGCAGGCGCTTTCTTTTCTCCGCCTCTCCCCTTGTGTGTAGGGTTGCTGACTCTGCAATTGTTGTCTCATAAACCGTTGGCTGACTTACCCAGATGCAGTTCACTGCAGCCTTTAGGGGAGGTGGAGGGGGTTGCACTCCTGAGTCCAACTCTTTATTTATTTATTTTTTAAACCTACAGGCCACCCAGAGTCAATGATGCCTTAGTCGCAAATGTATTAGTCCTAGGCACTTGCCCTTGTAAGCGTTCACGTGGCGAAGTGCTTACTTGTAGAGATGGTAGATGCAGCCTCTTTCCAGGTGTTTGATGTGTGCAGCTCTATCCCCCTTATTAACCCTTGCACTTGTGAGCTGTGTGTCACACCCGGGCGAGTCCACTGAAGGAGTCTCCTTGAGCATTGATGCATAGTCTGCCTCCTTTGTCTATGTCGTCACCGGCTCGATGTTAGCGCAGGTGCTTGTATGATTTTCCCCCAATGCCAAGCTTGCCCAGAACTTCGTGCAGGGCATCGTCTTGTCATCCGATTGAGGGTTTGCCTTGGATTGTCACCCTGACCATCGGGGAATGTCCTTCTCAGCGCTCACAATGAGATGGGGATCATCCTGCGTGTCCTGGACAGACTTTACATCACCCGTTCGCCTGGAGCGCTTAGCAACATGCTCAGTTTTTTTCCTCGATACACTGCAGCAACACCCTGCTTCACTTGCTCAGCCGCTCTGGACACTTGCTCACCATTGGTTGATTGCTTGCTTATGTTCGGCCTGGCTGGGGTGGAGCAGATTACACGTCCTGGTCCGTCAGCCGCCATTTTGGAATCCCACATTTTATATTTATGCCCATTAATGTATATACATAAATGGGGGAACAGCAATGGGGACCAACTTTGCCACCCCTATTATGTAAATCAAACTATGGGCTGGTGAGAGAACCTCATTGCATGGCTAGGTGAGAACACACAATACACGGAAAAGTTAGTAATCTGGTTACGATAAATTGATGAGCTAGCCATAATTCGGGATTCGGTCGAAAAGACTGGTTACAATTTGCGAAGATCATTAATGACCATGTATTAAACTAAAAATGTACTGAATCCCATAGCAGGAAATAAACTGTTTTCCTGGATGTACTAGTGAAGCCTAGTAATGGCAAATTGTATCAGAACTCTACAGAAAGTTTAAGGGTTCGACCACACCACTGCACGCTTCCAGTAGCCATATTGTTAGTGCAGGGTTCGGAATTTAGGGCAGCTGGGAGCTGTTAAGCTCCTGCTTGTAGCTGTGAGGGGTCAGCAATGCGAGACTCAAGACTTTTAGCATTCTCAAGGTTCAACATTTTATTTTTAACAAAATTCCCTAAATAAACCTACTCTACCAGGGGATTCCCTACCTAGTTTAGGATGTAAGGGCAAATCTCCTAGAATGCGCAATACTAACGCTCCTATAAACAGTTACATACACGTGAAAACAATATAAATGAAAGGTTACCAAACGACCAGCATCTTGGATGACTTCTACTTGTTCTGGGCAGATCTTGCTCCCCCAGAAATGTCACAGAAGTAACAACTTCCAAGGAAAAGAGAAGTCTTTCAAAGTTCCAAAGAAAAAAAAGTTCACACAAATAAAAATCCACTGGCAGCAGTTCCTCTTAACCGGATGCAAAGATTCCCATTTCCAAGTGACAAAAAGAAAACCGCACCAGTGGTATTCCTGGACAGCCCCTCTCTCCAGGAAAAGATGAACAAAGTGAATGACAAAAATACTACTTCTGTTTGCAACATATATATATCACATAATTTAGCAGTAGTGTGGGGCAAGATGTGAAAACGTGACTAGATGCAACATCGTGCCCACAGATGCGTTCCTCGTATGGAATTCGAGAGAAAACGGCCAAATACTCCCTTGTGAGGAGGATGTTTAATCTCATTATATGATGAAGCGCTTCAAGGCCAGAGAGCATAATTTTTTTTGAAAATCATGATTGGTTTTTGCATGTGTTATAACATCACAGGACATATTAAAGAACGTAATAACAAGAGTCCAATCACAACACTACACCCCCCAGCCGTCCCCCCCTGACCCCCCTTCCCCCCACCTCCAGTTCAAGTTTGCTTCTGGTGTTTGCTTAGCGGATTCTCAAGGAGCATAGCGGTGCCGTCGGAATGAGTTATTGGGCACGCCAAAGTCTCGGGGCAAGTTTCATAAAGTTTTGCGATCGAGTTAGTGGGTAGCAACACATCACCCTTGGGGGAGGAGCCCCCGGCCATGATGTTTCGCATTAGGCGGGGCGACCATATTTGTCAAAGAAGGGCAGCCATGTCTCTTCGATATTTGATTTAGCCTCGTCAAGTAGGTGTGTGAGGAATTCCATGTCGTAGACGGCACGTACTTTGGTGACCCATGCTTTTTCCCCCAGCATTCCGCAGTTTTTCCACTTCTGTGCCAGACAGCACCTGGCCGCCACCAACATGATCTGTAGCATGTGATCTTGGGTGTCTTCCTGCCCCTCTCCGGAGTCAATTCCAAAGAGGAGAAGCCAAGGGCAGGCGGGGCGTTGAATCCCGTCAACCCCTTTGATCCACATTAACACCTCACCCCAGTACTTTTGGACCATGGGGCATCCCCACCACATATGAATATAGTCCCCCCCTCGCTGTCTTGCATTTCCAGAAATGTGGGTTATATCCCGGCCTCATTCTGGAAATCCTCTGTAGGGGGTAATGCCAGCGATGCAGGACTTTTAGGGCCTGGTGGCGATATTGGAGGAAGGCTGTGGATCTGTTAGCCCACCTGCACATCGCTGTCCATCTTTCGTCATCGATTTCCTCTCCCAGGTCCCTCTCCCATTGTTTACGTGCCGGGGGTGGGTCCCTTGGGACGGAAAACAGGAAGAGTTTGTGGAGGCGTGATATTATCCCCTTAGAGCCTCTGGCGGAGAGGAGGAGTCTCTCGAAGTCTGTGAGGTCCCTCCTAAGGGTATCCCCCCATGATGGTTCCGTGAGAACCCCCTTGAGTTGGAGATAACGGAAAGGGGACAAGGTACCTATTCCCAGGGCCTCCTCTAGATCTTTCAAGGGTAAGAACGTGCCCCCCACCCAGAGGTGGCAGGTCCTGCTAAGGCCGGCATCAAACCACTTTTGGTATGCTGCTGGTTCTGCTATCTTGGCTAAGAAGGGGGGGGCCCAAATGCAACTCAGCAGAGAGGGCCAAGTCGTGAGCCAGCGATAGCCTCCCTCCCTCCACAGCACTCTCAGGACTGGATGGTTCAAGACACTTCTCGGGATCTTTTTCCTCGGGACCCAGAGCCATTCCTCCACTGTGAGGGGTGCAAGAACCCTATTATCCATAGCCACCCATTGTTTCTCTGTGCCTGGGGTAAAGTGGTCGATCAAGATTCTCAGTTGGGAAGCCCTATAGTATGTTTCCAAGTCGGGGTATCCCACCCCACCGTCATCCTTTGGCCTGGTCACTTTGGACTCACTTTGGACTCACTTTGTTTCCGTGAAGAATGTCTTTGGGACCAGTACTGGGAGCATCTGGAAGAGGAATAGGAGCTTGGGGAGGATAACCATTTTTATGAGTTTAAGGCGTGCCATCCAGGAGAGACCCAACCCCGCCCATCTTTCCGCTTCCTTTCTGATTGCTGACCAGAGGGGGGGGAGTTGGCCGAATATAAGTCCTCATGGTCACGTGTCACCTGGACCCCCAGATACCGGAATCCCTCTTCCCGGCGGGCAAAGGGGAGCCCTCCCACATAGGCTGCCTCAGGGTCCGACAGGTTACCCCCTATGAATGCCACCGACTTCTCCGGGTTGACCTTGTAGCCGGACAGTTCCCCGTAACGTGTGAGGCCCTGTAGCATCCTGGGGACCGTCTGGGATGGCTTTGTAATGTATAGCAGTGCATCGTCTGCGAAGAGGCAGATTTTGGAATGTGTTTCACCTATCTGTACCCCCCTGATGGCTTTGTTGTTGCGGACCGAGATTGCCCATGGTTCCATTACAAGTGCATAAATTAACGGGGACAGTGGGCAACCCTGTCGTGTACCGCGCTCGAGGGGAAATACTCTGGACTCCATCCCATTCGCTACAACCCTGGCGGAGGGTGAGGAGTAGAGTGCAGACATCCAACCAAGCCACTTCGGGCCCATGCCTATTGTGTTGAGATCCTCCCCCATGAAAGCCCAACTGACCCTGTCAAAGGCCTTCTCCCCGTCGAGGGCCAGTAGGAGTGCGCCTTCATCCCGAACCACCCTGGATGTGAGCACGTGGAGAGTCTACCGCGTGTTGTCGGAGCCCTGTCTATTTAGAACGAATCCTGCTTGGTCGTGATGTATCAGGCGAGGAAGGCAGTGCTCCAATCTGGAGGCCAGGATTCTTGCAAAGATTTTGGCGTCCAGGTGTAGGAGCGAAAAAGGTCTATAGGACCCGCATTCTGTTGTGTCTTTGCCGGGTTTAGGTATTACTGTGATGAGGGCCTGTCGGGGGAATCGAGTCTTGGTCCTTAATTTGGTTAAATAGTTTGGCTAGTGGCTTTAGGAGGACAGATTGGGTCTGCTTATAGAAGTCCGCCGTATAGCCATCACCTCCCGGTGCCTTTCCCGCTTTGTCTTTTGATGGCGCCCTCCTCCTCCGATATCTCCCCCTCCAGGGCCTCTAGCTCTACTTCTGACAACTTAGGCAGGGGGTGCTCTGCCAGGTAGGTGCGAATGTCGTCTAGTGATTCGCCTGCCTGTCTAGACTAGAGTGTGCTATAGTAATCGGCAAAGCAGTCCACTATTTCCTCCCGGCCTTTATGGGACCCGCCTACCCCGTCCCTAAGATGGGGGACTCCTCTCTCGGCCCTACAGCCTCGGGTTCTCCGTGCCAAAAGGGTCCCGACCCTGTCCTTTGCTTGGCGTATCGCATTTTCTTAACAACTTCCCCTATAAGGACTGTGTGGAGTTCCTGTCTTTTGCCTTGCATCTCCTCCAGCAGTGCCCCGCGGTCAATCCCTGGGTGACCCAGCTTGGCTCGCAGCCCGCCCAACTCTGTGCGGATTCTATTTTCGATGAGGCCCCTTTCCCGTTTACGCCTCGATCATTCTGCGATAAGGAGGCCCCTGAAGGTGGCTTTTGCCGCCTCCCATACCATGGACATATCGGTCTCACCCGTATCATTTATCTCAAAGAAGGCCGCCATTTCCTTGCCCATGAAGTCCCGGAATCAGCCTACCAGTTAACGTGCGTATCTTGCCCTTTTACGCATGTAAATATGGCAAATACGGACCATTTAATTTTGTACTGCGTACCGTGTACGCTTTGATTTATTCATTAAAAAAACATACTTTCCACCACTAGATGGCAATGTAGCATTTCTTTTGTCAGCAATATAGCCTTCTTATGCATGATGGTGAATTTCCAACTGAAAGACCAAATCTGTGACAGCTAAACGAGCAACATAATAAAGCATGCACCCTTTTAAAATGTGTTCATACCCATAACGTATGTGTTGGATAAGTTTTACTCTCTTGCAGAGGAGAAAACTAAGTTTTACTCTCATGAAATTGCATTTACACTCCAATTTGAAAAATCGTGCGTAAAATACTCCCACCTCAAAATCTTATCTGGAGTACTGGCGGGAATACAGGGTCCCTGAGGAGCGTGTCATTGCATCGCCATCGGGAAGACCCTGGGGAGATGGGCAATGACCAGTTAGCTATGAGTAGTTCGTGGTCGGACCATGTGATGGCTTCTACCTTTGGTTGTTCCATTCCCCTTCTCAGAGATCAACAGAAGGTCAATCCTGGTATAGGTGCAGTGCGGGGGTGAGAAGAAGGTGTATCCGCCCTGGCTCGGGTGTGCTTTACGCCAGACGTCCACCCAGTAGTGTTCCCTAAGGAGGGCTTGCAGGGCCAGGTTGTCTTTAGAGGTCATCTTGGGTGCCCCCCCTTTCGCGGACCAGCAGTCCAGGCGGGGATCCGATATCAGATTAAAATCCCCTCCTAGTATCATGGCGCCCTCTGCCCATTCTTCCATGAGATTAAAGATCTGGGTCAGGAAATGTATCTGTCCCGAGTTGGGTGCATATAAAGTGGCCAGGGTGATGCATTCTCCCTCGTAGGTTCCCTTAATACCCAGGAATCGGCCCCCAAAGCCCCTCTCGGTCTCTACTCCCGTAAGGCGCAACGTCTTGTTAAGAAGGGTGCCCACCCCTTCCTTCTTTGAGCTCCTGTGGGAGGCCCAGTAGTTGCTACCAATCTCTTTCCCCTTTATTTTCGTCTCCTTTCCTTGCCTATAGTGTGTTTCTTGTAGGAAAAGGACTGTCAGGTGTTTGCGGAACACATTACTCGTAAGGGACCTTTTTGTTGTCGGAGTTGAGGCCCTTGACATTTAGCGTGCCTATTTTCCCATCAATCATTATTATCTTTCATCTTGTGCTCTATAGGCCCCTCTGAGTGACCGCTATCTAGAACCTGCTGTAAGATCAGTGACCATGACTTGAGCTGGATTACCCCCATTCCCTTCACCCCATCACAAACTCCTCCCCCCCCCCCCGCCCTCCCCCTTACCCGTGTTGTAGGGCGTTCGCAGCCTGCTCCCCAAAGGGGTTTGAAGCGAGTAACGAACCGCCAGGGTCGCTACCCCGGCCCCGGGAAAAGAGATTTTTGGTATGACACCTTGCGTCGTGCCTCTTTAGCGGTGCATGTCGACCCTCTGGTGTCGATGGATGGGATCCGGTGACAGTGCCCCCTTCCTCATCCATCTTTCAACCCTGGTAGCCTGACCAGCAGCTCCCAACCCTCTCAGAGTGTGTCACTGTGCCTGGTCGCATGCCGCCAGCAGTTCTCCGAGGCAAAACGGGAAGTATCACACCATGAAACCACATAACAGCCTCAAAAATGGGCAACATTGCAACTCCGACCTGGGTCGGTTGAACTAGGAACTCCACGCAAATTGTGGGGAAAATATATTGTGCCCAGCGAGGTCCCTGAAAGTACGATGACTGTGGGAGGACCTAAACCAGGCCATAGCTTAGTAATTCAGCTCTGATTACTGCATGTGTGCTCACGTGGGGTCCCCTCTTTCCGTAGAAGGGTGTCTGGTCTTCCGAAACATGCGTGATCCCTTGACTTTGAGTTTCCCATGAGGGTGGTCTGGGCCCCGGGGAACATGACCGCGATCTCTCTGGGTTCCACTCTGATCTCCAGATGATCCCGCGTGGTCTCCAGTAAGGTCACCAGTGGCCCTCTGAATGTCCGTTTCTGTGACCAGTTGATATCTCTGGCCTTGCAACTCGAACGCAAGGTAGAACAGGTGACCCAAGCGATATTGCACTCCCTTTTCTTGAAGCCATCTGGTGATGGAGCCGCACTTCTTTCTCATCTGAAGCGTGAGGGCGGAGAGGTCTTGGTATATTGTCACTCTGGAGTTACCATGTTGGATATCGCGAAAGGTTCTTGCCCTCTCCAGCACCCTAGCTTTGTCTTTGTAATAGTGAAATCTTGCCAGGACCGAGCGCGGGCCCCTGCCTCCGCCCCCAGCTCGGTGGACCCTATCGGGGAGAAGAGTCTCACCTGAGTCGGACCCCAGGACAATTCGGAAGATGTCTTGAACCTTACTTTCCAGTCCCAACAGTGTTTCTCCTTTGATCTCCTCGAGGCCGTAAATTCTCAATTTGTTCCTCCTCTCCCGATTTTCCATATCATCAACCTTGAGCCGGAGATCCTCCTCGTGGCGTTGCAGTTCCTTGATTCTGGTGTCCGTTTGCGTTTCGAAGAGTACCGTTGACACTTGATTGTTCTCAACCCCCTCCATTCGGTCCTCTAATGTGGAAACCTTAGCCGTGAGGTCAGCCAATTTGGCCCCCATATCTGTTCTCATGCCTCAGATCTCCTTGAGGATCATTTGGATGTTGCATTGCGTTCATATCTGGGGGCTGTGCAGCGGCAGGGCCGGTATTCCATTGCGTGGTGTCTAGGGGTGAACTGGTATTTTGCAAGGGTTTTCCTCCAGCTCATGGGGTGTCGTTTGCCTTGGGATATCGGGACCTCTCCAGGTGTCTCTTTTGGGAGGGTCCTGGGGTCCCGACCTGCAGACCCTGTTGTTTTAACTCAAATCCTTGTAGTTATCTTTCAGGTGGAGGGGCTATATGTCGGTGTGTGGGCTCCGATGAGTGGCGCGCCGCCGTGATGTCGCCAGGGGCGCGACTTCCCTCTGTCCGGTCTTATTTCACTGAAGTTTGCTGGTCCAACCTGGTGTCCCCCCTCCCCCCCGTCCCTCCCCCGGAAGAGTCAAAGTGGGCCTTAGCAGGCGGCTGGCTGCATGAGACCAGAGATACCTCCGCCCGGGGGCGGGTCCAGCCTGAGTTATTGCCTTGTGTCACCTCGGTGTGGTGGGCCCCTGCGCTGGAGCACTGCTCACAGGAGTATGTCAATGGGGATATGGATTCTGAGGGAGCCCCCCAGGCGAGGAGTGGAGCTGTTTTTAGGCCTGTTGCTGTCACACGGCAGTCTTGTGGGGCAGCGCCCTCGGCGTGAGGCTGTTGTTGTTGATAGGCAAGGGCCCCAGTGTGGCCCTGCAGCTTGTATGAATCGTGGAACCCAGGACCTCGGGACCAGTCTCCTGTGGGTGGGGCCAGTCCAGGCTGATGAGTGGGATGAGGGTTGGGGGGCCCCCGGCGTTCGTGTGGGCTCCTCTGCCCGCTATTAGTGTCCCCAGAGAGTCAGGCAGGGTGGGCCCCGCTATGGCAGAGGCGGCGGTGCGCAATGATGGAGAGGGCCACCGGGGCTAGATCACGGGCAGTGATGGTTGTTTGGAGGCGGACGGGACACTACGGAGGGGCCCGTCCGCGCTCCCGCGTCGACCCGGGCCAATTCCTATCAACAGTACCTGGGTCGGTGGGGGAGACACGGCTCCCCCGGTGCTCCGTGTGACAGGACGCCGAGGGTACTGCACTCGTCGTTCCTCTGGTGCCGGCAGCTGAGCAGCGCTTCTCTCCTGGGGCGTGGGGGCGAGCCTCCGGTCGGCGGCAGGGGTCTCCAGGAGGCCTGCCCAGGCCCGTGATGCAGAGTCGGGCGGCATTCGTCGGGCACTCGTCGGGCGGGCGGACGCAGGCAGAAGGCCCAGCCCCTCCTCCCTCAGCACAGCCAGCAAGCGCGCGGCTCTCAACGTGGAGCCCGGGCGGGAGAGTTTGGGGGAGGGCTGCCGCCAGCAACGAGCCAGCGAGAGAATGGGGGCACCTCCGAAGTCCATGCAAAGTCCGTCGTGCTCCAGAACAGTTCCTCTTCACGAATCCGGTTGGGAGTCAGGGTTCAGGGATCGTTGAGGCACGACTTGTAGCTTGTTTCCTGGGGCCATACGGGGAGCTTAAAGTTGAGGCAGCCATCTTGCCTGCGCCCCCTGGTGGCCTCCCAGAGAGCATAATTTGATGAGATAATTGCGTGGTACATTAGACTTAAATCCTTGTGTCAAATTCTCAATGTATCTTTTTTTTAGTTGAGAGTTTCTCGTCATTAGACATGGTATCCCATTCCCTAGCTTTCCTTTTTATGATGGTCTCTGCATAGGTCATGTTAACCAGCTGATCGTTGGAGACATCAATTTCAGCGAGGAGATTCAAAGAAGTGCTACGTAATTCCACCAAAAATGTGTTATTGGTGTCCTTGTCGTAGCCTTTCCGAGTCGGCCTCGTTAGTTAATTGTGGGACTCAGAGTCAGTCCTTTTTTAAATTTTTGTATTTCTTTATTAATTTTAATCAAACCAAACAACAATATAAACCAAACTTGCAGTGTAATTTATAACAATTCCAATAAGCACATTTAGTTTTTAGTCACTGCTCTCCCAATCCCACCTCCCTTTATGAGCCTATTTGTTCTTCGCATTCAGTATCTGCTTCGTGTGGCAGAGTTTCGCTGCCCTCGGATTCCGTTGGATCCGATACTACTCCGAACATTTCCGCTATCAATGATTTCCATGCCATCAGGGAGCCCATTTCCTCCTCCCCACTCATGCTGCTCGTCTCTTGCCATACCATCGTTTCAGCCTCCGCCCATTTCTGTAATTCTTTCCACCACACCTCCACCCGTGGTTTGTGACTCTTCTTCCACCCCATGGCTATCCTTCGTTTGGCAAGCACATATGCCAAATCTTTCAATTTTCCGACATGTTTACATTTCGGTGATCTGGGGAAACCACCCAGCAAGCAGGCCCAGACTGTATCTATGACGAGCGTGACCCCTTTCTGCTCTAGTTTTTGTGCTACTTCACCCCAGAAGCATTCAATTACCGGGCATGCCCAAAACATGTGTATCATGTCTGCGTTCTCCTCGTCGCACTTAGGACACGCCTGGCGCCCAACGTTTTTGAAATTAGATATCCTCAGAGGGGTCATGTATGCCCTGTGCGTTATATATAACTGTATTTGTTTCAATCTGGCGTTTCTTGACACCTTCTTGTGGTATCCCAAGGCACGTTCCCACATCCCATCCTCTATAGGGGCTCCAGCTTCCCATTCCGATCTTAAATGTACCAATTCCTTCCCGACCTTAGACATCAGCATCTCATATAATCTAGAGATCTCATGCCCCCCCTCTGATATGCCATATATTGCCCCAATAATAGCATCTGGTTCCTCTGTCAAAATTGTTTCAGGCCACGTTTTTCCGAATCTTCTGCACCATTCTGTGACATGTAATATATTGACCTGTATGTAATCCTGCTGCTTCCCCAAGTTCTCCAAAATCCCTTATGGTCCCTTCTTGCCAAATGTCCCCTAACGTGGCCAGCCCTACTGATTCCCAGTAGGTCCTGATAATCACCCTCAACTGCTTATCTCCCCCCGCCAGTGCAACCAACGGTATCTGCGGGGAGCATGGGACAGGGTCTCCCATCATCCGGCAAGCTCTATGCCACATTTTCCACCCAGATATAATCACCCTAGGACACTCTTTCATTTCTGACTCGGGCAACCAGATCATTTCCCTTAAGTAAAATGGAGTACAGTTCTGCCCAAACAACCTATGTTCAGGAGTCTTTTCATCAGAGAGCCACTTGGCCACATATTGCAGTTGACCCGCTACATAATAAGCCTCAAAATTAGGTACTTTAATACCACCTTTTTCATAGAAGTTCTGCAACTTCCATAACACCACTCTGTTTCGGGTGCCATGCCACAGGAAGTCTCTACACATACTGTTCAGCTTAACAAAGAGCTTCTTAGGTATCATATATGGAATATTACTAAAGTAATGTAAAAGCCTAGGTAGGACCACCATCTTAAGCATTGCTCCTCCTCCCATCATTGCTAGGGGCAACTTCTCCCAAAACCTCATACATTTCCTGATTTTCTCAATGGCTATCTCGGTGTTACATTATGTTCCTCTTCCGCCGTGTGGTACACGTCTATCCCAAGGTAACGGAAAGAACTCACCGCCCATGGTATTTGTAGCACCGGCAACCTTTCTACAGGGGTTCCCACCTAGCGGGAATATGCTAGATTTTTGGGGGTTCACCGCTATGCCGGACAGCCTGGCACACCTCTCCATCACTTCCGAAATGTATTGGAGATTTTCTTCCGGGTATTTTAGATATAATAACAAATCATCTGCAGACAAGGGTATTAAGTGTCGCTCTCCTCCTACCTCAATACCTATCGTATCATATTGTTGCCTGAGGTATATTGCTAGGGGCTCCAGGGCTAGAAAGTAAAGCATTGGGGACCAGGGGCACCCCTGCCTAGTGCCTCTGCTAAGTTGCCATCTCTCAGATATTACTGATCCCGTTCGAACTCTGGCCAACGGTTCACTGTATAGCATCTTAGCCCATTTAATATAACCCGGCCAAACTCCATATCCCCCTAGTGCCGCCAACAGCCATGGCCACTTAACCAAGTCGAAAGCTTTTACTGCGTCTAGTGACACAATCGCCATTTCGCCTTCGCTGCTAGATCCCCATTCAACCACCCGATGGAGTCTCCTGTGGTTGTGAGTTATGTTCCTACTCTGGACATAGCCCGTTTGATCTGGATGAATTAATTTGCCAATCACTCTCCGCAATCTGTTTGCTAAGACGGCTGTCAATATCTTACTCTCCTGGTTCAGCATCGATAAGGGCCTATAGGAGCCACAACTATGCCTTGGTTTATTGGGCTTGGGGAGCGGCACTATAATCGCTTCTCTGAGCGACTCCGGCAGCCGTCCTACCTCAAATGCCTCATTAAGCATTTCTAGCATAGAGGGGAGCACTTCCACCCTATATACTTTATAGAATTCACTAGGGAACCCGTCTGCACCTGGAGTTTTGCTAGAGGGCAACTGCTTCACTACCTCTTCCAATTCCTCCAAAGTAATTGGTGCATCCAGCTCTTCCCTCTCTTCTTCACTTATCTTGGTCAGTCCTATATCTTCTAGTGTTTCAGCTATCTCTTCTGGGCTGCTCCTCTCACTATCCTCATATAGCGCCTTATAATAGTCCTTGTTGACTCCTTCTTGAGTATCCACTTCCTCGCCATCCTCCCTAGTTATAGTCCTGATAGGGGGTCTAGGGGTTTCCTTCTTGTATAACCAGGCCAGAAGCCGGCCCGTTTTATCACCCCCTGCATGCTGTCTCTCTGTGTACTTTTTATAATTGAGATTGCAGAGCCTTTCCCAGAGTTCCGCGCACTGCTGCTGTAATTTAAGTACTAGCTCCATATCTGCATTGCCTCTTCCCAGTGCTTTTTCTAATTCCTCCTCTGCTTTTTGTAGGTCAGCTATTACTCCACCCTGCAATCCCCTTGACTTGGATATGGCAACCCCTCGCATCACCACCTTAAAGGCCTCCCATAGTGTCCCCGCCGAGTCAACACCACCAGCATTCACCTCATGTCCTCCCTAAAAATTGGATCCCTGAGTGCCTCTGCACGGAGGCGCCACGTTGGAATCCGCGCTCTCGGGGGGCAATATTGCCATCCGAGGACCAAGGGTGAGTGATCCGAGAGGACCCTCGCTTTATATTCTATATGGTTGCTCTCTGTCATCACATCTGGAGTGGCGAAGACATAGTCGAGTCTTGTGTGCAGCTGCTGCTGGACCGAATAATGTGAGTATTGTCTATCATTGGGATGTTTTGTTCTCCAAACGTCTACCAGCCCGAAATCATCTAGCAGCGTCTGCAATATTCTGGCTGCCGGGGTGGGCCTATCAACCTTATCATCCGAACCTGTCTATTTTAGGGTTTATTACACAATTGAAATCCCCACCCCAAATCACTGCACTGCCCACACACACACACCCATGGTGGTGCACAGAGTTCTGAAGTATGCCGCCGTGTCTTGGTTAGGGGCATACGTATTCACAATACATATTTCTTTATTCTCTATCAACCCCTTCAATATAACCATCCTCTCGTCTGTCTCCACCACTTCCTCAATTAGCTTAAAAGGGACATGCAGCGCCACCCAAACAAGCACTCCCCTAGCATAGGCAGAGTATAATGAGCCCACCACAATACCTTTCCATTTTTTCCCAATTAGCTCTACTTTCTCTCGTGTCAGGTGCATTTCCTGTAACAGTGCAACATCTATCTTTTGCCGTCTCAAATACAGCATGACCTTATTCCTCTTCAAATAACTGTTAAGTCCTCTGACATTCCACGTTATTATCTTAAGCTCCCCCATTGTTCATTAATACTTCCTCTTTTTACATCAGGCCAGTCCTCCCTGCTCACACAAACAGTTCCCTCTCAGTAGTCCGCACAGGCTCTTATGTAAATCCAAACTCCCCATAACTATATACACCTTAAACTCCCCGCCTCCTCCCCCCACCCATCCCTTCCCCAACAACATCCCCCCCAACGGTTGCCCAGCTCCATTCCTGGATCTCGGGCATCCCCACATCTAGTCCTGTCCGCACTAATCTGTGCTCAGGGCTCAGTAGGGTGAAGTCGCCCTAATGGCCACTTAACTACTAATATTTCGGGATAGGTCGCCTTCCTCCTGTCTCTTCAATTTTCAAATGCTTATGCTAAATGTTAAGACTCAGTCAGTCCTTAGCCGTAAATAGAGCAGAGTCCTTTGGACTAGCCATAAGGACTCTAGTGACGTGAGACCGTATTCCATTCGTAAGTCTTCTATCGGGACTTATTGGGGCAGATGTATGATGGACCGCAAGATTCCGGCCTATATTTTTGTTGTAAAGTAACTTCATACTCTTCTTAAGGTTACTTGAAAGTTCTTTATTATAAGTTACTTAAGCTGTTATAAGAGAAAGACCACCGGGTCCCATCACCCAGGCTCAACTGACAGACTTGGAACTCTCGAGCGAAGCTCATGGTCAAACATTCCATGCACTCTCAAAGTTCCAAGCCATTTTGTTTCTGCATCAAGTCACATCACAACAATTTTCTTTTAGCCATTGGATGTATTTACTCTCCAAAACAGACAGGCCGTAGAGTAAACTAGTAATAATGCTAATTTTATATATCTCCAACAGTGCAGCGCTGTTATAGCTCCCTTTCTTGATTATGTAACACTTAAGTGCAGTCCATCCTTTACATATATTTGGGAGTGTAATCGCCCCGTAATAGGTATTGGAGGGTGCCGCGACTATAGGGAAACCCAAGTAAAGATATTCCTTTGTGACCTGTAGTGGGATACCATTTGAACAGCAGGCGAAATCATTGGTTCCCTTTGTATTTGTTAACATCTCCAAGGGCAATCACTGTCGTCTTAGAGATGTTTAGTGTCATGAAATTGATATGCGCATAGTAAGACAGAGCTGCAACAGATCTTTGGAGGCCTATGGGATTCTTATCCAAAAGAATATAATTTGCGTAGGCCAGCCACCCAACTGGCCTACCATTTATTTTTGGTGGAAAATTTCTTATATCCGCAAGATAGCTTTCTAAATCTGCTGTGTATAGATTATAGCGCATCCGTGCTAATGTGCAGCCTTGCTTGAGGCCGCAATTTGTTTGTCTGTTGCCTGCGAATTCCCCATGAAAGGTCAGGCTCACAGTCGCTGATGTATTTGTGTAGAGGGATTTAATGAAGTGCAGTAGTTGTGGATAGATCCCCCATTTTGTGAACTTTTCCCACTAGGTGGAAAGGCCTTGCTACAGTACACAAAACAGCAGTATAATCTGTGCTCCTGAGCTGAGTCCGCTACTAGATGGTGCATAGCGCACAAATTATTGAGTGTAGAGTGACCCTTTAAAAATCCTGTCTGAAAAATAGGAATTTGCTTCTTGTCCTGCTCCCAGAAAGTTTGTTTCCTAAGCAGTATGGATGCAAACATTTTTGTGAGATGTTTATCATTGCTAGTAGTTTGTAATTTGTCGGGTCAAGTCTATCACCTCTTTTAAAGATGGGGATTAATATAGTTTTGAACCAGCTCTCAGGGATAGCTCGAGTTCTTTCAATATACCTAAATGAGCTATGTAATACCTTGCCCCAGGCCTGGGGATTTCCTTTATAGAGGGTATTAGGAATACCATCAGGTCCTGGAGCATAAGTGGATTTTAGGTTGACTGTGACGACCAAGTGATGATTATCAACAAAGCCCAAGGTTGATTCCTTACTATAGGGCCTGGCCTCGGTGATCACCATATCATCAACATTATGATCAAAATATATATCATCGATTAAAAATGCCCCAAAAGACCCCAGTGATGGGGTTTAATTACTTTTCAGTTGAGGGGATCAAGAATGTGTTATAGCGAACCCAACATTTCCTGTTATCATTTTGATTTAAGCAAGCCAGCCAAGTAGAGCCAATTAGCATTATCATTCGAGTGCTTTTGCTGGTGAAGCCTGTTTTTATAACATGTCTCCACATTTGTGAGTAGTTTTTTATTTTTCACAATAAGAAATGTGGAGGTTCCCTCTAATTTCTGCCCTTATATGCCGCCGATCCAGCTTTCGTTTGTGTATCATCTCATCAAACAGTGGGCTGCGTTTATGCTCCCTTTTATTGTTTACTCTATTCGTTGCCCAGTGAACCCGCACTGTAATATTGGCAATGAATGTTTCCATGGACCAACCGTCCTGATTCATCCTGAATTCCAACTGCGATTGGTTGTTAATTAGGTAATTGGTTACTTAGCATATGTGGAATCCTGTCCACATTATGCAGGATCCCTGTCTATTTACTTGAATCTGGATGTTGTACCTCATCACCCTTCTCGGGGCATCATTGGTGACTTTCCATCTCAGCAGAGCGTGGTCACTGACTTCTTTGAGATTTATAGTGATCGGAGAGCATACCTCCAACATAAAAGGGTCAGAGCAAACGTAATCAATGTGAGTAGCATACCGGCCTTTAGACCAGGTATGCATCACACCCTTTAACTCTAGATTTGTTTTTAGGTACGATGGGTGTTCTAATTAATCATGCAATATAAATTGTCACCAGTTATGTTCCCCAATCCCCTGATCATTCCCCTCTGGATGTAGATCCTTTGCATTAAGGTCCCCTGCCGGTAATACATACACATAGGGAATTCCTCATACCAATTAACAATGATATCAGTCCATGTTTGTTGGATATTCTTGGTCTGAGATCCTACGGGTGTGTCGTACACATTTAGACTTAATACTCTACTTATTGATTTCCGTGAGACTTGAAAGTGTGCAGCTAAAACATAGGGTGAGGTGATGGAACTTGCATAGGGTTTCAATTGATATCTTGTTCTTGCCCCAATAGCTAGGCCACCACTTGGGCGGCCCAATTTCAAAGGGATGGCTGCCCTAACTCTTATCTGGTATCCATCTATGGTAAACATATTGCACAACCATGTGTCCTTCAGTATGACATCAGAAGCCAAGATTGCTGCCACCCCCAAAGGATGTTGGAGAAAAGATCTATACCCAAGAGTGTTCCATGATATCCACTTGAGGGTGCCCACCCCCACCCCCCGCACCATTCAGTCACTGGGGTGCTGGCATAATATAGTCTGAAGTACAATAACATTTATCTGACGTCCATGCGTCGGCATAGCTTTGGCTCTGCCTGATGGTTTCTAATCAGTTGTGCTGAGGGCAAATAAGACATACCCCAGGTATTTATCATGTACTGATGAGTAGCGATCGCACTCATTTCTGCAGTCTTAACCCTACGACAAGTTAATTGGTCTTTAGCAGTGCCACCATCAGTGGCAAAGGGAAATCTATCAATGCCCAGTTCCTTGGGCTAGCCATACTTGGTAGTTCAATTTTTAATATATCTCTGGTCGCAATGACGCCAGCAAGCCCCATTCTACCGAATAGGCCTAGCAAGTTAGTGCGATTGAGAAATGGGCTGAACTCTGTGGGATTTATTTCCACCAAAATGATCCATTTGCCTAGTTCTAAGATGTTTTGATTTGCCATATTGGAATTGCCCTTGGGATCCTTTGGTTTATTTTGGGTTTTATCCTTAACTAGGTGACTTAATGTTTTATTGATAGGCATCGCCATGTGTCGCTCATCCTATGTGGTTTGCACCATAACCGAGATTCTCACAAGAAGTTAGCTCCTGCATGGCATATTCCTCATCCTCTTTTAAACTCGTTTGCTTGTATTGAGATTCGGAGGGAATTGCTGCTGTTTGTAGCCAGCAGCCGATGGGGCCTTGTAGATATGCTTGGCGCAAGGACACATCGGACAGTGTATTGGTAATCGGCGGCTTTGTTTTTACTGCTGGAGCTTTTCTTTTTGTAGGTTCTGGTTTGGCCCCAGGCAGTTTCATCCCCTTGCCCCTGCCATCACTAGAGCAGATTTGTGCCCCTTTGCCTTTGTTAGTATGGGTGTTCGTGATTAGCATTTCTGACAGCCTGGAAGTGGACGCTACTGCCGGTGGGACAGGAGAGATGTGAATCTCTTCATAGTCCCACTGGAAATCCTCATCCAGAATGTGGGTCTTTGGGTTCTCCTCTCCTGTACCCCCTCTCTCTTTGTGATTTCCACCATTTTGCCCAGGGTAATGTTAACCTTTGTATGTTCCTGCACAAGTGTAGCCAAGAGGTCGGTCATTGTGCCCAGCTTGTCTATGATTAACTCTGTATTAGTGAACGTGGCATCTGAGTGGGCAGTGGGGGGGTATGTATACAGTGAAGGGGAGTAGTCTGAGTCTCAGGAAGCAAATGAGTCTGATCGAGAGACTAATTTGGTCAAGTCAGGCAGGCTATATTTCTTAGTGCAAGAACGCTTCATGCTGCGTTAGGGGAAGAAGGTCAATACTACGAGTGTGCTAAAATGTGGTGCGCTCTCACCTTGTTAGCGGAGCTGCAGACAGCCGCACACCAGACAGTCTACCTCACTCTGCCGCGCTGTTCTTACTAATATAACGGCAGTGCAGATGGATACAGGTTGGCACAATAGAGCTCAGAGCCAGGGAGGCAGGGATCCAGCAAGTAGAAAGCAATCGACCACCAGGTCGATGAACAAGCATTGAGGTTGACAAAAGCAGTATTTCGTGAGCATCTATCTGGGCAATCCTGGCAGCAAACCAGGCACTCTATCTCACTCTGCCGACTGCAATACTGACAATTGTATTTGCGACCACAGTTCTGCTGCGACTGTAATTTATAAGGTTAGACAACTTCCACAAGACTTATTCGACCTCTACAGGCTGACAAGGCACTATTCTCTCTTGCCACAAGAAAGGGCAGCCTCTTTGCCATTCCTTCAGCCTTGTAGCTACCAACCACAATTATTATTCTGCTGCTGCTACAACTTTGAAAATATTTAGGCAACTTCAGTGATGTTGAACAAGTACCCAGCTCCCCTCCCCAACTTCAACAACACTGTGGGCCTCATTACAAATCAGGCGGTCTGGAATGGTAAACCCGCCGCCACCGTTGTTTCCGGACTGCCTGATTCCGACTCCTGCAGGCGGGAGGTGATGTTCCCGCCAGGTTTGACCTGGTGGGTTTAACACCGCCCGCCTGCAGGCGGACGAGGAAACGCCGGCAGCATTACGAGATGCTGCCGGTGTTTCCATGATCCACATTCCCATTGAGTCCTATTGGACTCAATGGGAATGGGGATTAACACCATTCCGCCTCCGTGATTCCCGGAAAACCGGGGTTGTAATGGCTCGGTAATTCCGGGAATCACGGAGGCGGAATGGTAATACGAGTCCGGCGGTAACCGAGGCGGTTTTACTGCCTCGGTTACCGCCGGACTCGTAATGAGGCCCTGTGACTTCAGTGACTATCCCAAGACTATAATGCCATTTTCTCCAGCCTTGGATAACCTTTATCAACCCTAGTGTTGGAAGTCTCTGAGGTAAAGCAGCTTCAACAATTCTTAAACAATGTTGTTAGTTCTTAAGTGAGCTGGATATGCTGTAATAAGGTCTAGGCTATTTGCTTTGGCTGTACTTTTTCTGCTTTATTGTTAGTGTTACAAAAGAACAGTTTTCCACAAAAAACGAAATTAGGCACACACAATTTTGTTTTACCTTTTGAACTGCCACTTCAAAGTTGCGCGTTCCCATATTTCAGGCCGCTTCTTTAGCCTCCAAGGTACACAGGACACAATGTTGCATGCGCGACTTCTCAAAATGTCGAATGTCGAAACTGGGTTGTAACGCTTAGGGAGCGTCAATGAAGAGTTCTTGTTTTACCGGCAGCATGCCCAGTATTTACAAGAGGCACACGACCGCTCGGCTTGGAGTTGTGTTTAACCTTTTAGCTGCCATGGGATTCCCCCCCACCCCCGCGCCATGGCCTTTTTTGGTGATGTTGGTATTTCGACATTCAATGCCTTCTAATGTTTTCTGTTTCTTTAACTCCTTAAGGCCAAGGACGAGGTATCTCGTCCTTGGCAACAGGGAGGTAATCCCAAGGACGAGATATCTCGCCCTTGGCACTTACGGGGTTAACAGTGGGAAAAGAAAACTGCTTTTACAACACGTGGGTGTTTCACATTGATATCTTCACATGTTATATTTCCCTTGTTAATAGAACCTCCCACTTCTACGAACAAGTTAATCTCGCTCAATTATGCACGCAAGTGTTAAGAAAGCTGGCTATTGTTACCGGCAAGGTATTTTAGCTGATTTGGAGTGCGGAGCTTCGCTTTCCGACTCCGCAATCACTGTATCTGCGGACTGCTTCTGCTTCCCGGCTTATTTTCTTCCACTACTGCTGCTGCCGGCACTTTTGGGACCCACACCACTCTGCTGCACAGGTGTCTCTGATCCGGCCTCATCAAAGGAGAAACTTCTACTTTCCAGTTTCCCCCGGCTTGCTTCTGCACACGGTCCTTCGGTGGACGCATTTGCAGCGGTTAGGCGCACCTGGAAAGACTACCTCTATCCTCCAGCCTCTTCCAATGCTTCTACAGCCAAACAGGGTTTGTGAGCACAGGACCAACTCTAGTCTTCAGGTGGACTCTGCCCTTCCTCTACTCCGGTGTCCCTTCTATGGTCACACTTCCTTGTGAACTGCCAGCCTGCTCCTGCTACTTCTACTTCTGCTACTGCCGACCTTCCTTCTTCCACTCCAGCTTCATTATAATGTCCCTCATTGCAGCAGCCTTTTATGTCCCTCTGGTGGGTTCATTGTTTTCAGGGACAGGTTAATTAATTGCCTGACCCTGCCAATAGCTATTAGACTTGCCTGCCTTACCTGAGCTCTTGCATGTCTCTTTTGCCCTCTTTTTCTTCACAGTACCTGAGGGATTCTGGGACATGCAGTCTTTTGTAGAAAGTTTTAATGTCTCTACATTGTCAAAAAGGATTAAGTAAATATGTCCCTCCTTTGGTGTTCTTATAATAGGAGAAAACATGTTTAACCTTTTTAGAGATAGATGGGGCAGAGAAAATTATGGTTCGCCGTTCCTGTTGGCAGACCTTTGAAATCGTGGTGGATGTGGCGTTTTAGGGATATTAAAGAATGGTTCCAAAAAGTGAGCATCTTAAGATATTTTTGTTCTAGAGTTTACTGGTTTCGTTTTAATCCTGGACTGATTTCCATCTAAATGACAAGATGCTAAAACCTCTCTTGGAATGATCTTGCTATTGTCCAAAGAGTAATAACATGTCTCATCCTGTGAAATCGCCCCACCACCCTGGGCCTTGTCTCCACCCAGGTGATCCTCCCGCAGTACACTGGCCCCAGGATTGGGATCAGGACGCGCCTGGCCCCCTGGGAGGAGACTTTAGGCAGGGTTTTAGTGGGGGATCCATCGGATTCTCCACAAAGCTTAGAAGAGCCTGGTTAGCTTGACACTAACAGCTACCAGGAGTTACTTTTACCTCCCCAGGCCAACTGATGCTGAACAAACTCATCTATGTAAATTGAAATCTCTGCATATGATCCAATCCTATAAATAAACATTGACACATCTATATGATATTTAAGGAATATGAGGTCAAAAATAATTAAGATATAAACCTTTATGTGGAGGTTAGATTTGTGGAACACTATGTACTTGCTCCTCATTCCCCAGAGGTAGCTCCTGGTCACTGCTTGATTCTGGATACCTCACAGTTGCTTTTAACCCCGGTTCATCCAATCTTAATTTCAATCCCTGTAGTCTCCAACAGAGTGTTCCCTATGGTAAATGTGTTTGGCTCCATAGGAATTGTTCTGACATTGCTGTCTTTGATAAAGCAGATTAACAGCTCAAAACTTTAGGGATCGTAGATACCCGAAGAAAACCATAGGACAAGCTTTCTGTAAGGCACGATCACTTAATTATTTGCTGTCTTCCGGTACTGACCCATAGGACACTAATGATGATACAGATGAAATGAGGCTTTATATCCACCTTCTATTCTGAATGTACAGCAATACACCAAATTATTCAAAAACATTGACTCATCGTAACAGCGTATACAAATGTAACGTTTATACTTTGATAATACTTGGATGATTACCATCATAAGTCACCATCATTAAAAGATAAACTAGTACCTCATTTTCTTCAGTGCAGCAAACAAGAAGCAGTGGTGAACACAGGGTCATCAACAGTTGTTTTAAATGCACCAAATCTACAGCGTCTAGATATGGTAGTACCTCTCTATGAGGTGCAGATATGTAGTTAATAACTGCACTGAGAAATATAACGGTCTCTTAAGGGTTGAACAATGGATTTAATCAGCATTTGCTTTTCACGCGTGTAAAAGGACTTTCATATCATACGCAAGTGCTACATTTCTATTGTTCAGGTAACACAGCTTCAACAAGCAACTTCTACTCGCTTTAAACCATAAGCAAGTGAATAGGGAACTGGATACTGTTTCCGGCAATGCTCGCGCAAGATATTAGAACGCTGTGCTTCACTCACCGGATTCTTTAACACTTGCTCAGCGGGTCGCTCTGCTTCCACAAATTCTGCCACAACTTCTCCTGCTTCTTTCTGGCTTCTTAGGGACCCACACCCTTCCTCTGTGAAGGAGTCTCTGGTCCGGCCACATGTTTATGGAGCCGCTCTCATTCCTGAGACCCCCGGCTTGACAACTGCTCCTCGCCTCGGTCTCCAACACGTTAACTGAGCGGTAACAACGACAATCGGGATCACATGGGAAAGACAGCTCTCCTGCACGCCCACCCGCTGTGCAGCCTCTTCACTTCAGAGTTCGGGGGAAGAGGACCCTCTCAGAACAAGCAGGTGAAATCTGCTGTCTCCACGTTCCGTCGACAATCTTGTTCTCCCACTTCTGCTTGGTTACCCAGCCTTGTGCCTTCTTCCTTCTGCTGCTACAGCTCATATTCCAGTCACAGTTTCAGTTCCTTCCAATTGCCTGCACCTGAGTGTGCCTTTTATGCCTCCCAGGTTCTTAAAGGTGTGGGTTGTTGGGCTTAATCGCCTGACTAGTGCTATAGCATGCCTCTTCCTCGTCCAGTACTCATGGGCAAACCGGCATTAAAAGTGTGGGATTACGGGATCACAAGGAAAGTTAAAAAGAGGGGTTTCCCAGTCTTCCTCGTCTCTGTACCTCCCCTGTCCCGCCCCATGTGATCCTCCCGCATTACACCACCCGCAATGTCGGGATCAGGACGTGTCTCCTTGGCCACATGAGAAGGGTCCCAGACCAGGTTTCTGGGAGGAATCCTCACCGATTCATCACACAGCCTAAATCATTCTTTATGTATACTGCGCTGATATAGGCACTTTCCAACATTGTGGCCATTGGGAACCTTGGTATCAAAATTCAAAATACATTTGGTTTCTAACTGTCACAATTTGAGTTCCCTGTTGCCCCCTCAGGCTAATTTAAGAACACTATATATGCCAAAGAAGACACATTTTTGTAGGTTACCCTTACCTGCATGGGTCTCGAGGAAAGGTTTGGCCATGCGGTATGAACAAAATCAACATTCTTAATGGCTGAAATGGGTTGAAGCATACGAATTTTCAACGTACATGTCATGCTACAGACTACTTTTTACACCGGCATAGTAATACATATACCACAAACTCTGCTTCATATGATATTATTGATCCAATGTGTATGCTATGGCCTAAAACAGGATGTTGATATGTGTCACTAGTTAATATCTAGATGCTGTATGAAACGAGGGTCAACCACGATTTTCCTTTTGTTCTTGGGGGGGGGGCTTATACTCGTGGTAAAGTACAATACGAAAAAGATTGAGTATATATAGCTACCCCTCCCTCTTATGTGTAGGTTTGGGGAGTACCTACCTCTCTGTGAGGTGCATATATGTAGTGAATACTGCACTGAGCAATGCTCACCCTTCCATGTTACACAACTTCAATTATTTATTCAACAGATATACACTTTAACCTCTTTAGTGCCAAGGAAGAGCTATCTCGTCCTTGGGATTACCTCCCTGTTGCCAAGGACGAGATTGCTCGTCCTTTCAGGCACTCTGTTTTGTGCGATCCCTGCAAAGCAGGGATCGCACAAAACTGTAATCCTACCCCCGGGCTATGTGAGGGGGAGGTCCCCCCTCACTGCCAGGGGGCTGGATTACCTTCAGTTTCACGTCGGCGTGCGTAAAGCATGACGGCGTGAAAGTAATTTTCATCGCAGCAGCCATTTCGGGCTGCTGCGGTGAAAACAGAAGGTGAGTGTTCACCTTTCTCCGCCTCGATCTCCGGCTGTATTTCAAGCCGGAGACACGTGTTTTCATCGTGACACGTGTGGGGACGATGGAAAGGTAGACTATGTGCTGTTGGCGGTGTGTTTCGGTGGGTGGCCAGAGCGAAATGTCTGAGAATTGTCTTCATTTCCAGCCAATTTCAGAGACATTTCCCTGTGTCCACTCACCGAAACAGGTCGCCAACAACAGATATCATACCTTCTCGCTTTCCCACAGGTATCCTGACGAAAAAGGTACCTCACATGTGTGGGTGCACCTTCACGGGGCGCAAAAGGAAAAGGGTAACCCACTGGTAACCCCAAGCCTTTCGCCACAGCACAATTTGTTCATGTGGCCAACCTACAGATTTGGGCCTACGGTGTCAAAGCCAGCAAGGACAACAGGGAACGCCATGCATTTCTCAAAAGAGGACACCCGTGGGAATCCACAGAAGTCTGCTTTGCGCAAATTGCCCCAGTTTTTATTAGCCACAATCCCCGACAAAGTGTGATATTTGGTGGGGAAAAAACACAATGTTCACTTTGTCTGGGGTTCTGGGTAATAAATCCTGGGCCGCTTCGCGCAAATCATACCTCTGCGGATTCCCACGCATGTCCGCTTTTCGGAAATGCATGGGGTTCCCTGTTTTCCTTGGTGGCTTGGACACCAGAGGCCCATATCTGTACGTTGTGCCGGTCGGCAGAATGTCTGAGATTTCCCTCTGAAAACAGACTTGGGGTTACTTGTGTTTTAGGCTTTCCCCTTGGCGCCCAGGTAGGTGCACCCACACATGTGAGGTACCGTTTTCATCGGGACACCTGTGGGAACGTGGGACGGTAGGCCATGTGTTGTTGGGGGCGTGTTTCGATGGGCGAGCCGAGCGAAATGTGCGGAAAATGCGTTTTTTTCCCCCCACATTTCGGACTTTGCGGGGGTGTCTGGGTAATCAATTCTGGGGCGATTTGCCCAAATCGTACCTCTGCGGATTCCCACGGGTGTCCTCTTTTCAAAAATGCATGGGGTTCCCTGATTTTCTTGGTGGGTGGACACCCGAGGCCCATATCTGTATGGTGGGCCGGTCGGCAGAGAGTCTGAAATTCCGGTCTGAAAACAGACTTGGGGTTACTTGTGTTTTAAGCTTTCCCTTTGGCGCCCAGGTAGGTGCACCCACACATCTGAGGTACCATTTTCATCGGGACACCTGTGGGAACGCGGGAAGGTATAACATTTGTTGTGTTGTGTGGTTTTCATAACGTTTTGACCCATTTGCTGGTGCCCTTTGTCACACAACCCTTTCATTTTCCAAATGTGACCTACATTTATTCGCTGCTTTAGTCAACATACCCTTTTGTAACCTGCACAAGTCACCTACCCTTGAAAAGGTCTGCCTGTGCTCTTTCAAAAAATGTATGCTTGCTGCCGTTCCTCACCACATTGGTTTTCCCGATTTACACATGCTTATTGCGTCTGTTCAGGCCGTGAGCGTAAAACTCCTGTGTCCCATGGCTCAGTGTTTGGCTTGTGGTATTGCTTATTTTGTAAAACTACAAAAAATGTGTGCTCTTCTACCTGCAAGAGTCGGGGGAATGTAGCGGAGCATTGCTTTTCTCAAAATTCATAGAAGCCATTGCCGTACCAAGCCAATCATGTCCAACGCACACCTTCTTTTTCGGTCATTTTCCCACTTTTCCCCCAATCTATGGCAGTTTCCCCTACCAAGTTGTTGCCAAATCACCCCTTACTAAACTTGGAATTTTGTCTACTTTTCAGAAATATATGCCTTTCTGTCCTCCAATTCGGCTTTCCTACCCTTTTCTCCCATTCCGTCCATGCATGTCCAATTGGCAAAAATGGCCAAAATCGCCTACCTCTCACAAAACGGTTGATAACCACATCAAAATATTTTTTTTTCGTTTCCACTCAACCTGTTCTTGAAAGCCAGGAAATTGGGGAACTCGGCACAGCAAACTATTTGTTCCTAGCTCTTACAAGGTAAAAACCACAGGCTTCTTTGTGCATCATTTTATTGGCATTTTTTTTTAAAAACCCAACATTTTCGCCCTTTTTGCTTATTTTTTCTCACCCCCCTACAGCAACCTAGGATTCCTGGGTGGCGTTACAACCGCCTACCTGTGGCAAAAGGGGGTCTGCTAGCCGCATGATTCCACAAGCCCTCTTCCAAATTTGGATGCCCAGCTCTATCAGGTAAGGATAATCAGCTTGTACTCCAGGGGGAATCCACAGTATGTCTCTTAGGTATCGAAATTTTGTATTTTTACCCCCCCCCCCCCACCTCCCCAGCTTGTACTCGGGCCACCCTGTTCCTCCCCTCCTGCCACAGGATCCCCTTGCATATCTTTTCCAGATCTCGGAAAAATTGACATGGAATGTTATTCCCAAATAATGGACCTTCCCAAAACAATGCATGAGTCTCTGCAGCGCCACCATTTTCAGCAGTGCCACTCTGCCCATCACGGACAAGGGTAGCTTACTCCAAAACTCCATGGATTTCAGTAGCCCATCTTTTAGCCTTTACTGTATTAAATTAGTGTGCCTGTGCAGGGTCTCGACAGATGTTGATCCCCAAGTATCTGAAGGAGGTCCTACTCCACAGTAGAGGGAGGATTGGCAAGTCCCTTCCCTCCATCTCCGCCTTCGCAGATAGCAGGAATAAACACAACTTCTTAATTCATGTGAGTGCGCTAGAGTTATCCAACATCTCGAATGTATGGCAGATTCACTTCCGGGTTGCTCAGATACAGCAACATGCCATCCGCGTACATACACTACATGTCTCAACCCACCGTCTCTATGCCCACATCTCTGTATTCCTGACTCAAATACTCTGCTATGGGTTCTGCCGCTATAATGTATAGCATTGGGGACATTGGGTAGCCTTGTCTTGTGCCCCATGTATAGTTGCCACTTGTCTGAATGTGTTGCCGGTTCGGACTGTTGCCAATGGTTCTGAGTATATCAACTGCACCCACTTCATGTACTGTGGCCCTATCCCCGTTTTCATCATTGTGGTGCACAACCATTCCCAATGTACCGAGTCGAATACTTTGGTCGCGTCTCATGAGGCGACCGCACACCCGTCCGTGTAGCCCCTCGTACTGTAAGTCACCTAATGCAATCTCCTAAGGTTCTCTGTAATGTTCCTTCCCGGTACATACCCAGTCTGATCTGGGTGTATCGGCACATGTATCACCCTCTGAAGCCTATTTGCCTGCATCGCTGTGCTGTAAGGATCTTGTTATCTTGGTTCAATAGCGACAGTGGCCTGTAGGATCCACAGTCTGTGCTTATCTTATCCTGCTTTAGTAGTGGTACTATCAGGACGTCTCGCAAACTGTCAGGGAGTATCTGTCTGCATATGCCTTGTTGTACACCTTAGCCATCAGTGGTGCCAGTGTCTCACCGTAGGCCTTATCAAATTCACTGGGGAGTCCATCTGTGCCTGGGGCCTTGCCTGTAGGTAGTGTTCTAATCGTGGCTATGACTTCCTCTGGGGTTATGGGCACCTCCATGGAGTCCGCCTGCAGCACATATAATCGGGGCAGGGCAATGAGATCCAGTACGTCCTGCAGGTCACCTACCTCAATTACTAAGGGTTTCGCATAGAGTGCCTTATAATAATCTGTGAAGACCTCATTGATCCCTGCCTATGTGTTTATCTCTTCCCGGTCTTGATTCTGGATGGAACATATAGGGGATCTGGTGTTGTCTCTCTTACACAGCCAGGCTAACATTCTTCCCGGTTTATCGTCCTGGGCGTTGCGCCTTTCCAGTTATTTTGCATGGTTGAATTTCCCCAATCTATCCCATTGCATAAGACATGCCTGTTTTAGTTCTATTACTTCCTTCACATGTGCCCCATGCACTTTCGCCTCTCCCCCTAATACCTTCAGCCTCTCTTCTATGTTCTGTAGTTAATTAACAACGTTTCGTACGTCTCCCGATTCTGCTATCGCTTCCCCTCTTATAACCACCTTGTACACCTCCCAGACTGTCCCCACCTTCTGCACACTTCCCTTGTTTACTGCAACATACTCGACTGTTCTCCCCCGGATGTACTTGGCAAATGCTTTGTCTAGCAGTGCCTCGCTTCTCAGCTTACACGTAGGTATGGGTGGTCTCGGGGCCGACACCCGCCATCTCACTACAAACGGGGAGTGGTCAGACAGTACCCTTGCTAGGTATTCCACCTCTGAGAATTCAGGCTTGTGTTCCCTGCCAGCGAACACAGTCAATTCTCGTGTATTCCTTGTGCGGCCCAGAACAATGAGAAACCCCTGCCTTCCTTGTGTTGTACCCGCCATAGGTCCCGCAACTGAAAGTGCTTCAGCAGTGAGTTTAGCACCTTGGGCGGAGGAGACGGCCGTTTGTGCTTCTCATCCGATCTGTCTACGGAAGAGTGTAATGTACAGTGGAAGTCCCGTCCCCCCTATCCCCTACCAAATCAATGTCCCTCTCCTGAAGGGTCCCAGCCTGGCATACAATGATGTAAAAGATACTGTGGTGTCATGGTTGGGGAATATGTGTTCACAATACATATCTTGCATGTTTTCCAATATACCATGCAACATTGCCATCCTGCCCTTATTATCCGTTGTCATGGTCAAAACTTTAAGCAGAATAGCTGGGTCTACCCTTATAAGGAACCCTCTTGCATATGTCGAAAAATCAGAGCCCACTATCAACCCCCCCGACTGCCCCTCCCATGCCCTTGCAAGGTTTTTCTGTCTTTGTGCGTTTCTTGCAACAAGGCTATCCCCACCTTGTTCCTCCTAATATATATGCGCACTCTCCTACGTTTCACATAGTTATTAAGCCCCCAGACATTCCGCAGCTTCCCTAGGACCACTGCTATGAGGAATCTCAGGCTGGGCAGCCGCTCACACTGCTCCTATGCCTCCAAGTACATTGTAACCAAAGACTCTAATGCCTATGCGGAAACATCACCCAAGAATCCCTTGCCACTGATTCCCACACCACCTCAATACTCCTGCTCTCACACACCAAATCTCACGCCACCAAACTAGCCAACACACCCCCCTCTCCTGGGATTGCAGTCCCTCAATCTAAAGCTTTACATTCCACTCTCCCACGCATGACGAGTATACCCGCTCTCAAATGTGCACTCATTGATTCACGCTCCCTCCCCGCCCATGCGTTGGAGAGCCACAACCTCCTTACCATCTACAACCTTGACCTGCTTGCCATCACCGATACTTGGCTTCATGAAGCGTCTGGTCCAGCTGTCTCACTAGCCCTCCCACCAGGTTACTCCATCCTCTGACAAGACAGACCGCTGCTGAAAGGAGGAGTAGCAGCTCTTATAACGAAGGATTCCCTCTCATTAGACCATGCATCCTCCCATGGGAAGGCAATGCCAACTTAATCTCTGCCAAACTGTCCCTATCGCCCAAGTGCACCATAAATATACATACCATTTACCGGCCTCACGGCCAAGCTCTAGATCTCCAAGGTCATCTCCTCCATTTATTAGGAGACAACTTTAATTCCACCTAAACAATCCTACTCTGCGACCTTGACTTGGGCCTCCATGATCCCAAAGATAAAGCAGCCTCAGCCCTAACTAAAAAACTCAATAATATGGGATTCTTTCAAAAAGTCACCAGCCCGACTCATTGTAAAGGTTGCACCCTCGATTGGGTGGCTGAGCACAACTGCCCCACTACCATCAGCTCCATCACTGCCTACCCCTGGACGGATCATAACTGTATTCAATTCACCATTCCTACAGCCCCAACCACCAAAGCTCTCACCTATGCGCCACCAGCCCAGGTAAGAAGCTCAAAAAAATTAACTAGAGATAACCTTCATCCTTTTCTGGAAGTGCCTGAACTCAAGATGGCATTCTCTAGTGACCCCGCCACAATTGCAGATATTTTACGCTGACACTCTTACCAAAGCAATTGACGCTATAGCTTCGATAGAAAACAAAAAAGAGAACAAAATCTATGCACGTCAACGCTTGGTTCTCAGATGAATTACAAGCCCTACGCACCAATAAATGTAGCTCTTTAACTGGCAATCCAAGTCGAGTGATGCCACCAAGGAAGCCGTACAAAACAAAGAAACGATCATTGAAGCTAAGTCTTTCTTTCAACTCGTGGATTTCCAAGGCCAATTCTCAACCAAAAGAAATGTTCACCATTTTTAGAGACCTTATCAGCCCCTCCACCAGCCCCGATGAGATTATTAAAGACAAAGCTTGGTGCTCGAGCATAAAAGCAGCCCTGTTCAGTAAAATATATCTACTCCAAGTAAAAATTCAGGCGCAATTAAAAACCTTACCCAACCACGACCGGCCTCCCCCGCCTTGCCACCTATCCCACAACTCCACCAATCTGCTCTTCTACTTCTGTGACGTCACTGAATCGGAAGTCCTCGACATCCTCAAAGATCGTAAACCACACATGTGCAATGGAGACATTTGCTCGCCCAATATTGTCAAGGAATGTGCTGACTCCCTTGCACCTCTCCTAACGGCATTAATGCCTCATTTCTACTGGGTCCGTCCCCTCCAGCCTTAAAGAAGCCTGGGTACGCCCTCTACTAAAAAAAAACCTCTTTAGACCCTACCTCGCCAGACTACCGACCCATCACCACTGTCCACTTCCTCCTAAAAATATTGGACAAAGCGGCTCACAACCAAATTCAACACTTCCTTGAATCAAATGCCATCCTCAATAAGAGACAATCATGGTTCTGTAAAGGCCATAGCATAGAAACCCCCCTCCTAGACCTTAAAAGCCAAATAACCAAAATTATGGAGAAAGGCAAGCCAGCTCTCTTCTTACTTTTGGTCCTCTCGGCTGCCTTTTGATCTTAAGGACCACAAGATTCTTAACCTCACATCTCACTTACGCAGCACAATTCTCCAATAAGGCCTCCCCGTGGATCACTCCTTCCTTAAAGGAAGATCTATGAAGGTTTCCTCTAACCAGGCAAATGCGGCTCCCACCACCATACACTGTGGAGTCCCACAGGGCTCATGCACAGCTCCCACGCTCTATAACATGTTTACAAAGCCGCTCTTCGACAAACTAGATTCCCTCGGCACAGCATACACAAATTATGCCAATGGTATGCATGTTCACCTACCCCTCTCAGGCTCTTAATGACCAAGACGCTGCATCCCTCCATCTGATCTATAGCACCATCCAACCCTGGATGGCGACAAATGGGTTATGTCTCAGTGGAGACAAAACTGAGATCATCATCATTATTGGCCCCAAAGAAACACATGCTAAATCGGATCAAAAATACTGTAACTTCACCATCGACAACTCCCTCATCCCTGTCTCCGCCTCAGTAAAGACACTACGTGTCTACCTAGACTCCACTCTATCCATGACACGACAGGTTAGCGCCATTGCTTCCGCTTCTGCCCACACTACGAAGCTCATAAATGCAGTAAAACGTTTCCTCTTGAAACGGAACAGACTCTCTATACCCAGAGCTGCCTTTGGAGCCAAGTTCGATTATTGCAATGTCCTCCTAGCGGGCACCTCTACACAAAATGTAAACGGTCTCCAAGTCATACAAAATAACGCCCTCAGAGCAGCCCATAACATACCTAAAAGGGACCACATTGCTCAAGTCAGGCGAAATGCCCATTGGCTCCCTGTGAAGGAACGGATCACCTTGAAGACCCTTACCGTAACACACAAGTGCCTTACACTCTCAGCCCTCCCTACCTATCCGAGATCATTGTCAGAGACATCTCCTCACACCCTAAAAAACCCTGCCATGCCAACCAACTGCACATCCTGCCCATTGAAAGGGCCAAAGCAAGGGGGGGGATCAGTTTCCCTCATATAACACCAAACCTTGGAATGCCCTTCCTAATGCACTTGGAGCCAAGACTTCCCTGCCAGCGTTCAGGAAAGCTCTAAAAACAACTCTGTTCAACTAACACCTCCCCCACCCCACCCACCCCCCATTTCCACTTCTCCCCCCTCACCACAACTGTGACGTGCTTGTTGTAACAAAGATTGTATTATGTAACCCAAGTATATTGTCTTGTAACAGCGCCACAATGACTACGGCTGCTGTGCGCTTTATAAATGTTAATAAATAAATAATAATCTTAAACGTAGTCCACCATTATGATATTGGGTCCCGGGCTTAAATGTGGCCACTGCTTATTTCCCACCTCAGAAAAAGATCGATGCAACATTGTGCCATATGTGTCAAGCTCCCAATTTCCACCCTCCCCCTACGCCTCCAACCCCACACCAAACCGAACTCAAACTCAACTTGTCCCGCTATGCGGAGCATGCAGGGACCTCCCTGTTTCCGCTCCATTCCAACTAGTCGCTAGACCAAGCTCCTGGTGCCCTACGGGCAGGCCCTATACTGTGGCCCTAAACCTACTGCTACTTGGGGGAGGCGGAGGAGTAGTGGGTCTGCCAACAGCGTTCCCTCTACCGGGCATCTGCACCCACTGCATAGCTCCTGTTACCTACTTAATATATCCTATTGCTTCCATAATACTCGTAAATTCCAATTACTATGTGGCGTAAACCTGCTTTAGCCCAGCTCCAACATCTTACCCACAATATTAGTTCTCTCATGGTGGCCTGTGCCAGGCTCCCCTCCTCTCGCCTAGGTATGTTGATTCTGCTCTGGCATAACCGGTATTTGGGCACCATCCATCCAGTCCGGTGCCTTTGTTGGAGCCTCGAAGAAGAAGAAAACTTTGCCATTTTGTATCACTTTGCTGGATATATCAACATATACTTGAGGCCTGCGTCCTAAGCCTGGCCTTGATCATGACGTACTGGGCTCTTCTCTTCTGGGCCTGAACGGTATAGTCCGGGTACACTGAGATCTTCTGCATCGTCCCTGCCTGACCTGGAGAAATCTTTTCTCGGTCTTTATAGCTTAGCACCTTGGCTAGCACAGGCCTCGGCGGGGCGCCAGGTGGTGGTTTCCTAATGAGGGATCGATGTGCTCTTTCGATCGTGTACCCCTGCGTCAGCTCTTCCGCCCCTATTTTCCTGCATCAACATATTCTCAATGTACGTGGTGGGGTCGAACCCCTCTGCTCCTTCAGGCAGCCCCACGATCCTGATGTTTCTACGTGCTCGACCTTCCGCTTCCTCCGCCCTGTCCTCCAGCAGTTTTGCTTTCTGCTGGAGAATGTCGACGTCCTTCATCGTTTGCAATCTCGCTTCTGTATTCTCCTTGACCTGCTCCTCCAGTTTCCCAGTTCGGTCAACTATGGCACGGACATCTTGCCGCAACAATGCCACATCAATAGCCACTACGTCATCTTGGCCTCCAGCGTTGTTTGAAGTGCCGCAATGGCCTCTAGGATCTATTGCTGCCCTGTTTCTGCCATAGTTCCTGGTGGTGATGCTTTTTCTTTATCTGTATTTCCCTTCTCTTCCACCTGACGGTTGGGTTGGCCTTTCGCAAAGGTTTCCAGTGTGGTTTGCTTATGTTTGTCCTTACTACTCTTAGTTGTCATCGTACACCGCAAACGCTGTGGTGCACACTGTCCCACTCACTTAGCGGAGGGGCAGAGTGCTCTGCTGATGACTCTATGCGCAGCGCGCGTTGCCGTCTCCTTCTCACCAGGAGTCTTTCAGTGCACTACGCAACATCTGCCTGTAGCGCCCCCTCTTGCCAAGGTTATCTTCTCTGTTCCGATGCCCTAGGGTAGGCATATTGATTAATGGCTGGCCTCAGCGGTCTGCGCCGTCTTGTTGGCTTCCCCTGACTGCACGCAACGCGCCTTTCGCTCAGTCACCGCAAATCGTTTCCCAATCCGTGCCCTGTCACAGTACCAATCGTGGGTGCAATAGCTCCTGTGCACTTTTCTCGGGGCATGTTCACAAGGGTGTTTCTACTGATACGTAGCAGCTTTTGGTTCACTAGGGTTTCTGTTGTATTACCCTACTCGGGTATAATGTTTTGCATGGGCCCTCTTCATGTGGCCTTTGTCCACTTCACTGGTTTTGGACCGTGACTCTCTTCCTTTTGCCCGTAGCTCCAGGAGTCTCCTGCATGCTGTAGTCCCCTGCGCACTCCCAGTTGTCCCACCCCATGGAGGTCTCTAGAGCCTCGTCTTCCCGGGGTGCAACGGTCCGTGAGCGCCCTTGGTAAGGTCTGCAGGCCCCTTGCTACGGCCTTCCACTGTGCCCCAAGGCCTATTAGCTGTTGTCTGCTTTCTATTCACTCATTGTGCATGAACTGAGCCTCAAGCCCATGGTCAGCTCCCCTTGTACAGTGTCTCCTTTAAGAGGGAATCTGTCATTTCAGATGGGGTTGGCCTCTCCGGAGTGCCGCCCCTGTGACCAATTCTTTACAGTGGCCCGGAGTATATTTTAATTTTTTAAATTTTTGTTTAAGTTCTTTGCCACCCTTGACTCCTTACTGCTTTTCGTCTCACCTTGCTTCCGTCGCGCACCACAGCAGCGCAATGCGGTCCGCAACCACATGTGCGGGATCTCGCTGTTCTGGTGTCCAGCTGCTTAACTATCAGGAGTGTACTCGGGGGGGGGGGCCTTCTCCGGGTGGCTTTGTGGAGTTGCCGGCCTTCCTAGTCGCTCCTTCACTCGGTGCACATGTAGCCCATCTCATAATTGGCCTCCCGTTGCCCTAATTTCTGCCGTTCAGATCTTTGCCTGCACGGCTCTGTCCCGCAGCCACTAGCCAGCTGTTCTCCCCGCTGCTGCAAGGACACTTGTACACGACGGCCCTGTGCCTAGCCGCAGCTTACTTCCTTCGCAGTCCGGTCTCGCATCTCATGCCAGCCGAGGCCCGCCTTTGTTCTGCCACAGCGGGGCTCCTCTCAATTAGATGCGACACTCCTACGGACAATTCCTTTGTTCTCGGCACACCACCATCTTGTTCATTCTGCCGTTGGGGCTCTGTAAACCTCTGCAGCCCACAGTTTGCGATCCCTGCCACGACCGTCACTGGAGTTGCGCTCTAAATTTGCACTCTACCTTCATGCATCCATTAGTGTGATTTTTCCATCTCCCCGCTGTCACGGAGCATGGATAAGCGCCAGGATCTTGAAGGGATCAGCAGGGGAACGCCAAAGTTGCGTCCTACCCCGTGGCCATGTAGCCACCCCCCCACGAAACTCCACAAACTGAACATGCAATACACCTCCTTCACTGTCGACAATACTCAGATTTCCCATCTCTAAATCCCTCAAGACCCATGGCGTCTACCTAGATTCCACACACTCCATGTCACGCCAAGTAAACGCTATTGCATCCTCAGCAGCGTACTCCACCAAGCTTATTAATGCAGTAAAACCATTCCTATCTACTCAAAACTGTCTTACCTTTGCGACGGCAACTATAGGATGAACCCTAGACTACTGCAACGCCCTTTTAGCTGGCACCTCAGCAAAAAATGTCAACAGATTGCAAAGTATTCAAAATAACACTCTCGGCGCGGCCCTCAATATACCAAGGAGGGAACACATTTCAGCTGCTAGACGCTCTGCACACTGGCTCCCTGTAAAAGAACACATCCTTTTCAAGACCCTTGCCATCACGCACAAACGCCCCCCACACACACTGCCCCAGCATACCTGTCAGAGCAGTCTCAAGCAACCTGTTATGTGTCTTACACAAGTAAATATAACTGAGCAAACGCGTAAGGAAGAAAGACGGGTTTATTGGAACTATTGAATATTGTCAGCATAAACTTAGTTTCTGAATGATTGCGTGCATGAAAACCCGTCAGTGACAGCTTCTGTGTAGAACTCTAAGCCACATCAGAAGAGGGGAGCAGTTCATGGAATTCCCAAGAAAAGATTAACAGCGACATCAAGAGTAAAATCAAATAAACAAAATGGAACTGGTTGTTCCCTTAACCTAAATAAAACAACCTACCATATCATTATATTGAACAGCGAATTAAAGGAAGAAAGTGAAAGTAATTCACTGCTATGATGCAAACAGAACATATGGCTCTTAATGAACACTGCAATTGATGAAACAAGTGAAAAGAACTTCTTCTGAATACCAGATTGAATGTATATTGTAAAAGCCATCCTTATTGAATACTGTTTTGTCAGATCACAAGATAGGTGTGAATGAAGAACTATATCTATAAGCAAGTACTGAATTAAATGAAGTAAGTCAATGTGATAAGTGTGCAGCTGCATTCTACACACTGTTTACTACATGATATCAAAAGCCTGAGCGCTCCTGGTTTCGTGACCTTTTATGGGTGGACCTGTGGTCTAAAACTGTGCCTAGACCAGAGAGCTTCTTGATATTTACAAGGAGTTTTACTGTGGTGACAACAGGATACCAAATGCCATCAGTCTCGGGGAAGGGGGTCCCAGGTTGTGAAAGACCAGTTGAAAGAGCAAAGCTGCAAGATACTTTTGATGCTTGATGAAAGACAAATTGAACTTTGTAATGAATTTATGAACCCTTGTGAAAGGAGGCTGAAGAAATATGCCTGAGCTGGAAGCGGCTCAGAACATTGTTGGAACCGCTATTTAGGTTGTGGTTGATATCCCTGCACGTTGTTTGTATTAGTTGTGAGGGCAGAGAGAGGATGTTGACAGAGACTGTTGAACATACAGACAGACTTTTCCTTAGTTTATTTAGGTAGGGAAATCCTTCCATAGTATAGGGCAAGTTAGGCCTTAATCCATCCTAACCTTTTCTTCAATAAAATATTGTTCATTTTTTAATCCGTCGTCTGTGTCTCATTCCATGATGCCAACCCCAATATATATATACATATATACATATATATATATATATATATATATCTGCTTAATCACATGCTGTGCATAGGCCGACATCTAGTGGAAGCTGCGGAGTATTAGTTTGTTTTCCGAAACTCGAAAATGGGCGTTGACACAGGGCGTGCCAGTAATACTATCCCTAGTGTGACGTCCACTGTACCCATGATCCCTCACGCGTATAGGACCCTCAGATTGTTTTTCCCTGGCCTTAGCCATACTTTTGCTAAAATATTATATTTCCCCATTTCTCCACCCTAACGTTGAGTCACCGCATCCACACTCGACGCCGCCCCTGAGAAAGAATCGACCGTCGAGAGCTGCACGACGGATTTGGGCCTCGGAAGGCCTCTGGCCTCGGCCGGGCCTCGGAAGGCCTCTGGCCTTGGCCCTGCAAGTAGGGAGAGTGGGGGGTGGACATTCTCTACACTCTTTTGGTATATAGGTACATTCTTATATATTCCTACACTTATTAGCCCGCTGCCACAAGGTGCGTATGGAGGGTACCCCTTTCCAATTTTGCCCCAAGTGCAACCACAAGTACCCTTGGGGTTGACGGGCACGCCACGTGCAATTTCTACTTACTGAGGGACCACCCCGAGGCTAACTGCAGAGCGTGTAGTAGGTTCAAACCGAAAACACTCAAGGACCGTTCGATCAAGCGTTGGGCCCACCACGTCAGGCGTCAAGAGGCCATGGCAGCGGAGGGTGCCTTCAGCGATGGCAGCGACGCCGTGCTTTCGGACGGCGAGGGCAACGTGGCGTCAATTGATAGCCAAGCGCAAGTCCCTGACCTCGGAAGGTCGTCCGGCAGGGTGGCTATGGGGAAGACCCCCAGCGACACTAGCGCTACCCACAGCACTTCCACAAAACACATGAAGTCCAAACGAGACTCGACGCGCACGTCGAGTACTCGGAAAGAGGCACATAGAGAAAGGTCCGAATCGGTGTGATCTGGGCGTTCTCAATCTAGATCGCTGCATGACTCCATGCAACCATCCACTGTTGCCAGAAGTGCCTCGCTCCCCAAGGTAACGGAGGTTCGATCGTCAGAAGACGAAACCGACCTCTATCCCCAGTCGGCGTCAACAGGCCACGCAACGGCTGCTCCCGAGTCCCAACCTCCACTATCCAGAGATGTGGACACTATCCCCGAACCTCGGCGCCAGGTGTCGAAAGGCTCCGAAGGGACGAAAAAATAGTGTAAAAACTCTTCCACACACGGGGAAGGGGAAAAACAACAGAGGAAGCAGTCTCAGCCTCCTTCCACACCTCAAAAACATTCTACCCCACTAAACAGATGGACAAGTCTTGGTTTTCTGTTATCCCAAAGGCCCCTGTTCATACCAGTAGGTCTAGTCTAGATAAGACAGGGAAAGGCCTTCAAGAAAGAATCGTTCCCAGTTCAAGAGAATGGTCTACTGATGACATAGACAGTCATGTCAAGGATGTCATCATTGGCAGATTTCTACGCCAAAAACCCTGAACACTTTCTCTCTTTTACCCCCGACGGGTCAACCCCCTCAGGCTCTAAGGATCCTATACCCCCAAGTAAGAAGTCCCGGGTTGAAGCTCCTACTTCAGACCCCTTCAGTATACAGCCCTATTCTCAATATCAGGGAGTTCCACCCTTTATGAGGATCCAGATTTGGGCATGTTAGAAGAACAAACTGGGACGGGCTACTATGGGAGTGACGAGGACCAAGAGGAGGAGGAGGAGGAGGATAACCCAGAAACCTACAGGCTAGATTCCCCGGTAGATAATGAACCCCGGGTTACCGACTCCCCTGTCGATAACCAGCCACTCTTGAATGAAGTGCTGTCCAGAGCGGCAGAACACTTCGACATTGACACCCAGGGTGCTCAGGAAGAGAGGGACTTTGCCGAGGAGTTAGTGGGAGAAAGGAGACCTCTTGCCCAGGCCATCCCTATCCGTAAGTCAATACAAAGGAGGATAGACCCTTCCCTTGTTAATCCCTATCTCACTAGGGCGGTAAACCCCTGAGTTGAGAAGCTTTTCAGGGCAGCCCAAACCGACCCACTGTACATAAGAGGGCATCTGAAACCGGAATCCCTGATAGTTACAAACACCCGTAAGAGGGCGGGAACACCCTTTTCTCCAGCATGGGGTCTGGCATGGATTCACATGCTCATGAATATTCCCTGTGGTCAGGCCGGGAATCCTCGGTATATAAAAAAATCAGTATCAGTTTCGTTTCTGATCTCTTTCTTAGTAGTAACCAATCACTGGTCTCTGGGTCATACTGCCCCCAGCCAATGACTGCCCTCTCCCTAAGCCCCGCCTCTGGCAGCCATCCTCAGATTTTTACCGCACGTTCAAGTGTTGGGAGCCCTCGTGCTGTAGATCTCGAGCTTTTGCTGCGTTTTTGCGCTTTTTTCAGGAGATTTTTCTCATTTTTCGGTTAAATAGAGCCTCAAGCTCCACCGTTTCTACATCCGATCAACGGGGATCCGTTTCGGAGTTTTCTACGCCCCTCAAGGGTGAATATTTCGTCGAGTTATGCTTTTGGAGGATTCCAGAAGTTCCGAGGCCTACCCCGGACATGGCCCAGGAGAAAGGAAGCTCGACGCCCGGGAAGCTGTTCAGGACCTGCCCTGGATGACAGCTTCAGAATGTTTTCAAGGAGGACGAGCATTCGTTATGCCTCTACTGTCTCCATGATCACAAGACGCACAAAAAGAAGGACTGTGCGTTTTGTGGGAACATGTCGGAGCGGACCATGAAGGATTGCCACCTCCGTCTCGCCAACTGGCTGGAAGGGAAGAGCCCGTCAGGCGAGAAGAAGAAGTCCGAGCGGTCTTCTAAGTCCTGTGAGGGTGCCCCGGCGACGGGGGCCCAACAAAAGGCTAAGCACCGCGAGTCCGCGGGCACCGGGAGCGCCAAACGGTCAGGCTCCTTGGCTGCCAGGCAGGGCGCCTCCTCCCCGGCGCCATCAACCACGAACCAACGCTTTGGCTCTGGTAAGAGGAAGTCCGAGAACCCGGTGAAGCTTCTGGAGAGGCCCTGGTCGATCTCGAAGATTCCAGCAGAGGGGGAGCGAGGCTCGGACCCTCCCCCCAAGCTGAAGGCCCCAGGCGTCCAGAAGGTGACGATGGCCTTAATTCACCCTGCTAAGACCTCGATTGAGGATGTCGCCGCGGCCCTGGCTCAGCCTGTGGAGGCTACACCAGTGGAGGCGCCCTCAGGACCCAGAGTCTCCCTGCCACCGCGGAGGGAGTCGTCTTTCAGGCCCATTGAGAAGAATCCCACAAAGTCCTCGTTGGAAAAGGTGGGGGAGGGGCTGGTGGCCATCGTGGATACGGACACGACCTCTGAAGAAGAGCTCATCGAAGTCGTGGAAGAGGCCCAGCTCATCGGGAGGGATCCCGACGAGGGCGACGACGAGAGCGACGGTGTCGCCGACAAGGCTCCTCAAGAGCCATCGCGCCCGTCGTTTCCGGAGCCGCAGGACACCTCGGCGGCCATTTTGTCAGCGATTCAGTCCTTATGCTCGGAGATAAGGATAAGGTTGCCCCTTCCCCCCGACAGAGGTACCTGAGCCAGACCCGACAGGGGAACCGGAGCCAGGACCTTCGGAGAGTCCACCGCATAAGAGGAGGGCGACGCATCCTACGCCACCTCTCCCACCTCGGCGGCCTCCTCTGCCTTCCCCCGGTCTACTACCCACGGGGATGATACAGGCACGGACACGGCTACGACAGGTACAGATGACGGTGACGACGGGACGTGTCCCCCGTCGCCCCCTGCTCGGGCGTCCCCACCCGACGAGATTGGATCCTTTCATGCCATGATTTCCAGGGCATCCGAGCTTTTCCAGCTCTGCCCAGAAGAAAAGAAGAAAGAAAGGTTCCTATACTAGCAGCGCGAGGCTAAAAGGAAGACGGTCCTTGCCGTACCGCTTCTTGATGACATCTGGGATGAGGGGCTTGCCCTCCTCAAGAACCCTGCCACGGCACCGGCAAAGAGGGACCGGTACGAGAAGAAGTACCGGGTCCCCGACGCTGCATCCTTGTGCCTTCGGGCACAACCTACCCCGGATTCGGTCGTCTCGGCGGCGGCAAAGAAGAAAGCTGGGGGGGCATCGGCCTCAACATCAATTTCCCCGCCGGACGGCGAGGGCAGGAAGTTGGACACAATGGGTCGACGGATCATCTCATCCGTAGCGACGACTATCAAGGCGGCCAACGCCCTGGCTATCGTAGCCTGCTACGACAGGGAGTTGTGGTTCAAAATCGCCCCTCTGTTAGACTTCCTTCCGGATGCCAAAAGGGCTGAGGCCCTTGAAATCCTACAGGAGGGGGAGATTGCTTCGGACCACGCCATCACGGTGGCAACGGACATCGCAGACACCGGTTTCCGTCAGTTGGGCAATGGCGTTTGCTTGAGACGACGAGGGTGGCTCAAGGCCACGGATTTCCGCCAGGACGTACAAACCAAGGTTTTGGACATGTCCTTCGACGGGAACAACCTGTTTGGGAAGGCGGTTGATGAGTCCCTTCAGGCCATCAAGACAGACGCAGAGACTGCCCGGGCACTGGGAGTGCTCCAACAACGACGGCCGTCCTTTTCGGAGCTCCGGAGGCAGACAAGGTGCCTCCAAGGGATCCGGCAGTGGCTCCTCCACTTACCGCCAAGCAGCAAGATCTTCGTCCCAGGAAGCCTACAGGGGACGCGGCAAGTCAGGTGGTGCCCGTCGTCGTCGTCGACAAGGAGGTCAAGGAGGCAAGGCGACCTCCAAACAAGATTGAACCGACCGTGGGGTTGGGCCCCCGGCGAAGCACTCCGGTGGGAGGCCGGCTGGCGAGGTTCGTCAGCGTGTGGGAGTCCATCTCCACCGACTGTTGGGTGCTGGACGCCCTGGCCCAAGGGCACGCCCTCGAGTTTCAGAAGAAGTGCCCTCGCGTTCCACCCGTGGCCAGGAAGGAAAATCACATCCCTCAACTACTGTTGGAAGTAAGGGCGATGCTCAAGAAGGGTGCCATCGAGCTCGTCCCAAAGAGGCTTCGGGGCTCCGGAGTTTACTCAAGGTACTTCCTCGCAAAAAAGAAGACAGGAGGATGGCGCCCCATCCTGGACCTACGACGACTGAACAAGTACATCAAGGCACAAAAGTTCTGTATGGTCACCCTCCAGCATGTGCTGAGACAGCTGGAGGAGAGCGATTTCCTGTCGTCGTTGGACTTGGAGGATGCATACTTCCCATCCCCATTCTAAAAAGACACCGAAAGTTCCTCAGGTTCGTGGTCCAAGGGCGGCACTACCAGTTCAAGGCCCTCCCGTTCGGATTGAAGTCGGCACCCAGGGTGTTCACCAAGTGCCTCGCACCGGTGGCTGCGCCTACAGGGTATCCACATCTAGCCCTACCTGGACGACTGGCTCATCCGGGCAAGGACAAGGGAGCTCGCTGTGGAGCACAATGCGAAGACCGTCCAGCTGCTCACAGACCTGGGATTCTCCATCAACTTACCAAAATTCCACCTGGTTCCGTCGCAAGTCGCCCTGTTTCTGGGACCCAAGCTCGACACAGTGGCGCGGCTGGCCTCGCCGTCGGAGGAAAGGACCAGGACCATTCTGGGCAAGGTGCAGCGTCTGCTGGCCACAGACATGGCCAGGGTAAGATCTATCAAGTCCCTCCTCGGAATGATGTCCTCCTGCATTTATCTGGTGCACCTTTGCAGGCTTCGGATGAGACCCTTACAGGAGTTCCTCGACGCCCGCTGGATCCAGTCGACGGGCAGCTTCGAGGACAGGATCCCTCTCAACGAGACGTTCCGTCAGGCGATCCGGTGGTGGAGTACCCGCGCCCATCTGTCGGCGGGCACGGACTTTCAGACCCCAGCTCACCAGGTGACGGTGACGACGGACGCCTCCCTGGAAGGTTGGGGCGCGCACTCCGGAGATCTTCACGTGAGAGGCCTTTGGCTCCCAGAGGAGGTGTCTCTCCACATCAACATCTTGGAGCTCCGCGCGGTGCTCTGGGCCCTCAGGTCCTTTCTTCTGTCCCTCAAGTGCAAGGTGGTGAGGATCTTCCCCGACAACACCACCACGATGTTCTACATCCAGATGCAGGGCGGAACCAGGTCCCCAGCCTTATCCAAGGAAGCCCAGGATCTGTGGCATTGGGCCGTCGGCCAAGGGATGTTTCTGGTGCCTCTTCATCTGGCAGGAATAAAAAACACGATCACCGACTCACTACGCCAGGATCAAGTGGATCGACTCTTCCGACGATGGGGCGAACCCCAAATCGATCTCTTTGCGACGGCGACGAATTCTAAGTGCCGGAGGTTCGCCAGCAGGTTCCCCCAGCCGAGGAGCATGGGCGATGCTTTCTCGTTCCCCTGGGACGGCCTATTTCTTTATGCGTTCCCTCTGCTGCCATTGATGCTCCGGCTCACCAACCAGCTCAAGAGGTCCCGGTGCAGGATGATCCTCGTTGCACTGGCGTGGCCGAGGCAGATCTGTTTCCCGGACCTTCTGGACTTGTCAACGTCCCCCCCACCAGTCAAGCTGCCAACGGACGCAGACCTTCTCTCCAGAGAAGGAGGCGCCATTCTTCAACACAACCCGGAGTCGCTGAACTTGCAGGCCTGGCTCCTGCAGCACTAGAGTTTGGAGGGTACGACATCCCGGCCGACTGCAGAGAGGTTCTTGCAAAGGCCAGGGCGTCCTCAACTCTCAAGTGCTACGGTCATAAAAGGAAGAGGTTCTCTGTCTGGTGCCGTGCACAGAAGAATAACCCTCTGCGGATTACGGCCCCTCAAGTACTGCCGTACCTACTGTTGCTGGCCAAAGCTGGACTGGCTCACGCCTCCATCAAAATACATCTGGCTGCAATCTCCCAATATACCAGGACAACGGGAAGGGCGTCCTTGTGGTCTCATCGCCTGGTGAAAGAAATCATGAAGGGACTATTCCGATCATTCCCGCCGGTGAAGGCTCCTGCCCCGGCGTGGGAGCTTAATGTGGTGCTGACCAAGCTCATGGGGGGGCCCCCATTCGAGCCTATGCATTCGGCGCCTTTGAAGTTCCTGTCGTCGAAGACCGCTTTCCTCGTGGCCATCACCTCCACATGACGAGTGGGAGAGATCCAGGCCCTATCTTGCAAGCCTCCATACTTGACTTTTCATGACACGAGGGTGGTGCTGAGGACACACCCATCCTTTATGCCCAAGGTTCCGTCGGACTTCCACCTCAACGAGCCCTTGGTGTTGCCAGTTTTCTTCCCGTCGCCTTTGTTGCCGGCTGAGAGGACTTTGCACTTGCTGGATGTAGCTAGAGCGCTGAAGTTCTATGTGGACCGCACGAAGAGTTTTCGGAAGTCGTCACAACTGTTTGTGAACTTTGGGACTGTGAATCAAGGGAAGGCTCTCTCGAAGGCTTCCATTTCCAGATGGCTCTCCGGCTGCATCATGCACTGTCACCGGTTGGCAAACCGACAGCTGCCCGGCCGTCTGAGAGCCCATTCGACCAGAGCGATCGCTGCTACCACGGCGTTCCTGTCTGGTGTGCCCCTGCTGGACATCTGCAGGGCTGCGACATGGAGGTCGACGCACACCTTCACAAGATTCTACTGCGTCGATAGGGACTCCAGGGAGGAGTCCAGGGTCGGCCAAGCAGTGCTGCGCAACCTGTTTGCCTAAGGTGAGCCTGGTGAGGAGGTAAGAGTTGCTTAATGTTGAGTTGTTATATTGCTTAATGTTGAGCCTGTTGCCACCTCCCGTGGTTGTGCATGTGTGTACTGCTATGTATTCTCTTATTCATGAGCGTGTGAATCCATGCCAGACCCCATCCTGGAGAAGGAACAAGTTACTTACCTGTAACTGTTGTTCTCCAGCATGGGTCTGGCATGGATTCACATGCGAACTCTCCCGCCTACCCCTCTGCGGCTCTTCACTTGGTAATACTGCCACTTTACGTGCTACCAAATCTGAGGATGGCTGCCGGAGGCGGGGCTTAGGGAGAGGGCAGTCATTGGCTGGGGGCAGTATGACCCAGAGACCAGTGATTGGTTACTACTAAGAAAGACAGATCAGAAACGAAACTGATATAGATTTTTTTCTATACCGAGGATTCCCGACCTGACGATGGGGAATATTCATGAGCATGTGAATCCATGCCAGACCCATGCTGGAGAACAACAGTTACAGGTAAGTAACTTGTTCCTTCATCGGCAGAAGCTCCTCCTGAAAAGGAGAGCAAGAAGATTTATGGCTTGGGGAGGAAAGTAGCCTCCACTTCCGCCTACCAGGCAAGGATAGCCAACTCCACCACCCTGCTGGCGAGTTACAACTGCCACCAGTGGGAAGTAGTCGCGGCACTCATAGATTCCGCCCCAGAACCCTTAAAAAGCCAATTGGCACGAGTTTCGGCGGAAGGAAGAGCCGTGTCCGGTTGCATTTTAAAAGCAACCTTTGATGCCGCGGATAACGCCGGCAGATTGATAGCAGAAGGTACTGTTATCAAAAGGCATGCTTGGTTGCGACAGTCTGGGTTCAAAGCCGAAACCCAGGCTTCATTGATAGACAAATCGGCGGAGCCGGATCTATTGTTTGGAAAGGCGGTCGAGGACGTTCTGAAAAATGCCAAGGACGAGTACGAGACACTCAAGTCCCTAGGGCAACTAACCAACAAACCCCCTAACCAGATAGGATATGGCAATTTTCATCGGCCTCGCGGACAAAACTCCCAAAGAGGCTCAAACTATTCCCAAGTCCGGGGTACTACATGGAACACTAACCAGCAGTCTACCCAGAGTTATGGCAGGGGTAACAAAAGAGGTTGTGGTAGGGGTAGAGGCAGTCCCAATAAAGGAGGGGGCACGCCTCCACCAAAACAGTGACGCTCAGTTCAGGGTCCCTTCTCACGCATCCCCAGTAGGGGGACGCATTTCCATCTTCACCCAAGCTTGGGAAGGGATCACATCAGACAGATGGGTGCTGTCCACAGTGTCCGCAGGATACTGCATAGAACTCCTAGAGCGTCCCCGAAACCACCCTCCACGACAAAGAATACACTCCTTAGACCACCAGAAGATCCTACTCGAAGAGATCGAAAATCTTCTCGTAAAGGACGCGATCGAACTCGTCCCGGGACACCAGGTAAACAAGGGTATTTATTCAACTTACTTCCTTGTGCCAAAAAAAGATTTGACAATGCACCCAGTATTGGACTTGCGGCCTGCAAACAAGTATGTCAAGCCCCAAAAATTTCGCATGACTACTCTCCAAGAGGTAATTCCCCTCCTAAAAAAGGGGGATTACATGGCAACATTGGATATGAAAGATGCCTATTTTCATATTTCCATGTTCCCAGCGCACAGAAAATATCTGCGCTTCAAGGTGGACAGTCAGCACTACCAGTTCATGGTACTGCCCTTCGGGATAGCCTCGGCTCCAAGGGTATTCACCAAGGTACAGGCGGTGGCGGCGGCACACCTACGCAGGGAGGCAATCCCAGTGTACCCTTATCTGGACGACTGGCTCATCACAGGGGAGACCCCAGTAATTTGCAGGACAAACATTCAAAGAACTATCGACCTCTTCTTCGAATTGGGCTTCTCCATAAATTAGAAAAAATCAAGTCTGGTGCCCTGCACCTCCAAGCAGTTCCTAGGAGCTGTTCTAAATACTCAAGAGGGGTTGGCTTTTCCTTCAGAGGAAAGAATTCGGAATATACTACTGCAAATTCCGCAATATCAAACCGGTCGCCAGATAACAGTACGTAAAGCAATGCGTTTACTGGGCATGATGGCGTCATGTATTTACCTGGTCCCCCACGCGCGCCTGCGCATGCATCCCATGCAAGAATGGTTGGCAAAACTGTGGTCTCAGGCAAGTGGTCAGTGGGACGATCTAGTGGTCGTTTCGCCAACACTTGTACAATGCCTCCACTGGTGGACAAGAGACAATCTATCCAAGGGGAAACCCTTTTACGATCCCGAGATACAGGCGGTAGTCACAACGGACGCATGCCTGACAGGATGGGGAGCTCACCATCTCCACCACACAGCTCAGGGTATCTGGTCTCACACAGTGGCCAAGAATCACATCAACCTGCTAGAGCTTCTGGTAGTTTTCAGAGCACTTCAAGCGTTCGAGCCCCACCTACTGAACCTGTCGGTGGAGATCCGGACGGACAGCACGACAGCCATGTTCTACCTGAACAAGCAAGGAGGGACTCGTTCGCCAAATCTGTCCAGACTTGCCCAGAAAATTTGGATATGAGCACTCAGACGGAACATCTTTCTGTCATCTCAACATGTTCCAGGGGATCTCAATTCTCTAGCGGACGCTTTGAGCAGAGATCTTCCGGAGGAACACGAATGGTGTCTACACAGGGAAATCGCAGATCTCTTCTCTCAGTGGGGTTTCCCCACTATAGACCTATTCGCCACAAGCGAAAACAGACAGTGCCCAGGTTTCGCATCCTGGTTTCCCCAACCAGACTCCCTGGGGAACGCCCTGTGGATGAACTGGTCAGGGATGTTTGCGTACGCTTTTCCACCAACTCCTCTCATCAGCAAGGTGGTGAACAAGCTGAACAGAGAGTCGATGACGCTCGTCCTAGTTGCTCCCATGTGGGCGAGACAACCGTGGTTTTCACACCTACGCATATTTTCGGTGTGCGATCCCATCAAACTCCCAAGCTGGTACAATCTTTTGTCCCAGCACCAAGGTCAGAAGGTGCATCCTCTACCCAACTCCATGAACCTAGCAGCATGGCTCCTGAGGTCATAGAGTTTGGACATCTCAATTTACCACAGAGATGTATGTACATCCTAAAAGAGTCTAGGAAATCGAACACGAGGCATTGCTTCTTCGACAAATGGAAGAGATTGGTTATCTGGTGCCAGAATAAACAAATGAACCCAGTTGATTGCACTCCTTCCACAATCGTGTCATACATGCTCCACCTGCTGGACGCAGGTTTGGTTTTCAACTCAGTAAAGGTACACCTGGCAGCGCTGTCAACGTACACCACCTCACATAGCAAGGTGTCGTGGTAGAAGGTACCCGTGGTTAAAGCCTTAATGGAGGGAGTAAAGAGACTTCATCCCCCTATATCTAACCTACCACCAGGATGGGACCTGAACGTGGTGCTATCTAAACTCATGGGCCCCCCATTCGAGCCCATGCATAAGACAAGTCTCAAACACCTGACCTATAAGACTGGCTTCTTAGTAGCCATTACATCCATGAGAAGGGTCAGTGATATTCAGGCTCTGTCAGTGCAGGATCCTTTCTTACTATTCATAAGGATAAGCTGGTTTTACGGACACACCCTAGGTTCTCACCTAAGTTTATTTCTAAATTCCATGTAAACCAGTCCATCGAGCTTCCGGCTTTCTTACAAAACCCACAAATCTCTACTGACGTTAAACTACACACCCTAGATGTGCGTAGGGCGGTCCTTTACTATGTAAACAAGACCAGACCGCTTAGGAGAACAGATCAACTGTTTGTTTGTCTCAGTAGCCACAGGCAAAGAGGGAGATCGCGTCTCTAAAGGTGCCATCTCCAAGTGGATTGTCAACTGTATCCAGTTGTTACTCTCTTTCTGACAAAACATTGCCTTTTACGCCCAGAGCCCACTCGACAAGAGGCATTGGGGCCACTCTGGCTTTCATTGCAAATGTTCCCCTTGACACCATTTGCAAAGCAGCTACTTGGAGCTCTATTCACACTTTTACTCAGCACTACTGCATTGACACCCATTCCAAGACAGATACTCAAGTGGGACAAGCGGTTCTAAGACATTTATTTGCTCATGACCCTTCTCAAATCCCACCTCCTTCTAACACTGCTCGCTAATCTATGCACAGCATGTGATCTAAGCAGATTCCACAAGCCTCAGAAGGGATACATTACTCACCGTAATCGTATTTCTGATTCTTGTATCTGCTTAGATTCACATGCTACCCACCCTTCCTCCCCTCCGAGAGAAGGCGCCTGGATGCTTGTAGTCTTATCTTATCTATCTTCTATCTGCTTGGATCATCTGTACTCGCGCTACTCCTCATACTACCTCATGTCAGGAAAAATACAATCTGAGGGTCCTAGACGCGTGAGGGATCATGGGTACAGTGGACGTCACACTAGGGATAGTATTACTGGCACGCCCTGTGTCGACGCCCATTTTCGAGTTTCGAAAAACAAACTGTAACACTCCGCAGCTTCCACTAGATGTCGGCCTATGCACAGCATGTGAATCTAAGCAGATACAAGCATCAGAAATAAGATTACGGGGAGATATATATATACATATATATCTCTCACTATAGTTGAGGTATCTCGATAAATAGGAAATCAAAATAATAACTTTTGGGTTGTACACTGAATTTGTTTGAATTCTGTAGACCCTTTTGTAGTAGTGGTGCAAGTGTTGCTTAGCTTACCGTAACGGGTGAATTTTGGGGGGTTTTCAGTTTTACTTGTAATCATAACGTCCCTGTTAAACTTTTTTCATTGAATTTCATGGTATTTTATTAGTGCACCCTAATTTGCTACATCTTACTAATAACATACTTACCCCAATATAGCACCATTTTTCTCCAATTTAGAATGTTTCGCCTTAAAAATCTGGCATTCCCTACCTTCTAGCATAATTTTTAACACTTACATACACTTTTTGCATCATTTTTCACTGTTTTTGTGTTCGCCGATGGTGGCGAACATCTGTCATTGCAGACTTTTTTGGACCGTGTCACGTGACCACACGCTCGCGTAGCATGATGACGTGTCCGCGAACGCGTCCGCACTTGGCGACCGGGTCCGTGCTTCACCAACAGTTTGGAACTGCATTTTTTAGCATCTAGGAACTTTGGAGCTCAAAATGTACTCTTGCTCAGCTATTCTCGCACATTATCCATTAACTATCTAGCACAAAGTACATACTTGGAAGAATATTAGGAAAACTGCTATTTATCTTAGAAATGGCATCCGCTATTGCCATCCCTCCTCCCCAAGAGCCACCACCAGCTGGAGGACCTACACAAAGAAAGAAGCGCAGTACTTCAAAAGATAATCAAAAAGACCACGAAGATGAGGTAGAAAAATTGCCTACCTCTAGCACCCAGAGAGAATCATGGGTGTGGCAGTTCTTTACCACTGTTGGATATGTACCAAGGGATAAAGCTACCAAAGGGAAATGCACTGAACTCAGTCACGGAAACAAACTGGGCAGTACTCCTATGGGACCTCCTCCATGCGCTGCCACACCAACTCCAACGACTGTAATGCTCTTATGAAAGGCTGTTCCTTTTTTAGGAAGTAGTAGGCCGTCTTCCTCTACCTCATCTTCCTCAACCATTGCTGTAACCACAGAGCCTACTTCTGTGGGACACAAAATTCCAACAGCTACCTTGCAAGCAATAAAAGAGGCTGTTGATCCATATCTTTCGAAAACCGCAGTACTTTGTATATACTGTAACACACCACTCTGCAGGGGGGAGCAATGTCAAAGAGCTTTTGAAGCTGTAATCAAGGAGCAGGAGTAACACTGCCCTCTCCCTTAACACATGCGCAACATCGTCCCATGCACACCTGCCCCTCTATGTGTGTGGTTGGTGTCCCTTCCATAATTTCCCTCTCCACCTTACTTTCCGGCCTCTCCTTTTTAAAAAAAAAATAAATAAAAAAACATTTAAAAAGAGGTGCATTTAGGAGCCACCTTTCACAGTTCAAAAATATAACAAAAAAATAAGCTTATAGACTCCATCTACTTTACATTTTTCAGTAAAGTAGTTTGGGTCAATAAGATTTTCCCAACATTAGCATTTTCTACTATGTTAATGGAAATGATGGACAATTGTATACTAGAGAAAAAGAATAAATCACAAACACATTTATGTCCGAAATTCTTCTCTCTAGTATACAATAAAACCCCGTAATCCATTGCCGTTTATAACTATCCAGTCTCTGCATTGCCCTGTCTAGCCCATACCTTGTTAGAAAACCCGGATTGCACATGCACACCATCGCACAAAACAGCCCTTCTACTCTTTTCACTGTTATGTTTGTAACACTCCCTCTTATAAACCATTCACACATACATCCACCAATCACTTAAAAAATACCCTGTCTCTCACCCTCTCTCACCCTCTCTCACCCTCTCTCACCCTCTCTCTCTCTCTATATCTCTCTCTATCTCTCTCTATCTCTCTCTATCTCTCTCTATCTGGCATCCACCAACTGCCACTTAACACTTGCATCTACATTGCCCATACGTATACTAAAGACATTATGCATTGTGCAGTGACAGAAGTGCATAAATAAAAGGGGCAGTACGGATCGACAAGTGCTCATGGGAGCCCAGGAGGGAAGTGCAAAGGGATGCCATTGTACATCTTAGCCGTTACATCCCTTTAACAATGTTTTTTTTCTGTTAATTGAATACGTTTTCATAAGTAACAATGTTTCATAATGTTACATCACCGTATATGTTATTAATAACTCCTACTTTTACATTTATGAAACCACTATAAACCTCATTTAACAAACATATTTTTTTGCAACGAATACTTATGTGAGTTGTTCTCAGAAGCGCATACCCCAATTGACAAATCATGGTATTTGTCCTTGCCAAAGGCCAGGCCCTCTGCCCATGGCAGAAAAGTTAGATCACCTTTTTTTGTACTAGCTTTCGACAATTTCAAAAAAGTAAAAACACTGGACAGATTTCCAAAACCATCCTTTCATGTCCTTGCTGACGCTCCTCGCGCAACTTGGCTGCAATCCTGTCCAGCACTCAGGTTGCAGCTACAAGCAGACTTTTTCTCCCATTTAAATCTTCAGCTTCGGCCATGCAAGTAAAGTAAATCTGAATAGGCATTTGTCCTTGCTGAGGGCCAGGAACATTGTCCATACAGCAAACCTCTATCACTATTTTTTTATGCTTAATAAAACGCAAAACATATTTGCAAAAACATGCTTTCAGGTCCTTACTGATGTTCCTTGTGCAGGTTTGTTGTCATTCAGTGCAGCACTTGAGGCTGTATCCGCATGCCAAATATTTCTTCCCATTCAAACCTAGGGTTTGGCCATGCTACATGCCCCAATAATGAAATCCGAGTACACAATTACCAAGTAATTGTAGGGCGGTAGAAGGGACTGTGCTTCATCAAGTACTTTAAACAGATTTCTCTGCTGCTGTCATGGGGTTCTTTTGTGAAGGTGCTCTTCCTTCTTCAAGTGTTCGGTTTCAAATAGGTGGGTGAGCCCTGTTCACCTCAACACTGGGTTATTCAATAAGTAACTTGTCGTGATGAAGCAGTCATTCTTGATGTTATATTTATGGTTGCAACTTTTCCAACACGTAATTCGACTCTCTAGAGTATTCCTCAAAGCATGCGGATTGTGGGCCAGTCATTGCTGCGAGGTTGTGGAAATGAGTCCAGCATCCAATCCCAATGATTTTAAGGTGTGGCCTGGTGACCATGTGGTTCGGCATGCTTGGTAATTATCTGCTGATTAGCATTGTCTCGGAGTGTATGCAGCGATAGTCAGAGCGATATGTTGATGCAATCCTGTGCAGCACTACGGACTGTAGCCACGGACAGAATTTTAGCCACAGGCAGAATTTATTTTCCCCGTTCAAAGCTATACCGATTTTTCAAAAACCTCACCAAATAGCCAGTCCCTGGTGGCCATGCCCACTTTAACCCCTTTGCCAGTCTTTTGTGGTCATGGCCAGAAGATCTGGCCACTGCCCATGGCCACCGGCTATACCTCGGTTACCAAAAGTATATCACTATTTTTTGTACCTACATTATGACACTTTTCAAAAATAAAACACAGACACAATTTCAAATCCATGCTTTCAGGTCCTTGCCAATGCTTCTTGTACAACTTTCCCACAAATCCAGCCATGCTTTATTTTTTGAAAAATTTCAAAAGGTACGTACATAAAATAGTCCTATAACTTGGCTCCCAGTTGTAAAAATACATTCAGTCTTTGCAGAAAAATGCAAAGTTGGCTCTATAATCTTTCTAAAATCTTTTGTGCACATTCGTCAAACAGCAACTAAGTTTTGCCACCTCTTCACAAAATCCCACCAACCTTTGCAAACATTCAAATCTGGATCTTAAATCGTTTTGCAAATGTTTCTGCAGTTTCAAGAAACGGCACCATATTTATAAGTCGTTCAAATATTTGGTACCTCCCCCCGCTAATTTTGTCCCCTCTTGGCAACAAAGCACCAAACTGTGTAGAACCCTTTAAGCTTGTGTCTAGAATGATATCATAACATTTCTGGCAGTTTCATTAAGTGGCGCTAAAGTTATACACCATCCAAAAACTGCTTTTCACCAACCCTGTAATGCAAAAATATGTATGGATACCCTCAAACATCTGAGATGTTCGTGAACATTGCAGGGGTGTCCCGAACTGTTTGCGAACTTCGAATGTGGAAAAACACCTGTTTTTTTTTTTTTTCTTCTTTCTTTTCTTTTTATGGCCATATCCCATCCTTATCAGCCCTCACCCAGAGATTGTCATTAGTTTCACAAGTGCAGTGTTGTTTTTTTTTATGTTACTGCGTTGTCCGTGGACTACGGCGACTGTCCGCAAATTCAACGACCGTTTCAAAAGTTTTGACTTGCCTCACTTTTTTCACCATCCAATCAGCGGGCGCATCCGAATGGGGAAGTCAGTCGACGGACCGAACCTAGATATCACTAATTATTTTTGACCTCATTTTTAGCCTTTAAATAAAAAAACAATTGTATGGCTTAAAACCAAATTTACAAAAGCACGCTTTTGGGACCAAGCCGCGGATCCTACCACAAATCTGGTGATAATCAGTCTAGCGGTTTGGCCTGTAGGCATGAGCAAAATCATTTTTCCATTTCTTCTTCACATTTTGGGACCCCCCTATAACTTTGCCCCCCCCCCCCACCCCGGACGAAACCTCACCAAACTTTGCACAAATAATCTGAGGGGGCCATATACTTTATTGCAAAGTTTGGTGAAGATTCGTGTAGGGGGTGGGGGGGGCAAAGTTAGAAGGCCCAAAAAAATGCTCTTCCGATGGGTTGAGCAACTTAACCATAACTACATGGCAGCTACTGCAGGCCATGTTTACATACCCAATAGATGTTGTTTCCGCTGTTTGGGCTTAGATCTGCATCTTTCATTGATGGATGGTTTAGGTCCGCCTGCTCTTAAAACTACCAGGAGCTACCTTGGGCTCCACTTGTGATCTGGTGCCATTAAAATCGTACACATGTGGCATTAAATGTCTACTTGAGGACGTTGTGAAGGTGCAGTTCCCCTACAGTAAATAAACCAAGAAAATAACACTAAAGTCATCAAAATTGGACTGCACAACTTGAAAACACTATACATTGAACCATCTGATTGGGATTTGTCCTTTTTCAAGTAACAACCAAAATGACACCCCCACCATGACATATTTTTAATCGTCCGCTAAAAATATTGCGCTCTCGTTGGTTGGGACTTTTCATAGTACAATTGTTTGAAAAAAGAATAAAAAGCTCTGGCCTTATTGGACAGCTCGAGCCGTAGCATCCTACTGAGATGGAACAATAATATTGTGAGTGAAAATTGGTGAGGTCAAACTTTGCACCCACTGGAAACGATGCAATCCCTTCCTCGTGATTGGCCCTTCAGCCTGCAACTCCTGCCTCGAAATATGTTGCCAACGCTGGATGTGACCTTCTAATTATCTTGCTCACAATGAGGAGCTGCGTGAAAAAATGTGTGGTCCTGCTCCTGGAAATTCATTTCTTCTGTTCATCTGCTTTTATGTCATGCCTGGAGGGATGTCCACTGGCCCCCCTCCGCCCACCCACAGAAGCCGAATGGAGTATGACCCTCCGACGGTGGTTGGCATGGGTCCCTGATTTCCAAATTAGCCCTACGCAGCTCCAAAAGATCCTCCGCAGCCCTGTGGAAAAAAACACCTTTCGATTTAAACAAGGAAAAGTTCACAACTGCTGCTTCCCTTTACAAATCCACCATTCTAAATACCAAGAGAGAAACCTACAATGTTGGAATACATAATGCTAAATCGGGCTCAAAATAACTATTTACAATCCTAATGTAGCTAGAGACCCCTGGTGCACCCACTGAATCCTGCACCAAAGATGCCTTGTGGTGTGCCAATAACCAAAAATAGTAGCCAAAAAACAAAGTCTGACTTTGAGCAGCAATCTCAGTGAGCCACACAACTCACCGCCTACCTCTGGGGACCCCCCCCTTTTCAATTCTCCCTGGTATCCACCAAGGAGGTAGAGGATATCGTAGCCAGTCTAAAACCCTCTAATTGTCAGGGAGACGTTTGCCCAGCCACTATCACAAAGGAAGGAACAAAGAACTTTTCTCCGTTCATCACTTCACTGATCAATGCAGCATTTGAAACTGGCATAGTGCCAAACAATCTCAAGGAGGCATGGATCGTGCCTTTGTCTAAAAAAACAAAACAACCTGGACCCAAATATTCCCACAAACTACAGACCCATAACAACCATGCCATTTCTCTTGAAAATCCTTTATAGAGCAGCATACCTCCAAATCCAAACGCACCCTGAGGACAACAATCTCCTAGGCCTCCATCAATCAGGATTCAGACCGAGGCATGGCACTGAAACTGCCCTCCTTGATTTGAAAATCCAAATGGACGAATCTAAAGATAAAGGCAAACTGGCAGTCCACCTTCTGCTGGACCTCTCATGCCTTCGACTTAGTCGACCATAACATACTTGCCAAACACATGACCTCAGTAGCTTTCTTCTGCCTGGATACAATCTTTCTTAGCAAACAGGACTATGAGAGTCTTCGCACTGTCGGCCTCAGCTGAACCAGTACCAATCTCCTGTAGAGTCCCAAAAGGCTCCTGTGTCTCTCCCACCTTATATAACATCTTAACCAAGCTCCTGTTTGACCACTAGACAACTTGAGTGTCACCTACACTAATTATGCAGATGACACTCCAGTCCTCATCACTCGTACGGGTTGCTACGACAAAGATTCCAAAATGATAAACAAACTCTATCTTCACATCCAGGCCTGGATGTCTACCCATGGCTTATGCCTGAATTATAAGACCAAGCGTCTTCGCATAGGTTCGCAGTCCCACCCAAACAAGCTAGATGCCCTTTACAAATCCTTCAACATCAATGGGAATATCATCAAAGTTTTAAGCGAGGTCAAAACTCTAGGCATCTACCTGGATTCCACCCTCTCCCTCACTCCCTCTCCCTCACTAAGCAAGTCAATGCAACCGCTTCAGCTACTGCATACACGTCTAAACTGATCAATGCCTGCAAACCATTTCTCTCTTCCAACAGCTGCATTATCCTAGCCAGCGCCCTGATTCTCTCCAAGCTAGACTATTGTAACACCTTATACCTAGGCTCAAATAAACAGAACAAACTACAAGTGCTCAAAAACAACGCACTTAGATCTTCCCTTAATATCCCTCGCAACAACCATGTCTCAGCAATTAGACATGAAATACAGTGGCTCCCAGTGCGAGACAGAAGCTCACTTTGAACCCTAGTAATCACGCACAAATGGCTTTCCAACACTGTTCCAAAATATCTGGTTGACAAATTCACCAGGAATCAATCTATCAGACCCACTAGGTCAAATTACCTATAATGGGCCTGAATCATGGAAGTGTTTTATAATGGCGCAATCCCATAGGGAAATGTTCCATGAATCAGGCCCACTGTCTCAACATTCCTAAATACAAAGGCCAAAAAAACTGGCGGATCTAGCTTCCTGGTTCTAGCAGCTAAGCTCTGGAACTCCCTGCTCTCATCACTTAGAACTGAACCTTCTTTTTATACTTTCATAGAAGAAGCACAAGCTTGGCTCTTCGCAGAGGCCCGGTAATTAAATACCAGTTTTTGCGACTCTCCACTATTGCTATATATATATCATTCTAACTGTATCATTATTGCTATTTATATCATATTAACTATCTCCTAGCCTACGTTGTATACGTTGCATCTGTCTAGCTTTATGACTTGATATGTAACACAAGTCTTCCGCCTTATGTTCTGCCCCTAACCACTGCCTCCTGATCATGCCCAACGCGCCATTTGTCAGTGGTGAAACACAGAGGAACTTGGACTCCATACAGCTTGTTTACTTTCAAGCAAGTACACGAGTGTTTGCAGACACCTTGAATGTAAGACACTGACCACATCCAGTGCCCCCTTGGCGGAGAATATAGGGATCACGCGTCGATGGCCCCACACCCCCTGTACTAACTGGCCTGTAGTACACCTGGCGGGGGAAAAAACAACACCTTGGTGGAAAACGAGAGGCAACCTCAAGATACAATAACATTGCAACCAAGAAGGAACTCTGTCTTTGGCTCGGTCCTGCTAACATTGCATGAGGTGACTAGATTTGAGGCCACCACACTTTTGGAAGTGGCATTCCGGGAAACACATTTGGTTTACTCCAACTTCACACCTGGTAAAAGCGAAAGAAACAAGCTTTTGAAAATTGGACAACAATCAATTGCACACCAACTCAAATTATTTTTCAAACTGTTTTCTGCATGTAATGTTTATGTCCTGATGAGGTGCACCAGACGGAAATTGTACAGACCGCTCTGGTTGCCCGAAACCCGAGTCGACAACACCATAGAGCCTACTCCTCCCAGAGTTGGCTCTAACTTGGGTTTTACATAGACAAAATGTGGGAATTGATATGTGTTCATGAGTAACCATGTTGGAACATTTACCCAGTGTTTTACTCTTTTAAAATTGTTAAATTGGCACTTCTGAGTAACCAAGATATCAACCCAAATAGATGGGATGTTCTGAGTCACAGAACAGAACTATCAGGATTGCGTATATTGCACAAGTACGAGTGGTGTTTTTTTGTATGTATGGGGATGAAGGAGTATGTGAGGAATATGTGAGATGTGATTCTTTTTTTGTTTGTTGGTGTGACAATGTGTGTTTTTGATAATTGGTTTTTAATAGATGTGTTATCGATGTATTCAATATGTCTTTTTGTAAATGTGTGTTATGATCAAAACATGATTAAATAAATAAAATAATTCCGACATGCTGCCTTGTGTCTAAAGTATGCACCTATTAAATGGGGTTGTTGTGTTGGAAGGAATTATGCAGCGATTTTTTACGCATTCATTGTATGGATTAATAGGAGGGTGCGCACTTATCTACGGATAATTGCAGTTTTGTTTGGTCCTGAGCAAGCATATGCATCCAGATACCTCGGGTTAGGTGTGCTCTATAAATAAACAGCTCACCATGAGGCAGCTAATGTTGGGGGGAGGGGAGGGGAAGAGGGGAGAAGCTTAGGGAGAGGCTCTGGATAGGTTGGGGGGGGGGGGGGGGGGGGGGGGGGGGGGAATGGGAATACTGGAAAGAGGGTTTAGGGTAACATACATCTATGAGTAAGGGGAAGTAGGGAAAACCTTGCAATGCATCTTGACACACACACACACTGACACACACACTGACACACACACACACACACACACACACACACACACACACACACACACACACACACACACACACACACACACACACACACACACACACACACACACACACACACACACACACACACACACACACACACACACACACACACACACACACACACACACACACACACACACACACACACACACACACACACACACACACACACACACACACACACACACACACACACACACACACACACACACACACACACACACACACCTGTTTTTTCCGCAAACATGTTTGCTTCAGAGATTTGGTGAGCCTTGTGTATTTCTTGCGGATATGTCTTCTTCTTCGACCCCAAGTCTAAGATATCGATTATGGACATCCATCGCATTTGTTCGTGGTGCCTGGGCGAGATTCATGACACCGATGACTGTTCCAAATTCCATTTGCTGTCTGCTAAAGCCTTGCGTAAGAGGAAGCTCCAGGTGGTAGGGGTTCTAAAGCCAGTAAGTCTCGTAAAACTTCTAAGGGGATGTCCACCGAAGATTCGAGGGGCGACTCTCCGTGTCGGAAGGAGTCCCGGGGATCTCTGTCCCAGAGTGGTTCCCGCCATTTGTCCTCCTTGTCTCCGCATTCCAGGAAGCGCCGTCAACGGTCGCCTTCCCCGTCCTCCTCGGAGGATGGCGCCACAAGGAAAGTGGCTTGTCCTACTAAGTCCTCAACTGCAGAGGAATGGGCAGCCTTCAGGACGCAGATGCTGGTGATTTTCCAATCCCAGGGCACAGTTCCGTCCGCGTCTTCAGAATAAGCCGGCAGGGAACGGTCTTGATCTGTGTCTCGTGCGCCTTCGGGCTCCGGGTCCTCGGCGCGATTCCCATCGGGAGCCTTTGAGGTCCCGTTCGGACAGGGTTCCGGATGATCGCACGAGAAGTGCTTCCAGGTCTCGATCCTCGTCCCCAGCGAGACCGCAGAAACCTGGTAAGGGCTCGAGGTCGCCTTCGACTCTGTCGGCGCCGTGTCCGTCAGATACGGATGTCAAGGCTCTGCCTTCACACCAGCCCTCGGTGCCATTGTCGACGTCGAAACCGTCGGCGCCCTCGACACCTAAGCCGACGCCTTTTGAGCCTTTTGGCCAGAATGTGCTGCCAGAGGTCCCTGGTACTGTGGATCCTCCAAGGAAGGCTACTTCTAAGACTGTGAGGCCTGCTAAGGATTCCGGACCAACATCTGTCCCAAGGCAGGAGTTTTTCCTCACTCTGGATGACATCTATGACGATGAGGAGAGGTCCGATTTAGAATTTGAGCCTGATGTGGCTCCTGTCTTTTCCAGGGACAGTCAGTTGGAAGAGTTACAGCAATCTCTTCATGATGCCAGTGGCTTGGACACTTCTCCTGAAGTGGAGGTGGCAGGCCTGAGCCTGGGGCTCATGCTGAGTCGTCCTACAGGAGACAGATGGCTAGTGTCACTGAGTATCTTGGTTGGTCTAGTCCTCCCAGAAGCTTTTGTGCAGGATGACTTAACGGATATTTTGGATCAAGGTCTGTCCTCTGACCCAGTGTTACCTTTTCCTTTGACGTTGCAGAAAAGGGTTGCGGCTACTTGGCAGTCACTTGAATCTCTTCCGGCAGTTAACAAATCTTTGACTGAAAAATACTTCCCTTCCGGTAGCGACCCCAGCTACCTTTCATCTCGCCCCACTCTCAAGAGTTTGGTGGTTCAGGTGGCTACGGCCACCTTGAGGCATGCAGCGTACCCTACCGTTCCCCCTGAAGGGATGACAAACGATTTAACGGTTGGGCATCCAAGGTGTTTTCTGCGGGGAGTATGGCACTGAAGGGCGCCAACTCCACTTGTGCCTTAGCAAGATTCTCACACACTCTGTGGAACTGTGTCTCTTGCGGCTGAGCATATTCCCGAAGGGGAAGACAGGGATGCGTTCCTTGCTCTCGTGCAGGATGCCATGTGTGAATCCCTTCAGTCGGGTTTGGACACGGCAGACGGTGTTAGCCGGTCCATGGCTGCGAGCACCGTTCTACGCAGATTTATGTGGTTGCAGAAGTCGGGTTTTGCTTTGGATGTGCAAGCCCGTCCTTTGAACATGGCCTTTGATGGCGCGCATTTGTTTGGCAGCAAGGCTGACGAGAGCCTTGAGGTTGCAGACCTCAAAAGCTACGGCGAAATCTTTGAGCGCAGCTGTGCGTCAACCTCCGCCCTTTCGTCCTAGGGGACAGCAGTGGAGGGGAGGTTCTTTTTGTTATTACTCCTCCTTTGGTAGGACGAGAGGAGCCGCCAGTCAAAGGGGTCAGCGAAAAAGTACCCATGGTGGTCAGGGGGGGAAAAAGGGGTGCCATAGCAGCTCAGACAGCTGCCTCTTTGCCTTCAGGCTCTGCCGCAGCCACTCCAAAGCAATCATGAGGCCATGTTCCATTGTTCACCGGTTGGGGGAAGACTGTCTCAGCATCTCGAAGAATGGCAAGCTATTACTTCAGATGTGTGGGCTCTGGATACAATAGCCCACGGCTACTGCCTTCCCTTCCTAAAGCGGCCTCACGACAATGCATCAGGAAATCTCTCTTTGAAGCTTCCAGATCCGCTCCTTGTGCAGGAAATCTTGACCCTGTTGGATAAAGGCGCTATAGAACTGGTGCCTGTAGCGGGGAGGAACAAGGGATGGTATTCCCCATATTTTTTTATCATAAATAAAGACGGGATTGAGCCCATCTTGGACTTGCGTTGGTTGAACAAACTTCTCAGGAAGGACAAGTTCAAGATGGTCACTCCTTTCTTGGTTCCTCCAGGCCCTTCAACTTCAGTATTGGTTGGTGTCTCTGGACCTACAGGATGCTTACTTTCATGTGCCGAGTCATCCAATGAACAGAAAGTACCTGAGGTTTGCGGCTGGTGACTCACACTTTCAGTTTCTGGTCCTGTCAATCGGATTGACCTCCGCCCGAGGGTCTTCACCAAGCTAATGGTGGTGGTGGCAGCGTATCTCAGGCGAGGGGGGAGGAGGGATTCACGTCTACCCCAACCTGGACCATTTACTGATCGTGCATGTTCTCCCGAGCAAGAGGTGGATCATCTGTCTCACCTGCCTCTCCCTCCACAAGCTGGGCTTCTCCCTCAATTTCAAAAAGTCGCATCTGACACCTTCCCAACAGCTCTGGTACATCGGGGCTGTGTTGGACACGTCCTTTGGTTAGTGCTCACATCCCAACGTGAGGGCTCATCATATTGTGCATATGGTGGACAAGTTTCAACATGCCCAGCATCTCCCGGCTTTCGACTTGTTAAGGTCGCTCAGCCTCATGGCATCCTGCATTTTTCTAGTGCCAGAGGCCCGGCTGAGAATGAGATCACTGCAATGGGTCCTCAAGATGCAGTGGTCACAATTCTCAGGCAAGATGTCTGATTGTGTTCAGATTCCACTCTCGGTCTGACAGGATCTGCTGTGGTGGGCCAATGAGGAAAACCCGATGAAGGGGGAGCCATTTTGGCAACCGTGGCCGGAGGTGACGGTAGTGACGGACGCTTCCTTCACAGAATGGGGAGCTCATGCCAAAGATTTGACTGCCAGTGGTCATTGGTCTCCGTCGCAGTCCAAACTCCACATCAACCTGTTAGAGCTGAGGGCCATCAGGCTGGCCCTGAAAGCTTTTCTGCCGTCTGTGCGGGGGGAGTGTGTCCTGATCATGTTATGTCATGTTAACTGAACTTGGAGAACGCACGTACACCCTAAGGCATCTTGGCGCTAGATAGCAGGATAGGACATTCTAACAGAGGCCATGATTTATTTAAACACAGTTTTCAGTAGACGACAGAACAGGAGGTGATCAGCAGTGCTGCGGAGAGCAAAAGGAAGGTCATTCTAGGCTTTCGCAGCAACCACAGAGAAGGCCCGTCCTCCAGTACGAGCACGCCGGTAACGGGGTACTGCTACCAGAAGAGCTGATTGAGAGCGCAAGGCTCGAGTGGGTACATAGCACGAGAACTTCGTTTGCAAATATTCCGCACCATTCCCGTAGAAAGCCCGGTGTACAATACACAAAGACTTGAAAGAGATCCGATCTGCCACCGGAAGCCAGTGCAATTTCCTAAGTAAAGGAGACATATGTGTTCCAAAGGGAGGATGTAGGATTGCTCTGGCTGCCGCGTTCTGCAGTAGCTGAAGTCGCTTGATCAGATAGCAGGGCTGGGCCAGATAAAGGGAATTGCAGTAGTCCAGTACGCTTAAAGCTAAAGCGGCATCCACTGGTGCCTGGCAGGCTGCCGGGACAAAAGGAAGAACCTTTCGGAGAATGCAGAGCTTGAAATGGCCGGATTTACATACCACTGCCACTTGCGCATCCATAGAAAGGGATGCAGAGAATCTAACCCCCAGGTTTCTTAACGATGTAACAAGGGGTGGGGAGAGGGCCAAGTGACGAAGGCCAGAACTCAGTGGTTCAGAACAGGTGGGGGGATGCAGTACCCACAACCAAGACCTCAGTCTAACTGCCGTTCAGTTTTAACCAGTTACTTCCCATCCAAGCTTCCAGGTCTTCAAGGCATCTTTTGAGATGACTAGCTGTTTCAGTCTGAGTGAGGTCAAGGAGGACAAGAATTCGGTCATCATCCGCGTAAGAATAATAACAAAACCTGTACGATTGAATAAGACACAGGAGGGGTCTGATATAGACGTTAAACAGTATAGGGGAAAGTGCAGAGCCCTGTAGAACCCCACAGAATAAGGGAACTGCACCAGAAAAGAAGGGGGGCAAGGATATGGATTGAGATATATCGGCCAGAAAAGCCTTCAACCAATTTATAACTTGACCTGAGAGACCAGCCGCAGAAAGGCGGGAGATCAGGGTAGCATGGTCAACTGTATCGAAAGCAGCTGAGAGATCTAACAGGACTGCTCCGATATGGCCCTGATCTACCAGGTGCTGCAGGTCATCAAGCACTGAATTTAGCACAGATTCCGTCTCGTGCCCAGGTCGAAACCCAGACTGGAAAGGATCAAAATAACGGGAAGTTTCCAGAAATTTAAAAAGGAAGGGAGAGACGAGGGCTTCCAAAACCTTCATCAAAAAAGGGAGCACGGAAATCGGGCGATGCAATACAATCGGACAATACAGTGGCCATGCATTACCTAAACAAAAAAGGGCGGGTAGGGTAACTCCCGTTGTGCAGAGAGGCGATGCAGGTCTGGTTCTGGGCAATCCAGCATGGAATATCACACTTTGAAGTTCATCTGGCTGGAGAGGAGAATGCGGCGGCGGACACTCTGAGCAGGCAGAGCAGTCTCTCACGAGTGAGAGTTGGCTCGGCAAGTCCTTCTGGAGATCTTCACCCTTTGGGGAACCCCACAAGTGGATCTCTTCGCGAACAGTGCCAACCGGAAGTGCGAGAGATTCTGCTCAAGGGAATTTCTGACGAGAGGAGCCTTCGGAGACACCTTCGTAGTGGATTGGTCATTCCCACTTCTGCATGCGTTTCCTCCGTTCCCCGTCATCCCGTCAGTGTTAAGCAGGTTGCGGAGGTTCGGATCCTCATTGCTCTGGATTGGGCCAGGAGAGCGTGGTACCCACGCCGCCTGTACCGTTGCCGTTGGTGTAAGTTTTGCGACTGGTGCAGGGGACAAAATGTTGATCCTTTTCAGTGTTCCATTCCCATGGTTCTATCTTTTTTGCTTTCTTTGGCCCAGAGGGGCCTTCAAGTAGGTACCATTAAAGGTTACCTGGCGGCGCTGTGTATCTTCAAGCGCTCGTCTGAAGAATGTTCTTATGTTAAGATTCCTTTATTTTCCAAATTTCTGAAAGGGCTCACTGTGTTCCTGCCGTCACCGTTCCAGATGCCGGTTTGGGATCTGAATTTGGTCTTGAAATTCCTGATGGGTGCTCCATTTGAACCTTTCACTCTTGTCCTTTGAGACTGTTGTCTTTCAAGACTGTGTTCTTGGTTGAGGTTACATCCGCTCACAGAGTGAGTGAATTGCAGGCACTTTCATCTAAGCCGCCCTTTACTGTGTTCCACAAAGATAGGGTTGTACTGAGGGTACGTCCTTCCGTTCTACCCAAGATAGAATCTGAATTTCATTTAAGCCAGAAAGTGGTTCTTTCGTCTTTCTATCCTCCTCGTCCTGGTAAGGAAAAGGAGCGAACCCATATGTTGGACCCTCGGAGAGCTCTGAGCTTTTATATTTCTAGGATGTCCAGGGTCAGAGTGGACGATCAACTCTTTGTGGGGTATGGTGGACACCGATTGGGCCAGGCTGTTAGCATACAGACCTTGTCCAGGTAGATTATACTCACCATTACTGAATGTTACCGATTGGCGGACAAGGAACCTCCGAAAGGGTTGCGAGCTCATTCCACTAGGGGCGTGGCTACTTCCACAGGCCCTGCAGCTGGGAGTTCCTATTATAGGAATATTTGTGACACAGCCACATGGGCTTCTATTCACACCTTTTGTCAAACATTACTCCCTGGATACACTCCATGGTCAAGATATGGCCTTTATGTTTATGTTTAGCATTTATATAGCGCACCAGGTACCCTAAGGCTTAAGGGTGCTTAAAACGACAACACACAAACAATACAGAAAACAGAAAAAATGGAACCAAATCCAAGACGGGCTCATATTCAATAATCATGCACGGCTCAGGTCAGGCCTACAGGAGAGAGAATTTATGTAAAAAGTGCGGTTTTCATCCCCTTTTTAAAAATTTCCACGGACAAAGTGGTCCTCAATATGGCTGCAAGCGAGTTCCATTTAGGGGGAGCTGCCGAGCTGAAAGCTGAGTCTCTGGATTTTTTAGTTTTCAAGCGTGGCATAGCCAAAATATTTGTTTCATCCGATCGAAGGGATCGGATGTTATTTTTTACTGAGACTAGTTCTTTCAAGTAAAGTGGCATGACTCCATGTATGCATTTGTGCGTAAAAAGGAGAAGCCTGAACACAATCCTAGCCTGCACCGGTAACCAGTGTAGGCTGCGCCGAGCTTCCGACTCATGGTCTCTTCTAGATAGACGTTTCACAACCCTGACTGCGCCATTCTGAATGACCTGAAGCCGATGAACATCCGTTAGTGGCAACCCTACCAGTAGACTACAACAATAGTCAATCTTGGAGCCAATTATGGCTCTTGCCAGGGTTTCGGCATTGGATTCTGATATAAAAGGTCTGAGGCAGCGAAACAATTTGAGAAAATATGAAGCTGATGAGACCAGATTATTTACTTGTGCATTCATATTCAGATTTTTATTGAGGAAAATGCCTAGTGTTTTCACCTTACTCATGACCTCAATATGGCAGCTATCTATGAGAAATGATTTCTAGCTGGGTCCTAGCTTATCTAATTTGGCCTCTGAACCGATGAGTAAGAGCTCAGTTTTGGAACTATCGATGGCGAGGCCATTTACTACCATCCAATCCTGAATTCTTTTGTATATTTCATTAATTCTTAATTCGTCTTCCGCATGGGATCCAGAAATGGGGATGACACATTGAGTGTCATCCGCATAATTTGCAAATGTGATTCCCCTCTTCCTCAAGCATCTGGAAAAAGGGAATCATGAAAATATTATAAAAACACGGTGACACGCAGGCTCCTTGAGGGACCCCATAAGTAAGAACGGTCGGTTCTGCTTCGGCAATGTCGCTGGCCACTCTGTTTTGTCTATTCTTCAAAAAGGAGATGACCCAATTTGTTGCTTCATCCGAGAAATTGGCATACTTCTTTAGCCTGGTGGACAGTATGGTATGGTCCACCAGGTCAAAGGCAGCCGACAAATCTAAAATCATGAGGAGTGAAATATGACCGCCATCCATACTCTGTAGGAGATGGGATTTAAGTGCCAACAGGGCTGTCTCAGTGCCGTGATTCAGACGAAACCCTGATTGATATTTGTGATAGATCTGGTTTTGTTCCAGAAAACTGGCAATCTGATTATAGGCCACTCTATCCAGAATCTTCAATAGGAAAGGAGTGTTGGTAATGGGCCTATAGTTGGAAGCAGTAAGGGGGCAGAGATTAGATTTTTTAACAGTGGAGTGATCCATGCTTTTTTTATGTTGTCAGGAACTTCATTCGCCAAAAGAGAGGCATTAACGAACTTGGTTAAGGCTGGGATGAGAACAGGGGAGCACTCTTTGATGATACTGGAGGAGCAGGGATCTCCTTTACAGCTCGTACTTTTTAAATTGGCGATTACCTTAGACGGGCGTTGCTCTGAGATGGGCTGAAAGCTAAACACGGCTTGATTCTCCAGTTTTTTGATAGGCGACAAGGGCCTATTTTCTAAACCCTGGGTCGGTAGATTGAGTTTCTTCAACTCAATCCCCTCTCTAATTTTATCCAGTTTGTTAGATAAGGCGGATTGAATCTCCGTACACCATGCCTCATCTTTCCTAAGATTTTGGTAAGGCGGTTCTTTAGTCTGCCATCTGATTGGGTATTCTAAATTCTTTTCCCTCCTCCATTTTCTGGTACTGCTTTGGGAGTCTCTCAAAGATGTGCAATATGTTGGAGGACACAATCCATAAGAAGAAAAGTTTCTTACCAACTTATAACTTTCTTTCGACTGGATGTTCCTCCAACGTATTCCACGTCGCCCTCCCAGCCTGCCCCTCTGGAGAATTTCCTATGGTATTGCAGCTTACATTTCCGCAAGGCTAGGTGCAGTCTTGCAGGAATTGGATATGTGCATGTCACACGTTATGGATGAAAAAACATAAACTGAGGCTACGGGCGCCGTGCGTCCTATTTATAACATCCTGTGACGTCACCCTCGACGGAGGCCTTCGAGGGACATCGACCCGACGCCATCGATGCAGGACGCCCTCTACTGAAAAAGTCTCCGAAGTACACAGCTGTGGAAATTACATGTCAAAGATGTGGAATACGTTTGAGGAACATTCAGTTGAAAGAACGTTACCAGTTGGTAAGTAACTGGTTCTTTTGATCAATTCTCTATCCTCCTGTACACTGTCATGTGTACTTTCTTTCTTAGCCACATGGCATAAGCAAGATGAAATGGTAACATAAAACAGAGAATGAAGCACAAAGTTTTGTGCAGAACACATGAAGCTGACAATAACAAATGACAGTCACAAACAATGCTATTCCACATGAGGGGATTAGTGCTAGCCCCAAACAATGATACCCAGCATGGAAGGGTATCTTGGTATAACCTCCACCACCGCCACAACGTATATGTTGCAGATTTTCCTACAAATGTCCAATGCAACCACTAAGCAGACTAATGCACCTCTGACAGCTTTGTTGCTTCACAGAACGAATGCTACCGTGTTTATTATTAACCACGTGACTTAACCGTGTTTCACAATGTGTGCTGATTCTGGCGAGAAACCTCGGGACTGGCGTCCCAACGTGGCATGCTGATGGCTTTGCGCGGTTACTCCGGGAGCCCAAACTCCTTCGGGTCTACTCTGGAGTTCAAACCCTGTCTTAACACAGAAGTGCTTTATAATCATATGCGCCTCCGCTCAGCTTCCTACGCGTGCTGTGAAAGGAACAAAAATCAGCACTTGCCAGGGATGGGGCTTATTGAGACCAGGCGGTATGCACGTAGTGCAATTTGCTCCCGGGCATCATGGGGAATTGCAGTCCAAAGAAATGGTTCTGGTCCCCAGTGGGAGATGCCTCCAAGGTTTGTTGCAAAAACTCTGATGGCTCAGGCCCCAAGGACTGTGTTTACCCCTGCTCATCCCACAAATAATCACATTTAACATGGGAGTTTTACCTCCAGACCAAATGCCCTGCCCTCGATGGGGGCGCTGGGGTCACATTCTAATTCTTCAATTTGGCAGTGCTACTGTGTGGGCTTTCTTGTGTGTGTCACGGTGTCCTTCACAACCATTATGTATTCATTTGGCCTGGGAAGGCATCTGCTGCCTCAAACCCCATTTCAGGTTGCTAGGAACATTTCTCCTCGCAACAGTGAACTGAACAGTATTTGGCATCCTGTCCCATTCTGACCTTGGCTACTTGCAACCTCCTGCCCAGCATCATAATGAAATGTAAAATAAATGACCAAAGATCTCAAATGTGGCCTAGCATCCTAGAATGGCAGGATCTTCGGCCTGTAATACTGGTGTGCTTTAACATGGCAGACCACTTGCTCAGTACAACAACTAACACTTCTACTTACTAAAAACTCAAGCTACACATCCCAACTAAAAACAACATACATAACTTCATCTAATAATATAAATCCAAAAAAAAGAGTTAAGTGTAATAAAAAGGTGTTTGCTTCATGTGTGTTCTTCAGTACAACACACAGCCTAAAAGCTCCAAGAAGTTTGGTTAAACTACATCCACTCTACATGCAATGGCACACTAAAAACATGTGACCTCTAAGCCCCCATCAGGTCTGATACCTTGCGAAAAAGAATTCTTATTTTATACTTTCATCCGCCTTGAGGATGTTGGACCTACAAATGTACACCCCCTCCTTTAGTTAATGTATTAACTAATAACTACTACTCCTTCTTCCTATCCTAATCATCTTTTGGAATCCACACCTTGCAGACACCACGTAAGTGTCTTACAACGAGGGAGGAGAGGACTCGACACTCTCCCCCGAACCACAGAAGCCGAATGAATTTGACCCTCCCACCGTGGTTGGCACAGGTGCCTGAAGTAGTACACAGGACACCACGTGACAGCCAGTGGAGGGAAGAGGAGTTAGGGAGAGATTGTGGATGGGTAGGGGAAATTTGGAAAACCGGGAAAAGGGTCAGGCCAAACCTAAGTTGGATAGGTAGGGGGAAGCACTGGGAAAAAACCCTTCCTGTCTGATTCCTGTTTCCTTAATACCTAAACATCCTGAAGCATAACTCAAGACACACCTTAATACGTATGCACTTGACTTAAAAGAAAACACAGAGAAGCAAACATTCACATGTAGTAGCAAGCGGGATGAACACAGCAAAAGGGGAATTTCTCCATAGTTGAAGGACAAAACGCATGGCCCGTAAGGCAAGCTTGATGCAATACATAAACACGTAACTGCATGTCCTTGCAGTTTAAACAGGCGAGATTATGCCCACATAAGCACTCAGTGAAGTTCTTGCATCATGATGATAAATCCACTATCAGCAACCAACTCAGACCTTCCGTGATTGCCTAGCACAAATCCAATGCGGGTGAAAGCAAGTACATAATGAGGCCCACCCCACAATGGCTGCAGCACTTATCTGATCTCCGGGGGCCCCTCGGGACACCTCGGAGTATTTGTAGCACGCCGTGAGTCGCAGCCGGTCCGCCTGCTCTGTACGGTGCGAATGAATGCTGACGGCTTCAATGGTCCATCGTGCAAGCTTGGTTGCAGCAATCAACGGGACAGAGCTTCGCCGTCCATAGCTCCGTAGCGTTCCGTCGACCTGCTCCTCACACCAACCACACCCAGATCGTTAATAAGCCACACCTGATTTACGCGCCGTTGCTCTTTATGCTGCTCGCAATCACTGCAGCTGGCAACGCGCACGTGACCTACACCTGTGGCCGAGACGTGAACTACAAGCCCCCCGTGACTTGCTGGGAATTGTAGTCTTGCCTCCGCACTTGCCTAGGAGGTTTAAGAAACAAAACATGTTACTCCTGTGCGCTTCCAGTCTTTATTCCTCACAGTAAGCTTCTGTCATCTGCTGCGTACTTCTCCGTTGTACCGTGTAGGGAAGGCATGGTATCACAAGTATGACACTGACACAATAGATAGAATTTGTAAAACCTTTATTGGAAATGTTTGGGTTGGAGAAACTCCTATTTTGCCATATAACTAAGATGGGAGTAGTCTCGACCATTAAACAATAAACAAAATGGTCTTAATGGAGTTCGACAAATCAAAATGGCTTATGCTAACAAAAACCTAATGCCTACTCCTGTACAAAAAGTGTAAAAAGGAGAAATGTATGCAAAGGAAGAAACGATGTTCAAAAGAGTAAAGGTAGTTGAACCAGCTCTCCTCCTCGGTTAAACCCCATGGAGTAAGCTTTCCTTGTAGGCAGGATGACACACTCTGGCTCGCTTTCTGACACTCTAGGCAGTTCCAAACCGTGCATTGAGGCCCGCCTGGCCTTCCACGTTAAAGTCTTTATTGTCTCTCAAAATAGTATTCCAACGTATAGTTCACAAAGGTCGCCCTCTGCCAGGCTCACACCTTACAGCACACAGATCACGTAGGTCCCCCTCTGCCTGGCTCAGACCTCTCACGTCACAGTTTAACACTGGGTGGCTCCCTTCTTCAAGCTTATTATACTTCGGGTCACCCTCAATTAGGCTTGTACCCCTTTGCTGGATGTTGAAGACTTTCGAATGTCCGTGGCTCTCTTTACAGACCACCACAGGACCACTTCAACTCAAAGTTCACGCTTAATTAACACTACACCTTTCAGGGAGACTTTCCAATGGGCTACTTCCTTTCGCCAGACCACTGTGTTACTTTGTATCGCTGATCTCACAGCTGCCCTTTACTTCAAAGTTCATTCACACGTCTGCCTTTCATTGTGTCCCTTCCTCACGCGTGCAGCCTTTACTTGTGATATAATGTTACTCCTTCATTTGCTTTAACACACACCGGTATCTCAGGTCGCTTGCCAACTCACCGGTTGTGTGCGCGTCTTCCTTGATTTGCTCTTTCCAATTCACGAGTCAAGGTTAGTACCACAGTCTTGGCCTCGCTTCCCCAACTCTACTGTTTACCTGTGAGGGTCGTTGGCATCCTTGGAACACAATGCAATCTTCACTTGTTAGATCTGGCGTTCTCCACGTGTCTTTCGTGGTCTGTTAGAGGCAACTACCTGCAGTAGGGAACCCGTGGGGTTTCCGCCCCTCTGCTCTCGCCCCTTGGTCCGTTGCTCTGCTCCAGTAGGTGTGCCTTCGTCCGGAAGTTCTGCTCGTACTCGTGTTCTGCCTTGCTCTGTGTTTATTTAGGTGTTGCCTTTTATTTGTGTGAGGAGAGCTAACTGGTATTAGGTGTATGCACTTAGTGTAAAGTGCCTGACTTTGCCTGACCCGATTAACGGGACATGTCCATGATGTGAGAGAGTTAGTATGGTTACTCTGTCACCCTCTTCCTCTGCCCAGCGTTTGTGTAAAAAAGGGGGCAGGGGGAGTTGGGACTTCGGATAATCCTACAAAATAGGATGATGTAGATGAACAAAAAAAGGGGGGAATACCACGTCTCGCTCATCCCCTCTCCACGAACACCCCCCCCTCACCCAGGTGAACCTCCCGCGCTTGTCCACCCCCAGGATCTGGATCCAAAGGCGAGTGCCATGCCCTGGCCACCTGAGCGAAAGGTCCCCAGGGACTAGCGTGTGAGATACCCCTGGTTTCTCACCTGGTCAAAAAATAAGGATCACTATTGCCATGACAATCTACCCAATGTTCGGTGTAATTGTCAGGATCTGGAGGTGGAGTAGAGTCCCTGGGGGATCAATTGGATTCCCTATTTCAACCATGCTGTGTTGGATACCCCAATCCCAGTTATCTGTGTGTGAACGTTTCTCGAGATGGGCGTGGCAGCGTCATAAAGATTTGTCGGTGTAACAGTTCCTTTAATCCCACCCCCTTGCAGCAACCCAAAATATTTTTTAATGCACAAATACCAATGAGCACTACTACTTGAACAGGAAACGTCACTTTATGGTATTACTCAACCATGCGGGAACCCGGAAAAGTCGAGTTATACTAATCCTCTTCATTCACCTTGGTACTTTCGTTTTCCATCGTTTCGTGGAGTATGGTGTGACGATTTACAAGGTGTTGTCATCTCTCCATTCTCTTGAGGCTAGGGAGGTAAGACCGCTACCCAATAGTCCCCCCACACCCCCTCCTAGGGGTAGTTCAATGCGGGAGTACCTCATGGGTAGGAAATCCCTCCTTGGGGACAAGGATGACCATCTTGGGGTTAGGCCAGCGAATCATAAAAATCTCCACATTCTTTAGCCAATCCTTTCATCCCCAACCACCTCGTTTTGTTATTTTTGAACAATTTTATTATTTTATAAACAACACACCAAGCATTTCAACCAATGAAGACATTCGTATCACATCATTAAATTCACAGTTAGTGCATCACAGCCCCCCCCAACCCTCTTTAACTTGATCCCCTGGTTCAGTGCCAGCTGCTTCCGCATCTCCGGGTTTATCTTCCTCACCACTCTCGCGCATGTCGACCTCACCAAGTTCGGTCTGGGAGGGGTCCCACCATCGTGGATACCAGTTGTCTCCAAGCTATCAGGGGTCCCACCCCTTCCTCCCCTCCCCTACTGATTGCTTCATACCAGACTGCCGTTTCCGCATCTGCCCACTTTAGGAGGTCCGCCCACCACGTCTCTATTCTAGGTCGTTGGGCTGCCTTCCAGCCCATCACAATGCTTCGTTTGGCCAGGATGTAGGCCAGATCTCTCAACTTACTGACGTGCTTAAGGCCACGTGGTCTAGCAAAACCCCCCAGCATGCATGCCCATGCTGATTCCACCTCCAGTATGATCCCTTTTTCAGCCAGGCGTAGCTTGACCTCTATCCAGAATCTCCCCACCTCTGGGCAAGCCCAAAACATGTGTAACATCCCAGCACCCACCTCACCGCACCTTGGGCATTTCTGTGTCACTGAACCTCCGAATCTGGCAATTCTGCTAGAGGTCATATATGCCCTATGGGTGATGTATAACTGGATCTGCTGCAGCCTTGCATTTCGGGACACCTTCTTATGGTACCTTTGTGCCCTAGCCCATTGTCCATCTAGCATAGGTTCTCCCACCGCCTCCTCCCATTCTGGCCTCAGTTGAAGTAGCTCATTGCCCACCCTGGTCATCAGTAGCTCGTATATGCGGGAAATTTCGTGCCCACCCTCCGATACATCGTATATCGTCTCGATGGCCGTGTCGGGCTGCTCCGTCAATGCTGCCCCAGGCCACCTCTCCCTCACCCGTTTAACAATTCTTGTGTAGGTGATATGCTGGCCTGTGTGCACCCCAATATCCTCCATTAATCTCTGGAAGTCCAGTGCCTCCCCCTCTTGCCATACATCTCCGAGGGTCACTAGGCCCGTCGGCTCCCAGTATCTGCGGATACTTTTTATCATTTGCGGGTCCTCCCCACATAGCACCGCTAACGACACCTGCGGGGAGCATGGTGACAGGTTTCCCACTCTTTGCCATGTTTTGCTCCATATTTACCAGCCCAGTGTCAACATTCTCGCCCACCCCTGCAACATTAGTTTGGGCAACCACACCACCTCCCTTAGGAAAAAGGGGGCGGTATCCCTGCACAGAAGCCTGGATTCTGCCGTCTCGTCTTCGGACAGCCACCTGGCCACATACTGGAGCTGTCCCGCCAGGAAGTATATCTCGAAGTTAGGCAAATTAATACTCCCCCACCCACATTCATACGAGTTTTGCAACTTCCAAAAGGCCACCCTATTCCTGGAGTTATGCCATATGAAGCCCCTACATAGGCTATGGAGTTTCGCAAAGAAGCGTTTGGGTGGCATGTATGGGATGTTAATAAAATAGTGTAACACTCTAGGCAGGACCACCATCTTAATCAGGGCCGCCCTGCCCACCATAGCCAGAGGTACCTGGACCAAAACCCCATGTTATTCTTAATGCCCTCCATTGCCCTCTCCATATTGTGTTTGTGTTCCTCTTCGGCCGTGTTATATATATTGATTCCCATATATCGAAATGTCCTGGACTGCCAAGGTACCGGCAAGACCGGAAGGTTCCCCTGCGAGACCCCCCTGTATCTACACAAGGGGAACATGCTCGATTTCTTGGGGTTTACAGCTATGCCCGAGAGGGTGGTGTAACGTTCCATCACCTCCAAGACATATTGTAGGTTCTCCTCTGGAAAGCGCAAGTACAGCAGCATGTCATCGGCGTACAATGATATGAGGTGCGGACCCCCCTTCTTTGGGATCCCTATCTCCCCGTACTGTTGTCTGAGGCAGATTGCCAGAGGTTCCAGGGCGAGGATGTAAAGCATGGGTGACCAGGGGCAACCCTGCCGAGTTGCCACTTGTCAGAAATTATTGCACCAGTTTTAACCCTGGCAGTCGGGGAGCTGTATACCATTTTGACCCACCTCAGATACTGCGGCCCCATCCCGTATTCTTTCAGCGCCGCTAATAGCCACGGCCATCTCAGAGTCGAAGGCTTTGATAGCGTCCAGCGAGACTATTGCCATCTCGCCGGGGTTCTTCTCTGTCTGTTCAATAATGTGGTGGAGTCTCCTATGATTGTCAGTTATATTCCTACCCAGGATATAGCCTGTTTGATCAGGGTGTATCAATTTGGCTATGACTCTTTTGAGCCTATTCGCCAGCATGGCTGTAAGGATTTTACTATCTTGGTTAAGCATCGAGAGGGGTCTGTATGACCCACAGTCCGTGCTGGGCTTGCCCGGTTTCAGGAGCGGAATGACCACTGTCTCCCTCAGGGAAATCTGGCAGCTTCCCTCTCTCAAGCGCCTCATTTATTATGGCGAGCAACGGGGGAGCACCTCCTGTCTGTGTATCTTGTAGAATTCACTGGGGAGCCCGTCCGACCCCGGAGCCTTACACGTGGGTAGGTGCTGTATCACTGTCTCTGATTCTTCCAATGTGATTGGGGCATCGAGGTCCTCCCATTCCTCGTCGTTTAGTTTAGGCAAACCTATATCTTCCAGTGTTTCCTGGATCTCCCGGAACACACCCACCCCCCGTGTCCTCATAGAGGCGTTTATAGAATTTAAGGAACCCCTCGTTAACTCCCTCCTGGGTATCCCAATTCTGGCCATTTTCCCCTTTTATCTCTCTGACCACTGGTCTCGGCGTCTCATTTTTGTATAGCCATGCTAGCAGCCTTCCAGGTTTGTCCCTCCCCGCCCGCCCCCGCATACTGCCTTTCAACATATTTTTTGTAGTTTAAGTTACATAATCTGTCCCAGTGCTCCACACTAGTTTGTTTTAACACTTTCACCCGTTTGGCCTCCTCCTGTGAGGCGCTCCCCTTTTGCATTATTCCTTCCAACTCCTTCTCTGTCTCCTGCAGCTCACACTCTATGCCCCCTTGGAGCCCCCTGGATTTGGATATGGCTGCACTCCGTACTACCACTTTGAACGCTTCCCATAAGGTTCCCTCTGACGACACACTCCCCGTGTTGAGGTCGAAATACTCAACAATCGCCTCCCTCAGCCCCTCACGGAATCCCGAGTCCTTCAGGGCCTCGGCTCAGAGTTTCCAAGTCGGGATTCTGGCTCTAGGGGGCTGATGCCTCCATTCCAGGACCAAGGGAGAATGGTCCGAAAGCACCCTGGCCTTGTATTCCAAGCCTATTATTTCTCCTACCAGCTCTGAGGCAACAAACATGTAGTCCAGTCTCGTATGCAGGTTGTGTGGGACCGCGTAATGTGAGTACTACCTATACACTGGGTGCAGCAGTCTCCAAATATCCTCCAGCCCGAAGTGTCCCAGCAGGGCCTGTAATGCTCTCGCTGCAGGGGTGGATCTACTTAGCTTGCTATCCGACCTTTCCATTTTGGGGTGTAACGTGCAATTAAAGTCCCCGCCCCATATGATCGCTCCGCCCAGTAGGGGACTCATTTTGCTATATAGGGCCCTAAAGTAGGCCGCCGTGTCTTGGTTAGGGGCGTATGAGTTTATAATGTACACTTCTCTATTTTCCAGCATCCCTCGCACCACTATCATTCTACCATCTGGATCCCCTGTGGACTGAAGCAGCTGAAACGGTACATGAGGTGCCACCCACGTGACCACCCCCCTCGCGTACGCTGAATATGTGGCTCCTATGGTAGTCCCTCTCCATTTCCTCTTGACCACTTCTAATTTCTCCTTAGTAAGGTGGGTCTCCTGTATCAGTGCAATGTCCACTTTCAGCCTTCTTAAGTACAGCATCACTTTATTTCTCTTCAGGTAACTGTTGAGGCCCTTCACGTTCCAGGTTACAATTTGAGGCTACCCGTCGCCATGCTTAGTTTGTCTCCCATCTTCCCCTCCCGGTTTCTCACTCCCATAAATTTGACGTGAACTTGGGCTCGATTCCCCTCCCCTCCCGGCCCAACAAAAAAACATTGCACACCCCCCTTTCCCTCCCCCCTCCCTATCCAACCCCAACTGGTGCCCAGCTCCATCCCTGGATCTCGGGCTCCCCCGCTTTTGGTCCTGCCTCGGAATGCCAAGGTCAGGAACCCAGCAGGGCGTCACCGTCCTACCGGTAACCTAACTGGTCTGATCGTGGGGGTGTGAGGGCTGGTCCTGTTAGGCTCCTATGTGCTATTCTGAGTGCCCATACTCAACGTAACATATGTGCACAGCCCTGATCGCACTGCGTCGGAAGACTATTTCCTGACCTATATTCTAGTCCCAAAGTTTGAGCCTGCAGCACCCTGGGTACCGCAGTCTCTGTGTCACTTATCTGCGTCTCCTTCTCCCTGGATACTCGACTCCGAGGGACAGCTTTGCGTATCCAGCCAGTCTGTCGCATCCTCCGGGGTGTCAAAAAACAGTGCTCTATTCTTGTGGAACACTTTCATCTTAGCAGGGTAGATCAGCATGTACCTATAACCTGCTTCTCGCAACCTCCTCTTCACTGCACCAAAGTTCATGCGTCGGCGTTGCACCTGCCAGGTGTAATCCGGGTATGCCGTTATGTTTGCCGACGCCCTTTGTATCGTGCCTCCCTTCCGGAAATGCTCAAGGATTTTCTCTCGGTAATTGAGGATCTTGGCGATTACCGGCCTGGGGGGTGCCCCCTGTAATGGCTTTCTCATCAGGACCCTATGCGCCCGTTCCACCGCAAACCCCTGAGTCAACGTTCCTCCAGTTATCTCTCGCAGCAGCATTGATTCTATGTACTCCGTGGGGTTGGGTCCCTCGGCTCCCTCCGGCAATCCTATGATGCGGATGTTCTCCGGGCGCGTCCCTCTGCTTCCTCTGCCATGTTTTCCAGGTTGCCCACGTGTTGTTCCAGGACGTGGAGCAAGGATTTGTGAGAAGCGTATGCAGCTGTATTCGGGGCCACCTCCTTCTCTAGGTCACCTATACGTTCTGCCAGCGCTCCAACGTCCTGCTGGAGGAGTTTCACCTCTTCCTGTACTGCCCCAACTTTGAGATCCAGAGCCGCTTTCAGCTCAGCCATGGCCGCCTCCAGTTTGGTTTCCCATGCCACCTTCAGGTCTGCGATTGCTGCTAGGATCTGCTGATCCCTGTCCGCGGCCTCCGTGCCCGCTGCAGGGGTCCTGTCTTTTGATCCTGGCCCCTTCCGCCACTGGCAATGTTCTGGTATATTCATCCAGCGTGGGCTGTTTGCCCTTTGTTTTAGCCAGTGGACCATCTTGATGTTGTGGGGCTTGCGTGCGCGAGCCTCCGATGGATCAGATCCCGGTCGGCGAAGGGACCTCTGCAAGCCAACCTGGGGGGTTCCCAAAGTTGCTTGATCTGTGCCTGGAGTGAGTCGTGTCCCTGTTCTGTTCCTACTCTGTGCCCCAGCTCCTGCTGGCATGGGTCAACGGCCGTGCCCGCACGTGCTTGTGGACCTTGTTGGGTGTCGTGATGGGATCAGCGTTCTCCCGCCTCGAGTACCGCCTGGTCTTGGGTGCTGCCTGCCCACCTGTGCGGTGTCTTGCGGCGCTGTCCCCCGGGTGTGTCTCTCCCTCCCCTCCCCACCCCTCCCCTTCCTTCCGGCTCTTGCATTGACCAGAGGGTGTTGTCTGCCCCCAGCACCTGTGTCCACCTCTTGCGGCCCACAATCAAGGTGGGGTGGATGACCGCACCCAGGGGCGTTGCGCCCACTACTGCTGTGTCCTCGTGGCGTGGGGACCCTAAGTCTGCAATGGGGGCCGATTGTATGTGCGCTTCCTCTGGGATCCTGTGCTGCGCTGGAGCCCTGTTACAGAGCTCTGGCGGGGGCCTCTGAGCCTCCCCTGAGGCTGCCGCAGGTCCGCTATCCAGCTCACCCCAATTGGGGCCTCCTGCTATTTGTGGTCCGTATTACCTCCTGCCGCGGGGTATTATGGTGTTAATTTGGGGGCTCACAGCTATCCCCAGCCCCCAAAGCTGCCTGCTCCTTGTCCTGTGTTTCTCCACCACAATGTGCTGCTTATGGGCTGGCAGCCGCTCCACGTTTGCACTGCGACTGGCCTCTGGCTACAGTGTATTATGGTGTTTGCACCCGTGCCCCCGGGGCTATCTGCTTTGCATAGCCGTAATATGGATGCTTCAATGTCACGCCCGGACCACGGGGTTCTGGCTGCTGCTATTGTCTGGCCGAGCTGTTTAACACGCTCCCTCGCGGCCCTTTGTTAGCTTTGTCACCGGAGCTGCTTCCTTTATGTGGGTTGTGGTGTCGGGGCTTGCGCTATATGGACTCGGCTCCTACTGCGGCAGTATCCTCCTGCTGTCCACGGGCTCACGGTCGTCCCATAGATTTAGTGCTGCCCCCACCCGCGCTGTATTTTGCTTTCGTTCTGCTCACCGGGGGCTCCCAGCCTTACCGCTTCGCCGGGGCTGCATGGTGTAAGCCCAAGTTGCGTCGTTCATTGGAGCTGTCTCATCCATCCGCACCTGGGCTGTCGGCCTCACAATGTATCTGTTGCCAGCCTCTCCGTTTTCAAGACCCTTCCCTTAGATGTTCTTTGTGTGTCGCCGCCGCCATTTTGGGGTCGATTTCGTCCACGAAACAAAGTAGCATAACAGTTCCTACTTTGTGTCAAGCGTCCCACCAGCACGTTCGGTCTTCTCCCGGCATGTTCCAAACCTCATAGTGTGCCTGTTTGGGCTGCAATTCGGTGTCCAGCTGCACTCACTTGCACAGATCTATGAACGGATCACAGAGCTCTCGAGGATTGCATCCTACTCCATGGCTCCCTAGCCACATCCCTCCCACCCCCAACCACCTTGTTGAAAGCAGAACCATATACTATATACTACTGTGATAAAAAGAAACCAATGGCCTTGAAAACACCAAGATGGGGAAGGACACAGAAAACACAAAGACTGCTTCCAATACTGGTACTAAGACGAGGTGGCTCTGAGGAGGCATAGAGATCACCTGTCAAAAATTACAAGGGACTTTGACAGCTCGTCCCTCAAGAAAGGACTGCAATGTATAAAGACAAACAATGGTCCACAGTGTTGGCCAATCCCAGCGCGGAGCTCAGCTGCAGCGCCTGCTGGGAGAAACAACATACAGAGAGCGTACAGCGTGGGAAATCAACAGTCTAGTTCCTGACCCGAGGAGACGAAGAACCGAGATTCCAGCAGTCGGCCACATGCCTCCTCCCAGTGTTCCGCATGTGTGGACCTGTGCATGACACCAAGGACAAGAAGAGTTGGATGGTCCAGCCGCTGGAGACTCTGCAAAGGAGACGTAGAAAGCTGAGTCTGCGGAGAAGACGGATCGGCATCCCTGAAAGCCCCGGTGACATATAGAAGCCCGAAATCAGGTAAAGGGTGGTACAGGAATCCCGGAGGGGCCGCAGGCAGGAGGCGTGCAGGCATTCCTTACCTGGCTTTGTACTAGGCATACCTATGACAGACTCCCAAAGAGTTGAGTGCTTCCAACCTCTGCCTCTTTGTACCAGTGGGGAAGAGAAGCCCACTGGCCATACAAGAAGGGTATGCGACCCCAATAGAAGTAAACCAGAGCATACAGGAAGTCTCTCTCATTATAGCGGCAGAGAAATGCACTAATTACAAGAGAAGGGTCTGGAACCACAAAGTGAATGAGCGAAACCTTCGAGGAGCTCTTCCTCATCACAGTGGTCAAGAGGGTACCATTAGAACCCAGAAAAGGGTCTGGTAGCCTAACGAGATTTGTGACATTGTTAAGAACAAGCCACAGTGGCAAAGTGTGTAACAAGCTGGAAGCAGTGAGAAATAACTGCATCAAGCAAAACAATGAGGAGGGAGTCATTCTCCTGGTACTACATCAGTTTTGATAGAAACGCCAGGGGAAGGGAGTAATTCCCCCTGGTTTTATTGGAAATTGTCCAGAGCCACACCAGGAGAAGGGAACCATTGTCCTGGAGGGAACATTGTGTAAAGACTTAACTGAAACCCGCAAGCCAGGGGATTTCCCCCTGATGTTTTTGGAGAGAACATTTTGGTAGAACACAATCCAAGAAGCAGAAGAAGGGAGCTTCTTTCCTTAAAGAATGAAGTTTGTTAGTTTATCTTGTTAGTTTTAGTGTAAGCGACAGAAGTAGGTTGCGACACAGGACGTGGAATTTGCTTTGACAGATGTTCTGACGGAACCTTTTAGTATTAGTGTTGAGGCAGGGCAACCTCTCTTAGAAGTGTGGGATAGCAAGGATACTTTTCACCTAAAAATAAATCTAACCAAAACCATGGCATCATTTATTTATTCCAATATCGATTAAGTGCTGCACACTCGGAGGTCGCAGAACGCTCACAAGACGCACAAAACTAAAGACAAAACCTACACAAGCCTGTACAGCGGGACAGTTAATCTATACCTTTATTAAAAGAAAGGTCTTAAAGTCCTTTTTGAATTTTGATGAACCCGAAAGATCACGAAGCGCAGCAGGGAGATCATTCCATACTTTAGGTGCCCAAGCATTGAAGCTAGTAGCTCCATATCTAGTAAGTTTTAAAACGAGGTTGGACAAGACTACTATCATTTGAGCGTAGGGTGTTCTCATGGGAATTTTGGTGTGAAGTCGATCCTTCAGGTATTGGGGGGCAGTGCCCACAATAATTTCTTTGGATCCATGAAAGTACTTTATTCTGAATTCGGTGTTACACAGGCAACCAATTCAGCGAATGCTGCAGTGTAGTTACATGATCCCTTTTTCTTAGCACGTGAATGGCCCTTAAAGCACCATTTTGCGTGATCTTCCACTTCTTCAGATTTACCTTTGGATGTGCCCGCAAGTAAGCTGTTGCAGTAGTCTAACCTTGAAATTATAAAGGTAGTGGCCAGTGAAGCTCTGTTTTCCAAGTTAACATACAGACTGATCTGGCGTAGAAGTTGCATACAAGAGGAACTAATTGTCCTGACCTGTTTAGAAAATGTTAACTTAGAGTCAAAATAGACAGAGTTTTTACGTGGGAGGCAACCTGAATGGCACTTCCAGAGATAAGAAATGTATCGTATCCGGGATCAAGCTTTTTAAGCCTTGACCCTGAACCAGCGATGAGAAGCTTGGTTTTGCCATTGTTAAGTACTAAGGAGTTGTGAGCCATCCAGGCCTGCACAGTGGAGTATATCCTATTAATTGCTTTTGATTCATGTTCGTAGTCACCTGTCTATTAAATCATCAGCATAATTGGTGTATGTTATATCGATTATCTGGTAAATCAAAAGTAGGGCTCATGTAGATATTAAATAGCGTTTAAGAAAGACATGAGCCTTGTGGGGAAATCACAATCCAGAGTCACCGGGCAGGCCTGAGAATAGACCAAGTCCACTCTCACCGACCTGGGCCCAGGAAAGGAGTTGATTCAGGCAGCTGCGTCATCTGAAAACCTGGCCACATCGACTAATCTACTTACCTGGAGTGATTGGTCGATGAGGTAGAAGGCTGCGTACAAATCTAACCATAATGCGGCGTAGCCCCCCATCGATAATTCTGCTCATGTTATGTTCAGGTCCAGTAAGGCTGACGCCATGCCATGCCAGGCTCGGAAAACAGATTTCTGGTACCCCAAGATGGTATGATTGTCAGTGTGTCCTGCAGTTGCAGGTATGCAACTCTATCATCAATCTTCACAAGGTGGGGCACATTTGTTATCGGCCGTAGTTGACCATAACTGTAGGGTCTTGGTGTTCCTTTTTACAGAGAGGAGTAATACAGGCCTCTCTAAAACAGGCAGGTACAAAAGATTTAAAAAATGAAGCATTAATCATCTGTGTGATTTGAAGGAAGCAAGTAACCAAGGCAGTCCTTTAAAATTTGTGCGGGGCAGACATCATCCACCCAAGATGTGGGTTTCAGATTAGTAATAATAGATTGCACCTCGTTTTGAGATACCTCATGAAAAGAAAAGCTAGGAATGTCTACCGATCCTGACGGGCTAACAGGTGACCCGGGGATGAATAGTGCTGGATCCTCAAGCAGCAATCTGGGAATTTCAATTGCTCGTTGATGTTTTGCAATCTTGTTCATTAATTCATTTTGGATATCTTGGCAGCAGACATCTGAGGCGACATGCACACATTTCAGAGGAGCCTTGCTCTCCAACTCCTTGAGAATTACAGCTAGCCTCCTACAGCTGGACTTTGCATGAAGGATTCTGTGAGGGTTCACAAATGTGAGGCGGACAACTGTGTGAAGGTTTTTTTAAAAGATGGCATTTTATTATCTCAAAAGGTTGGATAAACTCCACACTATACTGACCCTGACGAGGATTTCCCTGCCTAAAATCAACTGAAGGAAACTCACTAACAGGGGATTTCTGTCACTCACACTTATACATACAGTTACTCAACAAGGTAACGCATAGCAGTTCAAAGGCAACACAAATATAACAGTTAAGTTCACAATATAACATCCACTCCTTATATCTGGGTGAATTCCCCTTCTCCAGATTCGAGCAGGATTCTGCTCCACTGTTCCAACATGAATTAAGGAAATCCTGGTTTTTAACAAATGTTCTAACATAGTTCTTTGTGACACCAACTTGACAACAAAAGTTCCAACACTCCAGTGGTTCAACAAAGGTTCTTGGTCTTTCTCTTGTGATAGGAAGACTCAAAATAATCTTCACCTAAACAATGAATATTGACTTAGTTCATCAGTATCAATATAAATTGTTTTTGTCGGGATGCTTTGCAACAACTTATTATTTCTGAAGGTATCATCAATAAGTCTGTCACAGTTTTATAGAATTATTGCTTCAGCAATGTGTTTGTCAGGCTAATTTGTGAACACCACTTCACAGCACTTCATCAACCTCTACCTGGTTTACTCTCATGCCAGGCCTAAGACTTCTGTTTTGCTGTTTGGGTATACCCGCCTGCCAGAATAGTAATTTACAAACAAGTGTCTCTGTGGTTTAAGATCCTCTTACAACAGCTTTGAAGGGTTCATTACTTTACATCATCAGACTTTAAGAATTTTTCACAGAAGGCAAGATTCACATTGGTGCTCTTAAGTACTGTTTTGTACTTTCCCAAACCTCTGCAAATCATGCTCCTCTCCGACTGAACAAACTTTTCCAGACCGGCAGCCTGCTTGCCACTCTTGTTTCCCACTCCGTTATTAACCAAACACTGACAAGGATATGGTTTTATTCTGCTTCTTCCTTGGCATTGGCATTGTGGGCTTGTACCAGCTTTTGTTGCATGCTTCTTCAAATATGGGCAATAAGCTTTACAACCTTTGGGACGTTGATTGGTGCCCTCCTGACTTTGGCAATATCTGTTGGTTTTTAATTGCTGTGCTTTGGCTTCCTTAATAGTTGTCTGCACTAGGTTTTAAGAGTATTGCCCCATCTTGTTGTTGGGTTCTAAATAAACTTTCATGCTTAAAGACAGTTGTTGGTTTTGAACATTTGTATTTCTAGTTCGGTATTCAAAATTTCCTTTGCCATGAGTTTCATGCATATGCAAGGATCAATCACTAGACTGGTTTTTTTTATAGAGGAATGAAGTTATTTAGAGTTTGAATTATTATTCACAGACTTCCATTCACTGTACCTTGTGGGAGTTAAGGGAGCTTCTAGCTCCAAGTCTCCAGGGGTTTAAAAGGGTTTGTATTTCTCTCAGTGCCTAAGGGTTTATGATTGTGTTTACCCATATTAAGATGTTCAACTTGTGGAACAAAAAGACTGTTCTGACAAGCCATTGCATACTTTGGTATTGAGGCGATGCCCTCCCTATAGGAAGACAAAATAGTGTGTCTCACCCAACTGAGTGTATTGCTCTCCCCCGAAAAGTGCACGGAACAACCATAAATCACCAATGCAATTATAGAGCAAATACTTTGAACCATAAACAGACAGACACAATAACTCACAACCACGTACTCTTTAGAAGATAATCAGCTCTTTACGGCTATTTATTCAAAGCTTACATGTACATAGAAATAACTCATAAAAATAACAAGGACACACACAAGAATTAAAGAGGTAAAAAAAAAATACATCACTGTTAGCGTAACCGGATTCCTCATGTCGTCCAGAAACGGCTGGAAGACCCCGGGAACAGCCAGACTGAGAGCACCACAGCTCACAAGAAGGCCGGACGTAAGCGTCCTTTCTCCGGCTGAAGTCTCACCTGACCACCTCCGGGCTTCCGCATATATACACACTCCACAAAGGGGAGTTGATTCTCGAACATTCTGGAAATTGCACTTGTGCAGTTGAGGAACAGCCGTCGGTAGCCAGCTGGGTCAATCGAGAGCTTCCCCCCCCAAGAAGCGCAGTGCCTCCCTTCTCTAAAAATACGCTCCACGGAGAACAGAGTAAGCCATAACAACGTTTGCTTTCCCAGCAGAAATGACCTTGACCGCATACCAGGTTTGAAAAAGCATGTTTGTCTCAGCACTATGAATCTAACACTCAGCAAAATGTGTTCAACGTTTCACTGCGGTATGAAGTAAATATCCATCATGGCTCCGAGCGCTTCCAGAATGCATTGTGCACCAGCGCCATTTTAGACCAAGCAAAACACTGAGTCATCTCCCTTTCCTGGGCCCTTTCTCCTCCCAGGTGATCTTCTCGCAGAACAAAACCCCCAAGATCAGGATGAGAAGGAGACTTTAGGAGGATTCTGTTTCATTAATCACAATTTTTCGATTATAGGTGGTGTGGAGGCATCAGGAAGTAGACACAGACAACTGAGGAAAGTTTGATGGCAGTCTGTCAGGCGCTCCAAGGTAAATGTCTGTCTGTGTCCAAAACCTATACTTGCCCTCACATCTACTTTTTCAAAACATGTGGGGACGTCAGCGTCAAATGAAAAGTGTTTAAACAAAAGTTCAGAGCTTCTTCCAGATCTTGGTCAGAAAAGGGGTTCTCCATTCCCCAGGATTCAAGACCGTTCACTTTCAATCAAAAAGAAAGGTTCCTTTCCCCAAGCTTTCCAGTCTCTCTCTTTCCAAAACAAAACAATTCCTTGGGATACTTCCTAGCTTTCAGGCTTATCAGTCTTTGGTCAATATCACAAAGTTCAGTTCATGATGTACAAGATTTTCTTGACCTTCAGTCACAAACTCAGAGATGAGTTAAGTGGCTTTTCTTTCGTACGGTGTACTCGGTCTAGGCACAGTTGTTGGACCACAAGGTCCACCCCGTACAGGTCACGCAACTGATGCACCTTATTGGCTTCTCTTCCATCGTTACACAGCCACTGCTTCAGCTCAACAGTGGTATTGGGCTTATACTCTTGCAGCCTTTTCAATACTTGTTTCGCCACCATTCACTTGTTCGATTATCAAATCTTCTGATAGCTTTGCCACTATTTCAGCTTTTAAAGTTCACTGCTTTTCTTGCCCTTCCTTGGCCATCTCCAATTTCTTTACAGTTCAGTATTCAAGTTATCATAGTTATCAATCATCTGTACTAAGTTGGACTGGCATTCCCATTGCCCACGCTGTCCTTCTCTCACTCACTCGCTAGCGCTCCGACCTGCATTCACCATGCAGCTCACACCACAGCGTCCCACAGTCATTCAACCTGCTTTGATTCACAGGGTAGGCTGTCTCCCTGTGCTGTCCTCCACTTCGCTCGGCTCTCTGTGGCTGTTGCTGCTCGCAGCTCGGCCTGCCTTTCTTCGAGGGTCTCTGCCGCCTTGGGTTACTGGAGAGGGATTCCTCAACCCTGCCACCAGAAACGTTCTGAAAATGCCCGCTACAATCCACTTCCGCTGCAACAACTATGCAGCTTCTCTGCACATCGGACACACACCTCCCTGCCTTCACCTTCGGCTTCTCAACCTGCAAGCATTCCACAGGTGATCTCTGTAGCCTCACCTGAGCGGGCCATTTATACTGCCCTTTAGCCTCAGGTGCAGGCAATATTCTTCAATTGCACACCAGTCTTGGTACTCTGCATCTTTCTTCCTCATCCCAGTACTGAGCAGTGTTTGTGTATGTCGGAGTTGATAAAGGATGGATGTTTGTTTCTATGTTGTCTCCCACTTGTCTCAGTATCATAGTGAAATGTATTGGGAGTTTGTTCAATATGTTCTGTGATATCCTTCACATTTGAGCTTGGGTTTATTTCTGAAAGGACTGGCACAGCTAGGGGCAATAGAAAACAAGGTAAATTATTTTCAAATACCTCACTTTCTTCAATACCGGGAAAGGCTCCTGGTGTGATTATCTCAAAGGTAACAGAAAAATGGTCTGACCAGGGGCAATAGATGGTGTAGAGATGTTAAGATTGCTTGATAGTACCCAATCTAAAATATTTCCACCAACATTAGTTAACATATTAACATGCTGTTGAAGCCCAACAACGCCTAAACCACTTACTAAAGATGCTGTGCTAGTCTGTTTGTTGTAAATCCAAAGGTTAAAATCACCTAATACTAAAAGATCGGTGCTAGACTTCACGTTATCATTAAGAGCGTCCATAAGTTGCTCTTCAAAGTCAGCGGTTGACATGGGAGGTCTGTATAAAACGAAAAAGTTGATAAATGTAATGGATTTCACACTAAGTCTGACCAGTAATGCCTCACAACTATCGATGAACAAAACTTTATAGAGGTGTATTTTTAGTAAGTCTCGAAATGTAATAGCCATGCCACCACCTCTAGAGCAAGCCCAATCGGCCCTAAAAATGTTATAGTCTGCTGGAGTAGCAAATGAGGCGGCTTTGTATCCGCATCCTTCTTTGACACAGTGTGCAGTGCGTTAATAGCTTCAGTCAACCTTCCATTTTCGCTGTCATTTGAGGGCACAAAAGTACAGCATGTGCTTTCTATCTTTGCACACACCCCTTCTTCCATAGCCTTTATTAAATCCAACACATAACTGTTCTGCAAGGTGGTCAACTGCACTGCCCTCCGTCCTTTCCCAATTGCATTCAACCCTCGCTCTGTACTATTGGAAAGCTGCGACATCTCCCAGCGGGTGATCTGCAGCCATTTTGCATTGACTGCAGCTTGTATGCCTGGTGCAAACTGTGACGTAAAGAATGTTCTTAGCCTTTGAAAACAAGCTGACTCCTGAAGGCACTTCTGTCGGAGGATTCCTGCGAGAAGCAATTGCTTCTTCTCCTGCTCCTTTGTAAGTTCAGGGGCCACCTAGTTCGCTTATGGTACAGTTCCTTATTTCGGCACACGACACAAGGTCCCACTTCGTTATCACCAGTGCTGGTGAATGCAGGGTGACGAGGGAACAAATGCCCGCCCAACGTGTTGGGAGCTCGGTGTAGGCCTAGTTGCCACATGCCCAGTAGGTATCCGTCAGTGCTGCGGTTCCCGCTCGTAGGCTCCAGAGCTGCATTGTTCTTGCGCATGATGCCTTATTGAACAACAGCCTTGATCTAAAACGCACAGAATATTGTGAAAGTGCCTGGATCTTTAGCTGGTTGCTTATTTTCATCAATCCAGGTCTGTCTGTGGACATTAATTTTGCAAAATGCTTTTTGAAATTTTTTTAATTTCTTTATTATTCTCAATAACAAAACAAACAAGATATCGTTTTCAAGCCAGTTGAGCATTGGTAGTAACTCCCTCCTCTCTCCCTCCTCCCCCCACAGACCAAGTATATAACAATGTGCTGCAGTCCCTGTACACCAAGGGTTAGTGCGTGCTGTCCGGGTCTCCATCGATTGAGCTGTCTTCCTCTGGATGGAACAGGGTCACCGTGAGGGCCACCCACTGTAATAGATCATCGGAGGTGTCAATTTGTTGGTGTCTCTGCGCCAGCTCCCATGCCCCTGCCTCGGCGGAAGTCCATCTGCGGAGGTCCTCCCACCATGTTGCTACAGTGGGTGCTTTGGGGCATTTCCAGGCCATGGCGATTCTTCATTAGGTCCTCGAGTCTGTTCAGTGGTCTATTCTTTTTGTTTCTAGGGTATCGGTCCAGGATGCAAGCTTTGGGGGAATTGCACGTCTAGTGTTATGTCTGCGTTGGCCGCCCTGGTTTGGATCTGTAACCATAAGGTTTGGATTGCCGGGCCTCCCCAGAACATGTGGGACATTCCCACGGAGGGTTCATGGCATTTAGGGCATGTTGCAGTGCCTGTGCTGCTAAATCTGGAGATAATGTCTGGTGTGAGGTAAGCCCTATGGATAATGTAAAATTGTATGAGCTGGAAGCAGGCGTTTCGGGATACCTTTTTGTGGTATTGTCACAACCTCCCACTCATTATCTTCGAACATCTTGCCAAGTTCAAGTTCCCATTTTTCCCTGCTCTTGAGTCCTTTTTGGGTGGAGCAGTTAAGCTGGGTCTCGTAGAGCCTCGAGGTTTCATGGCCTCTCTCTGCCACGCAGAGTAGGTTCTCGATGGCTTTGTGCCCACTGTCGAGGGTTTCCATCTCTGGCCATCGTTTTGTAAGTCTGCTCACTACTTCCCCGTGTAGAAGGAATTGCCCAGATGGTTTCCCCATGGTTTCCTGCAGTTCGGTGAACTTGTGAATGCCCTGGTCATCTGCAAGGTCTCCCAAGGTGGCGATGTAGAAGGATTCCCACATGTTCCTGATCACTTTTTGGCCTTCAGGTCTGTTCGACATTATTGCGGCTATTGGGATCTGAGGGGAGTAGGGGTCTGCCAGGTTGGCATTTTTGCAGGCCCGCTTCCAGGTTCGGATACCCAGGTGGATTAGATATGAGTCACGGTGACTCACCACCGACTCAGTCCAGAGTAAGTATCTGAGCAGCCACGGGGAGTTTGTGGGCTGTAGTAGGCAAGTGTCCGTGGAGGCGATGTCCGCCATCCTCTGTATCACATGCTTCAGTTGACCCGCCTTAGAAGTTAGGGATTTTGAAGCCACCTTTGTCGTACGGCCTTTGTGTAATTGCTGGGGCTACTCTGTGTCTTCCCTCGTGCCATAGGAATTTCCGGCAGAGTTTGTTTAGTTCCTTGAAAAAATTGCTGCGGGATGTAGAACGGGACATTGGTAAAGAAGTACAGGAGTCGAGGCAGCGCCACCATTTTGAGTAGACCTGTTCTGCCTGCCACCGAAAGGGGCAGTCTGCTCCAGAAGTCGAATGATTTGGCCAGGCCCTCTTTAGCCCTTACTGTGTTTAGTGTGTGTTCAGTTCTAGGGTCGCAGTGGATTCTTATGCCCAGGTATTTGAATGTGGTGGGTTCTCATTGGAGTGCCAGTGAGGGGAAGTGTTCTTTCCTGGTTTTGCTTAGGGCAGCTAAGGGGTATAGGCAGGATTTGTCTTGATTTATTAGGATCCCCGTGCATCTAGAAAACCCTTCCAGAGTTTCTAGTATGTAGGGTAGTATATGCTCATGGTCTTTCAGGTATAGGAGCATGTCGTTTGCGTACATAGACTAGGTGGGTCACTCCATTTATTGTTTTGCCCCCATCACCGTACTCTTGTCTAAGGTATGCCGCCACTGGTTCGATGGCCAGGATGTAGAGTAAGGGGGTCAGGGGCACCCCTGTCGAGTTCCTCTGAAGAGACACCATCTGTCAGAGTAGGTATTATTGGTTCGGACTATGGCAGTGGGGTGCGCATAGGTGAGTTTGACCCAGTTTAGGAAGGTAGGCCCTATCCCCATATTGGTCATGGTGGCATGGAGCCATTTCCACCTGACCGAATCAAAAGCTTTAGAGGCGTCGAGGGACGCTACCGCACTTCTACCGGGTTCTTTGTCTGTGCTGGTATGACGTGGTGCAGCTTAAGTAGGTTCTCGGTGATAGAACGGCCCTGCACATACCCTGTTTGATCTTGGTCCAGGTGCGGGATGGCCACCCGCAGTCTCCTAGCACCTTATAGTCCACATTAAGCATGGACAAGGGACTGTACGAGCCACAGTCAAGACTGTCTTTGTTGGGTTTCAACAGGGGAATGATGACAGCTTCGCACATGGTGTCAGGGAGGCGGCCCACTTCGTACACCTCGTTATACACCTGGGATAGAAGGGGGCTAGTAAGTCCTCATAGTGCTTATAAAACTCCACGGGAAGCCCGTCTGGTCCTGGTGTTTTCCCCGACGGTAGTGTTCTAATGATGGCCATGACCTCGTCGGACATGATGGGGCCATCCATGGACTCGATTATGTGTTTGACTAGGTGCGGCAGCCCGATAATGTCGAGGACATCCTCAATGTCTGTGGGAGGAGTGGGGTTGGAGTGTAGGGTTGGATAGTACTCTTTAAATCTTTAAATGCTAGGTTTATCCTGGCCTGCGTATGGATATTTAGGCCGTCGTCGCCTCGGAGAAGGCAGATGGGTGTTCTAGGGGTCTCACGTTTGTATGGCCACCCAAGTAGTTTACCGGGTTTATCGCCTAGGGCGTGGTTCCTTTCAGTGTATTTCGCATAGCTTAGTTTCCCTAGTGTCTCCCAGTGTTTTAGACAATCTTGTTTGAGTTCTATTTTCTGCATGTGGGAGGGATCTGGGGATGGTGTAGCTTCAAGGTCCCTCAGCTCAGCATCAGTGCGCTCGAGCTGGGATGTGGTGTGCCTTTGGGCCCCTCCCGCGGCGGCTATCATTTCACCCCTTATCACTACCTTATATGCCTCCCACGCTGTGCTTATGTGTTGGACACTGTCAATGTTAGTTTGCCAGTAGTTCGTCGTACCTTGTCGGATTTGTTCGTTGAAGGCTTTGTCAAGGAGCGCCTCGCTCTAAGCTTCCATGTCGGGACGGGGGGTCTAAGGGCTGCCAAGGTCCATGTGGTGATCAGTGGTGAGTGATCAGAGAGCACTCTGGCCAGATACTGTGTGTGTTCGAAGAGGGCCAGGTGTTCCTTGCTGGCAAAAAGACTATCGATTCTAGTGTGCACATTGTGCGGTGGGGAATAAAAGGAGTAGGCTCTAGTGTCGGGGTGTTGTACTCTCCACAGGTCTTTCAAGGCGAATTGATGTTAGGGCGTTGAGCACTTTGGCTGGGGGGGAGGGATGGGAATGTTTGCTGTCTGATCTGTCTATGCGCGGGTCTAGGGTGCAGTTGTGGTCACCTCCCCATATTATGAGTCCCTCCCTGCAAGGGCTCAGGCGGCTCTATACAGTGAACGAAAGACGGTGGCGTCGTGGTTGGGAGCGTAGGTGCAAATTAAGCAAAGGTCTCTCCCCTCTATGGAGCCTTGTATTAGGGTCATTCTGCCTTTATCCGTTTTGGTGTGAGATAGGGTTATGGGGACGGATGGCGCAATCCAAATCAGGACACCTCTTTCGTAAGTGGAAAACGTGGAGCCAACACAGGTTCCTCTCCAGACTTTGGCCAGTGCAGCGAGTTTAGGTGTGTTAAGATGTGTCTCCTGCAGGAGGGCGATACCAACTTTGTGGCGTTTCATAAAGGAAAGGATGCAGTGTTGCTTGACGTAGCTGTTTAGGCCCCTGACGTTCCAGGACATTATTCTGATTCTGTCAGCCATGGTCAACACATTGATGTGAGCTTGTGGGTGGTTCCTGGGCGAGGTTGCGGGTGGGCCCAGCTGGCCCCAAGGTGATCTTGCAAAGGGTGGACTTGGTATGTTTCCTGTGTACTTTTAACTGGGTTCCTCCTCTGGGGTTCCATTTCGAGTGAACAATAGCCTTCAACTTTCTTCTAAACAAAACACGTCCAGCGAGGTTTCCCTCGTTCTGACATTCCCGTTTCCGCACCATAGACGGAGGTCTCTTGGTGTCCTACGGGCGGGTGATTTACCCAAACTTTTCCTGGGGCAGGAGTAGCTCTGCTTCAAATGATGCAAATATGCAGTATTTCACGTCTAGTATGGCTCCGGTGCCAATGTGGATGCCACTTTCTCACAGTATGGAGCTGGGTGGCTTGTTAATGCAGCCTGGGGGTGGTGCGAGCTGGCTTCGTTTCTGCCGGTGGCTATGGATTGGGCTGTTTCTGTTCTAGGTTGGGGACTTGCTCCCTGTCCATCCACTCGCTGACCTCAGTGGGGGTGTCGAATAGGTGGGCTCTATTGTTATGTAGGACTTTGAGTCTGGCCGGGTACAGGAGCATGTACCTCAGGCCCGCGTTCTTTAGTCTACTTTTGATGTGGAAGAATTGTGCCCTGCTTCTCTGGACCTGCAGGGTATAGTTGGGATAAATCGCAACCTTTGCCGAGTCTCTTCGTATGACGCCGCCGAGTCTTGAGAAGGCCAAAATTGTCTCTCTATCCTTGTAGTTGAGCACTTTGGCTATTGTGGGTCTGGGTGGGCTCCCCGGGGGTGGGCGCCTGGCAAGGGACCGATGGGCTCTCTCAATGGTGAAGCCTTGGGAAAGCTTCCCCGCGCCAATTTTCTGTATGAGGAGATTTTCAATGAAGTTCGTGGGGTCGTTGCCCTCAATTCCCTCATGCAGGCCGATAATCTTGATGTTATTTCTCCGGGTCCGCCCTTCGGCCTCCTCGGCCCTGTCTTCCACAGGAATTTTGCAGAACTTACCTCTGTCAGATCTGCATACACCTTCTTGGCAAGACTGGGAAAGACAGGACCAACGGCCTTATAACAGGTGCTTGTAATGGTGGCCGGATTCGCCTCCTGGCTTGAAGACGACCTTCCGTTTGCTGTGGGGCTGGACCATTCGGAATGCAAAGGACTGCCAGGTGCTTCTGTTCAGGAGAACAGAGGCCGACAAGGTGGTGCGTCGCTCCGGCAGCCATCTTAATGTGGCTCTCAGTCCAATGTTGAAGATGCAGGTCGGGTAGTGAATGGGGGCCCGGGGTGGTAAAGGCACATCCTCCTCCGACTAGAACACCGGGAAAGACGTGACCAACGGCCTTAGAACAAGGCCTTGTAACGGGGGGTGGCTTCTTATTTCTGATAGCTGACACATTACTGTTAGGTACCTCTAAATTTCCACTTTCCATGCTTGCCTTGATTGTGTTTGGCTAAACTGCCACAGTTCCCCCCCTGTTCATCATAACTAGGGCGACCTCCTGAAATCTGTCCACCAGGCCAGATTTGAGAAATCCATCTCAACATTGGTCATGGCCCATACTGATATACATCCCTGTTTCAGTCTTGATATTTCAAGAGATCTTTGTACGCATCTTGAAACACACATGCGAGGGTCCATGCATTCAGTTGCTGATCTCGTGATGTGGAGGTACCACTGAGTTGTGTAAGATACTCCTCTGAATATCTTTTGTCAGGAACCGATACACAGGCACACAATCGGCTCTTGTATGATTTCTCATGGTTTGAATGCTATTCCCTACTTTGTGAAAATAAAGTTTTTTTTTTATTTTTATTTATTTTGCATTTTTAAAGCGCTCGCACAGCCCGTGGGCATCGAGGCGCTGTTACAGGAATTTTGTTTTTTAGATGCGTAATTGTTTTTTTGTCTTAGTTGCGTATTTATAATGCGCTTAAACACCCAGAGGTTTCTAAGCGAGGACCCTGTGTTGCTTCATGTCGTCTTGCTTCCAAGGCGAGCACGTTGCTGCTGAGCTTTCCTCCCGGGATAGGTTAGTTGAAGTGATACATGCTGAATAAAACGGAGAGATGTTTGCTTGGTAAAGTGACGCTTCTATATGCCAGCAGGCTCCCTGTGTTGTAAAACGGTAGTCTTCCAAGTTTCAAATGAAAATTACAGCCACAAATAGGAAAGCTGTCTGTTGGAAGTGCACATGCAAATGTATTGAACTGCTACACTTTGTGATTTGGCTTACCTGCCTTACCAGATGTTTGAAGTGATATATTACAGTATTAAGTTGGCTGACATGGTAATTCACACACTTCATTGTCTTGAAGTCATTACTAGATAGACTGCACATAATTTGATCCTTTTATAATTAGCTGTAGAACACAAATGTGTTTACCAATAGCATGGTAAATATGGCTATACGCAATATTGTGTTGTCAACGCAATAGCCACTGACTTAAATTGATTAGAAAGATGGGGAGTACAGCGTTTTTTTTAATTGTAAACTGCCAGTGTGTGCGAGAAGAAGATGTGAACTTTGGAGTAAGAGGTTTCCTTCTTTCTAGTGATTTATTTTTTAGTTTGTTTTTGTTTTTGTCCCTTTAAGTTCTTGGGAAACGCTGCCGGATTGCTGCCCCACCTGTTTTAAATAATACAATATCTAATCCCTATGTCAAGAGACAAGCTTTCAGGACCTGAAAACAAATTCATGATGTGCAAAAAATGCAATCCGAATCCTAATCTGTGGCAAAAGAAGGCTGTGAAGTACCACAAAATCCACTGATGTTAAGTCAGACATTTTACACAAATTAATAAGTGTTTGCTCTAATGTCCTATTGTTTAATAGTGAACCTTTGTCAGTGCTGTATAGCCCTAAGGACATTGAAGCACTATCATTTCCGAAATGATTTATCATATTAACATTTCTAGTGAAATCATTCCACTTCTAAGTCGTTAATCCGTCCATTCATTCAAAATATGTTGGGCACGTATTGATATTGATGCATTTGGCAGCTTGTTGCTTTCATAAAGGAATGTGTAGTCTCCTCATTTGTTACTTCCGCGTATAAACTGATATACAGTTCCAGACTCACCACCAAAATATTCTACAATTAAGCGTGTTTGGTTTAAGTCATTTCTCACTGCAGACTGAATACACAAATTACTCAGAATTGTACGTTGTTGCATATGGGGTGGCTGGAAAGGTGTCAAGGCTGTCCTGGAATTGTTTTGAACCAGGGCTTAGGTAGTTCTTGGCTAACTAGACAGAAAATGAAAGTGATTTGGTAACAAGACAGTTCAGAAAGACATATTTCATTCTAAATCACCTGTTGTAGTTGGGATCCATCCATTTCTAATGCACCTCCTTTTCTTGTATCCCTAACCTCCACTGTCTATTGCTGATCTATGGCATTGCTTCTGTCTCCCTACATCTTTAATTGAAAACATTCAGTCTTTTATTTGTCAAAAAATAACCCTCTATTTGTGCAATAAGTGAACTACCTCATGGTTGCCTCACAACCACCCCGTCCACCTTTCCCTAATCTAACTGCCACTGACTATGACCCATGTTGACCCATTGTAGCCCCCTCCTTGCAGCTACCCTCTACCACCAAGGCCTCTGTCCTGCATTTCCCTTACTTTAACTGGTCCCCTCCCACTACTTGTCCTTAATAATCAATCTTTCCCCCCGCCTCCTCATTGGTTCTTTCTCCCTCTCCCCATCAGTCACCACCTCACCCTACGAACCACTTCCCTCTCAACTCTCTTACCCTTTGCTATCTCTCCCTTCCCTGTCATGCGCAGTGCTAGATTTCTCCCTTCTTTTCCACCTTTCTCCTCACCTCCTCCTCCCCCTCCTTTTACCCCTTCCCCTTGTCTTTTCCCTACTACTTAAGTCCATCCCCTTGCTCAACCCCCTCCCCCGTTCACCTCCTTCTATTTCTTCCCTTCCTTATCGTCTTAACCTCATCTACCCTCCAATCCAACCTTCTTGCCTAATTAATAATGCTCTTTGGAATGCCAGATCCCTATGTAATAAGACTGCAGCTGTCTTAGACCTGTTCTTTCGTCTCAATCTCCATTTCCTCTGTCTAACTGAAACTTGGATCCCACCTCACACCTCAACTGTCCCCGCATCCCTTACCACATCCTTCCTCTTCCTTTTCTCATGTCTCTCATCCCACTGGTCGTGGTGGAGGTGTGGGTATCCTCTTCCATCCTAAATACCTTTCTTCTACTTCACTGTCCCTTCCTACTTTCCCTTCTTTTGAATACTTGTATAAATCCTTTACTTATCCTCACCCCTCCTCCTTTTATGACGACCATGATCACCTCCTCTCTTATCTCCCCCTCCCCTTCTCCCCTCACCGTACTTGGTGATTTCAACCTTCACCTTCCCACTTCCCCTCAACCCTCACCTCTTCTCTCGATCCTCGACCCCTCTCTCTCTGCTTATCTCTTCTCCGACTCACTCTTCTGGTTCCACTCTTGTTCCTATCTTTAACTCCACCTACTCTTCTTCTCCTGGCTCCTCCTTACCCAGCTAACTATCTGATCATGCTCTGCTCTCTTTCTCTCCTACTCCCAGCATTCCACCTCCCTCTCCTTTACCCTCCTCCACATCTTTTACTCGACATGACCTCCGGAACTTTAGCCCTTAACTCCTCCTTGATAACTGCTCTTCTTCTCTTCCACCCCTATCTGTTCTCTCCTCCTTCCCAGCTGACCTTGCCTTATCCTCTCTGACCTCCTCTATCTCCTCTAGTCTTGATCAACTCTACCCCATCTCCTCTTTCTGCCCTACTTGTAAACCTTCCCAACCCTGGCTCTCTCCTCGCCTATTGTCCATGCATAATCTCCTTCGTCGCCCTGAGTGTTGCTGGCTCAAATCCCCCACTCTTCCTAAACAAACCTCCTTCTTTTCTTATCACTCCCTATGTTACTCCTGCCTTCACTCCCCCAAACAAGCATACTTTTCTAACCTCCTTCACTCTCAAGCCTCTCATCCTCGTCTTATCTTTGAAAGCCTCTCTCGTCTCCTCTCCCGCTCCTGACCCCTCTTCTACTTCTCCTCTTTCTCCTTCTGACTTTGCAAACTTCTTCTCTGAAAAAATGCTTTCTCTTTGCCAATAAATTGTCTGTTCTCCTTCTTATTCCCCCACCCCCTAAAGTCCCCCTCGGCTCACATGTCTACATTTTCTCCTATCACTACCTCTGATGTCTCTCTCCTCTTAACTAAATCCCACCCTACTGCCGCCCCTTCTGATCACATCCCAACCCTTCTTATTCCCAAAATGTACCCCCTCTCATTCCCTATCTAACCTCATTCTTCAACACTTGTCTCGCCACGGCCACCTTCCCTTCTGCATTCAAGCACGCCACTATCATCCCTATAGTGAAGAAGCCTTCTGCTAATCCTCTTCTCGCCTCTAACTTTCGCCCAATCTCACTTTTACCTTTTCTCTCTAAATTACTCGAACGCATAGCTTATTCTCAGCTCTTAACTTTTGTCACTACCCACTCTCTCCTTCCCCCCTCTCAATCTGGCTTCTGCCCTAAACACTCCACTGAGTGGGCTCTTACCTATGTTCTTAACTCTTTCTTTACCGCTCGCTATTCTAAGCATTCCTCAATCCTCATCCTCCTTGACCTCTCTGCTGCCTTTGATACTGTTGGTCACCCCTTACTTCTCAATACTCTTTTCTCCCTTGGATTCAAAGGCTCTGTCCTTAGCTGGCTCTCCTCTTACCCCGTCTCTTGGGGCGGCCAAACCTCTACTACCTTGCCTCTCAAATACGGTGTCCCCCAAGGCTCTGTCCTTTACACCTCACTCCTTGCCCCTATCATCTCCTCCTTTGGGATTTCTCACCATTTCTACGCCGATGACACCCAGCTGTTCCTCTCCTTTTCTTCCTTCACCTTTGACGTGCACCTCAACCTCTCTTCCTGTCTTACTGCCATTAAAGACTGGATGTCATCTCATTATCTCTCTCTCAACATTGACGAGACTGAAGTCTTGTTCTTTCCTTCTAACACCCTCACCTCCAACTCCCCCCTTTTCTATCCATTTTCCCCCTTCTGATCTTCCTAATTCCAACCATGCTCGTAATCTTGCCATTTGCTTTGACTCCTCCCTCTCCTTTACACATTATATCTCGCTCACTTCGCGGGCATGTCGCTACCATCTCTTTAACATTTGTAAAGTCCGTCCCCCTCTCACCTTCCATGCTACCAAACTTTTAATCTCCTCCCTCATATTTTCTCGCCTCTTCTATTGTTCTTCTCTTCTTCGGTCTTCCCGTTTCCCATCTTGCCCCCTTTAAATCTCTTTATCACTCTGCCATCCGCACCCTCTGTCTTCTCTCTCCCCACAACTCCATCTCCAATTCACTTTCTCCCTCCTTCTAGTACCCTTCTCCCTGTTCTTTCCCTTTATCTTTTCCTGTCTCTCCTAAGATCTCCTCTCTTCCTGTTGCTCACTTTACTCACTAATCTTTCTTTCTTTCTTCGTTCCCCACCCCCTCTTCGCCTCTCCTTTTTCTATATCCAAATTGTTCTACATGCAGATTTTATGGCTTGATTCATATGTACTGTTATTGCTTCTACTGTTCCATGTTTCATGTGTTTTTTGTTGTTAACCGTAAAGCTCCTTGGATTAAGGCGCTATATAAAACAAATAAAAATATCTTTTACCTCTGCTGTGTTACCTGCACTTTGGGGCAGTTCATTATTAAGCAGTTATTAGCTATGATCTTGCTTAACAGACGTGAGTCTAACCAATCTTCTTATGAAGAGATACTGCAGTGTGTACAATTTAAAGATGTAAGCTATCAGTTTGGTATAAGTCGCTCTCACTTTGTGAATGCCAGTTCTCCACATGCACACCATACCAGTTCTCACTCGCCAGTATCTAATGGTGAGTGCACATTTTTTGGCCTGCATACTGACAACAAATTGAGATTTGTATTTGCCCCAAAAACAGTCAATTGTGTGTCAGGCTATAGTTGGGACAAGAATATTTTTATGGATGTGGAAACAATATAGTTTTGTCATGTTTGCAATACAAGCAATCCCATACAGGCCTTGAGAGACAATCTCTCATTAGACACATTTCTGAGGCTATGGTGTAACTTCGAAAACAATTGTGACTGCTTTAGTTTAGTGATGCCAAAACCCTACTCGATGCATTGAGTAAGGCTTTCCTAGATAATGCAAAGACTAAGCCTTAAGTAAGGCATGGTGCAGGGACGGGAACATTTGTTATCAGAATTCCTCAGCAAACGACCAAGACAAATTAAAATGGTGTCGCAGAATTTCATAAATACTGTTCAGCCATAACTTGCTGTTTTGAACTGTAGTCAGAAAAATATGATGTAATCAAAAACCTGTGTATGTCTGTTAGACATGGAAAACAGAATTTCTCTTGTGTTTCACTGGGAAATCGATGAATGGGGCTTGAGACAGGTTATCCAAATAAGAACGCCATTTCAACTTGGTTATTGCTGTCTGCAAATTCATTGGGCTTTTGGCTTGATAATACATTTTCTATTCAGTTATCTATGGCAAAGTAAGCCCAAAACGCCTGGTGTCTTATTGCCTTCTTGCGTCAAATCAAACCATTTATTTGTACTGATCGTTTTTAATCTATTGTAAGGCAGGGTGCAATTTGCACTCGCCACTAGCCATTGGCTAGTGAGTTTTTTTACTCTTGACGAGTATGAAATAGTTGTGTGTAATAGTGTGTTGCATGTATGTATATAATTGAAGTGGCAAGTGACTTTTCTTTATCTGGCCAGCAGCTTGCAACCTGAATTTCGACCCCCCGGTTGTACAGGCATTATTCCAGTCTCCCATTGATGGGGCCCATGCCTTATTTATGGTTATCCCCAGATAAGTTTTGAAATTTGACTTTTGATACTTCTGCTTGTTTGGTTGCGAGCGCAAAAAATAAACTTCAAGCAATCCTAATCTTATGACTGCACATTGGTTGCTTTTTAAAACTAGAATGGGTTTTAAATTCTTTTTTCACTTCTAAAGTAGTAAGACTTCAGTAACCAAAGTATCTTTCTGATAAATTCATCGAATTGGGTGGCTTGTGAGAGATGATAAATACATTTTTATCCTGGCTTCCTGTACCACATGTTACAAAAATATTTACTGCCAATTAACTCTCGAATTGAAAACTGATTTCTTTCCCAACGGATTATTTGATGCCTTGATTTTATTTATTTATTTAAATGTTGGTTTGGGTTATCATATTGTATTGTATTACATTGTGTTTGTATTTAGAAATCTTTTTTTTCAAGCTTTATTTAACATTTTTCTGAGATTTCACAAAGGTTGAAAATCATCAAACGTGAGTTAACAGAAAGGAAAAAGAGAAGATCACCAACATTACATTGACAGTGCAGCAAAAGTATATATCGCACTAAGTCAAAATTCCGAAGTAGCTGCAGTCTGTGTGTCAAATGTTCACAAGCTGCTAAAAACGGAATTACAAGGATCCAGGTGCTATAAAAGGTTTGATATGAATTGAGTATGGCGATTTATTTTCCAGATGGCTACCAAAGTCCAGACCCTTGCCCACCACTGCACCATAATTGGTCCCCCTGGTGGCATTCATGAGGCAGCTAACATCAATTTCTGCAGCATGGGGTCTAGCATGGATTCACATGAATATTTCCTGTCGTCCGGCTTGGAATCTGTGGTAAAAGAAAAAATGTTTTCACTTTAACTTACAAACTGTATTTCTCCCTTAAACCAATCACTGTCCTCTGGGTCATACTGCCCCCATCCAATGACAGTCCTCTCCCTAAGCCCCCTTCTCTGGCAGCCATCTTCAGATTTTTACTGTACGCTTCAGTGTTGGGAGTCCTCGAGTTTGCTCTGCGAGCTACTTCTACATTTTTTTCGTGTGTTCAACGGAAAAATGTTCTATTTTTGTTTCAAAAGAGCCTGTGTGCTCTTTTCTCCATCCGCGACAGCGGGCACCCGTTGGTGAATTTCAGCGCCCCTCAGGGGCGAAGATCGTCCAAGTTTCCAAAAAGCCATCAGGCCTACTTGGTGCCCTCCGACCATGATGAAGGAGAAGGAGGGAAAGTCTCACTTCAAGCGCTGCACTAAGTGCGGGCTGCGGAACGTGTTTGTAGAAGACCAGCACCTACAATGCCTCTACTGCCTGCACACAGACCATAAGGAGGTGGAGTGCGATATATGCCTTGGGTTTTCCAAGAAGACAACGAAGTATAGGCACATAAGACTGATGGCGTGGCTTAATGCTAAGGACTCTGCCCTGTGCCCTGAGCAGGGTCATGCCTCACCCAAGAACGGCTGGTCCGAGGAGTGGTCTTCTAAGTCCTTTGGGGGCGCCTCATCCCTGGGGCCACAAGACAAGGCCAAGAACCGCAAGTCTGAGTCCACCAAAGTAACGTGGAAGCAGATCCCAAGGTGGAGAGGCCGTGATCGACATCACCCTCCTACTCCATTGCCAGCAAAAAGGAAATCATCGGAAACCACCAGGGAGCTCGGAGGAAGAAGACTGTGTGAGAGGAGAGCTCTGCTTTCAGCCTGGAAAAGAAGTTTAATTGATTCCTCGACGAGCAAGAGGGTGACGTGTGGAAGGTGTCCGGAAACGTGGGGCATCGTGCCCCCAACTTCAAGGCAGTGATTGAAGCAGGACCGCTGAGGGACGAGGTGCGTCCCGGGCGGCTGTGGCGAGGCCGCCACAGACCCATTGGCAATCGAGTGGAGAGATCCGTAGGCCCGCCCTCCACAAGGAGCTGGTGGCCGGCAGGCACACAGTGAGCTCCCTCCTGCACACCCCAGGCAGAGAGAGCATACTAGGAGTACCGGCACCGCTAGCTTACAGAAAGATAGTTGAACGGGAGAATGGCCCAGCGGGGAAGACACCCCGCTCCACCCCCCTGCATAACGCCGCGGAGGACAGGAGTAATCGGCGGGGCTCCCAACAGGAACCAGGAGTGGCAGAGACCCCTGGCCCAGGCTGGACTCTGGTGGAGGCTACCGGAGTGAGTGGTGTGGGCTTCCGGGCACACGCAGCCTTGCAGCAACAACGATGTGGACCCGGTTAGAGGCACGGGCCTGTCAGAGACCCGGGAGAGGTGAGAGACAGCCCCAGGAGGATCTCTGTCTGAGTGGAGTTGCTGCCCAGGGGAGGGAGGGGGCCCCACTCACCCATCAGGCTGTAGATGGAGGGAAGAAGAGCTACACAGAGGGGTCTTGGTGTAGAAAGTAAGATGGCAGGGGAAGCTGGAGCTGGACAAGAATGAGGGTCCCTGGGGGGGCCTACATCAGGACAACCACACTGTACTCAAGGAGCTGTGTGCTTGCAGGGCAGAGGTCCAAGGCTCATTGGGGGCCATTGCAGAAAGAGTCGCAAATGTGGAGGACCTGGTTGAAGCACTCGAGCACACACAACGGGCGGCGGATATACTGGCCAAGACCAGACTCCCCGATTTGGTTGTGGAAGAATAAACTCTACGGATAACGAAGCATGGTCAGATAGTGCTATTGGGTGGGTCTCAACATTTTTTGTGGCCTAGTAGCATCGTGCATGACCAGATATAGTCAATTCGTGAAAATGTTCGATGAACATGTGAATAATAAGACTATCCCTTCCCCCTCAGTGATGGCCATATTCAGGGATGGCTATAAATCTTTCAACGTCAGTTGTTCAAATGTGAGTCTGAGGGTGCGTGATGGGTGGTGGGGGCTGACCATATTGCGTGTTAGAGCTTCTATCCTGTCGAGGATCCCAAGCAAGGTTAAAGTCACCTAGAAATAAACAGTCTCCCTTCACGAATAGCTCTAAATCGTTCAGTGTTGCTTTTGGGAAACCCTCTTGACCTGTGTTGGGTGCATAAATCGGAACCGACGTAAGGGTTGTATGGCCTATTTCGATAGTGAGGAACAGGCATCTCCTGCCTTTGTCCACTCACCTGCTGATACTATTGGCCTAACCCCTACTTTGATCGCTAGGAGTACACCCGCCACTTTCCCCTGTGCTATTAGTGGATAGTGTCTAATACAGAGAATTATGTTTGTCTTGGTATCTGATATGCGCCTCCTGAAGTGCCACCAGATCTGATTGGTTCTTGTGTTTCACTGGGGTGCTCAACCCCTGAATATTAAGTGATAAACACTTGAATGTGTGTCCCTAACCAATTCGTACCTTGCATACAGCTTTTCAGCCCCCAATTAACCTTGGCATCTTGTCTCCTTTTATTTTTTTTACAGATTCCCCTCTTTTCCGACTTCCCCCTGTAAACTCCCAACTACCCCCCTAACTATTAACCCCCCTGCCCCAACCGTAACTTTGAGTAAACTTTCCCCCCTCTCTCCTCCCCTGGTGTGACGCACAATACCTAGTAATTCTTCGGGTGTTGGCTCTCGGTAGTAGATCACCAATTTTTCCAGGTCTAACCGTGGGGTATCCTAACACCCCAGCCATCACCTGCCTGTAGATTCCCTGCTATATAGTCCATTCTTCCGCACGTATCCTTAAAGGTTCATTCTTCGAATTCGCCCAAGTGATCAAGTCTTCTTGCGTCAGGTCGGGCCTTTAAGATGAGAGTTCCATCTTGGCCCTTTTTGTGCTTTGTTTCGTCGTCTTCCTTGTTGGCGAGGGTGAGGGCGGGCCAGAAGTCTCATTCAGCCAAGTCTCATTCAGCCAAGTCTGACAGAGAAACAGTAGGTCAAGGTTGTCCCTGATAAGGTCTTGCACATCTAGGGCGTGTGCTGGTAAGGAGCGGAAGATGACCAAGGCACACTTGAGTGGGACATCCTGTGAGGGAGACCGGGTGGCAGTAGGAAGGCATACGGTGCCCAGAGGGTCAGGTGAAATGCTCTTGGGCAGGAGAGGGGCATGGCTGACGAGTGCCGTAGCCGCAGTGGCATTGCAGGACAGACGCATTATTTGGGCGGCGGGCACAGATCCAGGTGCGGTATCATCAGTGACATTAAATGGCAATAGTGGTATATGGGCGGCAGCACAAATACAGGTGCAGTGGTGTCATTGACATCACATGGCAATAGTTGTAAATAGGTGGCAGGCATAGATACAGGTGCAGTAGTATCATTGACATCACATGGCAATAGTGGTAAATGGGCGGCAGGCATAGATACAGGTGCAATAGCATAATTGACATCAATTGGCAGTTGCGGAATAGGTACAGTAGGCGTTAGAGCACTTACAGTAAGTAGAGGAGATAATTCAGGTGGCACATGCCTTGTAGCGAGATGGGCAGTGGGCAGGTGCTGGTGCATGCTCACAGTTCTGAGTCTAGGTGCGCCGAGGCATAACAGAGTGCATAGGTGCAAGACCTGTTTAAGAGGTCTAGTCGGGGTCTGTGCAGAGTACTGGCCGTTGTGAGGCGATGCACATGTCTGGATGTAGGCAACCCCAGGTGGCGGTGTTGCAAGGCCGTGTGCCACGGAGGCAGATGGTGGCAGTGCCTTTCCAGGCCTGGTGGGGGGGATGCAAGGGTATCGGGCCAGGCAACACCATGTCAGCGGCCGGTGCGATAGAATTTTGGGCAGCCTGCGGATCCTTCGTATTAGTGAGGGAGCAGGAGCGAGCTCTGCCAGAGGTACGGGGAGGGATGTTTGGTACTGGGGTGTTACTGAGTGGAAGTGGGGCGGTTTTCGCAGTCGTGTGCGACGGACTGTATGGAGACCAATGCATGATGGTGGAGCGTGTGCTTCTGGCTCTCAGGCGTGCATTTCTAAGGGCCAGGTTTGGAATAGCGGTCAGAGAGGGGGCAAATATAGTGCGCTCCTTTCTGTGAGAGACTGAACTCAGGATTGGCGCTCTAAAGAGGCGAGTGGCTGCATGACCCTTACCTTGGGCAGAGGGGCGGGTGCCAGCGACGTCAAGAAGTGTAGAGCTGCAGAGAGGGAGGCAGGCCTTTTCTCCCAGCCTTCCCTCAAAGGCTTCACCTCCCGGAGCATCTACCCTCCATTTAAAGCAGGGGGGTGGGGCGGGGGCGGGCAGGCCGTGGCGTTGAATCATGATGTTGAGTAGTTGTTGTTAGCGGTTGCGACGGCCATTTCATGCTCGGCGACGGCCTTGCGGCCTGTAATGGAGGTGGTCTGCCTCATCAAGCACTCCTGTGCCTTTTGAATCGCAGGAACAGCTGTAGTGTGGTGTTAACCGATACAAGGGACTACATGTTGAAAATCCATTCAACCATAAATGCATTCCCTTTTTTCTTCCTATGCTTCCACTCTTTGTGTGTATCACTGTAAAATAATTCTAAATTATTTATTCACGGATTTAATCATTCTGGCTTTTTGAAGGGTGAGAGACTTGTTTTAATTTTGTTCTGCAAATATGTGCTAGAGTTCTAGTCTGAACTTTTGTTCAGGTCTTCTTTTGCCTCAGCATGTGTATTAATGGGGTTTGACATAACATGGATTCCTCTGTCCCTGAATATTTGATTGAAAATGAGACTTCGTCTTGCAGGGAATTGCAAGTCTGAAGCGATTTGAGACCAGTCTACAGGGCAAATGCATGCGTGCAAATGTATGAAAAACATACATACATGTTGTCATAATTCTGCAAAGTTAGTAATTTATTTGTATTTTTTCCTTTCATAATTGTTCAGGCTTTAGAAAAGCATCCAAACTCGCCTATGACTGCAAAGCAGATATTGGCGGTCATACAGAAAGAAGGGCTAAAAGAAACAAGGTCAGTACTTAACCAGTTATTGTGCATATTGCATGTTTTTATGTCCAGTTGAATCACTATTCCCAAAGTGATAGAAACATGCTAAAGTTCTTTGCAGTGTTGTCTCCGCGCTTATTTTGAATAAATCCGGTCAAGGAATTTGGGCTAGCGCAAGGTTTTTATCCAAAGCAAGTTTTAGACCTAGAGATGTTACACAGTTACTAGGTTTAATATGGAAAAGCATCAACTTTTGCATTTGTAGATTAAAGGAGAATGTATGTGCATTAGATTCTTCAATGGCGATGCATTTTGTTGAATAGTTTGTGGCCAGCTTGTGCAATGATTTATGCCATTTAGATGGGTGATTTTGGACATCAATGCTTATGTAAAATAAAGGGGGCTGTCGCTAATAAATATGGCAGAAGTCATTCCTAGATTTTAACCAGATTCTGGAATTGCGATCAACAGGGGCAGAAACATGGTCATGTCCGACAGAATAAGGGGGGGGCTTCATTATTAGCTGCTGGAGCAGGCTTTGGAATTGGTAAGGGCATTTCTATTGAAGTGTTCAGTTACTTTTATGCATCAGTCTCTTCCTGTGTGTTCCTCTTTGACTTCCAAAAAAAGAACAAGGAGGAATTTGGTTCCTCAAAATTCAAAATGTCTTGCTAATCCTTCGGTACCACCTTTTATTACATACTGAACATTATTTGCCATTAATAACATGGAACTAATCCCTGGCATGCTGCCTATTCTGCTTTAGGGTGGCACAGACCACTTTCAACTGTGCCCCCCTGTTTCGAAAGCTTAGTTTATCACTTCAGTAACTTGCTTTGGGTCTGCAATTTTCATAGCGATGTTAACCCAGATTGCATTTGTGTGCGTCTCATCGGTTTGCTATTAGAAATTACGGTTTTAGTGACTTCCCACTTTTTCGAAGAGCATTGTTACACATATATATCGCTGGGTTGTGTCTTGGCCAATACTGCAGTACGAGGGCATTGAATGGCTTCTCCGGCTTCTTTGGGAAACTGTGAAGTCTTCGTATGTATTTCTTAAGGCTTAGGTTGGTTCCCTTTAGGCCAAAAGGCCTAGGCACGAAATAATGCAATTAAGGCGTCAGGACAGTATGTCCTCTGCTACCTGTTTTTATGTTGCTCACCTAATGGACAGCTAGCTAGTAAGTTGCTGTATGCAGACAAGAGTAGGAGAGATGATGTAGTAGTGGCTGTACTTTAGCTTTAAAAAATATCTGTCCATATGGATGAAGGGCTCTGTGGTAAACAAACAGTCGCTTACATTTCCTTTGCACCACAAACTTCAACCAGTTCGAAGTCTCCAGAATGGAGTGGATGGTGGCCCTGTTACGTTCTGTCAATGAGAATGTGATGTGCCATCAGGTATAGACTAATCACTCCCGTGCTGAATTGCACATCGCACTGGAAAGTTACATCCAGTGAGATCTTCAGGATAGAACAACGAATGTGCATAAAGAATTCACAGAAAGCAAATTCCAATTGAAACATTTTTCATAATTTTTGGTTATTCTGACATACTGACTGAATCTTGCAATTTGAGTCAACCAGCTCAGCATGAACAATCGATGACAGGAGAGGAAAAATCTCCTGCAAGATTGCTGCACGTCTTGGTTAGCATTCCCTCTTTGTTTCTTTTACCACAATGATGCTAATGAGTATATGCACTGATCAGATACTCAATCAGACATTGCAGCTGTGACCACATTTAGAGGCCCTGCTGGACATTGTTGTGACTAGGTCATGTAGTTCTGCTTTTTAGAGCCACCAGCCTGAGGTGCTTCTACCACGAACGGCACAGCCTACTTTGGTGTTCCATCCACCGGTTCTACTCTTGCCTTTTACAACCCCTAACGCCTTCTCCTCTTCCCAGTCAGCTAATCTTCCGAGCTGTAAACGCATAGGTTGTAGAATCAGTTCGGAAGACTGTATTCATTGACTTTTCTGATCACATTAAAATGCACCACTCTCTCATTGCAAAACCCTTTGTCATGTATTCTTGAGGGTTGTGAGGCACAGAAGAAGTATTATTTTCCTCCCTTTCCTTTTATAGATGTTGGTATGAGATCATTGAGCATGGTGACGCCAAACGTGAACATTGCAGTGAGTTCTGAAAAGGATAAACATAAACTATACCCCAGGTGTTTACATTTGGGAATACCAAATGTAAAACTGGTGAAACATGAATATTTTTGTTCATTTCACAACTGCCTGCATTGGTAGTCGTCTATGCAACACAAAGGAGCACAAATAGGCTATGCTTCCTCATCCCCTTTTAGGGTTGGAGGCTAAAAACTGGGAATGCATGTCAAATTGCATATATCGCTGTGTGGTTAACATATTGGTACACCACTTCATAGTTAAAAAGAAAATATATACTGTTGCTACCTACCCTCCTGTTGAACTGGTTTAGTCTACATATGTTCTCCTTTTTCTTTAGATTTGCCAATTTGTCCCTTGTATAGTTTCGATGTCTCTCTTCCATGCCCCAGTTTCTGTCCAAATGCTGCTTTCCCTAGCTTACCCATTTTCAGCACATTTTGCTTTTAGAGCAAACGCAGTTGTTACTCCTCTCTTTCGTGGATGCAATTTAAGATCACTATGCTGAATTTTAGATCAAACAATCTTCCTGATTTTCCCAAGCCCTTTAAGCTTAAAACAACAAGCAATCTCTGCAATGAGTCCCTTAACCAAAAAAGCATATATTGTATCGCACTCTTTTTTTTTTTTTTAACTTTTTTTTTAACTTTTTTTTTTAAACTTTTTAACTATTTTAAATCAAGGCAGGATGGCAAATATACAAATCATGACATATCACAAGCAATGCGTATTCAGGTTCTTTGATCCCCAGTCCTCATTTCCCCCATCAGGCTTCCTCCCTCCCACCTCCCTTCGGCCTCTCCCCCCCCTCATGTTTGGAGGCGGAATTTTCTTTCTGGGTTGTCCAGTTCGCCCCTTAGCGTCTATGTGTCTTCTCCAGGGTTCTCTTGGTGTTTCAAGATCCATCGGGCCCTGGTCGGTTTGTAGGTCTGGGCGGGGAAGCGCTGGTCGTATTCCAGCACTGGGCTCCAAACATTCTGAAAGCGGTGGAGCGTTCCCGCCTGTGCTGCCGTGACCTTCTCCGCGATCAGGATGTCCCAGAGTTTAGACCACCATTGGGCTATGTGAGGTCCTTCTGGGGATTTCCAGGCCCTGGCCAACACTGTTTTCCCCGCCAGAAGGCAGTGTGTCAATAGTTTAGACTTGGTCCCGGAGTGCAGGTAGATCGCGGGGATCGGGGCTCCCAGCAAGACTGGTTCAGGTTCCAGAGGAATCGCCGTTCTCGTAATTTGTGCGATGGTCTCGAGGCATGTCCTCCAGAAGTGTCGTATCTTTGGGCAAGCCCGCCACATATGGAAGAAAGAGCCTGGGTGACCACATCCTCTGCAGCAGGCATGATCCACATGTGGGTTCATGTGGTGAAGTCGAAGGGGCGGGTAATACCACCGGAGGAGCACCTTGTACGCACATTCCCTATTGGTAACGCAGGTGGAGGAGGTATGTATTCTGGTCCAGATGTCCACCCAGGTTTGGTCCACGACCGGATGGCCCAGGTTCGCCTCCCATTGAGCCATGCAGCGGGCCTTTGTGGACAGGAAGTCCCTTAAGAAGCGCCTATATAGAGTGGATACCCTGCCCCGCGTTGGAAGGTCTCCCCGTATCAGCTCCAGGGCGGTGGGCGGGCGAGTTGCTGCCTGCAGAGTCTGGGGGTGCGAGCACCAGTGGCGTAGCTGGATATAGGTGAATCTGTCCCTTTCCTGGAGTTGGAACTTCTCCTTGCATTGGGCGAAGGTGAGTGGTGTCCCTCCCATATATAGCTGGTCTATGGTCTCCAGCCCGCCCTTTATCCAGTTCCGGAAATTGTGGGGGTCTGCTCCGGGTGAGAAGGATGGGTTATGGAAGACCGGGGAGCTTGGGCTCAGTCCTCTGGGCGCTCCCTTCTGCTTTAGAGCCCACTCCCAGGAGCTAAGGGTGTGTTTAGTTGATAGGAGGAGGTCTCCCCAATGTGTTCTAAGGGGGGGCGGAATGTGTGGCACAAATCGCAAGGGTAAAGGTGTTTGTGATTGTTCCAGCTCTACCCACCTGGGGCGGTTTGTTATGGTCTGCCATGCCTGAAACTGTGCTAGTTGTGCTGCCACACTATAGGCCCTCAAGTCCGGGACCCCCAGACCTCCTAGCTTGGAGCCCCCCAGCATCGTTTTGAGAGGGATTCTCGCTCTCTTACCTTTCCAGATGAATTTCAGCATTTTCCTTTGGATGTCCTTGAGGGTTGGTGTGGGGATCGCTACTGGGAGGGAGGCGCAGGCGTATAGGAACCTCGGCAGTAGGTTCATCTTGCATGCTATGATGCGCCCCAGCAGTGAGATCTCTTGGGTCTCCCATCGTTTCAAGTCGCCTTCCAGTTCTTTCAGTAGCCGGGGGAAGTTGGCTTTGTATGTGTCTCTTGGGTCAGCCGGGATGTGGACCCCTAGGTAGGGGATGGCCTTCTTCACCCATGTCATCGGGCACATCGTCGTCAGTGGCTCCCGTTCTTCTGGAGTGAGCCCGATGCCCATGGCCGAGGATTTGTCAAAGTTTATAGTGAAGCCTAAGACTTCACCATAGGTGGTAAGTTCTCGTATTGCCTGTTTCAATGATGATTGGGCTTCTGAGATCGTGAGTAGGACATTGTCCGCGTAAAGGGCGATTTTATGTTGGATGGGGCCGACCTGCAGCCCTTTAATTTGATCGTTTACCCTAATCCTTTGGGCCAAAGGCTCCATGGTGAGAGCGAAGAGTAAGGGTGATAGCGGGCAGCCCTGCCGGGTTCCGCATGATAGGGGCATCGGAGCGGAGCTGTGTCCATTAATTGTTAGACTCGTACTTGGGCTCTTATAGTTGGCCAGCACCATTGTCTGAAAAGTTGACCCGAAGCCGAAGGCCTCTAGGGTAAGTTTCATAAAGGGCCAATCTACTCGATCAAACGCCTTGCCTCCGTCCAGAGCCACTAAGACCAGTTTTTGTGAGTTCCGGGAGGCGAGGTCCACCAGGTTCAGGGTTCTCCGTATGTTGTCTCCCGCTGATCGATGGAGGATGAAGTCTGCTTGGTCGGGATGAATGATCTTCGGGAAAATGAGATTCAGTGGTTTGCCGGGATTTTTGAATATATATTTGCATCAATGTTTAAGAGTGCTATTAGTCTGTAAGAGGCTAGATTCCTTGGGTCCTTTCCTGGTTTGGGCAGGAGGATGGTGGTTGATTCCTGCATCAATGGGGTGACCGCGTCTGTGTCTCTGAAGGAGTTGAACAGGGTCACCAGATGGGGGGTCAGTTGTGGCCTGAAAAGTTTATAGAATCTGGTCGAAAAGCCGGCCGGGCCTGGGGCTTGTGTTTTAAGCGACTTGATGGCCTCCTCGACCTCCTCCCCCGTGATGGGATCCTCCAATTCGTCTCTCGTTGTGTTGGGGAGATGGGGAACCGCTGCCTTCTGTTGATATTCCACCTGTTGCGGTCGGTTCCGAGGGGTTGCCTTCATGATTTGGGTCAGGTAGTCTGTCGCGAGCTGTTGTTTTTCGGGCTCCGAGTATCGGGTGACCCCCTCAGGATCGCGCAGGCCTGCAATCGTGTTGACGCGTCTCCGCTTGGCTAGTTTGGCCACCAGGAACCTGTTTGCCTTGTTGCCCTTTGCGTAGTATGATTGTTTGGCATTTGCCATCATTAGCGCGGTTTGTTCCGCGTAGTGGGCTTCAAGCTTTTTCCTCGCTGTTCACATGATCCGTTGCATCTTAGGGGACCAGCCTTTTTCTTTGTGGATTGCCTCAGCCTCTCTTAGCTCGTCCTCTAAAGCTATTCGGGTCTGGCGTCTGTTCCGGTGGTAGGCCGCTCCCTGAGCGATGAGGGAGCCCCTGATTACTGCCTTCAAGGCGTCCCAGTTATTTGCCAGTGAGGTGCCCGAGGCTGGGTTTTCGTCAAAGAAGTTTTTAATTCCTGTTGCGATCTTCTCTCGTAGCCATGTCATTGAGAATCAGGTCATATAGAGACCATTTGCGTGGGTTATTGAGATTGGGCTCCTGAACCCGGAGTTCCAAGAACACTGGAGCGTGGTCGGACATGGCTCTCGTGCCGATGAAGACGTCTTTGACTGAGGGAAAGGTGTGCGGGAAGATCAGGAATAAGTCAATCCTTGAGAAAGTGCGGTGTACGAACGAGTAGAAGGAGTAGTCTCTTTCGTCGGGGTGAAACACCAGCCACGAGTCTATTATCTCCAGAGACCTGAACAGCCGGAGGAGGCTGAGTGCTTGGGCGAAATCGCTTGGAGTGGGGGGGTGTGACCGGTCTTTAGTGGGGTCGGGAACCCCATTGAAGTCCCCTCCGACAGTTGTTTGGCCCTCCACAAAACTAGCGAGGGTCGTGCCCAAGGAGTCGTAGAAGAGTGATTGTCCCGTGTTAGGGGCATATGCCGAGATGAGGGTGTATAGGTCTCCCAACAGGAGGCATTTGACTGCTGTGTATCGGCCTTCCGGGCATGTTTTTGTTTCCAGGATTTGTGGGTTCAAGTCTTTTCTAAAGAGAATTGCCGTGCCCCCCTTTTTGCTTGGGCCGTAGGCAAAAAATTGAAGCAGGAATGATCGAGAACAAAGCCGGGTCACGTCCGCCGGCAGCAAGTGGGTCTCTTGGAGCATAGCTATCGCAGCGTTTTCGTCCTGGAGCTTTAATAAAATTGCCTTTCGTTTGTTAGGGGAGTTCAGTCTGTTAACATTTAGGGAGAGGATTCGCAGAACGTGGTGGTCCAGAGGTGTCCCATTCTCTATCTCTTGAGTTGGAGGGGGGGGGAGAGTCCGGGTCGATGGTTTAGCTGCCATGTTTGTCATGAGATCTTGTAGTACCATCCTGCACTTGAGGTTTTAACGCGGGACTCCAACGGGGGGCCGCAACTTTAACTGGTGGGTAGACCGACATTGTAGCTACGGGCCTACCCTTGGCCAACGGGGCCGGTTGTCCCATCGTGTATCAAGTACTGTGTGTTTCCAAGGAACGAAAGTTGGAAAGTGTCCTTGGAGTGGGTATGAACCGTGGGTATGGTCCGCCGTCTCCGCCCTCGAAGCTCGTCAGATTAAGCGTTATGTGGCGGATCCGAATTCAGGCCGGGTCAGAGGAGACCAGGGAGAGATGTAGTTGGAGCCTGGAGGTGCGGTGGGCGCCATTGTTCATCTCTTTTTGTTGATCCGCTGGGTTGATGACCATGGCATACGTTTAGGTTTCAGGGCGGAAAGCGGCCCGGAGTCCTCAGCTCCCTCCGGGGTTGGTGTGGAGAGTTCCTGGGGCGAAGATGGATGCATGATCCTCTCCGCATCCTCCAAGTGACTGATCCGGCGTAGGGTGCCTTTGTATGTGAATTGTAGAGCTGCTGGAAACAGCCATCTGTAGCGGACTTGCTGCTCCTGAAGGAACAGTGCCAGGGGTCGGAGTGCTCTTCTTTTCTGGAGGGTGAGTGGTGAGAGGTCCTGATATATTTGGAGTGGCGTGCTCTGAAATGTAATTTCCTCCCCTTGGCGGCTGATCGCCGAAATCGCTTCCTTGGTTGTAAAGAAGTGGACCCTCGTAATGACATCTTGGGGGGGGGGGGGGGGGTCAGAGACAGCCCCACAATGCGGGCAAAGTCTGTGGGTGCGATCTAGCAAGAGCTGAGATTTATCCAGGTCTGAGAGGAGGGCCTCAAAGAAGCGTCCCACGTAGTCCGCTAGCTTGTTGTCGACGGAGGTTGGGACCCCCCGAATGCGGAGATTATTGCGGCGCGCCCTATTTTCAAGGTCCTCCTGTTTAAACTCCAGGATCTCGCATTTCTGGTGCAGGGAGTCGATGGCTCTTCGCATTTCCCCTAGAGTGGTGGCGTGGTCCCGCGAGTGGTCTTCGATTTCTCCGAGCCTCTGTTCGGCCTCCGTAACCCTTTGGTCCGTCTGTTCGATTTTGGTGGTGAGTTCTGATAGGCATGAGCGGAACTCCGACTTGATGTCCGCCATGAAGGCTATCAGGTCCCCTTTGGTAGCGAGGGCTCCCCTGTCCTCTTGTTTCTGTGAAGTGAGTTTGGGAGGCTCTTGCTTCTTGCTTTTATCTAGCTTAGTGAGCATGGTGGAGATATCTGCGCCCTTGCCAACCTTTGTTTGCCTAGACATGATGATCGTGTTTGGCGGTCTTGGCTGGAAGGGTTGCGGCGAGGCCAAAGCTGTGTGCCAGCCGCCTAGGAGAGTTCAAGCATGGGAGTGCGAGTGAGACGTCGGAGTAGGTGTAATTCCGCAGTAGGCTGGGTCGCTAGCTAGCTGGATGGGTGGGCCGGGGCGCCCCAGGAAGTACTGAGTGGTGCGTTAAGGGAGGGCCCGCGAGATCGGGCTTCTCTGGGTGGCTCTCGGGGCTTATCTCGTGGCCTCTGTGTTTCCCCTGTCGACCTGGCCGAGTGCAGCCCCCAATGAAGTTCTCACATGTTCACCGGGCAACCCCGGCACGATCTGGCTGGATCCGTGTTGGCGGGTCCGTCTGCTGCTCCTCTTCGGTCCCCCTGAAGCCCGTCGCCATCAGGTTCGCAGTATGTTGTTGAGTTCCGGCGCGGCTGCCATCTTGGTGTCTTCAAATGGCGACGGGGGAGCGGTTTGGTCGCTAAGTTCTAGGAGAACGCTCCAGCGTTCGGAGGTCATTGTAAGCCAGGTTGTGCCTCATCGGTTCCGATCGCCGTAGATGGCATTGGCGACTTGGATACTCGGTCAGAACCGCTTGAATTTGGCGGCGGACATCCCACGGGTGGCCTCAAGGGAGCGACCACATCGATGGCGCTCCAAGCCACGCCTCCCTGTATTGCAGACTCTTAAAGGCCCTTGCAATCATCAGTCAAAGAAGTCTTGTCTATTTCCTGGTGGATGGAATGCTCTTTTTGTTCTTTCATTTCTCACAAAAGAACACTCCTATTCAAGGCTCCAGAGTTGAAGCGTGACTTTATTCATCCTTATTTTCTGAAGTTAATAATTTTAAGAAGAGTTAAAAAGTAATTTAAATTCCCAATGGCTATACCCTCCAGGTTTTTGGAAATAGAAGTCTAAGATTGATGCCTTTCTGTAATCCATAATTGATGCGAATTAAAAACTGCATCTTTGTCTTGGAAGATTCTCTTCAGTTCTTGTGACACTGCTCTGGTTGTACCGTACCACTGATAGAAATACATCTGTGGATCTATGGGAGTGGACATGGGGGATGCTTCTGTGTCTATTTTTGTTGATGGTATTTTTACTTGTTTTTTTCTTTGGGAGTGTTGTCCTGTTTTTAGCATAAATTTGCTGCTATTGCTCTTATCTTTAGGGTGGATCTATCTCTGGGAGTAGGTATGCTTCAATTCAGCTGTCAACGGGTGTGAAACGTTAAAGGTTTGTTAGTGCTGAAGACCGACGGCACAAGTTCTTCCATAATTGTATCTAGTACTCTAAATGGTATCTCAAGAGCTTTGTGCTGGACATTCATAGACCTGCGTGAGTAACATTGATAGAACCACGCCGCCCCCCACCCCCACTACTGGTAAAAAAAGAAGTCCCCTATTCAGGTCTTCTACTTTTGATATATGATGGTGATTACAAAAAAAGACATGAGACAAAATGTCCATACAAGATCTTCACTGAAAACATTGTTGCGTGGTTCTGGAAATGTTCAAGATAGTAAATACTTCAAAAATATTTTTTTTAAAGTTCCTGTATAACTTGTATTTGTGCAGTAATCCCAATTCATTACACTTATGTGAATACACAATACCATAGCCAAGCCAGCCCATTGCCGAACAAAATCAGTCACTATCCCGAACTACCACATCTACATGAATTACAGAAACATTCCATTCATAAGCCACCACAATCCCCAAGCCATTGTGTTCTGCTGCTTTCAAATTGGACTACAACCTTTCACTGACGCATACTCCAATCAAAACACTTTCAGTGTCTGTCCTCCTCCTTCACTCTGCCACTTCAGAACGACAACAGAAGCGAAACGAACTGCATCTATAAATGAATTTCAGATGATCCATGCCATTTTTCCTTAATGCTTTACCATGTGGCTTTTGCCATGGTCGTGTCCAGTTCTTTTTCCACAATTGAGCATCTTATCATGCTGTTCATGTATCATACTTTAGAGGAGTAACATTTTACATCCCATAAGCAATAAGGACCATCACCAAGATTAGTATCTCTGAAATTTGCTTTGGTTATATTTCTTTTCATTTGAGGCAGCACACTTAATAGGCATAATTTAGGATCATCAACCAGGGCAGTTCAGTGAACTCGACAAGGTTCTTGACCACTTTGTTCCAAAATTACACCATCAAAGCACATCCTTATCACATATGAAGAAATGTCCCTCTCAGTAAACCTTGGGGAACATGCCTCAGTCGATGGGTGAGCTGCAATGCATATAAAACTTTGCATGAAATCACTTTGTAGGGCACATACATCAAGACTTCCTTTGTCTACAGGCAGACCCTGCTGTACGCTTTGTGATTTCACTCTTGCAAGTCAACTCCTCACTTAACTCTCACTACTATTTGGCTTCACCTGCAGTAACAGCAAACATTTGTGTAATGCTGGGGTTGAAATAAGAATTTGATGCGACAGTATGCTCATTGAGTCACAAGACTAAAGTTCAATAAGTTTAAACTTTTAGCCTCAAAATGTGTACACAAAACAATTGAGGCCCCCAGTGTAGGCGTCACCGCTGCACCTTTTCCCCATCCACCTCTTGAAGGCTCCCACCTCTCTAGCCCTGCTCCTAGTTCCACAACAGCTTGCTACAAGGTTGGTTTGCTATAGAAAGGGCCACCCTTCTGTCTAACTCTGTCCCCTGCCCTAAGGATGCCTTAAGCCTCATCAATCCGACTCCCCCAGGGACTTTGTACAGGGCCTAGCATGGTATTCTGGTTGTCCTGATGTCCTTCTCCGGATGGCGGTCTCTTTACCTTCTCTTCTCACGCCCGTCTCGCGTTCTCTTGGTCTCTACGCACTCTTGCGACACCCTCTCCACATTCCGACCCTTGGTCTTAGCGCTCTGTCCCCCTTCAACTGCTCTCTCCTTTCTCACTAAATTGTTCCCTGGTTTTCTCTTTCACCCCAATCTCCTTTCTCTGCTAGAATACCCAAAACCTATGCGGTCCCTGTCTGGGCCCTGCTTCTACTCTAAAGAAAAGAAAGAAGTGTAAAGAAGTGCTTGTCAGGATGCCCTACAAAGTAAATAAAGTCCACCGTCCAGAAAACCTGTTCTAACCTGATTACTATCCCTACTGATGTGAAATCAAAAATCCTAACTTCAACAAAAGTAGTATACGGGTCTCTGCCCAAATGGAAAGAATGTTGGCTGGTTTCTGACCCCAGCATGGCGTTTCTTTATTAGAACAAATGAGCTTCTTGCCCCATGGCACAGTTCAAAACTGAAGACTAAATGGCTCTTCGTTTTCCTTTTTTGGGGTTGTCTGTCAGCCTTGGATCAAAACAAAGGGACTATTTTTCCCCGGCACACAGTTCAACTCAGAAGATTAAATGCCTTCTTCCTTGGTTTGACCGAGCACCTTCTCTCAGTCTCTAGTTTTTTGCTATCATTGAGAACCGCCTGTCCATACCAATTATTCTTCTTGGTTGTTTGTCTTATTCTGTCTAGAGGTTTCAGGCCTCCCTGCCCACCTTGTAGTTTTGTTGCTCTCTTCCCCCACCTGGGGATTTCCAGTCTGTGCGGTGCTCCTCTGGGCTGGACTTTCAGTAGGCCAACACAGGTTTTCTCCTTAGACTGCTTTCTGGTATTCCGCGTCTTCCAGAGCTTACGCCCCCGTCCCACTTTCTTCAGGCATCGGTTCCTTGTTAAACTGCTTGCTCGCCTCTTGGGGATCTCCACTGCCTGGGGTTTTCGTGAACTAGTCTTCTCTGGTTGGTGCATCGCCAGGGCTTCCTAAGCTTTCCATTGGATTGACCATACTTGGATCTGCCACGACGGACATGCGCTGGCGTCTCCCTGCCACACCTCCCGAGAGAAGGTCTCTCTGCCTCTGCAGCTTTGCAGGGGCTCCTCTTGTGTAGCAGTGCAGATTGAGTCTTTAACTTCGACACAACCACAGGGTGTGTTCTATGCACCATTCATTCATCTGAGCTCTGGGCAGTCCTGAAAAGGGCCAGATACCAATCCAGCCATTGGTCTAGGAAGTGGCAAGTCATTATACAATTTACCATCTATAATACCACCACATTGATCAGTTTCCTGAGACAAGGGAGAGCGTAATCCATCACTGTTTAATTGTTTTGGGATTTCCTATCCTTTAAGGGTTGAGGTTACATCCAGTGGTATATCGCTTGCCCAGTCCCCTACGGGGCTTTAAGTTTAGCAGGCTTACATCCCTAGTCCCATTGGGGTTGTCCCCCCGCATCGCTCCTTAGGGAGAAGAGACTAATTCCCTGGATTCATCACACCTGCCTTTATATTTTCCTTCCCCCCTCTTGTTTCTCACTTCCCTCTCCTATCTCCCCTAATCTCAATCTGCCTCTTCCCCTCCCTCCAAAATTACATCCAACCACTTCTATCACTTAGACCCAATTGGTACCCCTTTGTCATCGCCAACACCTTATCTCTTATCTCTGCAAACACTTCTAAATCTCCTCCAAGTTCTCCTCCAGATTCTGCACCCTCCTCTCTGGTCTGTTGGTCCTTCACCTTCTCTCCCATCTCAACTGTGCATCTCTGTCACCCTCGCCCTCTCCCGCAAATTTGTTGGCTTTGTACAGCCCACCCCTTCCTGCTTAGGAGCTATAATTGGCTGCCATGAGTTCCGTGCATCAGTATCGGTTTCCATTTTCCTGTAGTCCGCCATGTAGTGAGAAGGAGGATTGTTTGCTCTCAGATTTTCTCCACTCCTGTGTGAATTGGATATATGTGATTTCATCGCTGGCAATAAACATCGAGGGGTAAACAGTTTTATTTATTTATTTTAACCCACTAAACCTCCATTCCAACATATTTTAGGACTGGTGAAATTATTTAAACTCCAGTTCTTGAATATTTGCGAAAAGTGTTCCCTCTCGATGTTTATTTCCAGCGATTTAATCACTGGGTACCGTATGAATTTCTGTTGAAACATGGTTTGGGGAGTGTTCCGGAGTCTCTCATTTTTCTGTGCAGTCCCTTGCCAAATCCAGCTTTCCTGCTGTTGCCCCACAGCTCCCAGTAGTCAGTCTAAGGTTGGTGGGGTGGGTATTTGGTGCTCTGTTGAGATTAGGAAGGGGGTAAGGTAAGTACCTGCCCATTTGGGAAGAAGAGTCCGTTCCAGGCTGGGCTTTCTGTTTGGCCCAGGTGCATTATGGAACTTGTAGTCCCAGTTATTTTTTCTCATGCTGCTCCCTGTTATCCATAACCCATCCCAGGTTTCTAAGGAGTCTGATGCAGGCTGGTATCTATCATTTTGTGGGAGCCATCTGGAAAATTAGAGATATGGGCAGGCTGATGGGCAGAGACACTAATTTGCATGCATACCTCCATGCTTGCTGGAGACAGGGCTCCCTCCCCCACACTGCCTCTGGGGCAGGTCTGGCTCTCACTGGTAAGCTTAAGCTGCCTACCCCAGGTTGTGAGGAGTCCATCCCCCACCCCTTGACAGAGTCTTACCCATGACCCTGTCTCAATGAGCAGGAGCTAGAAGCATCTACTCCGTTTCAGGCATCACCCCACCCAGTAAGCAGTGGCCATCTCTGGGACACAAGGAGCTTGTACACAGAATGCTTTAAATCTAATTGACAAAATGTTATAGTTTGCATCTCAGTGGAATTTAAACATGATCTGTAATAATTTCAATTTCTTTTTATGTTTCCTAATGCTTCTTTTACAACATTCCCAAACTCACTCAGTTAATTTTGCATAGGTAGGTTTGTGTGGTGCCGGTGGGCCTGGGGAGTTAAAGGTAGCTCTTGGAAGCTGTTGTAGTCTAGGTAATTTGGGCTCTTCCATTCTACAATCGGGAGCTAAATTGTTCTCACCTCAAAGCAATTACTATGCCTGTAATAGAGAGACTCTCTTAACCCCATATCCCACCACCTCAGCATTGCAATTATCGACTGTCTGTCCAGAATCTTGGCAATATCTGGTCATGCAGCCCTAACCTTGCCTATCAATGACTGATACTTGAAGAATTTCATACCACTGTCCCACCCTCCCTACATACAAGGTTTAAAGTCCATAAAATATACATTTCTCACCCAAATCCTGGCACCCAGAGGCATCCTGCTTAGTGGGTAATTTTCCTGGTTGCCAATCCAATCATGAAGCTTTCTTGCCCATGTCCTCTTATTCATTCAGCTATCTACCATCTCAGAATTGGTTTCAGGTATCTATGTTGGTATCAACAGGAACACATAGAGCATGAGAAGTAGAATCATCTTAGATAGAGGGACCAGGCATGTCAGTGGCAGAGGGACCTGTAGAAAAAAAAAAGAAAAAAGTGATTATACTTATTGCCACTAGTAGCTTAGCCACATTCAAGGGTGTAAACCTCTTTAAAATGTGTGCTAACCACACCCCAGTATCTAAAAGCTGCTGCCCTTCCACACATGCTACACTGCTGTTGGCAAAATTATATAGTCCAGCTCCATGAAGAAGAATGTCACATTTGATCTTGGCTTTTAGTGTATATTCAATGTTCTGTGTACTCGGATTCTGACCGGGTATGGAAGCAGCTGCCATTCTGCATGGAGGTAGCAAAAACATCTTCCTCTCTCTATAGAGGTCTTGCCCCCATGATTGATTATACACTGGGAACCGCGAACCCCATGGGGAAATCGGGTTAGAGTTCACTGGTTGGATTGGTATGGGGTGTTACAGGGAGACCGGAAAGAGGGTTGGGGAGAGGTTGTGGAAAGGGGGAATAGGGAAGTATGCGCCTCGACTCCTTCGTGACATTTAATATTAAGAGCTCACACTTGTATAACTGTTGCCCCGCACATACAAACATATCACCACACTCCGAGCTCACATCACCCATGCGTTGTTGGTTCTGTAAGCAAATGAGACACTGATTACCTCATGCGTGTTTATGCGTAGCTACCATGTTAGCCAAGCTCAAAGCAGCACACGCATTACTTTATGCCTGTCAATTTATATCGTCGGACTCAAATCAACACACGCATCACGCTAACATGTTGGTGCAAGTCACCAGAATTCAGTTTCTACGTCTTTACGCCAGGTCATATCTAAAAGCCACTTCTGAACCGCAGGCGGCGCACTACCTTTCCATGCCATCAGAATGCACCTTTTGGCCAGCAACAGGCTTATTGATAGAAGTTTCCTAGCACTCTTACCCATATCCACCCGCAACCTTTGCCCTGTCATGTCCAGTATTTAATTTCAGAATTCTACCTGCCTAGTACACAGCCAAATCATATGCAAAAACCCTTCTCCCTGGGTTTAAATATACCCGATGCAAAACAGGCATTCAAGGAAACCTTGCGGGTATACTTGCACATATACGACCACTTCTCATCATCTGTCTCCATACCCAAGTCCTCTGCATATTTCTGTCTGCAAAGGAGATACTCCCTCAGGACGGCCTCTTGTACCTAACGATATATGCTGGACACAATGCCCCTTGCCCCGAAAGAGTTCACTGTATATTTCAGAAGTGGGGTAGTAACGGGTTCCAGTGGGAAAATAGGGGGTCCGCCTCTGAAACGCTGCCCTCGTCAAAATACTGAAAAGAGAGACCAATGTCATTACCCAACTTCTCCCGGACCAGATCCCAGGACACAAGCTGACCCTCCGGATAAATGTCATACATATAATTCACACCTTTACTCTACCAGGAGGGTGTAAATGGGAACTGGACTCGCAAGCTCTTTTTTGACCGCCCTGACGGTGCACACCACCGGATCAAACAAGCAATTCTCATCTACTTTCATCCTCACCAAGGCTCTCTGCAAAGAGAAAGGGAGGGATGCTCTCTTTTCCACTTTTACAAGATGGTACAGCAGAATGCCCAGCATCCAGTACGATGTGTTCAAAATTTCTCTTCAAAGTTTCCCACCCAATCCTGGGCTGCTTTGGGCAGGCTAATTTTATCAGCAGTGATCGAACTGCCTTAAAAAACGACACCCTGGCCAAACTGGTATGTTCAGAAAAAAAATGTAGAAGTTTCGGCACTAAAACCATTTTCATTCTTGCTATCCAATCTTAGTGTAAGCACGAGGGTAACCCAGCGATCAACCTTAAGGGCCAGAATGTCCAAGTCCGCAATATGATTATTCTTCAGCAACGTCTCCGTCTCTACTAACCATGCCCCCTAAATATCGAACCATAGATTGTTTCCATCTGCATTCTTCCAAACCATTGGGTTTATAAGTACCCTCGGTCAATGGAAATACAGATTCCGTCCAATTTATTTGAATGGATTGTGTCCTTCACGTATTATTCATGGTATAATAATTATCCTTCCAGCTTCAGCTGCTTTGGAATTCTTTTCGACAGGGGGCGCTGTGTGCCGTCTCGGCAAGTCGATGTCCCTCGAGGGCCTCTGGTCGACGTCATCAGTATATGTAGCGCACGCAGCGCCCCTTGGCTTCTTTAAACAATTTTTATTATTTTTAATAAGTATTTCAAACAAACACACCAAACATTACAACCCTTTAGGACGCTCATAATCAATATCGAAACATTACATTGTGCACTATTTACCCCCCGCCCCCCCCCCTTCCCTGCAAACTTGAGCCGTCGCATCCGAGCCATCTGCATGGGCATTTTCAGGAATCTCAGTGCTTGTCGACTCGTCCGAGTCTTCTGTTTCATGATTAACCTGGTGGGCATATGTCATCGAGGTGACCAGTTGCCTCCAGGCTGTCAGGGGGCCCACTTCCTCCCCCTCTCCTTTAGTGACTGCATCAAACCATACCACAGTTTCTGCTTCCGCCCATCTCAAGAGGTCCTTCCACCACACCTCCACCCTAGGCCTATGGGCCGCCTTCCAGCCCATTGCTATCCTGCGCTTTGCCAGGATGTAGGCCACATCCTTCATCTTACTAATGTGCTTAAAGTTTTGTGGCCTATGAAAACTCCCTAGCATACATGCCCAAGCAGACCCCACAAATCGAGCACCACACCCCCGCCGGCCAATTTTAGCTTTATTTCTTCCCAGAATCTGTGCACCTCTGGACAAGCCCAGAACATATGCAACAGCCCCACCTCCACTTCCCCACACCTGGGGCATTTCTGTATATCCGAGCCTTCAAACCTGGCTATTCTCCTGGGGGTCAGGTAAGGTGAGTGACATACAGCTGAATCTGCTGGAGTCTCGCATTCCGGGACACCTTCTTATGGTACCTCTGAGCCCTATTCCATTGTCCCTCTGTCATGGGTTCTCCCACCTCCCCCTCCCAGTCCTGCCTCAATTGTAGAAGCTCCTTCCCTACCCTCGATCTCAGGTGCTCATATATCCTGGATGTTTCATGTCCTCCCTCAGAGACATCATACATTGTTTCTAAGGTGGAATCAGTATCCTCCGCCAACACCGTCTCAGGCCATCTCTCCCTCGCCCGTTTCATGAGCCTGGTGTAAGTAATATATTGGCCGCTGTGCACTCCTGTCTCCACCTGCAACCTCTGAAATCCCAATGCCTCCCCTTCTTGCCATATATCCCCGAGGGTGACCAAGCCCACCGGTTCCCAGTATCCACGGACTGCTTTGAACACCTGGGAGTCTCCCCCACATAACACCGCCAGCGGGGCCTGCTGAGAGAGTGGATCTGGGTCACCCACCGGTCTCTACGTCCTACGCCAGACTTCCCAACCCAGCTCCAATAACCTCCCTCTCCCCAGCATCTCTTTTCTTGGCAGCCATGCTGTCTCTCTCAAAAAGTACGGAGCTGGGTCACCTGGCAAAAGCCTAGCTTCTGCCGAGTTCTCCGCAGACAGCCACCCGACTACAAACAGTTGCCCTGCTAGATAATATAGTTCAAAGTTTGGCAGGTTTATGTTCCCCTTGTCATACGTATTCTGTAATTTCCACAGAGCAACTCTGTTCCTGGAGTTGCCCCATATGAAGCCCCTGCACATGCCCTGGAGTCTCACAAAAAAGCGTCTGGGGATCAAGTACGGGACATTCACAAAAAAATGCAATAGTCTGGGCAAAACCACCATTTTAAGTAGGGCAGCTCTACCCATCATGTCCAGGGGCAGTCTGGACCAAAATGCCATGCTGTTCTTTATTCCCTCAATCGCTTTCTGCATATTGTGCGTGTGCTCTGTCTCTATCCTATGGTATATGTTTATGCCAAGATACCTAAAGTTTCAGTCTGCCAGGGTATTTGCAATATGGGTAACCTTTCCTGCGGGACACTCTTATACCTCCCCAGGGGGAACAAGCTAAACTTCCCGGGGTTCACCGATATGCCCGAGAGGGTGGCATAACGATCCATCACCTCCAGCACATATTGCAGGTTCTCCTCCGGGTAACGCAAGTAGAGGAGCATATCATCCGCATACAGTGATATCAGGTGTGTGCCCCCTATTGTGCTAATCCCCACCTCCCCGTATTGTTGACGTAGGCATATTGCCATCGGCGCCAATGCCAGAATGTACAACATGGGTGACAAGGGGCATCCCTGTCTGGTCCCCCTGCTGAGTTGAAATTTATCTGAAATTGTGGTTCCCGTTTTAACTCTAGCCATCGGGGTGCTATATAATATCTGCACCCACCTGATATAACCGGGTCCCATTCCATATCCTTTCAGGGTCGCTTTCAAACGTGGCCACCGCACTGAATCAAAAGCTTTAACCGCGTCCAACGACACGATGGCCAGCTCTCCCACGTCTTCCTCGGTATGATCAATGATATGGTGCAGCCTCCTGTGGTTGTCTGTAATATTTCTGCCTGGGACATAATCAGTTTGATCTTGGTGTATCAACCTGCCGATTACCCTTTTTAGCCTTTTGGCTAGAACTGCCGTGAGTATTTTACTATCCTGATTGAGCATAGACAAGGGCCCATAGGATCCGCACTCCAAGGCCGGCTTGCCTGGTTTTAAGAGTGGAATAATCATTGCTTCGTAAAGAGACATCGGCAATTCCCCTTGCTCATAGGCTTCATTAAACATGGCGAGCAGCGGTTGCAGTAGCTCCTGCCTGTATGTCTCATAAAACTCACTGGGTAATCCGTCCAACCCGGGTGCTTTACATGTGGGCAGATGTTGGATCACCACCTCCAGCTTGTCTGAGGTGATGGGAGCATCCAAATCAGCGTGTTCTAGGTCATCCAAGGTGGGCAGCCCTATCTCCTCTATTGTTTCCTGTAACTCTTGGCTCATATCCTCTCCTGTGCCCTCGTATAATTGTCTATAATACTTGAGAAACTCCTCATTTACCATTTCCTGTGTATTACAGATTAGACCTTCCGCGTTTCTGACCTCTCTGATCACCTGGCGGGGGGTCTCATTCTTGTACAACCAGGCCAGTAATCTACACGGTTTATCCCCTCCTGCGTGTATCCTCTCTGTATATTTCTTATAATTTAGTTTGCATAACCTATCCCAGAGTTCATTGCACGCTAACTGTAGGTCTTTTATCTTGGCACTGTTCTCTCGGGCGGTCCCCTCATTTCGTGTAAGGCCCTCCAGTTCCTTCTCTGTTTCATGCAGTTCTCGTTCAATGCCCCCCTGGAGCCCTTTGGATTTCGATATAGCTGCCCCGCGAACTACCACTTTAAATGCCTCCCATACTGTACCCACGGAGCGTATACTGCCCGTGTTAATTTCAAAATATTCCTCGATAGCCTCCCTCAGGTCCTCTTGGAATCCTGCATCCTGCAGAGCCTCAGTCCTGAGCCTCCATGTCGGGATCCGCGCCCTGGGGGGCTGGTATCACCACTCCACGACCAAAGGCGAGTAGTCGGATAATACTCGGGCCTTGTATTCCGCTCCCACCATTTCCCCCACTGTCTCGGCATCTGCAAACACGTAGTCCACCCTCGTGTGCAAGTCATGTGGTGCTGCATAATGCGAATATTGCCTGCTCATCGGGTGCATACCTCTCCACACATCTTCTAGGCCTAGGTCTTCCAACATTATCCTCAGCGCCTTGGCCGCTGGCTCCTGCTTGCCCGATTTGGCATCTGACTAATCTATTCTGGGGTTCAGGGTGCAATTAAAGTCCCCACCCCACACCAGGGCAACCCCCACCAGGGGGCTGATTTTACTGTATAGGGACCTGAAATAAGCCGCTGTATCGTGATTAGGGGCGTACAGATTTATAATACTCACCTCTCTGTTCTCTAAGAGTCCCGCCACCACCACCATTCTGCCCTCCGGGTCTACCGTCGAGCTGAGCACCTGGAAAGGCACATGTGGTGCCACCCATGTGATCACCCCTCTTGCATATGCCGAGTATGCGGCGCCTATGATGTTACCCCTCCATTTTCTCCTAACCACCTCCAATTTCTCCTTGGTGAGGTGGGTCTCCTGAATCAATGCTGTGTCAATATGCATCCTTTTTAGATACAGCATCACTTTGTTACGTTTATGTAACTATTGAGGCCCCACACATTCCTGGTCAACTCTCTGAGATTACCCGATGCCATCTATCTGCTTATTACTCTCCCACCCTTCCTACCACTGTTTCCTTTGATGGCTCGTGTTCTGACTCCTACCCCTTCCAACCTCAACAACTCCCCCCCCTCCCAAAACCCCCCTCACTGCACACAACCCATCCCCACCCCCCACCCCCCACTCTACCCAATCCCAACAAATGCCCAGCTGCATCCCTGGATCTCAGGCCCACCCGTGTCTGGTCCGATCTCGTAACCGAAGTCTAGGACCCCATGGGGCATTTCCGATCTAACAGTGACCTAACTACCCAACTAAATGTGCTACTAAGGGGTCAAAAAGAGAAAAAATGCCTCCCAGGTGCTCCTACTCCTCTAATTAGGGTTTTTGCATCCAACGGACCCTGCCAGCGTGCCCTAGCTCCAACGCACTCCCCAGAATCTCAAATTCACACTATATTCCAGTCCCACTGTCTTATCCATGTCACCGGTGATGACACAGCCACACGCTACTCATCTGCAGCGGCTCCCATCTGGACATCCGGTTCCTGGGGGCGACCCTGCATGTCCAGCCGTTCCATCGCTTCCCTCGCCGTCTCAAAAAACAGGGCTTTGTTTTTGTAAAACACTTGAAATTTGGCTGGGTAGAGCAGCATGTAACGGTTGCCTGCTTCTTTTAGCCTCCTTTTCACTGCCCTGAAGTTCATCCTGCTGTGCTGTACATGCAAAGTATAGTCCGGGTACGCCGTGATTTTTGCAGGCCCCCTTTCGATCGTTCCATCCTTCCGGAAGAATTCAAGTATCTTCTCCCGATCTCGGTAATTTAGAATTTTCGCAATCAGCGGCCGCGGGGGGAGTTCTTGGGGGCGGTCTCCTTGTCAAGGCCCCTGTGCGCCCTCTCAACTGCAAACCCCTGGGTCAGTTCCCCACCAGTTATCTATTGCAGGAGCATGCTTTCTACATACTTCCATTCCTTCAGGCAGACCAACAATACGAATGTTATTGCGTCTGGCATGCCCTTCTGCCTCCTCCGCGCTATCCTCTAGCTTGCCCACAAGCTGCACCAGGGCATGGAGCTTCGATTCGTGGGCGGCGCACGCCGCAGTATTCAGGGCCATCTCCTTTTCCAGGCTTCCTGTGTGCTCAGCGAGCGACCGCACATCCTGTCTCAGCAGGGTCAGTTCTTCCTGGACCGCTCTGATCTTGAGGTCCAGGCCCACTTGCAATTCATTCATTGGCAGGCCCAGTTTGGTCTCCCAGGCAATTTTCAGGTCTTCAATCGCTGCCAGCACTTCCTGTATCGTGCCCGGCGACTCCGCCACTGCCGGCGCAGTCTCCTTGCCTTTACCCCCCTCTGCGCCCGGGGGCGTCCTGGCATAAGCGTCCATCGTGGGCTGTTTGTTCCTGGGTCTAACAACTTTGGAGGACATCCTGCACTATTGTCCTGGCGTAAGCCAGCAGCGCCACCCCACCCACAGACGTCCGCATGTCGTCAGGCCACTGCTTGCGGGGCTATTGCAGCCATGTTCAGGTGTGCCTTTGTTGCTCGCCCCTCGCCAAGAGTGGGTTGTGTTCTTCTCATGTATCTGCGCTTGCGCAGTGTCGTATCACCAGCCTCTTCTGTGATCCTTCAGTGGCCTATGGGCATGTGCCCTCACTTGCCCTTCGCTCACCCGCCTCAGCACTCTGTAGGCCTCGAGGCCATCTGAATCTCAATGTAGCCCAGGATATTATGTCCACGCTCCTAAGGCAAGGGGGGCCGCCCCATACAGCAGCCGGGGGCCAACAGTTGCCTCAGGTCAGCTTCTCTTGTTGTCTAACAATTGTGGTAAGATCCCACCATTCTTTGGCCCAAGTCGCACCTCTCTGTATTTTCTGTTATTTTTTGGGGGGGTGAGGCCCCTCAGAGTTATGCTCTCCACAACCCCCAGTGCTGTGAGGAGGCAGCCCATTGAAGCATGCTTTGTTCCAGGGATCCAGCTCACTTCGCTGCCCTGGCCGCCTCTCCCTTCCTTGGCAGCCCAGCTGGCGGTATTGTAATGTGTATGGGGCCTATACATTCAGACCTTGTGTCGAGGTACCAGAGCAGCGGTCTGAGATGTTGCTGCTGTTTGTTCCCATTCACTAGTCTCGAGGACCCCAGTTACTTTGTTGTCTGCTTACTTCTTGTATATCGAGCGCGACGCTCGTCTATGCTCACGCCGATACAAAGTATCCCCCTCTGAGTCCTCCAACCTTCGGTGGCGCTGTGGCGCTGCCCCAACGTTCACCGGCTGTTAGCTTGTGCACGGCGGGTCCAGTCAGCCACCCGTCCTGCATGCGCCGGCTCTGGGCTCTCGCTTCGTCGGTGCCCTTCTGCTCGCAAACCCGACTTACAGCCCAGGCAGCCTGCTTCCTTTGGCCCCTACTCGGCGCATCAGCCCCTGCACATCCATTGCCTGGAGCAGGGTGCGGTAATGATATCGGGATCTTTCCGTCGCCGCCACGGCGCCCCTCTGTTATTCCTTTGTGCTCACCGCCATTTTGTTTTCGTTTTACGCATCAGGGCTCGCGATCTTCAAAAAGCTGCAACTTTGTTTCCGTGCATCAGCCATGCACCAAAAGTTCAGCGAGTGCGCTCGCTATATTCATAGTTAAGTGCATTTAATCTCAGCGCTGACCGGAATCCGCGCACGCACTTTACCACAGGATCATCAACGGATCGAGGGAGCCCCTCCGGAGCACATCCTCTTACATGGCCACGCCCCCCCCCTGCTTCAGTTCAATAGTTAATTTTCGTTCTCCTGTCTGATCCATCAACATGTAAGATGGGCTTTAAGAAGTGCCAAGACTGTGGATCGAAGATGGTGATCACTGACCCCCACTGCATATGTCTGTGGTGTCTTGGTACCAGTCACCGTACATCTGACTGTGGCTCCTGTCCGGCAATGACCGAAAAAGCCCTCAGGGAGTTATGTTATGTTACTTTGCATTTATATGACGCCTTATGTACCATTGGTATTGTCTGAAGGCGCTGGTAGGTTGAACACCTTTGGGAACCGAAGTTCAAGTCAGTAGAGAGAGTCAAAAGGTGCGTGTGAGCAACGGATATGTGTGCAGCTAGTGTGGCAATCGTGAAATAGCTGCTTCTTGGCAGTAGGTGTGGTGGTTAAGAGGTCAATAGTATGTGTTCGTTCTGGCAGGATTTATCCAGACCGATTGTGGCTGCGTTGGGCCTGAGGAGAACACCTGGCTGGGGTGTGTGTAACCAGCAGTGTTTAGTTAGAGTGATGGGGAGTTTGAGGCAGATGTTGGTATGAGAACAGCTATACCGAATGGTGTCATAGTATCGCTGTGTTCTATTTGAGTGGTGATGTAAAATAGAGAGTAAGCGTGGAGATGTGAAAATGGTGGTTTACTGTAGGTGCTTGAGATCGCGCCCACTCCAATAGTTCCATGAACTTCATCCGTTCATTGTACTCGACTGTTCCATGCATTACGACCGTTTCAAGCACTCAGACCATTCCTTCAAAGCTCTTTTAGACGTTCCATGCCCTCCAAACCATTCCATGTACGTCTCGCTATTCTGTGCACTCCAACCCGTTCCACGCACTCCCATCCGCTCCACGAACTCCCATCCGCTACACGCACTCCACTCCGCTCCACGCACTTGAATGGGTTTCATGTATTATAATCTATTCTATTTACTCCGATCCGTTCTGTGAATTCTAAGTTGTTTTATGCACTTCATCCACATATTTCACCCGTATCATCTTTATACGCTAGAATGCAGAAGTCAGATTGATTGGCCACCTCAGGAAGAGGGATCATGTATCCGCTCTACGAAAATACATTCATTGGTTAATGGTAGAAGACAGGATAAAATTCAAAGTGGCATGTCTGACCTATAAGTCGGAGTGGAGATTAGGGCATTTGATTCCTTGGGACTGTTTAGAAAGAAGCTGAAAACGCTTCTCTTCAGATAGATAGCCCCCTCTAAAGTATGTACACATGATTTACACACTGCTAATCTCTTTAAGATAGTTGTCATCTGCGCCCAAATATAGTTTACTCTATCTGGTGCGCGTTATAAATACTCAACATCCCAAACAATCGACCACTTGCCCCCAAAACAAACTGCCAGATCACGCCTGCCAGGCCTATCAAACACTGGCTTGAAATCCCCCCCCTCACAAAGCCCACCTTACTAAGTGGGAACATATACAACATCGCTGGCATGGAAAGAATGGATAAAGAAACACCATCGGCTGCAGACTCCCAAAACAAGCAGTTGGTGTTTTCAGAACCAGCCCGCAAGGCAAAACTGCAAAAATACACCACTCGGGTGCAAAGTGAAACACGCTGCGACCCAGCGCCAAAGGACCCGACAGAAGAACTGGCCTTGCGACATTGCCCACTTGTTAGCAGCAGCCCAGTGCAGCATGTCGAAGGACAGGCTGTGAAGGTTCTCGCTCTAGCGGGTGAAGCAAATGCCCGCTAGCGGACCCACAGCAAAAATCAAAGCTCCATAGACGCTCAAGTTACTTTACCTGAAAGAAGCAGCCCCGCACAGCCAGCAAGGGCGTCTCCCCAAACTGACGTGGAGCTCCATCGTATGGGAAAGTTGACAGGCCAACCTCGCGACTGTGACTGGGAGGAGCTGGAGTGGGAGCAGCAGCCGAGGACCTCGTCAGTCCCGTTGGTCATGGAGGGGCAGGTTAGCCGTGGGGCTGCATGGGACACTGTTGTTGCTCAGGTCCACGCGGCGGAAAGCGAAGGGGAGGCGGTGCCCGGCGAAGGATGGGCCGAGCACAACACACCTTCCCCGCTCCTCGCTCCTGAGCCCCAGTCACCCGGAAGAGCGCCCCTAGCGGTGCTCGAAGTAACGCACCTGACCAGTGACTGAGAGGAATCGCCTACAGGCAATAAAGGTGCTCAAGAGACAATGCCTGAGGAAAGAAAAAATATTGACGGAACCCTACAGACAAAAAAGTTTCTTGGCCATATTGGATTAAAATCCAACAAAACGACGTCTACAAACGGCCCGCTAGAAAAAAGGAAATCCCAAAAAAAACGAAAACAACGCAAACTGAAAAAGGTCAAGCAAGATCCAACAAAGGAAGCCCTGCTAAAAACAACATTCTGCAATTCTCTGAAAGACTTCTTTTCGAGGCAAGGCAAAATGAAACATTAAAGGCATGGTCTAGTAAAAGTTTTTATTGTCCCTACGGGTCGGCCATGTTTTTTTAAGCCTAAGTGGCTCGTGAACTGCAAGGCTGTTCCATCAACTAGGCACTAGTCCAGCGTAAAGGTTGATATGTTGCTTCTAGCCACTAGTACAGCGTAAGGGCATGTGGGCCCTTGGCGATCGTCCCATAATATGGTGATCGTGCTCCAGTTGTTGACACAAAGCTGCAGGTGTCTGCTGAAGAGTCCATCCGCCGGTGTCTCAAACAGATGGCAGTGGCAGAATGGGATCAAATACCTGTTATGAAAACAAAAAAATTATAATTAATCTCGCTAGCCGAACTTCATTAATATTACTCATTTTATATATTACGGCCGATCAGAAACTATTTGCTTGCAAGGATAGTTCAATGGAGCATGTTCGTCTCTAAAATCAATGCGAAAAGTAACGAGATAAATCGAGGCCAACACACAATGATAAACGACAGTCTACATGCGTGAGGAATGATATGATATATGATATGGCATTTGTAACGCGCCTATATTCAAGTGTTTCTAGGCGTGACTAGGCAGGTGGGGAACAAGGGCAGACAGACAACGATCCTACTAGGCCAGGTGTCTATCTGATCGCGCATGGGGAATGGCTGTACATGGTTAGTTGAATACAAATTAAATAATGGGGCCAGCTGGTGGCAAGTGCAAGGTAAATGCCGGGAGAAGGGGCTGAAGGATACAGAGACAGTCCCGTAGTGCAGGTAGGCAGTGCAGGGAAAAGTGGCTGGGCCAAGGACCGAGATCGGTGAGACCAGTGGACCTGCATGCCCATGTGTCCACTACGAACACGTTTTACTTGCTTTTCCTAGCTCTTCATTCATTCATTTATTCATGCATCCATTCATTAAATCTTCATTCCGGTATAAAAGCGTGTAAAGATTTACTTACATTATATTTGAAATTTCCATTGTGTCTCTTCGTAATGCAGTCTGTAAAACGGACCGTGCTCTTGACAACGATTTTTCGTATACTGAACTAAAATGAAACTCGGTCTAGTTTCTGAATTTTCTGCCTTATCGTCTCTTACGTTATTGCGCACTCCCTTCAAATGTAGTTCTTTCGGCATGGTCCCTGTCTCAAGGTCAAAAAACAATACACCCTTATATTTCCAGTGCGACTTGTGGGCCTCATCTGGGCGCTGTCCTTCGCATTCTTTATTTGCAACATCACGTAGTATAGGCATCTGTGAGAACTTGAAGTTTAGAATCCGTCTATGTAGTGCGCCTCAATGTGCAAATGCGAACTGGCTTCTCTCTCAAATACCACGTCCCGCTTGGCTGGCGCGTTCCAAGTGCCCCAATTTTGTCCCCGTTGTCTGCGAGCTTTGCAGCCCAAATTGAGACATTTAATTTTTGGCGTAAGGTCAGGGAAAGTATAAAGTACCACAGGAGTTGAGTTAAAAGTGAGATTTATTCTTTGTTTGTTTTATTATTTGCAATACGCAAGCCTCCCCTCCGTTAACAGTGCGCAGCATTTACATTTACATGAGATGAGACATGAGAAAAATATATACATACACATATGTGAGGTGAATAGAGAGAATTCAAAGATGACACCCAGCTTGTTCGCCACCCATGATGGTGAAGGTAGGGGTTAGGTTTACAGGTACACTGTACAATAACATTTATTTACAAAAAGACAATCGTATTGCAATTATTTAAACCGGGATTTGTACTTCACAATCAGCTGTGCTTCGGGTGGGCATGGCACAGTCGCAATGTTCGGTGGCAATGGATCACTGCTCTGCACAGAAACGTCCAAAATTCCATATCTGTGCTTCTCTAACACAGCGACAATAAGGCCTTTCACAAAGTCGAACTGCATTTCATCATAGACTGGTTTGATCACCCATTGCTTACTTCGTTTTGAAAACACCTTAGTGTAGCGAGGCATCCTTACTTTACCCCTAGTCCTAGATTGTTCATGTCCGACATTGCTGTTATGGGCCAAGACCGCTAGTAGAGTGCGATGTTTCATGCCCCGAAAGCTAAAATACAAGCGCTTTGGCCTGTACTTTAGGCACATATTGTGGAACACCTCCAAATCTCCTGTGTGACAGAATTCTGTCAGTCCTCTCAAATCTCTTGATAGAGTTTTGTCGAAAACAATCTTCTCAATGGCTTTGGGTGTCGGTGAAGATGGAATCAACCACTTCTTCTTCCGTGCCTCCTCTGGGGACAAAGGGCCATGTTCACATTGGTGGAAATGTTCATTTGCTGTCCAGCGGTGAACTTTGGTACAGTGGTGCATCAGTGACCGCCATTTTTCAAGTAGTATTTCCACTGACCCCTCACAAGTTTTTGAGCTCCATCAAAGATGGTTGGTGATAGAATGTGACCACTGCAAAATACTTTCAAAACCTTTTTTTTTTCCCTGCTGCCGAGATTTTCTTATTGATTGATTTAGCAAGATGCCATACGTCAAATTGATGTTTAATATGTTGGAACTGCTCTCTCATTGTCTTGGCAATTAAAACGTGTCTATCCGTGGCTATGAGGTCGATGTGCATTCCACTTGATTGTAGATATTCAACTGATTTTATAAATCCTAGTTTCTCCATGGCCACTGACGATGTACATTGTGTTACCTCCACGACCACCGAACTCACAATTTTCTTACTATCCATGTCCTGAAAGTGGTAGGTGCAGTACTTGGCAGAAAATTCAGGGCTGTCGCACTGTCCATCGCCGGCTAGCCTGACGTTTGCCTTCGAATGTACTTGCTAGAGACAATTGTTCAATTTTCCAAGCATCACTAATGGCCGGAAACAGATAATCATGTTGGTATATGTAGTACAGCGCTTTAGAAATGAAATGGAGTCCCACAAACTGAAAGAAAGCCTCGAACTTTCTAAAACTGGAGCCACTAAAAAGTGATGCAGCTGCACACAGTAGATTGCCTGCTGGCAGTTTCCCCAGCATCGGTTGTGCAGACCATGAGAACCTATGATTTAATCTACAGGCGGCATTTATTTTGACGTTACTGCCTTTTATTTGACGAGTCACATTAATCAATGGCTTCCCACATACTTTCCCTCTAATGGAATGCACACATTTCAGCATACTTATAATTTCCATCAAACAACTGTCGAATACAATGTATTTGCTCTCTTTCATTAGACTGTCATCCTGCGTCAACGTTGTTTCGGCCTGTGACGTTGTGGAGATTTCAACACATTGGAAAGTAATATCGCTGATATCAAGTTCTGATGCATCTATGGATGCTGCGGCTGGTTCATTCTCTGTCATTTCGACATCTATTACTTCAACATTGATGGGAGAACACAACAATGTCGACAGGTTTTTTGGTGGCAAATTTTTGGCGGTTGTAGATTGTGTAAATTGATCTGCAACTACTTCAGAGCTATCTTCAATACATTCAATAACATCTTCTTGTGGTGGTGCGGTCGCACTGTAGCTATGGTCCAATGCAACTTTGCTGTAGTCTCCAAACACAGTTAATTGACGTTCAGGCCATTGGACATGAGCATCTCGAGCCTGAACACGCCTCGCCTCAATTAATAGTTCCTCCATAGTGTACACGGTCTGGCAAGCCACATCTCTCATTCGCTTCACTGTCTGTGTGTGTATAGTTCTGACACCCACGGGTAACTGAAGGAGAGATTGGAAAAGGGATGTTCAGTTTAAACACAAGATTGAGTGTAGTAGAATTGACTGGAAAAAACATAAAATAGTCCCCAGCACAAACATTTTTTTAAAGTTATGAACTGTTTGTAACTAACCTTTTTTTGTTTTTTTTTCTTTGCAACTTTTTTGACTCGACCTTCAACATCTGCACGCTGTAGCTCCGATTCGTTTCCGCATGTCCTCCCTTCCTCTTGCGCTGCAACGACTATATTTTCTGTATCCGCATAGAGCACGGAATGAGGCTCCATCGTCTCCCTGAAACATAGTACTTTCATTACTATGTATCAAAATATTGTTAGCATAAAACACACGTGAGGACGAACACACAGGTACATCTCAATACCCAAACACGATTTAAACATTGTGTGCAACAATCAAACGACAAGTATTCGACCAGTGATGATCTATTTCAATGGAACTGTCAGTATCCATACCTCTGGCTCTGCATGGACTGCCATGAATGGTTGTATTGGAGAGGAGGCATCCGCATCTCCCTGAAACACAGTACTTGCATTAGTATGCTTTTTAATATTGGAAACACAACACACACTTGGGGTCGACGGCACAGGTACATATAAAGAGATAAACACAAATGATGCATTGTCCAAAAGAATCAAGGAAAATCCAAATATGATCACATTTCATCGACTTATTTCAACGATTCCTTTACATCTGCATCATCTAAATGAGATGTTGTGATTGTGGTGGAAGCTTCGTCGTCTCCCTGAAACACAGCACTTGCGTTAATAGGGAAGAAAGTATAGCAAATGGAATCACGTTATATGATCACGCATGATGGAGCTGTCATTATCCATACCTCGTGCTGCTGAAGAATATCTATGGATGTTGCAAATGTAGTGCGCACTTCCGAAAGCTGTTGCGCCGATTCGTATACGCATGGTCCCGCTTCCACTTCCCCTGGATTTACTTGAATGTCAGGCTCTGCATCAAGTGCAGGGGTTGTCGCTCCAACTGCCTGAAACATAGTACTTGCATTAGTGAGGATTAAAATAGTGAAAACATAACACACACCTGGGGTTGACAGCACAGGTACATATCAATGGCTAACCACGAATGAAACATTGTGTAGAACAATCAAACGACAAGAATTCCAGCTCTGATGATGACGCTCGATGGAGCTGTCAGTATCCATACCTCCTGCTGTTGAAGAACATCTAGAAATGTTGTAGATGTGGCGGACGCTTCAGCATCTCCCTGAAAGACAGTACTTGCATTAGTATGGATAACACTAATTATAACTGAAAACAAACACCAGTGGACGATAACTAAGGTGTATATCAATTGGAAAGCACTAACCAAACATTCGGTAAAATGATTATACGATAAAATAAAAATATTGCTTGACATGCATAAAACAAGTCTGTAGCGGATTAGCCTAGTAAGATTACCTGATACGCGCTAGAAGTGGTTGATAACTGCGACCACGTCAAGGATGTAGAATGTTCTTGCTTCAGATTCAAGGGATAGTCAAGAAGTTGTAAAGGTAAATTAATGATTGATAATGAAATGCCAATATTAAAAATAGCCATGTAAGGCGACAGAATTCTTGAAAAATGCTCAATACAGCACAGTTCCCTGTTCCCATATATATACATTGCGTTTGTGGGTTATGAAATCGAAAAAGAATATATTGGTAAATGTCATTATTCAAAAAACTATACACTCATATCAATATTGAAATTATTACAAGGGATAGAACAACTACAATATCAATCCGTTCGGATACCTACACACTACCGCAAGGCCTAAAGCTAAATCCGGACACTTGACTCACCGGTGGCGGAATGTGGACGAATAGAGTGGGAATAGCGTTTTCGCGCAATTTCCGTGTCGTTCGCCGTTTATTCTTCTTTGTTACCCAAGATGTTGTGTACATGTCCAAGGAAAAGTGCCGGCTGCAAATGCGGTATCGATCACCCCTCTTGTCCTGTAAGACTTGTTGGACTCTACTTTCCAGCTCATCCAGTGGATATCCGCAATGTCTGACCCATTCTCTTATTCGATCAACAGTTTTCGGGAATACATGCATTGTAGTGCCTTCAGATTTAGCATGGGTCTTCGAAGGGCAACCGCTAATCGAACAGGCAGGCATTGTTGATAAATCTGAAAAGTAAATATCGACATTATTATACAATTTTCATGAATAAAGATTTGATACAAAAGTAAATGAATCATACAATGATCAATGCAAGGTTTGTTTTGGTCGCAGGAACTATACCAGTTCATTATGTGCGGCTTAGTATTTGCATAAGTTGCAGAAATGTATAAATGATGTGACTAAAAATTGAACATGTGACTCATCCCTTGGATGTTCTGTATTGCACGAGAAGGAAACATGCTTAGATTATAGACTGGACCCCCGAAGGGTGCAATTCGATGACAATAGACACAGATGAAAATAAATAGATCTATTGATAGCATAGCAATGGAAACTCAAGTCAATAGCAGTGAGACCAATGAACCTAGCACTATTGTGTACTCAACTCGCAAATAGATAGAAATTTAAAAATCTGCGAAATATGACTAGTATACATGGCCTTACCTTGACCAACAAACAGTTGGATTCAGCAAGCAGAGCAGTATGTTGCAGGAGAATAGGTGGGTGGCCACAGGTAGCACACTTATGGGTTTGCTCTAAGAGGTCACAGAAGTTCACGGATAGCACGACGACGAGCAGATTAGCGTAGATCTCAGTGGTTGCCAGGTAACACGTTCAGGAGTTGACTTGCAAAGCACAAAGATGTTCTCATGAGACATATCAAGTGGTTTATAAAGTATTAGAAACAGGGGTGTGTTTGTGAATGAATGACGTATGTATGTCGTGGTCTTAGGGGGGCGGCCTGCTTCAAGGGGAGGCCTGGCTGGAGACACGGGGTGTGAGGAGCCCATGTGACCAATGGCACCTTGGCGTGGGATATCTTTTGAAGTGTACATGTACTTTGGCACCTTGGCCTTTCGTGCCCTTGACAGCCCCCCATGCCAGCACGCATCCACCGGCGCGAACCGCCTTTGATACAGGGGGGTCGGATGGATGGGCCTGATGCGTGCAGATAAGGCACAGGAAGACTGCTGAATGGAGACACACTTATGTGGATTGCAGGGGGGCGGCCTGCTTCAAGGGGAGGCCTGGCTGGAGACACTGGGTCTGAGGAGGCCATGTGACCGATGGCCCCTTGGCGTGGGGTACCTTTTGAAGTGTACATGTAGTTTGGCACCTTGGCCTTTGGTGCCCTTGACAGCCCCCCATGCCAGCGAGAATCCACCGTCGCGAACCGCCTTTATATCAATATATAGTATATCGTCTTTAAATCAATGATAGTATATCATTGCTTATCAATAACAAATGCCACATACTGTAGATTCTTGTGAGCACAGACCCACACTTCAACCGGTGTATTATAGTGGTCAAGACCCAAGGCCTGTATAATCCAATGGTAATTGTTAGTATAGACATATGTGTGACTTTTATAGAGACATAACCCACTGAAAGACTTTGAACAAGTGTTATTTAGTGCATGCATTATCGAGAATATGTTATGTTAGCTTAGATAGATAGTGACCACCCTGCTTCACAGCGACCAGACCTTCACCCATTCGGAGCACAGATGTCTGACGTCCATCCTTGAATGGAGACACACTTGATTCATTTAAAAAATCGAAAACAACCGTTGTTAAAATATATGTGGTGTTTTATTTTGTATCTTATTTTGATGACACAAAAATACAAGACTTTAAATATTGTACAGTTCAGGTTGCAGCACAGCGAGAGAAAATCCCCTGTACTGACCGCTGTCACTCGGGAACATTTCTCTAATGGCACAAACGGCACAGGCGGGTATCACTCTTCGAACGCGGTGCCCAAGCCTCCCGTGGAGCCACCATGTAAAGGAACGATCGGCCACCAGCCTGTACCACCTGTGAAAAGGAATGAAACAAGCTTTTTTTAAATGACCAAGATAAGTTTAATAAACGTTTGTTGTCAATGACAATTCTTGTAAAAAAATGGCATTCTGCACGGACAAATGCTATCTAGACAATGCACACTATTGAACGACTTACATGCGTTACAACAATATGTAGATGTAATTTTGGATATAGTAGAAGAACATGAAATAGGAGTGGAATGACAAGCAGAGTATACTTACTCATTACTCGGATTACGAGGACGAACAGTTGCGCGAAGTTCGTGCATAAGCACCATCATTATTCTCAACACGGCCCGTGTGAGGCAGGCTGCCCTGAAGTCTGGCAGCTCAGTGATGCATTGCGGTCGTGGCTCGCCTTCCGAAATGTAGGCCAGGCATCCCGAGTTTTCTCGGCAGCAGCAGTTCTCGTCCTCAGTTGGCATTAGCTTGCACCGATTGCATGTGCACCAGGTGGAGACGCCGTCCATTCGACTAGGCCCAGGCTCTTCATCTGTTGATTCGTCCTGCCAACTGCCGTCCGAATCCCCATCGTTTTCGCGTGCTTCCCTTTCCAGTAGTTCCTCCTCGGTATACTCGGGCTCGTACATGTAGGGCATTATTGTAGCCATTGTGTGTTAAACAAACTAAAATAATTTATAGCGGTGGTACTGGTATCTGTTCACACGGGCTACAAGCGGCGAAGGTAGCTGACCAGAGCACTGAAACTAGTCACAGAATACTCTTAAGTAACACAGAGAGTGGAATGGAATCGAAAATCTGCTGCTGTGTGTTGTGAAACGGTCTGTTTATACTTATTGAGGAAAGAGGCGTCCTGCCATTTCCATGGCGACACGTCATTAGCTGAAGCACAGCGAATGTTGACACGAGACGTGCTTTAGCGTTGGGAAATGGGCGGTACGAGTCTGCTGATGACAGGCTCAGGGGCGGGGGAATTGATTTAGTGCCGCAAAAGCAGGACAGCCAGGGCGATGGGGAAAAGATAGGATTATCAGAAAATGGCGGCTCCATGGTGCTTGTTTTCGCGTGCTTTTAATGGACGAAAACTCGGGTAAGGTCCATAGGAAAGTTTTCTAAAATCGAGCCACTTAGGCTTAAAAAAATATGGCCGACCCGTAGGGACAATAACTGACTGCCTTTAAGTCCTCAATGAATTAACTGATGATGAGATACTGGAGGCACTAATAGACCCCATAATAGCACTGAAAGCATGCAAAATGGTCTTGAAAATCAGTGAACTCGTAAAAACAACGACCGACAGCACAAAGCTGGGCAACCATCTCAGACAAAACTCCAACAAATCCCCTTCTGAAACATCTGTGCCAAATGACATAACCCATCTGGACTTGTCAGTATCGCAAGACTTGATCCCAGCAGCCCAAAACCCGCCCATCACTGGCCCTCCACCCCAAGAAGAATTCACGACACCCCTGGAGGTGACATCACCTCCTCATGCAGAGATAAAAGTCAGAGAAAGAGCAACTCGCCATTCCACAAAACCAGTCCCCTTTGGCTCCCACACTTAAGGAAGATTTACGAAAGGAAAATGACCAACCCCATGGCCACCCTGTTCTTGAAGCAGATGATGACTGGGAGAGCCGGACAATGCCAAGGCCCTCGAGAACAAGCTCCTCAACACGGGTCCAAAGAGAAAGCCACCTAGCACACAACCAGTCCTCAGAAAGATTAAGACTAGAACAAACCCAAACCACACCGGCAAGACATGGCTGGAAAAGTCACCCAACAACAATTGAAACCCCTTCAAGAAAACCCGACATGATGACCATAATGTCGGCCATAACAATAGCATTAGCGCCTTTCGGAAAACTCAACGACACGTTAAAGGACCACACTACCCTAACTGCACTAATGTACACGAAACTAATCTACGAAGGTTTCATCATGGCCAAAGAACAAGAGCTAAAATCCAAAGGCCATACCCCCAGAGCCGAAAGGGGAGAACAAAAACATCAGTCAACTGCAGAAAGTCAAACAGAGCAGTCGACAAGCCCTCCGCTCTTCAGTTTCTGCAGCAGACCACAAGATGGAACAACAACAAAGAAAAACCCAGGGACCAAAGAAAAAGAAACGCATAAGAATCAACAAATGGCCAACCAAGATTGCATAACAATAGGATCACTGCCAAAGATCGGCTCCTTTCACAGGCCCCAGCAGGCCCAAAAGAACATCCCAGTGGTACAAAAAAACCAAATTAACCAAAGAGACAGAACAGCCAACTGCAGGGAAGGCAGGCTCAGCGAAGATTCAACTGAGCAACCCGTTCTCTTTCGTCCACCAACGACCAAGCCCACTGCCAACTCAACAGGCGCCACAACACCAAACACAAAAATTCCCATGATCAACAGAAGACTTCATGGCCGACAAAAACTCGATGAATCTTACCACGCATTCGACGCCTGACCCAGATGCAAAAAAGGATACAGTAATCAACATAGAATCCACGCCACCAAAATCGAACTGGAAAATGTCACAAAATAAAAGGCGAAACAGTTCAACACCGCAACTTCTAAACTCAAGAGCGTGCTTGAGATACCCTAACGGGCCTACCACCTCGAATCAACAAGAAACAGGCACTCCAGCACACCCAGACAACAGACGGGACACCAAAAACAAAGAAAACTATTGCTGTGAAAGAAACACTTGAAAAGATCAAAAGGAAAGAGTGCCCACTCGCAGACCTGCAAACAGTTCCCAATCAAGAAAAACAGCCTTTTGGGGCAAGCCCAGAAAAATGTGGACCTCTCAAGTACAAAAGAAGAAACGTGACCGAACAAAAACTTTCAAAATGGAACAAACAGACCAAAACTCTGAAGCAGTAATTCTAAACAGAGGGACGCTAATGAGGATCTTTAGAAACATCATGGGCCCTAAAACATTTGAGACCAGAGGAAATTACCCTCGTAGAACCGTGCCATAAAGCCTGTAAGGCAAAAGCCTACATGCATATAAAAGAAACCACAGAAATAAATCAGTCCAAAGAGACCAGCGAAGATTTACGAGAAAGAGGAAAGTGTAAAGGTAATTTGGCAGTGGGGAGATTGCCTTCAAAGCCCCATTCGAAGAGTTCAAAAAGAAAGATCAATAAGTCGAGGGATTCTCCTCGACATAAAAAATCTTAAGAGCCTTGATCAAGAAGTCGATCACGCCATTCTTTGTCTTCTTCAAAGAAGACCAAGAAATAGCGTTGTAGGTTACCTTCGACCTCCAGTAATTACTCGGCTGAGGTAATCTAGTGTCCAACTAAATCGGAATACCCAGCAAAGTGGGATGCGTTTCATAATGAAATGCTCAAAATCTTCGAGATTGCGGCCAAACCCCCTCAAAAAAGAAACAGAAAGCCGATGCTCTTGTCGATCTGCAAAAAGACAACAAAGGGAAGACGAAATCTTCAAAACTGAGCCATAAGATGGTTCCGTATCGAGAAAGATCTCGATCTGACGGGAAATGGTCAAGGGCTTCGACAAGTCATGAATCCAGTCCATCAAGGGTTCCTTCGAAGAAGCATAAGAAGTCAGCAACGTCCACGCCTTCGCTGACGGTCACGTCGTCGACACCAGTATCGAAGTAGATGCTGACAAAGGCGGCCCAGACTTCGAAGTCCTGGTCGACGTTTACTTTCAGATTGTTAAACCAGTGGTAATCCAGGAAAAGGCTTTCAAACCTTGGCCCGAAAAATATTTTTTTAAGTCTTTAACATCCATCTATGAATATAATGAACCTTCAGATAACACGCCACCATTTGGGTTACGGCTTCACCAAGCAGCAGGACCCGCTCTGATGCTTGCCCTGCCCCCTAACTACAACATTCTCAGAGGACAGAACCAACTCTCGAGGAGGCTGCCTAACCATCCTCATTAAAAACAATCTCGCCATAAAATAGAAACGTCCTCAATCACCAAATCTTGTCAATCCTTAACTGCCAAACTCTTAACATCTCCTTCTGAATCTATCAACATACACCTCATCTATAGGCCACCAGGTCCCATTGGAACCTTTGAGGAGGACATTAATATGATCCTCTCGAACAATTTAAAAAACTCATCGCAAACCATCCTCCTGGGAGACGTGAACTTAGGTTTCAACGACCACAAATACTTGTAAGCGACTAACATCGCCAATGTCCTCACAGAACTGGGATTTACCCAAAGAATCTCACAACCTACCCACGAAAAAGGTTGAACACTTGACTGGGTAGCCAACCACAACTGTAATGTAACAATTACCGATGCCTGCCCACAAATCTGGACAGATCATGCACTAATAACCTTCCTCATAAATAACACCACCCAGCCCAAGGAAAATATATTGCCCCTACCAACCAGAAATAAAAAAAAACATAACTACGGACAAACTGTTAGCATTTATCCTCCCAACTCTAAATTCCTTAACTGAACCACTAAACCCAACAGCCCCAGTGAACGAATTCAACCCAACCATGGCCATAGCCTTGAACACTATTGCCCTGTTGAAAATGAGAAAAAGCAAGCCCAGAGCACACTTAAACACTTGGTTCACCCCTCACCTCAAATCCCTAAGAATTGAAAAACGCAAATGCGAACCCGCCTGGCGACTAACTCCATCAGAAACTAACAAAGTAGCCCTCATCAATGCCTCCAAGATCTACAAAAATGAAATAAGGAGGGCCAAAAAAGAGAACTTTAACAGAATACTACAGGCTAAATCTGGAACCAACAAGCTATTTCTTATACTAAAGGAACTGGAAAACCCTATCCCTGCTCCAGACAACTGTGACAAAAATAAAACGTGGTGTTCTAACATCCAAAAAGCTCTAAACAACAAAATTGCCACACTCCAAACCAAAATTGAGAAAAAGAAACAAAATATACCCCCTTCAACCAATCAAAGTGGTAAACCACCTACCAAACCAGAACATAAATTCAACTTCACCAAAGTAACCATCCTAGAGATTGAAAAAATAATACTTTCGCTCAAACCAACCAACTGTCGAGGCGACATATGCCCAGCCCAACTGATAAGACGCGGCCAGAGACCTATCCCCATTCATCTCCAAACTTATTAATGCTTCCTTTGCATCAGGCACTATACCAGACAATCTTAAACAATCATGGATCCTCCCCCTCCTTAAAAGCAAACCTTGGACCCCGCCATCACGACTAACTACAGCCCAATCACTACAGTACCATTTCTGCTAAAAATCCTAGACAGAGTGGCCTACCTACAGATCCAAAAATATTTGGAGATGTACCAACTATTAGGTACCAGACAGTCAGGCTTCAGGCCTGAACATGGTACCGAAACTGCGCTGATCTCAAAACCCAAGTCGATGAGCTGAGAGATCTTGGAAAAACTGCCCTACTCCTCCTACTGGACCTCTCAGCAGCATTTGACTTGGTGGACCCGGATGTGCTCTGTACCCATTTAGAAACCGCGGCCCACTTCTCCACACATGCCATTGCATGATCAGGTCGTTCCTAAGCGGCAGAACCATGAGGGTTTTCTCCACTTCCGCAGCGGCTGACCCACTACCTATCGCATGTGGCGTCCCCCAGGGATCCTGTGTCTCTCCGACTATGTATAACATCTTCACAAAGCCCCTGTTCGATGATCTGGACCTTCTTGGTGTCACCTACACAAACTATGCAGATGACACTCGGATTCACATCCCACTTACGGGGATTATGAACAGGATTTGGCCTTGGTGAACAGAATATACCTCATCATCCAGGCATGGATGGCCCGTCATGGTTTGTTTGTTTTATTTATTTGTATAGCGCTCCAAACCCGGAGGTAGAAGAGCGCTTAAGAAGACGGTTTCATAATTGTGATATATACAATTTCAAAATACAGCAGTTTACAGAGTATACAAACATGTTTGAGCAATTGGAGGTGTACGCACATACTAGGTGGTACTACAGTTTCAGATACAGCAATTTGCAGAGTTCACATATTTATTTAAGCATATGGTGGTGCTACTCATTTTTCAGGAGCCAACCGCTAACATGTTTCCTGAAGATCTGGAAGGACTTGATAGTTTTAATGTTGAGTGGTAGGGTGTTCCAGAGTTGGGAGGCAAGTACTATGAAGCTAGCTCCTCCAGCTCTTTTTAAGAGGAATCTGGGCACTGACAAGCATAAAGTGTTGGAGGATCTAGTGGTTCTGGTGGTGAGTTTCAAGGTGAATTTGTTAGTGAGATATGGTGGGGCTAGGTGGTTTAAGGCCTTGTATGTGAGGCAAATGGTTTTCAGGGCGATTTTTCATTTTTTTTGTCGAATGGAGAGCCATTTGCAAGATTTCCTGGTGGAGATGTGCTCTCGTCTGGGAATGTTGAGTGCTGCGCGTAATGCATTATTTTGAAGTACTTGTAGTTTAATTATTGATTGGTTGGCACCTAGGTACAGGCTATTGCAGTAGTCCAGTTTGGATTGTATGAGGGCTCTAGCAAGAGTGAGGCAACTGTTGAGTGATAGGAAGGGTCTACTGGCCCTGATAAGCTTGCCGGTGTAGGCAGAGGCTGAGGCAATCATGTTAGTTTGTTTGGAGAGGTTGGAGTTGGCATCAAGGTAAAAGCCAAGCGTTTTCACGCTTTTGGCGATAGGGATGGTGTGACCATCGATAGCGATGTTGTTGTAGTTGGGATTCAGTTTTGCCAGGTTACTGGGAGAGCTGACAATGAGGAGCTCTGTCTTCTCATCATTCAAGGCCAGCCATACCTGAATGATGGAAAATATTTCGTTGATCCTGGTGATGTCTGCCTGGTAGTTGTCTGTGATGGTGAGGAGTATCTGGTTGTCATCTGCGTAATTTGTGTAGGTGACACCCAGACGGTCCAGTTGGTCAAATAGTGGCTTTGTAAATATGTTCTACAACGTGGGGGAGACACAGGAGCCTTATGGGACTCCGCAGGAGATGGGGATGGGGTCTGCTGCAGCTGTTGTTGAGAAGACGCGCATGGTTCTGTTTGCCAGAAAGGATTGTATCCATGTGATGGCAGCGGAGGAGAAGTGAGCTGCAGTGGCTAGGTGGCTACAGAGGATTTTATGGTTGACCAGGTCATAGGCCACTGAGAGGTCTAAGAGGAGTAGGATTACGGCATTGCCTTTAATTTCATCAATCTGACTTTTGAGATCAACCAGGGCCGCTTCTGTTCCATGTTGAGGTCTGAAGCCAGATTGGCGTATTCCCAGCAGTTGGTTGGCCTATGCCTGAATGATGACAAAACGGAACTCATCATACTGGTGAACACACAAAATATCAGAAGACTGCATGATGACTACTCATCATTTGTCATAGATGGTAACACCATTAAAGTAGCGAAAGAAGTAAAAACACTAGGTTTTTACCTCGACTCTTGCCTCTAACAAAGCTGGTGAATGCGATGGCCTCTAGCACCGCTTACACCTGTAAACTGATTAGAGCAGCTAAACCATAACTATCCACCGCCAGTTGCCTCACCCTATCAAGAGCCCTGGTATTATCCAAATTGGACTATTGCAATGCACTATAAATGGGGTCCAATAAACACATGCTGCAAAAAATCCAAACCCTGCAGAACAATGCCCTTAGAGCCGCCCTAGGAATCCCAAGAAGAGAGCATATTTCAGACGTCAGAAGACAATCTAACTGGCTATCCACAGCTGACAAAATTAAACTCAAAACAGCATCATTGACTTTCAAAAGTATTAATGACCTAGCCCCCAAATACCTAACAAAGATTCAAAAGAAGAACTTCTAACAGACCTACCAGAGAAGCATACACCAACCAACTAGCTGTGCCCCCATTTAAGTTGAGCACAGCCGGAGGCACCAGCTTCCCTGACAAAGTAGCCCAGCTATGGAACTCCCTCCCATCAACCTTAAGGTCTGACCAATATTATCCACATTTCAGACTTAATTGCATTAAATGGCTCAAAGAAAACGACCTATAACCGACTACACTGACTACCCACGTCTGACCCACCTGTTAATCTGCAGCTGAACGCACACCTCCTTGTTCATCACCCCCGCTTAATCCACCTTGCTCCTTGACATTATATGTATACTGTGTATACACCCCTGTGTAGTGTAGTGTGTAGTGTACAGTCACCTGTGCATGTAACCATGTATATTGTCATCATTTACTGTCAATGCACCCTGTAACCTTCCTGAAATGTGTAACTGTAACGTGTAAGCTTAAAGTATTCTTGAACACGCGCCCTGATACCCTCATGTCTTGCGCGCGCTATAAATAAACAAACATACATTATGGCACCCCTAATGTGCCAGATGAATAGATCTCTGATGACTCTTGATTAAAAGACTTATGGCAACCTTTAGTCGGCCAGTGGTTTAGATAACTCTCCCGATTTAGAATTTGTCAAACCAGAACCTATTGAACATGCTGCCTCCTCATTTAGGAATCTGAGTGAGGTTACAGAGTTTTTACGTTGGAGCAGGCCTACTCCTTCTTTTGAGCAGGTGACATGACAGATCTTGGATCCGGGTCCCAAAAAAGATCAGAATTTGCCATTTCACACTGCACTACAAAAAAAGAGTCTCTGCGACTGTGGGTGCAGTGAATACAAATGTTATTAGAAAATAAAGGCCATCCAGCGACCCAGAGTATCTGACTAAACAGCCAACACCAGAAAGTTTAGTGGTTCAGGCTGCTACATCTACCAAGCAGTCAATATACCCATCCATCCCTCCTGATAAGGATGATAAGGGTGTGGATGCCTGGGCGAGAAAGTTATGTACTGCTGGCAGTATGGCTTTAAAGTCAACTAACATAACTTGTACCTTGTTAAGGTTTATGTTTACCCGGTGGGACTGCGTAGCTATGGTGGCTGACCACATCCCAGATAAAGAGGAAAGAGACAGCTTCCTGACATTCATCAAGGATGGTAAGGAGTCAATGGGTAAATGTCTCCAGTCAGGTCAGGATACTGCAGACAGCATCAGCAGATCCATGGCAACTAGCACAGTGTTACGCAGGTTTGCGTGGTTGAGGAAGTCCGGGTTTGCACCAGATGTGCAAGCTAGGCTACTCAACATGCCCTTAGAAGGCTCGAGGCTGATTGGCAGCAAGGTGGATGCGAGTTTGGAAAAGCTGCAGACCTTAAAGGCGGTGGCTAAATCCTTTAGCGCTGTCGTTAGACAGCCTCAACACCCATACTCTGGTTCATCGTCCTGGAGGGGTAAATCCTTTTGATTCTACTCCTCAATTGGAAGAGGACACGCTGGTCAGAGAGGTCAGAGAAGATTCCCTCGTGGTGGACGAAGGAGAGGTGCTAAGCCAACCCAAGCAGCTGCAGGATTACCATCAGCCACTTCAAAACCACTCTGAGGCCTTGACTCACAAGATCCCGGTGGGAGGCAGACTTACACAGCATCTGAAAGAATGGCGGGGCATTACTTCAGATGCTTGGGCACTGGAAACTGTAGCTCAAGGTTACTGCCTCCCTTTCCAAAAAGGGCCTCTGGCTCATCCACCGGGGAACAATTCTTGCAAAACTCTGGATCCGTTCCTTGTGCAGGAAATGTTGACCCTGCTAGTGAAAGGGGCAATAGAACACATACCTGTAGCAGAAACGAACAAGAGTTTGTATTCGCCTTACTTTCTGATTCCCAAAAAGGACAGGTGATTGAGACCCATCTTGGACTTAAGAAACTTTAACAAGTTCCTCAGGGAGGACAAGTTCAAGATGGTTACCCTTTTCCAAATCCTTCGGTCTCTCCAACTCCAAGACTCAATGGTTTCATTGGACCTTCAGGATGCTTACTTTCATGTGCCTATCCATCTCAAGCAGGGAAGGTACCTGAGGTTCGCGGTTGGTGGTTCTCATCCGTTTTGAGATGGCGGTGGTGGCAGTGAGTCTCGGAAAAGAAAAGAAAAGAGGGGATTCACGTCTACCCCTACCTAGACGATTGGCTGATAAGGGCTTGTTCACCCGAACAAACCTGGGAACATCGCAGCGTAACCTGCCAGTCTCTTCATAAACTGGGCTTCTCCCTCAATTACAAGAAGTCCCACTTGATAGCATCTCAAAGACTCCAATTTATTGGAGCTGTCCTGGATGCTTTCTTTGGGAATGTATCGCCACCTGAGGTGAGACCTCCACATATTCTGCAGAGGGTCACCAAATTTCAGAGTGCCCAGCATCTTCCGGCCTTCTATTTTTTTGAGGTTGCTCAGTCTTATGGCATCCTTCATTTTTCTAGTGCCAGAGGTTCGACTGAGTATGAGATCCCTTCAATGGGCTCTCGATTCAATGGTCCCAGTTTTCAGGCAGAATGTCGGACCACCTGAAAGTTCTGAGCAGTCTCTCTCAGGACCTTCTGTGCTGGGCTTGCAAGGACCACATTCTCAAGGGAGAACATTTTTGGCAACTGGGGCCAGAGATAACAGTAGTGACAGACGCTCCACCCACGGGGTGGGGAAGCCCATGCCAATGATCTGACAATCAGTGGCCGTTGGTCTCCTTCGGAGTCCAAACTGCACAACAACCTTTTGGAGCTGAGGGCAATCAGACTACCACTGAAGGCCTTTCTGCCCTCTGTACGGGGAAAGAATGTACTAACTCAACATGAGGAGGCATAGGGTCACTACCACTGTGCAGATAAGCAATACAGCTCTGGTTCTGGGAAACCCAAGAAGGAATCTCTCTATTCGCGGTTCATTTAACCGGAGTGTAGAACACAGCCGCTGATGCTCTGAGCAGTGAGAGCACAGTCTCTCATGAGTGGAAACTAGCTCTGGAAGTCCTTTAAGAGATCTTCTCCCTTTGGGGAACCCCTCAAGTGGATGTGTAGACAACCTGTGTCAACCGGAAGTGCGAGCTGTTCTGCGCCAGGTAATTTCCCCCAAGAGGAGCTCTAGGGGACACGTTTGTAGTGGACTGGGAATTTCCACTCCTGTATGCATTTCCTCCAGTCCCCATCATACCTCACGTACTCTGGAGGTTGAGAAAGTTCAGGAAACCCATGACCCTAACTGCCCCGGATTGGGCCAGGAAGACGTGGTACCTGGACCTTCTGGACATGTCCATTTGCCCTTCAATGCATCTTCCACAAAGAGAGGATCTTATCTTGCGGGAGGGGGGTTGGGTTCTCCATCCAGAAGTCGACACCCAGCCGTCACGCGTGGTTTTTGAGAGACTGAGGTACAAGGATTGGGACCTCCCGAATGACGAAATTGAGATCTTGCTTTCGGCCAGAAGGCCAGCACCAAAATCTTTGTAGCGGGCCGTTGGAACAAGTTCAGCAGCTGGCGTAGGGATAAGAATGTGGATCCCTTTCTATGTGACACACCTATGGTGCTTTCCTTTTTTTTTTAAAAAAAAAGTTTATTGAATGATTTTGTTTTTGATGCATACGCATCTTTACAAAATTACATCAACATTCTGTACATAACTCATCACTTCATTTCTTTACACCGAATTTTCTTACAATTTAAAAACAAATAATTACAAAAATATTTTTCTACAATTGATTAAAAACAATAAAGAAAAAAGGTTAAGCAACAGGGAATGACGAACATAACAAATATGTGTATGTACATTCACAGAAGATTCTTGATTCATTATAGATCCTCAAACCAAAATTGACAGTTAATAAAGAAGCAAGAAACAACACGTGTAACAAATTTAACTACAAATTCAATTAAACAAGCCATTTTCGACAGAATAGATCTTACATACAAGATTAAGCATATATCTCTTAACAAAGTCAAAGCACAGACAAGCACGTCTCAACAATTTGCATAAATTCTAAATCTCTGAGTGTATAGAAATTGCTGCGTCAATGATATTTATTAAACGAACAGTTGCTAAGATTATTGAATTGGAAGATCCCCACATACAGCGGGTTCAAATTAAATCTCTTCCATATTGAAAGAGATTTGTTACATTTGGCATATCTGGAGCTCCAGATTGGAACAATTATAGGTTACCTAGCGGCGCTATTTTCAAGCGCTCTTCAGAGGAGGATTCATATTTTACGATCCATCTGATTGTTCAATCCCTAAAAGGTCTTACTAATGTATTTCCACCAGTTTCATTCAATGTCCTTTAATGGGATCTCAATCTGGTGTTAAGATTTCTAACATGCATTCCTTTTCAGCCTTTACACTCATGCCCATTAAGAGTTCTAACATTCAAAACTGTTTTGCTTATTGCAATAATGTCAGCTGGCTCTTTTCCTGTAAACGTCCACATACGATTTCCTAGAAAGACAAGGTTGTTCTCAAGGTAAAACCTTTTTACCTAAGGTAGTCCCTGACTTCCACTTGTTGCAAAAACATAATTTTGCCAACTTTCTGTCCACCTCCCCATCGGGAAAAGGAGGAAAGATTACATAGACTGAACCCAAAAATGGCTCTCGGTTTTTACATATCTAGAATGGCTAAATTTTGCCTAACTGACCAATTATTCATTGGCTATACTGGCCCTAAATTGGGTCTAGCTGTTACAAAACAAACCATATCCAGATGGATCATCCAGGCTATTGGTGAATGTTACAGATTACTGGGCAAGGACCCGCCGGAAGGCCTTTGAGCACATTCCACAAGGGGCATGGCAACCTCTTCTGCTCGTCAAAGAGGTGTCCCAATCAAAGACATTTGTTCAGCAGTCACTTGTTCGTCTGTTCAACTTTTGTGAGACATTACTGTCTGGATTCATCTTCGTCAGGGAGGACGATTTGCAAAAGCGTTCCTTCTTTCGGTCCATGATCGGAACAAAACATAATTTGTACTTCCACCACCAAATTATTACTGCTTTGGGAGTCTTTCATAAGATGAGGAATACCTGGGAGGACCATCCAGTCGAAAGAACGTTACCATGGGTAAGTAAGGTAAGGTGAGGGGAGGTACATTTTCCACCATGTCCTTGACATAAAGAATGTCAGCATACAAGGAAATCGGCTCACACTCCCCTCCCAACACAATGCCTCTTTGTCGATACAATGCTTGCAACCAAACCGCAAGGGGTTCCATAGTAAGTGCGAAAAGCAATGGCGACAGAGGCCACTCTTGTCGTGTCCCCTGCCCTAATGGAAATCCTGCCAATGGAAGGCCTAGTTCCTAGCCGTAACATCCGTATATAGTAACCGTAAACACCCACCATTTCCAATACCATAAACAAGTAGTACCATGATACCGAATACACGTCCTTTTCCAAATCGAACAGGACCCCACCGCCTGAACCTTCAGGTCAATTTGTGCCAGTTCTGCAAAGAGGCCGCGCAAATTAAGCACAGTTTACCGTCCTGCAATAAAGCCAGATTGATACAAATGGACCAGTGATGACAGAAAGGGGAGAAGCCTATCTGCAAGAATTTAGAAAAAAATCTTAGTATCCAAATGTATGAATGAAATGGGACTGTATGATGCTCATTCCACGGGGTCCTTATCCGTTTTTAAGATTAGAGATATAATACCCTCTCTCATATTTGCGGGGAGCCTACCCATTTGCAGCGCTTACTGCCACACCAGTAGCAAATAATTCTCAACATTTGGGCCGAATTCCTTCTCGAATTCGGCCGTAATCCAGTCTGAACCAGGAGCTTTGGAAGAAGGCAAATCTTTCACAGGAGACGTGATCTCTTGAAGCGTAATTGGAACTGCAAAGCTTGCACAAGCTCCTGCATGCAATACCTTTTTAAAGGGGTTTCACTCACAAAGGCACGTAGCTTCGCAATTTCCTTCTCGCCCCACTGGCTATACAAGGATTAATAAAACTTGAAACCCCCCCCCAAAATTAGCTCAGGGGGGTCAGATACCAATTGCCCTTTATTATCCTTGATAGTCAGAATATCCACCAAGGTCCTTTTACCACTCAAGAGTCGCTAAAGGACCACTTGGTCTGCCTTCCTCACCATATCTTCGTGCTCTACGGGGGAATGCAAAGAACCGGATATTCCTTATCGGCCTCCACTTTGAACATAATGTATTCATTTGCAAATCTCTTAACTCCCCTTCAAGTGTATCCAGCCTGCATTTGATCACCTCAAACACCCCATTTTCGAAGGCCAAGCATCTGCCTCGCAAATAGACTTTAAAAGTCTCCCACACTGTACCTATGGATGAGACGACCCCAAATTGGACTAAAAAAGTATTTAATCATATCCAGGACTTCAGCATTAAACACAATATCCTTCAAAGCCTGTGCCTGTAAACTCCAGCATGGCCGCTGCAAAGTCTCACCTTGCAAAAACCACTGTTGCACCATCAGAGAGTGATCCGCCAGAGTCCTCGGCAACAGGAGAATATACACGTTTGCATGGATCAACGAGAAGCCAGCCAGAATGTAATCTATCCGTGATCGAACATCATGCACAGAGGAATAGAAAGTGTACTCTAATGCTTCTGGGTGAATTGTGCACCAAACATCATGCAGCCCCAACTCGGACATACCACTCAATATTTCACAAGCATTGAGGGAGTGTGATCTCACACTATGCCCAGTTCTATCCAACACTGGGTCTAGGACTGTATTCAGATCCCCAGCCAGTATCAACTGAGTATGAGAGTACTGGTGACATTTCCTAATAACGATCCAATAGAACTCTGGGTCATACACATTGGGACCATAAACATTTACAAAGGTCAGAAGTCTATGCCCCACCAACCCGATGCAATAACCTAGAGCCCCTACTGGTCAATCTCCTGCTTCAACACCTTAAATCCAAGGTACCAATGAACCAGAATGGAAACACCTCTAGAGAATGTAGAATATGAAGTATAGCCCTGTATGGATCCCCACAATGTCGCCAATGCCTCATTTGGAGCCACAGCAAGGTGGCTCTCTTGGAGCATAAAAACATTTACCCTGTGATGCTTGCAATAGGCAACTACCCTCCGCATTTTGGCATCATTATTGAACCCCCGTACTTTCCAGCTAATTATCCTGCAAGCCTTCAACCCCTTTGCATCATTCAGGTACCCCACCATGCTAAAAACATAATTGTCATGATCCTTTTTTTGTGCAACGATCTCATCGTGTGTCTCAGCCAATGTAAACCTATTTTAACATTACTACCCACCAAACCAGCGTAACCATTCCCCCACCCCCAACCTTGCAGTGAAAAACCTAACACCCGTCCACCCCAAACCAATAACGGCGGGCAACATCCCGAGGACGCCGGGACCTACACGCCACCCACCTGAACCGTGCAAAAGAGGAGGGTGGCAGACCCACTCCTAACCAACTAACACACAAGGATATATCAATTCGTTACATTCTTAAACTCTGCTTAACATCCCACCCACACGCCAGTGGACCCGCATGAGAATAAAATCCACATACACATGAAAACAGCCAACAGAAACCACGCCACTCATAGTCCCACAAGTCCCCTCTTCACAACCAGAAAACATTAAACACTCCCCTGCAGCTATTCATCGTTTGGGAAAGACCGTACTTCTGCCGGATCCATAAAAAAATGTGTCTTGTCATACACAACCCGCAGTTTGGAGAGATACAATATCGCATATTGCAGTCGCAGTACGCATAACTGGCGTTTTACGGCCACGAAATGAACATGTGCTGTCTGCACACTGGGTGTGAAATCTGCGTAAATGGAAAGAGGAGACCCGTGGTAGTGCAGCTTGCCCAACTCTCTTGGCTTTCCTTAGAATAGTAGCTCTATCCCTATAGTTAAAGAGCCGGACAATCACTGGTCTGGGATTCTGACCCGGCTTCGGGACCTGCAGAGACACTCTGTGCCCCCTTTCGACCAAGAACCGCTGAGAGGGGTGGGTCCATCAGAACCTATCAAATAAAAGTATTGACATACTCCTCCATATTTTGCGGCTTGACAGATTCCAGAATTCCCAGTATTCGCACATTGTTCCATCGGGACCAGGCTGCTAAATCTTCATTCTTGGCCTTCACTCCAGCCACCTTTTGCTACAAAGGGTAAATGCTGTGGCACATCTCCGAGCTTGTGTCCTCCAGTGTCCCAATCCTGTGTTCCGCCTCGGAGATCCTTCCACTCTTCTGGTCAATCTGATCTACTTTATAAACCAGGTTGTCCAAATTCCCAGTCACGGACTCGAACTCTGACTTCATTTGTTCTAAGAGGACAGACATGTCAACAGGAATTGGCGGAGCGACACTATTCGAGATGGACTCCTCCAACCCAGACCTGCCCCCCCCCTATCGTCATTTCGTTGATCAGGGCCACTCAATGGACCCCTGGGTTTATTCTAACCAGGCGCTTCCATATTTGTGAAGGGGAGCTCCGCTTGTTTTTTAGCCCCCTTCCCCATTGACATAGTAATGCCACCCAGTCGACCACCCAAAGATTCCCTGTGGCCACCCAACCACCCCACAGCGACAGTCAATGAGTAGCCGAAGGCAGTGGGATGATGGAACACACTCCCTGCAGAAATAACTCAGTGGGCCTCAGCAGAACATCAAAGGCAGGCGAACTGCCAGCTGCAGACCTACTTGTCGCCTGCCCATGAACCCACACAAGGCAGCACCGAAGTCCATATGTGCTGAAGTCAAACTACTGCACAAAGCAAGAACACAGAACCAGGCACCAGCAGACAACTCGGAGAGTAAGGCCCAGTGTCCACGGCAGCGGTCTGGTCAGAGAGATCATGTACCCCCCAACCCACTGTACCACAGTGGTATCAAAAACCACAGGCTCCAGGAGTAGGCACCCTCACCCTGCATCGGGCGGTCATAACCACTAATGGCAGTCAATGACCAGATGAAATCACCAGATCCAAATAGTTTCTCCACCAACATCCGCCAAAGGACGCTCTTTGCTCTCACAGATGCGTCCGTGCACAATACCCTCGCAGTACTGCCTATCCCAAACCACGTTGTGTCCGTAAAGCGTCTTGACACCACCAGTCACCTCTTGTGCGCCCCAGGCAGCAGATAGTCTCCAGATCACTGCAGCACAAGGAGAAGGCACCAATGTGACCACTTTTATTGCACTCAGGGCAGGGTTTGAATGACAAAATGCCTCCCCCTTAAGGGGACCGCATCACCAGTATAGTGCTCAGTGCAACGCGCACCGCCCAATCAGCACAACACAGTGCCGAGGTCCGCCTCCAGGGCAAATTACAACTTTACAACCTTGGCACTCAGTCTGTCCCAGGTGTACGCTTCTTTCCAATACATTGTGTGCTGAGAATTCCCATTGCACGCTGGTACACTGTGGAACATGCACAATCTATATCCCCCGCAGACCCAGTTCTGCAGGGACCTTCTCTGCCTTCTTCCAATGCTGCCCACACTCTGGGAAAGGGAATCTCACACCAAAAGAGTTCTCGCAATGCTTTCCTGCCTCCTCTGTGTAATGTTGGTCCTGCTGCAGACACTCCTGAGTCATGCCGCGGGATGACAGGTGATGCCTCTGCTGTCAATCTACCTCCTACAGGGAGTCCCACCCCAGCTGCCTCTGCCATCACACTCTGGCCCTTATGGGGAGCGTACTGGGTGCATTTGATCCTTCTCGTGGCTCACCACACTGCAGAACCAGAGCCCTTATCTCGCTCACGCTTTTGTCCCGAATGCCGCTGCACTCCAATCAGAGCTGCCAATACTGTCAGCCACGGCGGCTGTCTCCTGCACGAGGCCGCCTCTGAAACGTCGCGATCTCTGCTGCTCTGACTGCCAGTGCACGACGCGCTGCGCTCACAGTGAGTGAAGTGTCCCCAAACCTCATCCAACAACGCCGGCCATACTCCGGTCCCCAGTCCAAGGCGCGTGGGGATTTTACTGGCTCCAGAACGCTACTGGGCCGGCCCGCCACCTCACCCCACAGAGCTCACAATGGTGCAGCCATCTTAATGAAGCGCCCCCTAGTGTCCTATAAGGACGCAGTTAACCACTAGTCCACCGTCCACCTTCCACCTTCACCAGACCTCATCAGATGCATCTCAAAGGATGAATCCTCTTCTATTTACCCCCTTTATTTCAATATGTCTTTGTCTTTATACAGTGCCTTATGAGGGCTTCTCTCAAAAATCCCTTGGGCAACCAGACCGCATCATCCTGCCCAAAGGTCTATGTATTGTCTTAAGTAAGCTTCATAGACCAACCTCTCCAAATAAATGTGTCTCTTCAAAAATAATGGACAAAATGGCAACATCCATTGCAACCTTGAACACTGTTCCTTATGAGACTGGAAACGAGTGAGCATCGATCTGCTTTATTCATTCTGCTAGTTCAGTGTCATAAAGCACTGCTACTTTACCAATAGCAGCTGGTTTTATGATTAGCATTTACCTGTGCCTCTGCTCCCACCAACAACGTCCAACCCCTCTCTTGCAGAACCTAGCATCACAAGGCCTCCAAAATGGGGTTGTGCCGTTCAAGACCTAGTCAAGAGATACAGCCTCATCACGAGTAGGGCGGTAACCCTTAAATGCGGCAGTAACGCTATTACTGCCACATATAAGGGTCCCCCCAATCACGAGTCTGGCAGCATTTACCCCCAGCTCTAGGCTGGGGGTAAATGTGCCCGATAAATTATCATTTTGTTGGTGCAGTTAGTGCCACGCTATTAGCACGCGCTAATTGCGCTGAAAATTCCCTATTGGGTCCAATGGACCCAATGGGGAATTACAGTTACCGCCCAACCCTTGATCCGGCGCTTATAACTCCGAACCGGTTTGCGGTAACGCTATTAGCGCGGGCGGTAGCGCCAGTGGTAATACCGCCGGGTTACCGCCCAACTCGTGATGATGCCCTAGTGTTTTATATGATTTTGCTTCCTTTAATGACTCCACACGCTAATTACCACTGTGCAGAGCCTGGTCTCACAATACATTTGTGAAGTTAGGCTAAAGGGTGCTGCTGCCAATGGCATATTTGAATTGTTTACTTTTGTGTTGTGATTTGATCGTTTTTTCGAGCATATTATTTTTGTTCTTGGACTCCCAGTCTAAACTATACTTGTTATTAATGATTGTATCTTATATAGGTTGTGATCTGCTTTATTGATCCTCAGTTTGAGACCTTGCAATGCGTTCATAAATGAATAGATCTAGAACTGCTGACACTGCATCTTGAAACCTGCGCGCGTGGATGTGTCTTGTGATTGGGAAACTTGGCCAATGAAGGATGGTGCGTCTGCAAGCACACATGGAAATGTAGCATGTAATGAAGGGGATGGCTGCTTTTAGACTGGCCTTTATAGAAGAAACTAAATCAGGTGATGGGGATACATCTCCAACGATGACGGACTAGAATGGGTCAGAAGGGCTGGTTTTCGAAGATCAGAGTGAGGCTTCTTCCTAAGGACTGATGTGGCCTGTATTTTTCTTATCTTAGGTTTCACTTTGTCTGTCTGGGCATACTATAAAGGCAGGAGGCTGGACTCGAGGGGGAAATGTTAAAGGTATTTGTACCGCGCACCGTCACCAACGGAATTGGACCCCAGGCGCTCTGGCGGGTCTGCAAACGATAAGGTGGGATGGGTTAGTAAGGTGAAGAGGGAGTAGGATAGTGAGAGGAGTGGCGTTTGTTGGCAGCTTCAGCTCGGTATACACCAGATACTGAGCTTTGGTGCAGGTATTGGATCGGTGCCAGTCCGCATGTGCTATTGCTCCGGCTTATGTGTTGTTGCAGTGTTGTGAAGTGCGTGCGGCTTGTGGTGCGAGAGATGGTTGTGTGAGTTTGAGTGAGGTAAGTATGTAGAGTTTGAGATTATATTGGTTAGTGGGTTACCTGACCTTTAGCATGCTAGCATTCACAGTTTTCTTTAAGTGTGGCACTTGTTGGCCTTCACAGTCTTATCTAGAAGCGGTGCACGCCAATGTTCGGAGATCTATCTAGTTGTGGGCGTGCTAACATTCACAATCTTATCTAGGAGCGGCGCAAGTTGGTGTTCGCAGTTCTAAGTGTGGGACATGCTAACCTTCAAGTTTCATCTGGGCGCGGGCATGCTATCTTTCAATCAAGAACTTATCTAGATGCGACGCCGGCTAATGTTCCCATTCTATCCAGATGCGATGCAGACTAATGTCCACAACTCTAAGATGATAGGTTGCTTCTGAAATTTGGACTGGGACATGTCTTTGTCGGTTCTTATTGCGTTCCAATGCATTAAATTGTATGTCTTTGCTACTCTCTAAAAGGATATTGCGTGAGCCGCTTTTAACCCAACTCAGCAAAAACACTTAATTCTGCGTGCCTTTAGTTAGCCTGTGTCCCTTGCCTGAGAGTGCCCTCTCGTTGCACAGTTAGGAAAAAACTTGACGTCCGGGTTTGTGGGAAACGAGGTTGACACTCCAATCGTCTAATGGATCTCTGTTTGCAATAATCGAAGAACATTCTCTCATATGACCATTGAGTATTGTGTTTCTTCATGCATCTTTGTTTAATTTTCTTCTGGAATGTGAATAGAGCAATTTGTATGAATGCCATATAAACGGTTTCGTTTTTTTTTTAAAGTTAAACATTTCTTTAGGAATTTCTGTTATCAGTGTCTTGTCAATTTCATTTCAGAACGATGCTTGCAAACCGTTCTTTCAAGGTTAAACACTCTGGTTTTGTGATTCCTGAGATGTTTGTAATTTGTGTCACAACCACCAATTTCTATGCTCATCCATCCCAGATCGCATTTATTACTTTTCTAGTGACAACCATTTCCCAGTGGGAAGATGACCATAAAATTGTGATTGCTGCAGAATAAAACCTTTGCAAAGCTATATATTGTCTGTGCCATGAAGCACGGATGCCACATGCCTCATATGCATTGCTGTCACTTGAGCTGCTTAAAAGATGTTCCAGACTCGACTGTCCAGCATTCTCAATTGTATTTGCTGCAGGAGCATCATTGGTTGGGGAGATGTTCAGATAGGAGCAGGTTTGATTTTACTGTGAGGTGCTCTAAACTGTCTTTTTAGAGGCATCGAGGCCCTTGTTGATGCTTCTTGGATAGAATTAAAATTCTTATTTTTACTGTTTCCGATCCTTCGCGTACATTTTTTGCGTTCCTTTAACTTGTTTGTATTGACTCTGATGGTGAATGTGCTGTTAATCAGTCCCTATTCCAACCCCTATGGAACCTGTAGTGTTTACCATTTCCTAATCACATGCAAGTGATTATTTAAACATGCCGTTTTCTACTGGAAGGTCACAACTTGGTATGTTTTTTTTACATTCTTTTATGCCCTCTTTACAATTCCAAAAGAAAGTATTAAAAAATCAGGTGCAGTGAAAGCATGCCTAAAATACTAGCGTTAAACCATGGCAGTTGCTTGGTATGTGTATGAACCTAACCCATTGTATGGCTTACAATTTGGCAGCTAGGTATGCATAGGCTCGATTTTGTTCTAAACTTATAGGTGTCATAGCAACCAATTATTTTTGGGGAACTGAACATCTGGGCCGATTGCTAGCTGCTTCTGCTGGTGGACCACAATGACCAAAATCAGTTAGTCATCTGTTCTTTACATCAGTCTGGGCATAATTTGATTTTAACATTTGTGCCTCCTGACTTCTTTACAGCCCGCCAGTCTCATATTTTATGCATTTCAGAACATGTAGCTATTGCTTTTCTCGTCTCCTATTCTGAAACATAAGTTGTGCCAAAGAAACTCATTGTGGTTTCATTGTTTTGCTCTTGGAGTGGGTGTGGTAGGGTGGGGGAACTGGGGGTGGGGTTGAAGGGATGTGCAGTCCCTTCCTCCTTCCCTACCACAAGAGGAATGTGTAAAGCAGAAATCTATAGACCCGAACATAGTCCTTGAAACTGTAATTTCCTTCTAAATGTGAGCTTTGAGACTGTATGCTCTCTGGAAATATGCAGGGCAAAGTGTGAAGCACAAATGCCACAGAAGGCCAAAACTAGCAACTCTGAAGTAGACCAAAAGGTAATTTGGAGCGTACCTAGCAAAATATCTATAGTGAATCACATTTAATGATTTATATACTGTATTTGAAGAATTATAGAGCTCCAATCTGATCTTAAAAGGAACAACCACTTAAAAAAAATGGTTTCCATCTCAGTGAGTTTTGCAATCCTATTGTAATGTACCAGACATGGTTGGAATTGTATCAACAGCCTTTTAAACTTAATTCCAGAGGTAATTTCAAACAAAATGTTGCTGTTAATCCTCAGAACAATAGGAATTAAAATGAACTTGCTGGTTTTGAGTACTTTTATTAACCAGGACTATCGTTTGATATGTTGTTCCCCCTTCTCTCTAAAGTTTAGAAGTAATAACTTGAATGAAATATTTGGCTTCTCACTGAGGTATATTGCCATGCGCTTCTTATTGGAGAGATGAGTTGCAAACCGTTTGAACTATGACCAAATAGATTAGCCATGATTATATGAATTTCCAGTGGTTGTTGTGTACACCCCTATAATTTCAAAGTGGGAGTAAATAATTTCAACCCCATCCCCTTGAGGGTCTATAAGTGATTTTCTGCCTATTTCACTCCCTAATACTCCCAACAAAGATAACAAATGCAATTACAGGCATGCGTGCCTCTGACCCTTTATACCACTTGTACTTCTCAGGTGATATGTTCAGACTAGTAGCACGAGCAGCTCGTTCCACAAAGAAGACCTCTGCTATAGTGCTGCCTTATGCAAGCACAGCTTGTATGATACAAATACTTCTTTTCATTAACTAAAATAGATATTTACAAAGAGGTTTGTATTACAAGAAAACGTATTTTATTTCATTTATATAGATAGCAATAGATGAAAGAGCCTAATAATTAGAGTTGAGGTCAAAGAGTAGGCAATCATAAGAGTCTAGAGACAAGAAAAGACCTTAAAACCATTCTATATGGAAAATTATGTTAAAACATTCAGGGACAATACCGTTTTTAAAAATTTGAGGGAGAATAGTTTTTTGTGACATAGTGATCTATCTGTGTATTTCTAGAGCGCCAAAAGCTGGTAGGCATCCATTAATACTAAACAAAGTGTAGTTGATAATTGTTTCTTATTTTAATAAGATATAGGTTGTAATCAATAAAAGAAGAACAATGAGACACCACTGAAATTAAAAAGTAATTTCAATTTACACTCTGAAAAACAACAATGTAGAGCCCAGTAATATACAGTGAATTATGATGCAGTCACCTGAGACACACATGTTAAATGCAATAGTTATGCAATAGTTATGTTGTGTTGATGTATACCATGCAGGTTCAAAAGTGATTTACCAGTGTTTTCTCAAAATTACTAAAATATAGAACACTGAAAAACATTGATACAGACCAACATGTTTCAATCCTCCAAATTGTTGCAGGATTTCCTTCAGGGGAAATCCAAATTAGAACAGGTGAATCACATCTAAATGCACCTTGTTAAGTGTTTCTCATTTGTTATTGGTGTAAAAATATAGAGCACCACACAAGGCTCAATTTTAAACTTGACGCTTGTTTAGGTGTTGAATGTAATGATTCACCATGTCGAATTATCAGAATTCATGTGGGTCAGAATACAAAAATAATAAAAATAAAACTTTTGTTTTTGTTCCATATACTAGAAACGTGTATAGTGATTGCACGCATAGTTAGTGAGGGTATTCCTTTTACAACCTGCTCTACTAAATTGTGCTTTAGTAAGGTGAAAATACGATGCTTTATTAGTGTAATGGTCATCTCATCAGTGGATCAAGACCTGAATAGTTCTAAACAGCCACATTAGGTGCTGGAAAAAGGGATGCACATGAGAGCATTTATTGTTATGGCCACATAATTCAAAAAGTAAAGATTCGCAAAGAATAGCTAGCGAGGTATGACCTTGCCTCCAAGCAATGCAGCTCAATATAGTTCCATAATTCACTTTGTGTTAACTTTTATGCGAAAAATGTGTTTAAAAAGCATTAATACTCATGCTACTTTTGTTCATGTTAGTGTGGCACATGCTTTATGATAGAATGATTTAGCGACCGAGCGGAGTGCGAGCAGCTCTGATTACCTGTACTCAGCGGTGTGCTGAGAAGGTACGAGGGTGCTGTCCGATTACCTCGGTGGAGAACGCTGAAACTAGGCGAGGGACTAGGAGGCCATATGTATGTTCATGTTGAGTTGGAAACACTAGAAAGTTGATGCACTTAAAGTGCTGAACAAATGGACCTTACCATGTCTCAGTTTGTTGCTTGTTACAAAGTGTTCACAACATGGGGGTCTTGATATATCTGCTTGTTTGTGGTCCCACGCCAGTGGATGATGTCGCCTGCCTAGTGAAGTAACGGAGACCACCCCTTGCTCCATATAGAAAGACGAGAAATTAGAGGGAACTGAGCCCCTTTTTCACTTGGTAGGCAGCGCCAGTAACAAAAGTAGTCAACACATGGTAACTTGGGAACTTGAGTATATATTTAGTGTGCCCTATTTTGAGACATGTGTTTCGGCAGTATCATTGCCTTTTTCAAGCAGGGCTAAAGAGTGTAGCATTATGTTATTTGTGATTTTTCTGGTTGCCCTATTACTGGGTTAAATCCCATCTGCAAAGTGTCCATTCGATCCTCAAAGCGTCAGCAACCGCTTCATGCTCCATTCAAATGCGGAGATTATCCAGCAACAAATGGAGTATCAGTATGAAACAATCAACCTTTAGAACAGTTTGTATCTTCAGAACATTGTGCTACATCTGAAGTGAAAATACGGTCTGGAACGATGATTTAGAGAATGTGTATATGAAATATCAGTGTAGAGCATTTCAATCTGATGACGGTTCTAACATTAATTTGCATTCCCAAGGTTTCCAGAGAGAACCATTGCTGATCATATAGAGTCTATTGCAATCAATTTACAATCACAAAGTTCCCACAGAAAAACAATTGTTCAAGTTCAATCTGTTAAGTCATGAATTTTTATCACCAATTTCCCAACGAAAAAGTTTCATATCTTCAACCACAGCAATGAAAAATTCTGGAAAAAGGTCAATTACAAGAAACATTTTTTTTACATTTATCCAACACAGAGGACGGATGCCTGGAAGGTTTTAAATAATGTAATCATTGGCTGATTTTTAAAAGTGAAACATATTTTTGCTTGCCATAAAAATATGCCAGTCTGAAAATGAGAAGTATGTCCTTACTCCCCTAAAATATAATTCTACACTCAACGTGATGAAATTGGGAGTAAAATACTCTTCCCTCAAATTCTTACCGAGATCCCTGCTTCCCATAATGAAACAAGCATTGCAAAGCCAATAGATCTGGCTTTATTGGCTGCCACTTGCAGCATGCATCTCTAATATGCTTGGGCACACCCTTACGTTTGTCTGCAATGCCAACATATGCCAGGTGTGGAGCATCAGATGCCCAGTCACAGCCTTTATATGCTAGGTAAAGTGGCTTATGCTAGTCTACAACCACATTAATACATAGGTTAGGACTTTAAACTGAGATAAATGTGCCCCTGGACGTTGATGCCACATCTAGTGCTGCTAAAATAAATTTGGGTGGGGGGCAAGGCAGGTGTCCCTTTCAACCCCAGACTTTTTTTAAACTTATGGCCCTGGTCCCCCACCTCCCATTAATGGCATGAACCTGGTCTCCCCTGGTCCCCCCACCAGTGGCATGGCCCTCGTGGTCCCACCAATGGCATGGCCCTGATTCCCCTCCCCCCTCTTAATCCCCAGCAATGGCATGGCCCTGGTCCCCCCCCCATATCCACAAACCCCCACCAATGGCATGGCCCTGGTACCCCATATCCCTCAAATCAAACTGCATGGATCTGGTCACCTCTATCCCCAACCCTACCAATGGCATGGCACTGGCCTCCCCCTATTCTCCCCCCTCCCCAACAACGACATGGCCAGGTCCCTTGAGCCCCCCAACAAAATGCATGTCCCCCCACCAAACAGCATGGCCCTGGACCCCACACTATTCCACCCACCAGTAGCATGGCCCAGTACTGCCCCCAAGACTTCCACCCCCGCCAAATGGCATGCTCGTGGACACACTACGTCCAACCAAATGGTAAACCCAATGTCCTTGTAACGCTCACCTGATTCCCGCAGAGGCGCCGGTCTTGACTGGGTGAATGCCGTATCTTCAAAGGTGATGTGTAACACACGGTTGGCTCTTTGGGCTGGACCTCTGTGCACTGTATGTCTGACTCGAAGAGTAAGATGTCTTAGGTAAGTGAACGCCGAGCTCTCCATCTGCCTCGGGGCAGGGTGCCGTAACCAGTTTCTTCACTGGATAAGGGTGCAGGCCTCTTGACCTCAGAGGACTGCTGTCCGTCGTTAACTGCACGAACGGTAAGTTCTGGGCACTTCAAATGTCTTAAAAGTCTTTTGTAATGATATCTCTTGTTTTGCAGGGTTCCGGCGATGGCAGATGGCGGGCTGATGAGAGTTGAGGATCGAACCCGCGTGAGGAATAGAAGCGCCTGGAAGCACGTAAGTAAGCGCTTGTAGCCTGCTTCACGATGCGCACTAACTGTCCCTTTTATCTTGCAGGTACAAGTTCGGAGCTTTAGAGAAGCTGAAGGGTGCTGGAATACCCACTGGATTTGGCGTGGGAAGGAGTAATGGCACGTAAGGAATAAAGTTGCCCAATGTCTTTAAACGCACCTTCTTTTGTCTTTCAGATGCGGGATGCAGCGCCGAAGGCCTCCGGAGCGTGCGGAGAGCTGGTAAGCTTTTGTCTTTCAGATGCCGGAATGCAGTGCGAAGACCTCCGGAGCATGCGAAGAGTAGGTAAGCCTTTGTCTTTCAGATGCCAGAATGCAGCACGAGGCGTTGGTGACAGCCGATGGACCAGGTAAGAGATGCGCTGCCACTGAAGACCGTAGTGCTAACCTGTTCTTTCTTTGTCTTTACAGGTGCTGCTGAAGACTGGATTCCAGGATGGTAAGCCTTTGTTCCCTTAGGCCCAGGATCAGAAGCAGAAGACACGATGAGCGTTCTGCTGCAGAGAATGCAGAATAACACAAAGCAAGATTCATCCATCGGGTGTGGTTTAAATAGCCTCCTGTAGTGCTTAGGTGTCTCCTTCCACAGCCACGCCTAGGTAAGAAAAGAGTTCCTGCTTTCCAGAAGAGTTCCAGTGTTCTGAACCTAGGGAGTGGCTCCTGCTCCACCCAACAGGAAAAGTAGTCCCAAACAGAAGAGGATCAGGGGTTCAACTGGCAGGTAAGTAAGCAGCATGGTCTGCTGCTGGTAAGTCCACCCAAGCATTATGAGCCCGGCGCTTCCAGCGCTGGGACTGGGCATCTTTATGAGCCTGGTGCCACTGGCACCAGGACAGGGTCCCAATTGGGACTGGCTGGCACTCGGAACCGGGGGTTATGGGTCTGCTTCCAAGGGAGTTGGGCAAGTCCTGATCTTTTGGAAGCAGAGATCATGACAGCCCTCCCTCCCACTAACACCAAACTGCATGGCCCTGAGCCCCTCCCCTATTCCACCCTCGCCCCAATTGCATGGCCCTGGTCCCCAATATCCCCGCACCTCTACCAAATATCATGGCTGCCACCCCCCTAAACCCACCAACCCTCACCAACGGCATGACCCTGGTCCTCCATATTCCCCCCCCACCCACACCCTGGCCCTGGTCCCTTGAGTCCCCCACCAAACTGCACGCTCTCCACCACAAAACGGCATGCCCCCTACCAAATGGCCTGCCCCAGGTCTCCCCACCCAAACTGCATGTCCTCCCACCTCCTCCAACTGGCATGCCCCCCCAACCAAACTGCGTTTCCCCTCCACTCCCACCCCTCCAAACTGCATTTCCCATGTCCCCCCGACCCCTGCCAGAATGCATTTGCCTCTGTCCCCCCACTCCATCCAAACAAGAAACATGCGAGCAGGCAGGCTGGCCTCAGTGGACGACGGCAGCACATCAGGACAACCTTTGTACTGCGGCTGGCATGGCAAGGCTGAAATGTCTTCCGGCAACAAGCCTCATTAGCCATGCCAGCCGCAGGGCTGGCCCTCTAGTGGTCTAGCACACACACTACGTGGCTTGTAGGATATCGTACAAGCCACGTACTGCAGGAACTGAGCCAATAGTAGGCCAGTATTGTTCACGGTCCCTGCAATGAACATTTTCCCAATGTAGGGCGGTCTGTTGTTGCTTGAGGGTCCACCCTTCATTAGGAAAGGCTTTAACCGTGGTGGGCTAGAAAGGAGAGCATGGCGGGTTGTACTTGGCCTGTGAGCTGTATCTGTATGTTGTGCACCCATGCTCTATAGCAACAACGTCCTGGAGGGGCAGAGTGTGGGATATATTCACCCACTCAGCAGTACTTCCCCACATCGCCAAGCTGCGCATCTGCAGTCACCAGCAAAATGGCTGCACTGGCTACAGTGGGCACCATGGCCTGAAAACTGCGTTTTGCAGCAACAAAAAGATGGCTGCACCATCTTGCCAAACACATATTGGACAGGATGGAACAAGGGGGCACACTGAGAGAGCTTGCCAGTGTGTTCATACATATGCAAAAAAAAGAGTGAAAAAGCAGCACTGCTTTGCTGCCAGCACAAGGTCCCGGTTGAAAAGGGGGTGTTTTACCTTAAAATGATGCTGCTCTGATGCTATTTTTTATCTGTTCTTCCTCAAACTACTGTTAGTAATAAGGCTCTGCCATGCCCATTCATATCCCCATTGTGCTTCAACAAAACCCCTGAATGACAGGCTCTGTCAAACCAAATCTGAGAAAAATCTACAAAGAAACTTTATTTTCCGCCGCATGGGGAAAAAGCTTCACTTTTAAGTTACAAAGTGTCAAGGATAAATAATTCAAAGAAACTCCAGCTCTGGGCTATGTCAATTTCAGTGCATAAGTGGTTCAAATAAACTACTTCCTAAAAGAAAATAACTATAGCTGCAAAACAGTGTGGGAATCCAGATGGAAAGTCAAAAACTGAATTTGAAAGCAAAGTGCTAGCAGCCTGCACCACTTGTGCAAAAATGGGCTTTGCAAACTAAAGGAGAAAAATACTTGTTTGAGAGTACTATATTGAACAAAAACTTCCTCTTGCCTAACAATGTGAAAGGGGATTGTGCTGTGACAATACATGGATGAGATGGTTCTATTCAGCAGGTTTTCTTTCAATTCAGGGCAAAAATAAATGCAACTAAATCAAACTTCAGTGGCTGCATGGGGGAGGAATCAGCATTTAAATGTGATTTTTGTGGCTTTCAAATAAGAAGTCTTGGCTGTCAATAGCATGTATGGGACACGAACGCCAGAACAATGTGAATCATGGGGAAAGGACACATGATGGAATATTAAAAATTAAAAGCAATAGGCCACATGATAGTACGTACGTACGTACGTACGTACGTACGTACGTACGTACGTACGTACGTACAAAGTCCCAGAATTTTAGGCCGAACATTTCACACTAAAAATGACCAAAGATTATTAAACGTACAAAATAATGTCTCAGATTGCAGAGTTGGACTGCAATGGTCTGTATAAAATATGTAACCTGTTTTTGTAATTTGCTGAGAGACTTCAACTGTATAAATGTACAATTTGTGGCAAAATCGGATTTTAGCTAAAGTAACTGTGGGAGGTTTTTGAACATTGTAAAACTCGCATCATAAATCTGACATCCTGTCCTTGAATTCAACCAGCTCAGAGCGAGACTGGGAATCGCACCCCTGACCAATCCAGTGGATTAGAGGTGTGTTTAGCTAAGCCTGCCCAGCCATATTCTTCTATGATGTCACTATGCATTAGAAGTAAGAGTCCATGACAGGACTCTAGACAGACACTCTTCCTGAAGTTCTTGCTCTGCGTTCCTGATCTGCTCCATTCATCTTGCTGATTCAAACTACAAGGCCAAAGCATTGCTGACCCTACTCCAGAGCCCATCGAAAAACCCAAGCATAGCTGATTCCTATCCCAGCAAAACCAGTGATCCAGAATCAATCCACTAATCTCCCATTAAAAAGGGGAAAGCTGTGGTACCTTTTGCATCCTGAAATCAGACCGGCTTGCTGCCCACTAACTGCTTGTCCACTAACTGCATCCAGAGGTATCCAGTAACCCGAATCGCCCAGCTGTTCGCTACCCGGTGACCAGACTTTGCCCAGCGGACTTTTGCCAGGCCCGCAGCCGTGTGGTGACCAGAACCTGTTGACTGTCCAAAAATCCCAAAACTAAAAAGTGGACTGTGAGTATAATCCCCACCCCATAGAAACACATAGCCTATCTTGTCTTGCATTTGTCCTTATCCCACTCTCTAAGTAGTCATATTTATACCCTGGTAACTTGTTGAAACTGTTCAAATTATCCTCGTATCCTGTCCTTAATGTTTAAGTGCTAGCACCATCTCTTTTCAATTTTCTCTCGTGTACATTATAAGCCCTTAGTTATATTTGGAGTAATAAAACTAATTTCCATATATGTTATTGTTGGGGCTGAGCACTGGGATGACATGGTTGACCTCGCAAATCAACCTTGGAGCTTACTGTGCTCCTACTTATATATCCTAGATAATTTAGTCTAAGTAACATTTTCCTTTATTTCAAAACTGATTTTCTTCATTTTTAACTGCTCTATTTTCCTAAAAACGAACCTCACTCTACCTTCCAAATCTCTCTCAATTCACCAGCTAGAGACCTATTTTAACCTCTATATTGTCCCTGTGATATACCACTATCGACCAGCCCAGTGGGGCTCTGTCCAATACCTATCAGAAGAAGAGCACCTATTGAAGTACCGACACCAAAGAAAACATGGACAGTAAGGTATCCATTGACAAAACCATATCAACAATTGAAACAGAATGAAGATCGTCTGAGTACAGTCCCTGAAGAAGCCAAAAAGGTCTTAATGGAAGACGAATGGTGATCCCACAAGAACCCAGACTGACTCACATATAGAAGATATGACGACCTGAGAATGATAAAAAGAGACGAAATGTCATGAATAAGGGACGCCGCAAACCTAAAGTAAAATGATGATGGCAAATGTAAGAAGCTTATGCCATGAACATGACAAAGACATTAGACCAGTTTACGCATGTACATATGCTTGGAACCATAAGAAAGCTAAGAAAAATGTGCGGCTTGCTATGCTTAGTAGTAAGATAGCTTGTGGCAAGCGCCGCCTATACATATCTACCTCAAAAGAAGCACATTATATAAGTATACTTCCACTATGCACAAGAAGCAGAATCAACCAAAGGTTACTAGAGGCTGCACGAGGAGAGCTTCATATTTAACAAATTGAGAATAAAAGGCAGAAACTAAACTCAGCAGAGACAAATCGTGCCAAAAAAGCCAAGGTCGTATCAGTAAAATAGATGAACAGTAGCTACAATTAATGAAGCAAGGTACAGAATATCCTGCTCAGAAAGGTCAAGATAAGAAACCGAAGGCAGGTGGTGGTGAAAACGAAAATCAAATGCACAATAAGAATAAGGCAATTTTACAGTGTCTGAATCACGTGACCAGCCAAGCTATTGGGCAACCCCCAGCTTTATGGGCCGGTTGGGGTCCTGGTGCACACTTGGTAGCAGAGATAGGATGGTTTATCGATTAGATAAGACGCCCATTGACCGTCGATATAAAGTAACTCCAGGTTTTCAGCAATATCACAAGTCCTTTGCCATCCGGCTAAGTAGACTGTGAAGCTTCCCGTAGATAGTGGCTAGAATCAAGCGCAAAACCTGCAGGTAAAGGTCTGAAGGGACCTGTGCTTTCTCCCACAAACCCCTTCCCACTTCTGCGATCAGCTGATCGGGTGAACGACCGGGGAGGTGGTGGCGAAGGCGGTCTCGAGCATCCAGAGAAACTGCACTCTAAATCGGAGTATTTCACCCGTTTTTATTAAAAACCGTTTTAGTAATTTAGAGCTGGAAAATTGCAAGTTTTCCAACGTGTCATTTGGCTGCAGCATGCTCTAAACTTTCCACTCATTTTCGAATTGTATGCGTTTTGCTGATCCATTGCCTTGTGATTGCCAGTGATATAACATACCTGCTATTGTGATAAAACATATGTATATTATAATTTAACCACACATTAATTATTTGTAAAATTTGAGTGCTATTTTAGGCCTTTGCTAAGGGGAGGTCAGATTGTGATTCTGTTTTCTCTCTCTTATTCCTGACTACCTGCTTCTTCTCTCTATCCACTCAGAATTCGATTATTTGTGGGTTGAGGGAACATTGCAGGGGGAAACCTTAACTTGGGTGCTATCTATCCTAATCCAAAAAGTGCGCCTATTCACGTGTGCTTTGTATATGTTCTATATGTATATGTTCTAGGAGAAGGTTAATTAAGTGCATTGCTTACATTTTCTTTGTAATTATCACCCCATTGGTGATTGCTGCCACATATTAAAATTGTTGGATTTCTTTTGATTTTAAAAATAAATAATTGCATTTTCACCAACCGGCCTGGTTCATGGTCCATTGTGACCCGGGATATTTGAAAAAGGGGATGTGATACGAGTTGTGTACTATCTCAAATGGAATTTGCATAAAATAAAAAGAATGGCATATCAATTGAGCGTTACGTCATAGGCTGAGACCAAGGTGTGTCTCGCCTGATTTAAATCCTTAACAGGTGCCATGTAGTACTGCAGACCCAGCGGTGGCGTGAACAAAGCAAGACCTGCTAGCTGGAGGCTGAACAGTGGGTGCTTTGACCATGAAAGCGGCTTGGTCAGGGGAAAAGATATGACAGGAAGACAACAGTCTTCTCTCGTGGCACAGCAACTGAAGTGCAATGGTGGACCTGCTGCCCAGCAGCCAACGCCAAGACAACAAACAGGATAGAACCCGAAGTTCCCCAAGCTCCACCTGGCAAGCTTCTTTTCCGCAGACAGAAGTACAGACGGGGAAACAGACGCTACTAACTTGTGGATACCAATGATATGACTGTTAGTTTCCAGGCGCACCGCTGCCGCAGCAGGTACGAGAAACCGAGAGAATGGAGTGGGCAAACGACCCCATTAAAACAGAGTGAAAGATACAAACATTGTATATCAAGGCTGGAAGAACCGACAAGGCTACTAAAGACAGACAGACTGACATATGTCCTGTGGGGAACAGAGTGAAAGGAAGGTGAATGCCCTGCAACAAGGCTAGCAAAGCGCATGATGCCACAGGAACATGCAATACCCGAGCGAGCAGACACCCCAAGTTAAATACAGTATTTGAGAAACAAGTGTAAGGAAGGCATGGTATCAACAGTAAGACAGACACAAGGGACCACAGTTAAAGAGTGTTTATTGAACTTCAAACAAGGGTTGTAAAATGCCTATCTAATCCTAAATCTACAGATTGGAACAATCTGCGGCCATCAAATAACTCTTTCCTAGTGGTGTCTTCTCAAAATAGAAGGGGCTATACTAATAAATCTATTGCCAATCCTTACCTCTAATTACAAATAATGTGGGAAACAATGTTACAAAAAGAAAGAAGTGTACACAAAATGATATGTCAGGATGTTCATGCCGTTGGCCTCCCTTCGTCAGGTTTTCAGCATGGGACAAGGTAGTTCACTCGAGCTTAGCACCGTCTCTGGCTTCTCTAGCATGAGGATATAGTTCAATCATTAGCTTCAGGGCCTTCTGTGCCCAAGTCTTTGTCTTTCACTCTTTCTTCAGAGGGCCTGATGCGACAAACAGTTCTCTCCTCTTTCAGATTTTGCACATACTCCATTTCTTATGCGATTCACCAATCACCCCGAATCCCACTCATCTGGGCTCAGATCCACTTTTACAATGTTTGTACGATATACTTTCTCGGTTGACTCACGGTTCACCCAGGATCCCCCTCAGCCAGGCTCAGACCTTTTTAAACATAATTAGTCTCACTCTGCTGGGTTCGGACCAATTTCAAGTGTAAATTCTTAACATAGGTTTTGTACCACAAAGTTCTTAGCTGAGCTCGCTCTGCCAGGCTTGGTCCAACTTCATGTACTTTCTTTAGACTTTCGAATGTGCCGGGGTTTTGCTTGACCCGTTTCATGACCACTTCGATTTTACAATTCCTTTTCTTTATAAGATTTGCCACCTCTCAGTCAGATACCTAACACAGACTTTCGATTGAGCCCCCACGTGGAGCTGGACTACTCTATATAGGGTATCTTGGCTTCAAAGTTCAATCACTCAGCTGTTTTATCATATTCGCGTTGCTTGCCATATAAGCTTCTTACACCGTTCTCTTCAGTTTTCACTATACAAAGTTGTTGTTTGCAACCTTGGCTTCAACACAGACCGGTCTGGTGTCGGTCTCTCCAACTCACCGGTTGTGCTGACTTTACTGGCACTGCTTTGTTGTAGGAGCCAAGGACCGTACTGTGATGCTGGAAATGCATTGGAGGGACAGGGCCTCCCTGTACTTGTTCTGTAGTCCTTTTTCATGTGTGTTCTGTATTAGTTTCTGCCCAGTAGTCTGTGTGGGACTCCTGCCAGTGCAGCTCTTCCTCTTTTTGGTTTGGTGTGCAGACCCTTGGGATACCCTTATGGCACCCATGGGTGAGGGGGTACAACCCTGTACCGCTATTGTATATTTTTGGGCACCTGTGTGTGGCCCACAGAGCAGGTATGGGCTGGTGGCAGCTCCATGCTGAATTTCACAGGTGCTCTGAGTATCCTCTATTTTGGAATATCCAGGCCCTGCCATTATCAGTTGATCTGATAGGGGACAAGATGTAACCTTGTTTTTCCCAAAGTCCTGGGAAGCCCTGACTCTGTTCCTTCCCCGTTCCTTCCCCCTGACTGACTGTTGGGTGGACGTTCCATATATGGTATTGTGGGGAAGTCCAGGCCAGACTGACTGGAGCATTCCCAGTGACTGTATGTTGTGGGTACACCCTATGGGTGGGACCTGGGTGAATGGAGTGTGTGACTTCTTGTTATAGGTGTCTAGTTTCTGGTATGTGACACAAAGACTGAGACAGTCCTGCCCAAAACTGGTAGGAATGTGGTGTGGAGTGCTTAATGGCTGGGTACTTGTCCCAATACACAGTAATTGTTGTGAGTGTCTGAGAGGGAGGAGGATGGTCTGAATGCACTGAGCCTGATTGGCTGCCTGACTGCTGAATGCCCTTCTGAGTGATTGGTTGCCTTGAGTGTGACCCAGCAGAGTGAATGAGAGACAGAACAGTATATCTGGGGCCTCTCACTGTTAGAAATCGTTCAGAAGCTGAAGTCGAAACTGATGCTTAATCTCGAAGCCGAGCCCGAAGAAGAAGGTTGACTGCTGTCACCACTGCAATCCCGAAGCTGCCGTGCCCTCGAAACTGATCCAAGAGAGGACCTTGCTAGGAGACCTTTTCCCAAGCTATGAGGGACCATCGTGTACCGCTAACCTTTGCTGAAGCTGCCTGGAAGTCAGACCCTCGACCGGCTGCCAACCGGAGACTGGGACCGGCGAAGAGAACAAAGAGAAGCAATGGACCACTGTCCACTGTCGTCGACCAGGATTCGCAGGTTTGCTATAACCGCTGTAGGCCCGTCGAAGCTTTGTTGCCCCGAAGCGGGAACCGCTTGATGCAGAACTGCTGACGACTGGAGCTGCAGCGCTCCAGCTGATTAGGACACTTTATTTATTTATTAATTTTTTAATTCTTGCTTTTTAACCATTTTTAAAAGGTTTCTACAAGTTTCTTGTTTTTCTTAGAAATTTTGTTTTTCCTGTTAATCACCTCACCACTTATGTGAGGAGAAGACGCTGAATAGCATCTTGATTTGGCGGATCATGACTTATGAGCGATCTGGAACTACTGCCGGGATGTTGATTTTCTTTAGTGCTGCGTCTAGAAGTTTTGCGGCTGCCATGGTCCATCTTGAGGATTCTCCAGATATTAATCGACACCAAATCGTTGCTTCGTCTATAACCAGCGAGTCGAATATAAGTGGTGAGATGTAGGCTTCTCTTTCCTTAGTCAATTGTGGACAAGTCGTGAGGAGGTGCCTTATTGTTTCCGGTTGATCTTGGTTATTACAGAGGCGGCAGATGCTAGATGGTGCCAGTCGTCTGATGGTTAGGACTTCCCTAGTGTGAAGCTGATTTAGCCTGGCTCTCATAAAGAGCTTTCGCAGTGTTTTGTTTGGGAATTTTTCGCAGTACTTTATTGGTTGTTTAAGCTTGTTATAAACTGGCGGCATGTGCTGCAGTAATTTGTTTTCCAAGGCTTTGACATTTGTGTTGATCCAGTCTTGGAGTTCGATCTTTGTTGACACATTTACTGGGTTAGAAATAAGTTGTTCTTCAGTGCAGGCAAGATCTTTTAGTTTGCCTTGAAGGGTTTTTACCCAGTTATTCAGGAGTTTACTAGTTCCACTTTCGATTTCTGCCGCGATTACTCGGTACACTGGAAGAGTGTCAGTTTGTAGGATTTTCCTATACAGTTCCATGGTGCTCTTTTCCACCACTGCCGCTAGTGAAAGTAGACCCAATTTGCGCTGGACTGCAGCCATAGAGGTTGATTTCAGGAGGCCAAGGACCGATTTCCACAAGTATCCTTCTAGCTGTAACCAGATCGAGGTAGGTATGGTTAAAGAGGCGTTCGTTCCATATGTTATGGTCGGGATGACTTTTGATTTGTAAAATTGTATAGCCGGGGAGAGAGAAAATTTACCAAATATTTTGTCTACCTCTCTTGTCTGTGCGACGAGATTTCTTATTTTGCCCCATAGACATTTTTTAATTGCTGTTTATTTGGGCGTGTTATCGATCCAAATACCCAAGTACTTGTACTGTTTGACCACTTCGATGTTTACCTTGTCTAAGTGCCAGGTGTGGCCATCCTTGTTTCGCCCTTCTTTACTGTTGGCCAGTTTAGTGAGAAGGAGGATCTTGGTTTTGGATTTGTTTATTTCAAGGTTGTTCTCTTTCATATATACTGTCATATTGGTAAGTTGACGCTGTAGTCCAATTTTGGTCTGGTCCAGTAAAATCAGGTCATCCGCGTACCATAATCTCGAAACACCTGTCTGGCCAACTTTTGGAGGAAGGGATCGGATTCTGAGTTTTGGAAATCTCGGAGAAACGAGATGAACAATGCTGGAGCAAGGGGGCATCCCTGCTTAACTCCTCTCGCGGTGTGGATGCTGTTTGATAACAGGCCCTTGTGAATAAGGCGAACGTGGAGTGAGGTTTTTGTGTGTAGTGCCATTATCGGTGCCAGTACAGTCGGCGGACATTCCCAATTTTTTAATTTCGACTGATTAGGACACTTTGAATCCAAGGATGCTCTCACCCGCACCGTTGCTTTGTCCCGCTGGAGAAAGTCGAGGCTGCCGCTGTGCCGAGGAGCATCCGCTGGTGGGTTTCCCGCCACCCGAAGACCGCAGAGACGCTGGACGACTCGACGCCCTTGCTGGGCCAAAGTTCTTCAGTGACTGTTTACGGCAACAAACTATTGCCGTCGAGCTGCAGCGCAAGTCTCATCCTCGCAGGACATCCACGACCGATCGAGCTCTGCCAGGACCGAAGCTGCTGCTGCAACGCCTTTGTTCACCATTTCTTCGAGGGAACTTGATGATCTGTGGCCTCTGCCTTAAAAGGGAGCTGCTGAAGAAGGATCTGTTGATGACCTGACGTCGAATGCTGCTATTCAAGGTACATTGGGGTGGAAGAACCTTTCTAGGGGGAAATAAGACTGATATAAACAATATATGTACTGGGCTTGTATGATATCTTTTACAGGTTGCCCATGTGGGGGGGGATCCTCACACAGAACTGTGTCTAGGCAACAGGGCCTGTATTCTGCCTATTATTTCAACCAACCTGCTTTCCTCCTATGTCTATTGTTGGTTCACTTTATTGATTGATTTGTATGACATATGAACTGAGTACAGTTGATGCATTTTAATGGAATCAAGAGTAATTCTGCTACCACATTGAGCCTGTATATATTTACAATTTTAGATTAACTTGAGCAGAAAGTGTTATTGTGATTGTGTATATAATACAAACCTTATTTATATAAAGAACTGTGTTATCACTAACATAGTGTGTGGACATTCTTTTGTGGGTGCTTGGGGACTACACTGTATTTATGAACCAGCCTGCATCACCTCCTGAGAGCTTAAGCCTTGATTGCTCGCCCATAGCTACCCTATAGAGAATCTTGGCTGGGGTACCCTGCTTGCTCTCTGCCATATAAAGAGCAGGAGTACAGATACCCCCCTCCAGTCTTTACAAGTACCATGGTGGAAACCGATACTCCACTCCTTGACTATCGACGCAGGGGAGCCCCAGGTACCTCTGACACACCAGGCAGCTTTCTTCAGCGTTGTATTCGTCCAGGCTCGTGAAAGTACCGGTCTTTCTCTGAAAAGGTCAAGGGTACTTCCCTTCTTGTAACCCTCTTCGGTCTTGCAGTCTTTCTCTTAGTATTAAACTGCCAAATTGGAACTGCTGCTTCCTTGTGTGCTTTGCCTCGCTCAGAGTGTGCTTTCGTGCTCCGCCTTTTATCCGTGTGGGAGGGGGGGGGAGTGTGATGGAAGTCGGGTGTGTGTAATGATCAGCAATTGCCTGATTCTGCCTGACCATTGTATTGGGATATGTCAGGTATACGGCTCGAGTGTAAGTCCATTTTCTCTCACAGTGCACATTGAGCTGTCCGTGAGAAAGTGTTTGTGCTGGAAAAGTGGGTGGGGGGTTGAGTTCATAAATATCCTACCTTGTAAGATGCGGTAAAGGTCTTACAGGGAAGGAGATACCGCGCCTTGCCCTCTGGTGTCCCACTTCCACTTTTTGTGGCGTCCCAGTGCCACAAAGGTGGGAGACTAGGAAGTGTCTCGTTGATTAATCCGGGAGGGATTTGGACATTTGAAATAAAACCCGAGACAAGTAAAATAAGAATGTTTTCTTTATTAAGGGGAGAGTCGAACCAGAAGATAATTATAATTTTTACGTAGAGTGACTATACGACGTTGTGAAAACTATAACATTGTGTTCTAGAGGAACTTTGTGACTGAGAGCAAGTCCATTACAAGTTGGGCCAGACAAAGGCCCATACCGGGGCTATTGTGCAAGCCTTCCCTTATTCCTTTTAGTTGGATGTTTTGTAAAGTGGTAGGGCCAGTTAGTTGGTTAGGATTTGGACAGAGATTTTTGCTTTGGACTTGACGTGCCCCCTTAGCTTTAGTTGTGCTACATAGGCAACTTCCCTCATAGCGATAGGGCTAGCTAGGCATTTTGCTTTTTATTTAAATAAACATCTGTAACTATGACCCAATGGAGTCCGACTTCTTATTGTGGTTCACCACAACATGGTTTAAATCTGTACAGTGATGGAACACCTCATTTGACAAATGGCTCTATGGCGATTTTAAAATGTGATTTGCCCAGTTGCAGATTCAGATGTACAGATAAAGGCATAATATGCAGAAAAAAAACTAATTTGTTGATGAGTCCTGCCTTATAATTTTGAATCCTTGCACAATTGTTAAAAGCTTTTTCCAATTAATTGGTCATGCCTGACTGCAGATGACAAGAGGTGTGATGATTGTAAATGACATGAAGTTGAGACAAGAGAAACAAGGAGGTGGGGGGTATGGGGTGGGAAGGTAGATTGATATCTTTTTACAACTGGAAAAAAGAATTGTTTCAGTACGTGAGGAACAACATACGTTTTTTGTTTATCCAGAGATGAGTGTTCCCCAGGACTGAAGCCTACACAGCAGATTAGTGACTGGTATTTTTGAAATCATGGTGCAGCTGTGGTAGGAATCTGGAGGATTGAAGAGTTTCTTGAGGGGTGATCTCCCTTGAATCACGCTTGGAAGTTGAATCGGACTAAATTATGTCTCTCACCAAATAGCAGCATAGGTGCTCCTTTATTCTCTACGGAGACTCCACGTAACTATTTCCTAGCAATTACTCTACCTTACTCATTACAGACGCCACCATAGGTATAAATGTCCATGATGCATGATGAGTTCTGCATTCTGAAGAACTGTAGTGCCCTATGGGTCTACAAATACTAAAGTGCACTAGTCCTTACTCTGGAACGAAAACCCATGACTATATTTTCAAGAATTATTTTTTTTCTCAAAGTATCTACGATATACCAGAATTCATTCTAGAACACAGAGTAGCGTATGTGTGTCTTAGTGCAAGATGTCCCAGAATGTGCTTTTCTAAAAGGAGAACACAGAGCAACTACACGTTTTCTCAGCTCTGCACCTAAGCCCAACCTCCCAGGCTCACATTGGTTGGGGTGTGGCTAGGTGAGCTTAGGAGTTGTGCAGGAAAGGTCACAAATGAGATATTCACTCCACCAGGACAGGAGGTGACAGTTAATGGCCGTTTTCCTCTTTCTGTATTCTAATCCCTGCCATATTGGTGCTTTTCATGGATGAAAATATTGCAACCACTAGCAAAACCATGCACTGAGTCACACAACATGTGAATTCCCTTTGGCACTGCAGAGCTCTTATTTATGTTTTTAGTCTGTTTTGCAGATGCATTAGTTGTGGCTGAGAGATCAATATTGACTATAGAAATGGGCTGAGCAGAGCTCTCAAGATTCCCAACTCTGGCAACAATAGCCCCCCAGCCGTGTTTTCTCCTTTGCATTCTGTAACGTATAGTTTTGATTTTCAGGTTTAATCTAGGCCTAGAAATCAGTGACTACTTTGGAAGACGTGTTATGGTTATTGGATTGTTCCCTGTATATCCTTGAGGCCCAAACCCCATCCCTAACTTCTTTCCCTGCACCCCTGTAGGCCAGATTGTGTTAGACCAGGGACAATCTTTTAATCTCCTCTGACTTCTATTCTTAGGTCTGCCAGAATTTTGAAAGACCTGGAACAGAACGAAACACTATCATTAATAATTGTAATGATTTTAAATGGGCTCTTCCTGTATGGAATTCTCTGGCAGCCAGTATATGAAAGTTTGCTTTGTAGAAAACCATCCATAACAATTTCAGTTCCTCTCCAATATGGTTCTCCCCTTTCTTTTTCATTCTGACCTAGCTCTCAACTAGTACCATATTATGCATCTATAGTCAATCGAGTCATGTATTGGTCTTCTGGGAGTTGTAATCCTGCATTGATGGAAAAAGCAAAATGACACGACTAGCATTCAAATGCCCAGGACAGGACAGGATATCATTATATTCTTAAAAGAATGCACGCAATAACCATGAGCCAGTTCTTCATGTAAGGCTGTTAGTTTAGTCCAGCAATGTTGTTGCAGGCCCTCTCCTCACAGTAATGATAATAAGTCACCGGTCACCCATCTTACTTCAACCAGATATTTCATTCGACTCTTCCCTCATTGACCTTCACTGGCCCCCACTGCACACACAAGTCACCCAGCTACCTCGCAGAGAAACTCAGCATCTCCAGCAGACAGCGCAACACCAGAAGCCACATGCAGACTTGAAATTCGCCGGTGCAAAAAGGAAAGGACGAGGAAACGAGCATTCTCTGCCTATGCTCCGATAATATGGAATCTCTTCCCCTTCAGCATCAGACTCGCCCCCACGCTCCTACAATTTATGAAAGAACTCAAGACCTACCTCTTCAAGGAGTCTCTCCTTGTCAACATCTAGGTCATCCGCCCCACCTTGATATGATATGGCATTTATAACGCGCCTATACACAAGTGTTTCAAGGCGCGACGAGGCAAGGGAGGGGGAACAGAGGGAAGACGGACGGTCCTACTAGGCCAGGTGTCATTCAGATTGCGCAAGTGCATGGGAAGGGGAAGGAGGAGAATTGGATGCGGGAAGGGGGAGAGGACAGTGCAGGACATGGGATAAGACAATAAATAAACAATAAGTAAAAGTACGACCAGCAAGTGGAAGGGTAAGTGCAGACGTCAGGTCTCAAGTGCTGGAAGTGGGACACAGAAAAGTCACCAAGTGCGGGGGTTGCCAGGAAGGCAGTGCAGGAGTGCGATTGGCGGGGGAGGGCACCTGGGCCTGAGATCAGAGGGTGACCAGGTAACCAGTGCATTTTCAGTGTCTGCCAGGAAATCAGCAAGGGAGAGGAGGAGAAAAAGCAGACGCAAAGAAATAGGTTTTGAGGTGCTTCCAGAACTGAAGATGATTCTCCTCAAGTTTCAGGGAGGCTGTTCTAGAGGGAGGCCCCAGCCGAAGAAAGAGATCTACCACCAACTCGTTGCTTGGAGAAGCCACTGACCCTGCGGGAGTTGGAGGCCGATGAACGAAGAGCTCGAGAAGGAAGGTATTTAGGAAGAGAGAGCTGAAGGTATTGAGGCCCCAGGCCCCAAAAGGCCTTGTGGACGATGCAGAGGGTTTTGAACTTAATCCTCGCAGCCACAGGGATCCAGTGCAGAGATTTCAGTCCTGGAGAGATACGATCCCTGGGCTTGAGGCCAAGGACAAGTTTCACAGTCCTGTTCTGGATACGTTGCAGAAGGCGGAGAGTACAAGCAGGCAGATTTAGAAAGAGGCTGTTGCAATAGTCCAGCCTGGAGAGAACCAGAGCTCTGGAGACAGTGAGCTTCTAGGGTAAGGAGAGGAAAGGAAGAATAACTCTGAGGAGGTGCAGCTGGTAGTGTGACTTCTTAGAGACGTCGGAGATGTGAGGAGAGTGTAGAGTCGAAGATGACCCCGAGGTTCTTAGCCTTGCAGGTGGGAACAGGAAGGGGGCCAAGAGAGGCCGGCCAGAGAGCTACAGGAAAGGAGGGAGCGGGTGTGCCGATGAGGAGAATCTCAGTCTTACTGGCATTAAGGCAGAGGTCATTGGCGGCACACCACTCCTGGATATCAGGATAGAGACCTTACGCGCTAGTCGTCGCCCGCCCCTCTCCTCCACCGTACAGATGTGCCCCTCTATATCCTACCCCCTGCTGTATATCTATTCTATTGTATACCAATTTTAAAGTGCTCCGTTGCTCCTCAAAGCTAGGACTGCGCTCAATAAATACCATAATAATATTAACTCTTCATGTGGAACTCTGATCCGTCCAGCAGAATAGAATTCCATGTCGTCGTATGAGTGTGTGCCAAGGGATATATGAGCAGGATATGACAGGTACACCATTCTTACATGGGTCTAGTTGAGAGTTTTGATTCTGGTTCTTGGACTACTTACGTCTTGTCCTCTTACCTCCATACCTTTTGGGATGTCATCCCAATGGGGACGGGACCAGAACACTCTTCCCAGCAGATCATAAAAAGCCTGCTTATGGCGCATGTGCACGAACTCCTGTGTGCTGGCCTCTCCATCACGCACTCCTCGGCAACCAGTTGACCGTCCTTCTCCCCACGGTCCGGTGTGTCTTTGCTGACGCACCTAACTTTCTTTTTCTTTGCATGACACACACAGCTTTGGTGGTTCTTTACTCAACCAATCTGCTCCTGTGCCCCATTCCTGGGATTGCATTCGTTGGCACTCTTGTGATGTGGATTTTTCACTGGTGGACATCCTCCACTAGTCTTGTCTGTTTGGTCGCAGACCACGAGTGGTCACTTTGCATGCTTCGCACCTCGCTTTCCCTTTGGTCACTGCCATCCAGACTTTCACGCTAGGAGGACATTTTCCAGCATACACTACCTCCGTGGTTCCAGGATTTTCTTCAAGGTAAGGCCCAGGGTCTTTTCAGCCAGGCTCGATGCAAAGGTGACTCTCTCCTGTGGCCCACCCTGGAAGATGGGGTCAAGCGACCCCGAGCGCTTCTTCATTGCACCCTAAGGGAATTGCTCAAAGATGCTGAGCAAACTCTTCATTACCGGTTCTGCCTAGTGATCAAAAAAGGATTCACTGGCTGGGTTGCACACTGGAGCTTAATTGTCTGAGGGCCTAAAGAAGTCTCCTAATCCTTCTGTCTAGCACTGTGACCTCTCCTGTGGGGCATTGTTCTTACCTGGTATAATTGAGTGCTGCCACATCCACGCCAGCCTCTACAGGTGTCCACAGTTTGGAGTTAGAGATCTCTTTTGGGAGACTTTTCACACTACACCAATCCCAAGATGGTGCATAGACTTCCTCAAAGACTCCCAAAGCCCCCAGTGGGCCTGGGATATCACCAAGTCTGCAAAATGTTGTCTTTAATTTCAGCAGGGAACCCTCTGGAGACAGGATCAAGCATCCACCTCCCATGTTCCAGGTTGACTGGTGGTGGTGGGGAGGCTTGTCTTACTTTCCAATACCATGCAGACTGGCTCAGACCACGTCAGTTCAGTGGCCATTGTCACTGCTCCCGAAGACGAGGTTTTACCTAACTGTGTCAATGCCCATAGTTTATAGGTTCTCTGAACCAGTATGGAGGCTGCCACGTCCTCCCTACCTCAAGGGCCCATCCCCTACCCAAGGCAGTGCACTTCAATTTAGGAGAGGGAAATCTCCATAGCGGCTATGTTTATGCAAATCATGGCCACCTCAACTATGAAGGAGTTCTTTTGGGACATTGTGAAGGACATGATTGCACAGACTCATTCAGTCGCACTGCTGCCCAGTTAAAAACCCACAGCAACGATCTAGGCTGCTGTGCCTCCATACTTTCCGTTGATGGTGTCTCGGGTCCCAACGGCTCTTCTCAGTGCTCTGCCAGTGACCCTGACAGGAAGTGTGGAAATTCTGGCATGGATGGCATCAGGCAGCTCTTCTCAGGATGACCATGGCATCCTTCAAGAGGACTTGTTGGAGACCCCATCCGATCCATTAATGAGAAGGTTCAGGGGTTTAGGTTTCTTGGTGTACCGATTCCACCACCCCTGGGGACCATATTCCTAATTTCTGTCAGAAATTGAGAACAAAGGGCCCTGATGCCACTGAAGATAATCAATGAGGCAAAATGAGCATAGACTAAATCCTTTACCACCGACAAATGCCTGGAGGCCCAATGCAAGCTCTTGCAGGAGGAGGTTTTGTCTAACCTCTCGTCTGCCTGCCTGGTCAGCGGTTGTAGCTGGGGCCTTGTCCCAGTCAAAGTGCAGTTTGAGAGTGTCCTTATCACATCTGTGCCACCTGCAAGGAGAAATGTTGTTGGCCTCCTCTAGCAAAAAGGTTTACACCAATTCTTCATTGCATATCTGCTAGCCTTATACTAATGTCATTCTTGCAGTGTTAAGCCAGATGTTGGCATGCGATGGCTGAATTTATGGAGTGGTTCCCCGAAGACCATCTGAATCCGATCACAGTTGGGTTTGATGAGGTAAAGTTTGCCCTGAAAAAAGAAGATGGAAGCAGCTGCGAAACACATAGACCCATCCTCTAGTGGTATGTGTATCTGTGCAGATGTGGGACAGCAGGCGTGGTTGTTGAAAAGTATTACCTGTTTTCAAGATGTGCTAGAGAGTGCGATTAATTAACCTTCCCATTTTAAGCCATCCAACTGTCTACTGCCAGAAAGAATGAGGTCTTGACAAAGAATAAGGGCAGCAGTGAAGGCTTCTGCCGACAAGTCAGAGAGGGCAGGACCTCATAGGCTTCCAGCAGCACTCCCAGGACTGAAGACGGTGGCAGTATGGACCTGTTTGTTGAGACTGTAAAAGGACTAAGATGAAAGGCTATTGACCCTCCCCTACACCTTAGAGCCAAAGGCAAAACCATGAGATACAGGTGCACTGATTTGCCTCTCCTCCCTTGGGAAATCTGGTGACTCTGCACCAGAACTAATGGAGGCGGATTACCCGGGATTCTTAGATCCTCTCAGTCGTTGCTGGGGGCTACAGGCTCCCTCGTCACCCCTTTTCTACCCATCAATTGCCTGCCTCTGGAATCAGATATTGACAAGCTGCTGGATCTCAGGGCAGTGACGAGGGGTCCCCAAATCAGAGGCGAGCCTTGGATTCTATTTTTAAATTTTGGAGTAGATAAAAGGACAAGTCTTGATAAAGGCAGATACTCTCTCCCTGTTCAGCCTCTTCCTTCGCCCTGAGAGTTTCAGGATGGTAACCCCCATACAGATTCTAGCTTTTCTACATAGTTGACACTGGGTCTGTGTGGTGGCCTTGCAAGATGCCTATATCCCCAAGCATATACGTCCCGATTGCAAGTTCCTGAGATTCGCCCTGGGCTCTTTACACCTCCAATACAGAGCTCTTTCTTTTGGCCCCAGTAAGATCCCCCTCCCCCAATCTCCCACCGCCCTGTAATTTCTCAAAAGTGGTGGATTCTGTCATAGCCACCCTTCAGAAGGAGGGCATTCATATACGCCATTGCCTGGGTAACTGGTGGGTGAGAGCTCTCTCTCCATCCTAGGCATCCAAGGCTATAGGGAACAGTACTGGAACTGGCATTTTTACTGGCTTGTCGACTTTTTGGAAGTGGTAGTCGCTACAACTTTCCTAATACCTCTCCTTCATCTGTTACATTTGGGCCACCCAGAGAGAGAAGGCTTTCGCTGTGATGGTAGGGAAGATCTTGATTTCGCAGCTTTGCATCAAATTCAGGAACTCTACATCCCTTCCTGCATTGATGTTCCTGAGACCCTTAGGCCTCCAGGTACTGGCCAACTACAATTGACTTGTTGGAAATAGGAGGCCCATCCCCTCCTTGTAAATGATGGCAGACCTAGACTGGTGAATTTAGGAATACATCCTCTGGCAACTTTTTCATACCCTGACTCTTTACCTCTCGATTGCGACTGATGCATCCTTTTCAGAGTGGTACACTACGCTCGGACTGCTGCAGATTCAAGACTTGTGGTCTATGCAAGGGAAGACACTGCATAAAACAACAGCTGCAATATAAGGCCATGTGACTTGCTCTTCAAGATTTTCTTCAGTTTGGACCGTACCGCTGGGCACTGCTCCTGATGCACAGTAGGACAGTTGCTTACTTTATAACCAAACTGGTGGGTGTGAGATTTCCATCCTTCATCAGTTTAGCTATTCAGCTGTGGGAGAGGGCCAGATAGCATTCCATTTTGCCTGAGGTGTGACAGCTAGCGAGATTCCAAGATTACTGATGCTCTTCGTGATTGGCAACGCACCAGAGACATCCTGTCGGTGATCTCTCTGAGGCATGCCTCCCACTCCCCCCCCCCCCCCCCTCCCGTTTAAAATTCCAGTGGTACCCTGTATGCCTGTCTGGGGTTTAGGGGCCTTCAATTTCTCGGAGATACATATCTGATCCCCTTGGAGGGTCAGTTATTCTATGCTCCCGACCCCATTCCAATATTTAGCAAAGTCATACGCCACATGAGGAGAGGGAACAATACTGCTGATCGCCCCGTATTGGGCCAAGAGATCCTGGTTCTCTTCTATAGTTGGAATCATGCCCGCCTCAGATTCTTCCTCTTTTACTAGACATTCTTGGTCAGCAAGAGGGACTGGTTCTTCATCCCTCTCTTTGCTCTTATCCTAGTTGTCTAGGTCTTGCAGACCTTGTTTACGGGAATCTGTGGCTTTCAGAGAGAGCACCACCCAATGTGATGCTGTGCGTGCAGCCCTTCTTTCTCCCTAAGGTAGTGATTGGGTGCCACCTCCATCAAGAGGTATCTTTCTTAGCCTTTTTTTCCCAGATGTCTCTGACGATTCGGAGAGAAATGTACATAATCTGGATATGGCAAGGATCCTGTCATTTTATCTGAAGCTTACAAAAGGCTTCAGTTTACAGGACAGACGGTTATTTACAGAGATGCCTGCCAGTACCTGTCCAGAGATCAGTCAAGCTCTGTACTGTCCCAAACGCCCCAAGATTGGGTCAGTCTAATGGTTGTTGACTGGTGTGTTTGCATGAGTAGATGGTTGTTACTTGATGTGAGAATTGTTGCAAGACATCAAAGTGATGGGAGGGATGTGCAAGAAGAGGCACTGATATGAGACGGCCGTCTGGAGAGGGGCTAATGTAATACCTATAAATTAAGGTTTTGTGTCCCTCAGGGATCTATGCTCTCCCCCTGTTTCGGGAGAGATTTCTGAATCTGGAAGCTTGAGATGTATTCAAAACCATCACTAAAGGGGGAATATTTGTAACAAACTCCATACTAATAGTATGCCATGATTGGGGAGGAATGGGGGTAGAGATGGAAACAACTGTGACATGGCCAAAGTCTGTCCCTAGCAGAAAGTAGTAGCGACCCCTCTGAGCCTTGGTTGTAAAGCCTACCAGGGTTGACACCATAGCCTGTCCTTTCCCCAGAGGCGGGGTGTGGGAGTTGGAGGGCCCCACCCCAGTGTGTCTGGTTGCATGCTATCGCCCCATGCCAGCGTGGCCCCATTCTGGTTTGTGTCTTTCTCTTTATCTCCTAGAATCCACAAACGCATCTGGCTTGGCAGAGACACCACCAGGCTGCTGTAAATAAAGCATGCATAACTGAGAGCGGGACGAAGCAAACAACCCGCCCGAGAGCTGCCAGCGGAGTAGGTGCGGAGAGAGTTAGCAGAGTTTGATTGCACTGGGAGAGCCCATTCCACCCACATCATGCCAGTGTGAGCTTTTGCGCGGAGCAGCCAGCGGGATCCACCCGCTTTAGAATATTTCACTCAACTATGTGGGAGCTGCGGCGCGACACCATGAGCGAACCTGCAGTTCCCTGCCTGGAGACCATGGCACAAACCCAGTCATTTATTAGGGAAGGCTGCAATTGTGGAAGACAGGGTAACCCGCATATAATAAAGGGGTGGGGCTTACAGCCCTCTTTTGAATGTTGTGTTACGCCTGCCCGGGAAAAAGGGTAGTTAGTGTTTGACCCGGGGAACTAAATAAGATTAGTAGACAATGAGGGGATAAAAGGGAGGACAGGAAACGGGAAGGAGTAGATTGTTCAGGCGAGGTCTCGGGAGTACTGAGCGAGAGGAAGGACAGAGCAGGGGAGTGCCAATATCTGTTAGAGACCTGTGCACAGTGAGTTATTAGTTAGTAGGAGAGTGGAACTGGAGTTTTGAGCATGCGTGAATGTGAGAATATATGGGGAGAGTAGAGATTGAAAGAAGGCTGACTGGAGAAGTGAAAGGAGGGTGATTGTGGGTGCAGTAGTCTAGTCGAGAGAGCAGTAATAGTGTGGAGGAAGGAGCAGTTATAGAAGTAGACGGGAGTAGTAAAGAGTAGGACCAGGGATATTGGATTAACAGACGAGGAAGAGTTGGAGAGGGATGAAAGATGGTGGTCGAGTAGGAGGAAGGAGAGTCGCAGAAGACAAAGGAGAGTGACGGCGAGATCTAGAGAGCAGAATAGTTGGGCGTGCCAAGGTAAGTCCAAGTGGAGCCTGGGTGTCTGAAAGGCACCCCAAATATACAATCTAATTTATCTTGGGGGAATTTAGCATGGGGTCCATTAACATTTTTCCCCTGAGGTAGACTTGGACAGATGAGGCAATACTGCGTTTAGGCCCTCACTGTTGAATAAGACAGATGTTATCTTATGTTAAAGGTACTTGTATAGCGCACCGTCACCAACGGAATTGGTCCCCAGGCGCTTTGGCGGATCTGTAAACAGGAAGGACTGGGAGGGTTAGTCAGGAGGAGGAGAGAAGGAGAGTGGGAGAAGTGGTGTGCTGTTGGCAGCTTCAGCTCGGTATACACAGAGTGCTGGGCTTTGGTGCTAGTGTCTGATCGGGCGAGACCTTGAGTGCTGTGGATGAAGTTTGTGTTGTTGATGTGGTGTGGTAAAGTGCATGCAGATTGCTCTGAGAGAGATGGTTGTGTGGCTTTGTGTGGGTTTAAGTATGCAGAAGGTTGAGGGTTGGGTTAGTGGTGTCTGTATCCTGATTAATGTACTTATGATTCCGTTAGAGTTGTGTACCTATGTGTTGGGTTGTTGCTGGTTCCTCGTCGGCAGCCTTGCTGTGGTGGTGCTGCCCTGATCCATCTGTATCATAGTGAGTGTTGTTTGGATTGGTAGGTGCGTCTGGTCTTAATCTTCAGGTGTGGGACTGGGTATGTAATATCTATTCTCAGGTTATCTAGTGTGACACTGGTTGGTTGAGGCTTTGAATGGTTCGGGGTCGGAGTCGTGTTGATGTGGTGTCCTAGTGCGTCTGTCCTGGTGAGTCTGTGTATTCAGTAGTTTGTTTCCTTCTGTCCTGACCTTGTTCTTTGTTTTCCGTGGGGCGAACATCCTTGGGGCTCTTGTTTAGTTGTAGTTTTTTGTGCTGGGGCATTTTGCCTCCTGCTGTGGATTTGTGGACAGTGTGTAGTGATGAAACATTCTGTTTCTCACCCACTGGATTGGGGCTCGTGGTGCAGTGCTTCCTTTCCCTCTCTATATTTTGTCCTTAGGGCTGTTGGGGATGGTTATAATTTAAGGTCATGGTCCTCTTGATGATTCGTCCTAGTGTTTCTGTCCTTGTCTTGCTAGGTTTATGGTCTTTGGTCGTATTGCGGCTGTCTCCCGTTTGGTCGTTTAGTATGTCGTGGGATATTTACCTTGGCTTTTCCCATTGATTGATCGGTGTGTATCAGGGTCTCTCTACGTTCATTGATGTTTTAGTTGTGTGTGTGCCCCTGTGGCCGGTCTTTCTGGTTATAATGTGAAGAGCCAGGTTTTGAGTAATTTCCTGAATAATAGGTGGTTTCTTGTGTTACGTATGTACTTTGGAAGGTTGTTCCAGGTTTTCGGGGCTATGTGAGAGAAGGTAGATCCTGAAAGTTTTCTTTTGTTGTAGGGCTTCAGTTCCAGGTGGATGTCCCTGCTTGATCTGAGCGTTCTTGTTGGTTGATGTAGGCGCAGTTTGTCTCTTAGGAACTTGGCGCCTTCGTTCTGTACTGCTCTGTGCGTAATTATTTTTTTTATTTTTTATTTAAAGCAATCAGCGTACAAAAAATACAAGCTTTTGCTTATGTACAAGTTTTCCCTCCTCCCCATGCACAAGCCAAACCTCTCCTATTCTTTCTTAGTTCTATGTTGGTTTCAATCCAGGCTTGGCTATGTGTGTTAGATGTTCCTTGTTAATGACGCTAGTCTTAATTCCCTTCCAGTCTCTTTAGCATAGATTCCAGGAAAATACCCAAGCCTTTGATGGTTTTCTTACTTGGGTCGTCATAAAGAGCTGACCACCATAAGTCAGGGTCCAGATCACATGATGGTGACAATATTGGTAGTAATAGACAACCCCTTTCAGATCTAAGTTCAGGGCAAAACAGCATTAAGTGTTGAGACGATTCTTCTTCTTGTTTGCATAGTCTGCATAATTTTTCCTTTGCCAGGCCATATCTGAACAGGTTGATCTTTGTTCTTAAAATGTTCAGACGAAAGCGCATTATTAAGTCTCTATGATTCCAATTGGCGCTTTTTTCTAGGTATCCAGGCAATAACTGTGGGCATCTAGTTATCTTATCTGATAAGGTATGATAGGTCGAAGCTACTCTCGCGCACTCTGTTTCTGCCCAGTCAATTGATAGTAAGAGTAATTTTACCCTCTTTGGGTGTTTCAGAAGGGCTTCTGTCGTAACTTTTAAGTTTTGCAACAGCTCATTACATTTCGCTTTCCATTCCTCCAGTAGCCAAAAGGGCATTTTTCCTGCTTCCTTATTCAATATTCGATATTGAGGTGGACAATTTTCCAGAGTTATTTTTCTGTAGGTGGCCAATGTTTTCCAGACGATTCGGACTTGCATTGAGTACAACCCCAGTTCATGTCGAATAATACTTATCGGAACACATGGGAATTTTCAACAATTTACGCCAGAATCTGGCTTCAAGTTTATCCCACGTTTCCCAAGGGATTCTTAGGGCCGTTTCACCAGCATATGTTACAGTGGGGATAACTTTTGCATTATAAAATTCCACAATCGGGCGCATGGAAAATTTACAAAACTTTCTTTTCAATATTAATGCCTGTGATGTTAGTTGATCCATTTTCCTCTGCAAATGCTCAGTCCACGGTAGTTCACTCCAGTTGGCACTTACAATAGCTCCCAGATATTTTATATTTTGAACTGTTATCGGGTCATTCTCTATATGCCATCTAAAAGATTTTTTACTTGCAGGACCTGCTTTTTTAATTATCATTATGACTGATTTTTCTGGATTGATTTTTTGTTTGATTTCTTTTAGATGTATGTTTAGAGCTTCCAGTTTTTTCTGTAGACCCATTTGAGTTTTGTCCATCACTATGAGATCGTCAGCATATAAGAGATGACCAATTTGTATTTCTCCTATTTTAGGCGAGCATGCTCTTGGTGCTTCCAAGCAGTCCTTTACTTCTAAGATATAGAAGTTATAGAGTATGGACGCTAGTGGGCATCCCTGTTTTAGCCCACAATTTTTTGCTATTGCCTTTGTTAGGTTTCCCTTTTGGTCCAGTCTCACTTGCATCGATGTATTTGTGTGGGGAGTTTTGATGGCTTCTATCAAGTCCAGTGGACAGCCATTTTCTTTCATTTTGGTCCAGAGAATTTGGCGGTCTACTCTATCAAAAGCTGCCGCCATATCTATTGAGGCAATAAACAGTTTTTGATTTTCGCGAATGGTGTTTGCTTTTAGAAGGTTGAGAATTAGAAGGTTTAGACTGCAGTCTACGTTTTCTACAAAACCTGCTTGTCTATGATCGAAGTTGCCAGATCTTTGATCCATTCCTTAAATCTTTTCAAGAGTATGCCAGCAAAGAGTTTGCCTAAAATGTCCAGCAAGGATATTGAACGATAGTTCCCCGGACATGCTCTGTCTCCTTTTTTATGGATCGGAATAGTAATTGATTTTGTCCAGGATTCTGGGATATGACCGATTTTTACTATTCGTGTAAAGAGAACAAAGCACATGTGTGCCCATACCTCTGGAGCTTGCTTTAAGATTTCATTCGTGAGGCCATCCGGCCCTGGAGCTCGCGATCTGCTTTTGTGATCAGTACCAAGATTTCACTTAAATTGAATTTGATGTCCCAACCTTTTTCCTTTCTGGCATCTTGAGGCAGTAGATCTGTTGCTGGCTCGCGATTATTTTTTTCTTGAAAGTATTGTTCCCACGTTGTTTCATGTATAGGGTTAAGTTGTCCATAGATATTTTGCATTTTTATTTTGAATCGCCATTAGCATATGTTCAGAGTCTTTTTGAAATAATAGAGCTCTATGGGATTTAACCCAATTGCGATAACCTTTTTTCAATTCTTTTCTTTTTGTTTGCATATCATCATAGGCAATATTCTGGTTTTTCTAAGGCTCTTAAATCTCTAGCCAGCTGTTGTTTTTTTTTCTGCTATATCAGTATTGAAACAGTGCGCCCTGATTTTTGTGATTCTTCTCTTTGTTTCGGTGGTCACTTTAAAGATTCTGAGGCAAGATTCATACTCCACGTCTTTTCCTGTTGAGGTTGCCCATTTGTTTATTGAATTTGTTAGCATGGGAATCATTTGTGTTGTTAATCTCAGTCTGTTTCGCCCCTCATTTACACTAACTTCAGTAGGCCAAGTATTCCTTGGTGCCACATTCCTATTATGCTCTATTGCTGGGTCTGATCATGTAAGGATTAAGATTTTATGATCACTACTTTTTGTTGGTATGGTTTTTAGGGAGAGTATTCTGCCAAAAATGTCTTGGTCAACAAAAAAGTAGTCTAGTGTTGCGCATGAATTATGCAATGACCATGTGTGTTGTCCTTCTAGATCTTCTTGGACATTACCATTAACTTGCAAGAGATCACAGTTCTCCATTTCCATCTGCCATTCTCTTGCTCTTTATTGTTTTTGTCGATTGTGACTGGACAAATTTGGCTGTGGATTTTTGATTTTTCCACAGGAGATGTTTAGATCACCACACAGGATTAATGCCGGGTTATCATATTCTGACCTCAATTGGTCGATGTGATTAGTTAGTAATTCCAAGAATATTTGGCCATCCTTTGCTTTTGCATTCCAGTATAGGTTACAAATGATTGATATGTTTTTTTCTTTTTGTGTGTCACTTCCTTTTGGATCCTGTGCATGATTATTATTTGTATCAATGGTGAAGAGTGGATCGTCCGAATTACATTTCTACCATATGCGTTCATTATGATAGTTAATAAGCCTGCAGAAGGTCTGCCTTTATTACCTTTAAGAGCTTTATTCAAGTAACAAGTTGCTCCATGTATGTATGGCTGTTCTTGAAGCCAGCACTCTTGAATGCATTTAATATTTACAGTTAGAATTTCTTTATTTAACTTTTCAATCAAATGATGAAAGCCTCTTGTGTTCCAGGAAGCAAAGCTTGTTGATCCTCGTAGCCCTAATCCTTCGGTCTCATATTTTTTTTCATTAGGCTTTGTGTTCAATATTTCCGCTAACCAGCCCCATGATTTTTCTGTATAGATTTTAGTTACAATGGGACGGTCATTATTTGGTTGATGGACCAGATTCACTTCCTCATTTCCTTTCATTTTCATACGTAGAGCATATGGGCCCCGCAATAATGTTGGTGAGAAACGTATAGGTCTGTAATTCACTTCCTCTTCACTTTGATTCTCACAAGCATTTTTTTGTTCTTCAGGGCTTATTGTGTCCTTTTTTGTTTCCTTTTCTCTCTGTTGTGGACATTCAGTTTTAACATCAAAACCCAAAACCCGGAGGTCATCCGCAGCTAGCCATATTGAGTTCATAACTGCCTTTGAGTTAAAGTGTATACAGATTCTATCCAAATCTTCTTCATGTGGAAATTCCACGATTCGGATGTCTTTTGGTTCAATCACTCTCAATTGAGGCACGTTATGCAAGAGTTTCATTAGGTTTGATCTATTTAGGATCAGGCCATCCTGTGCTCTTAGGACTCTCTCCATTCTTAATTTAAAAGTATTGTTCTGATTGCCGTAAGACTCAGAATTGTTCTTATCGCTTCTTCTGTCCATCTTCTCGTCGCGATTGTTCCTGTTTTTCATTCCCGAGCTCTTAGGATCTTGTGTGCTCCATCTTTCTCGTTCTTGATCTGATTGTTTGATCATGTCTTTAAGCACCTGGCGTTGCTTTTTTCCAAGACCTTTTTTGTTGCAATCTGCATTCTTATTTCTTGCAGAGTTCGGAAGGTCAAGGCTGGAACTTCAAGGCATTCCGGAGCGTTGTTTTTATTGCTCACGGGCTCTTCACATTCCTCTGTTGACTCTTGCAAGCAGTCATCCTCATAAACAGATAAGAGTAACAAAGACTCTTGACCATAGGACTCATTTATGGAGCTTTCTAATGTACTCTCTAGTTCCACATCTTTAATGTATTCTCGTACTTGTTTCTTTGTTTGACATACGTCATCCTTTTTTTTAAATTAGTGGTACTTGTTGGCTGGCTTCGTTATCTCTTTTCCTATAGGCTTTAAGTTTCTAATGAAGTGCCGTGTTCCATCATTAGTCAAGCATTTTTGGTTGGGCAAGTTTTTAGTTTTTTTATTTGATTTTTTTCCACGGCATCTTTTGATCTTTTATATAATTTTTCTGAAGTTTCGTTTGGTTTTTCCACCTTGTCTGGTCTGTTTGGTTCTTTTAGATTTTCAATGTTGAATAATGGATAAGTACCATTAGGCTGGTTTTCGCAGTCATTGTTAGGAGTAGCCTGTATCGGTTGGCTGTTTATCAGGGACACTCCCTGTTTTCCCTCTCTCTGAGTGCCAGGTGCCAGTGCTCGACTGACTATAGATTCAGTCTTTCTTAGGTTTTCTGTTTCAGTTTTTTTAATCCGGTCAATCGTCACATTTACCTTTCTTTGTTCCTCACTTGACCTTGACTCTGTCCTTTATTTCTGTTGAGGTACTTTTATCCTTATGTTAGACATTGTTTTTGTAGCTCTCTGTTGATAGTTGATAGTATCACTGAAACAGTGCAAAAATGCTCTCTTGTCTTCACAAGCTTCCTCGATTAGCTCGATTAGCATCTTAACTATAACATTATCCGACACTTTTTCATGGATCCTTCTTTCTTGTTCAACCTCAAAGTGTTTTTCTACACATGTTAGCTTGGACTGGATTTGAGCCAATAGATTAGATTGATCTTTGCAGTTTTCGTGAAGTGCCTCATATAACTTCAAGTATGGTGCAAGTGCTATGGTCATCATAGATCCTACTGCAGCTTGCATGTTTGCACAACTATCTGTAATTGGCCAAGGGTTGTGTGACGGAACTTGTTCTCTTCCAAGATGTTTTTCTTTAATTTCGGCCGAAATGCGGCCCGGCACAGTTTGTTCCTTGTCTTCCAGCTGCGAGTCCACAGCCAGGGTACTGCTTAGTTCCTGAGGGACATCTTCCTTTGCTTTTTGTGAATGCACAGTTAGCCCCCCCTCGCTGTTCTGAAGTTGTTTTTCCTTTGAAACCTCTTCGATACTTATAACTCTTGTTTTTCCATTTTTCGTTTTTTTCCCTTTTTACCGGGACAATGTTTGCACCATATATTTGCATCCACTTCTTCAAAGAATCTTTTTACTCGCGATATCTGCGGAGTTGAAGTACTTCTTGGTTCCTTAAAAGACAGCTTCTGAAATTCTTGCAGTTTTTCTGAATGTTTTTGTTGCGGAATGATTACAATTGTTGCAGGGACATTTGTATTTCCAATGCTTGCTATAGTCGTGGCATCCTTTGGTGGGTTGCTGTTACCGCTTTTGTCTGGTTCTATATGTTCATTGTGGGAGCTTAATTGCTCGCATCGGCCAGACGCTAGCAGAAGGTCATGATCTGACATTTCCATTTCGTCTAGTTGTTGTTTGGCATCCATGATCCCAGTTGCCAGACTCATGTCTTTCTGTAAAGTAGGTAAGTCTTTCTTTTTGAAGTGCCATCTGATTGTTCTTATCCCTGAAAGGGACTTTGCACGCGGTCTAAATTTCTGAGTGGAGAGTGGTTTCGGAAGGTCACCAGCCCCATTTGATGGATTATTTGTTATTTTTGTTTTTCCTTGTGTCAAAGATTTTTGTTTGTTAGCTTGTGAATGTCCCTTTTCAATATCACACATTGGATCTTTATTGTGGGAGGACAAAGTATTTGGTCTGTCATTTTCACTAGATTTCTGTGCATTTTGTTTTGTAAGGGAAGTCTTTGTATTTGGGGCTTGTGAACTTTCCATACCATCCAAGATGCCTGCTGCTTCAATACTCTCATTGAGTATGCTTGGTATAAAAGTTTTTGGGGCTTTGTTTTTTAGTTTATTTTTGCTAATTATTTATTTTTTTTGTTAAAAAAGAAGCTTCTTCCTGTGGCAGGCAGAAAGCATCCTTATTTGCCACATTTATAGCGGGCACCGCTTCCCTGCAAGGAAGCGAGTCACCCACCTGCAGTGGCTTCCCCAACATACATGCCGGCTCCAGAGTTCCGCCTGACCCACTCGACGAGCTTCCCTGCAAGGAAGCGAGTCACCCACCTGCAGTGGCTTCCCCAACATACATGCCGGCTCCAGAGTTCCGCCTGACCCACTCGACGAGACTCCGGCATCGTGCGCATGCGCAGCTCCACTGCGCGCATGCGCATCGCAGCCGTCTCCGCCGCAGCGAGCCCCTGCCAAGCGGAGACCCGCACCGCGGCAGACTGCGGAGCCCTTCCACCGCAGGTAAGAAATTTTCTGGGAAATTTTCTGGGAATGTGGGAGAAGGGAGGGACAGCACGGGTGGGTCAGGAAGGGCGAGTCTGTCATTTGAGGGCTCCATGCAGTCATCAGGCCGAACGGAGGGCACATCAACTAGTCCAACATCATCTGACATGCTACTCACCACCTCTAGTTTATCCCCTGTAGAGCCCCCAACAGCAGGAAATTTCGAGCGGCTATGGGGTACCTGTGGAATGGCTGCATCACCAGAGATCATGGCGGGTGTATGGTCCATGTTTGTCCTTCTGCCTTACACCACGCCGAACACTCGCCAAACACTCTGCAAACGCTCCTCTAGGAGCTGTGGTATTATAGGGGAGGGTCCGCCTCCAGCCTCCCACTGATGGTAATGGAGGTAGTAGAGTTACTCGGGCGCAGACAGCAGAAAAAGGAGTGTGGCAAGTCCCAAGTCCAAACACTCGCCAAATGCTACGCTAGGAGCTGTGGTATTATAGGGGAGGGTCCGCCTCCAGCCTCCCACTGATGGTAATGGAGGTAGTAGAGCCACTCGGGCGCAGGCAGCAGAAAAACAAGTGGTGGCAAATCCCAAGTCCAAACACTCGCCAAACACTCCACATTGTTTTGAATTTTATTAGTTGTTTTATTGGTCGCCAATGTAGTGTTTTCAGCACTGGTGCGGTGTGTTCTCTTCGGGGTAGTTTCAGAAGTAGTCTGGCTGCCGCATTTTGAATGCGTTGTAGTTTTTTTAAGAGTCATTCAGGCATGCCTAGGTATAGGCTATTGGCATAGTCTACTTTGGACATGACGAGGGCGATGATGATGGTGGTTGTTTTGTTGCCGAATGATAGGAACGGTAAGATCCTCTTTGCCGCTCGCAGGAGGAAGAAGCATTTCTTGAGGAGAGCGTTTACTTGTTGCTCTAGCGTGAGATTGTCCATCAGAACCCCAAGGTTATTTACAATCAGCGAGGGTGCTGGGGTTGTCCCAAGTTCCCTTGGCCAAGGGATGAATTGGTTTTCTCCTCAATTTTTTCTGACGATCATTATTTCAGTTTTGCCTGGGTTGATTTTGAGGGAGTTGCTTTTCATCCAGAAGAATACATCACAGAGGCAGTTTTCTAGTGTTGAGTTTATTTCCGCGTTGTCTTGTATTTTGAAGATTATTTGTGTATTGTCAGCGTAGTTGAAGCAGGTGAGGCCGTGGCTTTTGATGACTCTGATAAGTAGATACAGGTAGATGTTGAATAGTAGCAGGGAGAAGGATGATCCTTGTGGTACTCCACAGGTGGAATCTCTTGGCTGGATTTGAAGGACTTCATCCATACGGTTTCCGTTCTGTTTGTTAGGAAAGATTTGATCCATAGTAGGGCGGTGTCTGTTATTCCGAGTCCTTCTAATCCCGTTATGAGGGTGTCATGGTCGACTGTGTAGAATGCTGCCGATAGGTCTAGGAGTATTAAGGCAGTGCTGTTGTCCGAGTCTGCGTTGATTTTTAGATCGTCCCATATTGAGAGTAGAACTGATTCCATTCCTCTCAGTGGTCTGAAGCCAACTTGTGCCTGGTCTAGTAGGCCGTGCTCTTCTATAAACTCTTGGGTTGTTTTGTATATGTAAGTTTCGAGCAGCCTGACTGTACACGGGATGTTGGAGATGGGTCTGTAGTTGGAGAGGTCCTCTGTTTCCCGCTGTATCTCTGAGTAGTGGCCTTATCTATATAGTTTTGAAGGCTTGTGGTACTTTACCAGTTGCGATGGAATGGTTGAGGACGTTCCTGTGATATTCCATAGGCGTTCCTTGTTTAAGAATCGATTTTGTATATGTCTGGTGAGCAGGGGTCTTCAGGGGACCCTGAGTTATTGCTTTCATTCACCAGTTTGACGAATGTCTCCACTGATATTTATGGAAAGCTTTGTAGTTTGTTTGGGTGTTCCTCCTGGGTGTATGTGGGAGTCGTGGTCTGATCAGATGGTCTGCTTTGTATGGTTTGTTGGATGTTGGTGATTTTGTTTTTGAAGTGGTCTGCGAGGTCGTTGCAAAGTTTTGTGGATGGAGTTAGTGTGTTACATCCCAGAGGGTTTTTGATTTCGTTTATGATTTTGAAGAGTTCTTTTTGGGTGTTTGGTGCTGCGAAGATTCGGTTGTCGTAGTGTTTCCTCTTTGCTTTTTGTATTTCCTTTTTGTATGCCGGGTTGTGTTCTAGGAATTTCAGTTTGTTTGCCGCGCCGTTTTGTTTTCTCCAATCGAGTTCTAGTCTTTGGTTTTTCCTTTTCATGGTGCTAACTAGTGGGGAGAACCATTTTGCCATTGCCCGTTTATGTGAAGAAGTGAAGGGTTTTTCTTTGGTGATGTTGTCTATAGGAGTTATAATCCAGGAGTGCAGCAGGGTTACTTTTTAGTCCAGGCCATCTTCCTCCATGAATGTTGGGTGTGGTTTGCTTAGTTCCAGGAGTTCATTCAGGTTGGAGTTTTTGATGGTTCTCCAATTTCTTTTCATGGTACAGATCTTCGATAGTATGGGTTACCGATCTTCAGCTACCACCCCAGGGTTGAGGGAAGAGTGGGTTAGGGAGGGAATGCCCGTTCTAGATGACAGACAGCTGGCCGGTAGAGAGTCACTTTAACCCCAAAACTAATAGCCTTTGAACGGTCTTTGAGTGTTGGTGTGTTCTTAGGTCCATCTGTGATGTAACCTGCGGATTCCCGTCTCAGACTCTTAGCTTGTGTGCATATATTGCATCAGGTGATTTATTCTCCAACTTCATCCAATTGGTTTTTCCCACCATGCATATTCCCTAACTAATCCAAAGTTTCTCTTTTACCATAGTGTCCAGCCAGAGGGCTATCGTGACACCATTCCATGACTTCTTTTGTTGGTTTTTGGTCGATCTCTATGAACATTTACCATTATATAAAAGTCTGTATATATGGTGGTTAGCTCTTTAGAGGAATATGAGTACAATATCTGTGGTCGCTTGTACCTTTTTGAAGAAATCAATGGCCGTAGTGGATAAGGACAGAATTTTTTTTTTATCATTAGAATGAAGCGTAATCCTACCCCTTCTTGGACTTCCAGGTTGTATTGTCTGGATAACTCATTTGCTTTAGAATATTGCACTCCTAGTTTAAAGGCAATTACAACATTGAATGTACTGAAGAGATCCACTCATTGTGTTTGATATTGATTCATACTCTGTTCCGTATTGAAGAATCCCAGGTTTTGATGATTTACTCCTTCAAGATAGTGTCCTCATTGCCTGAAGGATTCTTTGAAGGCAAGGATTTCTTTTTTCTTTTGTTGTTGTTGTCAAAAACGGTATAATTGGCTTTAGATGGGGTTCATCTTCCTGCAGGAGAAGGCACTTGATGCAGTGATAGCTTGGTTGGTGGTTTGTGATAAAATGGGTCCCAGAGCCAGGTTAGAGGACTGGGGGACTGAGGGGCAGAGGGGAGAGGGGGAGTGAGAGGGTGGGAGTTTGTTTCCACAACATATGGAACTCCGCATCTGGGAGATGAAGGCTGGGAACAGTGGTAAATATTGTTTTTTTTTCAAACAAAAAAACTCTAATGCTGACTCACCTGTGGGTCCCACTGAAAGGAAACCTTTTTTTTTTTTAACAAAGTAGTTAGAGGATGACCCATCCTTGAGTATTGGGCAATACATTGCTTATAATTGAAGAAACCTAGTAGCCATTGGAGTTCCATGGCATTCTTTGGGGCCGGCCAATCCAACATGGCATGAACTTTTCTAGAGCCCATATCCGCACCTTCAGGGAACAAAACATACCCTAAAATGTTAAATGTTGTCTGAAGAAGTCACTTCTTCGATAACTTTTCAGCAACAACTGTAGCACTTCCTAACATGGTTGACGTGATTTGTTGGAAATCCGAATACACCAACATGCCCTTTAGATAAACCACTGCAAAACGTTTGATGACAGACCAAAGTACTTCATTTAAAAAGCATTACAGCTGGAGGGTTACAAACCCTGAATGGCATGACTTAATAGCATTTTCCAGTCCTAAACACAGTCTTCCACTCATCTCCGGGGAGGATCCATACTAAGGTGTAGCCCCCACGAAGATCAAACTTTGTGTAAATCTTTGCCCCTGGAACTTGATCAATGTTTGAGTAAGGGGTAGAGAGTGCCTGTTCTTAAAAGTGACTTCATCTGGTTAGTCCACACAGGGTCTTAATTTGGCACAGTCTTTTTTAGTAATAAAAAAGACGGGGGCTCCCGCGGGTGACTTGGAATGCCGTATTCATTTTTTTACTAGATTTTCTTTAAGTACTCCAGTTTTGCGTGGTGATAATGCATGTTTTATTGCCCCCTCTGCTCTAAATCACCTGCCTACCATAGAACATCTCTCCTCCGAGGCTCTCTTTGGCCTGCTCCGATCCTACCTGTACATGAGCACCCTCTTACATTGCTACTTCTGTAACCTTTGCCTTCCACCTTTCGCCTATGTGATCCACTGACACTCTGATGTAATCCATGCTACATAATGCACAGCCACACCAGGAGCAAAATCATTCTATTTCCACCCCCACCCTACCTACTGATTACTATTCCAACTCTTCCCTCAGACTCCATTCAACCATCTGCGCCTGCAACATAAGAAGTTCCATCATTTCCTGTCCTTTTCTACCACCAACTTACAATTGGCAAAATCAACCTCACCTCAGTTCCTCAGTTTGTACTCTGGCAAGCCTATAATGCCCAGGTCAGTCATTGGCGTGTTCCCCACTATGGCCGTGTCGTCTTAGTCACTCCCAAGTTCCTTCCTTCCTTCCTTCCTTCCTTCCTTCCTTCCTTCCTTCCTTCCTTCCTTCCTTCCTTCCTTCCTTCCTTCCTTCCTTCCTTCCTTCCTTCCTTCCTTCCTTCCTTCCTTCCTTCCTTCCTTCCTTCCTTCCTTCCTTCCTTCCTTCCTTCCTTCCTTCCCCTCCTCTCTCTTCCCTTCCCCTCCTCTCTCTTCCCTTCCCCTCCTCTCTCTTCCCTTCCCCTCCTCTCTCTCCCCTCTCTCTCTCCCTTCCCCCTTCCTCTCTTCCCTTCCCCTCCTCTCTCTTCCCTTCCCCTCCTCCTCTTCCCTTCCCCTCCTCTCTCTTCCCTTCCCCTCCTCTCTTCCCTTCCCCTCCTCTCTCTTCCCTTCCCCTCCTCTCTCTTCCCTTCCCCTCCTCTCTCTTCCCTTCCCCTCCTCTCTCTTCCCTTCCCCTCCTCTCTCTTCCCTTCCCCTCCTCTCTCTTCCCTTCCCCTCCTCTCTCTTCCCTTCCCCTCCCCTCTCTTCCCTTCCCCTCCCCTCTCTTCCCTTCCCCTCTCCTCCTCTCTTCCCTTCCCCTCTCCTCCTCTCTTCCCTTCCCCTCTCCTCCTCTCTTCCCTTCCCCTCCTCTCTTCCCTTCCCCTCCTCTCTCTTCCCTTCCCCTCCTCTCTCTTCCCTTCCCCTACCCTCCTCTCTTCCCTTCCCTCCTCTCTTCCCTTCCCCTCCCCTCTCTTCCCTTCCCTTCCCCTCTCTTCCCCTCCTCTCTCTTCCCTTCCCTTCCTTCCCTTCCCCTCCTCTCTCTTCCCTTCCTCCCCTCTCTTCCCTTCCTCCCCTCTCTTCCCTTCCCTTCCCCTCCCCTCCTCTCTCTTCCCTTCCCTTCCCCTCCTCTCTCTTCCCTTCCCTTCCTTCCCTTCCCCTCCTCTCTCTTCCCTTCCCTTCCTTCCCTTCCCCTCCTCTCTCTTCCCTTCCCTTCCTTCCCTTCCCCTCCTCTCTCTTCCCTTCCCCTCCTCTCTCTTCCCTTCCCCTCCTCTCTCTTCCCTTCCCCTCCCCTCTCTTCCCTTCCCCTCTCCTCCTCTCTTCCCTTCCCCTCCCCTCTCTTCCCTTCCCTTCCCCTCCCCTCCTCTCTTCCCTTCCCCTCCTCTCTCTTCCCTTCCCCTCCTCTCTCTTCCCTTCCCCTACCCTCCTCTCTTCCCTTCCCCTCCTCTCTCTTCTCTCCCCTTCCTCTTCCCCTCCTCTCTCTTCTCTTCCCTTCCTCTTCCCCTCCTCTCTCTTCTCTTCCCTTCCTCTCCTCTTTCTCTCTCTTCTCTTCCCTTCCTCTCCTCTTTCTCTCTCTTCCTCTCTTCCCTTCCTCTCTCTTCCTCTCCCTCTTCTCCCTCCTAGCCTCAGTTTTCGACTTAGATTGGCTAAATGTGTAGCAGAGGTCATTTTAAAAGGTTTTGCGTGTATCGTGCACACCCATATACTGCCTGCCCTACCACCACTCCTGTCAAGTTCTTGTAGACCATTTCCATATGTACTCCTGGCTATCATTTCGGATGCAAACCCATAATGGCCTATTCCATACTCAAATGAATGGCTGATCTTTCTTGCACCTGTTGCTCCTCAGCTGGAGCGGGCTACATCTGAATAGTGTTAATACAATAGGTAACGTATAATGTACCCATGAGGTTCTCTCTCACTATGTACCTACTTGCTTGTACCGATTAGTTTTACTATTCTCTTTCAAATTCATATGGACTATTTAACATACAGCAAGTACAGCCAAATGTTTGTGATTTAGAACTTGTAAAAGATATAGTATTTCATGGGTGTAGTTATTCCTTTGCTGGTCAGCCATTTGTGGTTTTGGCAGTTATGACATGATTGTTGCCTATAAACATTAAAGGTAACACAGCTAAACTGTCCTTATGAGTATTTAGTGTTACCATTTTAGTAGAGGTGTGTGTATGGTGTCTTCAGTAGTTCGTGGTTGGACAAAACAGTTTTCTAAGAGATTGATGGCATGTCCTCCTCCAACAAAGAATTTTTTCCCCAATCATACATTAAGTACCTGCAGTTCGTATCCAGATTATGCTGAAACACTTGATTGATTACTAAAAAAGATGTGCGGTTCATTGCAGGACATGTAAAATATCTGCAGAATATGAAATTGAATTGGAAACAAATTTTATTTTTCTGTACCTTTTTCCTTACCTCTGTAAAAATTAATAATTGTGCTCAGTTTTAAAAAATATTAACTGTTTTTTCTTTTTTTACATGCTGTAATTCTGGATGTTGTGTGGTATCCCCTCAATATAGAAAGTAAGTATTTTTCTAATCAGTAACTTACTTTAACTAAATTGCATTTAGCATGTTCCTGCTTCAAAATATTCAACCTTTCAGAAAACGTTTTGCAATATGCAGAACACTGTTTTATTGTGCTACGGCTATAAACACACAAGGCTGCGAATCCTGTAAACTCCAAGACTATGCAGAACCTACTGAACAAAGAAAAATACTCTGTATTAAGTGTTGATTTAAAGCACATTAGCAAATCTGTCAGCTCTTGTCAGTACTGCACATGAACATCAACATCTTTTTAGGTTTATGTGGACTTAAACAGGGCAAGAATAATTCCAACGGGCAGGGTGAATATAATTGGTGCAAACTCATTTTCTTTTATCTCCCCTGTGTAATAATCCCTGATTGAATAAAAACATAAACACACCCAAGATAAATTTGGAACTACAATAGTCTTTGGGTAACATTGGCATTTTATACGCATCTAATACGTTTTTTAACTAGTAAAAATATATTCAACTGATTTCTGTAGAGACTTAAAAAGTCTGCTATCTAGAAACCGAAATGCAGCTTAATGTCTTCATTCGTAACTTTGACATGCAGGTAGAACAGAGTCGCAGATACATAACTCACAAAAAACGAATTTACTGGCTAACCAAACAGTCAACATCAGAATGTGCAATGTCACTGTGATGATGTATCAGCTGTTTTGGGCCTTAAAGCTGAGAATACGACTGATCTCTCACTTAATTTCACACAATCCCATACCCACCTAGCATTGCCTCAAGTCGATCTACAAACTGTTGACTGTAGGCAGCTTTTATTATGACCAGACATATGTCTGAGCAAGGAAGACAAAAGCTATGGTACCACACTTGAGAGAATGCCCTGCCTCTGCACTCCCAGTCAGGCACTCACATAAGTCATAGCCCTGTACCCTCCTGCATTTGGAAACGGTATCCCCTCTACAAAGCATCTTTTGGGGGCACATACCAACTTCTCAATGTGTTCAAATGTACCCACCAGCACTGGCCAAAGATGGGCCACCCATTAGGGTGTTTGTGAGCCCCTTAACGGCCATTGTGTGTGGAAAGAGACGTGTTCCTCTTGTGGGGCGTTTGGGAACATTTGGCCAGTGCTTAAAATTGTCACTATGGGCTAAACTAAAGTTTGATGGGGCTGTGGGCTTTCAGCAGTAGTATGATCTTTTTTCTGGTGCAACTGGTATCTCAAAATCCGCCGGTCAACTCTATATTTCTATTTGGTATCTTTCACGTTGTCTGCAGGTTTAAGGACTGAAGCTAATTGGACGTTTTAGGGGCTACTTGAGGTACTCTAAAATGCCTTTGGAGTTTGTGCTTTTTAAGTTGTCATGTTACTCTGCTTTTATGCACATTTTTAACTTCCCCGAATCAGGATTTGAAGGCATTGTTTTTAATCGGCATACTGGGCTGATAGTGAGGGGCTACTTTTTGTATCCTCTTATTACGCTCTGTTTCTATTATCGAACATTGTTGCTCTGCTTTTATACTGTGACTATCCCCATTATGAATGTAATCAGTTGTATTTCTCTCTCTCTCTCTAAATATATATATATATATATATATATATATATATATATATATATATATATATATATTTCTGAGGCTTGTGGGATCTGCTTAGATCACATGCTGTGCATTTGCCGCCATCTAGTGGAAGCTGCTGAGCATTACAATTTTTTTTTCGAAACTCGAAAATGGGCGTCGACACAGGGCGAGCCAGTAATGCTATCCCTAGTGTGACATCCTCTGTGTACCCATTATCCCTCACGCGTCTAGGACCCTCAGATGTTTGTTTTATTTCCGCCATACTGGTCAGAAGCATCCCGCAGAGTTCCCTGGCCTTAGCCATAATTTTGCTAAATATCGTAATATTTCACCTTTTTCTCCACCCCAACGTCGAGTCACCGACACTCGATGCCGGCGGTGAAGAAAAACAACCATCGAGAGCTGCACGATGGAATTGGGCCTCGGAAGGCCGCTGGCCTCGGCCTGGGCCTTGGAAGGCCTCTGGCCTCGGCCCTGCAGGTAGGGAGAGTGGGGGGTGGTACATACTCCACACTCTAAATATATTAGGCATTTCTTATATATTCCTACACACACTAGCCCGCTGCCACAGGGTGCGTTTGGAGGGTACCCCTTTCCAATTCTGCCCCAAGTGCAACCTCAAGTACCCCTGGGTTGACAGACACGCCACGTGTGACCTCTGCTTCCCGAGGGACCACCCCGAGGCCAACTGCAGAGCGTGTAGTCGGTGTAAACCGAAAACCCTTAAGGACCGTTCGACCAAACTTTAGGCCCACCACGCAAGGCAACAAGAGGCCATGGCAGCGGAGGGCGCCTTCAGCGATGGCAGCGACGCCGTGCTTTCGGACGGCGAGGGCAATGTGGCGTCGAGAAACAGCCAAGCGCAAGTCCCCGACCTCGAAAGGTTGTCCGGCAGGGCAGCTATGGGGCAAACCCCCGGCAACACGAGCGCTACCCACAGCACCAAACACACAAAGTCCCACCAAGACTCGACGTGCACGTTGAGTTCTCAGAAAGAGGCACACAGAGAACGGTCCACCCAATCGGTGTCCTCCGGGTGTTCTCGATCTAGATCGCCGCATGACCCCAGGCAGCCATCCACTGTTGCCAAAAGTGCCTCGCTCCCTAAGGTAACGGAGGTTCGATCGTCGGAAGACGAAGCCGACCTCTATCCCCAGGCCGCACTCCAGGAGTCGGCGTCAGCAGACCGCGTGACGGCTGTTCCCGAGTCCCGATCTCCACACTCTAGAGATAGGGACACTACCCTCGAACCTCGACGCCAGACATCAAAAAGCTACTAAGGGGCGAAAACACAGGGGAAACTTTCTTCCACCCACATGGAGGGGGAAAACAACAAAAGAAGCATTCTCAACCTTCTTCTACACCACAGAAGCAGTCAGACAGGTCACAGCCTTCTACTCCACAAAAACAGACAGACAAGTCTCAGCCTTCTGTCATTTTACCCAAGACCCCTGCACAAGGCCATAGGTCCAGTCAAGATAAAACAGGGAAACTCTCCCAGGAAAGAGTAATTCCCAGCTCTAAGGAATGGTCTAGTGACGACATAGACAGAGTTATGTCTAGGATGTCAGCCTTGGCAGACTTCTATGCCAAGAATCCTGAGCACTTCCTCTCCTATACCCCTGATGGGGCTGCACCCTCAGGCTCTAGGGACCCGATACCCCCAAGTAAGAATTCCCGGGTTGAAACGCCAACACAAGGTCAGTCTTACTCTCAATATAATGAGGATCCACTTTTTATTGAGGATCCAGATTTGGGCACGTTGGGAGACCAAACTGGGACGGGCTACTCTGGGGATGACGAGGACCAAGAGGACGACCCAGAAACTTACAGGGTAGACTCCCCAGTAGGCCAAGAACCCCCGGTTACCGACTCCCCTGTCGACAACCAACCTCTCTTGAATTAAGTTTTGTCCAGAGCGGCAGAACACTTCCACACTGACACCCAGGGAGCACAGGAAGAGAGGGACTTTGCCGACAAATTAGTGGGAGAAAGGAGACCTGTTGCCCAGGCCATCCCTATCCTCAAATCTATACAAAGGAGAATAGACCCATCCCTTGTAAATCCTAACCTCACCAGGTCGGTAAACCCCATGATCGAAAAACTATTCAGGTCAGCCCAATCAGACCCGCTGTACATAATGGGGCATCTGAAACCGGACTCCCTGGTAGTGACAAACACCCGAAAGAGGGCGGGAACGCCCCTATCATCGTCTGAAGCTCCTCCCGACAAGGAGAGCAAAAAGATTTATGGTTTGAGCAGGAAAGTAGCCTCCACTTCCGCCTACCAGGCAAGGATTGCCAACTTCACCACCCTACTGGCGAGTTACAACTGCCACCAGTGGGAAGAAGTTGCGGCACTCATCGACTCCGCCCCAGAACCCTTAAAAAGCCAGGTGGCCAGGGTTGCATCGGAGGGAAGAGCCGTGTCCGGTTGCATCTTAAAAGCAACCTTTGATGCCGCGGATAAAGCCGGCAGATTGATAGCAGAGAGCACTGTTATCAAAAGACATGCTTAGTTAAGGCAATCTGGGTTCAAACCCGCGACCCAAGCATTGTTAATAGACAAACCGGTGGAGCCTGATCTACTGTTTGGAAAGGCGGTAGAGGACGCGCTAAAAAATGCCAAGGATGAGTACTAGACTCTTGAATCCCTGGGCCAATTAACCAACAAACCCCCGAATCAAAGGGGGAATGGCAATTCTCGTCGCCCACCGGCCAAAATTCCCAGAGAGGCTCCAACTATTCCCAGGGCCAGGGTACACCATGGAACAACAACAACCAGCAGCCTTCCCAGGGTTATGGCAGGGGTAACAAAAGAGGTTGTGGTAAGGGTAGAGACAGCCCCAGTAGAGGCGGCGGCACGCCTTCCCCAAAACAGTGACGTTCCGTTCAGGGTCCCTTCTCATGCATCCCTAGTAGGGGGACGCATTTCCAACTTCACCCAAGCTTGGGAAGGGATCACATCAGACAGATGGGTCCTGTCTGCAGGATACTACATAGAACTGTTAGAGCGTCCTCGAAACCACCCTCCACGACAAAAAGTACACTCATTAGACCACCAGAAGATCCTCCTCGAAGAGATCGCCAATCTTCTAGCAAAGGACGCGATAGAACTCGTCCCGGGACACCAGGTAAACAAGGGTATTTATTCAACTTACTTCCTTGTGCCAAAGAAAGATTTGACAATGCGCCCAGTATTGGATTTACGGCCTGCAAACAAGTATGTCAAACCCCAAAATGTTCGCATGACTACCCTCCAAGAGGTAATCCCCCTCCTAAAAAAGGGGGATTACATGGCAACATTGGACATAAAAGATGCCTATTTTCATATTTCCATGTTCCCAGCGCACAGAAGATACTTGCGTTTCAAGGTGTACAGTCAACACTACCAGTTCAAGGTACTGCCCTTTGGGATAGCCTCGGCTCCAAGGGTATTCACCAAGGTACTGGCGGTGGCGACGGCACACCTACGCAGGGAGGCAATCCCAGTGTACCCTTACCTGGACGACTGGCTCATCACGGGGGAGACCCCAGTAATTTGCAGAAAAAACATTCAAAGAACGATCGACCTCCTCTTCGTATTAGGTTTCTCCATAAACTAGAAAAAGTCAAGTCTGGTGCCAAGCACCTCTAAACAGTTCCTAGGAGCTGTCCTAAACACAGAAGAGGGGTTGGCTTTTCCATTAGAGGAAAGAATTCAGAATATACTGCTGCAAATTCCGCGATATCAGGCCGACCGCCAGATAACGGTACGCAAAGCAATGTGTTTGCTGGGCATGATGGCGTCATGTATTTACCTGGTCCCCCACGCGCGCCTGCGCTTGCGTCCCATGCGGGAATGGTTGGCGAAACAGTGGTCTCAGGCAAGTGTCAGTGGGACGATCTAGTGGTCGATTCGCCAACACTTGTAAAAAGCCTTCACTGGTGGACAAGAGAAAATCTGTCCAAGGGAAAACCCTCTTACGATCCCGAGATACAGGCGGTAGTCACAACGGACGCATTCCTGTCAGGGTGGGGAGCACACCATCTCCACCACACAGCTCAGGGTCTCTGGTCTCACTCGGTGGCCAAGAATCATATGAGCCTGCTAGAGCTTCTAGCAGTATTCAGAGCGCTCCAAGCGTTCAAGCCCTACCTGTTGAACCTGTCAGTGCAGATCCGGATGGACAGCACTACAGCCATGTTTTACCTGAACAAGCAAGGGGGGGACTCGTTCGCCATATCTGTCCAAGCTTGCCCAGAAAATTTGGATCTGGGCACTCAGATGGAAAGTCTTCCTGTCATCTCAACATGTTCCAGGGGATCTCAATTCTCTGGCGGACGCCTTGAGCAGAGATCCCCTCCCAGAGGAACACGAATGGTGTCTACACAGAGAAATCGTAGAAGATATCTTGTCTCAGTGGGGTTTCCCCACTATAGACCTATTTGCCACATGCGAAAACAGACAGTGCCCAGGATTCGCAACCAGGTTCCCCCAGCCAGGCTCCCAGGGGGACGCCCTGTGGAGGAACTGGTCAGGGATGTTTGCGTATGCTTTTCCACCAACACCTCTAATCAGGAAGGTGGTCAACAAGATGAACAGAGAATCGATGACGCTCATCCTAGATGCTCCCATGTGGGCGAGACAACCGTGGTTCCCACATTTACGCAGACTAGCGGTGTGCGAACCCATCAAACTCCAGGGCTGGCACAAACTACTATCCCAGCACAAAGGTCAGAAAGTGCATCCTCAACCCAACTCAATGAACCTGGCAGCATGGCTCCTGAGGTCATAGTTTGGACATCTCAATTTACAGCAGAGATGTATGGACATCCTAAGAGAATCTAGGAAGCCAAACACGAGGTACTGCTACTTTGACAAATGGAAAAGGTTTGTTATCTGGTGCCAGAATAAGCAAATCAACCCAGTTGATTGCACTCCTTCCGCAATTGTCACATACATTCTCCACCTGCTGGACGCAGGGTTGGTTTTTAATTCACCGAAGGTACACCTGGCAGCTCTGTCAGCATACACCACCTTCCATAACAAGGTTTTGTGGTGGAAAGTACCAGTGGTTAAAGCCTTCATGAAAGGAGTAAAGAGACTTCACCCTCCAATTTCTAACCCACCACCAGGATGGGACCTTAATGTGGTGCTATCTAAACTCATGGGCCCCCCATTTGAGCCCATGCATAAAAGTAGTCTCAAACACCTGACTTATAAGACGGCCTTCTTAGTATCAATTACATCTATATGAAGGGTCAGCGAAATTCAGGCTCTGTCAGTGCAGGATCCTTTCTTTACGGTTCATAAAGATAAACTGGTTTTACATACACACCCTAGGTTCTCACCTAAGTTTATTTCTAAATTCCACGTGAACCAGTCCATCGAGCTGTCGGCTTTCTTCCAAGACCCTCAAAGCTCGGCTGAGGTGAAACTACACACCTTAGATGTTCGTAGGGCGGTCCTATACTATGTAAACAAAACTAGACCGCTAAGGAAAACAGACCAACTGTTTGTCTCTGTAGCTACAGGCAAAGAGGGAGATTGCGGCTCTAAAGGTGCCATCTCTAAGTGGATTGTTAACTGTATCTAGCTGTGTTACTCCCTTTCTGAAAAAACTTTGCCTTTCACGCCAAGAGCCCACTCTACAAGAGGCATTGGGGCCACTCTGGCTTTCATCGCAAATGTACCCCTTGACACCATTTGCAAAGCAGCTACTTGGAGCTCTATTCACACCTTTACTCAGCACTACTGCATTGACACCCATTCCAAGACAGATACTCAAATGGGACAAGCGGTTCTAAGACATTTATTTGCTCATGACCCTTCTCACATCCCACCTCCTTCTTCTAACACTGCTCGCTAATCTATGCACAGCATGTGATCTAAGCAGATTCCACAAACCTCAGAAGGGATACATTACTCACCGTAATCGTATTTCTGATGCTAGTTTCTGCTTAGATTCACATGCGACCCACCCATCCTCCCCTCTGAGAGAAGGCGCATGGATGCTTGTAGTCTTATCTATCTATCTGCTTGGATTATCTGTACTCGCGCTACTCCTCATGCTATCTCATGTCAGAAAAAACACAATCTGAGAGTCCTAGACGCGTGAGGGATCATGGGTACAGTGGACGTCACACTAGGGATAGTATTACTGGCACGCCCTGTGTCGACGCCCATTTTTGACTTTCGAAAAACAAACTGTAATACTCTGCAGCTTCCACTAGATGACGGCCTATGCACAGCATGTGAATCTAAGCAGATAGAAGCATCAGAAATATGATTACGGTGAGTAATGTATCCCATATAATATATATGTATGTCTATACCAAGCATATGAGGCACTCCTACCAGTGGCCTCCGCAGCCCGCTGTGAATTTCACTTACTCACTTGGCCACAGTGTCACCCTGTCCTCACGCTCCCTTGTGCACCCCCTGTCTCACTTTCCCTTGCATTTTGAGAGGTGTCTCCTCTATGGTAAAACCCAAGTATCAAGAAGAAAAAAGGTTCCCCTTTTTCACGACCCTCTGGTCCAGAAACCACTGGAGAATATGCCTCGGTCAAAAAGGGGTCATTTCTTTGAGCTACGGCTATACGCAAGCGTGTAGTTGGGTCTCCCTTGTAATCATTTCTGGATTCAGGGTTGGAAGGGCCATCCGGTCTCATCAGCCTTCCTAAAGTCTTAAGCCCCCCTGTCTAGGCTTTCCTGTCCTATTCTTTCCTCAAGCCTAGGGAACACTGCTTTTTCCAGCACCCCTTGGGCAACCTTATTACCGTGGTGAATTTGGAATGGGTCCTTTCTGTGGTTCTGTAGCAATACCTAACAACCTATTTATCAATCACCCTATGACAGTATCCAAACTAATAGATTTCTGCTTTAGTCCATCATATCTTATATAAAAGCCACTAACTCCCTCATTCTATTAGGAGACTTTAATATAGAATTCAACAATCTTAAGGATTCAACATCCACCTTCTTCAGCACATCTCTTAAAGAGCTTGACTTTAATTTTGGGCCAACACAATCCACCCATATCAAAGACTGCATACTAGACTGGGTGATTACCCACATAGCTGTGTTGAATAATTACCAAATACTACCAGTTAATTTGTCAGACAATGTGCTGGTTCTCTTTTATTAGGGTATTTATTGAGCATGGACCGAGCTTCAGGAAGCAACAGAGTGTTTCACAATCCTAGGGGGAAGAACACTGTGAGGGAAGCAGAAAAGCAAGGGATCGGGGAGCTAACAGTGGGATAGGGAGTGTTGGCAATTTGGCAGCAACGAATTGTGTTGGATCAGAAATGTGAGGCAGACGATTTAGTATAGGTTTCTCAACAAATACCATTTAATTAAATTATAAGGTTGGATAAACGCCTCACTATCCCTAGCCTGACAAGGATTTCCCTGTCTAAAATAGACTAAAGGAAACACTCTAACAAAGATCTGTCCCTCACATGTATACATACAATAAATAAATAAGGATATACATGGCAGTTCAAAACAATAATGTTTGAATTTGTAATGTAACCACAGTCTATCCTTATAACCTGGGCAAATTCCCCAACCCCAGATATAAGTTGAATTCTGCTTCACAGTTCATGAAAAGAAAAGGAAACCCTGGGTTTGTAACAAAGTTCCAAAACAGTTCTTTGCAACTTCATCTCGTCAATAGAAAGTTCTAGCACTCCAATAATACAACAAAGAGAATAGGAGGCTCTTCCTCTTCCTTAAATAAGTATCATTTATCTTTAGCTTTATACCATAAACAACATAAATTGTCTTTGTCAGGACCACTTTGTAGCACTTCTTCGACTTCCACTTGGTTTACTCCCATGCCAGGCCGACTCATCCAAAAATTTGCCATCCGGGTATACTCCCCTGTCTGAACAGCGTTTCTGAACAGCGTTTCACAATAAGTGCTTTGTGATCAAGATCAAATGACAAAAGGTTCACAACAGCTTCAAAGTATTCAACTGTTTGCAGCTTCAAAACCTTTAACAACTCTTCAGGGGAAACCAGATTCACATTGGTGCTCTATCATACTCTCCTGTAAATAATGCTCCTCTCCCTCTGAATATCCTTTTGAGAAGGGCAGTCTTTTTGCGAGTCTTGTTTCCCCACTGCACAAGTAACAAATACTGACAAGGATAGGGTCTTATTCTGCTTCTCCCTTGGCTTCTCCCTTGGCTTTGGCAATGTGAGTTTAGACCAGCTTTTATCATATGTTGGACAAAGTATGGGCAGCAGGTTTCACAACTTACATACCTCTCCTTAGCCCCCTTGTGCTGTTGGCAATACCTGCTGGATTGTATTTGCCTTGAATTCAGTCTCTCTTGGCTTGAGCAATGCTTGAAAGTCTTTAATTATTAACAATACTGCCCCATTGGGTTACTGGGTATTCCACAGACTCACACATTTTAAGTTAGTCATTTGGTTTTGTTCCACAAGGCTTTTGCTGCTTTTCAGCAGTTCCGTATTCAAAATTACTTTGAGAACTAACTCTACGTGCATGCGAGTGCTGCTTACTCGCTTAACGCCTGCCTTTAACACACGAGCGGTTGCGCAGTGCACCGGGGTCACTACCAGCTTCTGAACTCACTGGGTAAGGCGTGTGCTTCCAATCCCCTTGCTGCGTGCAGGACCTCTGCGGCTCCTCACAACCCGGCAGACTGCTTCTTTTAGTCCACCCTCGCCCATGCCAGGTGCAACAAGAGCTCTTTTTGCTCCTGAGGCCCTCTGGTGCAATCCAGCCACCGGAGAAAACCTCCTGGGAAGGGAAACTTCTTGTTTTCGCTTCCAGCTGCTCAGCCTCTGCAGAACAGGTCTCCGGAGGGCAAGTTTCCCTCCTGTACGCTTCCGGCTGCTAGATCCCTGCACTTCAGATTTCGGGAGGCACAGACCCTTTCAGGACCTGTAGCTGATATCTGCTGAACAGTGGTCCGACGTCTTGGCTCTCCTCCAGCTTCTGCCTGGGCTGCCTTTCACGAACCTCGCTGTTTCTGCTTCTTGCTCCCTTTGTTCTTCTCTGTGTCATGAACTACAGAACACGCCCCTTTTGGACTTCCTGGTCCTTGTCTCAACGGGGTTTACCTCCCTTGTACTCCCAACATGGCCGTCCACCGTGAAACGCCTTCCTCGCTCTACACCTTGGACGTAGCTTGTTCTATCAATAGACCACGCCTCCCGCGGCTCCGCACGTCTCAATGCTATTGCGAAGTAGCGACCAGACGTGTGCTCCGTAGCTCGCGGTATTGTTTTCCTTGCTTCTTTCCAGCCAACCCCATTCCTAGTCCCTTTCCTTCCTTTCTTGATTCCTGGATACGTGTGCTAGTAGCGCACTCTGTAAATTTCCCGGATTCCTGGATCTTTGCATCCCGGAACTTTGAACGCACACTGGAGTCGGAAGAGACTTGTGAAGCCTTATTCAAGACTCAATCCGTCCGCAAGAATGCATCGATCAAGAAATCCAGCAAAGCTCGAACTCGGGTGAGAAGGGGGAACTCCTTGACACACTGTGGTTTGCAACTGAGGAGACCTTTTCAGCCTCTTTCTCGTGTTGGTAATCTGCATTAACTAGCTGACTACTCCTGCAACATTGTACCTCTTAAGCCCCTTCTTTGTCCTAGTACTTGGTGGGGTGGGGGATTATGGGACTTAAGTCCCTAATGATAAAGCGAGGTATTTGAGTTTGATTTTTACTTTTAAACCCAAGTTTGTTCATTATTATAATCTTTAAAGGAACATCACAAGGATTAGTCACTGGGCTTGATTTGAAAAGGAGAAGGCAGTTCTTTTAAGCCGTTTATTATATTTACAGTTTTCCTTTCACTGTGTCTTTGGGCGTTAGTGAGGTATTTAGCTTTACAAGTCTCAAGGATTTTGGAAGGAATTTTATTTCTCACAAGGCCTAGGAGTTTGGCATTGTTTTCACCCCTTATATGCATATCTTGCAGAACAAAAAGATGGTTATTACAACAAGCCATTACATACTTTGGCATTGGGGTGACATCCGCCCTAAAGGAAGAAAAATACTGTGTCTCATTCCACAGAGTCCTTTCATTCCCCTCAACCTTTTCTCCTTCCGGGTGATCTTCCCACAGAACACCACATATTGCCACAGAGAAGCATTTAAAATAAAACTTAATGTAATCGGTTCCACTGAAAAGGAATCATCTTAATAAGCCATCAGTGTCACACCCTTCATATGTTAATTCAGTATGGATAACTTGATTAAATTCACACCAAACTGATGATAAACTGGAACAAAGGAAGACAAACTGTTGATCAAGAAAACAAACTAGTATCTCTAGCTATTTGAAAGAATAAGTGCACAAAAAGTCATATTTATTGGGTTTAACAATGAATAGAATACTTTATTGGGGTTGTATGATCGGCTGTCTTTGCTGATACAGTCTGACTCTAACAATTAGAACTTGCAGATCTCAAGAATTTGAGAATAGTGATCATAATACCTAAGACTCCTGTGTCGAACCAGAAGGAGTCTAAGTACTGACATGTTCAAGGGTTTTTATTGAAAATAAAAATAACACCTATCTAGCCCTATCGCTATGAGGGAATTCGCCTACCTAGCAAACTAAAACTAATCGTGTTCATCAAATGTCCCAAAAGAAATGGTCCTTAGTCCACATCCTAATAGCTAACTATTCCTACTACTTGGGTAAAAAATGACAAAAAGGAGGCCAGAATTTTGGCTTCTGCCTGGTCCAATACTTAGAGCCCTGAAGGTTTTTAAATGTGCATCAGATTCTGGATCTCTTTACACAAAGTTCATCGATTTCTTGTGGTACAGTCCTCCGCATCTTTGCAGGTTCTATATGCCAAATTGTGCTTTCATTTTCCTCAGGAAATACAATGTTCTTTTTAACACAACTCCATGATTTCCCTCTTGGTGCTTGAAAGTGTCCTTGTCTTTGTTTTACACACTGGAAACCTTAGGATCTCTCTTCCAAGTCTGTTTAATATGGTGTGTGTTTCCAGGACTTCCCAAAGTCCAATGGCTCGCTGACAGGCTTGCTTTAGCAGGGCCTCGGTAGGGCGTCTGCCTGTTCAGGTTTTCCAGGCTCCTGTAACTCCTTATGGCTTTCCCAGCCTCTTGTCCAAAACCTATACTGGCCCTCACAACTAAAGATATGCAATGTGTAGGGATGTCAGCAACCAAAAGAAACCGTGTTCAAACATAAAGTTCTGAGTTTCTCCCAGCTCCTGGCTTGCTTTTCAGATTCCTCTCCCCCAAACAGTTCCACAAAAAGACCACAGGGTTCCCTTCCCCAAGGTCAACACCATTCACAAAGTGTCAGGGTTCCTTTGCCCAAGAATGCAGCTATTCCAGCTTCAGAACTACAGTTAGCTCAAATCTCCCAAATCAACTTTTGCAACCTTTCAGGCTTTTCAACAGTTAACGTAGATTGCAATTTTCTTCAATCACTTCAGCACTTATTATTCAACACAGTTTCTGTATATTGGGTTTCCTCGGTTCTTTGCCAGTTGTGGTTACTCAGTCTAGGCACGGCTGTCGAAACACGCGGCCCACCCATGACAGGTCATGCAACCAATAACCATTGGCACTTTGTTATATTTGTGTATTCTCAGTGGTATGGTATGGTTTACTTATAAAGTGCCTATACACAGGCAAGTGTTTCAAAGCGCTCAAGGAGGGTGGGAAAAAGGGGAAAAAACAACAGTCACTGAGAGCCCTTGAAATTCTGAGACGATAGTCTGCACAGGCAGAGTAAGTGCATAAAATTCATTTAGCAGTTGAGACACAGCGAATAGGCCTGACAGCGATTCTGCAGTTTTACCAGTGGAAAAACTGGTGAAGACAGGGAGAACACAGACTATCTTCAGGCACGGTGCATTCGGATTGTGCAAGTGGACTGACAGTAGCAGGGAGGGGGAAGTACAAGTGCACCCAGTCGGTGGAGACTGGGTTAAGTGCAGAGAGAGCCACTTTCCTGGGTTATTTCTCAAGTGCAGTGAGGTGGGTGGGATGTAGGGCCCTGAGGCAAGTGCGAGAGAGGACTGGCGGGGTGCCTGGGACCTGTGAGAGTCTGAGGTACAACAGGCAGCCAGTCAGCAAGCTGTAAGAAAGAGGAGGGCGAGAGGGAAGGAGCAGAGTGCTAAGTTAGCAGGGTAGAGGGAGAGAGAAGGAAGAGGAGAAGAGGAGGGTCCTAAGGAGTTTCTGGAATTTAAGATCATCCGGCTCAAGACGGAGGGTGGCAGGGAGGCTATTCCAGAGGGAGGCACCTGCTGAGGATAAGGATCTCCCTCCAAATCTCTGCTTGGAAAACCAGCTCACTTGCAGAAGGTTGGAGGTAGATGAGCGGGGGGCTCGTGATAAACAGTATTTGGGTAGCCAGTGTTGCAAGTAGGTAGGTCCCAGGCCCCAGAAAGCCTTGTAGACAATGCAGAGGGTCTTGAACTTGATCATTGCAGCCATGGGGAGCCACTGCAGGGATTTCAGCACCAGAGAGATGCAGTCCCTGGGCTTGAGGCCAAGGATAATACTTGCAGTTCTGTTCTGGATGAGTTGCAGAGGGCACAGGGTAGAAGAAAGAAGGATGTTGAAGAGTGGCTGATGCAATAGTCCAGCCTATAGAGAGCCAGGGCTCTGGAGACAGTGAGCTGCTGGTGGAAAGTGAGAAAAGGTAGAGTACCTCTGAGGAGGTGTAGCTAATAGTTAAACTTTTTAGAGATGTCCAAAATGTTAGAGAAGGAGAGAGTGGAGTTGGAAGATGACCCCAAGCTTTTTTGCCTCCCAGGCAAGTGTATCTAGGTCACCTGGCCTAAGCCCCGCCCACCTGGTGCCTTCCTGGTTGCCGCTCTTTTTCACCACTTAGCAAGCCCCACCCACCTGGTGCCTTCCTGCTTGCTGCTCTTTTCTCTACTTAAGGAGCCCTCCAGCCTCTTTTCCTTTGCAGCTGGGGAGCAGGTGTAAATGGATCTAGGTCACCTGGCATAAGCACCACCCACCTTCTTATCCCTGCCTCTTCCTTCCTGCTCTTAACTCTTAGATCAAAAGCGTCTCTCACCCGGGCGTCCAAAGTGAAGGGCAGTCAAAGAAAAGGGCAATTCCTGTTTAGACCCGGAGGATCCAGGTTCCGAACCCTGCTAAAACAGCAGGTAAGCATGCACCAACACGTGTTTACACCATCTGTCCCCACAGGCCATCCCCCACCCTCTCTGGTCCATCCGTGTTGTTCCCTTGTGCCCCCCTTCCCGCACACAGGAGTGTGTCCTGATGCATTCGGTTTCACCATCACCGTCTTGTGGCCAATGCTGGATTTGACTTCATTGATTCACAGTGCATCACCCTTTCTCAACTCTCATGCTGGACTTCCTTTGCATCTTGACCTCATGGTGGCCCTGAATCATGCTGTTCCCATCTTCATCTTGTATCCTGGCTTGCAACATTGTGTAACTACTGACTTCTGCAATTGTATTTGCTCTCCTCTCTTGCTTCTCCACTCTTTTTGAGTGCTTTCTCTCTGTTCTCTCCTCCCCTTACTTTCTTCTATGCACTTACTCTATCAGAATTGTACCTGGACCTAGTATGATAGCAACTTCGTCTGTCTCTTCCCCCATCCCCTTACTGTCCTCCCCCCCCCCCCACCCCCTTCCTCCAGCACTATCTGAAACGTTCTCAGGCCTAGTACGATAGACGCTTGTTTTGTTCCTCCCCTCCCTTTCTGCACCCCTCTCCCTCACCTTTTGTTTTTCTCCGGCACTACCAGAAATAGTCGTCAGGCCGAGTATGGTAGTTGCCTGTCTGTTTCCATTTCCTTCCCACTCTCCCCCTCCCTTCCTTATCTATGTCTTCGCTCTTGCACTATCTGAAATGTCATCCGGCCGAGTACGATAGTTAATTTCACATCCTTACTGTTCATGGCCTGTAAAATGTAGTATTTTCCGTTGTTCCCTCCCCTTCCTTGCCTTGAAGCGCTTTGAAACACATTGTGTATAGGCGCTATATAAGTAAACTATCATATATCAGGTGGGTACGGGTGCAGGTCCAATGGAGGCCGGCCAGAGTGAAAGTGGGAAAGCGGGAGCAGGGGTCTCAATGCGAACGATTCTCGGTTTTACTGGCGTTGAGGCCGAGGTAGTTTTCAGCACACCATGGCTGAATAGCAGACAGACAGTCGGATATGAGCGAGGAGGAAGAGAAGGGGGCTGAGGGTAGCCTGAAAGATAATTGTGTGTCATCCATGTAACACTGGAAGTTAGAGGTGAAAGTGGCAATCGCACGTGCCAGCGCAGCCATATAGACGCTGAAGAACCAGGGGGATAGGTGAGATCCCTGGGGAATGCCACAGGTTGAGAGAGCTATAGTCTAGAGAAAAGCTTGGAATTTCACCTGGGATGGTCGGTCGGAGAGAAAGGAGGTTAACCACGCCAGAGCCTGACCTGTTATTCCCAGGGTGTCATGGAGATGTGTGATCAGGATGTTGTGGTTAACCGTGTCGAAGGTAGAGGAGAGGTCAAAGAGAATGAGGATAGAGGGAGTGTTAGTGTCAAGATCTGAGAGCAGGTCTTCACAGGTGTTCAGAAGAGCAGTTTCCATGCCCCTGGATGCTGTAAAGCCAGACTGATGGTCATGGAAACAGTCAATAGATTCAGTTTGGAGGGTCAGCTGAGAGAGAGCCAACTCCTCCAGGAGTTTGCCCAGGAAAGGAGTGATGGAGATAGGGTGGTAGTATGCCAGGCATCTTCCTTGCCAACACAGGTATTCCGTCTGAACCAGTGCTATTAGTCCACATTCAAATCTGTTTCTCCTTGGCAGTCTCTTGGCCATGCCACAATGTGGCTTTCACTCAATTCACTTTGTGGTGTTTATTCCTTGTCACTAACTTATTGCTTATTGTTTGCTTTGCACTTAGGTCATAAGTATTCGTACTCCTACGTCCAGTCCCCTTTCCTCTATACTGCATGGGTATCCCTCGTTATGGACGGGAGACTGAACCTTTTTCACCCGGAAAAATCTTGTTCCCCTTTAATTTTAGAGGCGCTCAGGGGCGTAGCCCTGGGAGCATGCGCTCCCCTGACTCCGACCATTGACACTACTCCCCAGTCCTTTTTTCCACGTCGACGGAACACTTTCACCAGCGTTCCTGGGTTTGGCTTCGGCTTTGTAATTCCATGCGCTTTTCCCCGGATACTGTCTTTTGTCTTTAGTCTTATTTGTCTTTATTCAGGTACTCAGTCCTCTGGCGCCAGGCTCCTCCCCGGCGCATGTCGACATCTTTGCGCTTCAGCAGTTGTCCAGTCTGCGAAGGGCTCTCCCCTATGTCTGACCCCCATGCTCTTTGCCTCTGCTGCCTTGGCCCCGATCTCGGCTGGGAGGGTTGTACCACGTGTGACGCGCTTAAACAGCGTGCTCTGAAGAACAGGTTAGCTCGGTGGAGGGACCTCTTTTAACGATCGCCTCCCGAGGACTTGAAGGACTTTGTCAGGCATAAAAGTCAAGGCCCAAGGTATGTTAAGGAGAATTCTCCTTCTAGGGCTAATTTCCCTCACCTAGTGAGTCCCACAGCTGCTTTGCTGGATTTCTGGAGTTTATTTTTCCACCTGTTAAGAGTGTACATCCTATTTCCACTCTTACATGTGTTTTGGCCTATGTGTTTTACTCATTGTGTGATCTTAGGCACTGGAGCTCACCACTCCCGGTGCCCCTGTTCTTGTATGGGTTACAAAGCACCTTCAGTGTAATAACCCATGGTTGTCTTTAAGACTGCCCTCTGACTCCATTTTGCTGGGGCTGACTACTGTCCCCCAGAGAAAGGGAAAATTGACATTTACTTTACATAGTCACTTTTACCACAGACCCAGTACACCCCATCTTACATGGAGTACTGGAAAGGGCTAATCTGTTCCCCTTTTCTGTCTGTACCTCCCTGAACATTGTTTCGCTCTTTTAACATTTAGACTTGGCTGGTGGCAGTGGTATCTACCCTAACTTTTCTACCGCGATTATAGTAGATAACCGTGGTAATACTTTTGCCTATTTTTGCAGCCTTAAGCATAAACCCACTTGACCAAATCGTCTTTCTTTTGGCTCCGGCTGGGTTTATTCACCATTTCTTTTTGTTAAAGTCCTTATGTTTTACTTTGCACGGCAAACTAGGTTTGCCTTCTTTATTCACCGTCTTTTGGCGGGCTTCTGCAGAGAAGCCCTCCTCTTGGCGCCTGGGTGTCTAGGTAGACTGAATGTGGGGGAAGGGGTGTAGTCACAGCGTATCCTAGGAAACCCAAGTCGCACTTTGCCATGATTGGCTGAGGTGGTTGTTCCGGCCGGACAACCCCCCTGCTGTGTGATTGACAGCCAGGCTGTGTGAATGGGGGTTTTGTGCATAAAAGGCAGGTCTCTTGGGCTAGAAGTCAGTCGCCTCTGGAACTACAAGGAACCGGAGAGAAGTGGCGAGAACGACGGCTGCTGCAACTACCCTGTCCCGGTGAAGCCCTGCTGCAGTCTTGAGCTATCTACCCTTCAACGACTAAGAGGAGATCCAGTCCAGAGTCTTCTTCCCTTGAGCCTTGTGGGGATAACCAGCTCATCTTCTTCAGCCAGAGGTCTCCGCCGTGGTCGAAATCGCTGCACACTGCTGTAGTGGTCCGGATAGCCACCTGCCGAGCCTCTCCTGTTTTTAAGGAGCGCACCTTTTATTCGTTGTCGCTGCTGCCGGCTTCATCACTGTGTGGTGCAGACCCCCTTCAAACGTCCTCCTTCACAACGAAGCTCCAGGAATAGTGGGTCTGCGGGAAACCAACAGGAACAACTGCCAGGGCACCAGCTGCACCATTGGAATAAGGTATTGTGTTCTGCTCTAGAAAACTGGGTGAATCCCCTTTCTTCATCTTCAAGGCTTGCCCTTGTCTTCCCTCCTTCTTATAACTTTTGCTTCCGAACATTGACAATATCAAAGTGCTTTTGGGCTACACTGAATCGTGAACTGTCTAACGGTGTGATCTTCGGCAACAGGTCTCCGGTGTCACTTAACCCTGGCTCCTTTGACTTTTGAACTCCTGTTTCCGAGTGTTTCTCGATTCTGTCTGCCTAACCTAAATATTGCCTGTGATTTTTGTCTCCAACTCCCTCTGGGTATCTCAGGTGCTAAGTGTGTTTTTGCCCTAGTAGCATTTCATGTCACGGATACGCATTTATTTAGTAGACCGAACTGTCAAAAAGTGATCGCAACCGTATCTGCGGTATCATGTTTTGTTCAGATCACCGGTTCCTTCAAACACAGGGTACTTACCTTGAGACATACTGTACAAAGTGAATTGGTTAGTTGTAGTATATTTAACGTGTGGTTTTGTTTAAAGTTTAATAGAAGTGTTGTGTTTATAACTGACGGTTTAAAAATAAATGTACTTATATTTTTTACCTAAAACCTTGAGTCACAGTAATTGTGGTCCCTTTGTGTAATCTCTACTACTGCTCATATACTCTTGAGATAAGCCTGGCTGCTCTGCTACTGCTACCACTATAACTTAGTAGCACAGGCTTGTACCAAAGGTAAAACTTGAATTGCCACCTGTGGTCTTAATTGTGTGTAGTGGTCCCTAGGGGCACTGCACAGGATTCTGCCTAAGAAGGTAGGACTGCTTTTTTCATCTGCACACCACAAAGGTGACTCCTTCCCAAGGAGACGTCCGAGCAGTAGGGACCGTTGAGGTTCTAACACCACCACTGGTGCCGAGGCTGCTTCAACTACCGGCCACAGGCTAAGTGGTCGCTAGATCCTACCAGAGACGTTGCTGCGGGACCGCAAGGTTCTTTTACTGGGTGTCCACCCGAGGGGATTCGCCCTACTACCGGACAAATGTCTGAGGGGAAATTCCTCACGCTTATGAGATCCCCTCAATGGGCAACATCCTTCAAGATATGATCAGGGACATGCTACCTCCTGTCCTGCCCTCATCGCCCATAGTCGTTCCCCCTATGACTCCAGCGCCTGAGGCCCCCGCGCAGCTTCTGCTGCCCGCACCGGCCCCTGTGGTTCCGGCTCCTCTGCCGCCTGCACCACTGGCGGTTCCATACCAGCCTACGCAGCAGCCTCCGGCCCCAGTCGCCACACCTCAACCTGTAGCACCCAGTACTCCACCACCTCTCCCTGAACAGCCAGACACCCTGGTGGACACATATGAGGAGGAGGAGGACCCCGACAGATCATCTTCAGCCAAGGCTTTCCATGATCGACTTGCCAGTCTGGCGAATACTTGGGGCTTCGGCAACCCGACATTGAACAACCGGAGGCGGGGGTCCTGGCTGAAGTCATCACTCTATGACCTGCGGCTAGAACTGGGATTCCGATGCAAAAGTTCGTTGTTGCCTTGACCAACAAAGGATGGCTTAAACCACATTCGGCGCAGCCCACCAATCGGTACAGGCAATTGGAGGGGCATACATTCTTTCTGTTGGGCACACCCTCAATCGCACCTTTTGGTTATTGCTGCGGCCTCCATCTACTCTAAGCCTGTCTTCCTCTGCCACCTCATGCTCTGCCTGCTAGGCAAGGAGGAGAAGATCTCGGAAGCGTATGGAAAGAAGTTCTGCTCCAATGCCTCGCTGCACCTTCGTCGGGCAAATGCAGACGCCATGCTTGCAGCCGTTAACGAGAGGCTTTGGCGGGAAATAGCCGACTTTCTGCCGGAACTTCCGGTACAGAGTCAAGCACGCTTCAAGGCAGGGCTGGCAGAAGCAAAGTTGGTGGCCCAAGACATCATAGAGTCCACAGTGGCGCACATAGACACCTCAGGCCATGCCATCTGCATCGCCACGGACATGAGAAGGACTGCCAGGCTGCAGGCTACCAAGATTAACCTGGATGTCCAGGAGCGCATATTGGATCTTCCATTCGAGGGTAGCGACCTATTCCATTCCACCAGCGATGAGGAACTTGATGAGAAGAACAGTTCCCAGACTGCGAAATCCTGATCTATCCTCACGAATTCCACGCCCAAGACGTTCAGCCAGACGCATCAGCGTTCAGACTAGGGGCGGGTCTTAAGCGGCTTCTGGGGCTTCTATGAAGGAAGGTCCTGGCAGCTGGACCAATCTCCAAGCCATCACTGCTGCAAACACAAGGCAGGGAATAAGGGATTTTTTCAATGCCCCTCCTCAGCCCCAGCCTCAGAGGGAAAGAAGGCATGAAATTCCCCTCCGGGTCCACGTGTCTCCGATTGGGGGGGGGGGTGGTTCAGGCTTGCCCTTAATGCACTGTATTGCGCACAAGGTTTGCGGATCCCTGGATTCTATTTGTAGTATCCACAGGCTACTGCCTACTGGTTTCTCCTCCCCTCCCGCAGGTAGGGACAAATCTTTTGGCGGAAATTCGATTGCTCGTCGAGAGCCAAGCAGTGGAAGAAGTTCCAACCTCCAACGGGGCTCAAGCTTTTACTCCGGGATTTTCGCCATACACAAGAACCACCAGGCTGGCCTGAGAGTTGTGTTGGACCTTTCCATCCTGAACCTTTCCCTCCCTCTTCAAAAGTTCAAGATGGTTACCCCAGCGCTTATTGAGACACTGTGTAAGGGAGACTGGATGTGCTCCCTGGATCTGAAGGGCGCGTACCTATGTCCCTATTTGGCAGCCTCATTGGTCCTTCACGAGGTTCAGGATCGTGGTCTTACATTTCAAATACAAGATTCTACCCTTTGGCCTCCATTCAGTCCCCAGGTTCTTCACCAGGCTTGTGAATGCAGTGGCAGCCCTTCTCAGGGCCCAGGGTCACCACGTCTACCCGTACCTAGATGACTGGCTCATCAGGGCGAGATCCCCAGAGGCGGTCCATCACACCTCCTCAGCCCTCATGAATACGCTACACAAATTGAGATTTGAGATTTTCCATCAATCTCAAGAAGTCACAGCTGGAGCCGACAGAGTTTGGCGTTCTTGGGCCTCATCTGGGACACAAGCTCAGAGAGAGTTTTTCCCTCCAAGGACAAAATCACAGCCATCAAGAGGGCCATGGGTCATTTTCTCAGCAGAGCGGTGACCTCAGCATGGTTGTACCAGCACCTCTTGGGTGTCATGGCGGCATGTCTACTGGCAGTGCCTTACAAGAGGCTCAAAATGAGAAGATTGCAACTGCACTTCGCAGCTTCATGGAGTCAAGAGCGGGGTTCCCAGGCGTAACTCATCAGCATTCCTCCCTTTTTCCACCAGGACCTTGTCTGGTGGTGCACGGACTGCAACTTGCCGATAGGCATTCCCTTCCGGCAATCAGCACCACAGATTACGAATGGCAATTGAACTATCTGGTCCTTCAGGGGATCTTGAGCAGATGGGGGCAGCCCCAGGTGGATCTTTCGGCCACCTGGTACAACAGGAAATGCCCTCAGTTTGCGTCCTGGCAGGGACAGGGCATAGGCTCTCTGGGCGACGCATTACAGTTACAGTGGAACAGCATGAACGCATATGCATTTCCGCCCACTCCCCTGGTTCACAGGGTGATCTGCAAGATAAGGGAGTCCCGATACTTCAGCAACATTCTGATAGCTCCTTGGTGGCTGGCAAGACCATGGTTCTCGGAGCTGCTCAGCCTGTCGGACCAGCCTCCGATCCACCTTCCATTGGGCCCAGCTCATCTTCTATCGCAGCAGGGAGGCAGGGTCATCCACCCTGCTCCACAGAATTTAGCCCTCGCAGCGTGGTTCCTGAAAAGGTCACATTGAAGCATCTGCATCTGTTGCAGGCGAACCTAGACCTCATACAGGGTGCTAGGAGTGATGCTACTAGGAGCCAGTACAAAAGCAAGTGGTCTAGGTTTTGTTACTGGGCGGAATCTTAGGAGGTAGATCCTCTTACTTGCACACTGGACGACGTGCTATCCTTCTGCACACCTCGCCCACTCAGGGCTGCAAATGGACACCTGCTGCACATATCTGGTGGCCATCGGAGCTTACCAGAACTCTGAGAAGGACTTTTCCGAGGGGATTGGGTCCTCCGATGTATTCCATATCTATTATAGGTAATGTCCACAGCTGTGCTGCTTCGGAAAATCTTTGGCGTCTGCGTCCTGCGTCGATGACGTCGATGCGCCGTCCCCGAGGACCTCCTCCGACGGCCGACGTCGCCCGATGTGATAAGTAGGATGCACGACGCCCATAGCCTCAGTTCCGTTTTTTCCGCGAACGTGTTTGCTTCGTGAATCTCGGTACGCCTCGACTCGTTGGAGTTGCTGTTTTCTATGCTCGGTTCGTTGAACCTGTTCGGTTGGTTGTGAATACCTGTTCGTGGCGATGTCTTTCTCATCTTTGACCCCGTGCCCGGGCTTCAAGAACTGCGGGGACTGTGGGTCCAAGATGTCGGTCACGGACTCGCACGACGCCTGCCTCTGGTGCCTCAGGGAGGCCCACGATACGGACGACTGTGTCGACTGCCAGTCGCTCACTGCGAAGGCCTTGCGGGAACGCAAGAAGAAGTTGTCGGTAGGCTGAGTGTCTAAGCCCCGGAAGTCGAGGTCTGCGGGGCTTTCGACTGATGACTCGAGGGGTGACTCTCCGCATCGTCGTCGGAAGTCCGCTGGGTCTCCTTCCAGGAGTCGGTCTCGCCACTCCTCCGCCTCTTCTAGGCATTCCAGGAAGCGCCGGCATAGGTCGCCTTCCCGGTCCTCTTCCGAGGACTCCGCCTGTCGGCGGGTCGCTTATCCTTCCATGCAAGCGACACTGGAGGAATGGGCTTCCTTCGGGAAGCAGATGCTAGAGATTCTGGAATCGCAGGGCACCGCTCCGTCTGCGCCTCCGAGTGGGGTCGGTCGGCACCGGTTGAGAGACACCGCCCATACGCTTTCGGGCTCGGGTGGTCGGCACGGCTCGCGGGAGAGGTCCCGTTCGGACAAGGGTAGCCGTTCTCGCCATGCCCGTTCCAGGTCCCGGTCCTCGACGCGCTCGAGACCGCGTGATCCTGTGCCGTCTTCGAAGAAGACGTCGACGCCTGTGGCGCCGAGGTCGTCGACGATTTCTCTCGAGGTTCCGTCTTCGAGGGGGTCGTCGGCGCCCAGGTTGTTGAGAGACACGCTCGGAGCTCCGGCTTCGAGGACTGTGTCGACGCCACAGATGCTGGAGGCGGTGCAGCTGACGTCGACGCCTTTTCTGTCGACGCCGGCGCCGACTCGTTCGGCGCCATCGCCACCTTTCGAGGCGATGGTGTCGGAGGGGTTTGCCCCTAAAAAGGCTATGGCTAAGGTCCGGCACTGCTTTGGTCCGCAGAGGTCTTCCTCTCCCCGCCTGGAGTACATTTGAGAGGGTGATGAAGGCTCCGATGGCGGCCTGGTTCCGGTTACGGGCCCAGATGACCTTATCTCGGGCCATAGTCAGTTCAATGACCTGAGGCAGTCACTGCATGATGCCAGTGGACTGGACACCTCTCCGGAGGTGGAGTTTTGTCGGCCAGAGCCTGGCACTCATGCCGATTCGTCATATCGGCGCCTTATGTCTCAGGTTACCGAGTACTTGGGTTGGTCAGCTCCCCCAGGGGAGTTCGTTCAGGATGATCTCACGGACATCCTTGATCTCGGTCCACCCACTGACCTGGTTTTGCCTTTTCATATGGCTCTGCAGAGAAGGGTGGCGGCGGCTTGGACTGCTCCGAAGAGTCTCCCGGCAGTGGGCAAGTCTTTGTCGCGAAAATACCGTCCTGCCAGTAGCGACTAACCTGCTACTTGTCTAGGCACCCCACCCTGGAGAGTTTGGTGGTGCAGGCGGCTACGGCTCTGGCAAAGCAGGCGTCGTATCCTACCATCCCTCCGGATAGGGACGACAAACGTTTTGACGGCTGGGCGAAGAAAGTGTTTCCTTCGGGGGTTATGGCGCTTCAAGCGGCCAACTCCATAGGTGCCTTGTCTCGTTTCACACACACTCTGTGGAACTGTGTTGCATTAGCGACTGATCATATTCCCGAAGGGGACGAACGGGATGGTTTCCTTGCTATGGTTCAGGATGGCAAGGATGCTATGGGAGGCCGTTCAGTCGGGTTTGGACTTGGCGGATTGTTTCAGCCGGTCCATGGCGGCGAGCACCGTAATCCGCAGGTGTGCGTGGTTGCGGAAGTCTGGGTTCGCTCCTGATGTGCAGTCCCGGCTCCTCAACATGCCTTTTGACGGTGAACACCTTTTTGTCAGCAAGGCTGACGAGAGCCTTGAGAGGTTGCAGACCTCCAAAGCTGCAGCAAAATCGCTGGGCGCTGCAGTTCGCCAACCTCCGCCTTTTCGTCCTAGGGGACAGCAATGGAGGGGAGGTTCCTTTCGCTATTACTCGTCCTTCAGTAAAGCGAGAGGAGCTAGCAGTCAGAGGCCATCGTAAGAGTGCCAGAGGTGGAAACAAAGGTACTCGAGATGCCAAGGCCGCTCGGGCAGTTGCCCCTTTGCCCTCGGGCAACGCCGCAGCTGCTACCACTCAGTCATGAGGCCAGGTCCCATGGTTCGCTGGTTGGGGGAAGGCTGGCGCAGCATCTTGTAGAGTGGCAAGCCATTACTTCGGATGTGTGGGTTCTGGAGATCATAACCCACGGCTACTGTCTTCCTTTTCGGCAGAGGCCTCACGACAATCCACCATGGAACCTCTTTGAAGAGTCTGGATCCGCTCCTTGCGCAGGAAATTCAAGCCCTGCTGGAGAAAGGCGCCATAGAACTGGTGCCTGTAGCGGAGAGGAACAAGGGATGGTATTTCCCTTATTTTTTGATTTCGAAGAAAGACGGGGAATTGAGACCCATCATGGACTTGCGCGATTTGAACAAACTCCTCAGGAGGGACAAGTTCAAGATGGTGATTCTTTCTCAAGTCCTCCAGGCCCTTCAACTTAAGGACTGGTTGGTGTCTCTCGACCTCAAGGGTGCTTACTTCCATGTGCCGATCCATCCCAAGCACAAGAAGTACCTGAGGTTCGCGGTTGGCGACTCGCACTTTCAGTTTCGGGTCCTGCTGTTTGGATTGACCTCCGCCCCAAGGGTTTTCACCAAGCTCATGGTGGTGGTGGCAGTGCATCTCAGGAAAGGAGGGATTCACGTCTACCCCTACCTGGACGATTGGTTGATCAGGGGGAGCTCTCCCGAGCAAGTCCTGGATCATCTGTCCGTCACCTGCCACTTCCTTCACAGGCTGGGCTTCTCCCTCAATTTAAAGAAGTCCCATTTGACACCAACGCAGCGGCTCCAGTACATCAGAGCAGTGCTCGACACGTCCCTGGGGCAGTGTTTTCCTCCTCAGGTGAGGGCTCTTCACATTCAGCAGATGGTGCACAAGTTTCAGTTTGCCCAGAATCTCCCAGCATCCGAGTTCTTGAGACTGCTCGGGCTCATGGCATCCTGCATTCTTTTGGTGACAGAGGCTCGTCTGCGGATGAGATCTTTGCAGTGGGCACTCAAGCTCCAGTGGTCTCAGTCCTCGGGAAGGCTGTCGGACCATGTTCAGGTGCCGCCCTCGGTAGCCCGGGACCTTCTGTGGTGGGCCGTTGAGGGCAATCTGATGAAGGGGGCCCCATTTTGGCTGCCCTGACCGGAGGTGACGATCGTGACGGACGCATCCCTCACGGGATGTGGAGCTCATGCCAACGAGTTGACAGTCAGCGGTCGTTGGTCTCGGTCGGAGTCCAGACTCCATTTCAATCTGTTGGAGCTGAGGGCCGTCAGGCTAGCCCTGAAGGGTTTTCTGCCGACTGTGCGCGGAAAGAGTGTCCTGATTCTAACGGACAACACTGTGGCCATACACTACCTCAACAAAAAGGGGGGGGGCAGAGTCACTTCCGCTGTGCAGGGAGGCGATGCAGCTCGAGTTCTGGGCCATCCAGCAGGAAGTTTCGATCTCGGCGGTTCATCTGGCCGGGGACGACAACGAGACGGCAGACGCTCTGAGCAGGCAGAGCACAATCTCTCATGAGTGGGAGCTGGTTCAGGAGATTCTCCTGGAGATCTTTGCCCTTTGGGGGACCCCTCAAGTGGATCTCTTCGCCTCCAGTGTCAACCGGAAGTGCGAAAGGTTTTGCTCGCGGGAATTTCTTCCAAAAGGAGCCTTAGGAGACGCGTTGGTGGTGGAGTGGTCCCACTGCTGTACGCGTTTCCTCCAGTGCCCGTCATCCCGCAAGTGCTGCGGAGGTTACGGAGGTTCGGTTCCCGGATGATCCTCATTGCTCCGGCGTGGGCCCGGAGGACGTGGTACCCAGACCTTCTAGACTTGTCCATCTGCCCTCCATGTCGTCTTCCCTACCGAGACGATCTGCTCTCATGGGAGGGGGGGGTCAGGTTCTCCATCCAGAGGTCAAATCCCTCAATCTTCACGCTTGGCTTCTAAAAGGTTGAGGTATAAGGATTGGGACCTCCCTGAAGACATGATGGAGGTGTTGCTCTCGGCCAGGCGGCCGGCAACAAAGTCTCTATACCGTTGCCGTTGGAGAAAGTTCTGCGACTGGTGCAGAGTTCAGAATGTGGATCCTTTTGAATGTGACATTCCCATGGTTTTGTCTTTTTTGCTTTCTTTGGCCTACAGGGGCTTGCAAGTGGGGACCATTAAAGGTTACCTGGCAGCGCTGTCCATATTTAAGCGCTCGTCTGAAGAGTGTTCCTATTTTAAGATTCCTTTAATTTCGCAGTTTTTGAAAGGGCTCACTAATGTGTTCCCTCCGTCACCTTTTTTGGTGCCAGGTTGGGATTTGAACCTTGTTCTTAAGTTTCTTATGGGTGCTCCGTTTGAGCCTTTACATTCTTGCCCTTTGAGGCTGTTAACTCTGAAAACTGTGTTTTTGGTTGCGGTTACTTCCGCTCGCAGAGTGTGTGAGTTACAGGCACTTTCAGTTAAGCCACCCTTCACTGTGTTTCAAAAGGGATAGGGTTGTCCTTAGAGTCCGTCCTTCTTTTCTTCCGAAGGTGGTTTTGGACTTTCATTCGAGCCAGAAGGTTGTTTTCCGGCGTTCTATCCTCCTCCGCATCATGGTAAGGAAGAGGAGAGGCTCCATAGGCTTGATCCCCGGAGAGCGTTGAGCTTTTATATCTCGCGCATGTCCCGGGTCAGAGTGGACGATCAACTTTTCATTGGTTACGCTGGAAAGCGTTTGGGACAAGCTGTGACGAAACAGACTTTGTCTCGTTGGATTATTTTAGCTATCTCCGAGTGTTACCGCTTGGCGGGTAAGGACCCTCCGGCTGGCTTGCGGGTCCATTCTACTAGAGGAGTGGCTGCGTCTACTGCCCTGCAGAGGGGAGTTCCTATTCTTCAGATCTGTGATGCAGCCACCTGGGCTTGAGTACATACTTTTGTACATCACTATTCCCTTGATTCCATCAAAGGGCAAGATCTGGCCTTTGGCAAGGCAGTTCTCTATTCTGCAATTTGATTGGGCATGCTAAATTTGTATTCTAAATTCTTTCCCACCTCCTTGCTTGGTACTGCTTTGGGAGTCTTTCATAGATATGGAATACGTCAGAGGACCCAATCCCCTCCTTACCTGGTAACGTTCTTTCGATGGGATGGTCCGACGACGTATTCCATATCGCTCCCTCCCTGCCTTCCCCGCTGCAGAATTTATTTTGCGATTGCAGCTTGCGTTCCGCAAGGTCTTGTGTGTCTGACTGGCAGAAAACTGGTGGCACACGTTCTGGGAAAAAACTATAACTGAGGCTATGGGCGTCGTGCATCCTACTTATCACATCGGGTGACGTCGGCCGTCGGAGGAGGTCCTCGAGGATGGCGCATCGACGCAGGACGCAGATGCCAAAGATTTTCCGAAGCAGCACAGCTGTGGACATTACCTGTCATAGATATGGAATACGTCGTCGGACCATCCCATCGAAAGAACGTTACCAGGTAAGAAAGTAACTTGTTCTTCTCGTCCTTCAACTTGGTGGTTAAGACATTTGGCGGTCTTTCCTGGCTCTACCTGCCTATCAAGAAGCCACACCCAGTGTGGGACTTCAACATAGTGTTGGGTGCCTTGACGCAAAAACCTTTTGAGCCAATGGCGTCTGCGGACATCAGGCTGGTCACCAATAAGGCGGCCCAGAGTTCCACACAAGCAATACGCAAAGGTTAGTTTTTCTTCATCCGGACCTCCCCACTCCTCTCTCCCCCTCTCGTGCCCTTTCCAGCGCTGCATCTTGTCTTCTAGGTCGCCTAGTTGAGAGACCAGCATCTTCCTGATGCCTCCCGCCTTGGCTAAAGTCTCTTCCCGGACCACCACCTTCAGGGTCTCCAAGACAGTGTGCCACCTATTCACACTACCAATATTGGCCTCAAGAAATTCCCTGAGCGCTTCCCCCAGGTGTCCCCGAAACGCATCATCTGAGAGGGCGTTCATTGGCATGTTGGGATCAGGGGAGCCAAGCCCTGTAGGACCCAAGTGGTTATCAATGGGGAGTGGTCAGAAATTTACCTCACAACATATTTCGCATCCACACATTTAGCCACACATTCGTTTTCGGTAAACGGATAAGTAAATCCTGGTATGGACCTTGTGTGGCACAGAGTAATAGGAGTAAGATCTACTGTTCCTGTTAAGATCCCACCAACTGTCAACCAAGGACAGGTCTTGTAATACAGTGTGCATGGTCTTGGCCCTTAGGAGACGGGCCGTGCAAATCTGTTGTCAGACCTATCCAGACCAGGGTCCAATGTACAATTTAAATCCCCCTCGTCCCCCAAATCCACAAAGCCCCCCTCAGATGTGTCAGCCTCTCGGATAAGCAGCAGAAAAAGGTTGATGTGCCATAATTCAGGGCATAAGAATTCACAAAGCATTTTTCCCTTTTTTCAGTACAACCATTAACGACCATCCGCCTGCCTTGATAGTCCACTTCTGCTTTGATCAGTTTAAACAGCATAGGCCCAGATATCCATATCATGACGCCCCTGGTGTACATTGAGTACGATGACCCCCCACCCCAGCCCGACCACCCATTTTGAAATAACTTTAGTGAGGCCTTCCTTATTGAGGTGCGTTTCCTGTAGGAATGCTACAGAGATAGGTTTCCTACGTAAGTAGGAGGCAATCCTAAGCCATCTCAAATACAAAGACATCCCCCTGACATTCCAGGATGCAATTCTAAGTGTGGTCATCTTTAAACAGTATTGCGCCACTCCATGGCTCCCACAGCCGCGCCCCCCACCCAGCCATCCCACAAGCGGCCTACATAGCCAGATCAAACACCCCCTCCCTTGAGTCCCCACCTTAATTGTGCCCAACATTAACCAATACAGAGTAACGAAACCCAAAAAGCACCAAACCAGAATAAACATTGAAAACAAGTGGCTCAAAGAAGAATTTTGTTCAAGGTTTCCCACGCCCCAAGAGCAGCAATGCACCCGGGGTCCGCAGGTATAGTTGAGCCTGTCACAGCAGGCTCCACCATGTGGCACACCCGCTCCTGGGTCGTGATTGCCCTTAGCCTTACAAAGCAGTCCAAGAGTTAAGTATTTAGTATGACATCACAATGATGCAGTACCAGACGCTTGGAGTCAGCCAGTGTGTCCATCTCGTACACAATGCACATTATTGCTGGAAGTGCTGTTCAATCATGTTCAGCCAACCCCAGACTCCCTCTATCTCCTCTCCGGTCCCAATGCCATTCCCCTCTCATCCATCCACTGGCTGGCGTTTTTGGGGTGTTCAAAGAAATAGTGCCTTGCCGTTGTGCAGCATCTTTAGTTTTGCCAGATACGGTAGCATGCATGTAAGGCCCTGGCTGCGCAGCCTCTCCTTCGTCGGAATGAACATGTTTCTCTTCTTCTGTCCCAGCGGTGTTTAGTCTGGGTAAATAGCTAGCTGCGATGTTCTGCAATTTATTTGTACCCCCTTCCTGGAAAACTTGAGGATGACCTCCAAGTCTCTGAAGTTGAGGATATGTGCAATGATCGGACAAGGGGGAGCACCTGTTGGTGGGCGGCGGGCCAGTGATCTATGTGCCCTCTCAACTGTAAATCCCTGAGACAGCTGCCCCCTCCTATTTCTTGCAGTAGGAGGTTTTCAATATACAGTGTTGAGTCCTATCCACCTCTCCCTCGCTGAGTCCCATTATCTGTACATTGTTCCGACGGGACCTGCCCTCTGCATCCTCAGCTCTCTGTTCCAGGACTCTATTCTTGCTCTCCAGATCTTGCAACGTAACCTTCAAAGCTTCAACATCGGTTTGCACATTCAGGAGTTGTTCCTCATTGTCTGTTACCCTGGAGGACAAGCGTCTCACATCCTGCCGTACTAGGTTGAAGTCAAGTCAATTTTGACCTCATCAATTTTATATTCAGTAGAGATTTGTACTGCAGCGATTGCAGCCAATACTTTGTCCTCCAGTGCCGGTGCTTGTGTGGCATAAATTTGCAGTGCATCTTCTGCCTCACAAAGGGAATCCCTTTGGGAGGTGTGAGGAACTCATTGTGACAACAAGTAAGACAGACGCAAGTGATCGCAGGTCAAGGGTGTTTATTGAACAATAAATGTGGTATGCAGGTTGGAAAAACGCCTAATCAAAACCTAAATCTAAGATGTGGACAGATGTCGACCATCAAATGAATATAGGGCAGTCCTAGTGGCGCTGTCAAAATAAAAGGGCCTATACTAAGAAACCTATTGCCAAATCTTACAACTAATACAAAAAGGGGTGTGGGATAGTTCTCAATAAAAGAAAGAAGTGTTCTCAAATAATATGTCAGGATGCAGTAGCCTGGGTCTCCCTTCCCCACGTTTTGGACACTGGTAAAATGTGAGCTTGAAGCACAGTAGTCTCTGGCTTCTCCAGCACAACAGTTTCAATGCTAACTCTCAGGATACACTCTCGGGCTTTCCTAGCACGAGATGATAGTTCAGCTTTTAACGCTCGAGCTTTCAGTTATCAGGGCAGTCGATGACCAAGTCTTGTTTCGCTTAAAAGTCTCTTGCCTTCGAGGACCTGACGTTTTCAAACAACAAAACAAAAGTTCCTTTAACAAATGAAAGCTCTTTTCCAATGCTTGCTGGGTGATTGGTTCTCCCTGGGTCCCCCTCTTCTGGGCTGACCATTTTTGTATCGTATTTCACAATATATCACAGTTCCTTTATCAATCAACTTTTGGGTGGCAGCTTCACTCCTGGATCTCCCTTGGTCAGGCTCGGACCCTTCTTACAGGATTTATTTTCCCTTTGTTTCTCGACTTTTACTTTCTCTGTAGGGATTCACTTCCCTTCCTTTCACAGTGCTTGTAGATCAGTCTTTCGATTGTACAGGCATTTTGCTTTACCCTCTTTATGACCACTGTGACTTATTCCGCGGGCCTTTCTACAGCCTTGTGCTACTTGTAGTTTTTCTCATAAGAGGCTTGGCCAGTGTCTCTCGAATTAGCACCCACGTGGGGCCACTTTCCCTCTGCAGCTGGTCTCCCCTTCACGCTTTGAACAGTTCATTCAAAGTTCATCTACTTTAGTTCACACCTGGCCACTTTGCGATTCTCACTCAACACAGCCTGGTTCTTATTGGTTCTCCCCTTGACTCACCAGCTGTGATGAACTGTTTGGCTTCTATGGAGTCAAGGCAGGTACCATGGGTGCTTCCCTTGCTGCTGCTTATCGGCATAGGCTTGCGCCGTGTACCGTTGACATCTGCTGCAGGACACTTGAGCTATTGTTCGAGGTCTAAGGCTCTCTTCCACAAAGGTTCCGCAGGCCTGGGCCAAAAAGGGCATGGTCACTTCTCTCTTCGTCACCCTCTTGATTCCTGTCACCTTTCTCCTTCGTTTGAACTTCCGCTTGATAGCCGTCTCATCGTGCTGTCTGTTGTTCTCGCCTTGTTCATACTGCGCTCTCTGGCTCCATCTGTTATCTCTCTGGGGAAGGGAAAGGGCTGTTGCGTGTGTGTGATTCTGATCAATTGCCTGACTTTGTCTGACCCTTGTATTGGGACATGTCAGGTAAACGGCTCTGGTGTTAATCCCTTGTCCTTTGTGTTGTGCGAGTGTTAGAGTTGTAAAGGGTGCGGGTAGTGGTTTGGAATGTCCTCCGTGCGAGGATGGTAAAAAGTTGTAAAAGGAAGGGGGATGCCATGTCTCACCCGTCGGTGTCCCACTCACACTCCCCACGGACCCCCCCCCCCATCCAGGTGATCCTCCCTCACTGGTCCACCCCCAGGAACTGGATCCAATAGCGATGGCCATGTCCTACCACCTGGATGACAGATCCCCGGAGACAAGCGATGGAGACACCTTCAGGTTTCTCACAGAGGACAGAGTCCATAATGGTATTTTTCTGGGTCCCCTTATTCTTGGTGTTCGGCATATCAAAGGCGCACCAATCTCTGTATGACACCACCTATCTTTAGTATGCTCCAAGCAGGCAATATTTGTCAGTACTGATTCCCAGGAAGGTATCGGCCAGCCAAGAGCGAAATGCTGCAATACTCAGAAGTCAGTGCACAGACATAATAAGAGGTACAGAAAGCATGACCCAGTTTACAGTTCATAGAGGCATCAAGATCACCCAGTGCACCGGTGTCCCCTTCGTTCATTCGTCTGCTTCAAGGCGCCAGTTATCAAAGGTGGTAGGTATTGCCAGGGACCACCTGCAAGTGAAAAAATTACCAGTTCGTCGTCCTCCAGACGTGGCGAGCTGTTGGTGGCGTAAAGGTTGAGCAGTTACCTATCAAAAGGGGTGTACCTGGTTCCAGGGACTGCAGCCCCCAGCAGGGCCACACAACCGTGGAAGGATGCCCCCACCTCACATAAGGAGCTGGAATTCAGTGGATGACTGTCCCACAGGGACATGCAGTACATTGAAATTAGGCCAGCGATCCCGTGCCTCCAGCGTGTCTAATGCCAAATCCCACAAGTGGCCCCACCCTCAGCCCACAGTGTTGCGAGACGCGCAAGAGCCTCAATCTGTCATAACTGATATGAGTCCGGACCCTCACAATGCCTCCTAGACGGCCTCCTGTACGGAGGGCTGCCTGAAAATTAGCAGTGTATCACGTCAGCTGCCCCCTTCCAGTGGATTCCTGCAGGAAGGCGTGGCAATGCCAGAAGTTGCAGCCAGGCCCGTTATTGTCACACGGCTGAGCTCAGTGCAGAGCAAGAGGCTTCCCCCTTCTCAGTTGTACGCTGCACCTTACAATCCGCTGATATCTTCGCAGTCCCTGTGTCATGCAACCTCAGCGCGGGTGACTGTAGGGCTGAACACAGGAAGAGGGAGAGGGAGAGAGAGAGAGAGAGAAAAGAAAAAAAAACCACACACACTCTGGAGTGGTTGTTCCATGGTAGCTGCTTCTTAGCGGTAGGTGTGGTGCTGAGGAGGTCAGTTGGATGTATTCAGTCTGAAGGGTGGACATCCAGACTGAGTTCTCGGTGCGTTAGGCCTGAGGAGACGCCTAAGCTAGCCGGTATATGCTAGCTAGCTGTGTTTTATTAGGATGATGGGTAGTTTGATGAGTCATGTTAGTATGAGAACAGCTTTACCGAATGCTTCATAGTACTGCTGTGTTCTAGTTGAATGGTGGTGTATAGGAGAGAATAAGCGTAGTAGTGTGATATTGTGGTAATCAGTAAAGTGTATGCGACCAGGCACACTCAATGATGTTGGGAATACCTTCTAAATTCAACTTTTTTGACAGTACCGCTAATTAGGGCACATTCAATGATGTTGGGAATACCATCTTAATTCAAGACTAATACAGTGATGCTTTTAGGGCATATTCTAAGTTCAACTTTAACACAGTGACGTTATTGGGCCGTACTCAATGATGATGGGAATATAGCACAGTGATGCAATTAGGGCACGCTTTCAAAGTTCAGCTTTGACACTGACGCTATTAGGGCACAATCTAAGTTCAACTTTAACATACTGATGCTTTTAGGCACACTTTCTGGATTCAACTTTAACATAGTGACGCTATCAGGCACACTTGCTGAGTTGAACTTTAACACCCGGTTTGTTTAATTCATTCCGGTTCCATTCATTTCATTCTTGCATTCCATCCACTTCATCCGCACCATCCACTTCATCTGCCCCATCCACTTCATCCGCCCGTAAGAAAGATCTTTTGATGTTTCGAAAACACAAAGACCTTTTCTTGCTCATATCAGAAGTATGCACGCTTAGATACTGCAAAGCGTTAACACCCCATCCAGCCCTCCTAGCCTGCTATAGGAGTAATACGACCCGATGCAAAGAAAACAATTGTATTTTATATATTTATTGTTTGAAGCACAGACATAGCTGGAGAGCAGCAGAGCTCTGTACAGAGTGTGGGTAGCCGGCATTTGGGCTGGCATCTTTTAACAGCGCAGTACTGTGAGGTCTGTGCGACAGTATATGCGTCCATTGGAATTAGTCCTTGCTCAGGTGTTGTTGAAAGACACGTTTTGAGAGATTTACGAAATTGGAGAGTTGTGGGGGCATTCCGAGCTGACACTGTGATAGATTCCTTGATGGTGGGTGCATGTCAGAAGGGTTGTTTACACGTCCTCTTTGTGTATGAGTTTTGATTCAAGCCGGTTGGTCGATTTTGCTGCTCGAGGAGTGTGTGCCACCAGAAATGTGGATCTTAGCCACCAGGTGTGCATCCTAGCTTGGAGTGGAAGCCAATGTAGTTCGTGCAGGATGGGGGTAATTTGGTCCTATTTCCGTCCTCTCGTAATAAGACATGCTACAGCGTGGTGGACTGCTTTTAGGGGAGCCAAGTGAGCAGCTGTGAGACCTGTCAGGGGAGCATTTCCCCCATTGATGTGCGAGACCTCAAGGGCCTGCACTATGGTCTGGAAGTCCTGCGGCAGGATGAAGGCTTCGTTTTTCAGAGGGTAGAGATTCTGAGCAAGGCTATTTGGGCTGCCAATGGTGAAGCCTAATGATTTTGCTGAGTCTGAGAGGTGTGGATCAAATCCTATTGCTGAACAAGTTGTTTTTTAGCAGGTGTTAGGGAGAATTCTCATAAATGTGCTCATTCCCTCTGCCTTAGAGACCCCCAGCTCTTTTGCTGAACTTTGGGACTCTGAACTTGTTAAACCTGTTTGTTTTCTGTGTTTACTTCTTTGATTATGAAGTTTTAAACAACTCCATAGGCATTACCTTTTTTATTTGTGTCACACAGCACCCTCAGTGCAGTGGCACTGGGATGTCTTTTTAGACTTCCCCCAAGGTTTAAATACCTTCTCTGGGATAAACTACTGTTTCCCAGAGAATGTAAGGTTACATTGACTTTACTAGTCTTTTTAAATTGCTAGACCCAGCACACATCATGTTCCTTTAGCGTGCTGGAGAGGTTAGCTAGTATCCCGTGTCTAGAAACTCATGTAGCAGTCAAATGCTACCCTTTTCTATCGAAATGGCTGGTGGCAGTGGTTTTGCAACGAACTACCATGATTTTTCCCGACCGCGAACACCAGTAGCTAAAAATTGCAGGAGCCATGTTTTTCAAGATGGCGCCTTAAGCCACTTTGTTTGAACAGGTCCTGGTCTTCTTCTTTTTGCCATTTCTTTTTGGAAAGGTCCTTCTAGTGTTTGTCTGCGCGCCAAACCAGGTTTGGTCCCTTTTTGTTTCCATCCCTTTGGTATCTGAGTGTCTGGGGTGGGCAGGAAGTGAGGGAGGTTCCCGAAACTCCCCATGCTTAGTCTCCTAGGAGACCCAAATGCACTCTGGCGTGATTGGCTGGCTGATTGTCCGGCAAGGACAGTCACCCTGGTGGGTGAGTGGCAGCTAGGCTGGAACGAATGCGAGAAAACTGTTTAAAAGGAGAGTCTCGTGGACTGGAAAGCAGAGTAGATGACTGGAACGAATGAACCGAAGACGAGCTGGAAGAGGACGGCTGCTGCAACTCCTGGACCGATGGTTTGCCCGGTGAAGCCCTACCGCAGGTCCGAATTGCCAAGTTCACCTCGACAGAGAAGCCCCTTCAAGGACGACTTCTTCCTTTGAGTTGGTGGCACCAATCAACTTGTAAGCCACCTGGATACCATTCTCGGAGCTCTTTAGGATTAACCAGGGGGAAGGACACCAGCTTGTGTGCTGGATGAACAGCTACTCAAACTGAAGTGACTCCATTTTGTCAGTGTTTTCCGACGATCCCGTGCAGTGCAGGAGTCCCCCCGGCGTTCTCCCTCCTGTCCCTGCGACTGAGGCTCAGGAACAGTGAGATCTGCAGGAACTGCCAGGAACCAACGTCTTCAGCTGCATCTTTTGCTTCATATTAAGGTACTGTGCCAACCCGATTGAGAGAACTCTTCTCTCGAAGTGAAAGTTCGCAGAACTTTCCCAACTTGCAAGCCTAATCAGCTTGCGACCCAACATATGATTCTTTTTCGTACAAACTACTTCTGAGAACTTTGGCAAAGACTTTACCGTTTACTTAAAGAACTGCTCTTTCCTATTCAAGACAGTAGTCCATTGACTTTGGCCTAGGCCCATTGAATTGAATCGAGTCCTCTAGTGAACTAAAACTATTTGTACTGCCTAAGGAAGTATTTATCTATTCTGCTAACTTGTGCCTTTTTACTCCCATTGAAAGTAACTGAAATGCCATTGCCATTTTGCTCCTATTTCAGGGGAGCCTAATTTGTTCAGAAACCTATGGGTTTGGTATTGGGTGTTTGTGTATAATATTAACTTGCCTCCTTCTAGTGAATGTTTTCTAAATGATTGTGTAATAAATGAATAAGTGTTTTTACCAAGAACCCTTGAGTGTAAGTGTCTACTTGAACCACTGTGATAGTAAGACCTCTGTGTAACCTCTTGTACTGCTCACATTCCCTCTTGAGATAAGCCTGGCTGCTCAGCTCGCTACCACAAACTGTGTAGTACAGACTTATACCAAAGGTTGGTTTTTGCTTACACCTGTAGTCCTAATTGTATGTGGTGGTCCCAGGGGGTACTGCATGCAATTTTGCCAAACAGGCGGATCAGTGAGGACGAATTCCATATTGGATGGCTTTAGTTTAAGGTAGGCAGTCAGCATCCAGGACTGGGTGATGGCTAGGTAATAGCGGAAATGAATGCTGTCCTGCATGCCATTTACTATCATGGACAACTGAATATCATCTGCGTATTGGTGCATGGCTGTATTGGGATCTTTGAGGAGAGTGTCCAGAGGCTCCATGTTAAAGTTAAAAAAGGATTGTTGAGAGGATGAAGCCGTGGGGGACTCTGCAGGAGACCTGGAGTCAATTAGAACGCAACAAGTTCATCTGGACAGCCTGGTGCCTGCCTGAGAGGTAGGAGGTAAACCAATTCAGGGCAGTGCCAGAGAATCCCATCTTGTCAGCAAGGAGGGAGAGAAGGATGCGGTGGTCGACAGTGTCATATGCAGCTGAGACATTGAGGATGACGAGGAGGCTTGAGTCGCACTTATTCATGATTTAGAGAGCATCATCCACCACCTTGATGGTGGCTGTCTCAATGTTATACTTTGGGCGGAACCCTGACTGAGATTAATTTAGGAGGAGGTGTTCGATTCTGGCAAGTAGTTGTGTAGCAACTACTTTTTCCAAGATTTTGCCAATAAACGGGACGTTCGTGATGGGCCTGTAGTTGGCCAGGTCATCTGATTGTAGGTTTGGGCTTTTTCAAAAGAGGTCACATGAGACCAGTCTTGAAGGTGTCATGGAATGATCCTATTGCGACGGAGGCATTGATGATGCGAAGGAGCACATTGAGTGCCAGGCCCGTCAATTGTTTAATGATGGTGGCCAGAATTATATTGCCAGAGTAAGAAATAGGTTTAAGGGAGGCAATCCTTTTCAGGCGATCTGGGTGCAAGAGCAGAGAAATCGGTCCAGAGGGGCATTGTGCATGCAGGGGTGCATGGGATGCTAATGCTGTGAGGTTGATTCGATGGTCTCTTGGATTTTGTCTATTTTTTTCAATAAAAAATATTATTGATTGTCGCATTTTTACAGAGTTTGCTAGCACCTTGGGGTCAGGGTTTGGTACAATGCTTTATTACTTCAAAGAGGGCTTTGCTCCTGTTAAAGGCTGCCGCAATGGTGATGGTATAGTAAGCAGCTTTGGCCTCGGTAATAAGAATCCTATGGTTTGTGCGCATAGATTTGAGGTTGGTGAAGTCTCCCAAGTTATGGTTTTTGCGCCACCGTTTTTCTAGGGTTCTGATTTATTGAGTGTGTGTTTGGAGGCTATCTGGCAGTGTACCATGGGGCAGATGTTTTGGTCTTAGCCCAGCTCTATTTTTGGGGGGCATGAGTGTCCACCAGTTTTATAGCAGATTTGCTGAATCATTCCAGGAGGGCCGAGGCATTTCCTGTGGTGGGGAAGTCTGCAAAGTTTGCTTCTAGTGCATTGACTGGGAATTTTTTGAATGAGTGGCGTTGAGTGAGGGAGTGTTTAGCCTGACCTTTGTGAGCCGTAGTCGAGTGGGTGACTGATAATGGGATGGCGGGGTGGTCTGACCAGTTAAGTGGAATAGGGTCTGTACAGGTGATGCAAGGGAATGATGTGAAGTATAGGGTGTTGTCTTAGTTGTGCGTGATGGAGAGCACAATTTGCTTAAGGTCCGTGGAAGTGGTCAGTGTGAAAAGCATGTTTAGAGTGTGGTTGTCAGCCTGTGACTGGGGGGACCTTAAAATCTCTCAGAAAGGTATTATTTGAATGTGCTAATTTGGCAGAGGAGAGTAAGTTGGAGATATCTGCAATGAAGGAGTCGCTCATTTGAGGTGGTCTGCCTATGAGGTGGACGGTGATTGTCTCCTTGTGCAATAGAGGGTACCGGCAGGCAAGTGATTCAACTGAGCTTGTTCTGGGAAAGGGGATGAAGGATCATGGCCAGTCGCTCCTGTGGATGAGTGCCACTCTGCCTCCTGCCCTTCCTGGCTGGTGGGCATGTTGGATGCAGTAGCCTTGGGGTAGGAGGACAATCTGTCCAGAGAGCCTGCATAATAATATCAAGGTACTGGAAAGAAAACTTTCAATCTTCAACAACTTATGTCACTCGTTTTTACGACTAATCCTGCTCAAGTATAGAAGGGATCAACTCCTTCCTTGGTATTGTTTTAGAACGGGCTAATCCTGAAACATGGAAGACGATAGAAAGGCCTTGTACTTCCAAAGCTCCATTCTTGACTTCTTGATTCTACAATAGAAGACCACTTTTTGTGTAGTTTTTCCTTTGCCGCCTCTTTTTTCTGCTCTTTTCATGGGGTTTCATGCTAAACATTGGAACATACTGCTAGTTTTCAAACTGTCTGCACTGACTAATAAGTTATCTGGTTTAACCTTCACATTCCTTGTGAAAAAAACTATCTGATGCACCAAATGCCTGGGGACTGGAGTGTATAACTTGTGAATAGCTGACTGAATGCATTTAAACTCTTACATTTCTTAGGATCCCTAGATGAGTGCATTATTTGTGTACGTGCTCACAAAGCGGGAGGATAGGGACGGGAGGATAGGTCTGTGGCAACGCGCGGGTCTTGGAAGCAAGGCCACGCTGAAAACTCTGACAATGCTGAGCAAACAAAGGTTTGAATCCCGGACCCGCTCTTGGGGGAAAAAAAAAAACGATAAAATGCGTTTTTTTAAAACAAGCCCGTTAAAAATAACCCGTCATTTCACAATGAAACTCGCGCCTAGATACCTAGGGGATATGTGCGCTGTAAATAAATTCTAAAAAAAGCAACCGCATTATTGGTTAAATTATTCAGAATATTTTAAATTACTCTACAGTAGCTACTTGAAACTGTTTTTTAATTTATCTGACTGTTATGGATAAAGTACTCTTGGAGCCTGTGTTTACCTATCATGTTGTAAACTCGTACTGTAATAATAGCCTTTTTTAAACAAATGTACCCATAGTTTTGCTGTTGATTTGAAAATGCCATTTTTTTCTATGTTGCGTAATTTTTTCTTCATGGTAATAGGGCCTCACTGTAGTTTAATTCCACTAGTCCAACATGAATTTCATAACCCATTACTCCTCAAGCACATGCTCATCCTTTGTGAGCCAAAAACCTCTTTATCACTCATAGTACATCAAGTATAAAACTGCGCATAGACCATATATTAAACTTTCCCAAGCTTTTATATTTAATGTCCTTATTGTTCAACTGTTCGCATTCCTGCTCTGTAATACACTATTGCCAGATAACCACACACCTCTGCAAAAGCATATAACAACTAGATCATAATGCAAACACATCACTATGAGCAATGGAACTCTTTTCGGTCAGTTACTCACACCATTCTCATCTGCATGTCAATAAAGTGCTCTGTGTTGATTTTAATCTTTTTACATACATGTTTGGGATTTAATTCCACACTTTAATTTAGCGTCTGTCTGTTGATATGAATTTGGAAAGGCATGTGTGCAATTTTATTGGTATGGTTTTCTAGGGCACATACGATACCCCATGGGGAGTCCTAGCAGTGTTCCGGAAGTGTTTAAGTTGTAATTTTAGCAGTATATGTGATGCTAAAGCTTTAAGATGACTGTAGAAGGGGACTTGGAAATGGGTAACGTGCTACATTAGGTGGGAAGCATGTGCTAGCAGTGAAGTCCTGTCAAGGAAGAGAAGGGGAGAGTACTAAGCGCTTGTTGAGGTGGCTACTTCAACATCACTGGAAGGGAAAGGGTGTCAAAGCGAGATTGGATTAGGAAGGATGGGAGAACGAGAAGAACATTGTAGCAGCAAAGCTTTTAAGCATGCAGTGTGAGCAGGGAGAGACGGGAAAACAGGCTGTGCATGCAAGCAAAAGAGCTATATACTTGTAATTGAGGAGGAGAAGGTATGCTAGCACTAAAGCCGTACTGCAACACAGGGTCATACGGGTGGTTAGGCAGGAGCAGAGCCATAAAAATGTGAGTCATTTCAATGATGAAAGGTGATTAGTGCGAGCAGGAGGGGATGGGAGCAGACGTTTCTGATGAAATCTAAGATGGCAGACGAGGAGGGAGTTAAGTGATAATAGAAAGTTCTTGACCTATAAAATACTTTTTTCCCTGAAGTCTGTAGAGCAGATAATTGAATATTTGAGGAAAGTGAACATCATTGCAGATATTTTCGGGGTTGGGGGGACACATTTTAAATTAAAACAACCATGAGTAAAAAATAAAAAAAGGCGAGTAAGAGAACACATTATTGTTAAAGGCACTCAAACTTGCAAAACTTGTTTCTTTTTTTTCTTTTTTACTCATTTATATTTGATGTGTTTTTTTAGTGGCACCTCTCCACTAGCTTGTCTGAATGCAATGCTTCACTCTAACACTCGTGTGGGTGATGGAACGTTCTGCAAAATTCCAGGGAAGTCTGGACTCTATGCTCTTAAAGTAAGTTGGATTCTGTTTGTAACTCTTTAATTTATGTACGGGACTGCTAACCTTAAACAAAAGTCAGACCATTAAGACAAATGAATGTAAGAAGTGAAATGCTTTGAAATTGAGTTAAGTTGTTTAATGCAGACTTCATAAGGTGGATTCTCTATGCTTGTGTTCTTACAAAATGTGCCTTTATCTTTTTCATGGCATTCCTCAAAAGCATTGCAACGTTTTGAAAATGTAATTTCTTTTCTCTACTGTTACTGCAAGCAGTGTTTTTGTAAGTGTCTATTTCGATTGAAAGGTGCTCCTTGCTTGAGTGAACCTAAAAGAAACAATTGTTTTCGGGTTTAATAAGCATTCATTTCCAACCAATATTGTGCCAAATTGTGTTCAAAGAAATAATTGTTATAAAATGTCAAGATGGTAAGTTCTTCCAAGGACAGTTGCTCTGTAAAACAAAAAAAATCATCTTCTTTGTAAACAATTATACACTTAGACATTTGAAGTGCAAGTAGTTTGCTCACTGCAAAAAGGCAATGTTTTCTTTCTAAATGGACTTCATATCATCGATTTTTTTTTTCTTTATTTTTTTTTAAATGAACAATGTTAGTGCTGTACCTCCTGTGGGTAGCAAAATACTCATATCTTGTTGATCGAACTCTGGTATCCTCACTTCGTCTCGCATGTAGAAACCCCTGTACATTGCATTAGTTACTTATTGGGATGTGATGGGCATTCAAAATGCATTGGCGTGGCCAGATGCTGAGCTCTAGGAATGTGAGATCCTGCAGCTGTGCTCATTAATGCCCTGTAATCTTGACAAGTAGCACCAATAACTCAGAATTTCACATAAAATAAATTGCATTTTGTGTGAGCCCTGTGCATCTGGAAATGAAGCCTTAAGCCTATTCTTCTGCAGAGACCAGGAAACTCTTACTTCAAAGGGATTTTGTCCTCCAACGTATTCCTTATCTTTGATGTTATCTGGCTTGCTTCCTGGCCTCAGAAATATTTTTCAGTAGAGGGCGCTGCGTGTCGACGTCCTTCGAGTCGGTGTCCCTCGACAGCCTCCGTATCCGCGCCGACATCATCATGAGTATAAATACACTTGCGCAGCGTCCGTTGCTCAGTTCCGTTTTTCCGCGCTTCGTGGGCCTTGGAAACGTAACGCTCGGTTCCTTTCTTCAGAAAAACCTTCTGATTCTTCGAAGATTATTACCATTACACGATGGTTTCTTCATCCGAATCATCGATTCCACAGTCCAGTTTAGAAAACTGTTGTGACTCTGGGAAGAAAATGTCGTTAACGGCTCCTCACAGGATCTGTTTGTGGTGCCTGGGATCGGGGCATCACTGTTCGGAATGCGAGGACGGTATGTCCATGACGGCGAAAGCCTTGAAGGAGCATAAGGGGAAGTTAGAAAGAGATGAGGACTTTAAAACTTCTTCTCCCTCAAATGATTTTCGGCTGAGTCGAGACATTCGTTTCCTCATCGACAAAAGAAACATTCTCGTTCAAGGTCTCGAAGTGGTTCCCACCAGTCTTCGAGATCAAAACATTCTAAGAAGAGGCATCGTAGATCTCCCTCTTCTTCTTCCTCTACTTCCCCAGAAAGGGTCACCTGTCCCAAGAAACACAGCTCTTTGACTAAGTGGGAGGAATTCCGTAAAAAGATGCTTAGCGTCTTCGAGAAAGCGGCCTCGACCACCTTGGAGACGTCTAAAGGTGATACCCCGGGTGAAAGACCCAAAAAATCAAAACGCTGCGAGTCGATGAACCCGGTGAGAGAAAGTACTCGAGAGCGTCATGAACCCTCGAGTAAAAGCAATAAGACTGCGTCATCGACGCCGTCGTCAAAGATTCCTTCGACTCACAAATCTGCATCATCGATGCCTTTGTCGAAGGGCTTTTCGACGCATAAATCGGTTTTATCGATGGCGTCTTCGATGCCACTGTTGACCCCGATAAAGGACAAACCTACAACTGTCACTATGTCACAGGTAGTAGAGGTGCCGAAGGCTTCGACCATGACTTTGAGGATGCCACTGACAATCTCGACAACGCCGAGTAGGATTCCGATTCCTCTCGAGTGCATGGAGGTCTTTCAAACTTTTTTGACACCTTTTTCAGGATTGTCGAAGCCTACGCTATGCTAGGTATGACTATTTTAGAGCCTTGTCCTCCTATATATGAGGAAGGGGAGGATTCCGACAATGAGAGACCCTTTGGTTTACAAAGGACTACTGTAACCATGCAAGAGTAATCTCTGAGGACAACAGGTTAAAAGACCTTCAAGAGTCTCTACATGAGGGAAGTGGTTTAGAGTTTGCTAAATCAGACCCTGGAGAGCATGCTGAGACGACTTTATAGGATTCTGATGGCCAGAATAATCGAATTCATGGGGTGGACTACACCAACACCTTCTTTTCAGCAGGATGACCTTACTGATATTTTAGATAAGGGTCCACAGGAGGATCCTGTTGTTCCTTTTCATACTGCTCTGCAAAGAAAAATATCTGCTAATTGGGAAACTCCTGAAGTTATCCCTGCAGTAAATGAAACACTTTCTGCTAAAAAGAGTATCGGCTTCAGATCCTGAATATCTGAGCAAGCATCCAACTCCAGAGAGTTTGGTTTTACAAGCTGCGACTTCATCTAACAGTAAGTCGGCATACCCTACTATTCCATAGGACAGGGATGATTAAAGATTTGATGCTGTGTCAAAAGTATTTTCGGCATGTAGCAGGGCGCTTAAGTCGATTAACGCCACTTGCACACTAGCAAGATTCAGCCACCCACTTTGGGAGTGTGCTTCATCTGTGGCTGACTGTCTCCCAGAAGGAGATGAAGGGATGCATTCTTAATCATCAGGGATGGAAAGGATGCATTGATTCTGCTGACAGCATTAGCAGGGCCATGGCGGCAAGTACCACAATCTGCATATTTGCGTGGTTGCGGAAGTCTGGTTTTGCTCCAGATGAACAAGCCAGACTTCTGAACATGCCCTTTGACGGCACTTCTTTATTTGGAAAGAAGGCTGATGACAGCATGGAGAGATTAGACATCCAAGGCAGCAGCGAAATCCCTTGGGGCTGCAATCCGGCAGACTCCAAATCGTCCCTCAGGAGCTTCCTGCAGGGGTAGGTCCTTACGCTTTTACTCCGCATTCGGAAAAGGCAGAGGACAGCCAGCTCAAAGGGGCCAGAAACGATTCACCCGTGGTGGACCGGTCAAAGGTACAAAAGCCGCAGCAACAGGTGCCACCTTACCCTTGGCATCTGTGTCAGCTGCTTCTAAACCCCTCTGAGGGCTCACCTCACAAGACACCAGTAGGGGGCAGGTTAACTCAACATATGGCAGGCTATTACATCAGATGCTTGGGCATTGGAGACAGTTGCCCAAGTTTACTGCCTGCCCTTCCTACACATTACACAGTCATCCACCGGGGAACAATTCTTTGAAGCTTCCAGACCCGCTCCTTATGCAGGAGATTTTTGACCTGCAAGAGAAGGGTGCCATAGAACCGGTACCCGTAGCGGAGAGGAACAAGGGTTGGTATTCCCCCTACTTCCTAGTACCAAAGAAGGACAGATGACTGAAACCCATCTTGGACTTGCGAGAATTGAACAAATTCCTCAGGAAAGACAAGTTCAAGATGGTACCACATTTTCGGATCCTTCAGGCCCTCCAGCTTCAGGACTAGTTGGTATCTCTAGACCTTCAGGATGCTTATTTCCATGTGCCAATCCATCTCAAACACAGGAAATACCTGAGGTTCGCAATTGACAACTCTCACTATCCGTTTCGAGTTCTGCCATTTGGGCTGACCTCGCCCCCGAGGGTCTTTACCAAGCTAATGTCGGTAGTGGATGCAAGTCTAAGGAGGGAAGGGGTCCACGTCTACCCCTACCTGGACGATTGGTTGATCAGAGCAGTATCTCCGGAACAAGCTCAGATCCAGCTAGATTATGTCTGCCACTTCCTTCACAAACTTGTTTTTTTTCTTTCAACTTAAAGAAGTCACAGATGATACCATCATAGAGACTTCAGTTCATTGAGCAGTCCTGGACACTTCCCTGGGAAAAGCCTTACCAACGGAGGTGAGGGCTCAAGATATTCTACAGATGGTCATCAAGTTTCAAAATGCCCAACGTCTACCAGCCTTCGACTTTTTGAGATTGCTAGGCCTCATGGCATCCTGCACCTTCCTAGTGCCAGAGGCTCGCCTGAGAATGAGATCCCTCCAGTGAGCACTAAGAACCCAATGGTCGCAATTCTCAGGAAGAATGTCAGATCTCCTCCTACAGGTTCCCGGACAGAGTAGCTTGGGACCTTCAGTGGTGGGCCTGTCGGGAGAACATCTTGAAAGGAGAACAGCTTTGGCAACCATGGCCGGAGATAACAGTAGTCACGGATGCCTCACTCATGGGGTGGGGAGCCCATGCCAACTACTTGACCATTAGCGGTCGTTGGTCTCCATCGGAGTCCAGACTACACATCAACCTGTTGGAGCTCAGAGCAATCAGACTAGCGCTGAAAGCTTTTCTGGCATCAGTACAGGGAAAGAATGTCCTGATAATGACAGACAACACAGTAACAAAAGAGGCGGCGTGGACTGGGAGTTTCCACTTCTGTATGCGTTTCTTCCAGTCCCTGTCATTCCTCAAATATCGGGAGGTTGAGAAGATTCCGGAAACCCGTGATCCTAATTGCCCCGGATTGGGCCAGGAGAACGTGGTACCCGGACCTTCTAGACATGTCCATCTGTCCTCCGATTCATCTTCCCCAAAGAGAGGGTCTTCTCTCGCAGAAGGGAGGTCAGGTTCTCCATCCAGACATCAAAACCCTCAACCTTCACGCTTGGTTTGTGAAAGGTTAAGATGCAAGGATTGGGATCTCTCTGACGTCATGGAGGTGTTGCTTTCAGCTAGAAGGCCAGCAACAAAGACTTTATACCGCTGCCGTTGGAACAAATTTTGCAGCTGGTGTAGAGAAAAGAATATTGAACCCTTTTCATGCGGTACTACCCAAATTGTCCGAACACAATTGTTCGAATGACCTAATTGACCGAAAGTCAAGGGTCCGAATTGACCTTTGCATAATTGACCGTATTATTTATATATATATTTCTGATGTTTGTTAATCTGCTTAGAATCACATGCTGTGCATAGGTCCGACATCCAGTGGTCACTGCGGAGTATTGCATTTTGTTTTTCGTAGTCGAAAAGGGGACGTCGACAAGGCGTGTCTGTAACACTATCCCTATAGTGACGTGCGTTGTACCCACAATCCCTCACGCGTCGAGGTCCCTCAGATTGTTTTTTTCCGCCCAGTTTCTGGTCGCCTTTCGCGGAGCTCCTAGAGAGACATTGCTATACTTACCACGGACCTCGGTCCATTTGTCATAACTTAATATACTGGTAACGATCCCTCCCCCTCGACGTTAGCTGTGAAGCTGTTTCTCCGCCGAACTATTTTCGACGGAGAGGAAGAGCGGAGGAGATCCTTCGGCGCTGCCGAACACGTGGCCTGGCCTCGACGGCCAACTTACAGTAGGGAGAGTGGGGGTTAGAACTTTGTCTCTTCTCTTTGAGAATGTCTTTCTTTCTCCCTTTTCTTTCCCTTGGGGTTGTTATCGCCAGCTATTATTGCCTCAGCTATGGAGAGGACACCATTTAAGTTTTGCCCACGCTGCAGGGGCAAATATACTTGGAAAGATAAGCACAAGCTCTGTAATCGTTGCTTACCCCTCGATCACATAGAGAACAGCTGCGCAGCCTGCAAGCTTTTAAAACCCAGGACTCTTAAAGAACGTAGGGTTAAGAGGTGGGCGGACTACGCGATGTCGAAGTCAGTTTCCTCACCCGCTGCCGCTGTTACTGAAAGTGACGAGGAGTGCGATAACTCGACGTCCGTTACGGAAGTCATGAACCCCCAGAAGGAGCGCTCACGCTCCTCGTCGTCCGTCCCCGGCCCCGACGGGCTCGGCTCACGCCCTGCTTATGGGGATGAACACCCCGGCGACAAGGACGCACACAAACCCCATAAGGCTAAACACACTACCCACGGCTCTTCTTCGAGAACGAAGGATCCATCAGCGCCGAAGGGGACGCAGGGCACTCCGGCGTCTACCGCAGACCGTAAAGGTCACAAGCCCCACCCGCAAACGCAGCCGCGACCAGCGATTGGGCTTCCATCTAACACGGGCGCTACCCCAAAAACATCCGACGCAACGCTCCATAGAGCGACCGTCGAGGTACAACGCGCAACGCACACAACGTCGACACCAAAGCCCTCGACGGACAAAATCGTGGCCGAGAGCCTAGCGAGAATTGTCGCCGAAGACGAACGTACGCGGACGACGAAACAAACGTCGAATACCGCGTCGAAAAAACACAAAAGTAGCCAGGATCTGCCCCTTTCTCCAAAGGACGCTTCCGAACTACCTGAAGGCTTTTCAGAAGGAGACGGGAACCTCTCGTCGACGTTGTGGGAGCGTTCGAAACGATTCGAAGGCGAAAACACTAATTTCCCCCCTCTAGACTATTCAGGGGTACCCCATGAGACCCTTGAAAGACTCCATTCTTGCATGGAGAAAATGGAAAGGTTTCTAGGAAACCAAGACCCACCCACTCACAAAAGACAAAGAGAATGGCCACAGGATGACCCTAGAGTCAAGATTCCTAGGCTGGTTGACCTCACTGAGGAGGAGCAATACCTCCAAGAAGAGGAGGAGTGTTTGGGTGGAGAAGAAGAGGTAGAACTTGAGGAAGAGGGGTTCGAAGAAGATCCTTACACCACTCCTACAGGGTTTGAAGAGGATACAGCTACCTCGCAGCCCTGGCATTCACCGTCAGTGCAGCCTTGGCAATCCCCATCAGTACAGTCAGACCCTGATGCCTTTCTCCCTTCTCCTCTCAAGGATTCACATGGGAACTCCTCTCCCATAGATGACCAACCTTCCCTCAATGCACTATTGCGCAAGGCAGCAGCGCATTTTGAGATTGATACAGGGGAAACTCTTCCAGACATTGACTTTGTAGAAAAAGTCATCAAAGAAAAAGCCCCTGTTAGCCAATCTATTCCACTCCTGGCTTCTATTAAAAGAAGAATTTCTCCTTCCCTTACTAACCCAGCTTTAGTAAGAGGGGTCAACCCTAGAATAGAAAAGCTCTTCAGCCCTTCATCCTCTGACCCTTTATACATCAGAGGACACTCTATTCCGGACTCCCTTGTGGTTACCAACACAAGAAAAAGAGCAGGGGTGCCACTATCCACTAGTGAAGCACCTCCAGACAAAGAAGGCAAAAAACTCTACGCACTGGGGAAGAGAATCACGACCTCCGCCGCCTTCTCTACTAGAATTGCTAATAACAACTCACTTTTAGCTAGCTACGCAGATGCACAGTGGAACAAGCTGCGCAGCGAAGCAGAGGAGGCACCTGAACCTCTGCGTTCTCGCCTGCTAGCTATAATATCAGAGGGCACACTGGTAAACCAGGGCATCGTTAAAAACTCCCTAGATGCCGCTGAGACGGCTGGCCGCTCCCTAGTGCAGGGAATACTTCTCAAGCGCCACGTTTGGCTACGCAATTCAGGTTTTAAGCCCGAAACCCAAGCCTCCCTCATAAATAAACCCATTGAACAGACGCATCTGTTTGGAAAAGCAGTAGATGAGGCCCTAGAACATGCTAAAAAAGAGTTTGATACCATCAAGACTCTTGATCAAATTTCTAGGCCCCCTAACAGGCGAGGCTATGGTAATAAACGCTCCTTTCGTGGCCAAAGACAGCAGCAGAACCAACAACAACAATATTACTCTGGCTCCAACTGGCCCACCAACCAGGGTAACACCCAGTTCAGTCAAAGAGGCCAACGCCGTGGCAAAGGAAGAGGTCGTGGCTCCAGCCCCAGAGGTTCCACGCCCAATACCAGCAAATGACCCGAAAATTCGGGTCCCCTCCCATGCATCACCGGTCGGGGGCCGGCTAACATCATTCCTTTCAGCATGGGAGGGAATCACGTCAGACCGTTGGGTATTATCCACCATAGCCCACGGATACTGCATCGAGTTCAACGGTTCCCCGAAGTACAAACCCCCACGGAACCGGCGCATGACACCGCAACACCTCTCCATTCTTCTTCAAGAGGTGGAAGAACTACTGAAGAAAGAAGCTATAGAGCCCGTCCCCCTATCACAGGTAACAGAAGGTATTTATTCAGTGTACTTCCTTGTACCCAAAAAGGACTTAACCATGCGCCCTGTATTAGATCTGCGCCCAGCGAACATTTTTGTCAAACCCCAAAAGTTTCGTATGGTGACCTTACAGGAGGTAATCCCACTGTTATCACAAGGGGATTACATGACAACACTGGACATGAAAGATGCATACTTTCATATTTTAATGTTGACATCGCACAGAAAATACCTCAGGTTCAAAATAGAGGTCAAACACTACCAGTTCAGAGTACTACCCTTCGGGATAGCATCTGCACCAAGGGTATTCACGAAAGTACTGGCAGTGGCAGCGGCCCACCTGCGCAGATTATCCATCCCGGTATACCCTTACCTCGACGACTGGCTCATAACAGGGGATTCTTACGAAACATGCTTCTCCAATACCCAAAAGACCGTAGACCTCTTGTCCCAACTGGGCTTCTCCATCAACGAAAAGAAGTCAAGCTTAGACCCCAGCCAAACCAAACAATTCCTAGGGGCTCTAATTCAAACAAGGGACGGCCTCGTATTCCCCTCCAACGAGAGGGTCCAAAACATGCTGTTTCAAATTCCCCATTATGTAGCAGGCCGAGAGGTGACGGTACGCAAAGCAATGCGCTTGCTAGGGATGATGGCGTCATGTATTTATTTGGTACCTCACGCGCGCCTGCGCATGCGCCCAATGCAAGAGTGGCTCTACAGCCAGTGGTGTCAGGCCAGCGGACAATGGGACGATCTAGTGGTGGTCTCGCAGGCCTTGGTTCTCTCGCTACGGTGGTGGACAAAAGAAAACCTGTTATTAGGGAAAACTTTTGCCACACCCGCAGTGGAAGCCACTCTAACCACAGACGCATCCCTTACAGGATGGGGGGCTCACCTATCCCATCAAACGGCACACGGAGTGTGGACTCCGAGTTTAGCATCCAAGCATATAAACCTGCTGGAACTCCTAGCGGTGTTCAAAGCACTGAAAGCCTTTCAGGAACACTTACAAGGAAAGACAGTGATGGTCCTCACAGACAGCACCACAGCCATGTACTACCTCAACAAGCAAGGGGGCACTCACTCTCCAGGACTGTCCAAGCTGTCCCAGAATATATGGAAGTGGGCTCTCAAACACAACATGTTCCTACTAGCACAACATGTACCAGGGGAACTCAATCTGCTAGCAGACAAACTCAGCAGAGACTTCCCCCTGCCCGAAGAGTACGAATGGCAATTGCACGAAGACATCGTCTTAGACATCTTCACGCAATGGGGATTCCCGGATATAGACCTGTTCGCAACCCTGGAGAACTCACAATGCCAAAGTTACGCCTCCAGGTACCCACAGAACCAGTCCAAGGGGAACGGTCTGTCGATTCAATGGTCAGGGAAATTTGTTTACGCCTTTCCCCCGACTCCCCTTCTCAACAAAGTGGTGCACAAGATGCACCAGGAGCAGGTTACCATGATACTAGTGGCCCCAATGTGGGCACGGCAACCTTGGTTCGCTCACTTGATGGAGATGTCCCTATCTCCCCCAGTGAAACTTCCCTGCCCGTACAACATGCTGTCACAAGACAAGGGCAGGACACTGCATCCATGCCCTCAGACCATGAACTTAGCAGCCTGGCTCCTGAGATCATAGAATTTGGACATTTACAACTCCCACAGAGATGTATGGACATCCTCAGGGAAGCCAGAAAACCTAATACTCGACACTGCTATTCTAGCAAATGGAAAAGATTCGTTATCTGGTGTAGAGGTACTAGCATCAACCCAGTTGACTGCTCTCCTACTGACATTATTCTATACTTGACCCATTTACTGGATTCAGGTTTAGTGTTCAATTCCATTAAAGTCCACCTAGCGGCACTTTCTGCATACACCACTTCCCAACTTAAAGTGTTGTGGTGGAAGATACCAGTTATCAAAGCCTTCATGGAGGGGGTAAAGAGGATACACCCTCCGATAGCTAACCCAGCTCCCGGATGGGACTTAAATGTGGTACTTTCCAGACTCATGGGCCCTCCCTTCGAACCCATGCACAAGGCAACTCTTAAAGATATCACCCTTAAGACTGCTTTCCTAATAGCTATCACCTCCATTAGGAGAGTAAGTGAACTACAGGCTCTTTCTGTACTAGACCCCTTCGTAACAGTTCACAAAAATAAAGTGGTTCTACGCACACACCCAAGGTTTGCACCTAAATTCATCTCGAAATTTCATGTAAACCAAACTATAGAACTACCAACGTTCTTTCAAAACCCTTCCAGCTCGGGAGAAAAAAGTCTGCATACACTAGATGTACGCAGAGCTGTCATGTTCTACATGGAAAGAACCAGACCACTGAGAAAGACTAATCAGTTCTTTGTCTCGGTGGCAGCAGGAAGAGAAGGAGATGCGGTCTCAAAATCCACTATATCTAGATGGATTGTTCAATGCATCACTCTCTGTTACACTCTTGCTAAGAGAGAACTACCCTTCAAGCCAAGAGCACATTCCACTCGAGGCACTGGGGCTTCCATAGCATTCATTGCAAATGTTCCCCTTGAGTCCATCTGCAAAGCGGCTACCTGGAGTTCTGTGCACACCTTTACAAAACACTACTGTCTAGATGCACACTCTAGATCTGACTGCCAGGTGGGACAGGCAGTATTAAGACATCTTTTCTCTACTGTTCCTTCTCATAACCCACTGCCAACTCCGGGTACTGCTCGCTAGTCTATGCACAGCATGTGATTCTAAGCAGATTAACAAACATCAGAAGACAATGCATTACTTACCGTAAAAGCATTTCTGATGGTTGTATCTGCTTAGATTCACATGCGCCCACCCTTCCTCCCCGCTCGGATGGAAGGAACATAGACTTCCTTTATATCTCTCTTTTCTGTACTCACTCACTCACGTCTATAAGGCTCCCTCAGGGCAGAAAAATACAAACAGAGGGACCTCGACGCGTGAGGGATTGTGGGTACAACGCACGTCACTATAGGGATAGTGTTACAGACACGCCTTGTCGACGTCCCCTTTTCGACTACGAAAAACAAAATGCAATACTCCGCAGTGACCACTGGATGTCGGACCTATGCACAGCATGTGAATCTAAGCAGATACAACCATCAGAAATGCTTTTACGGTAAGTAATGCATTGTCATATATATATTTTGTTTCTGAGGCTTGTTGAATCTGCTTAGATCACATGCTGTGCATAGGGCGACATCTAGTTTAAGCTGCAGAGTATTACAGTTTGTTTTTCGAAACTCGAAAATGGGCGTCGACACAGGGCGTACCAGTAATACTATCCCTAGTGTGACGTCCACTGTACCCATGATCCCTCACGCATCTAGGACCCTCAGATTGTTTTTTTCCTCCATACTGGTCGGAGAATTCCACGGAGTTCCCTGGCCTTAGCCATAATTTTGCTAAAATTTTGTTATATTTCCCCATTTCTCCACCCCAACGTCGAGTCACCGAACATCCACACTCGACGCCGGCACGGAGAAAGAATCGACCGTCGAGAGCTGCATGACAGATTTGGGTCTCGGAAGGCCTCTGGCCTCGGCCCGGGCCTAGGAAGGCCTCTGGCCTCGGCCCTACAAGTAGGGAGAGTGGGGGGGGGGGACATACTCTACACTCTTTTGGTATATAGGTACATTCTTATATATTCCTACACTTATTATCCCGCTGCCACAAGGTGCGTATGGAGGGTACCCCTTTCCAATTTTGCTCCAAGTGCAGCCGCAAGTACCCTTGGGTTGACAGGTACGCCATGTGCAATCTCTGCTTACCGAGGGACCACCCCGAGGCTAACTGCAGAGCGTGTAGTAGGTTCAAACCGAAAACACTCAAGGACCGTTCGATCAAGCGTTGGGCCCACCACGCCCAGGCGTCAAGAGGTCATGGCAGCGGAGGGCGCCTTCAGCGATGGCAGCAACGCCGTGCTTTCGGACAGTGAGGGCAATGTGGCGTCAATTGACAGCCAAGCGCAAGTCCCTGACCTCGGAAGGTCATCCGGCAGGGCAGCTATGGGGAAGACCCCCGGCGACACAAGCGCTACCCACCGCACTTCCACAAATCACATGAAGTCCAACCGAGACTCTACGCGCACATTGAGTACTCGGAAAGAGGCACATAGAGAACGAGAGAATGGTCCGAATCGGTGTCCTCTGGGCGTTGTCGATCTAGATCGCCGCATGACTCCAGGCAACCATCCACTGTTGCCAGAAGTGCCTCGCTCCCCAAGGTAACTGAGTTTCGATCGTCAGAAGACGAAGCCGACCTCTATCTCCAGACCGCACTCCAGGAGTCGGTGTCAACAGGCCGTGCAACGGCTGTTCTTGAGTCCCAACCTCCAAACTCCAGAGATAGGGACACTACCCCCGAACCCTGGTGCCAGGCGTCGAAAGGCTCCGAAGGGGCGAAAAAACAGGGTAAACACTCTTCCACCCACGGGGAAGGGGAAAAACAACAGAGGAAGCAGTCTTTGCCTCCCTCCACACCTCAAACATTCTACCCCACATAAACCGATGGACAAGTCTCGGTCTTCTGTTATCCCAAAGACCCCTGTTCAAACCAGTAGGTCTAGTCAAGTTAATACAGGGAAAGGCCTTCAAGAAAGAATCATTCCCAGTTCAAGAGAATGGTCTACTGATGACATAGACAGTCATGTCAAGGATGTCATCATTGGCAGATTTCTACGCCAAAAACCCTGAACACTTTCTCTCTTTTACCCCCTACGGGTCAACTCCCTCAGGCTCGAAGGATCCTATACCCCCAAGTTAGAAGTCCCGAGTTGAAGCTCCTACTTCAGACCCCTTCAGTATACAGCCCTATTCTCAATATCAGGGAGATCCATCCTATTGAGAGGATCCAGATTTGGGCATGTTGGAAGAACAAACTGGTACGGGCTACTATGGGGATGGCGAGGACCAAGAGGAGGAAGAGGAGGACAACCCAGAAACCTACAGGCTAGATTCCCCGGTAGATAAAGAACCCCAGGTTACCGACTCCCCTGTCGATAACCAGCCTCTTGAATGAAGTGCTATCCAGAGCGGCAGAACACTTCCACATTGACACCCAGGGTGCTCAGGAAGAGAGGGACTTTGCCGAGGAGTTAGTGGGAGAAAGGAGACCTGTTGCCTAGGCCATCCCTATCCTTAAGTCTATACAAAGGAGGATAGACCCTTCCCTTGTTAATCCCTATCTCACTAGGGCGGTAAACCCCAGAGTTGAGAAGCTTTTCAGGGCAGCCCAAACAGACCCACTGTACATAAGAGGGCATCTGAAACCAGACTCCCTGGTAGTGACAAACACCCGTAGGAGGGCGGGAACACTCTTGTCAACGTCGGAAGCTCCTCCCGACAAGGAGAGCAAGAAGATTTATGGCTTGGGCAGGAAAGTAGCCTTCACTTGCGCCTACCAGGCAAGGATTGCCAACTCCACCACCCTGCTGGCAAGTTACAACTGCCACCAGTGGGAAGAAGTCGCGGCACTCATAGATTCCGCACCAGAACCCTTAAAAAGCCAATTGGCACGAGTTTCGGCGGAAGGAAGAGCCGTGCCCGGTTGCATATTAAAAGCAACCTTTGATGCCGCGGATAACGCCGGCAGATTGATAGCAGAAGGTACTGTTATCAAAAGGCATGCTTGGTTGCGACAGTCTGGGTTCAAAGCCGAAACCCAGGCTTCATTGATAGACAAACCGGTGGAGCCGGATCTATTGTTTGGAAAGGCGGTCGAGGACGTGCTGAAAAATGCCAAGGACGAGTACGAGACACAAGTCCCTAGGGCAACTAACCAAAAACCCCCTAACCAGAGAGGGAATGGCAATTTTCGTCGGCCTCGCAGACAAACCTCCTAAAGAGGCTCAAACTGTTCCCAAGGCCAGGGTACTACATGGAACACTAACCAGCAGTCTACGCAGAGTTATGGCAGGGGTAACAAAAGAGGTCGTGGTAGGGGTACAGGCAGTCCCAATAAAGGAGGGGGCATGCCTCCACCAAAACAGTGACGCTCCGTTCAGGGTCCCTTCTCACGCATCCCCAGTAGGAGGACGCATTTCCAACTTCACCCAAGCTTGGGAAGGGATCCCATCAGACAGATGGGTGCTGTCCACAGTGTCCGCAGGATACTGCATAGAAGTGCTAGAGCGTCCCCAAAACCACCCTCCACGACAGAGAATACATTCTTTGCACCACCAGAAGATCTTCCTCGAGGAGATCGTCAATCTTCTAGCAAAGAACGCGATAGAACTTGTCCCGGGACAACAGGTAAACAAGGGTATTTATTCAACTTACTTCCTTGTGCCAAAAAAGATTTGACAATGCGCCCAGTATTGGACTTACGGCCTGCAAACAAGTATGTCAAGCCCCAAACATTTTGCATGACTACTCTCCAAGAGGTAATCCCCCTCCTAAAAAGGGGGATTAAATGGCAACATTGGACATGAAAGATGCCTATTTTCATATTTCCATGTTCCCAGCACACAGAAAGTACTTGCACTTCAAGGTGGACAGTCGGCACTACCAGTTGAAGGTACTGCCCTTCGGGATAGCCTCGGCTCCAAGGGTATTCACCAAGGTACTGGCGGTGGCGGCGGCACACCTACGCAGGGAGGCAATCCCGGTGTACACTTACCTGGACAACTGGCTCATCACGGGGGAGACCCCAGTAATTTGCAGAACAAACATTCAAAGGACGATCGACGACCTCTTCGAATTAGGTTTCTCAATAAACGAGAAGTCGTCAAGTCTGGTGCCAAGGACCTCCAAACAGTTCCTAGGAGCTATCCTAGACACGCAAGAGGGGTTGACCTTTCCATCAGAGGAAAGATTTCGGAATATACTGCTGCAAATTCCGCAACATCAGGCCGGTCGCCAGATAACGGTCCGCAAAGCAATGCGTTTGCTGGGCATGATGGCGTCATGCATTTACCTGGTTCCCCACGCGCGCCTGCGCATGTGTCCCATGCAGGAATGGTTGGCGAAACAGTGGTCTCAGGCAAGTGGTCAGTGGGACGATCTAGTGGTCGTTTCGCCAACACTGGTACAAAGCCTTCACTGGTGGACAAGAGAAAATCTGTCCAAGGGGAAACCCTTTTACGATCCCGAGATACAGGCGGTAGTCACTACTGATGCATGCCTGAAGGGTGGGGAGCTCACCACCAACACCACACAGCTCAGGGTCTCTGGTCTCACTCAGTGGCCAAGAATCACATCAAACTGCTAGAGCTTCTGTCAGTATTCAGAGCGCTTCAAGCGTTCGAGCCCTACCTGCTGAATCTTGTCAGTACCGATCCGGACGGACAGCACTACAGCCATGTTTTACCTAAACAAGCAGGGAGGGACTCGTTCGCCAAATCTGTCCAAGCTTGCCCAGAAAATTTGGATATGGGCACTAGACGGAAGATCTTCCTGTCATCGCAACAGGTTCCAGGGGATCTCAATTTTCTGGCGGATGCTTTGAGCAGAGATCTCCTCCCAGAAGAACACGAATGGTGTCTACACAGAGAAATCGTAGGAGTCTCTCAGTGGGGTTTCCCCACTATAGACCTATTCGCCACAAGCGAAAACAGACAGTGCCCAGGATTTGCATCCAGGTTCCCCCAGCCAGACTCCCAAGGGAACGCTCTGGGGATGAACTGGTCAGGGATGTTTGCATACGCTTTTCCACCAACACCTCTCATCAGGAAGGTGGTCAACAAGATGAAAAGAGAGTCAATGACGCTCGTCCTAGTTGCTCCCATGTGGGCGAGACAACCATGGTTCCCACACCTACGCAGACTAGCGGTGTGCGAACCCATCAACCCACCCAGCACCAAGGTCAAACAGTGCATCCTCAACCCAACTCAATGAATCTAGCAGCATGGCTCTTGAGGTCATAAAGTTCGGATATCTCAAATTACCACAGAGATGTATGGACATCCTAAAGGAATATAGGAAGCCAAACACTAGGCACTGCCATTTGACAAATGGAAACGATTTGTTCTCTGGTGTCAGAATAAGCAAGTCAACCCAGTTGATTGCACTCCTTCCACTATTGTCACATACATGCTCCACCTGCTGGATGCAGGACTGGTATTTAACTCACTGAAGGTACATCTGGCAGCGCTGTTGGCACACACCACATCCCATAACAAGGTGTCATTGTGGAAGATACCAGTGGTTAAAGCTTTGAAGGAAGGAGTAAAGAGACTTCACCCTCCTATTTCAAACCCACCACCAGGATGGGACCTTAACGTGGTGCTATCTAAACTCATGGGCCCCTCATTCGAACCCATGCATAAAAGCAGTCTCAAATACCTGACTTATAAGACGGCCTTCTTAGTAGCTATAACATCTATAAGAAGGGTTGGTGAAATTCAGGCTCTGTCAGTGCAGGATCCATTCTTTACAGTTCATAAAGATAAACTGGTTTTACGTACACACCCTAGGTTCTCACCTAAGTTTATTCCTAAATTCCACCTGAACCAGTCCATCGAGCTTCCGGCTTTCTTCCAAGACCCACAAAGCTCGGCTGAGGTGAAACTACACACCCTAGATGTGCGTAGGGCGGTCCTCTACTATGTAAACAAGACCAGACCGTTAAGGAAAACCGATCAGCTGTTTGTCTCCGTAGCTACAGCCAGAGAGGGAGATCGTGTCTCTAAAGGTGCCATCTCTAAGTGGATTGTTAACTGTATCCAGCTGTGTTACTCTCTTTCTGAAAAAACTCTGCTTTTTATGCCAAGAGCCCACTCTACTAGAGGCATTGGGGCCACTCTGGCTTTCATTGCAAATGTACCCCTCGACACCATTTGCAAAGCAGCTACTTGGAGCTATATTCACACTTTTACTCAGCACTACTGCATTGACACCCATTCCAAGACAGATACTCAAGTTGGACAAGCGGTTTTAAGACATTTATTTGCTCATGACCCTTCTCCCATCCCACCTCCTTTTTCTAACACTGCTCGCTAATCTATGCACAGCATGTGATCTAAGCAGATTCAACAAGCCTCAGAAGAGATACATTATTCACCGTAATAGTATTTCTGATGCTTGTATCTGCTTAGATTCACTTGCGACCCACCCTTCCTCCCCTCTGAGAGAAGGCGCATGAATGCTTGTAGTCTTATCTATCTATCTGCTTGGATGATCTGTACTCGCGCTACTCCTCATGCTACCTCATGTCAGAAAAAATACAATCTGAGGGTCCTAGATGCGTGAGAGATCATGGGTACAGTGGACGTCACACTAGGGATAGTATTACTGGCACGCCCTGTTGACGTCCCTTTTCGAGTTTCGGAAACAACAAATGTAATTCACTGCAGCTTCCACTAGATGTCGGCCTATGCACAGCATGTGAATCTAAGCAGATACAAGCATCAGAAATACGATTATGGTGAGTATTGTATCATATATATATAATTTAATGAGGGGTTGCGGGGGGTTTCCCCCCACATCTATGTAACAATTGACCATCACAATTCGGTCAATTGTGCAAAGGTGAATTGTGATTCGAACAATTGTAGTTCGAACAATTTGTATACAACCTTTCATGCAATACACCAGTGGTATCTTTTTTGCTTTACTTAGCAAATTCAGGTCTTCAAATTGGTACGATCAAGGGCTACCTCGCCGCGCTGTATCTTTTTTAAAATGTGTTTATTTATAAATCAGCGCACAGGAGAACATATGCATTAACGATGATTATATCTCACAAGCATGTCAGGGTCATCCTCATGAAAGTTGGTCCAAAGCCAAAGGCCGCTAGGGTGTAACGCTCACCTGATTCCCGTAGAGTCGCCGGTCTTGACTGGGCGTATACCGTATCTTCAAAGGTGATGTGTAACACACGGCTGGCTCTTTGGGCTGGACCTCTGTGCACTGTATGTTTGACTCGAAGGGTAAGATGTCTGCAGATAGAAAATATGGGATTAATGAACTGGGTTATTGAATGTCTCTCTCATCTTCCCTTTCTCTTCTCCTGTAGAACCCCGAAGGTTAACGCTCTCACCTTAGGTAAGTGAACGCCGTGCTCTCCATCTGCCTCGGGGCAGGGTGCTGTAACCAGTTTCTTCACTGGATAAGGGGAGCAGGCCTCTTGACTTCAGAGGACTGCTGTCTGTCGTTTACTGCACGAACGGTAAGTTTTGAGTAATTCTGATGTCTTTAAAGTCTTTAGTAATGATGTCTCTTGTTTTGCAGGGTTCCGGCGATGGTGGATGACGGGCTGAAATGAGTTGAAGATGGAGCCCGTGTGATGAATAGAAGCGCCTGGAAGCACGTAAGTAAGCGCTTGTTGCCTGCTTCACGATGCGCTCTAACTGTCTTTTTATTTTGCAGGTACAAGTTCGGAGCGGCTGCAGGGTGCCGGAATACCCACTGGGTTAGATGTGGAAAGGAGTAATGGCACGTGAGTATTAAAGTTCCCAATGTCTTTAAACGCACCTTGTTTTGTCTTTCAGATGCGGGATGCAGCGCCGAAGGCCTCCGGAGCGTGCGAAGAGTTGGTAAGCTTTTGTCTTTCAGATGCCGGAATGCAGTGTGAAGACCTCCGGAGCGCACGAAGAGTAGGTAAGCCTTTGTCTTTCAGAATGCAGCGCGAGGCGTTGGTGACAGCCGATGGCCCAGGTAAGTGAAGAGCTGTCACTGAAGACCGTAATGCTAACCTGTTCTTTCTTGTCTTTATAGGTGTTGCTGAAGACTGGATTCAGGATGGTAAGCCTTTTTCCTTAGGCCCAGGATCAGATGCAGAAGACACGATGAGCGTTCTGCTGCAGAGGATGCAGAATAACGCAAAGCAAGATTCATCCATCGGGTGTGGTTTAAATAGCCTCCTGTAGTGCTTAGGTGTCTCCTTCCACAGACAGCCACGCCTAGGTAAGAAAAGAGTTCCTGCTTTCCAGAAGAGTTCCAGTGTTCTGAACCTAGGGAGTGGCTCCTGCCCCACCCAACAGGAAAAGTAGTTCCAAACAGAAGAGGATCAGAGGCTCAACTGGCAGGCAAGTAAGCAGCATGGTCTGCTGCAGGTAAGTCCACCCAAGCATTATGAGCCCGGCGCTTCCAGCGTTGGGACTGGGCATATTTATGAGCCTGGTGCCACTGGCGCCAGGACTGGGTCCAAAAGGTCCCAATTGGGACTGGTTGGCACTCGGAACCTGGGTTATGAATCTGCTTCCAAGGGAGTTGGGAAAACCCTGACCTTTTGGAAGCAGAGATCATGACATAGGGCGAGGGACAGATAGGGCCAGTCCACCTTATCAAAGGCTTTAGTTGCGTCTAGAGTAATCCGGGCTAGTTGTTGGGAATCTTCACTGGCGACCTCTATTAGGTCTAGTGCCCTGCGAATGTTGTCCTTCGTTGATCCGTGGAAGATGAACCCTGTCTGTTCCGGGTCTATAATGCTCGTGAGAACAGGGGCAAGGTGTTTGGCCAGGACCTTGGAGTAGATGTTGGTGTCCAAGTTCAACAAGGAGATGGGTCTGTACAAGCTATTCTCCTGGGGTCCTTTCCAGGCTTGAGAATCAGAACAGTGATCGACTCCTGCATCAATGGGGTGACCGTTCCAGTGGCTGCAAACGAGTTGAAGAGGCGGGTCAGAGGAGCCACTAGTTAGGGGCGGAAGAGTTTGTAGAAGCGTGTGGAGAACCCGTCCGGGCCTGGTGCCCTCGGCTTTAGGCTTTTAATGGCCTCCTCCACTTCCTCATTAGTAATGGGTGTCTCTAGGTCCTCTCTCGCCTCCGGCTTGAGAAGCGGAAGCGACGCCTCCTGGATGTAGGAGTGCTGCTCGTCTGGGTCCCGCGGGACAGCCGTCATTATTCCCGACTGGTGACACACAGTCATAGTTTTTCGCACTCTGAGTGGTGGATCTTTCCTTGTGTGTCACGTAGGCCCTGGATGAAGTTTCTGCTCTTCCCCAGTAGTTTCTTAGCCTTATTGTTATGGGCGTAATACCATTGTCTGGTCCTGGTCAGCAGGTTTGCTGTAGCGTCGGCAGAGTGCGCCTCGAGCCTCTTCCTTGCCATTTGTAGGACCCTAAAGGATTTCGGGGACCAGCCCTTACGTTTATGGGTGGCTTTGGCCTCGTGGACCTCAGCTTCCAGGATAGCACGGGCCGCCCGCTTCTGTTTGTGGTACGCGGCGCCTTGGGCGATGAGCTCCCCTCTAAGCACCGCTTTCATGGCGTCCCAGGTATTAGCCGGGGAGGTGTCCTCGTAGGGGTTTTCCGCAAAGAAGTTTTTAATTGTTCTGGCGATTGTGTCTCTCACTGCCATGTTCCCCAAGATCGGGTCGTACAAGCTCCACTGGCGGAGGGGAGGAGGATTTGGGTCGTGCGCCCGCAGGGCAAGCGAGACCCGAGCATGGTCCGAGAGGATCCGGGAGCCAATCGTGACATTGTCCGTAAAGGTCAGAATCTGGGGGCAAACCAGCAATATGTCGATTCTGGAGAAGGTACGGTGAACGTACAAATAGGTGAAGTCTTTCTCTTCTGGGGAAAGCACTCTCCAGGAGTCAACGACCTTCAGCGTGTGGAATAAGTGGAGCAGGGCTGTTGCCAACTTCAGGTCCCTAGCTGTCGGGGGGGGGGGGGGGGTGAGATCTATCCCTGAGGGGGTACGGGACCCCGTTAAAGTCACCGCCGATAACTTCTTGCCCTTCAATGAATGGAAGGAAGGAATCCTCCAGGTCTTGATAGAATCCCCCCTGGTACTCATTCGGGGCGTAGTCCTAGACGAGGGTGTAAAGGTGGCCAAGGATAGTGTATTTGACCGCCACAAAGCGGCCCTCGCAGCAACTCAGCGAGTCCAAGATCTGGGGTTTTAAGTCCTTACCTTAGTGAAGAGGATAGTGGAGCCTCCCTTCTTGGTTCCGTTGGAGGCCAGGAATTGTAGGGGATAGTCTGCTTCGTAAGCGAGAAAAGTCTGCTGGGATTAGGTACGTTTCTTGTAAGAAAGCGATTGAGGTCCCCTCATTGTGCAGTCTTTGGAGGATGGATTTCCTCTTCGGGGGGGAATTCAAGCCTCTGACGTTTAAGGTGGTGAGCTTTAATTTTAGATGCGGGGGCTGGTGCTCCGAGTCTGTTTTCTGACGGGGGGGTGGGGGGGAGATTGGGACCGGGTCATGTCAGCCATAGCTGTGAGGGATCCGCTGCATTGGGGTTTCCTGTGGCTGAAGGTTTTTTAGAAATGGTCTCCAACTGGAGATATGAACATCCAACGATGGTCTCCAATGGGAGGACCAAACTGTGACCGGGGGGACCGATTTTGATCTGTCGGTGGCTCCCCCGGCCACCCAGGCTGTCACCAGGTGACAACGCCAACATAGTTGAGATTCTCTCCAGGGGTAATATGGTAGTAGCCACCCTGGAGGAGGGTATGGACCGCATGGGGTCTGCGGCGAGCTTGAGAGTATTCTGGTGGTTCCTGCACTATGTGTGCCTCAGACATACCAGCCCTTGTTATCTGGGTTTACGGCTTCTCTGCACCCTTGACCATTGGGCTCGCTTCGGCTTGGGAGAGGCGCCGTCTTGCGCAAGGCTTGTCTGGCTTGTGGAGTGCGGTTCTGTGCCCCTGGGGGAGTCCGGGCGGAGGATTGATGCTGCGTTGTCAAGGTGGCTGATGGTGCGGGGAGTGCCCTTGTACGAGAACTGTAGTGCCGTGGGGAACAACCATCGGTAGCGGATCTGTTGGTCTCGCAGGAAAAGCGAGCGTGGGCAAAGCATGCTTCACTTCTGGAGGGTTAGTGGGGAGATGTCGTGGAAAATCTGCAATGGGGAACCCTGGAAAGAGAGTTCATCTTTTAAGCGGCCTATCGCTGAAATGGCTTACTTGGTGGTGTAAAAGTGAACTATTGTGATTACGTCCGGAGGGGGGTCTGTATCGGATCCCCGGCGGGGGCGCAACCGATGAGTACGGTCAAGTAGGAGTTGCGTCTCATCTAGATCCGGCATCAGGGTCTGAAAGAAGAGGCTTATATACCCGGGGAGCTCCTTATCAGAGATCGCGGAGGTTGTTGCGCCTGGAGCGGTTCTCCAAATCCTCCTGCTTGAACTCTGGGATTTTGTTCTGTCTATTAGTGCCTGAATGGAGCGCTGGACCTCAATTAATGAGTTGGAGTGATCCGTAACCAGTTCCTCGGTCTCCCCCATCCTACATTTGATGTTGCTGACCCGTTGTTCTGTTTGCTCCAGTTTGGTCATGAGTTCCGTCATGCAGGACCTGAATTCTGATTTGATGTCGGTCATGAAAGCCTGGAGGTCCTCTTCGGTTGCGAGCGACCCTTTATCTTTGGTGGATTTCTGGGGGTGAGTTTAGGGGGGTCGGCCTTCTTCCCCCTCTCCGGGGCCAGCAACATGGTGGAGATGTCACCAGATTTAGAGGTTTTTTTTTATTTGTCTTTGTTTCTTTGTTAAAACCAATAAACAAGAAGGAATACCTGTTACACATAAGACCATTGTAAGCATATGATTGTATGAGAAGGACAATATACATTATATCAAAAGATGTTCGTAGCATATGTCGTTATGCTTATATCAGGGTATGTCCATCACAACATAAGGAACCCTACCCTCCCCCCACCACCCTCCCTTCGTTGTTTGAGCACTCATCTGTTGAATGTTATAAAGGTGTAGGGACTGCGAAAGTATTTTATTCACATTTCCATTGAGTGATTGGTCTGGAGCCACCTATTGTGAGTTCTCTTCTATTGGTTTCCATCGGGGATGCCTTTTCATCATGACCCGGCAGGGTCTTCCGCTTGGGACTCGGAGTCTGTTGCAAGATGTTTATTTTTAAAGTCCATCCATAGGGCTTCACATTGTGAGGCTTTGCCATGTAGAGAGACGGTTATTGTCTCCATTCGTTAGATGTTTGTGGCCAGATTGATCCATTCGTTTTTACCGGGCACCGTCGTAGACTTCCACTTAATCACCAGGGGAGCCCTGGCTGCTAGGAGTAGGTGGGGAGCCAAGCCCTTCACTCTGGTCCAATCATCTTCGTCTCTTTCCAGGCCAAAGAGTTTCAAGTAGGGGTCAGCGTCTCTTTGAATCCCTTCCATCTCCTTAATCCACCCCAGGACCTCATTCCAGAATATCTTGATGTGCTGGCAGCCCCACCACATGTGCCAATAGTTGGCTATTTCCCTGTATTTTCTCCAGCATGTTGGGCTCATTGTTTGGGACATTTTGGAAAGTCTAAAGGGGCCATATTGCCATCTGTGTAGGAGTTTGATGGCATGAAGCTTGTATTGGCTGGATATAGACGTTTTGGAGGCCGCTCTACACATTGTTTCCCATAGGTCGGGATGTATCTCTTCCCCAAAATCTTTTTCCCACCTTGTTCGTAGGGATTCCGTTGATCCATCTCCCGCCGCTAATAATTCCTGATACGTTGCAGATATGAGGCCTTTCATCTTAGATTATGAGTCCAGGAGTTTCTCAAATGGGGTAAGGTCCCTTTTCAGTTTGTCTCTCCCTTTTGCCTGCGTTAGGACCCCTTTCAGTTAGATGTACTGGAATGTGGATAGGGTGCCTATACCCAAGGCGTCTGTGAGGTCTGGTAGCGTAATAAATAAGTCTTTCTTCTGGAGCTGTCCCACTCTCTCCAGGCCCGCCTCATACCATGCCTGAAACCTATCCACATTAGGTATATGGTTGTTCATGCCGGGTGACCATAGGTGACTGAGCGGGGATGGCCTTGTAGTGATTTCGCGCATTTTCTTGCCTGTGCGCCATATGCTCCATATAGTGCTCAAGATGGGGTGGCCTTTGATTCTTCGTTGTACCCTTTTGTGTGGGGTCCATAGCCATTCTGATACCGTAGCTGGGGAGAGATAGTGATTGTCCATTTGAACCCATTGGAGGTTTTTCTGGTCCCTAAGGTGTGGGATCAGGACGCAGAGCTGGGCGGCTTTATAGTAAGTCCACAGATCGGGGAGTCCAACTCTTCCTTTGTCTTTGGGGGGCATTAGGGTATTGTATGGAATTCTTGCTTTCTTCCCCTGCCGTATGAATCTTACCATAACCTTTTTGGCTTCATTAAAGAACTCTTTTGGTATCTCCACCGGGGGCATTTGGAAGGGATATAGGAAACGGGGAAGGCATACCATCTTAACTGCATTAACTTGGCCGAGCCATGAGATCGTGAGTCTTTCCCGTTTTTTAAGATCGGCCGCGAACCGCTGGACGAGTGGGGGAAAGTTGGCTTCAACGAGGTCGCTCAGGGTTTTAGTGATTTTTATGCCCAGGTATTGTAATGTGGCGTGTTCGAGCTTAAGGCCCAGCGGAAGAAACTTGACGTTGTTCACCTCTACAGTACCCTGAAGGGGGAACAAGATGGACTTAGCCCTATTCACTTTAAAGCCGGAGAATTGGCCATATTCGTCCATTAATTTAAGTGCTTGAGGGACGGACTCTGAGGGGTTTGTTATGTGGAGGAGGTTGTCGTCTGCATAGAGAGCTACCTTGTATTCTGTTGGCCCTAGTTTCACCCCTTTATTAGGGGGGTCGGCTCTCATCTTTTGTGCCAGGGGTTCTAGCGAGAGTGCAAACAGGATACAGAGAGGGGGCATCAATGTCGTCCCACGTTTCAGTTCAAACCATCTGGAGTATTCTCCATTGACAAATACTGCTGCCTTAGGGGGCGTATATATTGCTCGTATTGCCTTTCTAGTTCTTGGGGCTATTCCAACCTTCTGCAGGACTGCTTCCCAGAAAATCCCACTCAACCCTATCAAAGGCCTTCTCTGCATCTATTGACAATAGAACAGGGTTTTTGGGGAGGTTACGGGCTGCATGAATGAGGTGTAATATTTTACGCATGGAGTCAGCTCCCTGTCTCTCCAATATAAACCCGACCTGGTCTGGGTGGATTAGGCGGGGCAATAATGTTTCCAATCTGGCAGCTAGTACCCTAGCAAAGATTTTGGCATCAAGATTGAGGAGGGAAATAGGGCGGTATGATCCACAACACTTAGGGTCTCTCCCCTCCTTAGGGATTACTGTTATCAGTGCTTTTTTAAAGGAGTCTGGTGCTATGCCATTATTTCATTGAATAGTTCAGTTAGGAAGGGTGTCAGTTGTTTAGCAAAAGTTTTATAGAACCCAGCAGTGTAACCATCCTCCCCGGGGATTTGCCCAGTGTCAACCTTTTAATTGCCTCCTGGATCTCATGTTCAATAATTGGGGAATCGAGGAGCTTGGATTCTGCATGCGTTATGGTAGGCATGGAGATTGGGGCTAAGTGAGAGTTCATATCTACCTGGCCAGAGATTATTTCAGAGGTGTATAGATTCTCATAGAAGCTGGCAAAGGATTCAGGGATGGTACAGGAGGTTGGGGCAGAAGGGACAGAGTCTTGACGTATTTCGTTTACCTTGCGCTCTGCTCTTTGTTCTCTGAGCCTAGCTGCTAATAGGGCGTCTTCCTTGTCTCCTTTTTTGTAGAATTTTTGTTTTAGAAACTGCAGTTTGCGTACTACTTGGTCACGTTCCAGTAACCGTAGTTCTTCCCTTTTGAGTTGGGCTATTTTCATTCTGTCCTGGTCTACCTCTGGGTCTTTCGTTATCTCTGCCTCCAATTGACATATTTTGGTCCGTAAACTTTCTTCTGTGATCTTCCGTTCCCTCTTCTTGGAGGACCCGTCTCTTATCAAAATACCCCTCCATGTAGCCTTCCCCGCCTCCCAGATTATCTGTTTGGAGACCTCACCATCATTATTCGTTTTTAAATATTAATCAATTTCCGTCTCCATGGTAGCTTTAAAAACCAGATCTTTCCAAAGAGTCTCCTTACACCGCCACTTCCCTCCGTGAACAGGTAGGTCAGCCCAGTTGATATCGACCAGTACCATGTCGTGGTCGGACCAAGTTATCGGGACCATGTCTGAATGGTGTGTAATGGTAGTGAGATCACTTGTGAGGTATATGTAATCAATACGCGTGAATGTATGGTGGGGGTTTGAATAGAAGATGTAACCACTTTCAGTGGGGTGCATAATTCTGCATACATCCTCATGTCATAGAGTTCCATCATTGCAGCCAATTCAGTGCGGTCGCTCGTGTATTGGTGTCTCGTTCCAGGTCTGCCCGGTTTCCAATCTTTATTCGGGTCAGCCCATTGATTGAAATCTCCCCCCAGGATGACATGCCCTGTGGCTTCTAACATTATTTTGGGGGATCACCTTCTCAAAGAATGCGACCTGTCCGGTGTTGGGAGCATATAGAGTGGCAATAGTTACCTGTACTTTTGCTATTTTCCCGGTTATGAGGAGAGTAGGGCCTCCAATGTCGAACCATGTTTTATCTACTTCAAATTTGATTCCTTTCCCAATTAGGATTCCAACACCACACCTCCTGAGCGGACCCGAACCCCAGAACTCCAGACCTCCTCTTTTCCCTAGGATGCTGCGCTCTTCGCCTTTAGCATATTTGGTCTCCTGTAGGAGGAGTATGTCAATATTGGATCTGCAAAATTCTCTGAGGACCAAGGATCTTTTGGTCGGTGAGTTCAAGCCTTTCACATTAATAGTCCCGACCCTGAGCGAGACCCCTGGGCCATGGTGATCAGGGGTTGCCATGGTTGGGTGTCTTTGGTGGGTCACTCACTCCCGATGGCCAGACCAATGTTCGATTTTTCTGTCCTCCACTGTCTGATATTGTAAGTTCGTTCAGATGTTAGTGCTACTATTCTTGAGATTTAACCATAAAGAGAAAACAAAGGTGTAACTTTACGTGCGCTCTCCGCCCCTTTCTTCGGATGTTCGTTTCCCCCCCTCCTTCGGGAGTGGATTTTGCAGCCGGGAGCCATCGTCCTGCCAGTGATCCTATCACCCTGCGGCTGTGGGTGCCTATTCTTGGACTCCCCAGGCGCAGGTTTCAATCAATTGGTCTGTGAGGTTTGTGAGGAATTCATTCATTTTCCTTTATCAGGTGTGTTGTTCGGTCGTCTATATTTTCTTGATCCTTTCACCTGTCTTCTTTTAGGGCTCTGAAGCTCCCACTGCATTCCTGGCTGTTCAGAGTCGTTTCCTTCACCCTCTTTTGTGGCCACTCCGAGAATGTCCACAATGCAGTCCTTGATTTCTTGCTCGGACCGGAGGATTATCTTTGTGCTGCCATGTTCAAATGTGAGGTGATACAGGTGAGAAGTGATATCCTCACCTGTATCTTATGCCCTCTTGCCTGAGCCACTTAGTTAGGGGACTGTAAAGGCGCCTCAGCGCGAGTGTGAGTGAGGATAGATCCTGGAAGATAGTGATTTGGGCACCTCCTAATGTGATCGAGTCTCCAGACCTGGCCTTGGTCAGGATCCTGTTCCTATCCTGGTATCGGTGGAATCTTGTGAGGACGGAGGGTGGTCCGCTCCGTTTTGGGTTCATCTATCTCCTCATCTGCCATTAGGATTTTTATGATGTTGTGTATTGTGGTTTTAAGCGAGTCCTCTGTTTCTCCCTCGGACTCTGGAATTCCAAAAAATTGGAGGTGGTTCCTTCTTTCTCTGTTTTCCAAATTGTCCATTTTTAGGCGTATCTCCTCCTCCCTCCTTTCAATATTACGAATTCTCGAGTCCATTTGGGGTTCAAGGTTGTCTATTGAGGCCTGATTGTTCTCGACACCTTCTAATCTCTCTTAGAAGTTGTCCATTCTCTGGTTGATCCTGTCAATCTTGCCACCCAAGATGGACCCTAGTTTCTTTATCTCAGACAACAATGCAGCAATGTCTCCTTTAGTGGCTGCGGCACCCGCCTCTCCGGCCTCTGTTGACATTGTTTCACTCTGTTCAGGAGTCAGGCGTCAGGGAGAGTGGAGTGTAAGTGTACCTGGCAAGCTTACTTTTAGCGTCCATAGAGTGGGTCCCAATTTAGAGGAGGCACACGCCCCGTAATCGGGGGCCTTACCCTCTTTATAGCAGTGCGGGCTAACAGGAGCAGGGGAGGTCCACGTGTCCAGACCTTTGCGTGGCTCCTGACGTGTCTGCAGAGACGTCTGTGGGGTTCAATAATTGATCCACAGTGTGGGAGGGCTCGTTCTCAGGAGGGTCCGTCTGGAGACGTGCCTCACAGAAGCTGCTGGCATGAGGAATTGTTCCATGGACGGTTTGTTTAAAGCTCAGTGTTCACTGGTTGGTAGGGCTCGTGGACCGTTGCAGGTAATTTGAGGTGTTAGGAAGCACCAACACTGGAGGCTCTGGTTTGTGGGCTGGGACAGGCCTCAATGCTCTAGGATACTTGTGCGAGGGCCGGGCTGGCTTTGCGTGTTGTGAGAGTGTTGGGTTTCAGGTAGTGGTCCTTAGTGCCTCTGTTTGTTGCCCTTTGTTGTGGGATTGGCGCTTTAAGTCTCGCTCTCAGCAGGGTATGTCCTTGAGTCGCTTTTTCCAGGTATGTATCGGTGTTCTACTGATTCGTGATAAAGCGTATCAATGTGACTCGTGGTGGGGGGGGTGATGCTTTGTCTCTAATCTTGTTGCTTTGCGTTATCTTCAGGTCTCTTGGACCACTATGTCTAGTCCATAGCATGGAGCACTCCTGCGCTGCCTTTTCTTGTGTTTTGGCGTTTTCTCAGTCTTAAGTGCCCCCCTGTGGGGGTGGGCTTCAAGGTGTTTGCCCCTTCCAGCTTCTTACCACACCCCCCTGCAGTGTGTATTACTGCTTGCTTTCACCTGTTAGGCCTTCCACAATATGCACTTGCTCCCCTTATACTCGCTAAGCGTTGGTGCGGTGGATCCGCCTCACGTGCTCTGCGTGGGCCAGCGGGCCGTTGTGGCGCCCTTTACCTCTCGCCTCGCCAGCCGCCCGTTCCTGGTTGCGGGTGTCCCAAGTTGTTTCGGGGCAAAGGGGATGCCCCGGCACTGCTCCCGCACAGCCGGCCGGGCGTCTTGGTCCTTTACGTGCGATCTGGAGCCTCACCAGATGCCACTTTGGTGGACCCGAGGGCAGCGCACGGGCCTCCGTAGCGTACCCGCTGCCGTCGGAGGGGCCGTGATGGGACAGCTGGGTACACCGCGGAGACGGGGTCCTCCCTCCGTGGGTCCCTCCGTCAGCCAGCGGTTCACCCCTCTTCCGGGGTCCACAACCCGAGGGAGGCCTGTGGTCCACTGTCCACGCCAGTCCCAGGGGGCTTTGTGGCACTCTTCCGATGTGGATGGGACAGTGCTGGGCTTTGTGTTATCTAGAGGTTTGTGTGTCAGATCCTGATGGGGAGCGTTCGCTCTGCTCCCGTCGCGGATAGGTGCTTCCCAGCTTAGATCTAGCGATGAAGCGGGGGCCAAGCGGAGTGTCTCCAGTATTAGTGTCCGTACATCTGGTGGATCCGGCACCGTCTCTATGAACTTCTGTGTGGGCCCATGTAGTTTCACTTTCCTCCTTGTCAGCTACGTTGTGCGTCGGGCTTCACACGATGACTTCTTTTTCTCCTGTCCGATTTTGTCCGGGTTTTCTCCACCTTTATGCAGCACCTCTTTGATTTTCAGTCCTGGGGGGGTCGCGAAGTGGGGGCTCAATTCACATCGCGGACCCTCGGAGGCAGAGCTCACACGGAGGAGGTGTACATCCGTGCGCCCCCTGGTGGCCAATGATTTAGTGGTTTTGAAAGCTTTAGACATGGCTTTAAGGTGAAAGACTGCTCCAGGGGGCTCAGCCTGGCGACTGCGCACGGGGATCCCGGGCACCGACTGCAGATTACGGGGATGGTGGGGGCCAGGGAGGTGGAATGGGCAGGGGCGCCCCAAGAGGCTGCGCGCGCAACAAGTGCTTCAATCCCCTCAAGGGCGATGGAGCAGATCCGCGAAGTGAAATGGTTGCGGGTTCACGGGTCACCCTCCGTAGACTGGTTCAGGTTGCAGGGGTCCCAGGCGGGCACCCTTCGGCTGGAAAGGATTGGGGGTGGGCTGGGGCGCCCCAGGAAATCAATGGCGTGGTTTGGTCAGCGGGGTGGGCAGCTCCTGTGGGCCACAGAGAACCAGAACACTCAGCAGCAGAGCCCCCAAGTGAAGGCTTGGAGGCTGAAGGGCCGGCGCAGAGAGCAGGGGGACCCTGCACCAGGAGAAGAAAGCCGAGTTTTTGCGGGGAGGGTCGGATACTTGTTGGCTTTGCCCCCTAGCTTGTGAGACCTGGATCTCCCGGGCAGCCGCAGGTCTGGATGGTCCTTGTCACAGCGGGCGATGAGCTGCAGGTATCCGGCCAGCTCAGGGATTTCAGCGGTCAGGAGCTTGAGTGCGGCCGCCAGAGGGACGTGGCAGCCAGCCCCAACCCGTTCGGCACCGGCGCTGGTGCCACAGAGCCGGTGGCAGCTGACGCTGTTTAGGAGCCCCCCCCCCCTCCAGGTGGAAGCCCGATAGCAGATGAAGTGTGGTCCCCGGCTCCAATGGGGAAGCTGCGGTGATCCTGCAGGTCGGGCCCGACGGGGCCAAGGCTCAGGCAAAGCGGTCGACTCCAGCGGAGGGAGCAGCCCCCGCAGGATCCCTCAGGCCCAGAGGCCCCAGCCAGAGGAAGAGTCAGAGGGCCGACTCTGCGACTGCAGGATGAGTCGGGCCGGCTCTGCTACTGGATGGGCTGGTCAGCTGGAGATGCGGGCGGCTCCCGTGCAAATGCTGGGTGGCGCTGTCAGGGGAAGGCAGCCGGCGGGGAGAGGGAGAAGGAGCCAGGGCGGCTCAGATCCTGCAGGCACGCTTGTCTGCGTGGAGGTCCGCACACTGCTGTCGGGCCAGAGGACTTGGGCCAGCTGGTGTTGAAGGCGGCTCCCACCCTGGAGCTAGGCAGTGCCAATGTTGATGCACAGTCAGTGCGAGCCGAAGGGGGTCCGATCCCCAAAGCTGGGCCCCGGCAGGCGAGGTGAGGCTAATGAGCCGTGGGGGGAGGGGCACACAGTTGCGGTCGCGATCTTGGGAATCACAGTGCCGGCACCGGAGAACTATCCTCGCCACGTTTCTGTGAATCTGGGGCCGTTAAGCGCCCAGGATGCAGCTGGCGACGTAGGGGAGGCTCCAGCATCTCCTCTCAAGTCGTGCTGGCGATTAGCATGGCAGGAACCGGGGAAATTGCGCTAATGGTCCCGGACCCATGCGGAGGCCATTAATGGAGCTGCCACATCGCTGGCGCTCCAGGCCGCGCCCCTGCTGTCTATCTTTAAGCGTACTGCGCAGGAGCCTTCATATTTCAAAATACCCCTGATAATTCAATTTCTGAAAGAATTAACTAATGTTTATCCCCCAAAGCCTTTTCAAGTCCCATTGTGGGACCTAAATCTAGTCTTAAAATTTCTGATGGGTACTCCTTTTGAACCACTTAATTCTTGTTCATTAAGATTTCTCACTCTTAAAACAGTTTTTCTAGTGGCTCTAGCTTCCGCCAGAAGAGTGAGTGAATTACAAGCTCTATCTTGCAAACCTCCTCATACAATCTTTCATAAAGACAAGGTTGTTTTACAAGTGAAGCCTAATTTTCCTCCCAAAGGTGGTCTCTGAATTACACATTACTCAGAAAATAACCTTACCTTCGTTCTATCCTCCTCCCCACCCAGGGAAAGAGGAAGAGAGGTTACGCAGGCTGGATCCAAGGCGTGCCTTGAGTTTTTATATTAGCAGACTTGCTAGGATAAGGCAGCAGACCAATTGTTTGTAGGATACGCAGGACACAAATTAAGATTGCCAATCACAAAACAGACCATTTCAAGATGGATCATTTTAACCATTCTAGAATGCTACAAATTGGCAGGAAAAGAACCCCCTGAACATCTTAGGGCTCATTCAGCCAAGGGTATCGCAGCCTCTTCGGCCCTCCAATGAGGGGTCCCATTTAAAGATATATGTGCAGCTGCCACATGGTCGTCCGCACATACTTTTACCACATTTTACAGCCTGGATTCCTCCTCTAGCCAGGAGACAATATTTGGGAAAGCTGTGTTGCATTCTGTACATCTTTAAAGGGAAATATTCCATCTTTACTCCCACCTCCTCTTTACACTACTGCTATGGGAGTCTATCAAAGATAAGGAATACTTCGGAGGACACAATCCCTTCGAAGAACAAGTTACTTACCAAACTGGTAACGTTCTTTCGATGGGATGTTCCTCCGACGTATTCCTTATCGCCCCTCCCATCCATCCCCGCAGTAAAACTTCCCTTGTAGTTGCATCTTACGCTCCTTCAAGGTTACTAACCAATTAATGAAAAGCAAATCTGAACTTCAAAACGGAACTGAGCAACGGACAATGCGGTCTATTTATACTCATGATGACAGCGCTGATACGGAGGCTGTCGAGGGACACCGACTCGGATGTCGACGCGCAACGCCCTCTACTGAAAGGATGTTCTAAGGCCAGCAAGCTGGAATGGATAACATCAAAGATAAGAAATACGTCGGAGGAACATCCCATCGAAAGAATGTTACCAGTTTGGTAAGTAACTTATTCTTCTGCCTTGAAGTTGGGTGATGCATGCTACCCCAAGGTGGTAGACACATGCACACAATGGTGCTGATCTGACCACCTGGAAGGTTCTCTGGCTGTAATGATAATTCTGCAGGGATAATTCCATCGACTATCCGTAACTGAAGATTGAGGTCAGATGTTGCTTACTGCCAAAGCAACCTAACTCTAAGGGGTGTTTAGAGGTGACTGCTGCAGGCTGGAGAAGGTCTTCTTGCTCATACACACAGTTGCCCTCCAGAGACCTGATGTGGTCCTTACCTGGGCACAATTATCAGCAAGAGGCAGGCTGCTGGGAATTGCAATAAGTATGGAAATGGCTGCATATTTGGCTGCTCTTCAGGAAAGAATTGGTGATCTTATGCTAGACGTATCCCTGATCTTGCACAACTGAAAATATGGTGCCGGAAAAAGTGACTTGTGTTAAAACAATTGGCAGAATTGAAGTTATGACTAAGGTGCTTTAATCTCACATAGATGGCATTTTGGCTTGCACCAAGATACTTGAGAACAGCGTTAAATATGCCGAAGGATGCTCCTGCTGCTGCAGATTTTGCGTGGTGGGCCTGCCAGAGTTCAAGGAGGCAGAAACACTGCTCACTGCTCGGAGAAACCTATTCTTTTCATGGTTGGGGCATCTATTTTTTTATATGGTATGGAATATTTGTACCACGCACTATCACCACCGTAGTGGTCCTCTGGTGCTCTGGCGGATCTGAAAAGGAAAGCGGGTGGGATGGGTTAGTTTGGTTGTGCGGAAAAAGAACTAGAGAGCTGTGATGTGCTGTTGGCAGCCTCAGTTCGCTTAACACTGTTTGCTGAGCTTAGGTGTGTTTTTCGGCTGGTTGCTGTCATGTGGTGTTGTGCTAGGCTAAGTGTGTTTTGTTTTGCCGATGTAGTGAAGTGTGTGCGGTTTGTAGTGCTTTAGAGGTGTAGTTGTGTATGTGTACAGTGTGAGAGGTGTATGCAGAGAGGTGAGATTGTTTAGTGTGGTTTGTTAGTGGCATCGCTATTTAGAGGGGACGCATGGTAATCTTCATAATCCTGTCTAGATGTGGCGCAGTGCTAGTCTTTACAGTTCTATCTAGATATGATGCAGCCTGATATTCACAATTCTGTCTAGATGTGACGTAATGCTAGTCTTCACAATTCTGTTAAGATGTGACAGAAGCTAGTATTACAATTCTCTCTAGATGTGACAGAGGCTAATCTTCACAATTCTGTCTGGGTATGACGCAAGCTGAAATTCACAATCCTGTCTAGGTGTGGTGAAAGCTGACATTCACAATTCTGTTTGGATGTGACACAAGAAGATATTCACAGTTTTGTCTAGATATGATGCAAGCTAGTATTACATCTGTCTAGTTGTGACGTTGGCTCATATATTCGAAATATTATCTGGACTAGCCAGCATACTACTTAGTTGTGAGACATTGCTCACTAATAGTTATCTTGATGTGAGAGATCTGATAGAATCCGGTTACCTGGCACAATCAGGCTAAATGTGGAAACGCTGTCTGGCACAGTTAGGCTGTCTGGCACAGTCCGGTTGCCTGGCACAATCAGGCTAAATGTTATGTTAAGGATATTTATACTGCGCACTGTCACTGCCGGATTGGTCTCTATCTGCCCTGTTTGATTTGAAAGTTATTGTTGGTACGGTGTATCGGGATAAAGGTGGAGCATGATTTTTGCCTAATTGCTTTCCACCAAAGGGGCTTCTCTCTAGTACACCAGCGTCAATAGAAATCGCATACAGGTGTATGCCATCCTCTAAATCTACTTTGATTAGAACCCAAGCAGTAAAGACATCCAGAAATCTCTTATGAACACAACCAGGTACTGCATCGACACCAAGATGCTGTTATATCCAGCTAAACTCAATTATTCCGGCAGGCGGGACAGTGGCTAGAACAGGGCATATGGTAGGCAAAGAGAATGGAGATGCAGGGGGCAGAAGGAGATGAAAGTCCTTGATCTGAAGATCATTTAGTGCAAATCTGGGGATGATCCGACTCACGAGTCATAAGAGATTCTGGGAGCTAAATAATTTAGGTGTTGCACACAGCTTTGTTAGGAAATCCACCAATACCCTTTCCTATGAAGGGGCCAGAGAGATTGCAAACTTGTGATAGCGTGGTTATTGGAAAGTCCATCCTACCCCCCCACCACTCAAAACCCCTTTGTCATTGCCAACATACTCCTCTTCACCATCCTGCTGCACATCCCTACCCATCTCCCCTTTTTAGGCTAATGTGCTGCACATTTTTGTGAAATCCACATGCCAACTTTTATCTTTTCTGCTACTCATTTTCATTGTGAAGAACCCCCTGCACGGTTGCAGCATCACTCTGATTCGGATCCTGGCGCCTCGTCAAAACCTGGTGAGTTGTGACCGTTGGCAGTGAGTTGATTTTTAAAATGTTGGACTGTGTGAAGAGTTTGGGGCTTGTGGGAAACAGCACGGTAGGTCTCTGGGAGCAACAATGAGGGATTCTGTCCCCTGCCTCTAGCAATGCCTGATGAACACCTGGCAAATGCCTTCCCTGCCTTACAGGGGCATGCCTTCAAAGAGCATAATTCCCAGCATGCCACTGAGCACAGCACCTGAGCATTTTAGAATGAGGTTTGAGACATCTCTCAGCCTGCCAAACAACCTATTAAGGAATGTGAAATAGGTGACTGCGGCCCTCGGATTTCATGCAGCCTTTTTTGTGAACCAAATGTTCTTCACTCCCATAACCCTTACCAAGTTGCTCATAAATAATATATGGAGCTTCCAGACTGCCCTTTTCCCTCATCCACCAACCTACAGATGCTTAGTTGTGTTCCTCATGGGATACAGTTTTAAACTATTTGACACAGCGACAGTTGAGAGAACGGGAATGAGACTGGATTGACAGGTGCCGCTGAGACCTAGAGTAATGGGAACAGTCTGCAAATGATTATCACTCAGAAGGTTGTACATTTATTATGGCATCAGTCGGCACACCTTACATAATTAAATGAATACATTATTTTTCAAAAAGTCCATTACCTGTCAGCAAATGGCCAGGGTTAGGAGTGCAGGGTTGCAGGTTGTTTTTCATTGTAAGGCTTACTCCCCCTGACGACCTATTCACTGCTAAGATCTCCTAGCACCTTTCACTACATACAAACCCTCCCACAGACTTCAGCCACAGGCCTATCCATTAGCAGATCCAACACTAACCTGATCCACGACTAAGCGCTCCCCCTTAGCCCTCTCACATTAGCAGCTAACCACTTCCAAAGCACTCTGGTCCATTAGATCTTGGATTCTCCCTTGTGGATAACATTCCCCCAGGTTTCTCTAACCAAACCCATGGAAAACAAATGGGCACACAGCCACGGGGCATGGGGTACTTCCGACATGCTCTTATCAACACCACAGGTTTTGCTTCTTCATCTCCCACTAATGACTCACATCGCCTCATTTTATTTCTTAGAGTGCTACATGCAGTGGTATCATCAATAGTGGCAGAAGGGTGCTGTACAATTCTACTTGCATCGCATTACATTATAAAATGTTAATCCTGAGCTTAATGAGTTAAGTACTGAGGAGTGACTGCCTTTGAGGACACTGTTCAGAGGGAAGCAGATTAAGGTCGCTGTATCATGTTGGGGTACGCACATTGATCCAACATTGCACAGTACATTTGAGCTTTGGTGGAAAGAAGTAGCAGTTGTTTCATTCTCATTGTGCCACGATTAGTTCATAATAGTTTAAAGTGAGGGGTTGTTTGAGCTTGCATGGCAAGCCTTCTTTCTTCCATTTACAGAAAGATGTAAGTGTAATTGACATGTACGCCAAGCCTCATTGTCACATAGCTATATCCTAGCCTTCCTTAGATAGTGTTGCATTGTATTGGAGTATGTGCATGGTTATCGTTAAACACTCCTTTGCATTGGCGAGCTGCCTTTCTTGAGATACAAGTGTGTACAATCATCTTGCTATAAGCAGAAGGGGCGTTTGGTTACTGTATTGTTTTTTCCTGAGCAAAGGTCTCGTAGTATGTAGGCCCACACTAAAACTGACTTTCCGCTGAAATTTGTCATCTGTCTTTCTTTAGGTGCTGGGAGATAAAGCTAGGCGGTATCAATGTAAACTGGTCCACGTTTACTGAATGCAAATAAGTACTGGCTATCTTTATACATGAGGATAGAACATATGTGTACTAGTGTGAAGTGCGTAGCCTCTGGGGAATATATGATAGTATTGTGGACAGGTTTGGCATTACAGGAAATGTAGGGACAACCCCAGTGCATTGACATCTCTCAGATCTTGTACGAAACGGTAGGTGAGCTTTTTTAGCTTCTTAACCAGCAGTTTCGGGATGTTATGTGGACTAGTAGTGGGGATAATTATACCTTTACTTAGGATTGCTTGGATATTTCTCCGCTTCTGGCTTCAGGGGGTGGTACCAAGGGTTTTGGGGAAGCTTCTTGAAAGGCTCAACTTCTATCCTTACTGGTTCTGCTGTGTGGATATATGCTTCCACACTGTCATGGATTGACCACAAGGAGGCAGTTAAGAAATGTTAACGAGTCCTTTAAATAATCAGAATTTCATCATCCTAAGGGCTGATGTATGGCACACTTGATAATGGCTTATAGTTTCAGGTGAGATAATGGAATCTAGGAGAACATTCACATGTTGGCTATTTTTTATAGGAGATCATGTTGATGTCAGGAGCCCCCTCTGCTTGTAGAGCTGACAAATGTTGTGGGCTACACTGAATGCATAATGGTAATCCGTATTTCTGGGGCTTCATAATCAACTTAGGTACACATGCTTTGCATAGCCCGCCAAGTAGTGTTTGGCTCAAAAATAGGTTATTAACGGGGTTCCTGTTATACTATCCCTATCCTATGTGTACCGGTACCCATGAACCGTCAAGTGTTGATTTCATCAGATTATTTTTCTGCTATCTGTTGGCAGCAAGTCTTCGCAGCGGAGAGTAACATCTTGACGCCATTAGACTTGTGGTTGCAAACTTCGACACCGAAGCACTGTCGTACGAGAGAATGACTTGAGAGTACTGCGACAAGGCGTACAGTGGACAGAGTGAGGGACACAGATTAATATTTTAAATACTTATAGATGCCTAGAGAATGTCTCTGTCCCTTTGTACTCTCTACACTATTTTCATTAGGGCAGCACCGCTACCCCGAGGGCCACATGAAAAATGCACCTTTTAAATTTTGTCCCAGGTGTAATTCTTGGTTTGCCTGGAGAGATACTCGTAAGGTATGTAATGGGTATCTCCCACTGGAACAGGCTAAGAAGGGCTTCCTGGCGTGCCTTACATTTAAACGGAATACTCTTCCGGAGCGCCACCAATAGCGCTGGGCTACATATGCCATGCAAGGAGAATTGGAAGCAGCACAGTCTGAATTTGAAAACCGGAATTCGAGGTTGGGTTATCAGATGGAGGGGTGGGGAGGGGGATCAGATGCAAATCCCACAGCCGAGTAAGGTGGTATCTTCTGGTGCAGTCTTGTGGCCAATCCTCAGCTCAGATGGCTTGACCTCCGTGCGAGTTGGGGAGAAGTAAGTCCCTTGTCAATCGCAAGGACAAAGTCTCACAAAGAAAAATATAGCCACTTACATGAGTAGCCGAGAAAAACGTGTTGATTGTTCGACCTCGAACCACAAACTGAAAGACGCACTGTCACTGCCGTTCAGCAGAGTTTCCGCTGATTAGGGTACAGAAAAAAGTGGGGCTCAAGCTTCACTAAAACAAAAGCATACAACACCCACCACACCATTTTCAATGGCTCTCACCTCGACGCAGATAGCTCCTAAAAACACAACACTCCCTTCAGCTGTGAAGCGGAAAACCCTAGTAACCCTTTCAGACACCGAAGAGTAGTTGGAGGAAAGGATCGATATTGGCATTGAACAGTACGTCAAGGCCGACACATAAGACAGTCCCTTAGCATAGCTCGGCCGTGTCCAAGTCTATGTGGAAATTTAGAGAAACCATGTCCAAGATGGTATCTTTCATGCAAAAACGTGAAACAACATCCAAAAGAAAGAGAAGTACTATAGTCAGCCCCCCAAAAAAGGAGAACAATCGCACTCTGGTGGATTTGCTTCTGGACCACGATGAATTTATAGGAGACAGAGACTTGCACCAGGAGTATCAGGACTTTATTGATCCTGACTAAATAACATGAGGTTCCTGCTGGAAACTTATCCAAAAAATATAACATGTAATTGTTAGGCAAGATTGTATGCAGTACCCTTTGGGTGCATTACAATACCCTTGACCTTCGGCAATAGGGACCCAACCTTCGGTACAAGTCTGAACTACACAGGTTGGTAGTGTGGTCGAGCAGCCAGGCTTATCTCTGGGGTCAATGTGAGCAGTAGGGTTGTGACAGAGTCTCACAGTACAGTTATCCAAATAAACACACTCAAGGTTTCTTGATAATACAATTAATAATTTATTTCACAGTCAGTTATATAAGCCTTCTTCAGAAAGGGAGCAAAATATGTAAAACTTTCATATACTTCAAAACACACTCTGTTTCTCTAAATCAAATGACACCCATTGGAGATGGCACACAGACACTTCCTACACCCTCAGGTGACTTAAATAGCTAGGACACTGAACATTGATGTTACATTCTGAGCAATACTGAGTTAGGTGAAAAAGATATAATAGAGGAATAAAAGGAAGGTAAACAAATAGCTCAAAAACAGACAAGTACTTTTCAACACCTTCCAAAGCACAGTCAGAGGTAAAGAGTCGTCTCTCAGGCACCCAGGACAGCAAATGTAAATTGCACAATGTCGAGGGGAGCTGAAGATCTTCTTTGCAGGTAGGTAAAAAGTCTTGCACAATGTTTGTACAAATGTTTGTAGAAAATAGAACACTTGAAGGGCCACAAACTGGGAGGCTTGTGAAGTGCAAAGCTTTAGCAACTCCGCAAGGTAACCAAGTCCGGTCTCAACTGAAAGCAAGTAAGGCTACACAACAAGAGCTAAGTTATCTTAGACTTTACAGTACCTCTGGTCAGAAGAAATTGGTGCAGCTGGCTTTTGTTTTTGTGCAACGCTGTAGATCCTGTTGTTCCTGGGCCTCAGTCGTGGGGACAAGAGGGAGGATGTCTGGGGACTGCTGCTCTGCAATGGGACGGTCAGCGGCAGCAATGGGCAAACTTCAATTTAGCGGTTCTTCTGTGTTTCAGCTCCATGCGTCTGATCGCAAATAACAACGCTGCGTTTCTCGGATACCACTTCAGACTTTACTTACTTCTGGGGTCCAGCCCTCTGTTGAGATGGCTCAGGCTTGGTCAGCCATGCATCAGAGAAGCCCGGAGGATCTTCCTGGCACTTGGGTCTGACTTAAAAACAACACACACAATCTGTTGTTCCTCTCCCTGGCTCTTCGGTTCCAGCAGCAACTGCAGCGGAAATGCGACCAGCTTCGAGAGGATGTCCAGATGGGCTTACTTTGGAGTTGATTGGTCCCAACAACTCAAAGGGAGAAGTCGTCCTTGTAGGGCTTCTGTAGTCAAGGCGAATTTGGAGGTTCAGCACAGCAGCAGGGCTTCACCGGGCAAAACAATGGTCCAGAAGTTGCAGCAGGTGCCTCTTCCAAGTTCTTCTTCGGATTCCTTCGTCCAGTGGTCGACTCTGCCTTCCAGCCAAAAAGTCTTGCCTTTTATGCAAGTTTCTCCCATTCATTCCAGCCTAGCTGCCAATCGCACAGCAGGGTGGCTGTCCTTGCCGCACTGCCAGCCGGCCAATCACCTTTGGGTGCATTCCTGTAACCAAGGGGATTAAGCACAGGGAGTTTCGGGCACCTCCCTCACTTCCTGTCCCTGGCAGACATACTGGTGCCAGAGGCGGGCTTCACGCGTGAATCCCGCCAAAGACAAAACAGAGACCAAACCTGGTTTGGCGCGCAGAGTACATCTCAACAAGGACCTCCCCGACAAGAAATGGCAAAAAAGACGACCGGGGCCATTTTGATGAAATGGGCACCCATGGGTGCCTTACCGTGGCTGTGAATGCAGCCCGCGGTAAAAACACACCATGGTAGTAAAAAGTAAACCACTGACACCAGCCATTAATTGTAGGATGGGTAACATAAAAAATGTTACATGAGAAACTAGACAAAGGGTATACGAAGTAACCCCTCCCGCACCCTACAGTAAGATAGTATGTGCTGGGTCTAGAAAGTTACAAAATGTAAGTAAAGTCAATTTCACTTCACTGCTCTTGGTAATAGTAGTTTCACCAAGAGACGGTATTTGAACCTTTGGGAAATATAAGAGACTTCCCTGTGCCACTGCACTGGAGGTGCTGTGTGTCACAATGTAAAGATGATGCCTATGGAGTTTGTCAGACTCCAAAGTTAAAAAGAACACAGAAAACACATAAAATTAAAGTACAAAGTCCCAAAGTTCAGCAAAAGAGCTGGGTGTCTCTAAGGTGGGAGGAATTTAGCACCAAACTGAAAATTCTTCCTAATAATCTTTCATCTCGATTCACATTATTCATCCCTATTTTACGCGCATCTGGACATATTAAAGAACTTGAGTTATTCCAAAACATTTTTACTTTTCAATATAGTTTGAGATTCTTTCGTTGCTTCATTATTCAGTACATTAATTATCTTCTTTTAGCCAAATAACAGAGGAATTTTACATATACAATTTGGGCGAAAAATTACTAACAAAATGACTAATCGAGGATTCCCAGCCTGAGGACTGGGAGTATTCAAATCATTTGAATATACGAAAGATACCAATGCTGGATAATAGGAGTTACAGGTAAACAGCGTACTACTTTGCTAGCTTGGGATACATGTGCTATCCTTTTGTTTTAATAGTAAAACAACTGAATTGGGGTAATGTGACCTGTAGGGGAGATACTAGTACAATATGTTTGCACTGCTACACTACAAGGCAGAATGCCAGCAACAACAGGGTGTAGTTCTTTTCAGTAATAAGCTACCAGCTTATGATGAATGTCAGGTTTTTGTATTGGGATGGCTATGGCAAAGCTGTTTCTCTCATGACAGTATAGAGTAAACACTTTCTTGTAATTGGTAAGTCCTAGTGCAGGTGCCCTGGCCAAACTAGTCTTGATCTTCTTCCTCAGCCTCTAGAGACCACTGCAGAGGCTCTATTATATTCACTCGGGTGTACTGTTGTAGGGGTTCTCTATATACCGAAGTTCCATTGGAAGCAGTACCCGAGTGTTGTCAGTTACCAACAGCATGTTCAGCAACTGAGAATTTTGAGTAGCAAGGTTTTTAGAAGGCAGAGGAGTGATTGGAATGGGAATGTGGGTGACTGTGGTCATTTTGTGAGAGAAAGATTAGAGCGATGGAGAAGATATTACTGCAGCATTTAATAACCAGCTCCTTCCTGGAACACCAATAAAAGGATTGTGGCACTTACGTGGAACATTTTTCTTCTTTGACAATACCAACCACACCTAAAAATACTCCCCTCTGTGTGCTATTCTGGGGTTTTGGGAATTGTGTGTGCAATTTACTTTCAGAAGGGTTTTTCAACCAGAGACCCCTGGTAATGTGCCCCAAGTAATAATTTCTGCCTGCATAACTAGTTTGTCTTGGATGCTTTGTGTCCTCCTCAAAACCTGTGTGTCCTGTTTACATGCCTTTTATATGATGATGAGGCGATAAAACAAATCTTCCACATATTGTACCAAATCAAAATTTCCAGTGTACTTTATATCATCTAGCTTTTTCTTTAGTTCATGGTTTAAAAGGATAAGGGACTCATGGTATACCTGGAGTATGGATAGGGGATTCAGTGTATACCTGGTGTAAAATAATGACTTGCTCTTTGTGTATGGGCATAGAGAAAAATGCAGAACCTGGTTCTACTACTCTGAATTGCATAGCCTCTAGGGGTATATGTAATCGTGTTTATAGCCTGGTTTGGCACTGCAGGATATGTAGGGACAAACCTGTAGATGGTGTTTCCTGGCATCTTAATCAGCAATACACAGGGTGTTACATGGAATGGTAGTGTGGAAAATGATACCTTGACTTAGGAGCACTTTAATAACAGGAGTGATTCCCTGCTCTTCTTATGGCTTCATGATCCCTGAGTGATTCGGGGAAGCTTCTTGAAAACAAACTTTTATCCTGACCAGTTGTGCTGTGTGATGTTTCCCATCTTGTTGTCATGGTTTGAATCACAAAGTGGCAAGTATAGAACTAATCAAGTCCTATAAATCATCAAACCATTCTCGCTCACATTGCAGTTCTTCCTCTGGTTCTGCCTGGAGCATCGCAAGGACTGTTTCAACGTTAGTATGAAGAGTGCTCAGGAATGCCCACCAGGTGTACAATAGATGGTGCACTGGAGTTTGTAAACTAGATCGCTGCACAACAGATGAACTAGTGCTGAGGGACTCCATAGGGAGCACATGTGTGTCAGTGATAGGTCCTAGTGTGATTGTGAGTGGTTCTGTAACTGGGTGTATGACTGTAGTGTTGGATAAGCCTACTGCTGTCACATTTGCTGTGGCTACTGATACATCTGGGAAATTAACCATATGCTGGGCAGACCTTCTTGTCCCAGTGCCTTCTAGGCAAGGTTTCGATAACCCCTCTACGTTACATTCTACATATGGGCCATCATGGTCAATCTGGATTAATGTGTCCTTTGGAGTGCTATTGTCCTGAAGTAGTCAGAACGGGTTTTGGTAGCCCTGGGAAATGCAAAGTGGTCCAGGGGTGAGTGGTGGAGCATTCAGGTTTGTGAAGGGGGAGTTAGGCTCACTTGTTTGTATCAGGAAAGGTGGGCGGAATGGTCTACAGCTGGACTTTGAATGTTAATCTGCCCCCGATTACCCTGAACATATCTTCTCTGGGTCTATATGGGCACTCATTCTTCCAATGGCCTGCATGTTTACAATAATGACAAACTAACTGGTTTTCCGGTGGTCCCCGTTGTCCCTGCAGTCCCCATATTGTGTGTTGATCCTGCTAGCCTCAATCGTCCCCTGTCCTGCCCTCTGAAGTCCATTGTTTGTCCCTGTAGTCCCATTTATCCTGGGGACTGTCTTCCTCTCTCCCATTCTGCGTTTTGCCCCCTCTTTCAGAAGGGTTCTGTGTGGTTTGCATCTGTCCCTGCAAGCTTTGCATGTGGTGGGCGCCTTAACTTTCTCAAAATTCTTTCTTTTGCTCTTGACATTCTACAGTGATTTGCAACCTTCATTAACTTCACTATGTTTTTAGTCTGCCTCCCAATGCACATGTCCTTTTAATTGTCCTTGCACATTGGGCAGTTTGTTATAAAGGAGTTTGCTATAGCCTTCTTGGTAATACCAGAGTGCTGGACAAACACTATTTTTAACCGGTCTAGACGGTATCCAAGTGATTTACCTTTGTTCTGCTTACAGTTCCCTATCTGGCTCAATCATTCTTTCGGAGGCAGATCTCAGGCATGGCCGTAATTATTCCCTCCTTATCCTGGACATGTGCATCTTCGGTATCAGGATCTGTATGATATGATATGGCAATTATAACGTTTTAAGGCGAGACGATGCAAGGGAGGCGAACAAAGGGAGGCCAGACAACAATCCTACTAGGCCAGGTGTCATTCAGATCGCGCAAGTGTGTGGGAATGGGGCAGGGACAGCGCTGTACATGGGAATAGATAATAACAATAAGTAAAGTAACGGCCAAAATGTGGCAAGTGCATGGGTAAGTGTCGACATGAACTGTCAAGCGCTGGTAGGGGGACTGTAGGGATACAGAAACGGTCCCCAGTGCGGGGGTTTCCAGGCATGCAGTGCAGGTGTGTGATGCTGGTGGGGGAGGGAGCTGGGCCCGAGATCAGAGGGTGTCCAGGTAGCCAGTGCAGTTCCGGTTACAGCAAGGAGGTCAGCAGAGGAGAGGAGGAGAAAAAGCAGAAGCAAAGAGAAAGGTGCTTCCGGAACCGGAGATGGTTCTTAAGTTTAAAGGAGGCTGTTCCAGAGGGAGGCACCAGCCAAGGAAAGGGATCTACCACCAACTCATTGCTTGGAGAAGCGACTGACCCTGAGGGAGTTGGGGGCGGATGAGCGAAGAGCTCGAGAAGGAAGATTTTTAGGAAGAAAGAGTTGAAGGTATTGAGGCCCCAGGCCCCAGAAGACTTAATCCTCGCAGCCACTGGGAGCCAGTGCAGAGATTTCAGTTCTGGAGAGATACGATCCCTGGGCTTGAGGCCAAGGACAAGTCTTGCAGCCCTGTTCTGGATGAGTTGCAGAGGGCGGAGAGTAGAAGCAGGCAGATTTAGAAAGAGGCTGTTGCAATAGTCCTGCCTGGAGAGAACCAGAGCTCTGGGGACAGTGATCTTCTGGGGGAAGGAGAGGAAAGGAAGAATACCTATGAGGAGGTGCAGCTGGTAGTGTGATTTCTTAGCGATGTCAGAGATGTGAGGAGAGGAGAGTGTGGAGTCGAAGATGACCCCAAGGTTTTTTGCCTTGCAGGTGGGAGCAGGAAGAGGGCCAAGTGGTATCACAGCTCTCATGAGCTGGTTTATGTGTCACAAGATGATAGTTGCACTGGATTACCCTCCATAGCTCTTCTCTGAATCACGGCTGTTCCACCCTTAATGTTTAGAATATCTTTGGCCAGGCTCCATGAGTCGCCTGGTGTCCATGCAACATGTAGTGTAACGAGGTGGGGGATAAATATATACATCTCTATCTCTGAGGCTTGTGCATTCTGCTTAGATCACATGCTATGCATAGGCTGACATCTAGTGGAAGCTGCAAAGTATTACAGTTGTTGTTTTTGAAAATCTAAAAGAGACGTCAACAGGGCGTGCCAATAATACTATCCCTAGTGTGACGCTTACTGTACCCATGGTGCTTTACGCGTTGAGGTTCCTTAGATTGTTTTTTTCTACCATCGTTGTCGGTCGCTCAAAGCAGAGTTCCTTCTGGCTATCGCCATTACTTAAAAAAATGATGACTTCTAGTATACTCTTACTGTCCTTTGTTAGCCATTCCTCTGCAAGACCTTTGGCGACGGCTTTAACTACTTTCGTCGACGACTGCTCCAACTCATCTCGATGACCATCTAAAGACTGCCTCGGAGGGCCGCACCGGGGTTCGGCCTTCACAGTAGGGAGAGTGGGGGGTGGTTAATTTCTTAGTTTTCCCTAAGAGCATGCATATTCCCTTCTCTAACCACTTAATTTGCCAGGCTTTCTTCCCCATACACTATGTAGAATACACCATTTAAATTTTGCCCATCTTGCTACCGAAAATTTCCCTGGAAGGATTTGCACAGAGTGTGCAATCTTTGTCTTCCAATTTACCATAATGAAAGCCACTGCAAATCTTTCAAGCTCTTCAAGGCCAAGACTCTCAAGGACCGCAAGACAAAGCGCTGGCCCATCATGCCATGCAGGCCGAAGCCGCCCTGGACGTTGAGGGTGCCTCCAGTGACGGCAGCATCAGTGCCTTTAGTGACTCCGCGGGCGAATGGGATCCGTCGGAGGCCTGCGTGCAGGCCCCTGACTCCATCAGGCAACCCCGCGGCTGTGCTACGAGGGCGACACCCATCCGCACTGGCACAGACAAACATCACCACATAAAGGACACAACCCAAGGCCAAAAGTCGACTTCAACGCCGCCCGTAAGGCCACTCACGGCGTCAAGGGGGAGGTCTGACAGTCCTCTGGGCCATCGCGCTCGCCTCATGACAGGACCCAGAAATCGACCGACAAGTCCGGATCGGACGATGTGCACAAAACCTCCAAGTCCACACACACCGTTGAAGGACACGTCGAAGGCCCATGCGAAGACCACACAGCTCGAAGATGAGTGAGCTTATCAAAAAACACATCGCGGACACCCTGATAAAGGGGCGTACGTTGAAAAATCACAAGTCATCAAAGACATTAAAAGAATGCTCTCGTTTACATACTATGAGCCAGGGGAAGGGACCATTTCAGAGGCTATGAGGCATAAGAAACATCCTGCACCGGAGCCAACACCCACCCCTCCTAACCCCTCTAGTATCCCATGTTCATCACAATGGTCTGCAGAAGACATAGATAAGGTCATGAGACGGATGTCTCCCCCGGCCAATTTCTTCACCAACCACTTAGAGGTGTTAATAAACCTCACAAGCGGACCAGCTAGTGGGTCCGCAGTCGCACAACCTGCCACAGTTATTACACAGCTCCTAACCAAAAGAGCCTGCACAGACACCACACAAGTACCCTCCACTCAAAAAGACCCAGGACACTGGAACCTACACTGAAGACCAAGGGGACATTGGGGAGGTGGGGGATGTAGACCAGTTTTATGACGACGTCAATGTCATACAGTCGCCGGATCATTCAGACCCGCCGGTGTCACTCACCGGTCGACAATCAAATTCAATACAATGATCTGCTTCTAAAGGCAGCAGAATTTTTTATTTCTTTTTAAACTTTTATTTATTGATTGTGGTGCACGTCTCCTCACCAACACAACATTCCAAACATTTCAGTAACTTAGATGTCAAGTACAGAAACACAGTAAGACATATAATATTTACAAAGCTGGCTCATTTCAAGGCCCCGTCGGGCTACTACTGGTCGATCCCAACTCACAAATACACTCTGAACGGAGCCCAAATGTCTTTAGGTTTACTTGTCCTCTGGAGTGACGTTACATACTGTTCGTCACACTCATTGACATACGCCAGTTCTTTGAGGAAGTTATTTATGCGTGCCGCGTGTGCACTCTTCCAGTTCTGTAATATACATTTTTTAGCCACTACACACGCAACGTTAAATAGTCTTCTAGTGACTTCGGATATCTTCCCAATGTCTCTGAATAGGTATTTTTGGGGTGTTAGGTCTGTTGGGACTTGTGTATTTTCTACTAGAATGTTCGCCACTTCTCCCCTGAAGCTATATGTAAGTGGGCAGCTCCAGTACATGTGAAATGAGTCGGCATGTTCGTTCCTGCATTTCTGGCAGCTGTCAGGGCCGTTCGTGCAAGTTTAGCTATTTTCTCAGGTGTGTAGTGCAACTTATTTAATACCTTAAATTGGATCAGGCGGAGGCCTGCATTGATGGATACCCTCTTGGTTAGTTCACAGTATCTTTTCCATGACTTATCCGATATGTTAGTTCTCAGGTCAGCTTCCAGAAAGCTTTAATCTTATTTACCGTTGGCATGTTTGTCTGTACAACTGCGTAGAGCCCCGAAACACTGACTCCCGCCTGGGTGGACAAGGCCATGAGGCATGGGTGTGGAGGGGGTTCGTCTGGAAATAGTGGCCATCTAGCCTTAAAGGCCATTTGCATCCTGTGATATTGTAGTGTTTTCAACTGATCGCTCCCCATCCAAATCTTGAATTCTTCCAGTGTTATGAATTTACCATTGGGGAAGATGTCTCTAATTTTGAACTCTCCCTTTGAATCCCATGTTTTCTGAACATAAGGGTCATAAGATGGAGTGATGCCGGGGAAGTTCCAGAAGGGGGCTTCCGAGTAATAAGGAGTTTCCAGCTGGAGCCTACGAAAGATCTTAGACCATGCATGTACTGTTGTACTGACTGGGTCGAATGGGCAGTCATCTTTATGCTTAACGTTTAAGATGATTGATCGTATGTCGGTCGGATGTGCTGCGTGTCTCTCTATGCAGATGTGAGGTGAGGTCATCATACCAGTATCTGGCAAACTGGGCCTGCACCACCAGGTAATTTAATTCAAAGTCCGGGGCTGCTATGCCCCCGTATATGGCTCCACAATTTTTCCCATTTCATTCTGGCCGCCCCCCCCCCCCCCCCCACGCACCACACAAACTCTACAACCATGGATCGGAGGGCTGCGAAAAACTGTCCACCAGGCCATATCGGGATGTTAGTAAAAATATATAATAGCTTCGGTAGGATTACCATTTTTAGTATGGCCACTCGACCAATAAGTGAAATAGGAAGTTTTGCCCACAGAGTTTGGTGGAGATAGTACTCAATTGGTGTTCATGATTGTCTGAGTATAGGGAGGTTTTATCCCCCCGACACGATAATTCCCAGGTATTTTATTTTAGTGGGAGACCATTGTGTGTTGTTCGGGCACCTTGTGGCAGGGGTTAGGGGAATGATTTCGAATTTAGATCTGTTGGTCCTATAACCTGAGTATTCGGCAAACTCATATATGATTTCCATTACTGGACCTAGATGTATATCAGGTTCCCGGACATATAGCAATGTGTCGTCCGCGTATAAGGTTATTGATTGGGTTAAGCCGGCCATCCTTATGCCCCTCTGTCCTTGATGTTCCCTGACGGCTGCTGCGACTGGTTCCGTTGTGAGGGCAAACAGTATGGGAGAGATTGGGCATCCCTGTTTCGTGCACCTGCACAATCCAAACCAGTCAGACAATGTACGGTTAGTTGGGACTCTAGCTCCGGGGTCAGAGTATAGTAGCCTGACGCATCTCAGAAAGTACGGGCCAATTCCGAATTTCTCCTCAAGCACTGCAAATAGGTACGTCCATGACACTGAATCAAATGCTTTTTCAGCATCGAGGGATACAGCTACCGCCTGGGCTTCAGGTTTTATCTGGGCCATGATTCCAAACAGTTTCTGGAGGTTTAGTGCCGTTGACCTGTGGGAATGAAGCCACACTGATTCGGGTGTACTAACATGGGCATATTTGGTAGGAGTCTCGTGGCCAGGATTTTGGCAAAGATTTTGGCATCACAAATTATTAGGGACAGGGGTCGGTAGGAGGACATCTCGTTGGGTGGTCGCCTAGGTTTCAAAAGCACTGTTATTATAGCCTCTCTCATTGATGTTGGGAGGGTTCCTAATTCTATAGCTTCCTCCCATACCGACAATAGCACCGGGGCCAGTTCCTCATTTAGTTCCTTGTACAACTCTACTCCCACTCAGTCGGAGCCCGGTGCTTTCCCGTTGGCTTACGATTTGATTGCTTCTGTGATCTCATCAGTCGTCGGAGGTTGGTCGAGCGCAAGTTTATATTCTATGGGCAGTGTCAGGAGAGTGATACTATCGAGGTACTTTCTTACATCACTGGCTGATTTCAAATCAGGATTAGAGTATAGTTCTGAATAAAAACGGGTGAACTCTAACCCCTCTTCACTAGTGGTCACTGTTCCGTCTCCTGCTAATATGCTGGAGATCGGCGTATGCTGTCTCTCAGCCTTTAACAGGTTGGCTAAGGTACGACCTTCTCTATTCCCTTCACCGTACCTGCGTGCTCTGAGCGGAGTTGACATATATAGTAGTTCCCTAGTTGCTAGTTTATTGAATTCCAGTAGACTGCTGTTAATGTCTGAGAGGGTTTTGTCTTCATGTGTAACTGTATACCGCACTTCTAGGTCTCCCAAGCGTTTCTCTACCCTGACGGACTTCAACATACCCGTAGACTTAGAGATTAGTATCCCTCTCACCCATATCCTTAAAGGTTTCCCAAAGGGTTGCATTCCTATCAACTGATCCCCTTTTGGTATCAAGGAAGTGTTCCACCTCTATATGCAGTGCGTCAGCTACCGCTGGGTCCTTAGGAATATCTGGTGGCATCCTCCATCTCCTGGTCGGGGGTTTTACATTTTCTAGTTTCATTTCCACTATGATGGGGGAGTGGTCTGACAGGGTGCGGGTAAGTATCTCACAGTTATTGATCATGGTGCATGAGGGATGCGGATACCAGCCAATAATCTATTCTAGACTCTGTGTCGTGCACCGAGGAGTAAAACGAGTATTGTCTCTTATGTGGATGTAGTGATCTCCAGGCATCAACCATTGTCAATTGTAATAGGATTTGTTGTAACATTGCTGCTTTCTTGGAGTGATTTTGCTGTTTGGTAGTGGAGCGGTCTAGCATGATGTCCAGGATGGTGTTAATGTTCCCTCCCCACAGTATCTGTTCACCTCCCGTGTAGCTTATTTCATGTACCACGTCTATGTAAAAGTCAGTGTCATCCAGATTCGGGCCATAGGTATTTACGAACACCATCTCCCTCCCCGCAATGCTGCCCCATACTATGACATAGCGACCCTGAGTGTCTATTTTGCTTTTACCAAATCGAAAGCCTACGGAGGGGTGAATTAGGGTAAGAACACCTCTTGCCTGTGTGGAGTATTCAGTGTAATATCTATGCTGCCCCGGGTTCTTCAAAAATTCTGTGTTTACCTTCCGGAGTGCATGAGTTTCTTGCAGCATGATCACTTGAGGGTGGTGCCTAGTGACATAGGCTCCCACCTTGCTCGATTTAGTTCGGTTGTTCAATCCTCAAACATTCCATGTAAAAAGTTTTAGCTTTGGCCCCTGAGTCATCGCTCTAGTGTGTGCCATGACTGTGTGTCTTTACAGTGTTCCTTATCCCAATATTTCTTGGAAGCTTGTCATATACAGCGGCACAACCACACATTTTAACTTGTAGGACCCCTCCAACTGGGTCTCAGAACCTCACACCCCCAACCCGATTCCCATACAGATCAACATATGTAAGCCTCATATGGCAATTTGACCCCCCACCCTCATCATCTCCCCCAACATGACGATGCTGCCCGATAACTTTCGAAACCTTCTCCTTGGGCATTCCCCTAAACTGATGGAGCTTTCTTAAGGGTAGCCTGCCGTGGCCATCCGGCTGACCCTGTCAGGGGCCCACGGCTCGAAACTGCAATAAACTTGTGTCCAGGCCGTTCTTTGCAAGTATTCCTTTTTTCCTGTGACGGCGAGTAGATGGTTTGCTTCCGTCAGTCTGCTGGATCTCACCTCTCCTAGCTGTGATCTAGCGTTTTGATCAATTACCCGGTCCCTGGGAGGCAGCGGGATAGAGGCCTCCACATATGCCATGGCTTCTGTGGGGTTTTCGAAAAAGTGGGCTCTACCACCATGTTGGATTCTCATCTTCGCAGGGAAGATGAGGGCATATGGTACGTTGCGCATCCACAGTTGTTTTTTCACCAATTCGTAATATTGTCGCTGTGCCTGTATACCAGCGGAGAAATCTGGGAATATGCGAATTCTGTTGTGCTCAAAATGTAAAGTGCCTTTCTCTCTGGACAGTCTGAGTATAGAATCCCTCTCTGTAATTGAGGAGACGTGCTATTATGGTGCGAGGTGGGGCCCCTGGCTTCGGCAGTGGCACCGGAGTACGGTCGGCCGTCTCCACGAGGAAGTGCTCCGAAAAAGAATCTGCTCCAAGGATATCGTTCAAAAGGTTTTCCACTTGTCTCTCCATGACGCCCTTGCCAAAAGTTTCCGCAACTCCAACAATCCGGATGTCATTCGTTTGAGATCTCGATTCTAGATCTTCACACTTACTTTGGGTTTTACGTAGTTCTGTTTGGAGTTGGGCTATTTCGCCGCCATGTCGTGAAATTGTGTCTTTGTTCGTGCTTATCCTACTCTCCGCTTCCGTGATACGCGTGCTCTCCTTCTCCACTCGAGCTTTCAGGGATCCAATTGTCACCACTATGTCATCCAGTTTGACATTGACCGCCATAAATCCGTTCTGGACCGGTGTTGCTAGGCGCTCTAAGGGATCTTCTTCCTGTCTGTCGGGCGCCTGCGGCACCCCATCGGCCGCCCTGTGTGGTTGGGAGCTGGCAAAGGAGTCCATTGGGCCGGTCTTTTTCCCTCCTGTGCCCTTCCTCTCGGTGCGGCCCATGTGTTGTGGTGTACGGCTTGAGAGTGGACTGTGTTCTCCCACGTATTAGTCGACGGTGAAATTGTTCAGTGGAAAGTATGGAAGCGCTTTCTCTTTTGCACCCTCTACCCGCACAGTGTTTTCACACTTATTTTGTTCCTTCTGTGGAGCTGAAATCTTTACCAGGTGGACCCCAAAAGTCTGATTAGAATGTTTGTCTTAATGTGGTTCTCAGCGGGGTGCCCCTCCGCACCACTCCGGCCTGGATGGAGTTTAGCCCGGTGGGGGCCACCCAGCTCTGCCCCCTGTATTTCAGGATGTCCTTACGGCACTGGTAGCCACGCCACACCAGGGGTGTATTATTATCCAATCAATGTTTTCCACCATATGTTGGGGGGTGCAGCCCCCTGCGCCCCCCCAGAAGTGCCAGCACTGGCCCACGGCGTCCACTCAGGGGCACTTGCAGTGATCCCCACCACGCTCCTTGTGTTGTATACCCAGGGCCTTATGTTTATCCAGTCGTTGTTTTTCACTTGAATGCGTGGGGTGCAGCCCCTTGTGCCTCCTCAGAAGTGTCAGTACTGGCTTATGGCGTACATTAAGAAGCTTTCCCCGTTGTCCCCACCACTGTGGGGGGGTTCCCCTCCCCACCTCGCTCCACTTACTTGGTGTGAGGGACGGGAGTTCGCTCCCCTTGCGTGTCTCCACTTCGCTCCAATGTGCCTCCGGCAGTGTGCCTTTGTGCGGGGAAGCAGGGGCCAGTCCACCGGCGGCGGCCGCGTCGTCACTTGTCGCACACCAGCCGGCTTCCCGCTTCTCTCCTCCTCTGCCCACTCAGCTTCAGTCGTTTGTGGTGTCCTCAGGTGGGAGCACAACGCACCAGGCTGGGGGGACCGCACTTCGTTCTTCTTCCTGGGCCCTGCAGGTATGGCAGCCACCGTGGCCCCCCACCCCCCAATGCGGCCTGTTCTTTCCCTCCGCACCTCTGGCACACAGTGAAGGTCCTGTGGAGCTGTTGGGTGGCCACCCCAACTCCTCTCGGCCGCCAAAGCGCTTCAGGCAGGATAGCACAGCGATCTCGTCACATATGTGCACAGTTTTTTCAGGGTCTGTCCAGGAGGCCCTCCGCCACAGGAATCTTCCTTATTTTACCGTCGAACAGCGTTGGGAGGATTTATTTAAAGCAGGATTTTCGTTCGAACCGGAGCTCGCCTTTCAGGCAGCCATACTCGATGCATGCAACAGCGCTCCCCCCCCCCCCCCACTCCGGCAGCAGAACATTTTAAAATAGATACGCAGGAGACCCAGATCGACAGACTTTGTCGAAAACATTTTGGGAGATAAAAAATCTGCTACCAAATTTATTCCAATTCTCAGTACAAAGGCGTATTCAACCCTCTCTAGTGACCACTAATTTAATACAGGCTGTGAACCCGCATATTGAAAAGGTCTTCTGGCCAGCTCCCTGAGACCCATTTTACATCAGGGGACAATTAAAACCAGATTGATTAGTGGTTACAACCATTAGAAAAAGAGCATGAACACCCCTAGCCTCTTCAAAGGCTCCCTTGGACAAAGAAAGTAAAACCATGTATACTTTTAGTAGGAAAGTAGCTTCTCCAGTAGGTTACCAGGCGAGAATCGCCAACAATACCATCTTGCTGGCCAGCTACAACTGCCATATGTGGGATACGTTGGCCGAACAAATAGCTTCAGCCCCAGACCCCCTTAAGTCTCAACTGGCGCTCGCTGTTGCATTCTGCATTCTTAAGAACAACCTAGATGCAGCAAATGATGAGGGGAGAATAATTGCTGTCTGGGTTTAAGCTCGAAACACAGGCCACTCTTCATAATATTCCCATAGAGCCAAATGTATTGTTCGGCAAGGCAGGAGAAGACGCTCTCAAGAGCGCCAAATAAATAGTATAATACTTTAAAGTTACTAGGCCAACTTACCAATAAACCCTCCTGCCAAAGAGGGGGGTATCATTTTTACCACTTTACTCCCGAGGGTCAGGGTAAATCAAGAAAAGAGTTCGTCCTGGGGCTCACCACAGGGACAATCCTCGCAGGGTTTTCAAAGAGGCCAGAGAAGATCTCGCGGCAGGGGTAGATCCTCCTCTTCCAGAGGCAGCTCATCACCCCCCAAACAATGACCACCCACTACAGATTCCCTCCCATGCCACTCCAGTATCAAACCGCATAACATACTTTACCCACCTATGGGAGGGAATCACCACAGACAAGTGGGTACTGTGAACCGTGGCAGCGGTTATTGTACAGAACTGCTACAGCAACCTTCCAGCCATCCCCCAAGACAAAGAACCACCTCCAAAGAATAACAGTGCATCCTATTGGAAGAGGTGGTAGCGCTGATATTAAAGGACGCTGTTACGCTCACCTGGTATCCACGGGGGCGCCACACGATACTGGATGGAGGTCTAAGCGCTATCCCGAACCCCTCTCTGCTTGGTTATGTGCCAGACATTGGGTATTTTTTATTTATTTGGATTTGTATAGCGCACATCTGCCCGGGGGCATTGTGGCGCTGTAAGTAGTCTTACTTGTTACATCACATACATGGTGCATAGATCAAGACAGGGCAAAGCATAGTTACATACAGTTGTAATATACAGTAGGATAAGGTGGGGTGGGGAGGGCTAGTGAACAGTGTGGTTTTGAGTATTCTGCGGAAAGCATGGTATGATTTTTCGTTCCTCAGTGTGGTGGGGAGTGCGTTCCAGTTTTTAGGTGCTAGGTGTTGGAAGCTGGACTCTCCGGCTTTGCATCTTTTGAATGTGGGTACATAGGTCTGGTTAGTCAGGTGCGACCTTGTGGGTCTAGTGGATGTATTGAGGGTGATTCTTTCAGAAAGATAGGGCGGAGCGTTGGCGGAGAGGCATCTGTGGGTGATGGCCATGGATTTCAATAGGATATGTTCTTTTATTGGTAACCAGTGGGCTTTTCTGGCTTGGGAGATGTTCTCCCTTTTTGGGATACTCTGGGCTGCTCCTAGGGCATTGTTTTGTGTGACTTGCATTTTTTGTTTAGGTTTTTTGCAGATGTGCCCAGGAAGAGGGCATTGCAGTAGTCCAGTTTGGTGCCTACTGTGGCTCTGGCTATGGCCAGGCAGTTTTTAGTGGATAGGAAGGGTTTAACAGCATTAATAACCTTCGTGGTAAGCACAGCAGTGGAGCCTATGGCATTAACCTGCCATAGCCTCCTCCTCCTCCTCCTGCCTAGGGTAGTGCCTACAACAGGAGAATGGAGGGGTAAGATACTGGTTCTCTGATGGGTGGACTCCCACCTTCCTCTGGTCCAAATCCCCTCCCTTGGGGTTATTGCTCACCTTAGGTTTTTGTGCGTTGAACTCTCCGTCCTGCATCTCTGTGCAGGGACACGTGGCTTGTGCGGGCGTTCTGTGAACCTAGTTGCTTCACTGGTCCGTGTGCCCTTATGTCAGGTCCAGACCGGCTGTGACTCCGACTCTGCTTGCTGTGTCCCAGGTGAGTTATAATGTCTTTTCCGTCTTTGTTCTGTCTCTTTCTTTCCCTCTGTTTTCTCTGTCTTCTCGGCGTCTTGTTCCACTACGCTGTTCCCTAACAATGTCTCTTTTTGTTTTCATAGGGATGGTTGCAATCTCGGAGTTGCCGCGCCGATGGCGAAGACCATGGTGAGTTATTGATGCGCGGAGCACTGTGCTGTTGATTGCTAACCTGTGTTCTCTTCTCTTTGTACAGGTTGCGGAGATGTTCCGGAGTGATGAGCGATCAAAGCGCTGCTTGCCCAGGTGAGTGCTTTGTTAATACTGACCTTGTTCCTTCTCCCTTGCAGGTTGCGGTGAAACCCGGAGATGGGTGAGGTAAGAGAAGCGCAGGGTGCTGCCAGGACTTGCTGCTTGCCCAGGTAAGAATTGTTATTAATGCTGTCCTTGTTTCTTTACCTTTGCAGGTTGGGCCGAATGCTGGGGGTGGGCGAGGTAAGCGAAGCGCAGGATGGATTCAAGACCGGTTACTTCACAGGTAAGTGTTCTTGCTCGCTAATGCTGTTCTTGTTCTTCCAGGTTATTCATGGAATCCGGATCTAGGGCTTCAGGATTGGGCCGCCGGAGAAGCAGATGAGCAGGAGCTAGACGCGGTGAGCGTTGCGCTGCAGGAGTGCAGAATAACGCAAAGCTTGTTCTCCTATTTGGGTGTGGTTTAAATAGCCCAGGTGAAGTAGTTCCAGGCCAAGTAGTTCCAGGCCCAGCCACACCCAAAACACTAGACTGCATGGCTTGGTTCTAAAGAACTGAGCTGTGTAATATGTCTCCTTGTTGGATTAAGGTTCAAAACTGGTATTGCTTTATTCCTGATAATGAGCCTGGCACCAAAGGCATCAGCACTGACTCCATGTATGTTTCTGATGGAGTTTTAAGGCCCTTGGGGCCAATGTGAAGGGCTTTAGCCCGACTGCTGCCAGGGGGCTGTTGGGGCATGGATCGTGACAGCTGTAGAAGTCGTCCCGGCGAACCAGGTAAACGAGAGTATATATTCAGTGTACTTCCTTGTGCCAAAAAAGGTCTCGCAATGTGCCCTGCAAACACCCAAGTCAAGCCACAGACATTCCATGACATGCCAACACTACAGGAAGTAATCCCACTACTAAAGCGGAGTGGAGGGCGCTAAATGGCAACCTTGGATATGAAAGATGCATTCTGTAATATTTCAATGTTCCCAGCGCACAGAAGATTCTGCGTTTATAAAAAATCAAACCAGCACTACCAATTCAAGCTGCTTCCCTTCGGCATAGCATCTGCTCCAAGGGTATTCACCAAGGTACTCTCTGTGGTGGCAGTGCACCTACGCAGGGAGTCAATCCCAGTGTACCCTTACCTGGACAACTGGCTGATCACAGGGGAAAATCCACACATTTCCAACCAAGATACCCAAAGAATGATCAATCTACTTTTTCAATTGGGTTTCTCAGTCAATGAGAAAAAGTCAAGACTTGTACCAAACAAAACAAAACGGTTCTAGGAGCTGTCATAAAGATAGAAGAGCGTCTAGTGTTTCCATCAAAGGAAAGAGTACAAAACATATTGCTGCAAATACCTCCGTATCTAGCTGGTCGCCAGATAACCGTACGCAAAGCTATGCATTTGCCCGGGATGATGGCATTGTGCATTTACCTGGTAACACACGCGTGATTGCGCATGCGGCCAATGCAAGAGTGGTTGGCGAAACAGTGGTCTCAGGCAAGCAGTCAGTAGACTAGTGGTCGTTTCGCCAACCCTAGTACAAGCTCTATGCCGGTGGACAAAGGAGAATCTACTGACGGGAATACTCTTCCACGACCCAGGAATGCAAGCGGTTGTTACAACAGACGCATCTCTCACCTTTTCAAGAATTCAATTCCTCCCCAAATTGGTGCGTCTTCAAAATCAATCTGAAATTTACAATGCTCAATTAGGGACGTTGAGAGAATTCAAATCTGGACCATAGTCCAATCGGAGTCTAGATTTCTGGTGCACCAAGCTACCTTCATTAATGATTCTGTGAAAGAAATTCAATCCACCGCCTCGAGGTGTCACTTCATGACGGATTCAGATGTCTCTGTTTATTCTGAGTTGACTCGAGGTACTTCTCTACCTTCGAGGGCTTAAACAGGATGTTTACTTCCGGCAGCTGGATTCTGTCGATCCTTCTATTTCAAATTCAGCTTCACGCATTCACATTACATTGAGGACCCAGGCCCCGGAAGGTCTTGTGGACAATGCAAAGTGTCCTGAACCTAATCCTTGCAGCCACAGGGAGCCAATGCAGAGATTTCAGTGCTGGAGAGGTATGATCCCTGGGGTTGCGGCCAAGTCTGGATGAGTTGCAGAGGGCGGAGAGTAGAAGCAGGCAGATTTAGAAAGAGACTGTTGCAGTAGTTCAGCCTAGAGAGAACCAGCGCTCTTGAGACAATGAGCTTCTGGGGGAAGGAGAGGAAAGGAAGAATACCTCTGAGGATGTGCAGTTGGTAGTTTGACTTCTTAGAGACGTCAGAGATGTGAGGAGAAAAAGGAGAGTGTGGAGTTGAAGATGATCGCAAGGTTCTTAGCCTCACAGATGGGTGCAAGGGAGGCCGGCCAGAGAGTGCCCGTAAAGGAGGGTGCAGGTATGCAGATGAGGTGAATCTTCGTCTTACTGGCATGAAGGCAGAGATCGTTGGTGGCACACCATCCTGAATAGCAGACAGACAGACAGTCTAGTCAGTCAGAGATGAGAGAAGAAGAGGTGGCAGAGAGGAGCCTGAAAACGAGCTGAGTGTCATCCGCATAGCACTAAAAGTTGGAGCAGAGTACATCAATGCTGTGTGTGAGAGGTGCCAGGTATTGGTTGTACAGCCAGGGAGAGCGTGAGATAGAGGAAAGGAAGGACCCAAGTTGAACAGTCCTGGTGTTACTGAACCAGTGAGTGTAGCAAATAATTGATCACCTTATGTGTAGGGTGCAGAAGTGACCTCAATGTATATTTGAAAATATTCCACAAGTTGTGCATTTGGAGCATGTTTTACCATCTATACAGACAAAACATGGCATGTTAAAAACTTGTCCTTTTTTAGAAACTCCATGATTGAAATTGCCTCTTAAGATACCCTTGTGGTTGATTGATTGATTTATTCATTTATTTATTGATTTATATAGCGCTTTACACCAAGGTGCTGTCCAGTGGAACAACAAAATACAAAATAACAACAACATTTAACAATGAGAGCAAAATTTACATCTTGAATCATTCAACAAAACAGGTGCAAAGAGCAAATAACTTAGGGGGGGGTGGAAAGGGGAGAGGGAAGAGGTGGGGGGAGTAGGAGATGGACAGGGTGAGAGAGAATGGAAGGGGAAAAGAGGAGTAGGAGAGGGGAGAGAGGAATCAGATGAGGGTAAAAAGAGGGGGCGGTGGGGGAAAGTGAGGAGGGCAGAGGAGAAGTTTTCAAGGAGGAAAATGGAAGAGGAGGGATTTAAGGGAAGTCCGAAATGAGGTGAAGGTTGTGGTAGAGCGCATTGTAAGAGGAAGCGAGTTCCAATGCAGGGGTGCAAGGAGTTGGAATGAGCGGAAACGGGAGGAAGCGCAAGGGGAAGGAGAAACAGTGAGAAGGAAATGGTCAGCAGAACGAAGGGAGCGGGAGTAGAAGGAGAGGAGGGAGGAGAAAGACCATGGAGGGATTTGAAGACAAGGCAGAGAAAGTAGAACTTTAGTTGAGAGTGGAAAGGTAGCCAGCCAAGGTGAGAGAGCGAGGAAGAGATGGAGTCACGGGAGGTAAGGAGGCAAAGGGTACGAACAGCAGAGTGGTATATGGATTTTAGAGGGGCAAGCTGAGATGCGGGAAGTCCAAAGATTGGAGATGAGCAGTAGAAGAGGCGGGAAAGGATGATAGAGGAAATTAGGCGTTTGGTGGCGTGGAATGTGAGGGAGGGACGGATTTTGCGTATGTTGTAGAGGTGGTATCGGCAGGAGCGGGAGGTGAGTGAAATGTGTTGTGAGAAGGTGAGAGAGGAGTCAAAGAGTACGCCTAGATTACGAGCTTGGGGGGAGATAGGGAGATTGGAGGGAGGAAAGTGAATGAAAGGATGAGGGGAGGGAGGGGGAAGATAGTTGGAGGCGAAAAAAAGGACTTCGGTTTTATCGGTGTTAAGAGAGAGAAAGCGGGAGGACATCCAGTTCTTGATAGCAGTGAGACAGGAGGAGAGTTTAAGGTGGAGGTCAGGCGAGAAGGAGGAGAAAGAAAGAAAGAGTTAAGTATCGTCAGCATAAAAGTGGTGAGAATGTGTGAGGTGAGGTTGTGGGGGAATGGCCCTTGGAAGAGCCCATCGCCAGAGTGACTGGCCATTTTGATCCATCTGCAGGCATGGTGAAGGCAGAATTGTGATTCAATGCACGCATTGCAGTAAATGCAGTGTGATCTCCGCAATGCACACATGAACATGGAAAACGTCTGCCACCCTCTATTACTACCTCCTCATGTAATTGCAATGATTGCGCATAGTATTTGTTTGTGCGGAAACACTGGACACAATCCATGTATCCACAGAGAGTCCACACATCACAGGTTCATTCAGAGCTCTGTCAAAAAGCACTAGGACATCAGCTCTAGATATTAAAGGGAAGCTATCAATGTATTAAGGTATTGCCGAAAAGAGCATTAGCTCACTGAGGTAAAATCTAATACAATAGAGCATTGTTAATTATTCCACTTTGCAGATAATGCCATGAGTCGTGTTAATGATGTGGGATCATTAACCAGTGCATGCAATTGTATTGATGTTTAACCTGAGCCCTTCCCTTAAATAGTGCTGGACAATGCTAAATGCTGTGTGATCTACGATTGGAATATCTCGTAAAGGCAGAGACTTGTTATTTGATACCAAAAAGAAAGGAAAACTGGATAATATGTCTAGCATTGTTGAAAGAAACGAATATCACTCTCAATACGGACACAGCATACGAAAAATAAACAACTGCAGTGTGCTGTGACTAAAACGCCCACTCAGCCGTGTGGTGATTCGCAAGTTATCATCACTTTTCCCCAAAGGCGGGGGTGGGGGGGGGGGCTTTTACGTGAGGCTACGGAGGTGCGGCCGCTACCCAATAGTCCCCCTAGGGATGGTATCGTGCAGGAGGAACTCTGGGGAGAGACTTCCCCCTCTGGGGATAAGGACGATCTACGGTATAGCCCGCTAGCCAACGTCACAGCCCCACCTTCCCTAACCCCCCACCCCCTCCGTGACAAACTACTTCCATTAGCGTAGATGCATGTATTTCTGAAGTGTACGAGAAACAAACACAACAGAAAGCACCAGGACGAAATAAAGCACAGGAGACATGAAGATTTCTTACTGTGCTAGTACAGGTATGTGGAGGCCCTGAGTGATTTATTTATTTTATTTCTTGTATGGCGCCACATGCCCATGGGCCTCAGGGCGCAAGCAAGACAAGAGACACAAAGACATTACAGACCAAATACATTACACGTTTGACGCAGAGTAAGAGCAAGATAGGTTATGTTATATTATGTTACTTGTATAGTGCCTTATATATCATTGGTATGACCTCAAAGCACTGGTAGGTTGGATGCCCTCGTGAACCGTAGTTCAAGTCAGTAGAGAGAGATGGTCGAATGGTGCATGGGTGCACCGGATATATGTGTGCTGCTGGTGTAGTTGTTGGGTGAAAGCTGCTTTCTAGCAATAGGTGTGGTGTTGAAGGTATTAGTTGAATGTGTGCAGTCTGGTGGATAAACACTCAGACTGGGTTCTGGCTGCGTTAAGATTGAGGTACGCCTATGTGAACAGCTAGGCAGGAATGTGCTCAGCTAGCTGCGTTTTATTAGGGTGATGAGGTGTTCATGGGGTTGTATTCGTAAGTGAACAGCCAGGCCGAATTATCAGGGTATAGCTGTGTTCTAGTTGAATGATGGTGTATAGTAGAGAATAAGCATAATGGTGTGATATGGTGGTTATCTGTGGAAGTGTCTGAGACAAGGCACATGGACAGGGCAGTGGGGACATACATAGTGGCATACGGATAAATAGTGACAGGGGTCGATACAAGTATATAAGGGGGTACAGATATATACTGGATACAGATATATAGCATATATAGGGGGAAACAGATATATTGTAACATTTACATCCACTCTGTCCAGTTCCATCCACTTAGTCCAGTTCCATCCTCTGTTCAGTTCCATCTCTTCCGTCCAGTGCTATCTACCCTCTCCAATTTCATCAGTGTATCTGATTCTATTCACTCCACGCATTAGGTCATTCAGTCCACTCCATCAGTTCCATCCACTCCATCCGCTCTATCTGTTCTATCCGTTCCATCAGCCCTATCTGTTCCATCCACTCCATTTAATCCTTTATTCCCTACACTCCATCAACTCTTCATTCCTTCTACTCTGTCCACCCACTCTGTTTACTCCATCCATCAACTCCATTCACCCCAACCATTCCCTCTATTCCAACTATTCTATCCTAGATTGGAGGTTTTGAAACATCAGGTAGGACAGCTTCATTGTGATTTTTGTCATTGGGTTGCTGGGGGATTTTATCACATCTTTAGGTGGTCATCGTTGTTGTGGGAAGAGCCATGTTTTTAGTAGTTTGCAGAATGACAGATAGTCTTCGGTGTGTCAGATGTGTGGTGGAAGCGAGTTCCATAGAATGGGGGCCAAGGCTGAGAACGAGGATCCTCCTATCCTGACCGAGTTGGTGGTTGGGATTACTAAGAGGAGGGCGGAACTTGATCTTAGGGTGCGGGATGGGAGGTAGGGTTTTAGCTTGTCTTGCAGGTATAGAGGGCCGGTCTTGTACAGTACAGTGGGTGATGCACAGGGTCTTGAAGGTGACCCTTCGTCCAACTGGGAGCCAGTGGAGTGTTCTGAGAGCTGGAGATATGTAGTCTCTTGGGCCTAGTGTTAGTAGCATTTTGGCGGCAGCGTTTTGTGCTCTTTGCAATTTAATGAGGTGGTATGCCCCGACTCCGAGATAAAGGGAGTTAGCGTAGTCCATTCTCGACATTCCAATAGACATAACAGCGGCAAGGGGAAAATGCGTCTTGAGGTGGTAATGACGAGACTTGGACACGTAGTTGATTTGACGAGAGAGGGTTAGGTCAGAGTCCAGAGTGCATCCAAGGTTTTTTACTGTGGTTGAGGAGGTGGGTGGTTTGCCCCTGGATGTGGGCCAAGGTAAAGGGTGGGGGAGAAGCTCGGTTTTGCCGTTCACCATGATTTCGGTTTTAGTGGGGTTTAGGAGGAGGTGGTTTGTAGTCATCCAACGGTCGATGTCAAGGAGGCAGGCTGCGAGGTCGGGCTGAGGGTTGGCGTCTGAGTTGAGGAGTTTTAGGATGATTTGAGTATCATCGGCGTAGTTGTAGCACAGGATATTGTGCGGGCGGATGATTCCAGGGAGGGTGGACATATAGAGGTTGAACAGGAGGACTGATAGGCATGCTCCTTGTGGTACTCCAGTATTGACTGGTCGAGTGGCCGGGGCAAAGGTGGAGAGGAGGGTTATTTGTTTCCTGTTGTTGAGGAAGGAGGCTATCCATTTGAGAACGGTTCCACGGATTCATAGGGAGTGGAGGCTGTCAAATAGGATTTAGTGGTTAATTGTGTCGAAGGCGGCAGAGAGGTCTAGGAGGATTAGTGCAGCGCATCCTGCAGTCGGCAGTGATCTTGAGATCGTCCCAGATTGAGGCCAGAGTGGTTTCGGTTCCATGTCATGGTCTGAAGCCTGATTGTGTGGGGTCAAGGAGGTTGTTGGATTCGACAAAGGCGTTTAGTTAGGAGTATGAGTTCGATCGATGAGTTTTGCAAGGAATCTGGTGTTCGAGATGGGGCGGTAGTTTTTGGGGTCAAGAGGCTTGACATGTATAATTTTGAAGGCCGCGGGGAAGAATCCAGAGTTGAGGGAGTTGTTTAGGATGGTTCTTGAGTACTCTCCTGCGCAGGTGGAAGAGAATATTTCTTTGAGGACTCAGGCGGGGCAGGGGTCAAGGGGGGAGCCAGATGGTTTTCAAGCAGATAGAAGGTCGAGAAATTAGTCTCTCGAGATTGGTTTGAAGGAGTCGAAAGTGGGTGGAGTTGTTGTTGCTGTGGCGGGCGGGGGGGTGGTTGATAGGGCGGATGGATTTTGTGGCGGTGAGAGGAGGGCCAGTTTGTTGTTTAGAGAAGTTGTTCTGTCGAGAGTGTTGGTGTAGAAGTGGCAAGAGAGCGAGTCGCAGAGTGATTGAGATGGGGTGGATTGGGCTGAGGTACAGGTTGGTTCGACAAATTCCGAAATGATTTTGTGGAGTTCCTTGCTGCGGTTTCCACAGTTAAGAATTCGATAGTTGTAGTGGGCTATTCAGCTTTTCTACTTTTAGCTTTATAGTAGCGATGGTGCATGGCGAAGATGGATCTACTCAGATTGTTCTTTTTCACCATTTGCGTTAGAGGGATTTATTTTGTTGTTTCGCAATCTTCAGTTCAGGAGTAAACCATCTGGGATAAGGACCAAGGCGAGAGGAGGAGCGGCAAGAGGGGGTGAGCGGGATTAGTGAGTCAGAAATAGCCCATGATCAAACCAAGAAAGAGAATGGTTGAGGACGCAAAAAAAGGCAGGATGGGTCCGGCATTTGCCCAAGATCAATCCGTCAATAACAACAAAGGACCTTGACAATCTGCCAGGGTGGGACTGGCAACATTGTATAAGAAGAGAAGGACTGAAGACTAAATAATGCCCACCCGGGAGAGGCAGTCGCTGTGAGCAGGAGTTTCGAATCCTGTTGGCTGACATGAGTGAACCAATAGCGGATGCCAATCGGGTACAGATGGCGTACTCTGTGCGTCCAGTGGGTGCGGACCGGTACGCAATGCGGCGCAGGAAGAGGAAGCTGAACAGTCCAGGAGAGCACGGAACTGCCATGCTGTTAAAGAATTGGAGAAGGTGTGGGAGCCGGAGAGGCGCGCCCCAGTCCCAGGAAGCCCTGGTGGCGTACTAAAGTCCCAACAAAGTTAACGAAGGTATGACCGATCTGAAGGGGATGCATGGGAGGAAGAGAGGGGGGCTCGAGATCCTCTCTGCCGACCCAGTAGTAACATTCAAACTACTGGCAAGGATGCATCAAGCATCAGAGGAGAACTTCCTCATTGCAGTGGTAGCAACACGCCCGCTGACCACCAGAGAAGGGTCTGTTACCTGTAATGAAGGCATGGCATCAACAGTAAGACAGACATAAGTGACCACATTTCAAGGGTGTTTATTGAACTTCAAAAAGGGTATGATAAACTCCTATCTAAACCTAAATCTACAGATGGGAGCAAGCTACGACCATCAAATAATAATATGCAGTCATTTTGGTGTCTTGTCAAAATAAAAGGGCCTATACTAAAAAGAAAAAAAAGATTCCCAATCCTTACTGCTAAATAAATACAAATGGTGTGGAAAATATGAAAATAAAGTGTTCAAAAATGATGTCAGGTTTTCAGGCCTCCCTTCCCCACGTTTTTAGCGCGGGACAAGGCGGTTCACTTGAGCATAGCACAGTCTCTGGCTTCTTTAGCACAAGGTTACAGTTCACTCATCAGCATCAGGGCCTCTGGAGCGCAAGTCTCCTTGCTTCCCAAAGTCTCTGCATGCAAAGGGCAACAAAATATTCAATAAGTTCTTTTCCCCTTTAAGATTTTCACAAATATTCCCATCGGGTGATTTAATATCCACCCCGGATCTCCCTCAACCGGTCTCAGATCCTTTTAGCATAAAGTTCCACACAGGCTTCGCTCTGCCGGGCTTGAGCCTGTCTTTCACCTTTCACTTTTTACACAACATTCGTAGGTTCTTCCTTTTCGGGTAATTCTTGGTTCACCTGAGATTCCCTCTACACCATTAGTCTCCCTCTGCCGGGCTTGGACCAATGTATACAACATGTATTGAAGACTTGCGAATGTGCATGGGGTTTGGCTTGACCCATTGCAGGAACAAGTTGATTTCACAATTTTCTTTCTTTAATATTCGCACCCTTCCGGATGCATACCTGTCAGAGACCTTCGAATGAGCACCCACGTGATGCCTGACCACTCTGTCTACAATATTGTATTTTAGCTTCAAAGTTCATTCACTCATCTGCTGTCTTAATCTTCTTCATACAATGTTGCTGCTTGCAATCTTGATTTCCACACAGGCTGGTTTATTATCAGTCTCCCAAACTCACCGGCTGTGCTGCTTTGTTGTAGGAACCAAGGACAGTACCACAGCGGCATCCGCTTCTCCTTGCTTGCGACTATCGACCCGGGAAAGCCCTGGGTACCTCTGACACACAATGCAGTATTCTTTAGCTTATGTTCTGGGTCTTACGCTTTCTGCTTTTGAAGGCTCATAAAAGATGCGGTTTGTTGTTGAAAAGGTCAAGGGTATTTTTCTCCTTGTAATCCTCTTCGGTCTTGCTGTCTTCCACTTTGTATTAAACTGCCATCTGGGAACTGCCGCTTTCTCGCGTGCTTTGCCTTGCTCAGCGTATGCGTGCTCTGCCTTTTATCCGTGTGGGGCAGTGTGATGGAAGTCATGTGTGTGTTATGGTCAGTAGTTGCCTGACCTTGCCTGACAATTGTATTGGGGCATGTCAGGTATACATCTCTGGTGTTAGCCCGTGTAAAACTGTTTGTGGTGGGAAGGGGGTGGGAGGGACTGAGCTCCTAAGTATCCTACCGGGTAGGATGGGGTAAAGGTGTTACAGGGAAGGGGATATCGCGTCTCTCCATCCGGTTTTCCACTTCCCGAAGACCCTCCATCCAGGTGATCCTCCCGAACTGCTCGCTCCCAGGAACTGGATCCAAAAGCGATGGCAGTGCCCGGGCCACCTGGATGACAGAACCCTGGGGACTAGCGGGTGAGGCATTTTCTGATTTCTCACAGACCCCAACAGAAGTATATTAAGTTTCTGGGGAAAGCATCCTCATCACAGTGGCAGGCAAGAGTCCACTGAGGCCCTGAGAAGGACTTGGGATTTTGCCAATACCAGGAGAAGGGAGTCATTCTCCTGGTTCTGAAAGTTGACTGTTGTAAAGGTTTGTTGGAACCCCAAGCCAGGGGAATGGAGTCATTCCCCAGTGCATCTTTTCTGCCAAAGAACATTCCTGAGAATACCCCTCGCCTATCAGGAGAAGGGTGTCAACTTTTCTGTTGACTTATTCGTTAGTTGTAATGTAAGAGGTAGGTTGTGACACAGCATAGTGGATTTTGATTTCAACAGACTTTCTGACAGCCCATTATTAGTATTAGTATTAGTTTGAGGCAGGGTAACCCCTCTTAGAAGATGGGAATAGTGAGAGTTTATTTTCCTACAAATAAGTCTTTGCCAACCAGCATGCCACCTTTGTGTCAGCTTCCTTCTTCAACACCCTTACAGCCCTTGCTTCTACAAACCAGGAGCCAACACAATCCTAAAGGTAAAACGGGCACAGTTAAGAGATATACCTCCTTTGCCTTTTGTGGTAACGCAGCTTGAGGGTAGCCTCTACTTTCAAGAGTGGTGTGAATGTGGTTCAATAGCAATCCAAACAGTGATGTATAACAGTCCAAAATAAAAGAATGTCCAATCAAGGTTGTATTAAAATATATACTTTAAGCACACCATATGCAATAACTAACTAAACCAAACTCTACCCAAAACCCACCCCTGAGGAATGAACACCGAATAAGAAAAGATATCAAGATGCAGTACTTGGTTAATGAATCAGGGGGGTTAAAGTCCAGTAAAAGCTACAATGTTCTCAAAAAGGATATGTTCTTGTGAGCAAAAAGGGTTCAAAGTGACCTGACCATTCTCTAGGTCCCAAAAATGGACCAAGGGGGCAGTTGGCAGTCAATAATACCTTCTTTGCAGTTCTCGATCCATGCTTCCCGATGTTTGTGTGTGGTTCGACAAAGTAGCAGTTCCAGTTTCGGCCAGGACGATTTATTTGTGTAACTGCTGGATCAGGTAGGTGAGGGACACTCCAGTGGTTTCAATCAGTGTATGGCGATGAGCAGTCGATTTGAGGCGAGCAGGTGACTGGCTCTGCGAGGCACGACACAGCGTTGAGCTGGTTCTAGATGCAAGTACACTGGTTAGAAAAGTTAGATCGAGTCCCAAAGTCAACACTGGTGGGTCCTTTGGTTTGAGATGCCGCAAACCTTGTTCAAAAGCAGTTTGCCTTGTTCGATGAGGCGAAAACAGGGATCCTGGCTCTCGTAATCGGAATTCAAATCAAGGATTTCATGGTAAGATTGGTATCTGTTCCTAGGCTCCCAAACATGGGAGAGGCTGGCACACAACTGCACGGGTCCTTCAGCACAGTGAGGTCCTGGGTACCATTGTAGGTGGCAGAGGCAGGTCTTGTCCCAACAGCACTTCACCCCCACCTATCCATGGAGATGGTTAGGGGGCAGAGCTTTCTTCTGCCTTGGACAATCAGTTTTCACCTCACTGGCTGAGGACTTTGGAAAAATCAACTCTCCCAACAGAGATCAATGAATTCTTCCCTGGGTGTTTGTCCAAAGGTGAATCAAAGAAGTGGTGGGAGACCCCTTCTTTTAAAGCCAACAGTAGACAGGTGCCGGTACTAATGCTAGCCTACTTTAAAGGAATGGTTCGGTCAAAAAACGTTATTGTCCCTACGGGTCGGCCATGTGTTTTTAAGCCTAAGTCGCTCGATTTTAGAAAAATTTCCTATGGACCTTACCCGAGTTTTCATCCATTAAACGCACACAAAAACAGGCATCATGGAGCTGCCATTTTGTGATAATCTTATCTTGCTTTTGCTGCACTAAATCATATCCCCCGCCCCTGAGCCTGTCATTATCAAAACATTCATATTCCCCGTCTCTCTCCGTGACGTTACTGTGCTGCGTAGGCAAACGCGCCCAGTCGTCTTCTACGCGAATTCACACAAAACGCGGAAACCAACACAGATCAACTCACAACACAGCGCGCCACAATTCAGAATATGAAACTACTTTAAAATCAAACAGCAATACGGTACATTTCGTAAAGTACATTTATTTGACATTAAATGTTTAGAGAATATTCAGCAATTGGCATATTAAATCGGAATGGAATTTTTTTTCTTTGCTCTCGATCCGCAAATCCTCTAAAGTTTGTCGTGAGTCACGCGCTGTTCCTTTATGGTACACAGGGTGTTGGTTTTCGTTAAAAGAAGCACTTTGGACGCACAGTGAACCGCAAGGCTGTTCCATCTACTAGGACCTAGGCCACCGTAATGGTTGATATGTTGCTTCTAGCCGCTAGTACTGCGTAAGGGCATATGGGCCCTTGGCGATCGTTCCATAAAATGGTCAACGTTGTGCAGTTGTTTACAAGAAGCTGCAGCTGGCGATTAAAAAATCCGTCGGCCGGAGTCTGGAATAAGGTAGCAGTAGCAGTACGGTAGGATGTACTTGTTTAGAAAACATAAAAATTGAAATTAGTCTCACCAGCCGATTTTTTTTTTTTATATCATTTTTTATTTAAATAAACAAAACCAATACAAACCAAACTGCAGTGCAAGCATCAATCGTACTGTTCCACATTTTCATTACACAATTTTCATCACTGCTCTCCTTATCCCACCCCCCCTTACTAGCCCATTTATTTTATTCACATTGTATCTGCACCGCATGGTGGGGTCCCGTTTTCAGTTGATTTTGACAAATATTGTATCATTCCAAACAATTCTGCTACCAATGATTTCCACGCCATCAGGGTTCCCACCTCTTCCTCACCCCCTATGTTACTTGCCTCCTGCTATACCATGGTCTCCGCCTCCGCCCATTTCTGCAGGTCCTTCCACCACATCTCTACTCGTGGCCTATGACAATTTTTCCATCCCAAGTCAATCCTCCTTTTTGCAAGCACAAATGCTAAATCCTTCAGTTTATTGACATGTTTAAGTTTCTGCGATCTTGGGAACCCTCCCAGTAAGCAGGCCCAGTCCGAATCTATGACCATGGTGACTCCCTTTTCCGCCAGTTTCCCAGCTACTTCGCTCCAGAAGCGCTCAATCACCAGGCAGGCCCAGAACATATGTACCATATCGGCCCGTTCCTCGACGCATTTGGGACATGCTTGTCTGTCAGCATTTTCAAACCTCGATATCCTCAGGGGCGTCATGTATGCCCTGTGCGTAATATATAATTGTATCTGTTTTAGTCTAGCGTTTCTTGAAACCTTTTTATGGTACCCCAGGGCACGTTCCCACATCCCATCCTCTATCGGGGCTCCCATCTCCGCCTCCCAGTCCAGTCTCAGTTGCGTTAGTTCTTTCCCAACTTTGGACATCATCATTTCGTACAATCTAGAGATCTCATGCCCTCCTTCCGTTATATCGTATATCATATCTATGGTAACACCTGGCTCTTCTTCCAGTACTGTCTCAGGCCAAGTTGTCTTAATTTTCTGCACCATTCTTTGATATGTAATATATTGACCCACATGTAACCCGGCTTCTTCTCCTAGCTCTTCAAAATGTATAATAGTCCCCTCTCGCCACATATCTCCCATAGCTGCCAACCCCACTGATTCCCATTGGTTCAGTGGGGTAATTATCATTTGTAGCTGCTTATCTCCCCCAGCCAACGTAACCAGCGGTATCTGCGGGGAGCATGGGACTGGGTTTTCCATCATCCGGCATGCTCGACGCCAGATCCACCACCCAAGCATCATCATTTTAGGACGTTCCTTCATTTCTATCTTGGGCAGCCAGATCATCTCTTTTAAATAAAATGCGGCACAGTCTGCTCTAAACAACCTGGATTCTGGGGTCGCTTCATCTGAGAGCCATTTTGCGACATATTGCAGTTGGCTCGCTACATAATAGACCTCATAGTTAGGGAATTTTATTCCTTCTTTTTCATAAAAGTTCTGCAACTTCCATAGTGCCACCCTATTCCTGGTACCCTGCCACAGGAAAGGAAATCCCTGCACATGCCATTCAGTCTGGTGAAGAACTTCTTGGGTATTAGGTACGGAATGTTTACGAAATAATGCAGGAACCTAGGCAGAAC